>NW_028270147.1:52404255-53654255 GCF_037043375.1 Chiloscyllium plagiosum | reverse complement strand
AACCCTGACTAATTTAGTGTGGCTAATTTTACCTAATCTGCACATTTTTGAATTGTGCTCCATTATTATTACAAATTTACAACTGCAAAGATATTGGTGGACCTTCCTGACTCCTAAATATAAGTGCTAAACCTTCCTCCACTATCTGGGCATATTTATGCTCTGCATTAGCCAATGCATATGCTATTGGCATTCCTCTCCATTGGGCCATCTGTGAGCTAACACTACCCTGTTCCTGTATGGGGAGACATCACATGTCAAAACCAGATTTCGCTTGGGATCATAGTGTGCCAGCATCTAAGAGGATGATAGCTGCTTTTTCACTTGCCTGAAAGTCATACCTTGGCTATGTGACCATTTCTAAGGCTGACCTTTTTTAAAGAGTTGATGCAAAGGTGCCAGGATGTAGGCCAGGTTCTGTATGAACTTTCCATAATAATTCAACAGCCCAAGGAGAGGCCTAAGCTCCAGTACAGACATGGGAGCCAGAGAACCTTTGTTCACCCAATGGTAGTCCGCTGATCTTGTCGACTATGTAACCAACGTAGGTCACTTGGGGTATCTGGTACACACATGTTTCCCTTCTAAGGCTTATGCCACATGGGAGAAATATCTAAGGGCTACTTCAAAGTTCTCTAAGTGCTCCTTATTTTTCTTCTGTGTTATTACCATACCGTCTAGACAGATGGTGATCTGGGTTAGACCTTGTAAAATGTTTTCCGTCATCCTCTGAAAAATTTCAAAGGCTGATGATGCCTCAGATGGCAGTCTTGTATATTGGTATAAATCCTTAAGTGTATTAGTTATAGCATACTTCTGGGAATCTTCATCTAACCACAAGTATACATGGCTCAGTTTTGCCAGGACCAGCTCTTTCTGTGTCCAAAGTCTAATATTGTCAGCTGTGACTGGAAGTGTGTCCAGAAAATTTAAAACCAAGACAGACTCTTCCAGTGGCAGTACCACTGAAGGTGTGTCTGCCAGCTGGAGGTGGTTCATTGCATTTGCATTTGCTACTTGGCATTCCGGAAGGACAGCTCCCCTGTCAGCTTTGTGTAAAAATCCTCTATGCAGGGGAGTGGGTATATATCCATCTGTGAGAAGCCGTTTACTGTTTCTTTAAAATCACCATAAAGGCAAACTGACCCATTGGGCCTCACAATCAGTACGACAATGCTGCCCATTCCGTAAACTGGAGTAGTTTGATGATTCCTTTGCTCTCCAGCTGTGACTTCTGTCTTTGCTTTTGCCAGTAAGGCATATGGAACTGGGAGTACCTTGCAGAGTTGTGGAATTGTTTCCTGGTCAACATACAAGGTGGTCTTGGCTCCTTTGATAGTCTCTCGATCTCCCTGAAAAATTTCAGGGTATTTAATTAGGACTTCACTCAGGCAGTCACTTTTTAATTGAAAAATGTTGAGCCAACCTAGATGAACCTTTCTCAACCAATTTTGCCACATCAGGTGTGGGCCTGAGTATTTTATACAATCAATGGTAACTGAACCAGCTGCTTCTCATAAAAACTGAAATTGTACCCTTAATCTGTAAAGGTTCCCTGTTATAGGTTCCCAGTCTAGCCGAGGTCTTGCATAAACTTAAGGGTTGGAGTCCAGAGTGAATTTTGTTGATGACTGGTTCTGTAATCATTGAAACAGCCACGCTGGTATCGACTTCCATTAGAACCAGTTGATCATTTAACCAAATGTTTATTTTGATTGGTTCTAATTTGGATGGTGCTAAGCAATTTAACCATTCCAAACCAGATGTATGTGAACTTTCCAGGGCATGCACTCTCCTGGATACTAGTCTATGAGTGCTCTTAGTCAATTTAGGTCTTGTGGACCCTTTTGTTGTCTTGAATCCACGTACTGGCAGCAACCATAATGGCTTGCCAGTCCAGATCCTGAAGAAAATTTTAACTGTTTAGCTAAGGCTTGGCTTTGTTTTGGGGTTTGGTGTGGGTTGACCTGGAGTCCCTCTGTTCAGGACATTAGTGAATCAGATAAGTTTTTCCCTTGACATCATTTCATAGAAATCATTCAACTCTTAACTCCAGATTATTAATGCAAATTCTATCATGTGCCATGGTGGGATTTGAACCAAGGTCTCCAGAACATTACCTGGATCTCTGGATTAATAATCAAGCAATAATACCACTGGGCTATTTCCTACCCACTAAGTTAAGGGCTAAATAAAATAAAACAAAACTGGCCAGATTGCTTAAGTGGTTTTGATTGTGCATTATTCCGCAAGGTATAGATGATATTTTCTTTGTTGATTTTTTTGAAGATGTCGATCAGGGTTACCTTTACAGTTCACTCAAATAAAAGCAGTAATGTTTAAAATTAATTTAATGCTTACAACTTAGTTTTCTATGCTCAGCTTCCAAGAGCTGCTTATGGGAGGTTAAGCAGAGAGCTTTCAAATCTTCATGCTGTAGTAGCAACAGTCATATTCCTCTTCACCAAAAATATAATCCAAAACTCAATTCAACCTCTGACCACTCCTTGATAGACAGGAGTCTGTCCTCCTCCACAATACCCCAGTTACTATTCAACATTTGCTTTCTGCTTGATCATAGGGAATTTTCCAAACTTGCTGGAACTAATTCCCAGGAATTGATCTTATTAATAGGCAACTTCTACTAATGAACATAATGCTCTTCCCCGGTAACAAAGCATCTGCAGAACCTTGATCAGGAACCAATCTACAATTAATTTCTAGGCCTGGTCTCATGAATAAACTAAAGCTTGTTGGGTTTGTTTTCCTTTTAACACAAGCTATTCAGAACAGTCCAAACTGTTTTCTCATAGACTCTAGCTCACAGCTCCAAACCAAAACTGACAAAAGAATAAAATAAAAATAATGAAGAATTAGCAAAGGTTCTAACAGTTGTGAGCCATCGACTGCAGATATGCTTGCCAGCACTGCTTCACAATGACAAGATATTCATTTCCTACAAAAGATGCCACTCAATTGCAGGGGTGAAGTGACTGCCACAGCTGAATAAATGATAGTATATGGACATTAGTAAATGATAGTATATGGACACCAGATTTTATTAGCAGCAGTACTACCTTTGCAACAGTGAAATGCAGAATGTGATTGTGAGGCTTGAATCGTAATTGATGTAGATTACTGGTGTGTGAGGGAAGGCACAATGGTGTTTGGAATAGTATGTGAAGCTCAGGGTGTCATTGGGGTAGGATTTGAAATGTAATTATGTATTGATTACTTGTATCAGGTCAGTAAACCTTTTGTCATGTTGCAACCATGTTGACAATGCTTGACTCTTGGTATTGATCACTATGGTCTCCTACCTCCACAGCCATCTGTGCAGTTATCTGGAAAGCCACCTGACTCTTTGAGATAGAATACATGTTTCTGAGCCAATTCCTGTCCACCAGTGACTCCAGTGGAACAGCAGAAAACCATGGGTCATGCTCTGTTGCCCATTGTGCCATTTGGATCTTCTTAATGCTCTCGCATTCCAGTGCTGTTGCAGCAAAAAGTAATTTCGTTTTAAGATAGGAAGTCTGACTTAAGTGGTGCTAGCCTGGCACAAAGCTTACTGTGACTCTGCAGCACTGGGCTGCATACCATAATCATTGAAAAGGAATAATACAAAGTTTGCCTGCATGACTTTAAACAAACATAGGATATTCATGCATCACAATTCTTTGTGTCCTAATTTGGAGTCGATCAAGTATAGTCCCCTTGGTTTTGAATATAATACTTTTCTAGTTTGTTTCATTTTATTTCATCAAATACTATATTTACCCACTGAAGGAGATGTCTATTCAGAATCCCAGGGATCAGCGCTAGATAATTTCAGTGAACCTCAGGACAGCAACAACTACCAGACCTCCAGCCATCCCCAACAAGAACAATACTGGTGCAATGATGGGAGGTCATACTAGAGCACCTTCAGAGATGGAGCCATGCCAGGGGCCAAGTGCCATGTGACATGTTCACCTCAGCCATTGTTCTGTACAGCATGGGGAGCCCACCACTCCATACAACCTTGCTTCAAAATTGGCAACACTATTTAACTGTTATAAAAGTATGAGGAATTTTAAGGAAATTAACTTTGAGACAAAAATGAAGCACAACTGTGATACAGAAATTCAAAATTATGGAGACATTTGTAAAGTTTTGAAATATGGAAAAACCTTCACTGAAAAATAAGTTGGTATCTAGAGGGCAAATGTTTATGATGATTACCAAGAAAGCATTGATACAGGTTAATACCTTGGGGTATATGGCATGTTGGTATCAGATTTTTGATACTTTGTTGCAGTGACTACTGTAGACTGGGTGCTAGCTGTAGATGGCAATGAAAAAATTCTGCTTTCAATCAGAAGCACCATTCACAGAACTTAAGAAAACTGTTGGATTTACAGATTACAATAATGTGTGTTTACTGATTTAAATGTGGATCATGTTATAAGCTTATACAGCAAATATATTATAAATATAATAAACAGCAGCTGCATATTGCATAAGGACAGAATTTCTTTTTATCAGGATTAGTATCATGCTACCATATAATCTATTTAATTGCTAGTTAGAACTTTATGCAGAATGCACTTTTTTTATCTAGGGTATTGGCAGATAGAATGGAAACTGTGTTGCATGCCTAAAATGCACTCTCAGCCCTACAGAGAGGCTTAGGCTTGTCTGTGCATGTGTTTTTTATCAGATTGTTTGTGAAAGAATCTCTCACAAGACTACTGCCTATCATGTATTATGTGCTGCAGATTCATTTTCAGATTTATGTAGTTTGGACACTAAAGTGTTGAAGTATTCTGGCTTGTCACCTACAAAATTGTACAATCATGGATGAAAAGGGAATTTGTGGTGTGAAGTTTAGAATTTATTCGTTTTTTCGACATGCAATCAACAGTATTAAAATACAGAAATATATTTGGAGTCCCAATGCGACAAGCAATGTTCCTGTGTCTCAAGAGAATCTCCTGTATATTTATCAGATCTTTTTATCCCATTATCAAAACTGGTTACATTATTGCTGATCTGGCAAATATGAAAGTCTTTGTTCTATTGACAAAGTTTCGGCATTTTTCCCAACAGTTTAACTAGTTTCTGGTGCTATTTTGGCTTTAAAAGTACTTGACATGAGAGGTTGTGACTTCCAGTACCTCCAATATAATTTCAAATATTTCAATTTTGGGAAAGAAACACTTGCAAGCAGGAAGTAAAGTGGTATAGCCACTTTCTGTATTGTGTAATGGTACAAACTGAATTAATAACCACAATCCCCCATGTACCTGCTGTCAGTTTGTGACAGGAGAAAGTGCAGAACAGAGAGCAGATGTTTTATGGAATTGAAGAAAATGAGTGAAAAAGTGACCCTTTGATACTTTTGTGTACTTTGCAATATTTGTTTGTGGAGCCGAGTTTCTTTTGTAAATATATAAGGAAAAGATAAATATTTTGTGAAAAGGAGCTTGAAACAAAAGCTTCTTATTATTCAAAACAAAGAAAACAATGCCAGACAGTTTGACAGGGCTGAACAGATTCCTATAACAAGAAATTTTAATACATTGATGCTAAACACAGTGCCAAAATTTATATTTATATGACAGCAAGAACATGGAAATGCATCCAAAGGTATCTCATAGAAGCGTAGTCACATAAAGATAGATGCTGAACCTAAGATGAAGAGACAAGAAAACTGCAGATACTGGTATCCAAAATAGACAGGCAGGAGGCTGGAAGAACACAGCAAGCCAGGCAGCATCAGGAGGTGGAGAAGTCGATGATTACTTACATAAAAAGAGGTTTATTAAATGGGACTTTAAAGAGGACAAGTGAAAAAGAAGAATGGGTGGCTCAGCCAAGAACACAGGAATAGAGTGGACTGTCAGAGTTCAAAAAGGTGACTGTCTACCACTTTCTCAAGGACAATTAGGGATGGCAATAAATACTGGTTTTGCCAACAGTGTTCACATCTAACAAAGTTGCATTGATTTTTATGAAGTTTTGCTATTGTCGAAAAGTATTCTGGAGTGTATTTGGAAGTTCTGTAGCAATCTTTTGGATCTAAAAAAGAGTGTTGCTGTATCCTCACAGGAGGGCAGAGGTATAGGTGATCTGTCCAAAAGAATGCTGCAGGTTTGGAGGTGGCAATGCCAGTGGCCCCTGAGACTGCAATGCAACTGTGCAAGGTGGAACAGAGACAATGGAGATACCTCCATGAAGACTGTGGGTACCTACAGTTCATAGACTGCAGTGATTCAAAATGGCAGCTCACCACTACCTTGGCAAGAGCATTTAAGTATGGACACTAAATGCTAACATTAGTGATAAATAAATGATGATCTCTTCACAGTTTTGTTGGAGTTTTAAGATTTTGAGGTTTAAGGAGATGGTTGAAAGTTGAAAAAAGTTGCTGGGGTTATCTTTGCACTCCAGGATGAAATGGAGTGGTGGGGAGTTTTGGGCAGTAGATGGAGGAGTTCGATTGTGCTTGATGTCAAGCTAGATCAGTGGTGGTGGGGAACAGTAGTTGTGAGCCAGATACAGTGGCATATACTACTTGTTATTTATTTTTATGTATATGTCTTGATCTACCTGTGCCCCTACTAGTGTCTTTCTATTAATGATATTTTTAATCATTACTTTGTTATTTGTATACTTTATTACTTCAATGTAGCCACATACCTAACTTATCCCAAATTAGGTTGGCTGAGTCCTATCCTTATCATCCGTCATCCCAAAAGTTGCTGACACAAATGTATTAAACTTAAACTTCTTGTCAACATCCTCAAGTCCAATCATGGTCTTGTCTCTCACCACTTTATCTGTTCAAATATGTTCTGTCTTATCATTTGTCTGTACTCATCAATTCTCCAGCCATTGCACAGCCTGAGAATGTAATGAAGGTAGGTCCAATCAATGCATTCAAAACAACTGTTATTTAAAATGGAATAAAGCTCAGATTATGAGGAAAAGGCAAGAGGATGGCAATAAAATGCTAATTTGGAGAGCTAGAACAGACATGATGGGCTGAATGACCTGTACTGTAACAATTCTGTGGATCTATTATTGATGACAGAGCCTTTAATTTGCTTGGCCTTTCTATCTGTACTACTTCATTTCTTTTTATCAGTGAAAGATGTAGCTGAAATACAACACATAAATGCTTACCTTGCAGACACTAAAGCAGGAAAGTATGTGACAATGCAAATGTTGCTGTTCATGTAGAACAGCCAAAAACTACAAATTATGTCAATGTGAGTGCCAGCCACAATTTTCTTTAAAGACTTAGTATCTATTGAAAACATTAAATTAGTCCAAAAGTTGAACATGTTCCTTCAGTGAGCAGAAGACAGACTATATTCAACTGACCTGGGCTTGCAAAACTCGAACAAAATCTCTACGATTAGATGTGATGCCAAATTAGGCAGCACTTGCTGAACTATCTTCAGTATGTGAATAACTACATGAACAACCAATTTATGATAATCAATTATATTTATAGCATGGTTCATTTATGCTTGCTAGAATTTACAAGAAATGACTTGTTCTTCACAAACAAAAGGAAAATATTCAAGCCTTAAGCCTGTTAATTTTTAATTACCCGAGGCTTGGTGACCAGAAGACCACAAGATCATAAGATACGGGAGCAGAATCAGGCCATTCAGCCATTGAGTCTGTTCACCATTCTATCATGGCTGATATGTTTCTCAACCCCATTCTCCTGCCTTTTCTCCATAACCCTTGATCTGGTTACTAATCAAGAACCTTATCTCTCTCTTTCTTAAATATACTCAATGACTTGGCCTCCATGGCCTTTTACTGCAATGAGTTCCACAATGTCACTATCTTCTGGCTAAAGAAATTCATTCCCATCTCAGTTCTAAAGGGTCATTCTTTTACCCTGAGACTGTCCTTCTGGGTCCTAGTTTTTCCTACTAGTAAAAACATCCTCTCCACGTCCACTCTATCCAAACCCCTCAACATCCTGTAAGTTTCAATCAGATTCCCCCCCTTATCCTTCTAATCTCCATCAAGTTCAGATCTAGAGTCCTCAACTACTCCATGTATGACAAGCCCTTCATCCCCGGGCTCATTCTTGTAAATCTCCTCTGGAAACCCTCCAACACCAGCACATCTTTCCTTAGATTGTTAGGGACTTTTAAAACGTGACATTCCTGCATTTGTCCTGTACCGTGAAATATATAAATATTTGGCAACATGTCTCACTTTTCAACAATATTCAAATATTTATAAATTAAATCAAATAAACTTTATGAGATTGGTTTGGATCGTCTACTTGATTTAGAGATCACATATAATTATGTACTCTCATTTGTCTTTTGGATCAGTTCTGTTTGCATTGTTTGTTTTGTTCCTCTGTGTAATCCATAATTAAAAATTTATCATCTGCTACGCAGGTACTTTAACACTTTACACAGCACTTAAGAATTTACAAGAAATGACTTGTCCTTCACAAACAAAAGCAAAATATTCAAGCCTTAAGCCTGTTAATTTTTAATTACCTGGAGACTTGGTGACTAGAAGACCACAAGATCATAAGATACAGGAGCAGAATTACAAATTACATGATTTACAAATTAATCATAGAATCCCTACATTGTGAAGCAGGCTATTCGGCCTATACCAACCCTCTGAAGAGCATCCCACCCAGACCCACTCCTCTGCCCTTTCCCTGCAACCCAACCCTGTATTTCTCATGGCTAATCTCGCCTGCACACAACAGCAATTTAGCATGGCCAATCCACCTAACTTACACATCTTTGAACTATGGGAGTAAACTCATGCAGACATGGGGAAAATGTGCAAACACCACACAGACAGTCTCCCCAGGGTGGAATTGAACGCAGGTTCCTGGCACTGTGAGACAGCAGTGATAACCACTACTCCACCGTGCTACTCTTAAAATAGTATAATAATTCAAATAAAGAAAGTGACTAGGATCAATGTAACACAATGTTTTTCAGTGTATTCTGGTGTTATATACTATGTAATGCAGGCATTCATGTGTCTTGTTTAGGCATGCCAATTGTCCTTGCCAAGGAGGACGAATCAGTTTTGGTGGGTGCTGCTATTCTAGGAGCATGTGCATCAGGTGATTTTAAATCATTACAGGTATGGTTTAACTGGAAAATTTTATAGCACATTTTGTGATAAAACTGTGTCTTCTATTGGGCCTATTTGCATCACATTCAGATCTATTCAAAACTCCCAGCAAATTATTACCTTTTGTAACCTCAACATTCAATGCCAAATTATCAGAGATTTTTTTTTTCAAAAACAAGCTATGAGAAATCCTGTGCTATAGCTCTTATCGTCCTTGTTTCTCCTCAAAGTGCATTTATTAATGTTGTAAGAAATGACTTGCTCAGTGGTACAACATGTTCAAGTGAACTGTTCCATAAAGTGAAATGCCAGTAGGATATGTTTTGTTTTGCTGTTCCACCCACATTGAATTTCTGATCTCAACAGTACTAGAGTGAAGTGGCAATGCTTCCCTAAAGGAAGCCTGTTGGTTTATCCAGCCTGGGTTATTCTAGTGCATTACCCAGAAGGCAGTGACACAGCAAGATATTTAAACAAGTGCCTGGCATACCACCACTTATAGTGTTTAGGATAGAAAAATACAATATGAAAAAGCTGAACATTTGTACTTGTTACAAGGAAAGGGGTGCTGTTGTATTTTACGTCCTTGTTACAAAAAAATCTTTGTAAGAAGTTAAAAGATGTTTCATTGCGTGATGTTTTCCAAAAGGGAGAAAGAACAGAACCCCCTTGTGCCTTTGCTGTTTACTGTTACCTGACACCAAATGACATCTGTTGCCCTTCTCTTGTGGTGGGTGCTTGTATCATTTAACATTTACACATGTCCATAATACTGAAGTGTATTGGTATAAAATCCCAGAGATCATTATCATAGATGTAGCGTCTACAGCTTGCCAGACTTGGCACAGTTTACAGATGCCACACTGCATGTCATGCTTAGTCACAGACCAAAACATGATATCTGACATAAACAAAGAGGGTAATGTGATCTGGCCTGTGCCTTTCCTGTCTGCCTTGTTAAATAAAAGCACAAGCTGTTGAATGTCTTAGTAACATTTATTTGAGTTTGGAGAAAGGTTGTCATTATTTTTTCTGGATTCCATTATTTCTGCTTCATAATACTATCTTAAAAAGCCATAGTCTCATTTATGGCACAGAAGGAGGTCACTTGGCCCAAGGTGTTCCTGAGAGTTTCCTGTGGAGCAATTCTACCACCCCCACTCACTGATTCGGTCCCAGAGCCCTCATAGTTTATTTAATTCAAGTATCCATCCAATTTTCTTTTGAAATCATTGATTGTTTTCCATCCTAATGGGCAGTCATTCCTACTAATTGTATATAAAATTCTTCCTCACATTCTCCATGCAATTCATGTCCAAAATATTAAATCTGTGTACCTCAGCCCTTGTCAACCAATAAATTAATGTGAAGAATTTGTCTTTATTTGACCATATCTAAGCCAATCATAATTGTGTGCAATTCCATCTAAACTTCCCTCAATGTTCTTTGCTCCAAGGAAACCAACCCTATCTTTCCAACCTAATGGTTTAAATTAAATTAGATTATCTTAGATCCCAGGAGGTTAGGGGTAGAGTATTGGCTTGAAGAAAGGGTTGAGGAGAAAGTGAGGACTGCAGATGCTGGAGATCAGAGCTGAAATTGTGTTGCTGGAAAAGAGCAGCACGTCAGGCAGCATCCAAGGAGCAGGAGAATCGACGTTTCGGGCATGAACCCTTCTTCAGGATTGAAGAAAGGGTTGGCTGACTGACCGAAAGCAGAGGGGCCGGAAAAATGGGTCCTTCACTAATGGGGTGCCACAGGGTTCAATTCTCAGACTTAAATTATTTACAATCTATATAAATGAGCTACAAGCAGAGACAGACTGTAACACAGCAAAATTCACAAATGATGCTAAGATAGGTGGGAAGACAGGCTGTGATGAAGAAGTAAGATATGGATAGGCTAGGAGAATCTGCAGATGAAGTTTAATGTGTATATGTGGTTATCCATTTTGGCTGGAAAAATATAAGGGCAAATTATTATTTAAATGGGAAGCAGATTCAAAGTATGTCAGTGCAGAGGGGTCAAGGTGTCATTATGCCTGAATCACAGAAAGTGGGTCTGCAGGTGCAGTATATAATATGAAAGGCTAATGCAATCCTGGCATTTATTACAAAAAGACTGGATTATAAAATTAAAGAAGTGTTGTTATAATTATATAACATATTGGTGAGATCACACCTGGAGTATTGTGTCCAGTTTTGGTCTCCTTACTTGATGAAGGTACTGGAGGCATTTTAGAGGAGTTTCACCAGATTGATTCCAGGTATGAAAGGGCTGTCGAATGAGGAGTGATTGAATAGCTTGGGCTTGTATTTGCTGGTGTTGAGAAGAATGAAGGGTGATGCTGAATGAGATGTAGAAATTGCTAAAGGGGATTGATAAGGTGGACGTTGAACAGATGAACCCCCTTGTGGGACTGTCTCAAACAAGATGTCATAGATTTAGAGTGAGAGGAGGTAGGTTCAAAATGAGAGAAACTACTTCTCTCAAAGCATTGTCAATCTGAGCAACTCACTGCTCCAGAATGCAGTGGAGGCAGAATCAATCCAATATATTCAAGAAAGAAATAAATGTGTTTCTGATGAAAAGTGGATGAGGGGCTATGAAGAGCAGACAGGAAAGTAGAGTTGAGACCAGTATACGATTGACGATGATTTGTCAAATGGCAAAGTGGGCTGGAAGGGCTGAATTGCCTACTCCGACTCCTAATTCTTTATGTTCCTATGACACTCTTAGGGTGTATCTGCTCTGCAGAATTCAGCAACAGGAAGGAGGTCTATTCCATTTATTTCTAGGTGCTCTGTAATCACTGGTTCTCCTTCTTGGAGGTGAGCAACTGCTACTTTGGCAGCTGCCACAACTTACACATTCTGGAGTTAATTGTGTTCCTGCTATGGGAACCTTACAAGGCTGGCCACTGGCAGATAAAGATTAACCACTGCAGCCATGGCAGATGACACCATTGCACAACCTCTTAACTGATGCAGAGCGCAGATATAATGCTGCCATGATTCAACTGGGGGCATGGTGGAGCAGATGATAAGCTTCTGAAGATGAGGTTCTACTACTTTGGTCCAGCCTGGGAGTGCTCTGCAATGTACTGTGGGCAACATATATTGCATCATCCTGCAATGCTCAAGTGGAGCAGTCAATAAAATGATGTGCTAGATGCTGAGGAACTGGGAGACCAGGAGCAGTTTTCTGAGGAGGAGGAAGCTTTGCTTGTGCATGACAAGTCTCAGCAAATCAGGTGCTACAAGCCAGACAGATTGTCACTGTTTTCCAGTTGATGAGAGCTGGGTGCAACAGCCAACCTTGGATTGTAAAATAGTCATTGTTCAATACGTACGCAATTCATTTGTACTCTGTCAGCAAAATACAGTCTGTATTTTTAATTTATGTTCACATCTGTAAATAAAAAATCCAAAGATCAAACAAGACATCATAGATATAGAGTGAGAGGGAGGTAGGTTCAAAACGAAGATGAGGAGAAACTACTTATCTCAGAGGGTTGTAGAGGCAGAATCAATCAACAGATTCAAGAAAGAAATAGATATGTTTCTAATGAAAAAAATCTTTGAATTTGTTTGAATGCTTGTCTGCATATTATGATCTCCCATTAGAATCACAGACTTCCTGCAGTGCAGATAGAGGCCACTTGGCCCATAAAGTCTGCACCGACTCTGTGCCTGTAATTCCACATTTGCCATTGGTACTCACCTAATCTGCACATGACAGGACACTACAGAGCAATTTTGCATGGATTATAATTTTTGGACTGTAGGAGGAAACCGGAGCACCCAGAGGAAACCCATGTAGACATGGGGACAATATTCAAATTCCATATAGACTGTCACCCAAGGCTGGAATCAAATCCAGGTCCCTGGTGCTGTGAGGTAGCAGTGCTAACCACTATCCCACTATGCCACTATTAGACATTATAAAATGCTGGGCTACAGTAGACATTGAGGACAGAGTAGCAGTGACTTAGAGAAGGTGGTAAATTGGGATTTGCGAAGAACAGGTAAGCTGTGTTGCCTCGTGATTATACTGTTAGCCAGGGCAGCTATGTGGTAGGGGCAGCATGCATTGGGGATGCTGTACAATGATGTTGCTTGTGAAGGGCAACCCGAAAATGCATGACCAGGCGTTCAGCCAGGGTTTAAAGATTGGGAAAACCACAGTGATGCCAGTCTAGCCCATATTGGGCGAGTGGCAAGTTTTTCTGCGTATGGTTAATGGTGGAATCAGGCTAGGACCGCTGTTGAGGGATGCCATAGGCAACTAATGGGGTGAGTTTCGTAAGGTAGTGCAATAAAGCTTGCTAGGCCTCACAGAGAGCCTTGTATGAAATTTGATGAAATTGACATAATTCGAACCCTGCTACTATACTGAATATAGAAAAACAAACACAATGGTTAGAATAGGGGGTGGTACCAGGGGACTGGAGAGTAGCGAATGTTGTGCCCCTGTTCAAAAAAGGGAATAGGGATAACCCCGGGAATTACAGGCCTGTTAGTCTTACTTCTGTGGTAGGCAAAGTAATGGAAAGGGTACTGAGGGATAGGATTTATGAGTATCTGGAAAGACACTGCTTGATTAGGGACAGCCAGCACGGATTTGTGAAGGGTAGGTCTTGCCTTACAAGTCTTATTGAATTCTTCGAGGAGGTGACCAAGCATGTGGATGAGGGAAGAGCAGTGGATGTAGTGTACATGGATTTTAGTAAGGCATTTGATAAGGTTCCCCATGGTAGGCTTATGCGGAAAGTCAGGAGGCATGGGATAGAGGGAAATTTGGCCAATTGGATAGAAAACTGGCTAACCGGTCGAAGGCAGAGAGTGGTGGTAGATGGTAAATACTCAGCCTGGAGCCCAGTTACAAGTGGAGTTCCGCAGGGATCAGTTCTGGGTCCTCTGCTGTTTGTAATTTTTATTAATGACTTAGATGAGGGAGTCGAATGGTGGGTCAGTAAATTTGCAGATGATACGAAGATAGGTGGAGTTGTGGACAGTGAGGAGGGCTGTTGTCGGCTGCAGAGGGACTTAGATATGATGCAGAGCTGGGCTGAGGAGTGGCAGATGGAGTTCAACCCTGCCAAGTGTGAGGTTGTCCATTTTGGAAGAACAAATAAGAATGCGGAATACAGGGTTAATGGTAGGGTTCTTAGTCAGGTGGAGGAACAGAGGGATCTTGGGGTCTATGTACATAGATCTTTGAAGGTTGCCACTCAGGTGGATAGAGTTTGTAAGAAGGCCTATGGAGTATTATCGTTCATTAGCAGAGGGATTGAATTCAAGAGTCGTGAAGTGATGTTGCAGCTGTACAGGACTTTGGTTAGGCCACAGTTGGAGTACTGTGTGCAGTTCTGGTCGCCTCACTATAGGAAAGATGTGGAAGCTTTGGAGAGGGTGCAGAGAAGATTTACCAGGATGTTGCCTGGAATGGAGAGGAAGTCGTACGAGGATAGGTTGAGAGTTCTCGGTCTTTTCTCGTTGGAACGGCGAAGGATGAGGGGTGACTTGATAGAGGTTTATAAGATGATCAGAGGAATAGATAGAGTAGACAGTCAGAAACTTTTTCCCCAGGTACAACAGAGTGTTACAAGGGGACATAAATTTAAGGTGAAGGGTGGAAGGTATAGGGGAGATGTCAGGGGTGGGTTCTTTACCCAGAGAGTGGTGGGGGCATGGAATGCGCTGCCCGTGGGAGTGGTGGAGTCGGAATCATTGGCGACCTTTAAGCGGCATTTGGATAGGTACATGGATGGGTACTTAATCTAGGTTAGAAGTTCGGCACAACATCGTGGGCCGAAGGGCCTGTTCTGTGCTGTATTGTTCTATGTTCTATGTTCTATGTTCTATGTTCTAACAAGTAAGGTAGGAATTGTATTTCCTTTACAATTTTCTGCTCTTCCATCCTGAAAAGATGATTTTTTTTTACCGTTCTACATATGTCACCAAATATGCATGACTTAATCCAAGTGGTCAGTGAGACCCGAGACTATAATTGGTGGTTGGATCTTCTACGAAGGAGAGCACTGACTCAATCCCATTTTGTCTTTATCTGACACTTTCAAACAGAACTTTCCATGTGGGAGCTCATAAGAAGACCATTAGATAGGAATCAGAAATAGTAAACCTACCTACCTTTCCCACCTACAAGTCAGATTGTTGAAGCAAAAAACTGCTTGGGGTCTTAAGTGACTTTGTTTTACAAGGTCCTTTGACCTTGTTGAATATAGTTTCTCTGACTTGCAAGGATATAGCATCAAATTAGCTTGATTCCATAGAAAATTGATGTTCATGAGAAGGCAAAAAATATTTTAACAACCTGTCTTGAAATTATTGCACACTGCTAGTCCACACTGTGTGCTAATGTCAACATGGGTGTTGGTAATGCTACTGTGTCCCATACACAGCAGCATACAGCTTGAAGTCATGCACCATTGGATATTGTTTCAACCCTGACACATTTGACGTAGCTTGCTAAATAACACGGGCCACAAAATAAATCTATGATTAGTCTTGAATGGCACTGTATATGAACTAAACACTATTTAAAAAGTGTAACCCTATTATTTGAGCAGAGCACTGTTGCATACTCAACCCTGTGAAAAGCTTTATCAAAAGAAAGTTAAGCCTAGGCTGAGAAAAATAAATTACAGACTGAGCAAAAAAAGAGAGATTGACCTTGTACTGTTTTCAGTGCAGCCCAACACATGATCATCTTATTTTCTATTTTTTTAACCGCTTCAGCATGAAGCAAGACAAAACAACAGGGAGAATTTCATAATAATAGAAATTCCAGAAATTCTAAGGAGTGGATATATCTTTGTTGCATTGTTTGTTATATCAGTCACCATATTTATGTTTTTTGTACATTGTTACTGATATTATGTTTCATTGAATTCCAGGGTATAGGAGATTGGTTTTCAGTGTTCAGTGATGTGTTGTAAGGCCTTATAAGCTCTTGATCTCAGAGGTGCCACTGGCTAATGTACATAGAGGTGCATTAGCTTAATAATGCAGAGAGAAAATAAATCTCACAATCTATGGAGAAAGAGCCAAAATTTGTGCATCACTGGCTAGCAATCAAGATTAGAATTCTGATCTATTTTTCTATCCTTAACCTGAAGCTAATAGTTGGAATCTTTCTACTGCTCTGATTGTGACCAGCTAAGTTTCAGTAAAATATTCTAGGATGTTATTTGTAACCTACAGCCTTATTATTTATAAAATGTTAAAAATCTTTGCAGCCCTGGAATAGATCTGATCAAGAAGGCCCATGCCCTTGTTTATGATTCTCCCAACCTCTTCATGTAACTTTATCAACAATATACATTCCCATCTTTTATTTCATCCTATCAACATGTTCTATTCCTTTCCCTGTCATATATATAGCTAGCTTTTCCTTAAATATATCCATGTTTTTCAGTTGCTCCTTGGGATATTGATTCCATCTTCTTACTATTCACTTTATGAATAATTTTGTCCTTAATTCTCTGTTGGATTCATTAGGGACTATCTCATATTTATTCTTATAGCTAACTCACTAGAATTATCTGTACCTGCCAGGATATGATCTCGTATCTTCATACAGTGTAAGTTGGCTGGTTGATTTAAACCACGATAATGCAGGTTATCTTGTTCATCCCTCATCGCAAAGATGACAATGTTCATTCGATGTTTGGCAGAGATCTCATGGGTATGTAAATGACTACAATGGCAGATCTGGCCCCTAGAGATTTCTACCGCAAATAGGATGGGATACCCCAGATGATAAAGTTTTGGGTGAGATGCTGATTTGGGATTTCCATTTCCTGTATTTTCTCTCTACTTCTGACATGTGCTTGATTTTGAAGGATCACTGCACTATTTTACATTTGGTTATGTCAGGTGCAATTGTCGGCAAGCTTCTCCTAGGGCTAAAGTTGGTATCAAAACTTATGTATCAAAATAGCAGATTCTTTCAATACAGGCTATGGTCAATTTAACAGCTTACAACTTTGCATACGTTCTTCATTCCACTTTCTCAAACAAAAATGTTGTACAAATTGAACTTTTAAGAGTTTGCATTTGCAGAAACAGTTCTGTAGTATCATTTCATAGCTCTTCTGGTGAGCATATTGATGTACCGACCTTCTTGGCATTGTTACACATGAAGGAAAAGTGAGTTCAAATGTCATTTTGCTTTATTTTCAGTCCCTGAGGTTAAGTTAAGGGAACATAGGGTGTCTCCATTATAGTAATCTCATTGACTTAGCTCACTGTGCTTGTTTATGTCTGGCTCATTGTTAAATGCTTCTTTCTCCATTTGTGTTGGTTTGACTTCTCATATTGAAGGCTAGGAATGACACAACTATAGTATTATCTCATTATAGATTAATACCAAAGAAGGCGGAGGGCAGTCTTACAGATTGAACATAAAGCTTTAGTTTAGAATAGTTGCTACTTCAACTTACTAATACTAGTTGACTGTGCAAGAGAACTGAATCTCATGATGGTGCATTACTTCCTGTAATTACAGACAAATTAGCATAAACATACCTTTAAATACTTATATGTAACATTCTAACAAACACACTGTCAAAACAGTGGCATGCATCTTGCACTGAATGAGCTTTGAAATTTTAATCTCAGATTGCTGTTGATATAGCATAAATTGCCATTCTAATCAGTAGTTCTATCTGCTATATGGAAAGAAGTGAGTAAAGGTCCAGAAATACCACCATAAAGGTCTCACTTGATTAATTGATTTATTTTCTAAATTTTTCAGCTCAACATATTATTCTCCACAAAATTGCCAGAAACGTGAGCAAGTAATGACTCAGCAAATGCAACAGGGCATGTGGGACCTTGGTGAATGACAGGATCAACGTTACATCTCCTGAGCAATTAAACGAATGGATTAAGAAATAAATAGAGCAAGGCCTGAGAAAGAAAGTGAATTAGAGTGGGCAAATTCAATATCAGATACAAGCAGATAAATAAAATGAAGGGAAAGAAGTGTTGGATTAAAAAGGAAGATAAAAGACAGGAAAGTCATAACACTTTTTTGGTATGTGAATTAAAATCGCTAACAGTAGATAACTTGAAGAAATAAGAATCTACACTTTTAACCATTCACTTCATGGGCCAGAGAGTTTGCTTGGAAATCATTAACATTATTACACAATTAAAAGGTACTCTCATGTTGAATGCTAGAATTTTTTGCAGCATACTTCAAGGGTAATTAATATGAAGATGCAGCAACTTCATGTCATAGAGTCATAGAGATGTACAGCATGGAAACAGACTCTTCAGTCCAACTCATCCATGCTGACCAGATATCCCAACCTTATCTTTTCCCATTTGCCAGCACTTGGCCATATCCCTCCAAACCCTTCCTATTCATATACCCATCCAGATACCTTTTAAATGTTGCAATTGTACCAACCTCTACACTTCCTCTGGCAGCTCATTCCATACACGCACCACCCTCTGCGTGAAAAGGTTGCCCTTTAGATCCCTTTTATATCTTTCCCCTCTCACCCTAAACCTATGCCCTCTATTTCTGGACTCCACCACCCCAGGGAAAAGACTCTGTCTATTTATCCTATCCATGTCCCTCATAATTTTATAAACCTGTATGAGGTCACCCGTCAGTCTTTGATGCTCCAGGGAAAACAGCCCCAGCCTATTCAGCCTCTCCCTATAGCTCAATTCCTCCAATCCTGGTAACATCCTTGTCAGTGTTCTCTGAACCCTTTCAAGTTTCATAGAACAATACAGCACAGAACAAGTCCTTCGGCCCACGATGTTGTGCCGAACATTTGTCCTACTTAAGCACCCATCCATGTACCTATCCAATTGCCGCTTAAAGGTCACCAATGATTCTGACTCTGCCACTCCCACAGGCAGCGCATTCCATGCCCCCACCACTCTCTGGGTAAAGAACCTATCCCTGACATCCCCCTCTATACCTTCCACCCTTCACCTTAAATTTATGTCCCCTTGTAACACTCTGTTGTACCCGGGGAAAAAGTTTCTGACTGTCTACTCTATCTATTCCTCTGATCATCTTATAAACCTCTATCAAGTCACCCCTCATCCTTCACCGTTCCAATGAGAAAAGGCCTAGCACTCTCAACCTATCCTCGTACGACCTATTCTCAATTCCAGGCAACATCCTGGTAAATCTTCTCTGCACCCTCTCCAAAGCTTCCACATCTTTCCTAAAGTGAGGCGACCAGAACTGCACACAGTACTCCAAATGTGGCCTAACCAAGGTCCTGTACAGCTGCAACATCACTTCACGACTCTTGAATTCAATCCCTCTGCTAATGAATGCTAATACACCATAGGCCTCTTACAAGCTCTATCCACCTGAGTGGCAACTTTCAAAGATCTATGAACATAGACCCCAAGATCCCTCTGCCCCGCCACCTTACTAAAACCCTACTGTTAACTCTGTATTCCGCATTCTTATTTGTCCTTCCAAAATGGGCAACCTCACACTTGACAGGGTTGAACTCCATCTGCCACTCCTCAGCCCAGCTCCGCATCATATCTAAGTCCCTTTGCAGCCGACAACAGCCCTCCTCACTATCCACAACTCCACCAATCTTTGTATCATCTGCAAATTTACTGACCCACCCTTCAACTCCCTCTTCCAAGTCATTAATAAAAATTACAAACAGCAGAGGACCCAGAACCGATCCCTGCGGAACTCCACTTGTAACTGGGCTCCAGGCAGATCCCCCTCGAACTGCCATTCTGTAGCCGTTATACCATTTCTAATTAGCAATGCCACCCCCCCCCCCTCCTTTTTTACCACCCTCCCTAATCTTAATGAAACATCTGTAACCAGGAGTCTCCAACAACCATTCCTGTCCCTCTTCTATCCACATTTCCGTGATGGCCACAACATTGTAGTCCCAGGTACCGATCCACGCCTTAAGTTCACCCACCTTATTTCTGATACTCCTTGCGTTGAAGTATACACACTTGAACCCATCTCTGTGTCCGCAAGTATTCCCTGTCAGTGCTACCTTCTCCACAGCCTCCCTACATTCTTGGCCATCCTGACAAACAGCTAGCCTACTTGCTGGACTACAAGTCCGGATCCCATCCCCCTGCCAAATTAGTTTAAACCCCCCCGAAGAGTGCTAGCAAACCTACCTCCCAGGATATTGGTGCCCTTCTGGTTCAGGTGCAACTCGTCCTGCTTGTACAGGTCCCACCTTCCCCAGAATGCAGTCCAATTGTCCAAATACCTGAAGCCCTCCCTCCTACACCATCCTTGCAGCCACGTGTTCAACTGCACTCTCTCCCTATTCCTTGCCTCACTGTCACGTGGCACCGGCAACAACCCAGAGGTGACGACTCTGTCTCTCCTAGCTTTTAGCTTCCAGCCTAACTCCCTGAGCTCTTGAATGACCTCCCCACCCCTCTTCCTACCTATGTCGTTGGTGCCAACGTGCACCACGACTTCTGGCTGCACACCCTCCCCCTTAAGGATTCTGAAGACACGATCCGAGACGTCTCGGACCCTGGCACCCGAGAGGCAACAAACCATCCAAGAGTCTCGCCCATGTCCACAGAACCGCCTGTCCGTCCCTCTAAATATAGAGTCTCCTATAACTAGCGCTCACCTCCTCTCCCCGTTTCCCTTCTGAGCCTCAGAGCCGGACTTCGTGCCAGAGACCCGGTCACTGCAGCTTACCCCTGCTCGACCATCCCCCGGTATAAGCGGTATACTTATTGTTGAGGGGAACGACCACAGGGGATCCCTGCACTGCCTGCTACCTCCCCTTCCCACCTCTAACTGTTACCCAGCTACCTCTGTTCTCTGGCGTAACTATGTCCCTGTAGCTTCTATCTATCACCCTCTCAGCCTCTCAAATAATCCTCAGTTCATCCAACTCCAGTTCCAGTTCCCTAACGCGTTCTGTGAGGAGCAGGAGCTGACTGCATTCCTGCAGATGAAGTCGGCAGGAGCATCGGTGGTCACCCCTACCTCAAACATCCTGCAGGAGGAACATTCCACTGCCTGCGCTGCCATTACTCTACACTTAGTCTCCAAAACAAGAACACTGAATAGTTTACCTGTGGACTTTAAAGTTAGGTTAGAGGAGGAGGATGGGAGGGAGGCCCTACTTTGTAGGGCCTGGGGTCTAGAACACACCCAGGGCTTATGCCTGAAACGTCGATTCTCCTGTTCCTTGGATGCTGCCTGACCTCCTGCGCTTGTCCAGCAACACATTTTCAGCTCTGATCTCCAGCATCTGCAGTCCTCACTTTCTTCTCGAACACACCCACTCAAATATCAATCACTTACCTTCCCGACCAGCACTGCTCTCCAACTTCACTTCCGCCCAGCTCGCGCCGCTCTCTGCTGTAAAAGGACCGTTGGCGTCGAGGTAAGTTCTTAAATATCAATCACTTATCTTCCCGACCAGCTCTGCGCTCCAATTTCACTTCCGCCCAGCTCGCACCGCTCTCTGCTGTTTCACAGCATCCTTCCGATAGGAAGGAGACCAGAATTGCACGCAATATTCCAAAAGTGGCCTAACCAATGTCCTGTACAGCCGCAACATGACCTCCCAACTCCTATACTCAATATTCTGACCAATAAAGGAAAGCATACCAAATGCCTTCTTCACTATCCTATCTACTTGTGACTCCACTTTCAAGGAGTTATGAACCTGCACTTCAAGCTCTCTTTGTTCAGCGACACTCCCTAGGACTTTACCATTAAGTGTATAAGCCCTGCTAAGATTTGCTTTCCCAAAACGCAGCACCTTGCATTTATCTAAATGAAACTCCATCTGCCACTTCTCAGCCCATTCGCCCATCTGATCAAGAGCGCGTTGTACTCTGAGGTAACCTTCTTCGCTGTCCATTACACCTCCAGTGTTCATATCTAAATTATTTATATAAATGACAAAAAGCAGTGGACCCAGCACCGATCTTTGTGGCACTCCACTAGACACAGGCCTCCAATCTGAAAACAACCCTACACCACCACCCTCTGTCTTCTACCATTGAGTCAGTTCTGTGTCCAAATGGCTAGTTCTCCCTGCATTCCATGAGATCTAACCATGCTAACCAGTGTCCCATGGGGAACCTTGTTGAACCCCTTGCTGAAATCCATATAGATCACGTCCACCGCTGTGCCCTCATCAATCCTCTTTGTTACTTTTTCAAAAAACTCAATCAAGTTCATGAGACATGATTTCCCATGCACAAAGCCATGTTGACTATCATGTAACTTATTGGAGGATAAATATAAGATAAAAATTTCACAAAACCAACATCAAAACAGTGCAAATTATGTAGAAACTTATGATGATTTGCAAGTTACTAGAGATGAAATCATATAGGGGACTGAATACCGTGGACACGGCACCATTTGTGCATAATCATGCAATATTTACCAAACCCTCAGAATCCTCATGGCACCTCACCGATGTTTCGGAAGCACAGACCTGCACTGCAGGGTACATCAGCAATTTGAATTGACCAGCAACAAGCACCGAAAGGCTGCTGCAAGGACACTTTGTGGGTAGCGACAGGAATCCAGTTTACAAGTTGGGCCAAGTTGCACCTTTGGTGGTTCTTTGGCTCTTTTATTGCCCACCTGCATGCTAACAGCATCCATGCTTTGTCATGCCATAGCATGCCATGTCTGCTAGCTCATTTGTCCTTCAGCCAGAGCCTAAAGGCTGTCACACTGTTATATTCAGAGGTTGAAGTGCTCTTTTAAGCAGACACTAGCAGATTTCTTGTTAGTTGGGATCTATCCGAAGGGAGGAGGAATCTTGCAATATACCACTGAGACATCAAGCTAACACCTACAGCATGTGCTGGTTGCCTGAGTGACAAACACACACCATGTTTTTTCAACAAAGTGGTCACAGGGAACAGCGGATGGGGGCCAGTCAAGGATAGGCAACCGTCAGTCTGGGCATTCCAGTACCATCAATCACATTCACAGTCCAAGGGTTTGAATACAATCACTTGTCTGGTTGGGCCAGTTACTGTCAGGGAATATGTCCGACTGCAGTCCAGGGAATGGAAAATGGTCAGTTCTGTAGGCATTCCCTGCATCATTTGTTGTTTTCGAAATGCTAACTGCAACAGGAAAATGGCTAGGATAATGCCAGGGTGAACGGAGTCAGTGTCAGTTTGATGTGCAAAAACATGGAAGACGCATCTGCTCGACGCTAGGACATGGAAATAATAAATACATGATGCATGTCTTTGCAAACTGCAGCTACATTTAATTTCTGATAATTTATTTGACAAGTGTGGGAAGATACACTGAGAGATCCTGTTAGGCCTCATGCAAAAACATCCTCTCAAAAAAATCTAATGCAAATGACAATTCGTGAAAAAAACGGAAGATTGAGCCCTAGGTATTTCTTTATTTCCACAAATTATTGGCCAATTTTTTATATTAATAGCACACCATTATTTTTTTCAGTAATTTTTGTGCCATGGTGTCATGTAGCATCTTAATAGAGTTAAATTCAGTGCTCTATCCATGGATTATTTGTCAGTTATACAAATTTAAATTTGTTATTATTGTTTGGAACATATTTAACTTACAGGTTATCTGCATAATGCCTTATGATCAAACATTTTAATGCCCAAAGTTTGTGCGAAGATTTGTAGCTCGGGTGCTCGTTGTTGTGGTTCTGTTCGCCGAGCTGGAAGTTTTTGTTGCAAACGTTTCGTCCCCTGGCTAGGCGACATCTTCAGTGCTTGGGAGCCTCCTGCGAAGCGCTTCTTTGATGTTTCCTCCGGTGTTTATAGTGGTCTGTCCCTGCCGCTTCCGGTTGTCAGTTTCAGCTGTCCGCTGTAGTGGTTGGTATATTGGGTCCAGGTCGTTGTGTTTGTTGATGGAGTTTGTGGATGAATGCCATGCCTGTAGGAATTCCCTGGCTGTTCTGTGTCTGGCTTGCCCTATGGTAGTAGTGTTGTCCCAGTCGAATTCATGTTGCTTGTTGTCTGCGTGTGTGGCTACTAAGGATAGCTGGTCGTGTCGTTTCATGGCTAGTTGATGTTCATGTATGCGGATTGTTAGCTGTCTTCCTGTTTGTCCTATATAGTGTTTAGTGCAGTCCTTGCATGGTATTTTGTACACTACATTCGTCTTGCTCATGTTGGGTATCGGGTCCTTCGTTCTGGTGAGTTGTTGTCTGAGCGTGGCTGTTGGTTTGTGTGCTGTTATGAGTCCTAGGGGTCTCAGTAGTCTGGCAGTTAGTTCCGAGATGCTCTTGATGTATGGTAGTGTGGCTAGTCCTTTTGGTTGTGGTATGTCCTCGTTCCGTGGTCTTTCTCTTAGGCATCTGCTGATGAAGTTGCGCGGGTATCCGTTTTTGGCGAATACCTTGTATAGGTGTTCCTCTTCTTCTTTTTGCAGTCCTGGTGTACTGCAGTGTGTTGTGGCCCTTTTGAATAGTGTCCTGATGCAGCTTCGTTTGTGTGTGTTGGGGTGGTTGCTTTCATAGTTCAGGACTTGGTCTGTGTGTGTGGCTTTCCTGTATACTCTTGTAGTGAATTCTCCGTCTGGTGTTCTCTGTACCATCACGTCTAGGAATGGGAGTTGGCTATCCTTTTCTTCGCCACACTCACAGGAATCCGATTCACGAGAGAAGAAGAAAAGCACCGGAGGAAACATCAAAGAAGCGCTTCGCAGGAGGCTCCCAAGCACTGATGATGTCGCCTAGCCAGGGGACGAAACGTTTGCAACAAAAACTTCCAGCTCGGCGAACAGAACCACAACATTTTAATGCCCTTCAGAATGCTCGAGATAAGCTTTTGAACAGTGTACTGCTTTGTCACCCACCTGTTCTATTTGTTATTAACCAAGGAAGTTGAATTAAACACAAAATGCATAGGATTGGAAATTCTCAGTGTTTCAACTCAAATTGCTGAATACTTTGAATGTTAATTTCTCGTAAATGTAGGGCCAGAGCTGTACAATTTTTAGGTTAAGTTGCTGAAATTCAATTCAGAAAGAAATTACGTGATTGATGTGGCGAAAGAATAATAGAATGGTTTTAGCACAGAATAAGATCATTTAACACACCGACTGTTTCAGGCTGTCTGGAAGAACAATTTAGATCAGTCCACTCACATTGCCTTTCCATGTAGCTCTGCATTTTTTTCTTTCAAGTGCTTATCTAATGCCACTTTTGAATCTGCCTCCACCAGCCTTTCAGACAATGCATCCCAGATCAGAAACATTTGCTACATCAAAAGCTTTCTCTTCATATCGCATTTGATTCTTTTGCTAATGTATTTAAATTGGTATCCTCTGGTTCTGTGATTGAGGCTGAATCTTCAGTGCAGTGACAGTACTATAAAACAAACACATGGTTCTGTTTACCTTCTATATGTCTATCAGACAAATGTCAAGAATGGAACTTCACCAGTTTCAGGTACCAGTTTCAGTATTAAACACAACCATAAACTTTGAGCCAGCAGCAGCAGTGGGATTGCATTTGACCAGAGTCTGTACCCTAATGATTCAGCATTTTTAGCACTCTACCATTACTATCAGATAAGGCTGAACCATTTGTGTCAGTCACAGAGTCATAGAGACAGCATGGAAACAGACCCTTAGGTCAAACCGGTCCACACCAACCATGTTCCCAAACTAAGCTAGTACCACCTGCCTGCACTTGGCCAATATCCCTTCCAGCCTTTCCTATTCATGTATTTATCCAAATGTCTTTTGAAACATTATAACTGTACCTGCATCAACCACTTCCTCTGGCAGTTCATTCTTCACATCAACCACTCTCTGTGTAAAATTTCCCCTCATGTCCTTTTTAAATCTTTCTGCTCCCTATTTCTGAACTCCCCCACCCTAGTGAAAATACACTTGTCATTCACCTTCATGATTTTGCTCTTCGTGATTTTATAAACCTATAAGGTCACCCCTCAACCTCCTGCTAGGGAAAAAGTCCCAGTCTTCACCCAGAAGGACTGAGTGGATGATCCATCTTAGTCTCCTCCAGAAGTTCCCAGCATCAGAGATGCCAGTGTTCAGCCAATTTGATTCACTTCACATAATGACAAGAAACAGTCAGAGGCACTGGATCCTGCAAAGACTCTGGGCCATAACAACATTTCCATAACTAAAGACTTGTCCACCAGAACTTGCAGGGCCCCTACCAAGCTGTTCCAGTACAGCTACAACATTGGTATGTACCCAACAATATGAAAAAATGTCCAAGTACTTATGTATACAAAAAGCAGAACAAATCCAATCCAGCCAATTACCACCTGTTAAATTATGGAGGTTGTCACTTTTAGTGTTATCAATAAGTGCTTGCTTAGCAAACCCTGCTCACTGATTCTCAGTTTGGGTTCCACCAGGGCCACTCAACTCCTGACCTTATTTCAGCCATAATTCAAACGTGGACACAAGAGCTGAATTCTAGAGATAAGATAAAAGTGACTGATTAGATTAGATTCCCTATAGTGTGGAAAGAGGCCCTTCAGCCCAACAAGTCCACACCGACCCTCTGAAGAGCAACCTACCCAGGCCCATTCTGCTACGTTTACCCCTGACTAATGCACCTAGTACTACGGGCAATTTAGCATGGCCAGTTCACCTAACCTGCACATCTTTGGAATGTGGAAAGGAACCGGAGCACCCAGAGGAAACCCACACAGACACGGGGAGAATGTGCAAACTCCACACAGACAGTTGCCCGAGGTGGGAATTGAACACGGGTCCCTGGCGCTGTAAGGCAGCAGTGCTAACCACTGAGCCACCATGCCGCCCCAAAGATTGCACACAGTGCTGCAAATTAAGATCGTTGGAGGGGGGAGTGGATGCTTGTGGTTGTGCTGTCAATCAAGTGAGCTACTTTGTTTTGGATAGTGTCAAGTTTTTTTTGAGTATTGTTGGAGCTGCACTCAACCAGGCATTTGAGGAGTATTCCATCCACTCCTGAATTGTGCTTTGTAGATGATTTTCAGGGTTTGGGGAGTCAAGAAGTGAATTACATGCCACGTATTCCTAGTCTCTGACCTGCTCATGGAACTCTGTATTTATGAGTTTCTGGTCAATAGTAACCCATAGGATGTTGATAATTGGGGATTCAGTGATGCGCATTGCCTGGCATTTGTGTGACTTGAAAACTACTTGCCACTTGTCAGCCTGGATAGTGTCCAGGTCTTATTGCATTTGAACACTGCCCTTGATATCAAAGCACCAAATAACTTAGTATGACTTCAAGGAGCCCTAACAAAACTAGAGTCAATGAGAATGAGGGAGAAAGTTTTTCAATGGTTAGACTTCATGCCAGAGTCATGAAGTAAGATAGTTGGGATTGTAGAATGTCAATCATCTCCATCATACATCACTGCAAGAGGTTTTTAGGGTAGAATCCTAAGGCCCAACCATTTTCACCTCCCTCCATTATAAAGTCAGAAGTGGGGAGAGTTACTGATTATTACACATTGTTCACGGACTCACGGGATTATTGCATCACAGTATGAAGCCATTTGGAACATCATGTGTGCACCTGCTCTCCAAATGAATTTTTCACCTAGTATTATTCTCCTGCCTTCTTCCAGTAGCCCTGTATGTTGTTCCATTTCAATGACAATCAATTTGCCCTTTGACTACCTTACTCGAACCTGCCTCTATCACGTTCTCAAGACAGTATATTCCAGATCCTAACCACTCAGTGAATGAAAAAGAAACCTTACATCACTTTTGCTTCTTATATTAACTGCATAGTGGCTCAGTGGTTAGCACACTGCCTCACAGCGCCAGGAACCCAGGTCCAATTCAAGCCATGTTCTCTCTGTCTCTGTGTGGATTTCCTCCGGATGCTCCAGTTTACTCCCACAGTCTAAAGTTATGCAGATTACATGAATTGGCCCATGCTAAATTACCCTGTAGTGTTCAGAGATGTGTAATTTATTTGGGTTAGCCATGGGAAATTCAGGTTTTTAGGGATGGGGTGGTGGGTTTGGTTTGTGTGGGATGCTCATGAGAGGGTCGGTATTGACTCAATGGGCCAAATGACCAGTTACCACACTGTAGGGGTTCAATAATTCTCTAATCATACTTTAGATCTGCCCTCTCTTTCTCAATTCCTTCATAAGTAGAAACATTTTCTCCCTATTAACACTTATCAGATCACTCATGAGTTTGCATACTTGAATCAGATCTCTTCTCAGCCTTCTCCACTACACGAAGAACACTCCCAACCTCCAGTCTATCTTCATAACTAAAATTCCTCAATCTTTGGGGCATTCTCATAAGCCTCTTCTGCACTATGTACAATGCTATCACATCCTTCCTGAAGTGCAGTGTCCAAAACTGAAGACAATGATACAACTGAAGCTGAACTAGTATCCTTCTATACAAGTCCAACATAACTTCCTTACTGAATAAAAACCGAAAAAAACTGTGGATGCTGTAAATCAGGGACAAAATAGAATTGCTGAAAAAGCTCAGTAGATCTGGCCGCATCTGTGGAGAGAAATCACAGTTAACATTTTGGGTCAAGAGACCCTTCCTCAAAACATCTGTATGCTTTTAACTGCTCTCTCAACCTGTCTTATTACCTTTACTGACATATATACTCAAGTCCCACTGTTTCTGCACCCCTTTAGATTTATAGTGTCTGTCCATGTTCTTCCTACCAAAATGTATCACCTTTCACTCTTCCATGTTGATCTGTCACCTATCCACACATTCCAACAATTTCTCTTTGTCGTTTTGAAGTTCTACATTATCCTGTTCACAGTTTACAATGACTCCATATTTTGTGTCATTTGCAAATTTTGAAATTGATGCCTATACACCGTTGCAATTAGGTAAGGCGGGATAATTCGGCTCCCTTCTCTTTAGTCCTCTCTCAGACAAACACAACAACTTTTTTCTTTTGTTTAGCACACATTGCATCACATTATCAATTAAAGATGTAGTCAACTTGATTAAAATAAAGGAGCCAATTACAAGGTTTACATGGGTAAAAAGAAGAATTTATTACCTATTAAGTCCAAGAAAATGTAATAAAACATGACATCAAACACACACAAACACAAGTAAATGGTCTAAAAATGAAGAGTGTCTGGCACAGACAGGAAAAATAAAGGCTACTACAGTTACTTAATTATTGACCTATGTCTTCAGCAGTTTGCCCTCATCAAACCACCACATTAGCTCATGAACAAAATTCCAACTCATTGGTTAACTATGATTCTGTCTTAAGAAATCCGTGCAGATGCTCCTTAATTAGCCTACATTTGTCCCATAATCAACTTCTTTGCAAGTCTTCAGATACTGAAGCAATTCATGTACGTATGTAGCAAGAACTGGACATCATTCAGATTCAGGCTGATAAGTGGCAAGTAACAAAGAACTAACAATGGTCTTCTCCAATAAGAGAGAATCTGACCATCTCCCATTGATATTCAATGGCATTACTTACCACCACTGAATCCCCCACTATCAATATCCTTGGGAGCAATAGGGTTTCCCATTGAACAAAACTTCAACAGGACCAGCCATATAAATTTTGTGGCTGGTGGAGCAGATCAGAGGCTAAGAGTTCATAGCGAGTAGCTCAACACCTGTCTCCCCAAAGCCTGTTCACAACCTACAAGGCATATGTCAGGAGTATGATGAAATACTCTCTATTTGTCTAAGTTAAAAATCACACAACACTAGGTTATAGTCCAACAGGTTTATTTGGAAGACTAGCTTTCGGAGTGCTGCTCCTTCATCAAAACAACTACCTGATGAAGGAGCAACGCTCCGAAAGCTAGTGCTTCCAAATAAATTTGTTGGACTATAACCTGGTGTTGTGTGATTTTTAACTTTGTCCATCCAATCCAACACCAGCTCCTCCACATCATGGCTCCATTTATGTGGAAGAGTTCAGCCTAATAACATGCAAGGTTCAACCCTTCCAGGACAAAGCACTCCACTTGACTGGCACCCTGTCCAGTACCTTTCAGTTCCTTCATCACCAACACACATTTTCAAGTGTGTACCATCTACAAGAAGCATTGCAGCAATTCACCCATGTTATCTCAACAGCACCTTCCAAACCCATGATCTGCACCAGGTAGAAGGACAAGAACAGCAGATGCTTGGGAACAACATCACCAGCAAACTCCCCTTGAAGTTACACAACAACCGCATTTGGAACTATAGGACCTCTACTTCGCTGTCATTGGGGAAAGAATCCTGGAACTCCCTCCCTAACAGCACTGTAGGTATACCTACTCCCCAAGATCAATAGTAGTTCAAGAAACTGGTTCACGCCATCTTTTCAGGGGAAATTACACATGTGCAATAGCGCTGGCCAAACAAGCAATGTCCACACCCTGTGCACAAATTAAAACAAACGCCATTTGATTGTAAAACACTTTGGAGTTAAATATCCATATTAATTTTGATTTGATGCTCTGATTTAGGAAGAAACCTGCACAAAATACTTTCCTTCCCACTTGCTAACTCAGTTTCCACCCCTTAATTGTTATCAATTTCAAACAACTACAAATACTCTATCCCAAAAAGGAATTAAACTTAACTCCTGGGATTTTCCATTAGTTTTATGATTTTCATACAATAGGATATACTTAACTGCACAGACCGACAACTGAAGTGTGAGGCCTTGTACGACTTCAACATTATGTGTTTTTTAAAATGTTAGTAGTTTCATTCCCACGACAGTATATAAAGTCCCCATTTCCTTTCCGACGGGCCACTCCCTGACATGATTAAGTGAAGTTGAACCATGCAACCTGAAGGTAGTTCACGAAATGCAGTCAGGTTGCAACTTGAATGACCAATTATCCAGGAACCATTTTGTTGCCCTTTACTGATAGCTAGTACTGCATGTGCTACAATCAGCATATCATGCCACATTGTGGGCAATGTATCTTAGTGCATTAGTGTGAAGGAGGTCATGTCACTTAAGCACGTGTCCAGTATTGCTCAGAAGCCAAGGTAACTGTGGCACCATACCAGAACAGTTTTAACTTTATGTTTTGCTGAGGATTATTTTAACAAAATAGATAGAGATTAATTTTTTTTTTAAATAATTCCTGCTTTTTAATTATTTATATTTTGAATATCAAAACTTCTCAGTTAAATGAAGACTATAATGATGACTGACATGTTTGTTTTTAAGTTAGTTGTACTATCACAAATATTTTACATTTTGGTTCATGCCGCAATTAGACTTTGCATTAATTACACAATATCGCCATCTACTGAAATATTCTTAGAATTGAAAATACTTTTCTTTTATACTCATGATGGCCCAGATGTCTCACCTTCCAGATTTCACAAACAGGTCAGATGATGGCTGATCCATGTCAGGACCCTCATTCAACTCTGTTCCAATGTCACTTAGCTTGGGGAATTCTATGCATATTTATTTGGCAGAAGTTCAGAAGATTGTGGAAAAAATGCCGGCAGCATTGAGTCAGGAAAATCTTCATGTGAAACATCGAATAGTTTTTAACTTCTTTATGTTTGGTCGTTGTCACCTAATAAACTTACTGCAGTAAGTTAGGTCTGATGATTTAAAAATCATGGCATAATAATTATTCATGTACTGATCATTAATCTCCCTGACCCAATTTTCTCTCTCTGTTTCTTGAAAAAAAAGTACTCTTCTTCTGTTCATTTCTCTTTCTCTACCTGATTTGGCTCTAATTCACAAATTCCCATAATTCAATAAATATAAAAGAACCAAACTACTTTAATGGTTCCAAAGGAGGAAAACGAAGAACATTTCACTTTTAAAACTTCCATTGTGGCAGTCAAATCAAAATCAAAATAAATAAAACATAAATAATGACAAATTGTAAGCTATACAAACAATAAATCACACTTTAAATTGCCAGTACAAAAATGAGTGTTGTGAATTTCTCAGGTGGTCCCTCAGCATGTGTGGCATTGCTCTCAGCACAAATTTCCACAACACTGTTCTTTCCAGGTGATATATCAGTTTCTTTATTCACTCAAGCCTAAAGTCCGATATAACAGCAGTGTTACTACCACCACGTTCCATGGCTTTAACGTCCACCAAAAGGCATACTTTTCCAGATTCTTCGTAACACTATTCTCAGACTCAATCCTTTTGGTTTTCTTTTGCAGCTGTGCCATGCTGTTCCATTTGGCTGCTTTACATTCATAGTTTTACAGCTACATTTTTATTCTTCTTCAGCAGAACAACTAAAAGCACTAATATCACTTTGTTTGTTCTGACCATTGGCTGAAGTTTTTTTTTGTCTTGGTGTGTTTTTTTTTCTGATTAACTTCTATTTCTGCAGCAAATGAAGTGAGAGTTCTTGCTTCAAAAGTCTGCTGTCAATGTTAGGAAGTACAATTGAATAATCCCTGCAAAAAACTTGGATTGTTAAGGACTATGTCAAGAAATATAGGATTTGAACCTTGGTCAGTGTAGAAAAGAGCTAGCAAACTCTCAATTTCATCGCTTTTTTTTACCTTTTCAATCCTTAGACATGATTGATTAAGAAGATGGGCGGTTAATATAAACCCCAAAGCATCCTTACAAATTCACTAAATCTCCCATGTTCCTTTCCCTTGATTTGCACTTCCAGCAAGTGACAGTGCAAAAATTAGTTGAGTTGCTGCAAGAAAGAGTAGTAATGGGATCCAGCTTAAATCCAGATCGACCTTCCTCCACATACCATTGGCATGTATTCAGCAGGCAAGCTATGTAAGTGCTGGTTTACTGGGAAAAATAAATCACGATTGGGTCAGTGAGATGAGAAGGACATCACACCTGATTCTGTGTCAAACCCGCTGCTGTTTTGAACAGATTCCTTGGATAAACTAGGAGAGAGCAAATGGCTGTGTTCAGTGGCTATATTTCAAACTTTATTTCTGACTGTTCTTTCAGTAAAATTACAGTCTCTGCTTGTTTGTTGATAATGACATCAGCCATAAAATGATTATAAAAACTTCCTTTCAAATTATTGGCTGCAATCTAGTTGTCTTCTTTCATGTTTAGCTAATTAATTGTGAAAATATTTAAACCATCAAAAGGTAACCATTATTATTTGTTTAAAACCTTTTGAACTTGAGCCATTTGAAAAGTCTTAAATAATTAAATATCAACAAAAATTGTTCGTCAGTATGCCTTGGAGTTTCTATCTCAGAGCTTTATGATGCACCTCCAAACAGTTTTGGAAAAAGCTGTTATTTTTCAGTTTCACCAAAACATTTTTTGTGCTTTCAGTGGATGTGGACAACACCAGCTGCACCAGCATTTATTGCCCATCCCTCACTGCCCTGGAAAAGGTGGTGGTGAGCTGTTTTTTTAAACCACTGCAAACCATGTAGTGTAGGTACATCTACAGAGCTGTGAGGAAGGGAGTTCGAGGACTTCGACACAGAAACGGTGAAGGAGCTTTATCACATATGCCAAAAAGCAGAGGTTTTTTTCTCAAAAATTGTTGATTTCCATTTCACCACAACATTTAAATTAGTTTATTTTATCATAGGACATGGATATTGATGGCAAGGCCAGTATTTATTGTCCATCCCTACTTGCTCTTCAGAAGGTAGTACTGAGCCACCTTCTTAAACCATCGTATTCAGTCTTGTTCAGATACAACCAGAGTACTACTAGGATGTGATTTCCAGGACTTTGACCCAGTAACAGTGAACAAATGATGATATGGTTCCAAGACAGTTTGGCAATTTTCCACATTGTCAGGTAGATATCAATGTAGGTTTCTGAACCCTATTTATTGAGTGTAGCCTCCTATAAAGCAGTTTGCCTGTCTTCTAATAGACAACTCCTTCTGCTGCTGGTTCCTGTGGTGATGGTACTGAACCTGTTTCTCCAAATATTGCATCATCCAAATTATTTTGACAATAATAGCGCCCATGATAAGTAGATACAGCTTACTGAGGGTAACAAAGGAAAAACAAGAAGTGATGAAGTGATTTGGAATCTCTCCTGGCAATCTGAACACTACACATGAACACCCATCTTCCAAACTAGTTGGTTGCAGGGAGTGCCCCTTTAAATACTGCTTCAGTGGCTGTGAGGGGTTGATCCTTCTAGTTTTTGCTGGCAAATTCAGCAATGGTTGGGGTTTCCAGTTTAATATGTAGTGGAACTCTGCTTACATCTGGAAAACCTTGAAACACAGAGAAAATTGTGGGGTTCAGATGAGGAGGGTTAAAGTGTCCCAAGAATGTAACATAAGACCATAATATATAGGAGCAGAAGTAGGCGTATTCAGTCCATTGAATCCAGTCCATGGTTGATCTGATAATCCTTAAATCTACTTGCTTGCCTTTTCCCCATAACCTTTGATTCCCTTGCTGATTATAAATCGTTCTATCTCAGCTTTTATTCCACTTAACAACCAGTCGCTAGAGCCCATTGCGGGAAAGAATTCCATAGATTCACCACCATTAGTGAAGAAATTTCTCGTCATCTTTGTCTTAAATATGTGACTCCTTATTCTGAGCTTTTTGCCCTCTGGTCTTAGACCTTCACATAAGAGGAAACATCCTTTCCATAGCTATCCTGTCAAGACTTCTAAAAATCAGGTTGCCATACTGTTTCAATCATGTTTGCCCCCCACCAATCTACTCAACTTCTCCTCATTAGACAACCCCTCTATAACTAGGATAAGCCTCCAACGCTAGTATATCTTTCATTAAATGGGTGTGGTCTGACATGTGCCTTAGTTTTAGCAAGAATTCCCTATTTTTATACACCATTCCCTTTGAAATAAATGCCAACATTCCATTTGGCTTCCATATTACTGGATGAAAATGTGTGCCAGCTTTTCGTGATTTATGTGAAGGACTCTTAGATCCCTCTGTACTGCAGCTTTGTGTAGTCAATCTCCATTTAAATAATATTCAACTGCCTTATTCTTCCTGGCAAAGTATATAACCTCACATTTCCCATATTGTATTCCAGACTCTTTATTTCATCCTCACCAGTTGATATCCCACCTACTTTTATGCAATCCTCAAACTCAACAATAAGACATTCAATTCTTTCATGTAAGTTATTAACATATGTTGTAAATAATTTGTGGTCTCAGCACTGATCCTTGTGGCATTACAGATTGTCATCCTGAAAATGCTGTCTTACCCCAATGTTCTATCCATGCTAATATACAACCCCAAAAAGTAACCTCTTATTAAGTTGCTTTACATGTGGTACCTTAACAAATAACACATCCAAATATATGAGATATATTTCCTCTTTATCTATTCTGCAGTTACCTTCGCAAAGAATTCTAATAAATTTGTTGGACATTTCCCTTTCATGAAGCCATGTTGGCTCTGCTTGATTATTTTGTGTTTTTCTAAGTACTCTGTTCTTACATCCTGTGAAGTAGACTCTAACATTTCCTGGTAACAGATACTAAGTTAACTGGTGTATAGTTACTTGATTTTTGTCTCCTTCCCTTTTGAATAAGGGTGTCACATTGGCAGCAATAAATATTTTAACACAAATTTAATTATCAGTGTAACTCATTGATTGCACCCCCCTCGCCCCCTGCCCTCATTCCTGTTGGGCACAGAAGGTTGAGTTGAACATTCTTGGTTTACAGTCTGGAGAGAAAATATGGACAAGCAGAACTCCTTTTCTCTTCACAATGCTTCTCCAAAACTGTACAGCAATTCAGTCGGTAGGGGTTGCAGATGGAAACCCACAATTAGTTGTTGCTAATCAATGTTTCAGGTACAATGTGTGTTTGTCATACAATTGTAGTCAGTTTGTGCCTATTTTTCTTCTATTGCTGGTACAAAGCAGTTAATTCTTCATCTGTGAACTGTGGTCAGTGGTAATGCCACTATGAGCCTGACAAGCAGTGTTAAATTGGCATGTTATTGCTAATGAAAAGTGGCACTTTTCCAAATCAATTACATTTTGTATTTCACATCGACTTCTTTTGAGTGAAGGCTGATTGTGTATAAAATGTCCTGAGAAATCAATTTGCCATTTAACAGATTTTTATTGCATTAACAGAATGGAAAGCTATTTCGGAGAAAAGATGGTTACAACATAAAATTAGCTTCAATGCATCTTTATTCCTGAATATAATTAATAGACATAGTTTAGTGAGTGAAACATTAATTCTTTTTTTCTCCAGCTCTTAATTTGTGAGTGTAATACACTGCTAACAATGTTATTGTTTTATTGAGGGGGCTAACATAAAATACTAATAATTTTAATAATCTGCCACCACTGAACTCACAACAGGAAGGAGAGCGCAGGCGGATTAAATTGGTGAAAGTGAGAAATTCTGCAATGAACAGATCTATTTCTGAATTAACCATGATGTATTTGGAGTTGACTGAACTGCATTCTCTGGAGATGCTAGTCAATAATTATAATATTTGAATTAGGCTCCATGCCTCTTATTTTACGAGCCATTTTAATTTAACAATTGTGAACTGGGTTTCCAAAGGCTCTATTTTTCCTTTGTCGATGTCATGCTTGAGCTGCACTAACAATTCATGGTCTACTCGGATTGCTGAAAACTGACCCAAGAAGCCTCCGACTGTGTCTGGCAGCCTGCCTCACATGTTGTTGGCTGCCAGGCAGGAAGCCGAGTAACAGCAAAATATTCTAGTGATGTCCTGCCATTAAATTTGGCAAACCTTGGCTTTTCCAGCATTTATGGATTTCCAGCCATTGATGTGGATCACTGTCCTTTCCCCATAGGTATCAGTACTCACCTTGACTGTAGTCTTGTTCATTCTGCTGGCATGGAACCCTAAAAATTTAAGTCTAGGCATTAGCTTATCGACTGTTTGGATTCATACTTAACACAATGCTATTGGTTTGGAGTCCAGTCACCTCAGACTCAGATCTTCACAGCAGATGAATGTTTTCCTCAAGATGGTGTCTTGTGCCTAACCATCTTTGTTGCTTTCTCAATGTGTTATGATCAGTCAATGTTATCATTGGACAAGTCAGATCCCAGGCCGAAACCCAACTTGATAAACCTTACGTTGTTTTGTTCATATTTAACAAGGTGGTCTTTCATTGAAACACAAGCATGCAATCCTGCAGAGTTGACTTTAACAAAACAAATTTATCATGCAAAAGAAGTGAAGATAAAATAGAATATATCAAGCAATTTCCATATAACATAATTTGAAAGACCTAGAAATGCCTGGTTAAAATATAATCCTAACTATCCCAGCATCATCACTCAATGGTATGAAACACCAAACAAAATACCCTTTTTCTCACATCTATAGGTTTGACTCAACTGTTTCTTTGAATTCCCACAACTAAGCTTAGATTGTTTTCAGCTTCAAATAACCCTTCAAGGTTCTACCCAAACACATTTGGTCTTAAGCTTTGAACTAAAACCTTTACAGTGAGGTAACCTATTCCCTAAAGTTTTTGAACTATCTTCTTTGTCTAAGCGAAACACATCTAACTTCAACATTCTGCGAACTGAAAGAAAAAATCTTTCCACGCTATGAGGTTTTTCCCCTCAGCAAAATAAAAATCAATTTGTGATTCTTGTAACTGAAAGCAAAGTCATGCTCTTCAATGTTTAATCTCGCTACAAATAAAGCTCTCACAATACAAATTCTCATCATCAAGCCATGAACTGTATCTCTCTGTCTCTCTTCATGGTTTAAGAAAAATCGTAGCTTGACAAATACTAACAAGCTAATCATTAAACCCTTTCGTACACACAAACTAAAACCCCACAATCCATTAATTCATATTCCAAATTCTAAAATTAATTACATTAAAATACATAAAAATCACAATCATCACAACTGACGTATCCTCCAAAGTGACATCAGAAGTGGGAGGGTTCACTAATGATCATCCATCTTATCCAAATAAGTATTCACAAGCAAAGCCCATTACGCAATGCAAACCATCAAAAGTGAGAAAAGAGATGAAAGGAGCTAAATCAAAATGGAGTTCGGAGGGGAGGAATAAAACACTGTATCCTCCGCAGTGCCCATGTCTGTAAAGGTATTGAGAGTATTGACACTGCAGTTCTGCTTTATTTGTTTTTTTTTGTTATTTTCCTTACCCAGATGTGTTCCCACACATAACTAAGCAACTATCCCACCACCAAAATCACCCTGACGTTTTTGTGTTTTTTTCAACCTACTGACCACCACCAGTAAAACATAAATGGAGCCAATTGAATATTTACAAGCAAAACCCATTATGGCCAATGCAAACCAACAAAGGCAAGGAGGGGATGTAAGGATAGTGGAAAGGGGCTAAACCAGAATGGAGTTGGAAGGGAAATAAAGCACTGTCCCCTGTGGTGCTCACCTCTCTCTAAAAGCAACAAGAGCATTGAGGGACACCATGAGTCTTTTTTATTTAAACAAATTTAACATGTTTTTCTAATCCACCTGTTTAGAGATGTTATGAGCAAGTGGGAATTGAACCCAGACCTCCTAGCTTAAACATAAGGATACTACCACTGTTCCACAAGTGCCCTTAAAACACTGAAATGAGGCAAAGCTTCTTGACCCTGATGTGAATTGAATACACAGCCTTCTGGTCTAGAGTTAGACAGGGGCTGAGTTCCAGCCAGGCAGGCCATTTCCTGTAATGAAGGGAACTCACACTCAATGAGCTCCACAAGGAGAGAGGTTAATCATTCCCCATGGGCACTGTAGGGGTAATCATGTCCCTGACCCTCTGAATCTGAGGCTTCTCCCTCCCTTCTGAGATGATGGGGCCACTTGTGCACTTTGCCAAAGGCCCCATTCCTGTTGCCTTCAGTATCTGGTCAGGAGGGGCGTAAAATAAGTAAGTGAACTTCTCTTCAATGAAGACTGAATATTCACTCCAGGGTCTTTGTTCTCGATCGCATTTGTGAAGGGTTCTTGCAGGCGGTGATCAATGTGTTTATTTTCTAATCAACTGTTCAGATTTGCGATTACACACCTTTGGGCCAGGTGGAACTTGAACCTGGATCTGCTTTATTCTTTTTTAATATCTGGAAGTGCTATCACATACAACTGAACTTTTTTTCCCATCACTAAAGCACCATGACCTTTTTTTGTTTTTAACTAATAACCGCACGTAAATCATTTGTATGGCCTATTGAATATTTACATGCAAAGCCTGTTACAAAGAATGCAAACCATCAAAAAATGAAAGGAAGGTAGGGAGACGGGGAGGGAGCTAAATCAAAATGGAGGTGGAGGGGGAGTGAATCTGACTTTTTTTGAAAAATCAATCCATTCAGAAATGTTATGACACCCCTCCACACCAGATGCCCAAAGATCGGGAGTGTAGGGCTGAAGTGCAACCAAAAATACAACAAAAGGTTTTTCAAAAACTGAAAAGGGATGTAATCACCCACAATCTGGGTTTGCTTTTTCTTTATTTTATATCCAGAGGCATTATCACACATAATCAAATGGCTTTCCCACCACCAAATCACTGTGACTTTTTTTTAGCCATTAACTGCCACCAGTTAATCACCATTTAGCCAATTAGAAATTTACAAGCAAAGCCCATTATGGCAATGCACAGTGAAAGGGGGATAGGGAGAGTGGAAGAGGCTAAATCAAATTGGAGTTAGAAGGGGAAATAAAGCATTGCATCCCCTGCAGTGCCCAGCTCTCTCAAAAGATATTGAAAGTACCGATGGACACTCCATCTCCACTGACACCCGGACACAAATGTAACCATGGAAGATTATGACTCCCCATAAAATAACTAAAATGGGGGTCCAATTGCCCACAACCTGTGTCTTTTTTTTATATATCTCCAATAGTGTTCTTACACACAATTGAATGGCTTTCCCACCACCAAATCATGGTGACATTTTTTTTCCTGTTTTAAACTATGGACTGCCACCAGAAAAATGCCTGTGCAGCCACTCAGATATTTACGTACAAAGCCCATTATGGGCAATGCAAACCATCAAAAGAGAGGGGGAATGGGCTTTATCAAAACGGAGTTGGAGGGGGACTGGGTCTGCATTTTTAACTACCCTGATTGGGGAGATGTGACTCACCTCTAATGCAGGTAGTACTTGAACACAGGCCTCCTGGCTTATAACGTAGGGACACTAATGCTGCAGCATAAGACTCCCTGGGTCTGCTTTTTTTTATGTGGATATTTGCTGATCAGCTAATGTTAGTTATTACACCCCTCTGGAGCAGGTGAAACTTGAACCCAGGCCTCCTGGCCCAGAGGTCAGATCACTACTACTGCACTGCAAGAACTTTAAAATTTGGAAAATGAATTATTAATGCTGAACAGTAACTTGGAGTTTGGGTAACTTGATTCCTCAGAGTAGATATTTTTACTTTACCCTATTCTGAGACGTTCAGAGACTTCCCAGGCAGTCTTGTGGTGCAGCATTAGTGTCCCTACATTATAAGCCAGGAGGCCTGCATTCAAGTCCTACCTGCACTAGAGGTGTGTCACATTTCCCCAAACAGTTAGTTAAAAATGCAGACCCAATATTTCATCATCACTAACACTCAACACTGGAACCCCCCCCCGGGGTGCATACTCAGCCCCCAACTGTACTCACCCATGACTGCATCGCCAAATACCAGACTAATGCCATTTACAAGTTCGTTGATGACACCACCATAGTCGGTCGAATCTCAGATGGCGATGAAACAGTCTACAGACTTGAGGTGGAAGACCTGGAAAAATGGTGCACTGAGAACAACCTAGCTCTCAATGCTGGCAAAACCAAGGAACTCATTATTGACTTTCGGTGGGATGTTACTCATGCCCCCTACACATTAACAGTACAGGGGTGGAATGATTGGAAAGTGTCAAGCTCCTGGGAGTGGTCATCTACAACAGGCTTTCTTGGACTCTTCATGTGGACACACTGGTTACAAAGGCGCAACAACGTGTCTTCTTCCTCAAGCAGCTGAGGAAATTTGGCATGACTGCAAATACCTTTGCCAACTTCTATAGGTGCACCATTGAGAGCATTCTGTCTGGATGTATCATTACCTGGTATGACAACTGTATCATTCAAGATCAGAGACGGTTACAGAGACTGGTGAACTCAGCCCGGACAATCACAAAAGCCAACCTCCCATCTATAGAATCCATCTACCAGGCCCACTGTCAAGGAAAGGTCGCCAGCATTCTCAAAGATCCATCCCACCCTGGCAATGGTTCTCTACAACCTCTACCATCAGGGAGAAGAAGGCACAAAAGCCCGAACACACGCACGAATCAGTTTCGAAACCGTTTCTACCCTACTGTTTTTAGAATACTGAATGGACTCACAAACTCTTAGCATTCGCCTGTACCCTTGTTTTGGTTTTTGCCACTGTTTACCTATTATTTACTTATCTATGCTACTTAACTATGTGATCTGCCTGTATTGCTCGCAAGACAAAGCTTTCCACTGTGCCTAGGTATGCATGACAATAAATTCAATTCAGTTCAATTCAGATGTTATTACACACCTCAGGAGCAGGTGCATCTTGAACCTGGACTTCCTTGCTCAGAGCAAGGGACACTCCCACTGCACCACAAGAGCACATGGGTTTGCTTTTTTAGTAAAGCATCAAACTGTTCAGATATGTTATGACACACAGCCGGGGCAAGTGAGACTTGAGTCAGAACCTTCTGACCAAGAGAAAGGGACAGCACCACATTGCCAGACGAACCCTCTGGGTCTGCTTTTTAAAAAATATTTATATCCAGAAATTTTATCACACACAACCCAAATGGCTTTCCAACCACCAAAAATCACCATGACTTTATTTTTGTTAACTGAACCACCACCATCAGTAATCACCTGCTTAGCCAATTACAAGTTTACATGCATAGCCCATTATGGGCAGCACGAGCTATCAAAAGTTAGGGTGTTAATGATGCAGGGAGAGTGGGAAAGTCTAAATCAAAGTGGAGTTGAGAAGCGCTGTCACACTGAGCAACCACGGGCCTTGCAGGGTTATCACAGACATGAAGGTTATATGAAATAGTAAATGGACTGGAAAAGGTTAATCCCAATTAGAACTTTAAGCAGTGAGGGTAGGACATGGGATGTAGATTCAAATTAAACAACGTTCAGACTGTTACCAGGAGGCACTCCTTGCAGAGTTTGCTTAAGATCTTGAATGGACTTTGTTGCTGAAATTTAACTTTGTACAAGCCAGAAGGATCCAGGGTGAGAGCCCATTGCTGTTCTGACTACCCCTCCCATCACACTGCATAGATCTTTGATTAGATTCTCTAGAGTGTGGAAACAGGCCCTTCAGCCCAACAAGTCCATACCAATCCTCCAAAGAGCAACCCACCCAGACCCATTTCCCTCTGACTAATGGACTCAACACTATGGGCAATTTAGCATGGTCAATTCACCTGACCTGCACATCTTTGGATTGTGGAAGGAAACCGGAGCACCCGGAGGAAACCCATGCAGACATGGGGAGAATGTGCAAACTCCACACAGACAATCGCCCGAGGCTGGAATCAAACCTGGGACCCTGGTGCTGTGAGGCAGCAGTGCTCACCACTGTGCCATCCGTCTATAGAAAGCAGACTGTTCAGCCTTTCAAGTCTGCTCCACCATTCAAAATGACTATGGCTGATCATCCAATCCAGCAACACATTTTCAGCTCTGATCTCCAGCATCTGCAGTCCTCACTTTCTCCTCATCCAATTCAGTACTCTGTTCATGCTTTCTCCCAACTCTCTTTGATCCCTTTAGCCCTAACAACTATATCATGGAACAACACATTCAATGTTTTGGCCTCAACTAGTGAATTCCACAATCTCACCACACTCTGTGTGAAGGACTGTGGGAGGGAACTGGAGCACCCGGTAGAAACCCGCACAGATGAGGGAGAACGTACAAACTCCACACAAACAGTTGTCCAAGGCTGGAATGAAACCCAAGTACCTAACACTGTGAGGCAATAATGCTAACCGATTTTATTATTAAATTATATAATAAACAACAATGTAACAATCTGGATGGATGTTGGAACATAAGTGTGTGAATTGAGCACAAATCATTGCATTGTAAAAGGGTGATGAGAGAGCTGGGCAGTGGATTAGGTTCCCTACAGTGTGGAAACAGACCCTTCGGCCCAACCAGTCCACACGGACCCTCCGAAGAGTAACCCACCCAGACCCTTTTCCCTCTGACTAATGCAGCTAACACTACGGGCAATTTAGCATGGCCAATTCACCTGGCCTGCACAACTTTGGACTGTGGGAGGAAACCCACATAGCCACAGGGAGAATGTGCAAACTCCACACAGTCAGTCACCCGAGGCTGGAATCATACCTGGGAGCCTAGTGCTGTGAGGCAGCCGTGCTAACCATTGAGCCACCATTCCGCTCTTCATCTCGGGTAAAGCTGCAGCTTGTCCTCATACAGAGGCACTGAATCAAATGACCTCCATCTACAGTATAATATAGTGATTTTGTATTTTAAACAATGAGGTGAGTTGTGGCATTAATGAGCTGAAAATACAGGTAAATATGTAATTACCATTTATTAATGTGTCTGATCTCAAGACAATCAGTTTTTTTTCATTCTTGCCATTTTTCCCACATTTCTTTCCCAATGCTCATGTCACTCATGACTAGGAAAAGTTCTGCTAATAATTGTGCTCAGTTGAATTTAAAAGACTTGAAGACAAATTTTATGAGTTTTCAATTCTGATACAGGACTTCATCGACCATAACAGAATTGATTGATCTTTTTGCACAGGAACCGCATTCAATTTTTTCTCTCATTCAAGGGCAGGGCAATTAGTGAGCAAATGTGTTTTGCCTCAAGAATACGTATGATTTTTCAGAAAAAATGCCAAAACAACGAATTGATCAGTTAAATGTGTAGTTAATAAAAGTAGCCATTGGAAATTTCCAGGCAGCAGAGCTAACCCATTAAACTTTTTGCTCCTTCAGTTAAGAAGTAAAGCTGAAGGTAGAGCAAAGATAGCATTCCAAGTCTTGATCACAAGGGAAGAGGGTATCATCTAGGGTGAAGCTATGGATTTATTTTTAAATAAGTCTGATCTTGGTTCGCCTATCACTGTGATCTGGCCTTGGCAGACTTCATAGATTAGATTACTTACAGTGTGGAAACAAGCCCTTCGGCCGAACAAGTCCACACCGACCAGCCGAAGCGCAACCCACCCAGACCCATTCACCGACATTTACCCCTGCCCCTAACACTACAGGCAATTTAGCATTGCCAATTCACCTAACCTGCACATTTTTGGACTGTGGGAGGAAACCGGAGCACCCGGAGGAAACCCACGCAGACATGGGGAGAATGTGCAAACTCCACACAGTCAGTCACCTGAGGTGGCGATTGAACCTGGGTCTCTGGCGCTGTGAGGCAGCAGTGCTAACCACTGTGCCGCCCACTAATGGAACTCCCTGGTTTATTTGCCTCTCCTGGCCACTTTCTAGATATGTTTTTGCTAGGGGAGAATGATGTTAGTGGTGGACATTGGAGGAGAGAGGGAAGAGCGAGCATGAGCTTGGCTTAATCTCCCTCACCTGCCATAACAACACCTCCCAATCACCCATCCACCCCGACAGTTCCCGAGTCACTAACTCACTCACCCACCTGCCCAGTTACTCACTTCCCCAACCTCCCCGTCACTCTGAATCACTCATCTATCCACTCCCCAAGTCATTCACTCACTCATCTCACCCAGTCCCTCACTCACACCCCTAGACACTTACTCAACATCCCCACTCACTCACTTTTCCCCACCCACTTCAGCTATTTACACACTTGCCACCAGCAGGCATTCATATACTCAATCCCCCAGACATTCACATCACCCCACAAAGTCAATTTCGCCTTCCATCTCCCAGATCACACCTTGTCAATGACCTGTTTGACTTTCATCCCTTCTTGCAAAAGTCCATCCAACTCTCAAACTATGCCAAGTACACCCCTCAGAAGCCCACCCAAATTCTCACCTTTCCCACCTCGGCCGACTTGTTCTTCAAAATCCCTAATTTTCTCATTAAAACCTGACTGTCACTTCTCTCCTTACCAAGCCAGTGTATGGGCTGATTGCCCTAATTTCAGCTCCAATGTCTTATGGTCTTATATTGTGTCCTGTTGGCTGCCTTTTGATTTAGCCAGCTATAAAATGAATGAGGGGAAATTTGTTGGGGCATGAACCAAAATTCCTGATACGTGGCCCCACTTGGCAAGTCTTTGAGTTGAGAACACAGCTTTATAAAATTAGCTATTTGGCGTCACAGTCATTTTCACAGTAGATCTACTCTCAAGAGACCAACTGACTGCCATAAACTGGATCAAATTCCAGATTTCTTTTATTATTCTGACTTTGAGGAACTGACTTTGCTTTCCCTGTTCAAGAAATGGAGAAGCATTTCCCTGTAGCAGAATAAAGTAATTATTTTCAAACATTTCTTCAAATTTGTCATTCATTAATAAATAAGAAAATATTAAGAGTTCCAGACTTATCTGTTTTAATGAATGTTGCCCAGATTATGATAAAATGTGTAGATGAACCACAGGCAACAATACACTCTTTTGTGAATAATGCTTGCTGTACTTGATGGTGCTATTTACTGGCGTATATCTTTTTCCTTTGCTTGTTTTCACTTATCCCAGACAGTTATTGAGATTGCATGAGCTGAAGTAGAAGTAAATGGCATTTTGATCTTTTCAAAGCAATGGCATCTTTGTTCCAGCACTGGCATTAGTAAGACTGCTTTGAAATAGTATACAACAAAGCCTTAGTTATCGTGAATGGCTTCTGTTTGTACCCGTCTCTCTTTTTGTCATTAAGTGTTTTTGAAGTTTCATTTTCTTCCCAGAGTTTAACTTTGGATCATCGCCAATCAGTCAAACAAAATTACATTTAAAATTTTTATGGTTTTATGTTTTTCTCTTTTTCAGGAAAGTAACAGCAGCAACTTACAAACAAAATATCAAGCTATTTAAAACCTTATTGAAAAGAAAAGGGCACTCACACAGTGATTAGACTGTAATGGAGACACACATTAATCTGTTCTCACATAGACTTTAACCCTTTTATTCCTAAGAATTCCAGGAATTTAGAACAGTTTTTTTAAAAAGAAAAAGACAATACCAATCATTTGGTCCATTTGATCCTAATTCTTAAGGAATGGATTAAAATTCCTGGGAAATATCTCTTGAGGCCCAGGTCTCCTTTAATATTATAATCCGTGTCTGAAAAATGTAGTATGACTAGGATTAGATTTGTTGTATCTAATTCCCTGTGCACTCTTCCTACGTTTTATTTGTTATTTTCTGATAAAACTATTGTACGTACAACAAGGTGCTTAGTTTCTTTTATGTTATACTGTTTGTTGTCTTTGTGTGTTACTTTAACACAACCATCAAATTTATTTTATTTCGATGCATTGGCTGGTACAAGAGGAAATTAAATTCAAAAATAGCAACAATCATACAATGTTAAATATTCTGATTCAAATTGAAAATATATTATGATCTCTCAGAAGATACAAGGAGATACTCAGAGAATGTAACTATTATATGAAAGATGCATTATCCTTTATGCAGCAGTTGGCAAGAAATCAGTATCATGTGAAATAACTCTACGTGTCACCAAATATCCCGTCACCAAGTCACCCTTTATTTACACATGGAGATTCTTTGACACTGATCCAGCTCCCTTAGAGCCAGCTCTCGGAGTAAAACAGAATCTCTGACACACCTGTTTATATCTGTCAGCCAGGGCTCCTTGCCTGAACCAGAGTAACAGCTCTAATCAGGGAACTCATATTCTATAAAGTCTACCTGTCTGGCCTTGGTACAATCACTGCATCCCTCCCCTCAGAGTCCAAGGACGTAGGCCAGTTTTTTTTTGTAGCTCAAATTATCGTTTGCAGCATTCATATGGTCCACGTGCTTGTTCATGACTGCTATACCCACGCAAACCTTACATGTCAGTGGATCTGACTTCATGTTGATCAACTATCGAAGTCTTGTGTCCAGCATTGGCATTCCTGATGCCATTTCGGCCTCCCCCTAGGTACAGGAAGATCAGATTTCACCTGGTGCGATCTTCCCCCCATTAGCAACTGTGTTGGAGCTATCTCTATAGTTGCGTGAAGGGTGGTCCAATGATCAAATAGGAACGGGGATAGTTTTGTATCTAGTGCAGCTGTAGGCTGTTTCTCTAAACTTGCCTTCAAAGTTTAGACTGCTCTTTCTACCAAACCATTGGATGATGGATAGTATGGAACTGTCCTTATATAATGAATACCATTTGACTTCAGGAAATACTCAAATTCCACACTGATAAGCGATGGCCTGTTATTTGTGACCAACACTTCCAGAAGTCTGTGTATTGCAAAAGATTTGCACAGTTTTCTATCATCATCCCTGTGTTTGATGAATTAACTCCATGTACACACAGCCACTTTGAGTGGGTGTCCGCAGTGACTAAGAGCATTGAACCCATTAAAGGACCTGTGTAGTCAAAATGTAACCAAGTCCCGTGTTTACCTGACCATTCCCTTGAACATAGGGGAGCTGCTGGTGACAATGTTTGTCCTGGTTTGTATGCTGAGCTGACCAACTCAGCTATGTCTGCTTTCAGTCCTGCCCACAAAATGTAACCTCTTGCCAATATCTTCATTTTGGAAATTCCTGGATAAACCTGGTGGACTTTAACCAGTGGTGGTGGTGACCTTTGCTTGGGGCAAACATTCTTGTTCCCCATAATAATATGGTGATCTGGTCTCTTTGTAACCAAAAAGGTCTCAGTTCTGGTTGTGATGGCCATTGGGTTTCTCCCATCACCCCCAGCTGTTTCAGTTTTGCCAGCACCAGACCTTACTCTGTCCAAAGTCTGATATTGTCAGCTGTGACTGGAAGCGTGCCCAGAACATTTAAAGATCAATACGGATTCTAACAGTAGCTATATCATCAGTGGTAAACCTGCCAGCGAGAGGCAGCTCAATATATCCACATCTGCAAATTGACCTCCCGAACAGTGTTCCAACTTGTAATTATACACACTTAGTATTAGAGCCCATCGCTGAATTTCGCCTGAAGCTATAATGTGGCACTGCCTTGTATTCTTTAAGTAGACCTGGTAGGGGTTTGTGATCCATTATTATTACAAATTTACATTGGTGGTAAAAGTATTGGTGGAAGTTCCTAACTCCAAGTATGACCGCCAACAATCCTTCCCTATCTGGGCGTATTTAGTCTGCATTAGCCAAAGTCCTGGATGCATACGTTATTGGGCATTCCTCTCCATTGGGCCACCAGTGAGCTAATTTTTACCTCATGCAGTACGGGTGGTATTGCATAGAATCATAGTGTGCCAACAGCTTAGAGGATGATAGCTGTTTCTTCACTTCTCTGAAAGCTATAGCGTGGCTACGTGACCATTTCCATGGCTGACCCTTTTATAAGAGTTGATGCAAAGTTTCCAGGTTATGTCTGAACTTTCTGTAATAATTCACCAGCCAAGGAAAGATCTCAGCTCCGGTACAGATGTGGGAGCCAGGGCACCTTTGATCACCCTCACTTTGTCTTCCACTGGGTGTAACCCAGTCTTGTCAACTCTGTTGCGCAAGTAGATCACTTGGGGTACCCGGAACTCATATTTTTCCCTTCTAAAGTATACATTTGCCTTGGAGAAATGTCTAAGGACAATGTTCAAGTTCACTAAGTACTCCTTATTGGTCTTCCCTGTTATTGGTACATCATCTAGATAAATAGCAACTTGGAGAAGACCTAATTAAATGTTCTCCATCATCTGCTGAAAAATTACAAAGACTGACGTTACCCCGAACGGCTGTCTCATGTATTCGTACAAATCCTTATGGCTATTAATTGTCTCACACTTATGGGAATCCTCAACTAACTGCAATTGCAAGTACACATGGCTCATGCCCAGCTTCATGAAGGGCAGCACCCCCCCACCTCCCTGGCCAGCTTTGCATGTAAATTCTCTACATGAAGAATTGGGAATTTATCCAAGCTGTGAAAATCTGCACAAAGTCGAACCAACCTATTGGGCTTCACAACAGTCTGTCTGGTACTGCCTGATCTGCAAACTGGACTGGTTTGATGATTCCTTCACTTTCCAGTCTTCTGATATCTGCCTCTACTTTTGTCCATAAGACAAATGGCACTGGGCAGGCCTTGCAGAATCCTGGAATTACTTCCTGGTCAACATGCAAGATGGCCTCAGCTTCATTAATAGTCCCTAGAACTTCCTGGAAAAATTTCCAGATATTTAATTAGGGCTTCATTCAGGCAGCCATTTTGTAATCAAAAAATGTTGAGCCAATCTAGGTGAATCTTTCTCAACTAATTTCACCCATCAAGCTTGGGCCCGAGCCTTTTACGACAATCAGTGGGATAAGAGACCGGAGCCAAAGTTGCACCCTTGATCTGTAAAGGTTCCCCAGCGTAGGTTCTTAGTCTAGCCGAGGCCTTGCATAAACTTGAGAGTTGGAGTCTAGAGTGAATTTTGTTTAAGATTGGTTCTGCAATCACTGAAATGGCCACAACTGTATCAACCTACATTAGAACCAGGTGACTGTTTCACCTTACTTTTTCCAGACATTTATTTTAATTGGGTCTGAGTTGGCAATTGCTAAGCAATTTAACCCATTCCAAACCAGATTTATGTCTACTTTCCAGGATGTGCACTTTCCTGGATACCGGCTTATGAGTTCTCTTCCTCAAGGCAGACCTTGTAGGCCTCCATTGCTGTCTTGAGTCCACATACTGGCATCAACTACAATGGCTTACCAACCAGGATCCTAAAGAAAATTTTAACCATTTGGCCAAGGCTCGGCTTTGTCTTGGGGTTTTGCTGTGGGCTGACCGAGAGTCCCTCTGTTCTGAGTGAGGCAATTGACTTTGCTCAAGTGATCTTCCCAAGCTCAGTCAGAATGCTGACGGTATCCATTTACATCAGAATACACTGCTACTCATATGTTCCACTTGCCACATTTTCCAATGATAAAGCTAGTTGTAGTGCCTGTTTGAAGTCCAGTTGTGCTTCAGCAAGTAGATGTTTTTGCATGGTTACGTCATTCATCCGACATACCTGACCGTCTCTCAGCATCTCATTAAAGGTTGAATCAAAGTCACATGCCTCTGCCAATTGTCTTAACCAAGACAAAAACCCAATACGGATTCCCCAGGCTCTTGAATTGCTGAGTGAATCTGATAGAGTTGCAAAATTAGAGGAGGCTTCTGGTCATAATATTCCTTAAGAAAATCCACCTACTCTTGAAAGGTTTCAGTAACTGGTGCCTCGGGGAAAATTAGACTCCAAATAACTGAAAAAGCTTGCGGGCCCACAAGCTGTCTGAAGAATTACTCATTGCTTTTCATCTGCCCCAGTGTTTATTTTCAACATTCTGGGACCAGTCTTCAACAGCAGGATTAAACGAGTCAAGTTTCCCAAATAATGGTATAATGCCAGCAACGCTTACCCCAACTCAAAGACGACTGTTGTGAGTGAATGTTTTCATGAGTGTGCTTTTCTCTTGTTGCTACTGACCTAACTCCACAGAGGCCAGTATCCCATCACTAAGTCACCCTTTATTTACTTGTAGAGAGTTCATGACACTGGTCCAGATTCCTCAGAGCCAGCTCTCAGAGTGAACAGAACCTCTGACACTCCTGTTTAGATTTGTCAGCCATCGCTTCCTTATTGGGCTTGATTAACATCCCACAGAATTCATATTCTATGAGGTCAACCTGGCTGACCTCATTACAATCACTACACCATGCAAATAAATCTTTTTTAAAAAAATTTTGATATAACAAACAATTTTAGTCCTAATTTTTGATTCATATGAATTTGAATGGAGATACTAACATGATTGTTGCACTTGAATTTTAAGGGGGCTTCTCATTCCCAATTCCACTAAAAATGGAGAGAGTTATGCCTAGCACACAGCAGAACATCACAAAATGTTTTAGGGACCAAGGGGGAGTTTGATGTGTCTAGATGGTACAGTGGCACAGCTGCCTCACAGCACTAGGGGCCCAGGTTTAATTCCACCTTGGGGCAACTGTGTGGAATTTGCAGATTCACCACATGTCTGCATGGGTTTACCTCAGGTTCTCCAGTTTCCTCCCAAAGATGTGTAGGTGGATTGACCATGCTGAAGTGTCCAGGGATGTGTAGGTTAGGTAGATTAGCAATGGGAAATGTATGGTTACAGGGATAGGGTGTGTCTGGATGGGATGTATTTCATAGAATTGGTGTGGACTCAATAGACTGAATGGCTTGCTTCCAAACTATAGGGATTCTATGATTCCTGAAGTTCTGGTGAAGAAAGTGCAGAGAAGGAGAGATGTCCTGCATTCACAAAGAAAAGACCTCCTGATATTCGTTCCTGCAACATTGGTGCCATGTGTCCTGCTCCTGCTATTCGTCCAGACTAAGGGCTCCCCCAATTCTTAACAATGACTCCATATGTCCTTGTGATTCCTATATGTTGTCCAGTAATGTGAGAAGAGCACAACACTTAGTCTTTTCAGATAAAGTCCTCAAAGAATTTACAGAATGAATATCATACAAGTTTTGTTGAAGTCTTGACAAGGTGACCAAGAATGACTTGCAATGAATTTCAGAGGTTCGCTTCACAGTTTCAGCAACAAAGATCATAAACTAGGCAGTATCTATTTAACCATGCTTAAAATTGACAGCAGTATCATTCTTACTTTCATACACTAGACACTGTTACAAGAGTTAGGTCACTTTGTAATTTTTTAATGAGCACCAGTAAATATTTTAAATGGCAGTCAGCTGTTTCTATCACTTGTTTCAATTTCTTTGGCAATTTTGAAATAAGTGTACTTGAACTAGAATTTGAAATCGGATCCTATCTCGGATACCTCTTTAGCACCAAATGTATTTGTTGAATACTGACCCCTTGAAATTTAAGCATAGAATAGAAAATTTGATTGTTGTAGTTTCCACAGAACCATTTGTACACTTGCTGGACAAAAATAAATTCTCAAATGAATAACAGAAGTTATGAATAATTATAATTTCACAAAACGGCAAATAAAAACTAACAGTAATGCTTCATACTCAGTGCAAAACTGGAAACTAGAAAATAACTAAAAGTTCCCTCACTTTGTCTTTCCAGTGGAGGTTCTGAACCATTTCAAAGTCATAATGACACTGCCAGCAAGTTGCACACAACTCATTGGGTTTGAGGGATATTGAGCAGTTCACATACTCTGCTAGTCAGCGGATTGGTACCTTTACAGAGAGGTGATTTCAGGTAGTAAGTCCCATATCATTCTTCTAGATCTTGTTTAGACCCAGAAAATAATTTTAGATTTGCCTTTTAGACTTTGGGTTTCTTTCTCTTCACAACCAAGTTTTACCAAACAGAACATCCACATCCCAAATATTATAGCCAGTGTATGTTCTCTTAAATTACATGTGGGCATTAAACACTATGGAACTCCAATTTGCAAGGATTAACAAGGCTCCCAACTGATTTACATAAGAACCTAGGCTGCCCAGCAGAATATGTGGAATGGAAATTAAACTTGATCCTGATCTGTCTTAAAATGGTTTTTGAACACAAATTAGTTTAGAAGTATTGTCTTATTTTTCATCAGGTTCCCCCAACCCCTGAATATCTAGGCTAAAATATTTATCTTTAAGGTACTGAGGAGTTAATCCTAGAAACTATTTTTTGTCAAATAGCATAACATTTGTTTTTTCAACATTCATTAATTAAAAGAGGAAGCTGGGAGTTACTGTTAATACTGCTGACACCTAAATGGGCATAATTCAAAAGGAAGGACAATTGAAAACTCAAATGATTTGCACATAACGATCTTCCTCCACTTCCCCACATCATTGAGAACTGTAAAAACGTACTTTGAAGCCATTAATTTTAAAAATGTCCCAAGTGATAATAATTAAATTATCAGAAAGGAAATAGACTATCTTTTATTCAGGTAGAACATATATCTTCAAAGCAAATTGCTTCGATCAAACTTCCTTCATAAATCAATGCCATAACTCATAAAACAATATGAAATGTCATAGAATATGACCATAATTTAATGCATGGAAATCATCTTGTCATGTTTTTTATTGGCTGCTAGACTGTAAGTAGCCAAGACTACCTTTGACTGATTATTTCAGGATAGCGCTACAGATATGAAATGACAGTGGTTAGAGTAACTATTGGATGTTTTAAAAATTTCAAGAGGCAACGGCTTTTTCCCAAAACTAAGAAATTGCAAATTTTATTTTTGTAGTTTATAAAGGTACACAAACATTTTATTTTATACATTATGAAAACAAAAACAAATGCTGGAACTATTCAGGAGGTCAGGCAGCATTTGTGGAGTGAGAAGCAGAGTTAATGTATTGGTCAGTGATCCCCCATTTTATATAGTTTTCTGTTGTATATTATAATGATTATGAAGGGGTTATTGTTCATGTTATATTGGTTTCACTTGGTCTACTGATGCCAGACAAATTCTGTGGGTGGAGACCAGGAGTTCACCTCTAGCTTTTGGATGGAGCAGATGTATTTGTACCAGCTCCCAGTGTGCAAGTAATAATGCCTGACCAAATGTGGTTCTATCTTTTGCTTTCATACAATAAATATGATGTGGCAAGATATACTGATGATTTTCAAAGATCATGCTGTGATACCTAGGTTAGCATTCATCAAGGCTGAAGCTATGCGCAACTGAAAAGATCAATGAATGTTTCTTACAGCTGCTGGTATTTACATATGCACATTATAATCACAGGCACTTGCTGTGTCTGAGCACAAGATAAGCAAATTGGATGTACTGTAATATGCTTCCCTCATCCTGTCATGCTGCAAGAGGGCAGAGCTCAGTAAGATAGACACTGAGAGCTTTGTAGTTATTTTAATCAACATGCTTGAAGATGTTATGGTACACATCCAGGACAGATAGGACTTGAACTCAGAGCTTCGTCCAGAAGGAGGGACAGTATCACTGCTCCACAAGACTGTTCTGATAGCTTTATTCCATTAAGTCTCATGTCATGGTAAAGTGATGATATCATGAGCATGTTTCTTACAGGTATATTGTTTATCTTTTGTATGGCATAAACGATATCCCCTCTTTTCCCAAAGAAAGGAAATCTCAAAGTTTTCATCATGTACATAGGCACATGTTGTCACTTCAACAGCTATACAGACATATAAAAACAGAATTATAAAAATTAACAATTCAAATTGCATTAAAACGCATTGGACTAGCTCATCTTGATCTGGTGATTATAACCATCTGAAAAAATGTAAGTTTTTCTCAATTGCCCTTGGCTGACAATTTGTTTGCCTTGGCGCTGCTTGATGTTCTTCAGTATATTTGCATAATTATCATTGTCAAAATATTCATCCTCACTCTCTGTGTGCGCATGATTGGCATACATTGATCTGAACTGATTTCTGTTCCTTTGCAGTATAGAACTATAATAGATAATGAGTTCATGTGATGTGAGCTGGTTAAAAATAATAGAAACCTTTGCTGATATCCAGATATTTGTGACTGGATTTCTGACTTGCACGCTCTGTCTGATATATAGTTATTGTAGTTCTCTACCTGCTCACTGGTGATGTATCTGATTCATTCTCCTATATCTTTGAAAAAGAAAGTCCTATGGCCCTTTCATTCTCGCCATGTGGGTATGGTTTGAATCGCATGTATTGTGATGGTGCAGAGATAGGTGCATACAGGTAGTCCTGCCACTGCTACACCATTGGTATCTACCAAATCAGATTACAGGAATCCAAGCTGAACTTACATACTCACACTGCAGTGTGATTGTGTCAATGCACAGATTTGTAGCTTTGCTATATGCTGTGAGATAGTTTTTTGCATGTTGTGTATAGATGTGGTTTATTGTCTGATAGCAATGAGGTACAAGTTACATTAGCTGGTTAGACATTCTTACTAAGACTATCAGGAGGTAGAGATGATTCATCTGATCCCTTCCTGGGCTATTTTCCCAATTTTCCAATCCAAGGCTGTGTCATCAAATTAGACAGAGTGCACTGCACTCTCCAACATTGATCTTTCAGAGCCATTAACTTATACAACACTTCCTTCCCGCTTCTGTCCTCCCACCCAAGTTATTTTCCCATGTTAACACTTGCACACACATATAAACAATTACATTTGCAATTACCCTGTCCCCATTCCTTCCAACACTATAACCAGCAAATGTCTTGGACTTCACAATTTCAGGTTTCATAATCCTTTTGAAATGTGTTCTCTTCAGACCTGGAAAATTGGTAGCTCTTTGGCTTGAGGGCTATCAACTCTGATTCTAATCTTGACCCTGTCTGATCTGTCTGTGTGATGGATGTCCTTTGTGGAGGAGGTTTTTCCTGCTAATCCAGGAGATTGATACAGTTTTTGGAGTATTTTCAATTTCCTGAATATCTTTCTGTCTTTTGCAAAAGAACTTGTCTGTCCTGAATCAGACAATTGCCCCATAACAACATTCGGGGATCTTTTAGTCTCATGAGTTTTCATCACAGAAGACTGCTACTTAGTGTATACAACTACTTTCTTCTTTACAGAATACTGGATTTCTGCACTGGGTAGTTTTTTTCTTTTTGACTGCATCCTAAATCTATGGATGTTTATCTGGTTTCCATATAAAGTTCATCTTCAACTTGTCCAGCAAATCTTTATTCTTATTACAGGTCTATAACAAAATTGAAGTGTGCAAATTCTTTACTTCGACTTGTTAATTAGGTTAGCTGTTTTTTAATTTGCTCTTCATGATCATTGTACTCGTCCATCAGACATTTTGTTTCACCCTCAGTCATGGTTCTGAAGGATTATTGCTTACTTAGCATTAACTCGGTTACTGGTGCTATTAATTTTGCTTTGGAAGACAAAGAATTGAAATGCTGTTCTTGAACTTGCACATCTCATCATCTGACTCCAAACTCAAATCTACAATGACAATTTGTTCCGCAAATGATTTTGTTGTCTGAACTACTGCTTAACCTTGTTGTCAGTATTAGCTTCTGCATAAGCACATTGCTGATTTCTGCCATCTGAAAGTTCTTCAGTGGGCAGTGCTTGTGCTTGTGAGGCTTCCTTGTTTCACAGCACTGACACAGACTGTTAGTATCTTGTGTGGCTTGGTTTTAGTCTTAGCTTGTCACCTGTGCTTTAAAATGCTTGTACCTAATAAAGCAGGGACTTTTGTGGTGTAGTGGTGGTGTCCTTACTTTTGAGCCAAGAGACCTGGGTTCATGTCCTACCTAGTCCAGAGGTGTGTGATAATACAACTAAACAGGTTGTTTGAAAATATCTATACCTGATAAAGTGGATAGGTTCTGTTACTCTCTTCTCATGTGGTTTGACCTTCTCTCAGGACTTGTCTGCTTCTTCTTGGTTTCTGTTTTTGACACAATCTGAATAGCTTTCTCCAAAGTCAAATTGTTTTGGATTAGATCTGCCAAAGACTCGTCAATTGTTTCAACAACAATGCTGTCTCTTCTGAATTCTGATTTCCACAGTCTCAGATTTCCACTAATCTTTGAGCATCATTAATGAAATTAATTATGGATTCCCCTGGAAATGAACTCTTCTGCTAATCTAGTTTTGTCCAAGAGTATTATTTGTTCTCACATTAAAGGAATTGTCCAAACCTTGGACAACACCATATTGGTGCCTTCTTTTATGTGTTGGAGATGTCATCAGCCATCAATCCTATTGAATGCAGTTGGGTATTTAATTGGTCTGTTTGCACTTTAATATTTCTGTTTGAAGCAATTCCGTATCTTAAGAACGTTTTTTTCTCCAATCCCATATCCTATTTGGCCCATCACATCCCATGAGTCAATAAACAAAAAATGTTGTAGTTCGTATTGTTTCTCCTGTCATGTCTTCCGAATGTGATTATTTATTCCATTTATTTTAAAACTTTTAACTTTGCAGTACCTCAAGTCTTCTGTACTCTCTTTCCCTGGAAGATGTTTATATCTGTAAATAGCAATACAATTTTACGTTCCTTGTCTAAAACATTATAAACTGTTCAGCATTGTAATGTATTATTTTTCACCTTTTCAAACTTCTAATTCTGTTAAGTATGACTGCATTAACTCACTAAATTGTGTGAAGCTTAATGCAATCTTCAACATTAATCCTTCCAGTAACATTACCCTGTACAATACTTTTCTTGCGCTTTGACTCTGGCTCTTTAACTTTGGGGAGGTGGAGGTTTTGCCATGAATCAATTAAACCACCTCACAGTGTGTGATTACTCTAGGCTGAGCTACCAAAGTGGAGGAGGGATCGCCCAAATCTTTCAGCATAGGATGGGAACCCAGATATTCCCATTAAAATCTAGCCAAATGTCTCTCCATAGATGCTCTGTGACCCATTGCATATTTACAGCCTTAGCTTTATTTTACATTTTAGCATCTGCACTGATTTTGCATTTTCTTTTCCTGAATTCCTTCTCTGTGATATTCCTTACTCCAATTCATATGTTAATTTTCAGGTTTTGTGGAAAAGAGTCCACATTGGGACCCCATAATGTGAAGATTACCCTTATGTTGAGAAAGCTGCACATCATACCTTTTTGTAATCTTTCTCCCTCTTCTCTGTCTGTGAATATATCAGGTGAAGACAAGCAAAGTTCAGTAGTAGCCAGCATTTCATATCATGCCCTCAATGGGTCCCAGTCTGCACAATTGCATTCAGTTTGTGAGATGTAGAGAGTCAGGCAGACAGAGATACAATGGATGAAACAAAGAGCATTTGTGAGCCAGAGCATATGACAGATGTAGAAGAGAAATGACTTCTGTTCTGGAGGTCTTGCCTGCATTCCAGTTCAACTAAATGATACTTCTTGGAAGCTGCATTATAGAAGAATGAATTCCAAGCTTTAATATAGAACTGGTGAGCTGCATTAAACACTATTCTATAAATGCAAATGTCTAATAAGTGCACCTGATGCACTATGGATATTGCAGTCCATGGTGGAGTGCAAGGCAACACCAGAAACATTTGTGGTGAAATTTCACTTTGGCTGTGATCCTAATGCAATTGATGTTTTTTTTCCCAAAGACGCTCAGAATATTGGCTTCGTGAGCTGCTGGATTAGCACATGTTGTTTCTTCCGTGGTATCGTTGGTGATAAACATTTGCTGTCAAGTAGACCAATGACCTAATGAGGCCTAGCCAGTAACAGTTGCACAGCTATAAGGGGCAACAGTGATCGTGTAGTTAGTCTGCCAAGACCCCAGTATTTGAGAATGATCCCTTTTGTTTGCATCGATGGCAGAAAGTCTGGTTTGCCTTGAAAGTAGCAGAAGTGGAAATCTATAGCAGGTCCATCTCCAGATTCAGAAGCTAGGAAGCAAGATCCACCTCAATCATGGAGACAATTATTTCATAAAACGGCAAATCAAGTCCTAGCACCAAAGTAGCACTCAAAAGATATGCAAGAAAACAGTTAATAACATTTAGATTCCACCCTGGGAAGCACCCTATTAGAAAACACAGGTAGCAATCCTAACAGGAGACACCCTCAAATAAGTGGGGAGGCCGTCAATTAATTATGAGCCATTTTGTAGTTGTAAGGGGCTATGCTATAGCTCTTTCTCTTAGCCATGACATTACTATCCTGTTTCTGGTAGAAAAAGCCCAAGGAGCTGAATAGACGAGGTAAGCAGCAAGACTGTGATTGTTCCATCCTTGAGACAGTATCCAAAGAATTCAAATTACCTCAACCACTTGAGAAGCATGGTAAAAGCAGTGGTGAACCCTCACAGGAGTAAAGCCTTGCATTATAACTTTTCAAGCATTTACTTACACATCATCTCAGACCAGTACACCTTGTAGCGCCACTCATTCGTCTCTAGGCATGTCACATTTCCACTTGAACAGCCAACATACATAACCATCCTCATTGCATGATCTCATACCCACACCTCATTGCCACTCTCTACAAATTTTATCTTTACTGCACTGCACAATGCATTTTTCATACTCTTTGCTCTCTTTCCTTGCAGCTGGACAATTGTACAGCTTCAAGGGATGGCAGAGAACCAGAGAGGAACCGTTCAGTTATAGCAACCTTGGCAGCCACTGGCTCTATATGTCCACCTGGTCTATTAGGAGGGAGCTCTTGTTTCAGAAGACAGGGGTCATTAGCAATGATTTGTCTCAAAAATCCAAGAGGCTTAAGGCACTGCTGCCTGCACTTGCATGATGTTAAGAAGGTTGATTTTCTGTTATTCTGGGTATTGCCTCCAAGCTGGGTTTCTGTGTCCATCCCCTTTGTCCTTTGAGGCAGCATGTTGCTGTTGCGCAGCCAACTACTGATGCTGCTGAAAATTATGTTACTCCAGTTGTCATGCTGCTGTTGGTGTTGCTGCTGTTGTTTCTCATCAGAGACACAAGATTGTGCAGCATAACCGACTCCCACATCAGGGAAAGTTGCAACTTGCTTCCAGAAGTCAGAAATTGCTTGTCAATAATGAAATCATACCCACAGAAGTAGTGCTATGAGCATGAACCTCACAGTAGTTATTGTAAATTTTTGGGTTTGTGAGCCACAGATACCTTAAAAATGGAAGTCAAGTATGCCCTGAATAATTTTAAGGTAGTTTATTAAGTTTGTAAGGAAGCTTAGGTATGATGCAACAGCTCAATAGAAAGGAGAAGTATACAGTCTGTGACTGTTGAAAATGATTCACTAATCAAAGAGGACAAACATTTGGTTGGCATAGAATGTGTTGATCTCAGTAGTTTGTGTATGTAATTCAGTGCATTGATTGGTGGCAAAATGCCATTTTGACATTATATGCATTCTTATAATCTTATATTCCTGCTTTTGATGTCTCTATTCAAAAATAAATTATTAGTGTCCCAGTACTATGTAATAAGTTGATATCTCAACATTTTTCATATTTATATAATGGGAGCATTTTTTCAATGTATTCAACAGGAAGCTATGGAAAAAATGGGAAAGGTTGGAGAAATACTTCATCCAGATGAAGGGCAAAAAAGGTACTTAATTTTAAAATGTTCTTAATTTCATTTGTTTCCTTTTTTTATCAACTTTCTTGAATAGTTTCATGTAGGAGAGGTTAGACAGATGATCTGATTATCCAACTTTTATCAATTGCAGTCTTTTGCTGGACAATATTCAGCAGCTTTTTGGGGAAAGGTTTGATCTTCTTGACTCTTCCATTCTATGGAATATGAATGTTCCCAAGGCGTTGTATCGCCAGGGTATTACATTCACGTTGCTTCACATTGTTACACTGGATTAATGCTTAGTATAATTGTTAACCTCCTCTGGTAAGCACACTCAAACTATAATTTTATTTCTGAGTGAATTATTGAAGTTTGCATGCCATAGGCTACACAATACTATTGGGCCAGAGACCATACAAGACACACCATATATTGTGGATTTCTCCTGTAAATGAATAAAAATGGGAGCAATTTTAACCATGATTTCCTGCCAGATTTTCTCTACTTGCCTCATCATTGTTGTTCCACCAAACAATATCTTGCCCAATAATTCAATAATTCCTTTTGAGTGTAAGACTTAGCTTCTCACATAAAGATTTTCTTTTCATTCTAATCCGAACCCCTTGGAAAGCTTCACTAAGTAAATTGTCAGCTTTAAAAATAATTTTGTTTTGTTGCCAGGTACTGTGCATTAAAACAGTGACCACCTATTATTTTGTTTGCTGTGAAGTACTTTAGAGCACCCTGAAGTTATAAAAGGCAACACAGTTCCTATCACTTTAAACACGCATATTTAAAAGGGGAATCACTTTGAATAGCAAAAAATTAGCCAATATCTAACTGTCTCCATTCATAGCATTAATTTCAACACTTCCATTTCTAGTTTATGTTGATTTTAACATCTCACATTTACTTTGGGGAGAAATGGTTTGCTTCATTCTCAACTTACTGAAATGTCTCTTTCATTAAAACCATGTGCACCAGCCCTTTCTTCTCAATTTCTGAACCCCTAGTTTTCATTAGCTTTGCTTAAAGAGTCCCTTCCACATGTCTTGCAGTTTGTTCTTCTCATAAGTTAACATTTCAACATTTTTTGTCCCTATCTATTCACAGTTACTAATGCAAAAGCTTTTTGCCAACATCTTTTCCACTTCTGTCGAGAGGCCTGGAAATCTGGTAGCAATGGGCAACTCCTTACAGGGACATAGAGTCATAGAGTCATAGAGGTGTACAGCATGGAAACAGACCCTTCGGTCCAACCCGTCCATGCCGACCAGATATCCCAACCCTATCTAGTCCCACCTACCAGCACCCGGCCCATATCCCTCCGACATAGAAAAAACAGTATTCTTTGGGCTCTATGCCAACCATTTGTGGCTGGCAGATCAATCACATTCATGTAGTATTGCCATGTCGAAGCAGTGAGAACAATATAAATGAAGATTATTTTGCATTACTATTTGGTGTCATTTTTGTCTTCAGGTCTAGGTATAAGCACTATTTTCTCTCCCTTGGAAAATCTTTGGAGCTTTGCTAACAGCATAAAGTTAAATTCCTGTCATGAAGTTCTCAGCCTGTTTCCCCCTGCTTTGCACCTTTGAAATAAACAAGTAGGCCAGGCAATGATCTTCTCAAATAGGAGTCAATCTAACCACCACCCCTTTTCATTCAATGAAGTTACCATCACCAAATTGCCCACTATCAACATTATTGGGGTTACCATTGACCAGAAACTGAACTGGATTAGCATTATAAATACAGTGGCTACAAGAGCACTTTAGAGTCTAGGAATATGGCAGTGATTAACTTACCTCCTAATTCTCTAAAGCCTGTCTACCATCTATAAGGCACAGTCAGGAGTATAATAGAATATTTCGCATTTGCCTGGATGAGGACAGCTCCATCAACACTCAAGAATTTTGTCACCATCCAAGACAAAGTGGCTTGCTTGACTGGCACCACATCCATAAATATTTCTACGAGATGCACTGCAGAAATTCACCAAAGATCCTCAGATAGCACCTCCCAAACTCACAACCACTTCCATCTCTACGGTCAGGGGCAGAAGATATGTGGGAAGACCACCACTTGGAAGTTCTCTTCCAAGCCACTCACCATTGTGACATGGAAATATATCAGCATTCCTTCATTGTTACTGGATCAAAATTCTGGAATTCCCTTCCTAACAGCATTGTGGATTTATCTGCAGCACATGGACTGCAGCAGTTCAAGAAGGCACCTCACCACCACCTTCTCAATGACAACTAGAGGCAGGCAATAAATGCTAGCCCAGCCAGGATGCCCAAGTCCCATGAGTGAATAAAAACAAAAATCTCCCTAATAGAAAGCAATGAAATATCTGACCCTTTCCAAGTAGAAAAGTGAAACAGCTTTAATTAATCAGTCATCAAGTATCGTAAATCTTGCACTCTGATTCAAAGTCTACTTTTTACTCAGTTAAATATAAAATCCAACACTTCTAATTCCTTTGATGTAGACATTTAAGGCATATTTAATCGTACTCTGGGCATATACACAATTCACAATAGAGAACAGATGTCACCAGAACAGTTTTGAATATGCAGCCAGATTAGAATACTCCAAAAATTGTAAACATCAGTTCTTTTGTTTAAAAATATATCACTGGTTAAATTATGTTTAAAAAACTTAGTATTAACAGTTTAATAAATTCAACTAGCAACTACTATACTCCTAAAATTTCTACATTTGAAGAATCACAGCTATAATCAATATAAATTATAACAGGAAATGTCTGCTGTGTAACAAACAACAAGAGAGTGATTTCAAATCTGTGATCTAACCCTAGGATTCACAAAATGGTTAAAATCATTTTGTATTCTATTCCTACAGAACCCTTCTATTAGACTGTAACCTACAGTGAACCTCTTTATTAGATTGCTGGCTAATTCATTTCCTGCCTGCAAGCTATTTATTTGCCACAAAATGATTTTCACATATTCTTCATTTTTAAGTGAATAGGTAGTTTAATTTATAGTTTTAACTATGAGTTCTTCATATTTGGTTTACAAAATCTGCTCGTGATTTTTTAACTTTCTGAAAGAATTTGAATTATAGTTACATGGCTACTGAACTCTAGAAAAGCTACAAGGATAAGACAATGTTTCTTCCACCATTGAAAAACAACACAGGAAACATCTGGGGCCAAAACTTAAGCAGGCTTGCATGTTGTGCATCATTCCCATGCATCTTGCTCATCTGTGTGCTAAGAGGAAATCTCAGGGGAAACTGGCTTTAGCCTAAGGACCAGCAAAGTTTGTATGAGATTTTTGTTTTCTCGCTGAAAATTCAGAGAACATTTTGGTACTGAAATACTATTTAAATTTGGTTTAAAGTCTTCTAGATGAAGCAAGTCTGATCAAAGCATCTCATATTGTTAGAAATCTATTGTTAGAAGTTTTGTTTATTATTAAAATAGTTTGAGCATATTTGTTTTGTAGGTTTTATGACAACAAATACAAAGTCTTTCTGAAGCTGGTTGAGCACCAGAAGAAATACAAAGCAATTATGCAAAACATCTGATTGCCACAGCGCAATGGAAGAAATGTCCAGAATTTACGCAATCCTTTACCACTTTCCAAGTAAAGAAGTTATTTGGTAATAAAATTACAATGAATACATTTCTACCTTTGAACCGCATTAGAACCTTTGTAAAACATGAAAATGAATTCTAGGTGATCAAGTAGATAAAAGATAATGTCACGCGTTCCCTGAAGAAAAATTCTACTTTAAATTAATTAAAGCATGTAAGCAGTTTCATTTTCATGTTAACACTAAACTTCATTTCTTGTAAATCAGATGTTAATGCCCAGGAAATCCTATGAGACTTCAGGGTGATGCCTGACTGCAGATTCAGCGACATGCACATTGCATCTGCAGCGTCAGTTTTGTTTCGCATTAATGCTATATTGCATTGTAAATCTACACTAAAAACTACTTTTAGTCATGGATTAATTTTTGAGACTAGTGACTTTACAAGGTGACTAGAGTTTGTTATAATAGACCAATTCTAAGGTTCTTAAAGTAAAAGCATCAGAAGACGAGATTTATATCCTGCTTAGGCAATAGAAAGGACTGGCTGCAGTGATGTTAAAGAAGTGTTGATAAAGGTGCTTATGGTTGATTTCCCAACACTTTCTTGCCAGCCACCATTTTAAAAGCCACTTTCCAGCAGTTTTGCCTGCCTGGTCGCATCATTACCCAAATACAGGGATCATCCAGATGCAACATAATTTGATTGTGTTTATGTAACTCATTGCCTGACTCATAGTGCCTGAAACCAGAAGATTGAGGCCCAGGCAAATAGATTTTTAAAAGATTTCCTTACAAGCCAGGAGGACCAATTTTCTGGTCCTGTCAAAATGTTCATTCTCAGGCTTTGGCCCTTGTCATTTCAATCTAAGTTGAAAAGTTATATGCTGTCCTCTAAGATAAAATACTGTCATTGTCCCCTCAGTGGTAGTTTTCCCAGGCTCATGCACACCATACTCACAGCTTAACTTCAAATTGTTAAAGTTATCCCCTTATCTCATTTGTGAAAATACGCTAACAACACAAACATGTAAGCATATTACCCTAATCTATCATCATTGATCTTATTTCAATTTACGTGACAGAGTAACTGTTTCATATGGTATATGTTTTGTCATGATTGTGTAAATTTCTACCTGAAACGAGATATTTAAAATCAAAATTTATTTTTCCGTTTCCATCAGTTTGTTGGTCCTTGAATGTTATCATGCTGCTGACACCACAGCATACATATTGTAATTGGTGTTTTAATGCTAATACAGATTTAGATGTTGTTGTTGATAGAGCGAATTATCAGCCATTCACTTTTGCAAGTGCCAGTTAAGTATTCAATGCAACTGTACTGACTACCAATGCAATTTTTACAATGATGTCTTGTACAAAACAAATACTACCCAAAATCAGGGAATTTCTGAGGGCAGAATTCAAAGCCATTTTTGCATCATTTTAGTGTTATGTATCCTAATTGGTCCTAATTATTATAAATGCTACCATGCAATCAACTCTAAAGTTGCAGGGACCTCAGAACATTACAAAATCTCTAATAGTTCTGGATCCTAGCTGGATCCTAATCATCTTACAGTTAGCATTCAGGACAATACAAAACTTTGTTTTATAAGACCTTGCCTGGTTTTCCTTATGTTGTTGTATTACTGTAGATTCCTGTTATAAAGCTGCTTCTTTATATTTTTTCCTTTTTCTCTTTCAAAAATGATTAAATTAACTAAAAAAAATGTTGATCCATTGATTTTTTTTTAATGGAACCACAAATTAATGCTTTCACTGATTCCGGCACAGAATGGCATCCTGCCAAGTATGCAAGCAGAAAGGTAACTACAACAATGTAAAAAAAAGGAATAATTTTCTGCTGCAGTTCTCTTGCTAAGTCACTTTTTAGCATAGAAAATGTACCACAAGCATCGTAGAAAAACACTGTTCATGCTGTTTTCTGTGGTTTCCAATTCTCTTTGAAGGGAGTTACGACAAATAAGCAACAGAAACCTCTATGGAAATTAACCTCCAATCCTTTCAATACAATTAGTCTATCATCTGAAAATAACAATGTTGCATTATTGAGTTTGGAGCTGAAAACAAAAATGCCTTAGGACTGCTGCTGTTTAAGGACAGCGGATTGACCTCCTGCTGTGATGTGAGGTTTAACCCATTACTGCCGCACTTCATACATGAAGCAATATACAAATCACTACACTGCTCTACTGTCTCTGAATTGTGGTATTAGTTGTCTGACTAATGGAATAACTAGACAAACTTCCAAATAATTATGGAGGAGACCAAAACAATTAACTTTGACACTGCCTTCAAACTATCATTTCTTAATCACCAACTTTGTCCCCAGTAACAATCTTCAGCCAGACATGCTGAGTGGATGATCCATCTTAGCTTCCTCCCTGCATCAGAGATCAGTGACATCAAGATCTAGCTGAAGATACAGGATACTGCAGAGGCTATTGACCATGACACATTCTGCAGAAGTACCAAAGACAGAACAAGTTTCACCCCCAGCCAAACTGTTCCAGTACAGCTACAAAACTGGCACCTACCCAACAATGTAGAAAATTGCCCAGATGTGTTCTGTACACAAAAAGCAAGACAAATCCAACCCACCTAATTACCATCCCATGAGTCTACTCTTGATCATCAGTACAAATTGTTGGAATTCACCAAGGCTTCTTAGGCAGCACCTTCCAAACACACAGATATTGTCATCTAGCAGGACAAGGAGAGCAGATACACTTGCAACTATCACAACATGTCTGAGAGTCTGAAGTCTTGGTTTAAATCAGAGACAATGAACTTGATGATTATATAATTGTTTACCAGTTAAAAAGAGAGTGCTTGATTGTAGAATTGTGCCAAATAAATATCATATGACATAAAGGTGGTAACAGCATGAGCAAGCTAAGGCTGAGGTAAAAATTCATTTTTCTGCTTCTTTCTAAGGAAAAACAAACAAGTCTTAATTTGCAATTGATCAAACCAGCCATGGTAGATGACACTTTTGTGTTGTTGTAGTCAAACTTATCAAATTCCTGGAGACTAAACAGTCTCAACAAGTTTCAACATGCAATGTGTCTGTATTGAAAAAGGGTATAAGAAAGCTTACTTCAGAGCAATAGTTAGCTCGTTAATGATAGTGTTGTCTGATCCATGACTGGATGTTCAGACAGGGCAAGCTGATCACTTGTTTTCAGTTGATGTGAATTAGCTCACTTGTGATTGTAAGCATTTTATGTGTTATATTGTGATATATTATTTTTCAATATTTTTTAGTATAGTTTGCTTTATTAAAGAACATTAGGTACAGCCCGTTGTTAGGACTACCTTGAAATATTGATATCCAGAGTAAATCCAAAAGACCTGGAAAAGTGAGAATAAAAGCTTAGATGTGTTGAGATGCTTTTGAATGTTTTACTATATTGTAGGCACTATAAAATAACACATTATTGCTACTGTTTTTGAGAAAATCTTACAGCACTTGTATCATACATTTATGCAATAGGAAGTATCAATGCAAGCTTGTCCTTTCTTGGGAATGAATTATTTACATGAAGCAAAATATGATGAATCAGCAAGTGAGAATGAGGAGAAGAACGTCCAGATGAAATTGGAGTTAGGGAAAGTACATTCTTTTGGCTGCAGTACGAGTTCAAGGGTCCCCACAGCTCCTGAGTACATGGATTCACCAGAAATGTCTATAAATATACCCCCAGAAGTTTATGCGAGTTGAGAGTGCCAAGCAGCATCTTCATTGAAGAGTATTTACAAACCAATCCTCTATCTACACCAGTAACTTGCCCCTAATGCCCTGGGCTCTTATTTAGCAGTCTCCCATGCAGCCATTGTCAAAGGCCTTCTAGAAATCCAAATAGATCAGGTCCACTGGCTCTCCTTTATCTAACTTGCTCTTTACCTCCTCAAAGCATTCTAACAGATTTGTCAGGCAGGACTTCCCCTTCATGAAGCCATTCTGACTCAACTTTATTTTACCAAGTACTCCATAATCTCATCCTTAATAACAGACTCTCAAATCTTACCAACGACCAAGGTTGGGCTAACCAGCCTGCAGTTTCCCTTCTTCTGCCTCCTTCTCTTCTTAAACAAGCACATTACCTTAGTTATTTTGAGTCTCTGGAACCCTGCCTGACTCCTTCCATTGCTGCTCCACCATCTTCCCTGCGTGGCCCTCCCCTCCAATCAACTCTGGCCAGCTCCTCCACCATGTCTTTGTAGTTATCTTTACTCAATTGTAATACTGTTACATCTGATTCCAGCTTTTCTCTCTCAAGCTGCAGGGTGAATTCTATCATATTATGGTGACTGCCCCGTTGGAGTTCCTTCACCTTAAGCGTCATAATCAAGTCTGCCTCAATATATATCACCAAATCCAGAATAGCCTGTTCCCTCATGGGCTGCACCACAAGCTGCTCCAAAGGAAATCTTGTAGACATTCCACAAATTCCTTTTCTTGTGATCCACTACCAACCTGATTTTCCCATATTGAAGTCCTCCATGTACCTTTCTTACATGATTTTTCTATCTCCTGATTTATTTACTTCCCCACGTCCTCACTACTGCCAGGAGGCCCATACACAACTCCTATGTGGGTCTTTTTCCCTTTATGGTTTCTCAGGTCTAGCCATATGGATTCTGTGTCTACCTAGCTCTCCCCCTAACTCTTTTCCATAATATTCCTTGCACTATTTAGTGTAAAGCCCTAGCTCAGCCTTAGTTATGAGTTCCACTAGAACTCTGAACCCAGCATGGTTCAGGTGGGGCCCATCCCATCATAACAGCACCCTCTCCCAGCACTGGTGCCATTGTCCCATGAATTCAAACCCATTCCTCCCACATGAATCTTCCGCCACACGTTTACTTCCTTATCTTGTTGACTTTATGCTAATTTGCTTGTGGCTCAGGTAATAATTCAAAGATTATTACCTTTTTGGTTCTGATTTTTAATTTAGCCCCTAGTTCAAATTCCCTCAGCAGACTCTCTTTCCTCTTTCTATCTATACTGTTGGTACTTATATGGACCACAACACTGGATCTTTCCCCTCCCACTCTAAGTTCCTCTGCAGTCCAGACGACATAGAGTCATTGTGCCTTACAGCACGGAAATGGCTTCGGCTCAACTCATCCAGGCCGACCAAGTTTCTTAAACTGAACTCTACCACTTCCTCTGGCAGCTCATTCCATACACACATCACCTTCCTTGAAAAAGTTGCCCCTCTGATCATTTTTAAATCTTTCCCCTCTCACCTTATACCAATGCTCTCTTGTTTTGGACTCCCTCACCCTGGGGAAAAGTCCATGGCTTTTCATTTAACTGTGCTCCTCATGATTTTATAAATCTCTATAAAGTCACCCCTCAGCTTCTACTGATGCAGGGAATAAAGTCCCAGCCTATTCAGCCTCTCCTTATAACTCAAACTCTACTTATAATTCAAACATATATCCTGAACCCAAGCATCAGGTAAGCAACATAGCCTTCAGGACTCTTGATCCTGGCCACAGATACCGATGTGTATTCCCTTGACTATACTATCCCCAAATACAACTGCCTTTCTCTTTGCTACTCTCTCTTGAATAGCTCTGTGCACCATGGTGCTATGGTCAGTTTGCTCATCCTCCCCACAGCCCCCAATCTCAACTACACAGGGAGCAACAGTCATAAACCTGTTAGACAAGCTCAGAGCTGAGGCTACTTCAGCACTACCTCCTGGATACCTCCACTGCCTCGCTCATACTCACACCCTCCTGTCTCTGACCACTGGTTGAATTTGAGATAATGAATCTAAGGGTGTGACTGCCTCCTGAAACACAGCTTTCAAGTAAGTAACACCTTCTCCCTGATATGTTGCAATGTTCGAAGCTCAGACTCCAGCGCTTTAGCTCTGAGCTAGATTTCCTTAAGCAACCAATACTTGCTACAGCTGTAATCACTCTGAACAACAGTGGGGTCCACCAGTTCCCACATCACACAGTTAATACACATCTCCTGGCCGGGCATATCTATTTTAATTACCTAGTTCTTAATTTGATTTTTAAAGTTTTGCATTGCGTTTTATGGTTTGTAGCCTGTGAATATGTCTCCTATTTACCTTCAATCTGAAAGTAACCTATTGTAAGTAGACAAATACGTAGCTATTACTAAGCAATGAACTTCAGTTTACCTGTGTTGTCATTCTTTTGTGCTGGGTCCCTGATCTTGGGCTTCAGTTTATCCTGTTTAGGAAAACCTTCCAAACTATGAATGAAAAGAAAAGCAAAAAAAACCTCCTCCCCTCCTTTCCATATCACCTCCAAATTCCCTGAATTGTATATTCACACGGGCTGTGTCTCTGTTTAGATATGATCTTTCATCCTGATCGTGTGAAGCTTACTGACGTTACCTGGATGAAAAGTCTCAGTTCTGAGAGACTATATAGACTGGGTCTGTTTCCCTTGGAGCAAAGGAGGCTGAGCAGGGAGCTGATTGAGGAATACAAAATTATGAGTAGCATAGACAGAGTAGATCATGAGAATCTTTTCCCCATAGTTGACCTGCCTAAGACCAAAAGGCATGAGTTTAAGGTGAGGAGCAACTGGCTCAGAGGAGATCTGAGATTTTTTTTCACCCAGAGATTATTAGAAATATGTAACATGCTGGCTAAGAGGGTGGTGGAGGTAAGTACTCTGGCAACATTTCAGAAGCATCTGGTTGAGCACTTAAAATGCCAGGACTTAGTAGGCTATGGATCAAGTCCAGTAAATGGAATTAATGTAGTTTGGTGTTTGTTGGATCACCATAGACATGATAGGCTAAAGGGTCTTTTTCTATGTTATATGACTGTGTCTCTCTAGTATGAAAAACTTGTCTTTACCATTTCTTTATTTTCCTGCTCTCTAATGTTCTGCATATATGTTAACAAGCATTCCCCTTAATTCCTTAAGTCATTATCGTTGACTCATCTCTCTTATTTGGAACTTATCCTCTGCTTTTGCCAATCCATATACGTCATATCCACAAAATTTTATTATCTATCCTTCCTGTTATTTATTCCAGGATCCTTTCCAGGTGTTTTTGTTTTAATCCATTGAGGACATGCATGCATTACTGGCTAGGCCAGCATTTATTTAGCATCCCTATTTTTACTCAAGAAGGTGGTGTTAAGCTGCTTTCTAAACTACTGTAGCCCATGTGGTACAGGAATAACCATAGTGCTATTAGGGTGAGAGTTCCAAGAGTTTGACCTAGCCACCATGAAGGAATGGTGATATAGCTGTAAATCAAGCTGCAGTATGACTTGGAGCTTACAGCTGGTGGTGTTCCCAAGTATCTCCAGATTCTGTCCTTTTAGTTGCAAATTTGGAAGGTCCTTTGGTGAATTATTGCAGTCTATCTTATAGTTGGTGTATACTACTACCACAGTGCCTTAGCAGTGGAGAGAGTGAATGTTGAAGATGTTAGATAGGATTCCAGTAGGCAGGCTGCTTTACTCTGGATGGTGTGGAACTTTTTAAATGTTGTTGGAGCTGCACTTATTCCGACAAGTGGGGAGTATTCTATCACATACCTGATTTGTGCCTGTAGTTGGAGAACGGGCTTTGAGGTGTCAGGAGGAGGCTTACTTGCCATAGAATTATGAACCTCTGACCTACTCATGTAGCTGTGTTTTATATGTCCAAATCAGTTCTGGTTGATAGTAACCCCCAGGATGTTGATAACAGCATTATCAAGGTGAAGTGGTTGGATTCTGTCTTGTTGGAAATGGTTAAAAATCACACAACACCAGGTTATAGTCCAAAAGGTTTATTTGGAAGCACTAGCTTTTAGAGTGCTGGAAATGGTCATTGCCTGACATTTGTGTGGTGTGAATATTATTTGATGCATATTACATGAAGTCTGACTAATGAATGTTGTCAAGGTCATGCTGCATTTATACATGGGCTGCTTCAGTGTCTGAAGAGTAGCAAATGGCACTGAACATTGTCGAATTATGAGCAAACATCTCCACTTCTGACTTTATAATGGAGGGAAGCTGAAGATGGTTGGGCCCAGGACAATAATCTGAGGGCTGTTGTGGTGCAGTGGTAGTGTCCCTACCACTGGGCAAGGAGGCCTCTGTTCAAGTCCCTTCTACTCCAGAGCTAAGTGATGGTAACTCGGAACAGGCAGATTAGAAAATTAGAATAAGCTGAAGAACCTCTGCAGTGAAGTCCGGAGACTGAGAAGATTAACCTTGACCAACCACCACAACCTTCCTTTGTGTTGTTATGCTGAACTTATGTTTCTTCACATGCCCAGAACATTATCCCAGTTTCAACATTAGCAGCCAATAGCCTTTCTGAAGATCCAGCAGGATCCTGTTCTGAGAATCATGTGGATGTAATTCGGTAATCAACCAGGATCTATCTTTGCTGAGATTAGATTCAGGTATCATTCTGGGCCTGATGTTCACATTCACCAAAGAAAACTGTTGTTAATTTTAGGGCGTGAATTACAGAAAACAGTGTGCTGGCAGGAACTTGGAGTTGACACAAAGATCAGCCATGATTATGTTGAATAGCAGTGCAGCCTCAATGGTTCCCAAACACTTCCTATTTCTTCTGTTATTAAGTTGTAGTAGTCAAATCTCCAGATTTCCTGGACCATATACAAGTACAATTGACTTGGTCTGAATACATCATAGTGGCATAAATCATTCTATAACACAACTATATTTCAAGAACTGTCTTTTCTGAATTAGACACAACTGAAGTCAGTTGGAAAAGGATTATAAGATCATGCTTTGCAGTTATTTTGGTACTATTTAGTGTTAATTACCATTGAGTAATATGGTACTATTGCTATTTACCAGTAGTTGACAAGATGTCTTTTGTGTTTGCAATTAAATATCCAACTGCATTTCCATATGGTAGTATTATATCAGGTCAGACTTTCCAAGGCAATTAACATAAAATGCAGCCAGAGAAATGAGTAATTTCAGGAGATAAGCATTAAAAGAGAAAGTCACCAAGAAACTCAGATAGATGGTCAGTAGGAGAAGCACCTGATTAAGTACTGACAGAAGAGCACATAATGGCTCCAAGCAAATGGGTGGTTGAGGACTCAAAAACTTGGCCCAGCTGATTTGTATCTGTTTCACTCCAAGCTAAGCACATTGTTCACCTTGTTCTGACCCTGAATATTGCAAAAGATCTCCCAGGCTCCCTTCCTGTAAGGGAGGGAATCATTTCTTCAAGATCTGAGTATGCAGTTATCTTTACTCCCTTCACTTGATGGCTTCATTGGCCTCCATTTACAGAGGCACAATTTTCCTACCCAACTAATTATAGTAGTTGTCAATCTAGACCAATAAAATGGATTGAACATCCACTCAGTGGAGTTCATGAGCAGTTTGTGAGACTAATTACTCCTGATGAAGGGCTTTTGCCTGAACCATTGATTTTACTTCTCCTCGGATACTGCTTGACCTGCTGTGCTTTTCCAGCACCACTCTAATCTAGACTAATTACTGTTAACCAGACTTTAAAAGATATAATTATCAGCAAACCCAACTTAATTTTGAAGAGGTAGAGGGGTAAAAGTTCTTTGCTACTGTTAAATGTGATTTTAACATTGGCAAAATGTAATAAATAATTTATTAATTGCACAAGTTTGTATTTTCCTGGATCTCATTCCCAGCTGAATGATTAAAGAAACACCATAGAATGCTATTTCAATTATAAGGACATGAAGAAATTGGCAGGTAAGCATCGTCTAATAGCTATGTAAGAAAATTCAAGCAATGGAGATTTACTGACAGAATTCTCTCAATGTGATCTCTAAGGTAAACTATAGAGGTTGTTTTCAATGATATTGATGTGATAATATACTATAAATGGTGTTTTCTGCAAAACACAGACCAAAATAAACAATATATTGAAGTTGGAAAATTGAACTTGACAGGAAAACTGATTTAACTCCCTATTTAGAGAAATAAGTTTTCAGTTGTGATTTCAACTAATTATCTGCTTTAATTACTCTGTATCATTGAGTCCTTATTTTCTTATGCATTTTCACTTTCATTCATTAAAAAATGAACTGTTAAGCAAAGTTTACATGATTGGAGAAAAATAGCATTTTTGAGATCTCTTAAAAATATATTTAACACTTGGGGAATACATAAAAAGTTACATTTATTAAAGTAAAAGTAGTTATGTGCTGCTTACCATTGTCAACAACAGATGGAAAACAACAAGCACTTAGCAACATTCAAATGCTATGGACAGCTATCAATTCAAACATTGTTAAAGTATATCTACACCTTTTTTTTTATAAAACCAGATATTAGACAAATAGGCCACACCCAATTAAAAGACTGGTTTGGTTAAATTGACAATTATTCTGGTTGAACTAATTTGCTCTGGCTCCATCTACTGGCAAATATGAATCATGCAGAAAAGAAGCAGGATTATAACAGTCAGGCCATCAGCAGTTCCCAAGATTTCATTGACTGTTTCAGGAATTATATCAAGAGGGAAAGTGAGGCACATGATGACTCCAAAGGAACAAATTGCAATCCTCAAATAGAAGATCCACATTAATCCAGCCATTGTGAAGAGTCCTCTAAAGGCCATCTGGAGTAATAGGGGCATGTCGTAGACATAATCTGCAAACTGAACAATAGTACAAGAGAATAAGGGAGATGGAGAATGGTAAAATAACAACAAAATGCAATAGCTTTGAAAAGAACATGGCATTTTGAAAGAGTAAATATTGCAGGGGAAATATTTTAGGCTAATTAAAACCAAAATACTGCAGATGCTGGAAATTGGAAACAAAATCAAAAAGTGCTGGAGAAACTCAGCAGGTCTGGAACATCAGATGAAGAGCCAAACCTGACTCAAAATGATTATACTGTTTCTCTTTCCACACATGTTATCAGACCTGCTGAGTTTCATGAGCACTTAGCTTGAATTGCGAAATAAAAAGAAACTTAATATGGTGAAAATGAATACTAACAGAGGACATTTAATCTAAGCAATCTGAAATTTTTGGACACATTACTAACTAGCTTCAACTTGACAATAATACAGTTTACTTTTTCAGAGGTTTCTTGGATGCGTGGTTAAAAAATTTAAGATAGAGTGGATGGACCTTCATGCAAATAATCCATGCTTTCATTGATCTCAGGGTCAAAGAGAAAAAAAGGCCCAAGAAAAATACATGGAAAAATAAGTTAAAGATGACAGAAAAATAATATTGAGTATTTCAAAGTGAAGTAAACCTGTAACAAATGACTATTGCATTCCCCAAAAATCACAATTATTTTAACATATTACAATGGAAATAATTCAATTTGTTGTTTTTAATTGGAAGTTGATATATTGTAAATGGGTCATAATTGTGAATGGCCACAAGAGCATGGCAATTAAACACATGGAATGGGTACTGCATTTGAAAACATTATTGTGCTGTGTTATGATGAGGCTATTTTCATCAGTATTTCACTTGTTTTATTTAAAACAAAAGTATGTACTATAAGCAAACTTCAACTGGCTCCATTCCTAACTATTTGTCAGACTTTATGATCCATCTCTTCAGTACTGTCCAATGATTGTCAATGAGACTGAAAGTGAACAAAAATATTTTTTTTTCATGGCAATCTAATATCCATGTAAGCACTTGGATTCCTATTAGTTTAAACAAGGAAAAAAATAAATTAATGCATGCTGCTATTATTCGTGAATTACGAACTAAAAGATCAAAATAAACTAAATGAACCAAACCATATAATACAAATACATGAGAAACATACTTTATGAAACAGGATAAACATCACATATGTTTGTTACTTATTCCCTGTTTTTAACTTGCAATATACATTTCAGAATTCATGCAGAATTTCAGGGAAATAATAGATGATTTATTGGTACATGATTAATGCTGTTACACTATTGATATGCTAATATTTACAAATTTTAGATTTCACTCAATCTGATTATAATGTTGTGGACCCCTCCCTTATATTTTAATGTTTATCTTTAAATCTCATCTTTTTTTTTCTCCACCCTCCCTATTCTTTTTAAACTTTAAGGGAGGGCCACAAAGGAGGGGTGTAGCATTGCGAGTGCATCACAAGGTATCAAGTAAGGTTTATCAAATGAGTCAGTATGGATGGAAGTTAGGAACAGAATGGGAAAAGCCACCTCATTGGGGGTTTTCTACAGACTCCCTATTAGCAATTGGGAGATCGAAGAACTCAGAGGCCGGCAGATTTTGGAAAAATGCAGATATAGCAGGGTTGTTGTGATGGGGAAGACTTCAACTTTCCCAATATTGACTGGAACCTCCTTGGTGCAGATGGTTTGGATGGAGCTGTTTTTGTCAGGTGTGTTCAGGAGGGTTTCCTTACTCAGTATGTAGACAAGCCGACGAGGGAAGAGGCCATCTGAATTTGTCAGGTGTCAGATCTCGCAGTAGGAGAACACTTTGGTGATAGTGACCACAACTGCCTCACATTTCCCATAGGCTTGGAGAGGGAAAGGAGCAGTTACCATGGGAATATATTTAATTGGGGGAAAAGAAATTATGACATTATCAGACAGGAGTTGGAAATTTCAGATTGGGAGCAATTATACAGTCATAGAGATGTACTTCACGGAAGCAGACCCTTCGATCCAACCCGTCCATGCCGACCAGATATCCCAACCCAATCTAGTCCCACCTGCCAGCACCTGGCCCATATCCCTCCAAACCCTTCCGATTCATATACACACCCAAATGCCTCTTAAATGTTGCAATTGTACCAGCCTCCACCACTTCCTCTGGCAGCTCATTCCATACACATACCACCCTCTTTGTGAAAACATTGCCCCTTAGATCTCTTTTATATCTTTCCCCTCTCACCCTAAACCTATGCCCTCTAGTTCTGAACTCCCCGACCCCAGGGAAAAGATTTTGCCTATTTACCCTATCCATGCCCCTCATAATTTTGTAAACCTCGATAAGATCACCCCTCAGCCTCCGACGCTCCACGGAAAACAGCCCCAGCCTGTTCAGCCTCTCCCTATAGGTCAAATCCTCCAACCCTGGCAACATCCTTGTAAATCTTTTCTGAACCCTTTCAAGTTTCACAACATCTTTCCAATAGGAAGAAGACCAGAATTTCACGCAGTATGCCAACAATGTCCTGTACAGCCGCAACATAACCTCCCAACTCCTGTACTCAATACTCTGACCAATAAAGGAAAGCATACCAAACGCCTTCTTCACTATCCCATCTACCTGCGACTCCACTTTCAAGGAGCTGCACTCCAAGGTCTCTTTGTTCATCAACACTCCCTATGACCTTACCATTAAGTGTATAAGTCCTGCTAAGATTTGCTTTCCCAAAATGCAGCACCTCGCATTTATCTGAATTAAACTCCATCTGCCACTTCTCAGCCCATTGGCCCATCTGGTCCAGATCCTGTTGTAATCTGAGGTAACCCAATTCACTGTCCACTGCACCTCCAATTTTGGTGTCATCTGCAAACTTACTAACTGTACCTCTTATGCTCACATCCAAATCATTTATGTAAATGACAAGAAGTAGAGGACCCAGCACCGATCCTTGTGCCACTCCACTGGTCACAGGCCTCCATCTGAAAAACAACCCTCCACCACCACCCTCTGTCTTCTACTTTTGAGCCAGTTCTGTATCCAAATGGCTAGTTCCCCCTTTATTCCGTGAGATCTAACCTTGCTAACAGTCTCCCATGGGGAACCTTGTCGAACGCCTTACTGAAGTCCATATAGATCACATCTACAGCTCCGCCCTCATCAATCCTCTTTGTTACTTCCTCAAAAACCTCAATCAAGTTTGTGAGACATGATTTCCCACGCACAAAGCCATGTTGACTATCTCTAATCAGTCCTTGCCTTTCCAAATACATGTACATCCTGTCCCTCAGGATTCCCTCCAACAACTTGCCCACCACCGACGTCAGGCTCACTGGTCTATAGTTCCCTGGCTTGTTCTTACCATCCTTCTTAAACAGTGACACCACATTTGCCAACCTCCAGTCTTCCGACACTACACCTGTGACTATCGATGATACAAATATCTCAGCAAGAGGCCCAGCAATCATTTCTCTAGCTTCCCACAGAGTTCTCGGGTACACCTGATCAGGTCCTGAGGCTTTATCCACCTTTACCCATTTCAAGACATCCAGCACTTCCTCCTCTGTAATCTGGACATTTTGCAAGATATCACCATCTATTTCCCTACAGTCTATATCTTCCATATCCTTTTCCACAGTAAATACTGATGCAAAATATTAATTTAGTATCTCCCCATTTTCTGCAACTCCACACAAAGGCCGCCTTGCTGATCTTTGAGGGGCCCTATTCTCTCCGAGTTACCCTTTTGTCCTTAATGTATTTGTAAAAACTCTTTGGTTTCTCCTTAATTCTATTTGCCAAAGCTATCTCATGTCCCCTTTTTGCCCTCCTGATTTCCCTCTTAAGTATACTCCTACTTCCTTTATACTCTTCTAAGGATTCACTCGATCTATCCTGTCTATACCTTACATATGCTTCCTTCTTTTTCTTAACCAAACCCTCAATTTCTTTAGTCATCCAGCATTCCGTTAGCCTTCCCTTTCACCCTAACAGGAATATACTTTCTCTGGATTCTCGTTATTGTTCCACAAAAAGGGCACAACAGACATGTGGAGATGTTTATTTGCTTAAGGAGCAGATGTTCCGACTGATGCACAGATTTGTTCCTCTGAAACAGGCAAGAAGGGGTAAACGTAAGGATCCTTGGGTGATGAGAACAGAGGAGCGTCTCGTCAAAATGAAGAAGGCAGCTTACGTAAGGTGGAGGAAACAAGGGGTCTAGCATAACTTTAGAGGATTATAGGCTTGCTAGAAAGGAGGTCAGAAATGGCTGGGGTGCCAGGAGGAGGCACAAAAAAGGCTTGGCAGGAAGGATTAGGGAGAACCTGAAGGCATTTTACTCATACGTGAGGAATAAGAGAATGATCAGGGAGAAGGTAGGGCCAGTCAGGAATAGTGTAGGGAACTTGTGTGTGGAGTCTGAGCATATAGGGCAAGCCCTAAATGAGTTTTTTTTTTTGCTTCAGTTTTCACTTAGGAAAGGGACTTACTTGTGAATGAGAACTTTGAGGAGCTGGGAAATAGGCTTGAACAGTTCAAGATTGATGAAGTTGATGTGCTGGAAATTTTGGCAAACATTAAGTCCCTGGGGCCAGACCAGATTTATCCTCGATTGCTCTGGAAGCGAGAATGGACGTTGCTAAGCTGCTGGCGAAAATCTTTGCTTCCTCACTCTCCACTGGAGTCATACCGGAGGATTGGAGAGAGGGGAATGTTGTTTCCCTTTTCAAGAAGGGTAATAAGGAATTCCCTGGCAATTGCAGTTCAGTCAGTCTTGCATCTGTGGTTAGCAAGGTTTTGGAAAGAATTCTGAGGGATAGGATTTTTGACTATTTGGAAAAGCAGTCAGCATGGCTTTGTGAGGGGCAGGTTATGCCTCACCAATCTAATTGAATTCTTTGAGGAGATGATGAGACAGGTTGAAGATCGAGCAGTGATATTTGATCAACTTCATCAAATATCTTGCTAAAATCCATAAGGTTCCCCATAATAGACCCATTCATAAAATCAGGAGGTATGGGATACAGGGAGATTTGGCTGTCTGGATTTAGAATTGGTTGGCTGACAAAAGGCAGAGTGGTTGTAGATGGAAAATATTCTGCCTGGAGGTCAGTGGTGAGTGGTGTTCTGCAGGGCTTTGTTCTTGGACCTCTGCTCTTTGCAGTTTTTATAAATGACTTGCATGAAGAGGTTGAGGGGTGGGTTAGTAAATTTGCTGATGACACAAAGGTTGGAGGTACCATTGATAGTATCAAGGGCTATTGCAGGCTGCAGTGCAACATAGAGATGCAGAGCTGGGCTGAGAAATGACAAATGGAGTTCAACCTGGATAAATACAAAGTGATGCACTTTGGAAGGTCGAACTTGAATGCTGAATATAGAATTAAAGACAGGATTCTTGGCAGTATGGAGGAACAGCGGGATCGTGGTGTTCAAGTGCACTGATCCCTCAAAGTTGCCACCCAAGTGGATAGGGTTGTTAAGAAAGCATATGGTGTTTTGGCTTTCATTAACAGGGGGATAGAGTTTAAGGGCAGTGAGGTTTTGCTGCAGCTCTACAAAACCCTGGTGAGACCACACTTGGAATATTGTGTCCAGTTCTGGTCGCCCTACTATAGGAAAGATACAGAAGCTTTGGCGAGAATGCAAAGAAGGTTTACTGGGATGCCCCCTGGACTGGAAGGCTTGTCTTATGAAGAAAGGTTGACCATGCTCTGACTTTTCCCTCTGGACAGAAGGAGGAACAAAGGTGACCTGATCGAGATATACAAGGTAATGAGAGACATGGATAGAGTCATTAGCCAGAGACTTTTCCCCAGGGCAGGATTGACTGGCACAAGGGGTCATAGTTTTAAGGTGTTAGGAGGAAGATATAGAGGAAATGTCAGAAATAGGTTCTTTATACAGTTATGAATGCATGGAATGTGTTGCCAGCGGTGGTGGTGGAAGCAGAGTTATTGGAGACATTTAACCAACTGCTGGACATGCACATGGACAGCAGTGAATTGAGGGGTGTGTAGGTTAGATTATTTTATTTTAGATTAGGAACGATCCTTGGCACAACATTATGGGCTGAAGGGCCTGTTCTGTGCTGTACTTTTCTATGTTCTGTCTGCAATCTAATTTCAAACAATTGGGTTGAATTTGTACAAGATGCTTACTGGTCTGGATTGTCCAGAGAAGCGCTTGTTATAGTTTCTAATATCTCGTATAATCTGTAGACCCTGCTTTTCCTGCTGGTTCTCACAGAATAGACTACAGAGCAAGCTCACCTGAAAAGAAAAAGAAATTTGGTTTGGTCTATTGGAGTGGACGTAGAAGGATGCAGTGTATTTTTTTGTTCTTTTAAATCAATGTCAATATTAAAACTCATAACCACAGTCTACTCCTGACTACTGTGAACCTGAATTGATGAAATAAACTCTAGCATTGCTTGATTAGATAATTCAAATATTTCAGTACAGAAGTATTTTAAATTAAAGGATTAAAATTAATGTGTAATTGGATTTCATCCAAAGCTTTTTGTTGTTTATACACATTACAAAATCGACGTAGATATCGCAATTAACCACAAAGAAGCAATCTCGCACAACACTGAGGTAGGCTGCATTTCCTTTCAGTTGAGGTATTAAACCACTATTTCGCTATTACAATAGAAGCAAATGACTTTAGCTGGATTAACTTTTGAAGGTCTTGTAAAATTAAACGTTGACGGTGGTGTCATGATGACCGATCAGACTCTGAAATACAGACATGGTTAATTTTTCACTCGAATATGTTTTTAAAAAAAATCTGCTACAGCCAAAAATGACTTGAAATTTAAATTCAGTCATTAAATATCTCCACCCTCTCAGCTGCAAGGACATCTTGTGGATTTTTATGCTTTGGCCTTCCAGGACTATACGAAAGGGCATAAAAACTAACTGCAGCACTAGTCTGTGTGTGTTCATAACCTGATATTCTAGTGTATAGGCTAGTGTACCGTGAGGAGAACAGCACCCAGAACAGCCATTTGAACACCGCTGCATTGTATTTATGTATGTTCCATGACAGATGTTAAGCCAACTGGCCTCCTTACATTCTTCAAACGAGGGGTTACATTTGCTGCTTTCCTGTCCAATAGAATGTGCCTTGAATCTATAGAATTTTGGAAAATTAACACCAACTCATTTACAATACCTTTTAAAATCTAGGGTGAACTCCATTTCAGTGTGGAGATTTGTCAGCCCATAGCTCCATCTGTTGTCTGAGGACTGTTGCCCTTGTGATTGTACTTTCACTAAGTTTGTCTGTTTTGTTCTACCTCCTGATTTACAGAAATTTATGGAATGTTTGAAGACAGAAGCAAAATGTCTGTTTATTTCAATATCCATTATTATCTACTGCTTATTCCCATTCTTACTCTGTAGAGGACAAAGCCATTCTCAAGACCAATACTCAACTGACTTACTCTTTTTCCTTTATAGATACCTCTAGAAATCCTTGCTATCCATTTTTACATTCCTACCTAGCTTTCTGTCACACCTTAATTTCGTCCTCCTAATTAACCTTTGAGCCATTTCTGTCATTATTTATACTCTGACTAATCATCTGACCTGCTTTTCAGTTATGTGCTTTCTCTAAATTCTTTAGTCACCTATTCTGATATATCACCTTAAATGTCTGCTATTGCATTTCTGTTAAACTAACCCCTGGCCAGGTTTGCTTTAGGTGGCTTGGCTTTTAAACAGTTGTCCTTATTTAGCTTTGAATTTTGCATTTTGAAGGAGATTTTAATCATCTTGTGATTGTTCCTACCTAAGGAAGCCTTTACTCTGAGGTCATTAATTAATCTCATTACATGAACAATCGACAATAATTTGCTGTCTGGTTAGTTCCAGAATATGCTGCTCTCTGAAATGATCTTGATCTTGACAGCATTTTATGAAATCCTCATTCAGGTTACCATTGCCAAGTTTTCCTGTTTAGATATAGATTGAAGTCAATCTATCACTGTCATCTCTATCACAAGCCTCCAATATTTCTTGTATTATTTGCCCACCATTATGCAAATTATTCAGGGATCTGTGAATGGATCCTACTGTGACGACTTCTTTCCCCTACTATTCCTCATCTCCACCCAAACCAATATTATATCCTGACTTCCTGGTCCAATCTCTAACTATTACACACATGCCATCCTTGATTAACAGCGTTACCCCTTGACACTTAGTAGCTTTTTAGTCTTCTACCTCAAACAGTCAAAAGATTCATTCAGGCTTGTAGAATTAGAATTTTATCTGAAAACCAGGAAACCTGAAGTTTTAAAAGATGTAGCTGACAGGACACAAATGGAAGCTGAGCATGATGAAACAAAGGGGATTGAAACCAGAGCAGCAGAAATTAGACTTCCAAGAAAAAGAGAGAAAATAGAAACAGAAGGAAGGGAAAGAGAATGAAATGAAAGAGAAATGGGAAAAAGAGGAAAGAGCATTGAGAGAACAAAAATAATTTCTGCAAAAATGGCTGGAAAGGGAATTTTAACGAAGACAGCTGAAGCTGAGGATCAGGAATTCTGTATGTCTCAAGACATTTAAAATTAGGTATTGGTGAAAAATGGAGAATCTCTCAAAGACCTGCAGTGGAGGAATGGAGTGATCCACCAGATAATCATATGCCACTATCCATGTGGAAATATTGCAGCTAGCTCATGAGAGTCTGATGGCTGAGCAGATTAGGACGTATAAAACCCAAGCCTGAAACAGCCTTTAATGGGGTCGTGATGGTATTATTGCTAGATTGTTAACCAGGCGATGTTCTACGGACCAGGTCTAGAATCCCACCACGGTAAATAGTGCAATTTGAATTGAATAAAAATCTGAAATTAAGAGTTTAATTGTGACCTTTGTCATTGCTTGGAAGAAACCATCTCGATCACCAATATAATTTAGAGAAGAAAACAGCCATCCTTACTTGGTCTGGCCTATGTATGAATCTAGTTCTAAAGCAATGTAGGGACCTAGATTTTTCTTCACCCATCTTTTTTTCTCTTCACATAACTAAAGAAACCTTTATAGTCCATCTTTATGTTGCTTGCAAGCTTACTGTCATATTCTATTTTCCCTTTCTCAATCAATACCTTTGTCCTCTGTTGCTGAATTCTAAACTTCTCAACTCCCACTCCTTAAGTCTATTTTTTTTTCTGTCCAATTAGTCTACTTTTTCCTTTAGATCTAACATTAACCTAATTTTATCTCTAATTTCCATTCTAAGTCATGGTTTGGCCACATTTTCCTTTTTACTTTTGCACCAAACTGGAACAAGCAGTTGTTGTAGTTCACCCATGTGTCCTTTGAACATTTGTCATTGTATTTCCAGCATAATCCCTTTCAGTAATGTTCTCCAATCAATCATTGCCAGAATGCCCAGTGTAGAACACTACAATCAATTACAGTACCACTGCACAGTAACATAGCTGACATTCTTGCTACAGAGATTGAACAATCTCACAGTGAGACTTATGTTCTGGCAGCTGCAGAGAGCTCCCTTGCTTTGCCACTGACCACAAAATATGACCTGTGAACAGCTCTGTTATTGCAGACATGTGAAGGAACTTCTGAGTGTTGTATTTGCCCTCTAAACAAAGTAACTACTCTTCAAATATACTTAGTTGCAATTAAAACACTTTGATACTGCCCACATTTTTCAGCATAAAATGCAAGGTTCTCCCTCTTTCTTTTTAATCAATGCCCTGTTCCTACCTGTATGTAATATGACTTTATGAAACTGCTTACATTTGTTCTTTTGGCCAGCAAATAATCTCATTGACAGAGTCGTACCTAAGATGCATATCCGTGAACGAACGCATGAGACTCATTCATTCAAATAAATAATTTGTGTTTCTGCTTTGTATAGATTTCTGCCTTCACAATCTAAGCTGGCTTCAATGGCACACACACACTGAATATGGAATTTATGCCCCGCCACTCCCCACCCTGACAGAACACTTAATCGGGTGAGAGGATGCAGGGTGGTGACCCCATCACTTGATCATAGCTGAAACTGCACCATCACTTTTCCATCAGTCCAACTAAATTTGCTAGGAATTCTCTCATAGTATGCTCATCCCATCTTGGACTAACAATGTTTGCCTATACAGTACGAAAATTTCCTCTATATTTTGTCTTGGAAAAACTATATGTAAAACTCTCCTTTAATGTCCTGGATTTCACTAGTTGTTCACATTTCACTCTTCTCCTCTTTTAACTTAAATACTAACATCTGACTGAATTGGCTAAATTCTCCACAACAGTGGGCACGAATAACGAAGGAGCTGACTTTTCCAAGATTTGTTAACTCACTATGAAAGGTGGGGAGAAGAATGCATCCATTTGGTCAAAGGAAGGATTTCTAATCAAAGAGTCATGGACATGGACTATGATGCAACCAGTTCTTGGATTTTTGAGGTTGTAGAAATTAGTGGAAAGAAAATGAGACTTGGGAATGCTGCTCTCTGGGTCTCTCACCCTTGCCATGAAGTTCTATTGCAGAATATGAGGATTGGCAGTGAGGTCAGTTCTCACAAAGACCTGGGAAGAGAACAACTTCTCCAACCAAGCAGGCATGAATGGAATTGGCCAAAAAAGTCACCAGCAGGGCTGTAGTCCTCCCAACCTGGGGATGCTGCACCAAGAGAATCCAGGAGGTGGAAGAGGTAAGGGACTTTCGTGAAAAGTCTGGAAAGATATTTCTCAGGACGACACTTTTTAAAAATGTATTCATTGGATGCAGGCATCACTGGTTAGACCAGCATTTATTGCCCATTCCTAATTGCCCAGAGGCCAGTTAAGAATCCACTACATTGCTGTAAGTTTGGAGTCACAAGTAGGTCAGATCAGGTAAGGACAACGTTTCCTTCCCTAATGGACATTAGTGAATCACATGGGGTTTTTCCAAGCCAAATTGAGAATAGTTTCATGGCCATTAGACTCTTCATTCCAGATTTTTATAGAATTCAATTTTCGCCATCTGCCCTGGCAAGATGTAATCCAAGGTCCACAAAACGTTGTATTGATTTCTGTATTAATAATTTAACAATGCAGTAGTTTCCCACCTCCCCCCACCCCGTACCTGCGGGGGACATGTTCTAGGACCGACTGCGGATAGGAGCGAGCCCTCTCATTTCAATGGGATACGTACCTTCCTGACAGCCTCCTGGTCCCTGGTTCCCTATAATATGTTCAGGACGCAATAGTCCGTGGGTAACTGAAACCATGGAAAACAATTTCTTGGATACCAGGGTCACACTGTAATAACACCAGGCCATCGCCTCCCCCTGCATCTTCCTCTTGCAGGTTCACTCATTCCTGTTTCTCTCCAGTCATCTTATATCACGGACAGCACGGTGGCTCAGTGGTTAGCACTGCTGCCTCACAGCACCAGGGTCCCAGGCTAAATCAAGCCTCGGAATTTGCACATTCTCCCCGTGTCTGTGTGAGTTTCCTCTGGGCGCTCCAGTTTCCTCCCACAGTACAAAAATGTGCAGGTTGGGTGAATTGGCCATGCTAAATTGCCCATAGTGCTAGGTGCATTAGTCAGAGGGAAATAGCTCGGAGTGGGTTACTCTTCGGAGGGTCGGTGTGGACTGGTTGGACCGAAGGGCCTGTTTCCACACTGTAGCCAATCTAATCTATCTTCTCTAATCACCATCTGAACATTGAACTCCCACACTCACTTTCAGCCTATTACCCTCTCATACCCAGGCCTCTCAGTTGCCCTTAAAGGTTGATCTTCCTTCCTCTCCACATTAGACATTATAAATACTTGCACATGCCTGCTACATTTGTTTGCACAAAGTGTGGTGATAAGCAGAGACCAGGAAGTGAGGGGATTGTTGGTGGACAAATGGCTTTCCATTGACAGGCACCTTACCACTTGTTGGTAATGCATTCGCATCTGCTCCTAATGGAAAGCAGATTCAGGAGGGTGCAGGTGTCAGCTACGATCTACATGCAGGAGCTTGCGTTTTCTGAGGCACCAGTGCACAAACATGTTGTGAGAACTAATTCTCTGTCTTTAGACCTATTTGGGGACCTCACCTCCTTCCACCTTGATCTCAATATCCATCATGTACCTCTTTTAGGAAGAGAATATAGCTGAGGAATAGGTGCCTAGTTCTGCTCATGTTGATGTCTATTGCTTTGCTCTTCCCCCTGTCTTTCAGTCGTGGTAGAAGGTGAAATTGCATAAGATGCTTCTATGCCTTGAGAGCTGGCAGCAGGGGAAGGCATTTGAACATCGGTGAAGTGCCTTCCATGAAGCTTGGCATCTATCTGTTAATTGGTAATAATCCTATCTAAGGGATAAAGTCCTTTTAACCAACAATCTTTCTCACCTGGGCACGGCTGGCACTCAGTGCAACTTCCCAATGCCTTTCCAACTTGCCAGTCTTACTAAAGAAGCTCTTACCACTCTATCCTAGCTTGAGTGAACCTGGTGAGTTGCTGAAAGGCTGAGAAACAGGGGCCCTGGCTGTGAAATCCATAACTAAGGATTTTTAAAAAAGTACTAGATTGTCTTTTTTTTTGGAGCACCTTAATTGGTTCCCCAGAAATCATGAAGTATTTCCTGTTTGCCTTCAATTCCACTCCAGAAAAACATAAAAGTTGGCAGGATGATGCTTGAATCCTGACCCAGAGTCACTTTAGGACATTCAACTCCCATCATGCACATAAACTTGTTTCCCCTTGCCACAGAAAATTCTTCTCAATAAGTCACACTGGGAATTATAGAGTCCTAGAATCCTGCAGCATGGAGACAGGCCCTTTGACCCAAATTGGTGCACGCTGACCCATATGTCCATCTATGCTAACTTCATTTCCCTGCACTTGGCCCATATCCTTCTAATCCTTTCCTATTCATGTATTTGTCCAAATGCCTTTTAAATGTTGTTAACATATTCACCTCAACTACTGGCTAGCAGCTCATTCCTTATGCATACCACCCTCTGTGTAAAAAAAAAACAATTATTCCTCTGGTTCTGTTTTTATTCTTTTTCCCGATCCAACCTTAAACTGATGCCTTCTAGTCCTCTATTCCCAACCCTGGGAAAAAGACTGAGTGCATGCACTGTATCCATGTCTCCTCTATAAGGTCCCCCCTCAGTTTCCAAAGCTCTAAAGAAAAAAGACCTAGCTTGTCCAAACTCTCCCTATAACTCAGACCATGGAGTCCAGGCAACATTCTTGTAAATTTCTTTTGCACTCTTTCCAGTTTAAAAACATCCTTCCTATAAAAGGTGACCAAAACTGAACACAATACTCTAAGTGCAGCCTCATCAACATAAAAGCTTAAAGTCCAGTTGGGAAGTTATGTACTACATTCACATTGATCCTTTGATTCTGATGATGGTGTGAAAGAAAGTAGCAGCTCACTCGAGTTATGTGTCCCAAATTCCGATTTAAAGCTAGCCTAGAGTCCCAGGTTCAAACACTGGGGTAGGTTTTAACTCCCCATAATTTTAATAATAGCCACCAGTGACATTGATAATCCATAAATTGCATTAGCATGCTGCCTTCCAATTCTCTTTGTCTCCACAAACATTCTTGGTTATGTAGAAAATATCAGATTTCCCAAAGGTGGAAGAAACCACAAGTCCATCTTCTCACAACCTGATCCCTCATGTTGGCACATGTACATTTACACAATTTGAATTTAAACAACATTTTACATTTAAGTTGTATTTATTAAACTGAGGTACATTCATTTTTTTTTTAAGATGGAAACATGCTAAAACATACCTTTTGTCTGCATAGCGGACAGCTCACAGCTCCTAACAAAGGACCATGTCCCCAGTATGCAATCAAACATGGACCTGTTAGTAAAGAACAGAAATAAAATAACTCAGGAATAAAATAAGTCTAATGACCTTCATTTCTAAAAATGGGCCTATATTCTTCAGATTTTTAGAAGAATTAAAAGCCACCTTACTGAAACACGCAAGATTCTGAAGACACTGAGAGATTGTTAGTTTGTTTCTACTGGTTGGGGAATGTAAAATATGGAGTCATAGTCTTGGGATAAGGGGCCAATCATTGAGGATTAAGATGAGGAGAAAATGCTTCAATCAAGTCTCTAGCCTAGAAGGTGTGGATTTTCCATTGCAGAATATATTTAAGATTTCTGGTCTCTGGGAATCAATGTAATATGAAGAGAGGACAGGAAAAGTGGAGTTGAAGTACAAGATCAGCCATGATCATATTGAATGGTGGAGCATGATAGATAGGCCATTTATTCTCTTCCTGCTCTTATTTCTTTATTGCAGAATCTAGTGCAAAACTAAATCAGGCTGATGGGAAGCGTTTTTAGACAATTTCAACCTGTTTGCATGGAAGTTTTAGGCCAACAGCATAAAATTAGTAAAGAATTTGGCAATAACTGGCAACAAATCCAAAATGAAGGTTCCAGATGCACAAAACATGTTGCATTGATACAATGATGCAAAGTCAGTTGCATACTTCAGGAGGCAGGCTGAAATCTACTTCAAATGTAATAATAATATAGCGCAATGCAGCAAGACCAGGTTTGGGCTGAAAAGTAGCAAGTAACATTTGCACTACACAACTGGCAGATGTATAGTTTGAGATTATTATGTTTTCAGGGGCATTGCAGGTGAAATCAAGGATGTAACGTGAGCTGTTCTGAAGTCTGCTGACAGTAACTTTGTGAACATAAAAGATGCAAGATATTTCCTTTTGGAGCCAGTAGTGGTAACCTGCATGTTTACTGTGAGGCCTGTGAATCTCTGAAGTTCCATAGAAATCTTAAGAATGTCAAATTGTTAACAGCTGTGTTTGAAACCATTTATTTTAAAGAGGGAAGTCAGGTTTTCAAGGACAACTAATATTGAAGAACTAACTTTGATACATTTGTCAAGGTGAAGGATACAGAGGAAGCCATTAAAAAGATAAAGTTGCAGACTTTCCAAGAAAGATATAAGGAGCAGATAAAGCACAAAACAATCTCTGATTCACCATGCAGGAGTGGTGGTGGAAGTTCACACTCAGATTGACCAGACCAAATTCATCTGAGTTAAAATTAGACTTGAAGAATCACTAGCTTAGGCTAGAGAAGAGTCTCAATGGATAGAAACCTGATTGTGAAAGATAATTTTAAGATGACAATTTACTCAGCTAAGAAAACAGGACAGGAATAAAGCCATAGGAGCAAGAAATCACTTTGGATTGATTCAGAGAAAACTAAATGTCTACAAAAGTGAATGTGTAAGCTAAGGTGTAAAAAATGGTTCTTTGATTGGGTTAAGAATAAGAAGAGTTGAGAGAGTGGTGCTGGAAAAGTACAGCAGGTCAGGCAGAATCCGAGGAGCAGCAGTATCGATGTTTCGGGCATTAGCTCTTCATCATTGTGGGCGGCACAGTGGTTAGCACTGCTGCCTCACAGCGCCAGAGACCTGGGTTCAATTCCCGACTCAGGCGACTGACTGTGTGGAGTTTGCACGTTCTCCCCGTGTCTGCGTGGGTTTCCTCTGGGTGCTCCGGTTTCCTCCCACAGTCCAAAGATGTGCAGGTCAGGTGAATTGGCCATGCTAAATTGTCCGTAGTGTTAGGTAAGAGATAAATGTAGGGGTATGGGTGGGTTGCGCTTTGGCGGGTCGGTGTGGACTTGTTGGGCCGAAGGGCCTATTTCCACACTGTAAGTAATCTAATCTAATCTAATCAGGAATGAGGTTTTTGGGCCGGGGGAGTGGTGGTGATGGGGAGCTGGGAGACAACTAGGAGGGCGTGGGGCTACGGGTGAAAGTAGCTGGGAATGTGATAGGTAGATGAGGTGCAGGTGGAAGTGATGGGGAGGGGAGGGTGGAGCAAATGGGTTGGAAGAAAGGAAGATGGACAGGTAGGACTGGTCAAGGGGGCAGTGCTGAGTTGGAGGCTTGGCACTGGGATAAGGTGGGGGAGGGAAAGTGGTGAAATCCACATGGATCCCATGTGGTTGCAGGGTCCCAAGGCAGAAGATGAAGCATTCTTCCTCCAGGTGCCGGGTGGTAAGAGTTTGACAATGAGGAGGCCCATGACCTGTATGTGCTTGGTGGCATGGGAGGGGGCAGTAAAATGTTCAGCCTCGGGGTGGTGGGGTTGGATGGTGCGGGTGTCTGGGACTGTATCAGCACTTACACAATTCCTTCAAAGTCACACATCATCCTCAATTATATTGCTGATCCATTACTGTCATTTTGTAAAAATACTTAAACCCCTCCCTCACTCCACAGTGGGTGTAATTATATTACATGGACTACAGTGGAACAAGTTTGGTTCACCACCTAGACAAGAGAATTATAGATGGGCAATAAATAATGGCCTTGCTGATGAAATTTATATCCCATGAGCAAATAAAATAATAACCAAGCTACTAGGTAGTATGATTGCTATTATTTAGCTAGTTACAACTAGGTGAGAAATAGTGGTTTGGCTCCCCTCTTTTTACCCCAACTCAGTCAGTTGCAACAAATGTTCATTTTCAGCCAGCAGTTATCATACTTTAACCAAAATGGATAATAATGAGTAAACGAAAAGAATTTTAACTACCAACTCCAAGAGATATAGCAGAACATCACATTAAGCGCACTGGTGGATTGGACTGGTTGAAGTTTGAAACATTGTTTTGCTCCCTTGGTTCCCCAAGTGGATAACCTTTACTTCTCACTGGCAAACCCCTGGTGATATGCTCCCTTTGTTTTTTCCTGTTCCAAGTGTTCCATTTTCCTTAACACTACTGCCATCAGGTGGTGTTCAATTTCTGCGAAACTGCCCTCCAGCTCTTCCACAAAGTACATCTTCTTTGTCTCTTGGTCTGTGTCAAAACTGTTTCATGTTTACCATGAATGTGTCTTTTAACCATATCTGCCTCTGTCCTGCTTTCTCTTAACACTTTCCCTGGCCCTTTCTTCCCTTTTTATATGCCTATTGTCTTAACTCTTTTGACAACAATTTTTCTGATATTGCTATATTACTTTCAATCCTGTTTAATTTAAGCCACCCAAACCTGAGGCGATTTATTGTCCCCTGTTAGGTCTCTGAACCTTTCTAGTTTGCCAGCCTATTTTCCACTTTTCTTACTGATGTAATTCAAGAGATCCTTCTCCAAAGGTTGCCGGAATATTTCAACTATTATGTTAACTACTATAAAGAGATAAAGAAAGGTGATGGAAATTAAAAGTTGACAATTTACATTTGCCACTATCATATCAAACAATATGCCAGATGTTAACAATGCCTGAGAATTCAATTGGAGCACCAGAAAACTTACTTTGGCCGTGCACATGAAATTTATAGGTACTAAAATTAGGCATGCAGATCTGTTGTTGAGCAGTGTATGAAGAGATGATAAACAAGCTTTTCTGATAATCCAGCAGCTTTCCAAATCAATTTTCCTTAAAATTGAATATACTCAGTTAATCATGTGATTTGAACTAATGACTGGTACATTATCAGCCTAATATCATAACCACTAAGCTGACGTATTCTGCAGCAGTATAACTCATTTCAAATTACTTAAATTGCTGTTTGCACTAATTAAAACAAATATTATGTGAAAACATTGATATGATTGTTCACTTGTATCATTGTTGAAAATTTATTAGCATGATTTCTTAACAGGAGAAATTATATTTTAACACTGCCCTGGAATGCCATTTAATAAAATAATCAGATAGTTAATAATTAAAAAGTGACTTAGTAATTTGATTTTTGAGAATAATAACATTTTAAAACATTTGTCACAACAGCCAAATGGAACTACATCTACTTTGGATATCCAATGTCTTTGACTGATAGTGTTGTTCTCAATTTCATAAATGTGTACGATGTTGCATTATCAGGTTGTCCAACCACCTGATGAAGGAGCAGCACTCCAAAAGCTAGTGCTTTCAAATAAACCTGTTGGACTATAACCTGGTGTTGTGATTTTATTTAGCTCTGCTATTATTGTCTCTCATTATATTCACCAGCAGGGGGAGGAGGTGAGTTCATTTGCAGGCACATAAGGTCCTGGATAATTCTGTGTGAATGATTTCAGTCGCCAAATTCCTCAGATTGATTGACATACTATGTAAAAGTGCTTTTCAAATTCTTGTCTTCTGTGGAGCCTGGGAAAGTGGTCAGTTGCCGCAAAAGTTAGCTTTCTCGTTTTTGTACAAATTGCTCCATGATGCCTTTTTTCTGACACTTAAGTATTTATTTTCTACGTTTCAGTAAGATATTGTAATGAATGTACAGTGATTATTACAGAATTTTTTTAATATTTTGAGTATATTTAAAAACCCTGTTTTGTCACAGCTCAAAACTTTGTTAACAAAGTAATTTGTGGGTTTTTCCTTCAAATAAAATTTCTCCATTATTACACTTAATCAAAAAAATTAATCTATCTGACATCAGTGAATTGCACACGGTGTGGATGCTGAGAGGGCTGTGCATTGGTTAATAAAATTGTGATTTTTCTGAGTTCAGATGACAGGCAAAGACAAGAGTGAAACCAAATGATTTAAGGTTATTTGAATCTAAATTACAATATGTCTGTTATTAAAATGCATGCTGCAGTTTTACCAACAGGAAAGTAACTGCTAATAGCACAGCTGCGATTACATTCAGCACAAACAGTTATTGTCATTACGTGGACTCCAGAAGACTGATTATTTTCAGCAGAAATACGCAAATGCATTTGGTTCATTGTAGTTGGCTCAGTGAATACTCATGGACTGGAATGTATTAAACTGCACAAAAAGTCAAATAAGAATAAAACTGGCCAGAACACCCACATTGACCTAAGCAATGGAAACAATCAAGGCACAGGCTGACCAGTTCACCCTGCAAAATCTTCCTCCCTAACATCTACGTACCTGTGCAAAAATGGGAGATATGTCTATCAGATGAGTTAAGTAACAACCTAATATGTTCATATTTACCAAGCTATACCTAACAAATAGTATACCAAACAGGGCTAAAATTACACAGGGGCAGGAGACAAATTCATCGCCAAAACCATCCACTTGCCCAGGAAAAATTCAATCATGATGTAAGCCATGAGGAAAATGTCACCAACCTAAGTTGAATGTAAGTGTCTCTGAGGTACTACTCAGCAGTACACTGTTTGTTTCCTGTATTCACAGCTGATAGATTCACTTGTGCCTTTGTAGACACAAAGTTCTGCCTTCACACTGAGGATGCCTATCATCATGTTGTGTGGTCCTACACCATGCTAAATAATATAGATTCAGACAGATCTAGCAACTTAATTGTGCGTCCATGAGTCACTGAGGCCTATCATCAACAGAATTGTATTGATTCAAATCTGTAAAGACTGACTGCTGCGTATGTCTCACTCTATCATTACTGTCAGAATCAACCCTACTTTTATTTTAAAAATGTGTAGGAGAGCATGGCAGGATCAACACCAGGCATAGCTAAATTTTAATGAAACCACAAAAATGCATGGAATAGACATAGCAAAGCAATTCCAGAACCAATGGATCAGGTTGAAGTTCTGCAGCACTAATCAAGAATACTGGCAAATAATTAAACAAATAAGCACAGGAGGTAGCAAGGTGAGAAGTGGGGAATGATCATCACTGATGATTGCACAATGTTCAGCACCATTCTGAATTCTTCAACCATTGTAGCTATCTGTGCCTATATGAAGCAGGAAATGGGCAACTTTCCGTCTTGGGCTTATAAATGCCAAGTAATATTCATGCCACACAAGTGTCAACAATCTAACCATATCCTATTCAATGGCATTACCTTCACTGAATTTCCCCCACCGTGAACATCCTAAGGGTCATCAATACACAATAACTGGACTCAATCAGCCACAAAATACCACAGCTGCAAGAGCAGGACAAAATTTGATAACTCTTAAGTTGAGTAACTTGCCTCCTGGCTCCTCAAAATTACTCCATCTAAAAGATAGAAGATGTATATCTGATCAAATGCTCTTTATTTACCTGGATGAGTGCTGCTCCAATAATGCTTAATAATCTCAGGACAATACAGCCTTGATTGGCAGCCCATCCACAGTGGCAGCAATATGAACTATCCTCAAGATGTAATGCAACAATCTGGCAAGCTCATTTTAATGGCATCTTCCAAACCTGCAACTTCCTCTATCCAGAATGACTAGAACAGCAGATACCTGGAAACACCACCACTTAGACCATTATCTCTGAGCCACTTTCCATCCTAACTTGGAACTATATCATTCCTTCAGTGTTGCCTGGTCAGAATCCTAGAACTATGATCCTAACTGCACTGTGTGTGTATCCACACCACATTAACTATAGCAATTTAAGGAACTAATTTACCACTACCTTTTGAGCAATTATGGATGGTCAACAATTTTAGTTGGGTCACGTCCCATGAATAAATAAAGGAAAAATGTATAGAAACTGGTCTTTAGCCCAACTGGGTCTATGTCAGTGATTTATACTTCACGCAAGACTCCTCCAATCCTGCTTCAGCTAACTCTATCACAGCTTTCTATTCTTTTGCAATGCAGAAAAAAAATTACGGCAGTCAGTAAACTTGCACAAGTATTTTCTAAACAGTAGATAATGTATTGCAATTTAAGTTATAACCTTATGTAGCCATACATTCCTTTAGTAATGGCAAAATATTAAATCTGATAGGTTTGCTGAGCTGCAGTTTTTTATTATCAAAAATGACCATTGCTGTGTATTCAGAACTTGTGTTTTCAAACCCAATGCAATATATTGAAATTAAATTTTAAAAAGGACCATTTTGAAATTCCAAGTTCTATTTGCCAATGGATCCAACAATCTGGAACTAGGGAATGGAGACAAAGTCTAGAACTCATAGACAAGCTATATTGATATAGTGGTTCTCATTCGGATGAATAATTTGGGAGTGATTATGAAAATATGCTCTATTTTTCTAATAGTTGAATAGGCTGCTGATGATCACTAGACAAACTCTCAAGGAGTGCAAGAAATTTGGAGTAAGCTTGCAGAGAACTTAAAAATGCACTGTAAAAGCATCTCTAAGTATGTGAAGAGAAAACAAGTGGTGAAGCCAAATGTAGGTCCCTCACAGTCTAAAACAGGAATTCATAATAGGGAACATATAAGTGGCTAACAAACTAAACACACACTTTGGTGTTCTCCTTTGTGACCACAGAAACAATAACATACCAGAAATGTTGGGGAACACAAAGTTTCGTGAGAGGGAGAAACCGAAGGTATTCAGTATTATTAGGGAAATGATGTTGGGGATATTGATGGGATTGAAAGCTAATAATTCCCTAGAGTACTTAAGTGCTCTGGGATGTCGATTATCATGCCCTGGGCAGTTATCAGTCTTCAATTAGCCATGATTATAATGAATGGTAGAGCTGAATGGCCTACTACTGCACCTAATTTCTTTGTTTCTATGTTTAAAAACAGTAACAACTTGGAAAAAAGTAGCAGAGGGTTTTTGATGCTAATGGAATTATTATCATTGTGTCCTAGTCTCTTCAGGAATTGAAGTGAGTGGAGATAATATTTTTCTAAATTTTCTTACTCATGCCATGATATGTACCCATGTGGCCATTCCTGATATATAAACAGAGATGAATGTTACTATGCTGCTTGAAGTTGGCATGAGGCGGCAAGTATAGCCTAATCTTGTCTTTAACCAATTACAACACTTAAAAGGCATTTGGATGTTTATGAATAGAAAGATTTTACGGGGATATGGGCCCAAGTGCCAACAGGTGGGACTAGATTAGTCTGAAAACACCCAGTCTTGTCTGCTCTCTGAAGCTAAGCAGACTTGGGCCTGATTAGTACTTGGATGGGAGACTGCCTGGGAATATCAGGTGCAGTAGGCTTCATCCAGGGATGTTATTTGGGTGGAACAAAGAAATAAGAAAGGCATGATCTCTTTATTGGGATTGTATTATAGACCCTCTAATAGTCAGAGAGAAATTGAGAAACAAATTTGTAAGGAGATCTCAGTTATCTGTAAGAATAATAGGGTGGTTATGGTAGGGGATTTTAACTTAGCCATAGTGTTATGTGTTTAGATGGAGAGGAATTTGTTAAGCATATACAAGAATATTTTCTGATTCAGTATGTGAATGTACCTATGAGAAGGTGTACGATTCTACCTACTCTTGGAAAATAAGGCGGGGCAGGTGACTGAGGTGTCAGTGGGGGAGCACTTTGGGGCCAGTGACCATAATTCTGTTAGTTTTAAAATAATGATGGAAAAAGATAGACTAGATCTAAAAGTTGAAGTTCTAAATTGGAGGAAGGCCAATTTTGACACTATTAGGCAAAAACTTTCAAAAGCTGATTGGGTGCAGATGTTTGCAGGTAAAGGGATGGCTGGAAAATGGGAAGACTTCAGAAATGGGATAACGAGAATCCAGAGAAAGTATATTCCTTTTAGGGTGAAAGGAAAGGCTGGTAGGTATAGGGAATGCTGGATGACTAAAGAAATTGAGGTTTTGATTAAGAAAAAGAAGGAAGCATATGTCAAGTATAGACAGGATAGATCGAGTGAATCCTTAGAGTATAAAGGCAGTAGGAGAAATCAGGAAGGCAAAAAGGGGACATGAGATAGCTTTGGCAAATAGAGTTAATGAGAATCCAAAGGGTTTTTACAAATACATTAAGGACAAAAGGGTAACTAGGGAGAGAATAGCGCCCCTCAAAGATCAGCAAAGGCGGCCTTTGTGTGGAGCTGCAGGAGATGAGGGAGATACTAAACAAGTATTTTGCATTAGTATTTAATGTGGAAACGGATATGGAAGACATAGAATGTAAGGAAATAGATGGTGACATCTTGAAAAATGTCCATATTACAGAGGAGAAAGTGCTGGATGTCTTGAAACACATAAGTGGATAAATCCCCAGGACCTGTTCAGGTGTACCCTAGACCTTTGTGGGAAAATAAGGAAGTTATTGCTGGGCCTCTTACTGAGATACTTATATTAGCGATAGTTACAGGTGAGGTGCCAGAAGACTGGAGGTTGGCAAATGTTTGCCACTGTTCAGGAAAGGTGGTAAGGACAAGCCAGGGAACTACAGACCAGTGAGCCTGACCTCAGTGGTGGGCAAATTGTTAGAGTGGAACCTGAGGGACAGAATGTACATGTATTTGGAAAGGCAAGGATTGATTAGGCCTAGTCAACATGGCGAGATGCATGAGAAATCATGTCTCACAAACTTGATTGAATTTTTTGAAGAAGTAACAAAGAGGATTGATGAGGACAGATCAGTAGACGTGATTTATATGGACTTCAGTATGCTTTCGACAAGGTTTCCCATGAGAGACTGATTAGCAAGGTTAGATCTCATGGAAAATAGGGAGAACTCACCATTTGAATACAGAACTTGCTCAAAGGTAGAAGACAGAGGGTTGTTTTTCAGACTGGAGGCTGGTGACCTGTGGAGTACCGCAAGGATTGGTGCTGAATCCACTACTTTTCTTCATTTATATAAATGATTTGGATGTGAGCATAAGAGGTATAATTAGTAAGTTTGCTGATGACACCAAAATTGGAGGTGTAGTGGACAGCGAAGAAGGTTACCTCAGATTACAACGGGATCTTGATCAGATGGGCCAATGGGCTGAGAGGTGGCAGATGGTGTTTAATTTAGATAAATGCGAGGTGCTGCATTTTGGAAAAGCAAATCCTAGCAGGACTTATACATTGAATGGTAAGGTCCCAGGGAGTGTTGCTGAACAAAGAGACCTTGGAGTGCAGGTTCATAGCTCCTTGAAAGTGGAGTTGCAGGTATGTAGGATAGTGAAGAAGGCATTTGGTATGCTTTCCTTTATTGGTCAGAATATTGGGTACAGGAGTTGGGAGGTCATGTTGCGGCTGTACAGGACATTGGTTAGGCCACTGTTGGAATATTGCATGCAGTTCTGGTCTCCTTCCTATCGGAGAGATGTTGTGAAATTTGAAAGGGTTCAGAAAAGATTTATAAAGGTGTTTCCAGAGTTGGAGGATTTGAGCTATAGGGAGAGGCTGAATAGGCTGGGGTTTTTTCCCTGGAGCATTGCAGACTGAGGGATGACCTTATAGAGGTTTATAAAATCATGAGGGGCATGGATAGGATAAATAGACAAAGTGTTTTCCCTGGGGTGAGGGAGTCCAGAACTAGAGGGCATAGGTTTAGGGTGAGAGGGGAAAGAGCCCTAAGGGGCAACATTTTCACACTGGGTGATACATGTATGGAATGAGCTGCAGAAAGTGGTGGAGGCTCGTACAACTGCAACATTTAAAAGGTATCTGGATAGGTATGTGAATAGGAAGGGTTTGGAGGGATATGGGGCAGGTACTGGCAGGTGGGACTATATTGGGGTGGGATATGTGGTCGGCATGGACGAGTTGGACCGAAGAGTCTGTTCCCATGCTCTACATCTCTATGACTCTGTATTTCCATTGGCAGCTTTTGCAGTACACCACAATGAAACTGCACGCTAAGGGAGGAATGCATGAGTTGTTTAAAATCATTTCAGATCACCAATGAGCAAAGAACTCAGGGTGGTTGGATTTGGTTTAATATTTTTGAGGGTACAGCAAGTGCATGTCTCGCACTTTAATTTCAAAAAGACTTTGGGAGGGACAGGCACTGTGATTGAATATCTAGTAACTTGATAAGATTTGTATGAACCATTGGTAGATCTAATTAGAGAAGAATGAAACAATCTTACCCTTAAGAAGTACATCTCAGTACAAAGCAGTGTAAGCACCTTCACTTGGTCAAACCTACCACAAAGCAAGTGGCCACAGTTAGTTTGCACAGGAAATGTGGGCACCTGGAGACAAATTGGACAAAGTTGCTCACCGTGGAAATTCATTTTAGAACAAGTTTGCAATTCCTGGAATGAAACATAAGAAATATTTCAGAATTGTTAATTATTAATTTTATTATGTGATTATCTTATAAATATTTAATATATAACTTACCTTTGCTAGTAACTATGAATTTTTATAAGTATACGGCCTATGAGTCTCAAAGATTAGATATGATACTTTCTGTATTTTACTCAGTCTTCCTCTACGTTAAATTGGCTGTTAATTTTAATAAAGTTTAATGCAAATATGTTTACTGCCATAGATGACTTTCGCTGACATAATAAATGGAATCATCAGCTTAAAAGATGATGATGATTTGGTTTGATGCCAAATGAGGGTTCTAAATCTGATGGTGTCTGGATCCTCTGCGACCTGTTCAGAGATGGTCAATTAAAAAGCCATCCTCTGAATCTCCCTCCTATTAAAGATTGTGGAAAATCTCCTGAGGCAGAAGACCCAATTAAATCCCAGAAGTGGAGTAACATACAGCCCCATTGGGAGAGATTGGCACTACCTAGACAGTTGTGAAATCACCAAGACCCCCTCAAGAAGAAGATATGCACCGAAGAAGTTTCAAAGATCAGTTAAAAAGTGTGACCGCAGCTCCAAGCTCAATTTACCCCACCTCCAATCCCAGTTACAGCCTTTAGGCAGGTACAGTTCTGGGTTGTTGGTGGAATTTAGAGGCAGTCTCACTAACCCTTCCCTGCCTGCAACAGTAGTGGACCTGCCAACATTAAGGGAATTTAAATGGTCATTGGATAAACATATGGATGATAATACAATAGTGTTGGTTAGATGGGCTTTAGATTATTTTCACAGATCAGCGCAAGATCGAGGGCTGAAGGGCCTGTACTGCGCTGTAATGTTCTATGTTCTAGCCATCAGGAGGACACCTGCAGGCAGGTTAAATAGCCTCCCTCCCCTGCTGGTGCAGGAAACTAAAAGCTAACGCAAAAGTTCTAGACCTTAAACAAATACTTAACCAGCCTAAACGTGAGTTTGGATGAGGGGGAGATAGCCCTGCTGCCTGAAACCCATTTCAACAAAGATAATCAGCACAAGGAACGGGTTCAGGAAATCAGCATGCTGGCTGCTGCTGGTATTTTCAGGCTTTTTCAGCTTCTATGTCCACCACTGGAAAATTCCTAAGATCCTGTCTCACAAAAAAAAATGGAATTCATGTTGGACTAAATTAGTGGAAACATATATTGATCTTAAGTTGAAACAGACATGAGCTATTCCTCTTGAACATTGGTGATTAATGCCACAAAGTCTAAGTTCAGTGTAATTTATAATTAGATAAGACTTCATGTGAGGAAAATGTCTTGCAACTTCTCCCTAGTTCAGCTTCTCCTGACTTGAACCATTTCACCATTCCTAAACTGTCTCTGGTATAAAATCTTGGAAATCTCTTCTAATAATACTGAAGGTGGCCCCTCTACCACATGGATGGTGGTGGTTGAAGAACATAATTCATCTTCTCAAGGATGTTTAGGCATGGCCAATACCTACTGGCTCAGCCAGCATTGCCCATGTCCTGTGAAAGAATAAGTTTTTTTTTTAAAAAAGGAATTCTTGTGATGGTTGTCCTTTGGCTGACCCAGATATTGATTGTTCAGACCTTTTACCTTTCTGTTATCGTTGGTTTGGTCGAATCTGAAGGACGAAAGTGAAGTAAGGTCAGCTTTATAGAGTTTGCTCGCTGATTCAGTTAGCACAGGAGCTGTAACAAAACCTCCTGTTATAAGTAAAAGCTTATTTCACAATTTGCAATTTAAACATTCAGAACTTTGAGGAACTTTTAAATTCAGAAATTAAATTTTTCATTTAAAATAAGACCAGAACTACCTGTCATAAATGATATATGACTACCCTAGTTTAACAGTCCTGTCTTTGCCTCTCTTATCCAATCCAGATAGAAATATTATATAGGTGGGCAGACATGGTAAATAAGTGATAAGAGAGTTGAATTAAAGGTATATCAATAAGGTGATAATGTCACTATTTCTGCTTTTCTGAATTAGCTATGTGTCAGTTTTGTGAAAATTCACTCTCTATGCATAACTAAATGACATGCAATGTTTTTTGTGTTGAATTTCTTCAATACAAAGGCTATTCTTTCATGTTCCTCTTATCACAGGAAGTGATGTTACCCATTCATTGGATCCTGATGAATGGTTTTTGCCCGAAACATTGACTCTCCTGCTCCTTGGATGTTGCCTGACCTGTTGTGCTTTTCCAGCGCTACACTCTCGACTCTGATCTTCGGCATCTGCAGTCCTCACTTTCACCCAGTTTGAAAATTGTAACCCAACAGTGAAGAGACATTGATAGTGCTTACAAATATTAACCTCTGCATTTTAAGTTTCATTCTCAATCTTTATTTTGACCTTGCAATCACTCCTTAAAACTCGTCACTCAAATTTTGAAAAGATTTTTTTGAGCTGTTGAACTGAAGCTCCATTCGTCCTTTCAAACTGATGTTAAAAGTACAAAAGAGATCTCGTCAGAACTTAACCAACATTCATAGCTCAATCACATTAATAGAAACTAAATGGTACCATTGCAATGGAAGTGCAGGAACAAAGAGATATTAGGGTGGCTGTACATAAATCTTTGAACGTGCAGTATAAGTTTCGTAGACAAGCAGGAGGCTGGAAGAACATAGCAAACCAGGCAACATCAGGAGGTGCAGAAGGTGACATTTCGGGTGTAACCCTTCTTCAGTTTAGAACATTGTTAGAAGGGGATTTAGGATCCTTGGCTTTATCAGTAGAGCCAAAAGCAGGTACAGAAGCAAGGATTTTATGAAATTTACCTAAATCTCTAGTCCGACCCCAGCTGGATTATTGTGTTTAATTTCACGATTATGGAAGGGTATGAAGACATTAGATGCAATACAGAAGTGATACACTAGGATGTTACCAGAGACGAGGAGCTTTGATAAAGTAAAAAGAGTCGAGGGTTAAAATGAAATTTGATTGTGATGTAATAGATCATGCGGGGTATTGAAAGGCTTAAAAAGGACAAAACAATTTCAGTGTCAAAAGGGTAAATAAACATATGACATAAACATAAATTTATGTCATATGAGCTTTAGATAAGTTTCATAAAATCCTTGCTTCTGTACCTGCTTTTGGCTCTACTGATAAAGCCAAGGATCCTAAATCCCCTTCTAACAATGTTCTAAACTGAAGAAGGGTTACACCCGAAATGTCACCTTCTGCACCTCCTGATGTTGCCTGGCTTGCTGTGTTCTTCCAGCCTCCTTCTTTTCTGCTAAACTGACTGGCAGTCTGGTGTTCAGTCTTCCAAAGATGAAGGAAACAAATTAGCGGCTTTCATTTGTTTGCATTTTTAATTTCTAGCAGATTTAGTTTAAGGGAAAAAGACCCACTTTTCAATAGGCCAAATATATCTCCAGAAGCAATTTCATTCTTCTGTAAAATATCCTGATTTTAATTGAATATGCTACCCATAATGTCAGTGAAGATATTATGCCCAAGCCCAAATAAATCCAATTCCTTTCATGGCTTATAAGTTTTGTTTGTTGATGCTGCAATCGAGTAAATTGCAATCTCAAAGAACTGTCAGTTAGGACTAAAATTACTAATTAACTATGACTCCTGCTAATTATTAAAAATCAAATATTTGATCTTTGAGTCTTTTCAGTGTGGAACTTTTACTGCACTGTGACACTGATCATTAGTCTTGACATTAGCAAACATTGCCTGGAATGTGAGTGGCATCAAGTCTTGTCTTCAGGAGAAGAACCTAACACTGTTGCTGGATAAGTAAACCCATTTTATTGACCCCTGATTTATTTCATGTAAGTGAAAATCTCAGGAGCCGTGTACTGCATTTGATCTTGGAAAGGAAGGGGAAAGAGACTTTCATATTTCCTGGACATGATTTAAGGCACATTAATTAATTATTTTAAAACTTCTAGATTAGTGTTAAACGTAAAATTCATTCGATATAAAATAGCACTCGTCTGGAGATGGATTCCAAAGGAGGTTACAAAAGAGAGCTGGATATATATTGAAAGTGATGACGTGAGAGGGCTACAGAGATAAGTCTGGAGAGTGGGACAAGCTGGGTTGCTCTTTCAGGACCTGGTATAGATGGGTCAAATGATCTTCTGTAAAATTCAATGATTCTATGAAATGAATAACATAGATGCATTCATGTGGAGAGGTAGCTAAGCACATTTGAAAGAAAAGAATAGAAGGATATACTATCAGTGTGAATTAAAAAGAGAGCTTGGGAGGGGAATAATGTTGAGTGTAACTGCCAGTAAAAACTGGAGTCAAATTATCTGTTTCTGTGTTGTACTCTTATAATACTATGCATAAACCATTTGCTAAGATATCATAGGAATACCTGTGCCTCAATCTGGACTTCCATGTAGGGGTGAGTATTCAAGGGATTTCAAGGGATATATTTTGTCCCCAGGGATCCATCTTGGCATTTTGTGATTGATGTGAAGTTCTGAGGTAACCTTTACTGGCAGAACATTAATAAGTCATGATAGTATCTAGGAAGGCAATATCACACCTGACGTATAGTCATAGGCCAGTTGGGGATTGAAATCCTTCCAGTTGATAGATGTGTTCCTTGGTGACTTGATGGTGACATATATGCAATTATTTCAAGTGAGGAATCCACGACTGGAGGCAAGACCCAGGCCTACTGTTCCTGCAAGTCCACATCCTTTGTGAAATGAATGTACTGTGCTGAAATACGTACACCCCTTCAAAATCCTCCCCTCCCCCTCCATACTGCTCTAAGCAATTGTGTAATTACTTTTACATTTTTCAATGGGGAGGTAAATGTGATCACTGTCCTGCCATCCTCTTCAGCCTGCTGAACATTGTCGTTCAGGAACAGCATCTAGAAACCAATGTGGTAGCTGGCACCAGTATTTTAAACTTCCTGCCCACTTCAGGGGATTACCAAAGATGACATAGGACATCAGGCACAGAGACAGGCAATTGGACCCAAGCAGTCTGTGTCAGCATTTATGCTTTGCTCAATCCTCCTCCCATCTTTATACATCTAAAGCTGCCATTGTAACTTCCCTTTCCTTATCCCCTTTGCTTGCCCAGCTTCCCCTCCACCCAATCAAAATATATTGATTGATTCTGCAATCATTTGTACTCCAAATGGTCCTGCTTAACATGCATTAGGAGCAGGAATAGACTTCCAGGCTGCTCAAACTTCCACTGCCATTCAATAATACCATGTCTGATCTGCTATTCACAAGCCCACCTAGCTTCAATAGCATTGCTCTGGCTTGCTTGTCAGGAATCCATCTGACCTTGCCTTAAAAATGTTTAATAACCTTCCCACCCATCCCCTAACTCCCTTTCCAGTCCCGCCTCCTCCCTTCCATCCCTCTGACAGACCCCTCTTTCCAGCTACCAACAGGATTCGTCCCTCCCATCGACCTACCAGGTTGTACTTATCACCTGTGTTCACCTATCACCGCCTCACCAATCTGCCCCTCTCCCCATCGAAAACCCTTCGCCTGCCCACCGCCCCCCCCCCCCCGCCCGCCTTATCTGCAACTCCCTCTATCCCCACCTCCATTCCTGAAGAAAGGTTATACCAAAAAACACCAGCCTTCTCCACCTACTGATGCTGCCTGGCTTGCTGTGCTCTTCCAGCCTCATGCTAGTCTGCTTAAAAATATTTAGGAACTCTACTTTTTGTGGCCTTTTAAGGAAGAAAATTCCAAAGACTCATGACTTTCTGAGAGAGAGAAAAAATCCTATTTAGCTCTACCTTCAATGGACAACCTTTTTTTAAAAAGTGACCCTTAGTCCTAAATTCTCCCACTAGAGGAAACATCCTTACCAAGGATGTCAAGACCTTTCAGAACCTTGTATACTTCGATCAAGTTGCCTGTGGGGAAAAACACCAGGGAGAAAAGATGCAGAAAGCTGCAACACAAAATGATTTGGGTTAACCTGTACATGAAATGCAAAAAGCTAGCACACGGGTGCAGCAGGTAATCAGGAAGTCTAATGTAATACACCCATTTCTTGTGAATGAATGAAAAGAACATTGGTAACTTCTCTAATCTCCCATAAATGAGTGGCTTTTTGCTAGGCCAGTTCAAAATGAGTTGAGTCGAACAAGTGGTCCATATTTTCCACTAGCCATAGAGCCATCTTTCCAGAGTAGATGAGAATTACACTGGAGATCTCTGCAGAATCTCCATTATATAACAGTCCAAAGGAATTGCCTCACAAGTTGAAGATTCCACTAGGCAATTCGTCAAGACCTAGAACCCTCCAAAAGTCTCCATTACAACTGGAGAGTATGGACCATTTTAATTAGTTAAAAAGTCACTTGGAAAAGTTAGACTATTAAATACATAGCCAACACCTGTGTAATTGTTAACCAACTCCATACTTAGCTCTCTAACCCCCATCTCCACCTCTTACAATTTCTACCCTTATCTCAACCATCTTGGCACCTTATCCAACTCTACCCTGCCGCACACCCCCCACCTGTATTTTCTATTCGATATGCCATCAGAGGCCATTCAGATTTGTTTACAGCTTAAGAATTAAAATGAAAGAAAGTGGTGATTAGCCATTTTAAATCAGAACAATCAGCTAGCAGGAGTTATTGGCAAGCATGTGATCACAATGAAATTTGCAAGTACCTACTACAAACATGACAAGAAAAAACAGGTTGCAGTTGCAATGCAACTGACAGCACGTAACAGTAAACAGAATATATTACTGTATATTCAAATGATTGATTGATACCTTGAAGAATGCAGTCACACTTAGCAAACACCTTTTATGCTAATGAGTTGTGATATAGATTATGTTTCGGAATAAGTTATAAGAAATGCGAGCAAAGCAAAGACAATACAGTTGTCTATTTCTCTCTCAGGTATTCAGAATTATTTTGTCACCATTCATTTTTAATTGTCAAAAATGAAATCTTTACTGATAAAAGTTATGTAGGATGATGTAAGTTATTTACAACAATGTGAGGTAGCCTGAGCAAATTAAATGTAAAGCAGATCCAATACATTAGATGTTTTAAACAACATTTTGAAATATAAATGAGAGTTGTTCATTCACCAAATGCACCCTATAAAAGCAAGTTCACTGACTTAAAGCTTAATAGTCAATCTCATGTGGAGCTGCACAAGGGGAATCAGGACCAAAAACTCAAATGAAGTCAGAGCCCAGAAAGTTAGTGGTCGAGAGGTGAAGATGGATTTCCATTGGCTTCTTTGGTCTTCCTTGACCCGAATCTAAATAATGCAGCAAGGTGATTCTGTAAAAATCTAACAAAGGCCCTCATCTCTGGCTGCCACATTTCTTCCATTTCCATTATAAGTACATTTCAAAGTTGTTTCATTGGTTGCAAACTATTTTTGGACACCCAGAGGTGTGAAAGGTGTAAACATAAGAACTAGGAGCAGGAGTAGGCCATCTAGCCCTTCAAGTCTGTTCCTCCATTCAATAAGATCATGGCTGATCTTTTTGTGGACTCAGATTAACTTATGTGCACTCTCACCATATCCTTTAATTCCTTTTATTGTTAAAAATTATCTTAATTCTAAAAACATTTACTGAAGTAGCGTCAACTACTTCACTGGGCAGGGAATTCCATAGATTCACAACTATCTGGTGAAGAATTTCCTTCCCAGTTCAGTCCTAAATCTGCTCCCTCTAATCTTGAGGCTAGCTCCTGGTTTCACCTACCAATGGAACCATCCTCTGGACTTCTATCTGATCTATTCCCTTCATAATCTTATATGTGTCTATAAGATCCCCCCTCATTCTACTAAATTCCAATGAATATAATCCCAGTCTATTCAGTCTCTCCTCATAAGTCAACACCCTCAACTCAGGAATCAACCTAGTGAACCTCCTTTGCATTCCTTCTAGTGCTAGTATATCCTTTCTCAAGTAAGGAGACCAAAACTGCACACAGTACTCCAGGTGTGTCCTCATCAGCATCCTATACAACCGCAACATAACCTCTCTGCTTTTAAACTCAATTCCTTGAGCAATGAAGGATAAAATTCCATTTGCCTTCCTAATTACTTGTTATATTGCAGTCCAACTTTCTGTGATTCATGCACAAGGACACGGAGGTCCCTTTGCATAGCAGCATGCTGAAACGTTTTGCCATTCAACTAATAATCCTTTTTACTGTTACTCTTACCAGAATGCATGACCTCACATTTATTAACATTGTATTCCATTTGCCCACTTGCTTATTGATGTTCCTGTGCAAAGTTTCACAGTCCTCTGCAGTCTTTGCTCTGCCACTCATCTTAGTGTCCTCTGCAAACTTTGACACACTACACATGGTCCCCAACTCCAAATCATCTAGGTAAATTGTGAATAATTGCAGTCCCAACATTGAACCCTGAGGCACACCACTAGGTACTGATTGCCAGCCAGAATAGCACTCATTTATCCCCCCTCTTTGTTTCTTGTTAGTCAACCAACCTCTATCCATGCTAATACTTTACCAGTAACACCATGCATCTTTATCTTATGCAGCAGCCTCTTGTGCAGCTCCTTATTGAAGGCCTTTTGGAAATCTAGGTACACCACATCCACTGTGTCCCCGTTATCCACCTTACTCGTAATGTCTTCATTGAATTCCAAAAGATTTGTTAAGCATAACCTGCCCTTCATCAACCCATGCTGCATCTGCCCAATAGGACAATTTCTATCTAGGTGCACTGCTATTTCTTCCTTGATAATAGAGTCAAGTATCTTTGACACTACAGAGGTTAAACTAACCAACATCACACTTGTTGTTTTCCAATCTGCTGGAAATGCCCCAGAGTCCAGCGAATTTTGGAAAATTACCACAAGTGCACTTGCTTTTTCTCCCACCATCTCTCTTAATACCCTGGGAGACTTATCTATCCTTAGCTCCATTAGCTTGCCCAACACTACCTCTTCCATAATAATAATTAATTCCAGGTCCTCACCTACCTTTGTCTCTTTGTCAATTACTGACATGTTATTAGTGTCCTTCACTGTGAAGACCAATACAAAATACCTGTTCAATGCCTCGGCCATTTCATCATATCCCATGCCTAAATGCCCCTTGTCATCCTCTAAAGCACCAACATTTACTTTCACCACTCCTTTTCATTTTATATATTTAAAGAAACTTTTGGTATCTGTCTTTATAGTCTGTGCTAGTTTTTCTCATGTTCTGTCTTATTTTTCCTTATAGCTCTTTTTGTGGCTTTCTGTTAACCTTTAAAGTTTTCCCAGTCTTCTAGTTTCCTGCTGTTCTTGGCCACTTTTTATGCCTTCTCTTTCAATTTGACAGTTTCCCTTATTTCCTTAGACATCTTTCACAGATTATCCCTTTTCTTCTAGTCCTTCCTTTTCACTAGAATATACTTTTGCTGAGCACTTTGAAAAATCACTTTGAAAGTCCTCCAATGCTTGTCAACTATCCCATTATAAAGTCTTTCCAATCTACTTTAGTCCTCCCTCATTTTATTGTAGTCTCCCTTGTTTAAGCACAGCACAATCCTTGTATTGGATTTAAACACAAGTTGTTCCTTTGAATAGGGAGGTGGGCAAACAAGATGATATGTTTAAATTGCACTCAAAAGAGACAGTATGAATATGAGACAATTGTGATAGTCTCATATACATAGTTTGTTTCTAAAATTTGTTAAAGGATATAAGTAAACAAGGAAGGTAGCAGAATACACTTAGCCTTGCACGGAATTAGGAAGATTCGGCAAAACATTAACAGAAAATTGATATCTTGTTTTACTTTCTATCATTACTCAGAGGAATCTCAGTTCTTACCTTGTTCCTGTACGACCAGGACCGAGGTAGTGTTCTGGTAACATCCTGGAGTGGTGTGTGTTTGGTGAAAGATCTGTGATCTCTTATATTACATACAATCATATGAGCGTGTTTCTCTTCAAAATTGAAATGACAAATCAAATCATATGAGTTAAACATTAACAAACCTAACAATTAATAAATAAATAAATCTAAGAATGCAAAATACTAGTTCCATTTTCAAAAGGATGTTTCAAGCTAGAAACATTAGATGTTTTCATTCCACAAAAAAAAAATGAATTCTGCTTCTGTGGTTAATAACTGACAGGACCCCTGTTCAAAGTTTAACTCCAGCATTGAAAGTGACATGATGGTATTTTGAACAAAAACCATCATACAGATAAACCTTTGAGTTAATCAGACATTAAGACTGAGGTTGGAGGGGCACTCTTTCTTTCCGAGTTTCTTCGGTTACAACAAGAATTAAAGTTAACCAGGCTGTTGATATGGCCAATTATCTAAGTATGAGGATCAGAAATGTATCAGCTTCAATATTATGAACAAATCAGCCAGGATTTTTTAGTCAATAACAAATAACAGATTTCTTCCAAAAATATAAACCTAAACAATAATGCAATGTTTAATCAGAAACAGTTTGTACGACAAACATATAATTTATACATATATATACACCTTTCCGTCTGCTATAAGGTTGGAAGTGGGAATGATCACTGATGATTGCACAGTGTTTAACACCATTTATGACCCCTCAGATACTGAAGGTACCAACTCCAAATGCAGCAAGGCTTGAGCTGATAAGAGCCTATAAATGTGGAGTCACGCAAGTGCCAGGTGATGACCATTTCAAACAAGAGAGAATTTAACCATTAGCCCTTGATGTTCAATGGCATTACCATCACTGCATCTCACAGTGTTAGTACCCCAGGTCTTACTATTAGCCAGAAACTGAATTGGATATAAAAATATTCTGGCTACAAGAGCAGTTCAGAGGCTCAGAATTCTGTGACAAAATAATTTGCTCTCGTCTCGCCACCATCTACAAAATACAAGTCATGAGTGTCTTCATTTGCAGGATAGTGCAGCTCCAACTGTACTGAAGAAACATGACACCATCCACAACAAAGAAACCTGCTTGATTGGAATTCCATGCACTATTTTCACCACCAAAGCACAGCGGCAGCAGTGTGCCATCTACAAGATGCACTGCAGTAAATTAACAAGGTTCTTCTGACAGGGCCTTTCAAACTCACGACTTCTACCACTGAGAAGGACATGGACAGTAGAGGCACAGGCACACCACCATTTGCAAATTTCCCTCCAAGCCACAAATCATGCTGACTTAGACCTTTATTGTAATTCCTTCACTGTTGCTGAATTAGGATCCTGAAACTACCTTCCTAACTGTACTATGGGAAATCCTATACCCCAAGGAATAAAGTGGTTCTACAAGATAGTTCACCAACACTTTCTCCAGGACAATTAAGATAGGCAATAAATGCTAGTCAAGCCAGCAACATTCACATCACTTGAGTGAATAAATGTAAACCTTCTAAGAAATCAAAACAAAGTCTGAGGGAAAACAAAAAGACTTTTCTGAGTGGTAACTTTGAAGTACAGGGTTAAGCTTGTAAAAAAGGAAAAGTTACAAATTATCCAAAATGTGTTCTGTGTCTCTCCAGAACAGTTGCAGCTGGCTCAATTCCCTTTAATGGAGATGATGTGGTAGTTTCCAAGAAAATTCTCTTCAGGAATTCTTCCCAAGTAGAAAAGATGCATTTTGTTGAGGGTTTTCAGCTCATACACTTGCTGAGAGGAGTCACAAAGCAGGACAAAGTAAGCTTCCGACAAATCAAGTTTTCCCTTGCTGTATTCAAAAATTGACTACTTATTCCACAAACTGGAAGTCCTTTTTTTCCCTGAAAGTGCTCCAGACTGAATGACACTAGCAAGCTTCTTACTCCTTGACAGTGCAATACTGTTGCTATTGTACCAGTTCCTTTTCCAAAGCAAACTATTTTATATTTTAATTAAAAAGTTGAAGACATATTTTCCCACAGTAATTGACAACCCCCCAGTCCTCTTAATCCTTTAATCTCATCATTTAAGAAATATACTATTTGTCCTATTATTCACAATGTTGCAGATGTTCTAATGTCCTTGTAATGGATCACTCTTCAAGCAACTTAGTGAAAGATCATTTTTGAGCTGAGGCATGCAGGAACAAAACTAACAGGGCACTTTGTGTCATGCCCATTATAGTAATTCTTGTCAATTTTTTGCTGCAACAGCATGTATTTTTATATAGAATTGTAGAATTGTTGCAGTACAGAAGAAGGGAACTTTGGCCTATTATATTTGCAACCAATCTCCAAGTGACTAACTTACCTAGTGCTATTGCCCTGCTTCTCCTCATTACCATGCATGTACTTTTTCATGTCATCGTTGCTCGTTTTGCCATTTATCTTAAATGTGTGTCCTTTTCATCTCCTTCCACCTTTGGGATCAGTTCTTCCCTACTAACTCTGTCCATACTCCTCAAGAATACCTCTATCAAATATCTTGCAAATTTCTCTTCATTAAGCAATAAAGTCCCAAATTCTGTTATTTAATTACTTAAATGAAGTTCCTCACCTGTGATACTGTTCTCACGAACAATTTCTGCACCCTCTCCAATTTCTTACATCTTTCCAAAAGTGTGGCTTTAAATAAAATTGAAAACCAAGAGCTGTTAGAGAAGGATGAATTTAGAATAATTAGCTTTACCATGGAAAAGCTGCTAAGAAAATTACTGAACTCAAAGGCTGAAAAGTCTTCAGAGCTGTGTGGCCTATAGCCCCAGCATCTTAAGAGAAGTGATGGCACTGATAATAGATGCATTGGCTGTAATCTTCCTAAATTCCTTAGTTTCCGGAACAGTTAATTAATCTATTAGATTATTTTGATGTGGTGATGACATTAATTGTGGATAGATTTGAAGTATTTGGATTTTAAAAAGGCATTTAATAACATACCACATCAGAGATTGTCACACAAAATAGTAACACATGATGTAAGGGGAACATCATACTAAAGGATTAGTTAGCTAATAGGACATGAGAGTGGGGTTAAATGGATTTTTCTTTTGGATTGGCAAGTTGTAACTAGAATTCCACAGGGATCAGTGCCAGATTGTTAGTGATTTACAATCTGTAACAATGCTTTTGACAATGGGACCAAATGTATGATAACTAAATTTGCTGTTCACACTAAGATATTAGTGTCATAGTTTCATAGAGATGTACATGTGGAAAACCAAGTTGCCATGTGGAGATAGAGTCTGCAAAGGGATATAGAGAGTATTATAATCCCAGCTGATATTATTAATGGACAAGTCAGATCCCACATGGAACTCTGGCTTAAAATATCGTTATTTTTATTTAACAAATCATCTTTCACTGCAATACAAACATGCAATGCTATAGATTTGGATTTAATAATAAAATGGAAGTTTATTACGCAAAAGAAATTCAGATAAAATAGGAAAGCCAAACTATTTACAAAGAACACAATTTGAACAATGTCAAATCACAAAAATACAATCCCATCTATCACAACATCGTCATTTTACAGGACTCAAAGAGCAGAGAGAATTTCCTTCCCTATCATATCTTTAGTTTTGATTTTACAGTTTATCTCAATTCCTGTTCTTGAGAATTTGGTAGTGCTTTTTGAAAATTAATCACATACTTGACCTTAAAATTTATTAGCTTCAAGTAATACTGTCAAGGCTTTATTCGAATATGTATATGGTCTGGAGCTTTCAGATAAAATCCTTACTCTGAGTAAACCTATTTCCTAACTTTCCTGAACTATTCCATTTCTCCAGGAGAAACTGTTTCATGCATCTAACTATAAGCAGTACTTCTCAGTTTCTAAGCTATTGGTTTTTCATGTAAGCAAAAAAGAAATTCCTGATTCTTCTAACTGAGAGCAAATAAATGCTCCATAATGCTTCCTCTGTCCACTTGTAAAATGTTCTCAATGGAAATAAATTCCTAATATCACTCCAAGGATTCCCTCCCACACTTGTTAAAATAAGTCATATCTCCAGAAATATGAGAAATTAATCATTAAACTTCCTTATATACCCAATCATTGGAACAATCTTAACAATAAGTTCTAATCATAGTCTTCGAAGTTTGATGCCATCTTTCGAATACTTTGAGATTGTGGGTGAGAAGTTAAAGATGTAAATTTTTATTTTGCAATTAGTCATGATTTTTTCCAATATTTATAACTTAAGATTTAATGTAAGATATGATTGTATTACTTTGTTAATCCATACCTTGTTAAAAAAAATTGAACAAACATTTTTGCTAATATTTTTACAGTAATTTATACAAAAGGCACTGTTTCAGGAAATCTTGTGAAAGCATATACAATCATTAAAATACATTGATTCCCAGTCCTGGTTTTATGTGGGAGTGCTACACACTTATTAAGACTCTGCTAAGTGGTTCTTCCAAAGCTGCCTTCTGAATTAAAGATTTAGGTGTACTTGATAATTAGGGTTTTCCAACTACTTCACATTTACTGTATGTCTGGCAAAATATAATTGCATATTTATATAACTCTGGCCAAAAATTATAATTTTAAGAGCCACTCATTAAATTTCATTATGATACTCAGATGAGACTACCATCTGATGGACCAGTACTCATTCCTCATTGCTTGGTATCTGAGGTGGCTTCCACTTCCTTAATAATACTTTGTGTTTCAAATAATAATATTAATGCACTATTTCTGATTCAATGTCTAACTAAGCTGCTTGGTAAATTTCCTTAAATTACAATTGTTTTGTTGCAATTCTATTTTAAAAAATGGACTAAACATATCAGTCTGACTCTTTATAACTTCATCCTTTTTAATTAATTTTTGAAAATTGTATTTAGTAACTTATTTCCCAATTCATCACCCTATTTCATAAACTCCCTTTCTTACTGTCGGCTGTAGAGGTGATTTCCCTCTATATGATTTGCTGTTATAGTTTACAGATATTCACAAATTTCAGGAGACAGAGTAGCATGGATAAACCATACTGATGAATAGAGAATTTTCATTCCCTAATGTTGATTTGGAAGCATGTATTCAACTGAGGAAACTTTAATTTTGTGCTGAACAAAACCATAGCTGATAACACTATGTATATTTTGTCTAAATGTTAAATTTATGTTGAACTATTTTACGGCAATTTTCAGTTTCTACTAATATGCAAATTTCCTATGAGAACACGGTATCGCAAACTGATGTGAAAGATTAGGAAATGTTTTTTAGAATTATTTATTCATACTATAAGATTTAATGCTTTTATTACAAAATAACGTTTGAATGTTAGCAACATAAGTTAGGAATCAATATAAAATCAGAACACATTTACATTAAAAGATAGCAACACATGGCAGGATTGCATAATATTTTCTGTTATTTCTTTCCCTTTAATAACATGATGATAATACATGGTGCAGAACAAACTTGAGCAACTTTTATGAAGGTTACTGAGATTTATAAAGTTGGTTTAAACAAATATTGTCGGCTATTGACCTAAAATCATTTGACATAGGCATGTTGAACACTCTGATATAGTTCAAGATGACTCCTGAACAGTTTCCATTATATTATCTTTTGGAAGTCCTACTAAAGGTGTTTTGTAAGAAAGTAAACAAATGTTTCAGACATGTGATTTGCCTTCATAAAAATCAACCACAAACTGTATGTCTAATTGCAACTACTTCAAAGCCAAATCTGCTGAACTGCCAAACTTAGTTAGAAAATATTTAATTCAATAGCTATTACAAACTCAACTTTTAAAATATTCTCAGAATCTTCTCACTTGCATTATCCCAAACAAAATGATTCAGCTATAAAACCAATAGACATAATGCAATGGCATGGCTACATATTTTGTTTACATTATTTCTGAGTTAGTTGTAGAATGCTTGGGTGAAATTATAACCCACAGAAAATTCATCCATTTGCAGGGATTTAGATTCAGGCTCATGGGCTGAATCTTACATCTTTTGGATAAAGGTCAGTTTTGTCCAGTTTCATTGGAGGGTTTCTTGCCAAAAGATGTGGTGAAATCTCTTGCCGTATCTCATTGAACTCACCTCATGAACTTACCTGCCCCAATGGTGCTCTCTTGTCTGATTTTAGGCCCATACTTTCACTAACTATTCCTTTAACAATGTTCCATTCACCAGCTACCCAGCAACTCTGGCGCCCATATCAGATTGGCCAATTTGCACACAGACAAGGACTGGAATTTCAAAGCTCAGATCCTGACCTTGGTGGGAGTGTCTTGTTTAGAACATTTGGCAGCATAAGCTGGTGAGCTCCTAAGGATGACAGCTCTGCAACTAGCCCAAGAAATAATGCGTCCAAGGCCAAAGGACTCTACTGCCAGGTAGCTCCCCTCCACTCCATCTGCACAAGCTGGAACTACACTGAGATGTAGTGGGAAGGAAAGTAAAAAACCTTTTGAGCGCACTTGTTGACATGGGTGACAGCACACTGTATATAAAGATATATGTTTGCATAAATGTTACTTGTTTTATAACAGACTGTTTGTTTGAAACACTGTCTCGTCCCTTTGTAACTATACCAGCATGGTGCCTAAATATATGTCCCTACAGGCTGTTCCATAGATCGACGTGTTGAGAGCTTGCTGCTGCACGTGAAGGTAAGATGAACAAGTCCTATGTAGGGCAATAAGTTATACTTTACCCTCCATGGTCAAGCATGCATACTCTTTGCCTGGCTTCTGTATGTGCAAAAGTGCTGTGACTGAATGAAGTGGTTAGCAATGTAAGGGGCAGCAAGCTGTACAGTACAAAGGGTGCTAATGTCTTAGGATTTAGAGGAATTGGTGAGCCCATGGGTCTGTGTCCTGTGACGTGTGTGGGTCTATGTATCATGTTCTAAAGGACCTCACATCAGTGCAGTATGAGATATTTATCTCACCTCTTCCAGATGTGGTCACAGCCCGTTTCCTTTCTTTACTGCAACATAACATAAATTATCTTCTGCAACTGTGGCTGATGGTCCTCTGACGACCCCTTCTCCCACCTCCAACACACCCCGTCCACCTGGACACCCCGTGCTGGCCTCCTACCTGCCCTCGACCTCTTCATAGCAAACTGCCGCCGCGATATTAACCGCTACCTGAACTCCCACCCACTCCAACCTCTCACCCTCGGAACGCGCAGCCCTCCACTCCCTCCGTTCCAACCCCAACCTCACCATCAAACCAGCTGACAAGGGAGGCGCAGTAGTAGTTTGGCGCACTGACCTTTACACCGCTGAGGCCAAACGCCAGCTCGCAGATACCTCCTCCTACCGTCCCCTTGACCATGACCCCACCCCCCACCACCAAACCATCATCTCCCAGACCATCCATAACCTCATCACCTCAGGGGACCTCCCATCCACCGCCTCCAACCTCATAGTCCCACAACCCCGCACCGCCCGTTTCTACCTCCTGCCCAAAATCCACAAACCTGACTGCCCCGGACGACCCATCGTCTCAGCCTGCTCCTGCCCAACCGAACTCATCTCGGCATACCTCGACACCGTCTTGTCCCCCTTAGTCCAAGAACTCCCCACCTACGTTCGTGACACCACCCACGCCCTCCACCTCCTCCAGGATTTCCGCTTCCCCGGTCCCCAACGCCTCATTTTCACCATGGACATCCAGTCCCTGTACACCTCCATCCCCCATCACGAAGGACTCAAAGCACTCCGCTTCTTCCTTTCCCGCCGTACCACCCAGTACCCTTCCACCGACACCCTCCTTCGACTGACCGAACTGGTCCTCACCCTGAACAACTTTTCTTTCCAATCCTCCCACTTTCTCCAAACAAAAGGAGTAGCCATGGGCACCCGCATGGGCCCCAGCTATGCCTGCCTCTTCGTAGGGTATGTGGAACAATCCATCTTCCGCAACTACACTGGCCCCACCCCCCATCTTTTCCTTCGCTACATTGATGACTGTATCGGCGCTACCTCGTGCTCCCACGAGGAGGTTGAACAGTTCATCCACTACACTAACACCTTCCACCCCGACCTCAAATTCACCTGGACAGTCTCGGACTCCTCCCTCCCCTTCCTAGACCTTTCTGTTTCTATCTCAGGCGACCGAATCAACACGGACATCTTCTACAAACCAACCGACTCCCACAGCTACCTGGACTACACCTCCTCCCATCCTGCCCCCTGTAAAAACGCCATCCCATTCTCCCAATTCCTTCGTCTCCACCGCATCTGCTCCCAGGAGGACCAGTTCAAAATACGTACAACACAGATGGCCTCCTTCTTCAAGGACCGCAATTTCCCCCCCGACGTGGTCGACGGTCCCCGCCACCGCATCTCCTCCACTTCCCGCTCCTCCGCCCTTGAGCCCCGCCCCTCCAACCGCCACCAGGACAGAACCCCACTGGTCCTCACCTACCACCCCACCAATCTCCATGTACAGCGCATCATCCGCCGTCACTTCCGCCACCTCCAAACAGACCCCAGCACCAAGGATATATTTCCCTCCCCTCCCCTATCAGCTTTCCGTAGAGACCACTCCCTCCGCGACTCCCTTGTCAGATCCACACCCCCCACCGACCCAACCTCCACTCCCGGCACCTTCCCTTGCAACCGCAGGAGGTGCAACACTTGCGCCCACACCTCCCCCCTCACTTCTCTCCAAGGCCCCAAAGGAAACTTCCATATCCGCCACAGATTCACCTGCACCTCCACCCACATCATCTACTGCATCCGCTGCAGCCGGTGTGGCCTCCTCTATATTGGGGAGACAGGCCACCTACTTGCGGAGCGATTCAGAGAGCACCTCTGGGCCACCCGGACGAACCAACCCAACCACCCTGTAGCACAGCATTTCAACTCCCCCTCCCACTCCACCGAGGATATGCAGGTCATTGGACTCATCCACCGCCAAACCACAACAACGCGACGGTCGGAGGAGGAGCGTCTTATCTTCCGACTGGGAACCCTCCAACCACAGGGGATGAACTTGGACTTCACCAGTTTCTTCATCCCCCCTCCCCCCACCTTGTCTCAGCCGAATCCCTCCAGCCCGGCACCGCCTTCCTGACCTGCAGTCTTCTTCTTGACCTCTCCGCCTCCATCCTACTCCGACCTATCACCCTCACCTTGACCTCTTTCCACCTATCACATTTCCAACGCCCCTCCTCCAAGTCCCTCCTCCCTACCTTTTATCTTCTCCTGCTGAACACTCTCTGCTCATTCCTGAAGAAGGGCCTGTGCCCGAAACGTCGAATCTCCTGTTCCCTGGATGCTGCCTGACCTGCTGCGCTGTTCCAGCAATAAAGTTTCAACTTTGATCTCCAGCATCTGCAGACCTCACTTTCTCCTCCATTAAACAAACCCCTAATTGAGGTCCAGCATTGATACAGCCCATTCTTCCACTGAGGCCGTTGTGAAGCTGACAACACGCCTCCTGAAGATGAGGTTTCGATACTTGGATTGGTGTGGGGTTATGCCTTGCCATTCAGTCCAGACATAGTGCCCCACATAATTCTAGCAAGTTGTGCTCAGCATAACTACAGTAGTCAAATAATGGATGTGATGGACATTGAAGTCTTGTGAGAGTGACAGCAGTCCTCCAAGTTGGAAGATAAGGACATTGAGCCAGAAGAACATCACCTTCAGCATGAGAGCAATGTGGGCAGTCAGGCACAACAAGCAGACTGGATTTAATTGACAAAAACCAAAAGAACTACCGATGCTATGAATCAGATTTGACACATTAATTGCCTGGACTTAATTGACACAGGATTCCAACAGATGAGGGCTGGCTGCAGTGATCATCCATTGACTTAAATTTGTTGTTGCTCACAAGCTAAGCTGTCTGTGTTTGCTCCCAGCTGCACTTTTTGTTGGTTTTATTTCTTTGCTTTTGCACATTTTTAATAACAGTTAATATGTTCAATGTTTGAAAGCTTTCCAGCGTGTGATGCTCCCACATTGAGAAATTGAGAAGCCATGCTGAGTATGAGGGAAAGAGTGGTACATCTTTAGACAGGGTTCTAAGATGGTATGGTGCTAAGGATGGGTAGTGTAGCTTGAACCTTGTAGCTGCGGTTACAATGACAGTAGAACAGACAGGGTGATGATGTTGTGTAGTAATACTTCTTTGGGTGTGAGCTCATATTTGTAATGAAGTATCAACTATGCAACCTGTGAGCCTTAAGAGCTTTTCTTTTTCATATATTTCCAACAATGTAAACGAAAGCTAGCAGCGATTAACTTGATACATAGCTGGGCTTTAAATTTGGCACTGTGCTGGAAATCCTGGCAGTGGAAAATACTTCCATGGCTGGTAAGGGCACCATAGCACAAATGCCCATCATACAGACTGCTGTGTACATAATGAGGTGAGCAATACAAAGTCGCATGAGAAAACTCACAAGAGTTCACATTTAAAAAAATTCCACAAAACTCCCCAAAATTAACACAGCTCATTTCAGGTAAAATTCTGGTAAAATAGTTTCTATATTTTTGGATGACATCAGATTGTAGTGGAAAGTCAATACTACATACCAAGATGGAAAGAAGACAAGAAGTTACAAGAAGGCACGAATATATTTCCAGAATGGGTCTATAATTGACAAATAAATTTCAACATAGGTAAGTGTGAGATATTACATTTTTGTAAGAAAAATAGACACCACGTAATAACACTGGAAAATAAAAATCTAAAGAGTGGAGGAGCAAAGAGATTGAGAAATACAATTTCACAAATCAATAATATTTGTGACACAGATTAGTGAGGCCATAGCAAAAGCAAATTGGGTGCTAGTATTTATTTCTAGAAGGATAGAATTGACAAGTTGAGAAATAATCCTCAACATGTCTCAAAGAACCTTGATGAGATTATACTTGGAGCACTGTGTACAGTTCCAGGTACCATATTAACAAAGGAATATGAAGTCACTGAAGAAGGAACAAAACAGATTTCCAATGATAAAATTGAAATGTGGTATTATACCTATGAAGTTGAACAGACTGGCTTACTCAATGGTCAGACAGAAAAGGGCTGTTTTTCTTCCCTATGCAAAAAGCAGCCATTGACCAAGTAGTGCAGACTGGCACATTCCCAAGAACAGCATGCACTGAAGTTCGGGTCAGCTATCGCAAAGGCACAAAATGGAAAGGTCACTGTCCAAGGCCCTTCCACCATAGTTTGTTGAAATATTTGGACTGTATGTAACAGAGAATGTTTGATATGAAACTCAAATGTAAATATAATTATAATAGTGTTATGAGCTACTTCATGTACTGTATTGGAAAAACTCTGATCTGTATCACACTTTATGTAGTATCAAATTTTAATTGATACATAATATACATTTTAAAAAATAATGTACTAAAGAGCGTTTTGGGAAAAAAACATGCAAGGGAAGACTTGGCATAAAACTTAGGAGTTTGAAAGCTTACCTGTTAAACAAAATAATCTCAGAAACCCAAATCAAAAGTTAACAGATCAAAGATGACAGTTAGGTGTGGGGATGATGTAATGAATGCAACTGCTTGTCAAATAAACTTTTGTAATGCTATAATTTGACTGCTCAAACATTGTACTGCAAAACCCCTATGATCATATAAGAGAGTAGGACTTCTTACATGCTCATAAATAATAAAGAACACCCATTTTGAACAAGTTATCTAACTCTCAAGGTACTTTTGGTGCCAGGTCAAGCTCTTACCCTTTACATGATGATCAGATGGACATCTCTTTTCTCTTGGCATGTAAAGCTGAGGTGTGTCTTCATAGAGATCTTTAAAACTGTGAAAAGGTTTTGACACAGTTTACAGAGTATTCCAATCAGGGGAAGAACAAAACCTGAGGTCATTTAGAAGATAGTCAACAAGAAATCAAATAGGGATTTCAGAAGAAGTTTCTTTACCCAATGGTGAGAACGTGGAACTCGATGTCACATCAAAGCAAATATTATGGATGTATTAGAAGCTAATGCTCATAGAGTTAGGGGCTAAAAGTGGGAAGAAGCTCAAGTGGAACATCAATACCACATCGATGGGTATATTTTAGGTAATTCTAAGGGGAATCATTACTTAAGATTTTAATTATTATTTTCTTATTGTGCTTCTTTCTTTTGTCTCTTTCTCTCTTTTCAATTTTTCTTTCCTTCTTTATTTCACTTTCTGTACCTGACTTGAAATGAGATTTCTGTTCTAACTTATACTTACTGGTTCAGGTTCTATTATTGTTCATTAATTATTCCACAATCCCCTGTAAAAATTGCTATGGCTTTTGGATAATTGGCTGGCAGCAATTTGCAGTTTAAACTTGTAGAAGTTCAATGTACATGTACAAGTGTAAATTAAGGGTTTATTGCTGATTGCAAAATATGGTCCCATGCATGTCCTTGTTTACTTGAAGTAAAAAAATTTTAAAAATCATAGTATTGTTACAGTGCAAAATGAGTCCATTTGGCCTGTATGAGCTATCTGCAAGAGCAACTCACCTTGTACCACTCCACTACCTTCTCCCCATTGATCTACAAATCTTTCCTCTTCAAGTAATAGTCTAGTTCTCTTCTGAAAGACATATTTGAATCTGTCTCCACTATGATCTCAGTTTTTATATTTTAGGTCCTAACCAATCACAGCATAAAACAGATTTTTCTCATGTCATTATTATTTCTTTTAACAGTCACTAAAACTTGTGTTCTCTGGCTCTTGATTCTTCAACTTATGCAAACAGCTTCTCCCTATTTACTCTTTCACAACTAAAGATTCAGTGAGAGGTGAAAGTTGTAAGAAGGGCATGACCGGTAACTTTCTTACACCGAGAGTGGTTCATGTATGCAATGAACTGCCAGAGGAAGTGGTGTACGCAGGTATATTTACAACATGTAAAAGATATTTGGATAATTTCTGAATAAGAAAGGTTTGGAAGGATATAGGCCAAAATGGGTCTAGTTTAGATTGGGAACATGGTTGGAGTGAAGCGTCTGTTTCCATGCTCGATGACTCTATGACCTTCATGATTTTCAACACCTCTATCGAATCTCTCCTCAATTTATTCTTCACCAAGGAACACAATCCCAACTTTTCCAATCTATTGAAAAATTGAAATTTGAATATATGAAATAGGAGCAGAAGAAGGCCACTCCATTAAGCCTGCTCCGCCAATCAATAAGATCACGGCTGATATGCTTCTGCTCTGAATTCCAAATTCCCATCCATCCCTCATAACTTTTGATTTCCTTGACAGACAAGAATCTATGTAGCTTATCTTAAAAAATGGACACCTTCATTGTCTTCTGAGGCAGAGAGTTCCAAAGTCACAGGATCCATCAGAGATAAAATATTTCTCCTTATTTCTACCAAAAAGGGACAACCCTTAAATTTAAAAGAGTATTCCCTATTTCTGGGTTTACTGCAAAGAGTGAACATTCTTTTATGTCCATCTTGTAAAAAACCATTAAGGAATTTATGAACTTCAACCAATCACCCACATCTTTCTACCTCTGGTGGAAACAAGTTCAGCCTATTCAAACTTTTCACATAAAACAAGACATTCATTCCTGGTGTCAATCTTGTAAACCTTGTCTGAACACCTCCAATGTATTCACATCCTTCCTTAAATAAGGAGACCAAAACTGCACACAGTTTTGCAGATTTGATATCATTATTGTCCCATGTAACTGACAAATAATATCCTTACTCAGAAACAAAATCAGAAATTGCTGCAAAAGCTCTGTTCTGAGGAAGGGTCACTACACCTGAAACATTAACTCTGATTTCACTCTGGAGTATCTGTGGAGGGAAATCAGAGTTAATGTTTCAGGAGCAGTGACCCTTCCTCAGAAAATAGCTTTTCCAGCAATTCTTATTTTTGTTTCTGATTTTGAGCATCAGTGGTTCTTTTGCTTTTTATCCTTACTTTCATGTTCAATTTCTCACAAAATAAAAGAATACATTCTATTAGTTTATTTTAATTCACTCCTTGTAACTGCAATGTTTTTTGTTGCTCAAGCACCAGGACAATGAATACACCCTGAAATTTAGCAGTCATTCACCATTTTGAAGAATTTTTCCTGCCAAAGTGAACAACTTCACATGTGCCCACTCACGACGTACCAATGCTGGTCTGTCTCCTTGTTATGTTATTTTTACAACATACTTGGTCACCTGTCTTTCTGCAAATTTAGCCTTTGATCTCCTCATCTTAGTCATACTGCATCTATTCAAACGCCTTCAGAGCTTCCTAAAGTATGGAAACACTTAACGATTTGGGCAGCATCTAGGAGAAAAATAAAGGAATGGACTCTTACATGGACAGAGTTGTATTTATTTATTTTAATAATGAAACGAGTTGGTCACTGACAGGCGAAGGTTTCTGATCCTCTTCCATCTGTAGTTGGGAGGAACATTTCGAAAGTTGCGTTTGGTTTGAGTGCTGCAGTTTGGCCGAGAGCAGACACTGTAGCCGACGGGATAGTCCTCCATCTTCCGCGGAGAACCAGCTCCTGCTGCTCAGAGCCAGAGCCCAATCCAAGACCGGGACCGGGATCCGGCCCGCAGCAACAGAAGTGTCCCCGCTGCCGGAGCTGTTCCCCCAGACCGCGGCCGAATCGAGCGGCGTTCACTTGCTCCCTCCTCCTGTTCCCGGTAAGATTCAGGGCGAACACCAACGGCTGCTTCCCTCGGCGTCTCCGCCGGTTAAAGGCTCAGCGGGAGACTCACGTGACCAGGGTAACCTGGGGCGGAATCCCAGCCACAACCGTCCCGGGACCGGGGGAGGCCATGGGCAGGCTTTGGGATGTATGGAGGAGACTATGGGCCGGCTTTGGGATGTATGGAGGAGGCTATAGGTAGGCATTGGGATGGTATGGAGGAGACTATGGGTGGGCATTGGGATGGTATGGAGGAGGCTATAGGTAGGCATTGGGATGGTATGGAGGAGGCTATGGGTGGGCATTGGGATGGTATGGAGGAGACTATGGGTGGGAATTGGGATGGTATGGAGGAGACTATGGGTGGGCATTGGGATGGTATGGAGGAGACTATGGGTGGGCATTGGGATGGTATGGAGGAGACTATGGGTGGGAATTGGGATGGTATGGAGGAGACTATGGGTGGGCATTGGGATGGTATGGAGGAGACTATGGGTGGGCATTGGGATGGTATGGAGGAGACTATGGGTGGGCATTGGGATGGTATGGAGGAGGCTATGGGTGGGCATTGGGATGGTATGGAGGAGACTATGGGTGGGAATTGGGATGGTATGGAGGAGACTATGGGTGGGCATTGGGATGGTATGGAGGAGACTATGGGTGGGCATTGGGATGGTATGGAGGAGGCTATGGGCGGCCATTGGGATGGTATGGAGGAGACTATGGGTGGGCATTGGGACGGCATGGAGGAGGCTATGGGTGGGCATTGGGATGGTATGGAGGAGACTATGGGTGGGCATTGGGATGGTATGGAGGAGGCTATGGGCGGCCATTGGGATGGTATGGAGGAGACTATGGGTGGGCATTGGGACGGCATGGAGGAGGCTATGGGTGGGCATTGGGACGGCATGGAGGAGGCTATGGATGGGCATTGGGATGGTATGGAGGAGACTATGGGTGGGCATTGGGATGGTATGGAGGAGGCTACAGGTAGGCATTGGGATGGTATGGAGGAGGTTATGGGTAGGCATTGGGATGGTATGGAGGAGGCTATGGGCCAGGATTGGGATACTATGGAAGTGGCTATGGGAAGGCATTGGGACGGTATGTAGGAGGCTAAGGGGAGGCATTGGGACGGTATGGCGGAGGCTATGGGTAGGCATTGGGACGGTATGGAGGAGGCTAGGGGTGGGCATTGGGATGGTATGGAGGAGGCTAGGGGTGGGCATTGGGACGGTATGGAGGAGGCTAGGGGTGGGCATTGGGACGGTATGGAGGAGGCTAGGGGTGGGCATTGGGACGGTATGGAGGAGGCTAGGGGTGGGCATTGGGACGGTATGGAGGAGGTTATCAGTGGGCATTGGAGTGGTATGGGGGAGGCTATCAGTGGGCATTGGAGTGGTATGGAGGAGGCTATCAGTGGGCATTGGAGTGGTATGGAGGAGGCTATGGGTGGGCATTGGGATGGTATGGAGGAGGCTATGGGTGGGCATTGGGATGGTATGGAGGAGGCTATGGGCGGGCATTGGGATGGTATGGAGGAGGCTATGGGCATGAATTGGGGTGTATAGAGGAGGCTATGGGCTGGCATTTCAGTGTATGGAGGAGGGTGTGAGGAAGCATTTGGGTGCATAGGGTTAATATGGGCAGGCTATGTACAGACATTGGGATGGTATGGAGGAGGCTATGGGTAGGCATTGGGATGGTATGGAGGGGGCTGTGGGCAGGCGTTTCGGTGTATGGAGGAGGCTATGGGGAAGCATTTGGGTTAATATGGGCAGGCACTGCGATGTATGGAGGTGGCTATGGTCAATATTGTGGTCAATGTTCCTGAGGTTAGGGTAAGCGATGGAGCTGGAAGGGTGTCCCAAGTGTGAATCAGTAAAGACTAAATACTACTTCTGAGAAACACAAAATTGTTCATGTAAGATCTAATCTTTAATGCGTGTAAACTTGCTTTCATATAGAAAAGTTGCCATTCCCATAGCGGAGCCAAAATGTTGAGTATTTGTATAGTTGCAGTCAAATTTTCCTTCATTCTAACCCACTTGAAACAAGATTCAAGATTCGATTAACTTTCCTGATTACCTGCTGAACCTTTAGGACACCACATAAATTGAAACAGTAAATTACTTCAATCCCTATATTCCTGTTCTTTTAAATTCAAGTAGCTGATTTCTATTGAGAAGACCATGTCGAATTGCTCCTTGAAATTCATTAATGTTTCTTATTGCGCCTTGTATGAAAATAATTTATTGCACGTCCTTTTACCCAAAAAATTCCTACACTTCATATTTTGTCCTGAATTTGTCAGTGTGACCCTTCCTCTTCTGTTAGTGGCAGAAAGCTGCCTTGGATTCAGCCTATCCAAATAAGTGATCATTTTAAAGATTTATATTACCTTCACTCTCTGCTCTCACAAGAGCATAAAGATCCAAGGTAATCAAACTTTTGTCATGCTTCATTCCTTTACGTTGATACCTACATAGGAAGTTCATCAGCAATGTATCAGAAGGCAATGAAATTAATAACCAGTTAATTAATTGTAATTGTGTTATCTGAGAGAGGATTGGGATCTGGACAGTTCCTTGATTACTATTGTACAATTGTTAAATGTCAGAAGACTATAGAAAATGAACTGAAATAGGCTACTCCAGCGTTCGATCGGAGCATGACTGATCTGAGACTCCTCATGTCCACTTTCCTGCTCTTTCCCTATAATCCTTGATTCCCCGATTGATTAATAATCTTTCTCAGCTGAAATATATACAAGGACTCTGTTCCCAGAGCTCTCAGTGAAAAGGAGTTGCAAAGATGCAAAACGCTCTGACAGAAGGAAATCTTCCACATCTCAACCTTAAATTGATACCCCTTTATTCTGAGACTGGTCCTAGATTCTCCCACAAGGGGAAACATCCTCTCAGCATTTACCCTAAGTCCCTTCAGAATCATGTATGTTTCAATGAGATCACCTCCTATCCTTCTAAACTTTAGTGAGCAGAGTTCCCTCCTATTTAGTCTTTGCTCATAACACAGTCCTTCAATACCAGGGATCATCTTAGTGATCCCTCTCTAGCTACCTCCAATAAAATAAGTTTTTCTCAAATGATGGGACCAAAACAGCACACATTTCTCCAAATGTGGTCTCACCAGCGCCTTATACAGTTGCAGTAAAATATCCCTTCTACTCCAACCCACTTGAAACAAGAGTTAACTTTCCATTAGCTTTCCTGATTATCTGCTGAATATATGTGTTAAATTCAAAGAGACATCATGGAAACACACCCTGCGGTCCAACCTGTTCATGCTGACCAGATATCCCAACCTAATCTAGTCCCATCTGCCAGCAACTGGCCCATATCCCTCCAAACCCTTCCTATTCATATACCCATCCAAATGCCTTTTAAATGTTGCAATTGGACCAGCCTCCACCACTTCCTCTGGCAGCTCATTCCATACACGTACGACTCTCAGCGTGAAAAAGCTGCCTCTTAGGTCCCTTTTATATCTTTCCCCTCTCACCCTAAACCTATGCCTTCTAGTTCTGGACTCCCCCATCCCAGGGAAAAGACTTTGTCCATTTATCCTATCCATTCCTCTCATAATTTTGTAAAACTCTATAAGGTCACCGCTCAGCCTCCGATGCTCCAGGGAAAACAGACCCGGCCTGTCCAGCCTCTCCCATAGCTCAAATCCTCCAAGGAGAAAGTGAGGTCTGCAGATGCTGGAGATCAGAGCTGGAAATGTGTTGCTGGAAAAGCGCAGCAGGTCAGGCAGCATCCAGGGAACAGGAGAATCGACGTTTCGGGCATAAGCCCTTCTTCAGGACTCCTGAAGAAGGGCTTATGCCCGAAACGTCGATTCTCCTGTTCCCTGGATGCTGCCTGACCTGCTGCGCTTTTCCAGCAACACATTTCCAGCTCAAATCCTCCAACCCTGGCAATATCCTTGTAAATCTTTTCTGAACCCTTTCAAGTTTCACAACATCTTTCTGATAGGAAGAAGACCAGAATTGCACGCAATATTCCAACAGTGGCCTAACCAATGTCCTGTACAGCCGCAACATGACGTCCCAACTCCTGTACTCAATACCCTGACCAATAAAAGAAAGCGTACCAACCGCCTTCTTCACTATCCTGTGACTCCACTTTCAAGGAGCTGTGAACCTGCACTCCAAGGTCTCTTTGTTCAGCAACACTCCCTAGGACCTTACCTTTAAGTGTATATGTCCTGCTAAGATTTGCTTTCCCAAAATGCAGCACCTCGCATTTATCTGAATTCAACTTCGTCTGCCACTTCTCAGCCCATTGGCCCATCTGGTCAAGATCCTGTTGTAATCTGAGGTAACCCTCTTCGCTGTCCACTACACCTCCAATTTTGGTGTAATCTGCAAACTTACTAACTGTACCTCTTATGTTTGCATCCAAATCAATTATGTAAATGACAAAAAGTAGAGGACCCAGCACCAATCCTTGTGGCACTCCACTGGTCACAGGCCTCCAGTCTGAAAAGCAACCCTCCACCACCACCCTCTGGCTTCTACCTTTCAGACAGTTCTGTATCCACGTAGCTAGTTGTTCTAACCTTGCTAACCAGTCTTCAATGGGGAACCTTGTCGAACGCCTTACCGAAATCCATATCGATCACATCTACCGCTCTGCCCTCATCAATCCTCTTTGTTACTTCTTCAAAAAACTCAATCAAGTTTGTGAGACATGATTTCCCATGCACAACGCCATGTTGACTATCCCTAATCAGCCCTTGCCTTTCCAAATACATGTACACCCTGTCCCTCAGGATTCCCTCCAAAACTTGCCCACCACCGACGTCTGGCTCACTGGTCTATAGTTCCCCGGCTTATCCTTACTACCCTTCTTAAAGAGTGGTACCACGTTAGCCAACCTCCAGTCTTCCAGCACCTCGCCTGTGATTATCGATGATACAAATATTTCAGCATGAGGCCCAGCAATCACTTCTCGAGCTTCCCACAGAGTTCTAGAGTACACCTGATCAGGTCCTGGGGATTTATCCACCTTTGTGCATTCAAAGACATTCAGCACTTCCTCCTCTGTAATATGGACATTTTGCAAGGTGTCACCATCTATTTCGCTATTTTCTATATCTTCCATATCCTTTTCCGTACTAAATACTGATGCAAAATACTCATTTAGTATCTCCCCCATTTTCAGCGGCTCCACACAAAGGCCACCTTGCTGATTTTTGAGGAGCCCAATTCTCTCCCTAGCTTTCTGTGTTTCGTGCACAAGCACCCCAAGTCCCTTTGTGTTGCAGCTTTTTGCAGTTTTTCTCCATTTAAGTAATACCCTTTTTTTTGTTTTCCTTCCAAAATGAAGAACTTCGTATTTTTCCAAATTATACTCTATTTGCAACTTTTTGTCTGCTTACTTATCCTATCAATATTCCTCAAAACTGTTTGTATCCCTCTCGCAACTTTCCTTTCCCTCTATTTTTGTGTCATCTGCAAATTTGACTACAGTATACTTGCTTCCTTCCTCCAAATCATTCAAATATATTGTAAACAGTTGTGGTGCCAGCACTGATATCTGTGGAATCCCACTGATTACAGGTCGCCAACCTAAAAAAGCATCCCTTATCCCCAATTGCTGATTCCTGCCCATTAACCAATTCTCTAACCATTACTACCCCCAACACTGTGGGCTCATTTGAATTAATGACACAGAAGACACACCGTGAGAATTACTAATGGCTTATAAGAGCCAAGCACATAGAGTCAAAGAGACAGGCCCTTTGGTCCAAACTGGTGTTAAAGAACCGGTTCAAGATGGCTCGGGGAGTCCCTCATGGACTCAACCTGTAGCCTCTCTTGGTTCATCCCAGAGATTGTACTCTGGTAGTCTGGAATAGAAAACTCTTACAGTTTAGTTCAAAATATTGTCTTTATTTACAAATGGCATCAATGTTACACTATAATATAGATACCTACAAGCCAGGCTTGAGCTAAGATTCTAAAACCATTAACAGAGTAGTGGCGCCAGCACTTACCCCGAAGAGCATTCTCAGGCTACTCCACTTATTGCTGCAAACAAGCTGTATTTATACAGAATTTGGTATTAAATTTACAAAAATGCCACATGTCCTTAATCAGATAAGCAGCAATAAAATGGCAAATGTTCACAGAGAAAGAGAAACTTATTGACAGGTCTGTGTATGCTTGACTCATTAAGTTACATGCACATCAAAGTGGGAAATTTTAATCCAGCCAGACCCAAATGGCCAATTTGTTTTGGCTAGTGCGTCATAACGAGAGACTAATGAAAAAGTCATGAGGTAATCTTGCTCAGCTGACATGTTCAGTATCATTGACCTACAAAATGGCTTTTTCTTTTAAAATCATCTCAGATTTCCAGAATGCAAATTAAATTCATAACATTCCTGGATCTCGAGCTCCTGGGAACAACACACAAACTTTCAATCCATGACACCCCAGTGTTTACTCAAATCAGATCATAAAGGGTTAATTTTCCGCCAGCTTCCATTTTCATTCTCTCTCTCACTCACGCTCTCTCTCCTTCGACCCCTTCATTCAGTGAATGTAATTTACAGAAGAATGTTTTTTCTCTCTCACTTACGCATTAATATCTTCCAACTTCCTTATTGTCAGTTTTTTCCTAGCATGTAAAGCTAATGAGACATTCACATTCCAGCACAGTCAAGATGACTGGGCGGCACGGTGGCACAGTGGTTAGCACTGCTGCCTCACAGCGCCAGAGACCCGGTTCAATTCCTGACTCAGGCGACTGACTGTGTGGAGTTTGCACATTCTCCCCGTGTCTGCGTGGGTTTCCTCCAGGTGCTCCGGTTTCCTCCCACAGTCACAAAGATGTGCGGGTCAGGTGAATTGGCCATGCTAAATTGCCCATAGTGTTAGGTTAAAGGGGTAAATGTAGGGGTATGGGTGGGTTGCGCTTCGGCGGGTCGGTGTGGACTTGTTGGGCCGAAGGGCCTGTTTCCACACTGTAAGTAATCTAATTTAATCTAATCTAATCATGAGAGAACTGAGCTTCATAAACTCAAATCTGCTCACTGTGATATACATGAAAATGTATCAGGATTGTTATATTACTTGCATATTCCACTCAGCTTATTAAATTACAAGTTCTTTTCCTAAAGAGTATGAGTTTTGTTTAGAGTCTTTGATATTATCCAACAATTTAGTTATTCTACATCCTATTGTGAAATATGCGTCTCTGGCGTGAGAAGGAAGTACTGCCACACATTCCGTAAGTGAACAAATGTAATCACCTTATTTACACCGATCCAAGATTTACACAGATGTCCCAAATTCCTCTGAACAAGCATTTTCACACCTGTGTAGCAAATGTGTCACATTTATGGCTACAGATTTTCTCACTGGTCCATGCTGACCAAAATGTCCATCCATGCTAACTCCATTTCCCTGCACTTGGCCCATATCCTTCTAAATCTTTCCTATCCATGTATTTGTCTAAATGCCTTTTAAATGTGAATGTACCTGTCTCAATCACTTCCACTGGCAGCTCATTCCATATGGGTACCACCCTCTGTGCAACAATATTGCCCCTCAGGTTCCCTTTTATTCTTTCTCCTCTAACCTTAAACAGATGTCCTCGATTCTCCAACCCTGGGAAAGAGACTCAGTGCATTCTCCTATCCATGCTGGTCGTGATCTAATACACTTCTATAAGATGCCCATAAGTCTGCGCTCTAAAGATAAGAGTCCTAGCTTATCCAACCTCTCCCTATAACTCAGATTCTTGAGTTCTTGCAACATTCTTGCAAATTTCTTCTGCACTCTTTTCAATTTAATAACATACTTTCTCTGGCAAGGTGACCAAAACTGAACACTATACTCACAAGTGCAGCCTCACCAACATCCTGTACAACTGCAACATAACTTCCTAACTTCTATACTCATGGCTTTGACTGATAAAGGCCAGCATGTCAAAAGCCTTCTTTGCTGCCCTGTTTACCTCTGACTCCACTTTCAGAGAAGTATGCTCCTGGACTCCAAGTTCCCTCTATTCCACTACACTCTGTAAGGCTCTACCATTCATCATGAAACCCCTACATTGATTTGACTTTCCAAAATAAAAGACCTCACACTCATCTATATTAAGCTCCATTTGCCATTTCCCAGCCCACTTTCCCAGTTGATCAAGGTCCCTGCTGCAATTTCTGCTAACCTTCTTCACTTTCCACGAAACTGCCCATTTTAGTGTCATCTGCAAACATCCTAATCATGCCATGTACATTCTCATCCAAACTATTGATATAGATAACAAACTGCAATGAGCTGAAAATGTGTTGCTGGAAAAGCACAGCAGGTCAGGCAGCATCCAAGGAGCAGGAGAATCAACGTTTCCTGAAGAAGGGCTCATGCCCGAAACGTCGATTCGCCTGCCTTCCTGAAGAAGGGCTCATGCCTGAAACGTCGATTCTCCTGTTCCCTGCATGCTGCCTGACCTGCTGCGCTTTTCCAGCAACACATTTTCAACTCTGATCTCCAGCATCTGCAGTCCTCACTTTCTCCTAACAAACTGCAATGAGCCCAGCACAGACCTCTGAGTCACACCACTAGTCACAGGCCTCCAGTCTGACAAGCATCCTTCCACTATTACCCTCTGCTTCCTGCCATCAAGTCAACTGTATCCAGTTTTCCAGCTCTATCTGGATTCTATGTGATCTAACCATCCAGAGCAGCCTACCATGTGGAACCTTAGCAAAGCCCTTACTGACATCCATATAGATCATGTCTACCGCCCTGACCTCATCAACCTTCCTGGTCACTTCATCAAAGAACTCTAACAAATCTGTGAGGCATGATCTCCCACGCACAAAGCCATGTTAACTACTCTGAATCAAACCCTGGCTTTTCAAATGCATATATATCTTAACCCTTTGAATCTTCTCAAGTAACCTACCTACCACAGATGTTAAGCTTACTGATCTATAGTTCTCAGGTTTTTCTTTGCAGCCCTTGTTGAATAAGGGCACAACATTCACTACCCTCCAGTGTTCCAGGACCTCGCCCATGGCTAACAATGATGCAAAAATATCAGCCAGCCCCCCTGCAATTTCTTCTCTAGCCTCTTGCAGGGTTCTTGGATATATCTCTAAAGCAACTTGTTTGGTCAAACAAGATAGTTCTTCAACTGACCATGCTAATTGCAACTGCATAATAGGTATTCTAATCAGAATAAAAGCGAAATGTTAACAGAAACTTTGAGAATGAAATTTCTCTTTGAACAACAGCAGTAATATATTCAACATATTCAAACAAATATGAACATGCAAATTAAAAGTTAAATGAAGAATTGCATACTCAGAAATAACTTATTTCAAAGATAAATTTTTTCAATGTTTGTCCTCAATGGAGACTTGGAAGTGTGTAACTTCATTCCCTATTGGCAGTCACGAATTTTGTATTCCGTGTTATAAATGTTTAAATGCTTACAGTGGAACTTGGACCTGAAGTATATATCAGACTAGTTAGGTGTTTAAACAACTGAGTTCAGAGGGAGAAATATATTTTTCAAAGCAAAATAATTATTTACTGTAATGGAAGAATCCAATACCTATGTTTGAGTCACTAGTAATCAAGATTTTATTTGGTTTATGTAATAGCAAATGGTACAGAGATAATCTGTTGGTTTTCTAATGGTTGACTGATTCTTTGACAGTGCACCCTTAATGTTGAGTCTGTTTCTTACAGGATGGGAGAGGGAAGATGACTGCATTCGTATTCCCTGGTGGTATGTGGAAGCTCACACATCTGCCTCCAATTATCAGAGTTGCAATCTAGTTTTCTATTTGAACAACAGGATCTCTGAAAATAGCTTGTGATGTTAAAGACAATTCCTCAGGCAATCTGAATTCTGATGATTTGGCTGTATCAACAATAATAGTTTGCATTTATGTAGTGTCTTTGGTGTTGAAATATGGACCAAGGTGCTTCCCGGAAGTGTACAGTTATCGGACAAAATTTAACATCAAGCTGAAGCAGGCCATGTTAGGAAGAGTAACTAAATATTTGACCAATCAATGAATTTTAAGGAGGTAATGAGGTCAAGTCAAAGCACCTAAGGCTTGGGATCTAGATGCTGAGTATGCAGCTGTTGGGATGCACAAACGCAGCATGGAGGAAATAAGAATTCTTAAGAGTTTCAAATGTTTGATGAAGTTACACATAGGGAATGACGAGATGATAAATGCATTTAAACCCAAGTTAAGAGTTTCAAATTCTATTGCAAAGGGAAACTGGAAGCCAGTTTAGATCAGCATCAAATATGGGGGTACTTACCACTCAGAATATGGATGAACTAAAGTTCATTCTGTCCTTTTAGTATTGATCAAGGTGGGCAATGTTTCATAAATGGAAGCAGGCAGTTTTATGACAGTTTTCTCCTTTTTCTCAGCAGAAAACTAGTTTTTTTTTCATTTAAAATTTGGTTGAGACCAGCAAATTTGCATTCTAATTTGTTATTTGTTACAGGCAATTCAGGAAAGAGTTTGACATTGGAAATATGGAAGTCAAACCCAAAGGTGAATTGAATTATATGTGTTTGAAACATTAAGAAAAACATTTGCATTTTTTGTGAAATTCTAAACAATTTTTCCTTATTTTTTAAGATTACACATTCCCCAAAGACAACTATTCCAATTCAGTGTTTCACTTAACAAGGGAACACCTTGAACTGCTGGTGATTTGGTCGCATTGTCATGGTAACCAATGCTCATTTACTCCAACCTGGAGGGAGATTGTTGAAGAACACCAAAATGGAATCCTGGCTATTCTATGGGCATGTGAAGCTGGTCATTCCTACCATTGGTGGACTGGAGGCATGTGTCAACTACCTTGTGATCAAGATAAATCCAGAGCCCAGTTGCCTTTGAAATCCAAGCAGTTCGAAGATGTGTTAGTGTCAGCTGTTCAAATAAGAAAGCCACATAGAATTAAGACTACTGATGGTGATTTAACAAAAGAAACTAATTCATTTGATGGCTCTTGTAAGCCTTTTCTTCCTGCTGACAATAAAACAGTCCGAAATGGGGCATCAGTTTCTCAGTTTCCTTCAACACACCAGTCGTGGAGAGAAACTGGAATGCTTGATAGTGACAAAGGGAAATTAGGTATTGATGGCACAATGAGTGAAACAGAAGTTGGCAAGAAACCAGATATCCTCCATATAAAAACTGAAAAAGAAGAGACCTCAGATTTTAATGACCAATGTGTAATGAAAGCTGAAAACAGAAATCAAAGTCGAGAATTGAAAAAATATCACTTGGGTAATAGCTCCTTAGTTGTAGGACAATCAGCTGGACACAATATATCTCCAAATGAAACATGCAGTGTATCAAACGGCTACAGAAAACGGACATCAGTTGATGATCAGTGCTCTGGTTCATCATTAATGTCTCATTATAATAATGGCAAAGTTCACATTGCAGAATTACACCACTCCCCCCATCCTATATCCAGAGGGTCTTGCTTAACTGGAAGATTGATAGAGAATACCATGAAACCATCGGATATGTCAACTGGAGAGTACTGCGTTGGGTCAGCCAAGCTAGCAAATCATGACCAAAATGGATCGAGTCTAGGGCCACTTTTAGATTCTGAATGTGTCAGGCCCTTAACCCATAATCGTATAACTTCTGACATTGATGACCCTGAATTACAGTGTGATCCTTCAGAATCATCTGGGCAAGAGGGAGTACTAGGTAACAACATTTTAAAAATTCCATCATTGAGCCAAAGTGTTCCATGAGTGATTGTGTATTTTGTCATTCTCAGTTATTGTGTACAGTTTTGGTCTCCTGAGCTAAGGAACAATATACGTACCACAGAGGTATTGCAATGGAGGGTCACCAGACTACTCTTTTGCAGACAGGAGTATCCTCTGAGGGAAGATTTGAGGAGACTAGGCCCATGTTCTCTGAGTTTAGACAAATTAGGTAATCTTATTGAAACATACAAATCTCTTAAAGAGCTCAACAGAGTAGATATTGTAACAATGTTTCCTTGGCTGATCAGTGGGGTGGGGATGTGGCAGGGTAGTTCAAAACCAGGAACAAAGTCTCAGTATAAGGGTAGATCTCTAGGAATCTCTTCACCTTGGGCAGTGAACCTTTGAAATTCTCTACAGCAGAGGACTGTGAAAACTTTGAGACATTGAGTACATTCAAGACAGAGACCAATAGATTTATAGGTATTGAAGACATCATGGATTTGAGTATAGTGTTGACAATGGTATTGACTTAAAGATCAGCCATGATCTAGTTGAATGATGAAGCATGCTCAAAAGGTTGATAGCATCCTTCGGTCCTACTTTCTGTTTCTATGTTGCTAAGTTTTCATTTAACCAGATGTTTTAGTAACTATGCAAATATACTGCATGAAGTCATAGAGATGTACAGTATGGAAACAGACCCTTCGGTCCAACCCGTCCATGCCGACCAGATATCCCAACCCAATCTGGTCCCACCTGCCAGCACCTGGCCCATATCCCTCCAAACCCTTTAACTGAAAAAATAATATATTTTCAAAGAACACGCAACATATTTGTGAGCCTTCATCCAATCTTGATAGTTCTATCCTCAAAAAAAGTTATCCTATGATGTTAGACAGAAACTTTGTTTTTGTATCACAATCTTACTTCTGGAGTCATGGAGATCTAAAGCACAGATAAAGCCCTTCAGCCAATTGAATCCAATCAGTATAAACAACCATCTAACTATTTTAATCCCATTTTCCAGCATTTGTCCTGTACCCCGGATGCATTGGCATTCCAAGTGCACATCTAAGTACTTCTTAAATGGTGAGGAGTTTTGCCTCTCTCACACTTACATGCAGTGAATTTCAGCTTCCTGCCATCCTCTGGCTGAAAACATATTTTCTCACATCTTTTCTAAACCTTTGACCCCTTAACTTAAATTTATGCCACTGGTCATTGATCCCTGCATCAAGGGGAAATGTTTATCTATTTACCTTATCTAACTCCATCATAATTTTATATGTTTCAATCATGACATCTCTCTGTCTTCTCTGCTCTGAGGAAAATAATCTCAATCATATTTTTCATAACTGAGACTCTCCAGCCCAGGCAACATCCTGGTAAAACTTCTTTGCACCCTCTCCAGTCCTATGATATCCCTCCTATAATGTGGATCCCACACAATTCTTAATTGCACACAGTTGTGATCTAACCAAGGTTTATACAGTTCTTGCATAACTTCTCTGCTCTTAAACTCCAAGCCTCAACTAGTAAAGGCAAGTATAAAATTTGCCTGCTTAACCACTTTATCAGTTCTGATAACTGAAGGGGACTGGTGTTCATGCACACTAAGGTCCTGCTGATCTGTGGTCCTTCCCAGGGTTCTACCATTCATCATGTGTTCCCTTGTCTTGTTTGTCCTACCCAACTGCACTGCCTCACATTTATCTGGATTAAATTCCACTTGCCATTGATCAGCCAATCCATATCCTCTTGTAGCCCAAAGGTGTCCTTCTCACTATTTACCAACCCATCAATTTTTGAATTGTCTTTGAACGTACTGATCAACCCTCCTACATTCAAGTCTAAATCCTTCATAAACAGCAAGGGTCTAATACTGATCTCTGCGGAATCCCACTGGACACCAGCTTCTAGTCACAAAAACACCTCTCAACCATCACCCTCAGTTTCCTGCCATTCAAGGAGCCAAATTTCCTTGAATACCATGAACTCATACCTTTGCTATCAATCTCAGATGTCAGACCTTATCAAAAATCTTGCTGAAGCCCAAGTAGACTACATCAAAAGCATTGCCATCATGTGCACAGCCGTTCACCCGTTCGAAAAATTCAGTGAAATTGGTCAGACGTGACCTCCTCCTTAATAAAACCGTGCTGAATGTTCTTGATTAATCCTTGCCTCTCCAGTTGCAGATTAATTCTCTCCCTCAGAACTGCTTCAAATAGTTTCCCCACCACTGAGGTTAGACTGACCCGGCCTTGGGTTTCCAGGTTTATCCTTGGCACTCTTCTCGAATGTCAATATGATACTGGCTGTCATCCAGTCCTCTGGCATCTCTCCTATGCTCAGAGAGGAATTGAAAATTTATGCAAGCGCCCCTGCGATATCCCTTGCTTCGTTCAACAACCTGGTATATATTTCATCCAGCCCTCGAGATTTATCTACTTTTAAGCCTTCTAGACCATTCAGAATCTCCTCTTTGCCTATGCTAATTTCTCTAAAGCATCACAGGCCTTCTCCCTGATTTTTCTACCCACATAAAACTCATGCCACCCGAACCAGATGGGTACCAATATCCTTGGAGGGGAGATTTGTTAATGCTCTTCGGGAAAATTTGAACTAATTCAGCAGGGGGATGGGAACCTAAATTGTAGTTCCAGTGTCCAGGAGGTTAAGAGTAGTGAGGTGAGAAATTTGTTTCAAGGTCATGAGTACATCAGCAAGCAGGAAGGTGATTGAAGTGTGACTACTTGAACGCCAGGAGCATCTGGAATAAGGTGGGTGAACTTGCAGCATGGGTTGGTACCTGGGACTTCGATGTTGTGGCTATTTTGGAGACTTGGATAGAGCAGGGACAGAAATATTTGTTGGATTTAGATGTTCCAGTAAGAACAGAGATGATGGTAAAAGAGGGGGAGGTGTAGCATTGTTAGTCAAGGATAGTATTACAGTGACAGAAGGACATTTGAGGAATTGTCTACTAAGGTAGTATGGGCTGAGGTTAGAAACAGAAAAGGAGAGGTCACCCTGTTGGGATTTTTCTATAGGCCTCTGAATAGTTCCAGAGATGTAGAGGAAGGGATTGCAAAGATGATTTTAGTTAGGAGTGAGAATAACAGGGCTTTGGATATAGGTTTGCTCGCTGAACTGAAAGGTTCATTTTTAGATGTTTCATTACCTTACTAGCTAACATCTTCAGTGGACCTCATGCGAAGCAGTACTGAAAATTCCTGCTTTCTATTTGTTTTTGGGTTTCTTTTGGTTGATGATGTTATTTCCTGTGGTGAAGTCACTTCCTGTTCCTTTTCTCAGAGGGTGGTAGATGGGGTCTAACTCAATGTGTTTGTTGATAGAGTTCCGGTTGGAATGCCATGCTTCTAGGAATTCTTGTGCGTGTCTTTGTTTGGCTTGTCCAGAAAACTAGCCACCAGGATACATGAACACCAACTAGCCACAAAAAGACATGATCCTCTGTCATTAGTATCCTCACATACGGATGAGGGACAATACACTTCGACTGGGATAATATATCCATCCAAGGACAAGCCAAACAAAGACACGCATGAGAATTTCTAGAAGCATGGCATTCCAACCGACGACAAACACATCGAGTTAGACCCCATCTACCACCCCCTGAGAAAAGGAACGGGGTGACTTCACCACAGGAAATGACATCACCAACCCAAACATATAAATAGAAAGCAGGAATTTTCAGCATTGGTTTGCATGAGGTCCACTGAAGATGTTACCTAGTAAGGTAGAAAAACCTCTGGAAATGAACCTTTTCAGCTCAGCGAGCAAATCTACATCCAAAACCTCAACCTGAGCGATAAATCTTCTCAAAACTCGCTAATAACAGGGTAGTTCTCATGGGGGCCTTTAGCTTTCCAAATGTTGACTGGAAACTGCAGGGGATGGGCACAATTGAAATGTGGAGCTTATTCAAGGAACAGCTACTGCATTTCCTTGATAAGTATATATCTGTCAGAAAAGAAGTGGTCGAGTGAGGGAGCTGTGGTTACTAAGGAAGTTGAATCTCATGTCAAGAGGAAGAAGAAGGCTTATGTTAGGATGGCAACTGAAGGCTCAGTTAGGGTGCTTGAGTTGCAGGCTAGCCAGGAAAGATCTAAAGAGAGAACTAAGAAGAGCTAGGATGAGACATGAGAAATCGTTGGATCAAGAAAAACCTAAAGCTTTCTACAGATATAACAAGAATAAAAGAATGACTAGAGTAAGATTGGGGCCAATCAAGGAAGGCTATGGAAAGTTGTGTGTAGAGTCCGAAGATCTAGGAGAAGCATTAAATGAATACTTTTCATCGGTATTCACACTGCAAAAAGATAATGTCGTTAAGGAGAGTACTGAGATACAGGCTACCAGACTAGATGGGATTGAGGTTCACAAGGAGGAGGTTAGCAATTCTGGAAAGTGTAAAAATAGGTAAGTCCCCTGGGCCAGATGGGATTAATCCTAGGATTCTCTGGGAAGCTAGGGAGGAGATTGCAGAGCCTGTGGCTTTGATCTTTATGTCATCATTGTCAACAGGAATTGTGCCAGAAGACTGGAGGATAGCAAATGTGTCCCTTGTTCAAGAAAGGGAGTAGAGACAACCCTGGTAATTATAGACCAGTGAACATTACTTCAGTTGTGGGTAAAGTGTTGGAAAAGGTTATAAGAGATAGGACTTATAATCATCTAGAAAGGAATACGTTCATTAGGGATAGTCAATGTGGTTTTGTGAAGGGTAGGTCGTGCGTCAGAAACCTTATTGAGATCTTTGAGAAGGTGACCAAACAGATGGATGAGGGTAAAGCGTTTGATGTGGTGTACCTAGATTTCAGTAAGACGTTTGATAAGGTTCCCCACGATAGGCTTTGCACAAAATAGGGAGGCATGGGATTGAGGGTAATCTAGAAATTTGGATAAGAAATTGGCTGGCTGAAAGAAGTCAGAGGGTGGTGGTTGATGGGAAATGTTCATCCTGGAGTTCAGTTACTAGTGGGTTCCACTGCTGTTTGTCATTTTTATAAATGACCTGGATGAAGGCATAGAAGGATGGGTTAGTAAATTTGCAGATGACACTAAGGTCGAGGGAGTTGTGGGTAGTGCCAAAAGTTGTTCACGTTACAGAGGGACATAGATAAGCTGCAGAGCTGAGCTGAGAGGTGGCAAATAGAGTTTAATGTGGAAAAGTGTGAGGTGATACACTTTGGAAAGAGCAACAAGAATAAAGAGTACTGGCCTAATGGTAGGGTTCCTTGCAGTGTGGATGTACATTGATCCATGAAAGTTGCCACCCAGGTTGATAGGGTTGTCAAGAAGCCATACGGTGTGTTTACTTTTATTGGTAGAGGGATTGAGCTTCGGAGCCACAAGGTCATGTTGCAGCTGCACAAACCGTTGTGGCCGCACTTGGGGTATTGCGTACAGTTCTGGTCACCGTATTATAGGAAGGATGTGGAAGCTTTGGAAACGGTTCAGAGGCAATTTACTAGAATGTTGGTGGTATGGAGGGAAGGTTTGATGAGGAGAGGCTGAGGGACTTGAGCCTGTTTTTGTTAGAGAGAAGAAGGTTGAGAGGTGACTTAACTGAGACTATAAGATAATCAGAGGGTTGGATAGGGCGGACAGTGAGAATCTTTTTCCTCGGAAGGAGATGGCTAACACGAGGGACAGAGCTTTAAATTGAGAGGTGATAGATAAAGGACAGATGTCAGAGGTAGTTTCTTTACTCAGAGAGTAATAGGGGCTTGGAATGCCCTGCCTGCAACTCGTCAACTTTAAGGGCATTTAAATGGTCATTGGATAAACAAATGGATGAAAATGTAATAGCGTAGGATAGATAGGCTTAAGATTGGTTCCACAGATCCTTGCAACATCGAGGGCCAAAGGGCCTGTACTGCACTGTAACATTCTATGTTCTCATGGGGTGATGATAGTAGAGCTTTAAACTTCCCCAAAATTAACTGGGGTAGTCTTTATATGAAAGGTTTGAACTGACCAGAACTGTTAAAAGGCATCCAGGACAGCTTTTTAAGTCAGTCTGTAGAAGGTCTTACAAGAGGGGGAGTGGTCCTCAACTTAATATTTAATTAAATTGGGCAAGTGGTTTAAGTAGCTCCACATACACATTACCACTGTGGTCGTTAATGGGTCCTACTCTTTCTCTTGTTATCCTTTTAACCTGCATGTACAGGCGAAACAATTAAGGATTGTTCTTATCAGTATTTTTTCATATCCCCTTTTAGCTCTCTTAATCTCCCTTTTATGTTCCCTTTTGCACATTGCTGTAATCCTCTATGGCTTCTGCTGTATTGAACGCCAGGTGTCTGTGTCTTCCCTTTTTCTGTTAATCCATTTCTTTGATATCCATGTTTCACTGGATTTGATGGTGCCATCCTTTTTCAATTAGAACATGTTGGCCCTGTACTCTCCATATTTCATTGTTGATTGCATCCCACTGTTCTGAGAATACCTGAAACTATTTGCTCCCACTCCACTCTGGCCAAATCATACCTGATCTTTCCCCAGGTGAGAACTTTTATTTCAGGCCCATCCTTGTGCTTTTTCATAACGGTTTTGAATGTAATGGAATTACGATTGCTCTCTGCAAAATGCTCCTCCACTGATACTTCAACCACTCGCCCAGCTTCATTACCTAAATTTAACCTGAGGACCACTACCTCTTTTGCAAGATCTTGTATGTACTGGCTTAAAAAGCTGTCCTGGGTGCCTTTTAAAAGTTCTGCTCTCCCCAAACCCTTCACACAGTGACTACCCCAGTTAATGTTTGGGAGGAAATCCCTTACTATCACTACCCTATTAGTTTTACACTTCTCTGACATATGCCCACACTTGTGCTGTTCTATTTCTCTCTGACTGTTCTGGGGCCTATTGTACATTTCCAGCAACGTGATTGGTCCTGTTTGGTTGTTAAGTTCCACCCAAATGGGTTCATTTGTGGAGCCTTCTAAGATGTTATACCTTCTTAGTGTTGTAATAGACTCCATGACCAAAATTGCAACACCATTTGTGTTGTCTGACTTCAAAATATTTGCAATGCATGGAGAATAAAGCAAACTGTGTATTCATAAGTATATTTGGCCAAGGTAGAATATTACTTTGCAATATATATTTTGCAGAAATCATGACCAAGTGTCAAAGTGACCGAAGCGTTTGTTATCCCACTAACTGTCAACATTTCTGATTATAATTAAAGTTGCATTAACATTTTATTATTTTACACTTTTATTTTGAACAAACAGCGTATTTGTTTTATTTCAGCAGGAAAGGATTTTTTTTTCTTTCAGAAATAAATAGAATAGTGCAACATTGATTACATGCTAATTGGGAAATTTAGACTGTCAGTAGGGTTAGATATTTATACCGTCACAGTTATAAATATTCATTCCTAGATGATGTAAAATGGTAGGTCTGGTGAAAGTGCACAATTTTACCTTTTGTTTTATATTGGAAAATAACTGAAGAGGAAAAGAGAATTCAATACTCAATTTCTGCCACTTTTTTTTAACTAGTCAGGTGATGTAGGTGCTATTGGCTAGGCCAGCGTTTATCACCCATTACCTGGCACCTGTATGGAATAACTGAACCATTATTTTAAATTAAGGTCTCATCTAGAAAACTAAACTACAGTCAGAAAGAAATAGCATAATGAAATAAATGGACTTAATTTCCAATAGATATATGTACAGTTAAATCAAGAAACATTTCAAAGTCTTAATTTGCATTGAATGTGCTCAATTCAGCACAGATTAAGACAGTCCATCATGCGTTTATACAAACTAATGTGCAATTGAACCCTTATATCACTCTGATTCCTAAATTTCTTGAGTGTAAATGCTGTAAACCATGTGACCAATTTTTAATTTGAAACTTAAAATACCAGTTAAAATTTGAAATAATGTAGTTTTCCACATTCTATTCATAATTATACTGTAGAACTCAGTTAGCTCAGTTGACTGGATGTTTGGTTTGTGATGCCAACAGTTCAGTTCCAAACTAGGCTGAGGTCATCAGCAGGTCCTGCCTTCCCAATCTTGACTATTACCGGAAGTGTAGTAACCCTTAAGTTAAATGTGCCACCAGTTCAATCTCTCTGATGAGAGCAACGTGTGGTCCTCTGGGATTATGGCAACATTTGCTTCAGTTTGGCTATTTTTTTGTCAGAGGCCACAACTTATCATTTTGAAGAGGAATCAGGGGAACTTTTACATTTTTAAACTAATATGAAGCTCTGAAGTCTACTATGTAGAATAGCATTGCGGTTGAAAATTGAAAATTCTGGTAAATAGTTAGTGTCAACCATAGATTTAAAAATTCTTTGATTTGTAATCAATATGGTGAATAATGTAAAAAGAAAAGCCCTAACAATGCGTTACTTCTTTTATTGCCAGAATTCTTGCACGCTATTTTGAAAGCTGATGTAGTGGATGAAATCTTCTCTAACGTTCGTTTAGCAAATGAATCTGATGTCGAAGTTTTGACGGAGAATCTTAGTGGAAAAGAAGACTTGTTACTTGATTCTGGAATCCAAACTAATGCAAGGTTGTATTTTAGTGCTGGTGGATGGGCCGCAGTTTCGGCAACACTTGAAATATTGGGAAGTGAGTGAGCCTTCTCATTTTTATGATTTCTAACCATTCTCTCTTTAATGTACAGTACAAATTTTCTCATGCATGAAAGTTGCAGACAAAATAAAATTCTGTTTGGAGTGTCTTTGACTTCGAAGTTGCACACTACATGCCATAGCTTTAAACAAGCATTACTTCAAAATGCACTGTTATTACAGTAATTTGCGGAACAAATGCTAGTCGTATGTTATGGGCTAAGTTTTATCAGAAATTAGCTAAGTGTCACTTTTGGCAAATTTCTCTCCATGACCACAAGTGAGTTTGTCTGCTAACCCAATCTTTCTTGATCACCTATGTCCCGCACCCAATGGTTCTCGTCGCATTTTCCCAGTCTCCACAGGCAGAAGTACATTGCTGGGATCTTCCAAGGTTCTTGGCACTGTCACCATTTTTAATGTCTAGCCATGCACCCATTCAAATGCTGGCAGTTATGTAGTTGTAGTGCACTCTTCTGTCAGTGTCATATAGCGAGGAAACAGATCCTTCAGTCCAACCCGCTGAACATAATCCCAAATTAAATTAATCCCACCTGTCAGCTCCTGGCCCATATCCCTCCAAACCTTTCCTATTCATGTATCTATGCAAATGTCTTTTAACATTGTAATTGTACCCACATCCACCACTTTCTCAGAAAGTTCATTTCACACGCAAATCACCCTCTATGCAAAGATTTTGTCTCTTATGTCTTTTTTAAATCCCTTTCCTCTCACCTTAAAAAAAAAATGTGCCCCCGAGTCTTGAAATCCTCATTCTAGAAAAAAGACAACTACTGTTCACTCTGTCCATACCTCTCATTATTTTATAAACTTCTATCAGATCATCTCTCAAGGTCCTTCACTCTAGTGAAAAAAAGTCCCAACCTATCCAGCCTTTCTTTATAAATGAAACCTTCCATACCCAGCAACATCCTGGTAAATCTTTTGTGAACCCTCTCTAGCTTGCTAATATCCTTTCTGTAACTGGGCATCCTGAACTGACAGTATTCCAGAAGGGGCCTCATCAATGTGATAATGAGAAATTGGTACCCTGCTTTACAAAGCCAGGTGGACAGAAGGTGTGTGCAGTTGCTGCCCATGGAGATGCCCTGAGATGTTGGTGCTTAGTGTTAAAGATAGATGGCCAGAAGAGCAGGTGGTTTTTAGATTAGATTCCCTACAGTGTGGAAATAGGCCCTTCGGCCCAACAAGTCCACACCGACCCTCTGAAGAGTAACCCACCCAGACCCATTTTCCCTCTGACTAATGCACCTAATACTATGGGCAATTTAGCATGACCAATTCACATGACCTGCACATCTTTGGATTGTGCGAGGAAACCAGAGTACCCGGAGAAAACCCACGCAGACACAGGGAGAATGTGCAAACTCCACACAGACAGTCGCCCAAGGCTGGAATCGTACCTGGGTCCCTGGTGCTGTGAGGAAGCAGTACTAACCACTGAGCCACTGTGCCGCCCTTGGAGTCACCAGGTTTCCACACTCACTTTCATTGTCTGGAATTTCCACAGTGTAATGTGTATTCTTGGTTGGGAGAATGGGAAACTGCATGTCAGTGAGGTGAGATGATGTAATAACGAGAATGTAAATTCAGGCTTACACATGCAAAAAGGCTTCCCACCACTCCCTAGCAAGAATTCTGTCTTGTCATTCAACACTTGGTTGCAAAATGGGATTTTTAGTTCTTGATGTCAGGAATTTCCTCACTACTAATTGCAAACAGTTCTCCAAACCTTCTCACGAATCCTGTCATTCACTGGCTGGGTGAATTGACCCCATGTTATGGTCTAGAAACAGAGCAATAAAGATGGAAACACTACTGAATTGGACCGCAGAGGGAAGACAAGATCAGTTTTCAAAAGGTCAAGAGTCAGAGAGCAACTTGGTTTCTGTAGGTGAAGCAAAAAAAATCACTACTTATTCAGCAGTTTCCTGAATAAGTTATTTGAAGTACTCTTAACATTATTCTATTTACTTGATCTGCTGTGTCCTTTCATTATCTCTAATTGCAAACCTACTTATCTGAACCTCGTTACATGTTGGTAAGAGAAATTGACATCTGAGAGATGCCCAGTGTTGAATGGGAGTACTGCTGGGTTTTGGTTTCGTTTGTTAAGAGCTACACAATTCTGTACGAAGTTGGAATATTTGGGCATCGACTTGCAAGGTTTGTGGGGAGTGGAGAAAGAATCCCAGGTCTCTGTGATGATCTCACTTCAGATCATCAGATTGACTGATCCAGTATAAATCCTGAAACTCTGTGGGCTTGTTGCCTCTGGTATTGCATTGAAACCATAAAATATAGAAGCAGAAGTAGACCATTCGGCCCAAGAAGCCTGTCTGCTATTCGGTGAAATTGTGGTTGATCTGATAACTCCCTTTCCTGATGTTTTCCCATAAACCTTGATTTCTTACTGATTAAAAATCTGTCTTTCATAGCTTTGAATAAACTGAATGACCTAGCTTCAAACAGCTCTCTGTGGTGAAGAAATCCACAGACTCATAATTCTCTGAGAGATGAAATTCCTCCTCGTCACTATCTTAAATGTTCTGAGATTACGCCCCCTGTTCCAAGACACGCCCACAAGGGGAAACAATCTTTGTATTCACCCTGTAAAGTCCTCTGAAAATCTTGTATATTTCAATGCAGTTGCCTCTCATTCTTCTAAATTTCAATGAATACAGACTCAACCTTCTCACCCCTTCCCATAAGACATTCGCTCTATACCTGTGATTGTCCTCTGAACTGCCTCCATCAGAATATCTTTCCTTAGATAAGGATCCAAAAATTGTTTTCAACAGTATTTCAGCTGTGGACTGATTCATGCCTTGTGTAGTTTTAGCAAAACCTCCCTACTGAAGCAGTTGTTGTATTAATAATTTAAATATTCTACTGTTTCCTTGCAGATAGTTTTCTTGTGTAATGTCATATTACAAGTACTACTTCTAGCGAGATGTTTTGTAGATCATAACTTGAGAACTACAGGGCTGATTCTTTTTTAATTTTCCCAATGTGAAACCTCAATCAATCCTGGCCATTTTTCACACAATTGGTAGACACAAACGCCTCTGAGCATTCTGGCTGAATGAGGCTCTGAAAGGAAAAATTAAACTTCCTGCCTTAAAGGAATTTTAAAAGAACTGCAGATTTATTAAATTGTACTCTTGCCTTAGATCATTGAAATCCAAATGATATCTCTAACAAGGTTTGAGTTAATCTCAATCCCAAAATAAATCTATTTCACTCTTTCCTCATGAATAGCCTGGTTGAAAAATTGTATAAATTCAGTAAAGCATTTGATACCTTTATATAAAAAAAAACTTTTCAGGTTAAAGTTAAATATTCGAGATGGCAGTTTTTCTGATAACAGTATTCCTTATGACAGCAGCGCTGGAAAGGAGCAAAAGTGAGCAAGATATGGAAGACAGAATAACAGAAGGTATCTAATTTTTAAAAATAAAACGCATCTTCAATTGCAAGATTTGTTTTCACAAATAAATTGATTGAATTACTGCATTCTCCCCACTATCCTGGTTAATATGGTCGACATTTTAATGTTGTTTGTGAGACTTTACAATGTTCAAATTGGTTGCCACCTTTCCTACATTACATCACATTTCAAGTGCCATTTGGTTCACATTAATGTTCTTTCGAGATAAAAATCTATTATCCTTTTGGCTCACATGTGACTCCAGACCCTTAGTAATGTGGTTAACTCCTAACCAGTCTCTGAAATGGCCTAGCCAACAACTGGGTTCAGTAGCAATTAAGGATGGGTAACAAATGGTGATATCCCATAAAGACATTTTTTAAAATGCTCCTATTACAAAGTATAATTTTAGACCTATACTTTAGTAGATCTTTTGATGTAAACAAAAAGGTCGGATAGAATCTGAACCACATTACTTTGCTTACGGTCCTTTTCAGTACTCTGGTTTCTGAGTATTGGTTAGAAAAGGAAGAGTGTACCCACATTTAACGGGTTTTATGTTATTATAGCAATATTTTGATAGAAAATGCGAATATTTTAAGAAAACAATTTCCTTACATTAGTTTTTAACTATTGTAAATTTAAGTTTCAGATTCAGGACCAGAATTAATGATTGTGAATCCATATCCATCTTGTAATCTGCTTAATGCAGCAGCAATGGATGAAGGTACAATTTATTTCCTAAAAATCACCCAATTAGGAAGTTTCAAATTTAATAATATTGAGTTAGTTTATGGCAACCTTATAATGTTTTGCTACTTTCAAAAATTTTGTAAAATCAGAATTCTATCAAGTTATCTTAAAGTAATTGCTTTTTACAATGTTATGTGCAATTTTTACAAATATATGATTAGATTAGATTACATTACAGTGTGGAAACAGGCCCTTCGACCCAACAAGTCCACACCGACCCGCCGAAGCGCAACCCACCCATACCCCTACATTTACCCCTTACCTAACACTACGGGCAATTTAGCATGGCCAATTCACCTGACCTGCATATCTTTGGACTGTGGGAGGAAACGGGAGCACCCGGAGGAAACCCACACAGACACGGGGAGAACGTGCAAACTCCACACAGTCAGTCGCCTGAGGCGGGAATTGAACCCAGGTCTCCGGCGCTGTGAGGCAGCAGTGCTAACCACTGTGCCACCCACATATTTTAGGTTTATTTTGTTAAAGTTTTGTATGTAAATCCATTTAGGAAGGAGGGTTGAGATTGTATTAGCAGTAATAAACATGATATTGGTAAAAATATAAGGCTGAGTAGTGAGGTGAAAATTTACCTTTAGTGGATCTCTTTGCACTTGATGTACTTGGTAAACCTAGTTTCCCAAGAAAATGTAATTGGTTCATCATTATTTATTTAGGTTTGATACAGTTCTTTTATCCGAAGTAAAATTTATGTCAAATTCAAAATAAGACCACAAGGTGCAGGAGCAGAAGGAGGCCATTGAGCCCATTGAATCTTCTCTGCCATTCAGTGCAAGCATGGCTCATGTGATAATTTTCATCTCCATTTTTCCCCCATTATCCTTGATTCGCTAACTGATTAAAAATCTGTCTATCTCAGCCTTGTATGTGTTTAATTACCTGGCCTCAACCCTCCACTGGGAAAAGAATTCCACAGATTCGTTATCCTCTTCAGAGAAGAAATTCCTTCTCATCTCTGGGTAAAATGTGCAAACCAGTATTTTGAGATTTTGCCCTCTGGTCCTAGACTCTCCCACAAGGGAAAACACCCTTTCTGCATCTACTTTGTAAACTCCCCTAAGAATCGTCAATATGGTAATCTCTCATTCTTCTATACTCCAGTGAGTACAGGCCCAATTTATTCAACCTCTCCTCATAAGACTATCCCTCCATACCTGGGATCAGTCTCATGCATCTTCTCTGAACCACATCTGACGCTGATATATCTTACCTCAGATAAGGGCCTATAAACTGTACACAGTATTACAGTTATAGTCTGATTGGTGTTTTGTATGCTTTTAACAAAATCTTTCTACATTCATAATTTATTTCCTTTGAAATAAACATTCCAATAGCCTTTCCTATTATTCTCTGAACCATGGGCTGTTATTGTAGTAAGTAGTCTCATGTGTGATACCTTATCAAGCCCCTTCTGAAAATCGATATATATTGCATCTACCGCTTTCCCTTTATCCTGCTTGTTACCTCCTCAAAGAATTCAAGAAAATTTGTAAAGTGTGACAAATGAAGGAAACCCTTCATGAAGCCATGCTGACTGTGATCATGTTATGTCTCTCTGTAGTGTTATTACATACTTTATAATAGATTCTAACATTTTCCCAATAACAGACATTAAACTAACTGGCCTATAATTACCTGTTTTGTTTCCTTCCCGTTTTAAATAAAAATATTACATTTTCAGTTTTACAATCCTCTGGGACTTTTCCAGAATTGTAAGGATTCCTATATGGTAACTCCCAATGCATCCACTATCTCTGTAGCTACTTTCTTTAATATACTAGGATACATGCCATCAGGTCCAGGGGATTTATCCATCTTTAGCACCTTTAGTTTCCCTAACACTTCTTCTCTAGTGATAGGTATTGTATTTATTTCCTCTTAACCTTTTGCCTGTGAAATGCTATTCGAGTCTTTTGCTGTGAAGACTGATGCCTTGTATTTATTCAAGTCCTCTGCTATTTCCAGGTTTCTTATTATTATTTTGCCAGCCTCATTTTCAGCTCCTTCATCAATGACTTTCCCTCTATCCTAAGGTCAGAAGTGGGAATGTTCGCTGTTGATTGCACAAAGTTCAGCACCGTTTGCAACTCCTCAGAAACTGAAACTGTCCATGTTCAAATGCAACAAGATCTGGACAATATCCAGGCTTGGGTTGAGATGTGGCAAGTAACATTCATGCCACACAAACACCACGCTGAGACAATCTAACCACCGTCGTTTGCCATTCAATGGTGTTACCATCCCTGGATCCCCCACTGTCAATTTCCTGGGTGTTATCATTGACCAGAAACTCAACTGGACTCACCAGATAAACAAAGTGGCTATAAAAGCAGGTCAGAGGCTAGGAATACTGCAACAAGTAACTCACCTCCTGACTCTGAAAGCCTGTCCACCATCAGGTACAAGGCACAAGTCAGGGGTATGAAGGAATTCTCCCCAATTGCATGGATGAATGCAGCCCCAACAGCACTCAAGAAGTCTGACACCATCCAGGACAAAGCAGCCTGCTTGATTGGCACTACATCCACAAGCATCCTCTCCTTCCACCACCGATGCTCAGTAGTAGCACTGTGTACCATCTACAAGATGTGCTGCAGAAATTCACCAAAGATCGTCAGACAGTACCTTCCAAACCCATGACCACCTCCATCTTGAAGGGCTAGGACAGCAGATACATGGGAGCAACAACACATTCAAGCTCCCCTCCAAGGCACTCACAATCCTAACTTGGAACTATATCAGTGTTCCTTCACTGCCGCTTGGTCCAAATCCTGGAAATCCCTCCCTAACGGTATTATGAGTCAACCCACAGCAGGTGGACTGCAGCAGTTCAAGAAGGCAGCCACCACCACCTTCTCAAGGGCAACTAGGGACGGGCAATAAATGCTGGTCAGCCAGCGATGCCCACATTCCACAAATGGATTTAAAAAAAACGTTGAAGTGTTTACACAGGTCAATTAGCATAATTGAATTTCATTTTAAAGTATCTAATTTTTGTAGATTACCAACGCTGTTTAAAATTGCTTTATTAATACTGAATTAAATACTGACACTTACAGGAAGATACGGGGGAAATCATTAAAACAAATTTCTGTTAATGACCTTTTCCTTTCCAAGTCAAATATAATAGCATAAATTTTGATTGGATGAGATAGATGGTTGTGTGTAATATTAATATGTTTCAACAATCAGAATATAAGGTAAAGATCCATAACATTGGAACTTTACTCCTCTTGAGCTTCGCTCATATTTTAATGAGACGAAGTCACCACAGTGTATTTTGGACATGTGTGTTTTCCAGCATTTCCACACTGATTCAAATTTTCATTCATTCCATGAGTATCTAGGATTGCTAAGTTCAAAGATATGTAAAAGTGGATTTCAGGACCCCATCTTAATTAGGTGCAGTTTTCTGCTTGTTTGTTGAAAATCAGAAAATGCTTAACATAATTGCTTGTTTTTTTATTGCAGAACAAATTGTTGTTGCCCATGTACCCGCTTTGCTCCCCTCGGCAGATGACAAAAAGAGAAAAGTTAAATATCCTGTCACAAAGGGGGAGATTAGAAGACGTATTATCCCTCCTGAGAAAATGTCTAAAACAGTCATTAAAAGCTATCTAAGGCTAAGGAGAGATAACCGTTTTGACATTCGCCAGCTTCTGGATCTGCCTGTGACTGGTTATGACCGGACTCTGCACACATCATTTACTCGACTCTGTGAGGGAGAAGCAAAAACACTGACTGAAAATTTTCATCAACTCAACCTTGGGTACTTTCCTGTCGATGAATGTGCCAGCACGATAGCAGAACACGCTGCAGCTTCAGAAATATATGCAGCAAGGCAAGTGGCAAATCTCTGTATTTAATTGAGAACAACTCAAGGTAATTAGCTAATGTGAGTTCAATGTTGGACCATCACAAGAAGACCTGAGTATGAATCCCAAGCTTGGCTGACTTTTTAATTCACTCAGGAGGTGAGTTTTATCATATATAGCTAATTCCCTAGTAGGAAAATGGGAGAGCATATTGTTGATGGCAGGTGAAGAATTGGAAGTCCGTCTTTTGTTTCCCTTTCCATTCATGCAAAGTGCTGAAAGATTCGCATTGATAGCACCTAACAGATGTCTAAGCCTTCACACAATCAAAACAATGAAAAATATTGTTTGAGATTATTATAATTTTTACATACAAGTGACTAAATGCACAAGTTTAACATTTTTAATTTGAGCTTTATCTGAAATATGTTGTAAAGATGAAAAGCCCTTTAAAACTATTCACTTTAATCTATTTAATCACAACCAGGTATTCTTATACTTTTACTTGTAAAGTAATCTTTTATAATTCATAAACAAAGCACAAGTTAATATACTATGAGCAAATGAAATATTGAGTTATTGTGTGCAGTTTACAGTAGTGTAATTTTAAAAATAACGTATTTTCTGTATACCGCATGCAAAATAGATTGGGACAACTGAGTTACATGGTATTTTGTGTGATGGAACAAAAAAGATGTTCTAATTATATTTAACATCAGATTTGTTTTATTAATGAAAACAAACCAATTTCTGCATGGTTGCTTTCAGTTGAAACTTTAGTCTCCACAAAGCTGATTTATTGGGGTGTCTGAACCCATTTTCTTGCTTCCTTCAAATGATTGAAGCAATTCAGGCATCCTACTGTCCTATTTAAAATTACTTCAAGTGAACAATTTTTAATTTTATTGAAGTGATGGATTACCTTTTCTTATTTTGAGTACAAATTGAGTATTTATTTTGGAACATTTTTGTTTGTACTTTTTGACCTGGTTGCATGTGTACATTGTGATTGGTTCAGATCAATTCTGAACTATCTGATTAGAGAAATAGTAGCAGGTGTTGTTAAACTTGAAAGGGTTCAGAAAAGATTTACAAGATGTTGCTAGGGTTGGAAGATTTGAGCTATAGGGAGAGGCTGAACAGGCTGGGGCTGTTTTCCCTGGAGCGTCGGAGGCTGAGGGGTGACCTTATAGAGGTTTACAAAATTATGAAGGGCATGGATAGGATAAATAGGCAAAGTCTTTTCCCTGGGGTCGGGAACTAGAGGGCATAGATTTAAGGTGCGAGGGGAAAGATATAAAAGAGACCCGGGGCAACTTTTTTCACAGATGGTGATACGTGTATGGAATGAGCTGCCAGAGGAAGTGGTGGAGACTGGTACAATTGCATTATTTAAGAGGCATTTGGATGGGTATATGAATAAGAAGGGTTTGGAGGGATATGGGCCAGGTGCTGGCAGGCGGGACTAGATTGGGTTAGGATATCTGGTCGGTATGGACAGGTTGGACCGAAGGCTCTGTTTCCATGCTGTACATCTCTATGACTCTAAATAGCAGCTTCCTCTCTTAAAATTCCCTCACATACAATCCAACAAATATCTAATATGAGAAAGGCAAGTTGTTGATTCAAATGTGCCACTCATCAAATATTTATCGTGTCTTCCTCAATTTTGTAAGGGATTAGATTAGATTACATTACATTACATTACATTACATTACATTACAGTGTGGAAACAGGCCCTTCGGCCCAACAAGTCCACACCGACCCGCCGAAGCGAAACCCACCCATACCCCTACATTTACCCCTTACCTAACACTACGGGCAATTTAGTATGGCCAATTCACCTGACCCTGCACATCTTTGTGACTGTGGGAGGAAACCGGAGCAGCCGGAGGAAACCCACGCAGACACGGGGAGAATGTGCAAACTCCACACAGTCAGTTGCCTGAGGCGGGAATTGAACCCGGGTCTCTGGCGCTGTGTGGCAGCAGTGCTAACCACTGTGCCACCGTGCCGTCCACATTATACATCAATGTCATTCAGAAATTATGTTTCTGTTTATTTTCACATATTTTTATAAATATTTGGCAAATAATTTGGCTAAAGGAAGAACAGCTACTGAATTAGGTAGAAATATGGAATTTAGCTAGATATATTCTAAACACTAGTTTTTGTTAGGGCTTTACTGAGTGACTATCTCTACGGTACAAGAATAACTAACAACAGGATATAACTGTCTTATAACACGCAGTTTGCAATCTCACCTCTCAGTTTTTAAAGATGGCTAATATGAAAAGCCGAAAAATTCATATTGGTGCATTTGGAGTATTTTATTCTGTGCTGAGTGGAGAGCATTGTGCACTTAATCTAGCCAAATGATTCTTATTTCCCAATGTTGATGCTGGGTAATAAAAACACAAAGGGTATTGTTTTTCCTTTGTTGATATGTTAGTTTGATAATTTTTTTTATACAAAAAAAGGTCAAACCTGGAATAGTTTTTGTCAACTTCTGATCAATGACTAGATTTTTATAACATCTCATCAGAGCATTTTTTTTGAAGTAGATGTGTACTTAGTGGGAGAAAACACTGACATATTTAGGTGGGAATGATTTTAACTGAGATTTGAACAGGTGTCACAGCTTTACTATTAAATTCAAATACAAAGTAATACTATCTTGATTGCATTTTCACAGGTTTTAGTTTTTCTGGTACGTTTAGGACATCGTTTAAATGTTTTACCAATCCTCCTGAACTAAAAGTATTCGCATAAGGCAATCTTTGTCACATAATTTTATGCAGTGAGTGACCTGATGTCTACTTTTCATGTGTATCATTGTGACTTACTTCAGGAGCATTGCAAACAGAAAATTAGGACAGCACTGCTAATATTTCACAGATTAAAACTTCAATAATGTCACATAAGCAACTCTGAACAAAGGAAAATAAACTGTGAGGGCAAACTAGTGAGGAATATAACAATTGACAATGAGAGCTCTTTAAATATATAAAGAGGAAAGTTAATTAATGGTTAATTAATGCTTGGCATGAAAATAGAAATGCAGTGGGGTAATGGTATACCAAAGATAAAATTGCTAGGTGATGGGAAGGAAAGGGAAATAAAGTCACGGCTAGAGGCCATCAAAATGAAATAAAAAGGAGATTAAATTATCTTGGATCTAAGATTAATAGGCAAACATGAATATGTATGGGGAAGTTTGGATTACATTGCTATAGTAGAAGTAGTTGTGACATAATCTAAGTGTAAAGGGACGACATAAAGAAACAAGGAAAGAGAACCCATCGTTAAAGTCTGATAGATGAATATGGGATTGAAACATAGAAAGTAGGAGTAAGATTAACCTATTTGACCCATCAAGCCTGCAGCATTATTCAACATGAACATGGCTGATCCTCTACTTCAATATTATACTCGTGCCATGTGTCCAAAAATCTTATCTATCTTTCTGAAATGTTATCATTTTATTTGACTTCCACTACCTTTTTATGGTAAAAGAATTCCAAAGGCTCTCAAACCTCAGTGACAAAATTTCTTATCTCAATTCTAAATGTAATTCCCTGTATCTTGAGACACAGACCCCTGCTCCCTGCTACCTCACCCCAGATTGGAGAAATATCATCTCTGCAGCTTGTCAGAATTGTATACATTGCAAAATGATCCCACTCTCATTCTTCTAAACTGTAATGAATACAGGCTCATTTGACCGAGTCTCTTTTTGTACAACCTGTCATTACATCCTGGTGAACCTTCACTGAACTCTGTCTGTTGCAAGTATATAGAGTCATAGAGATTTACAGCACGGAAACAGACCCTTCGATCCAACTTGTCCGTGTTGACCAGATATTCTAACCTAATCTAGTCCCATTTGCCAGCAATTGGCTCATATCCCTCAAAACCCTTCCTATCCGGATGCCTTTTATCCTGTTTATTTATCCTATCCATGCCCCTCATGACTTTATAAACCTTTTTAAGGTCACCCCTCAGTCTCCGACATTCCAAGGAAAACAGCCCCAGCCTACTCAACCTCTCCCTATAACTCAAATCCTCCAATCCTGGCAACATCCTACAACATCCTTCTGATAGAAAGGAGAAAAGAATTGCATGCAATATTCGAACAGTGGCCTAACCAATGTCCTGTACAGCCGCAATATGACCTCCCAACTCCTATACTCAACACTCTGACCAATAAAAGAAAGCATACCAAACGCCTTCTTCACTATCCTATCTACCTCCGACTACTTTCAGGGAACTGTGAACTTGGACTACGAGGTCTCTGTTGAGCAGCATTCCCAAGGGCCTTACCATTAAGTGTATAAGTCCTGCTAAGATTTGCTTTTCCAAAATGCCACACCTCGCATTTATTTAAATTAAACTCCATCTGCCACTCAGCCTGTTGGCCCATCTGATCAAGATCCCATTGTATTCTGAAGTAACTTTCTTCGCTGTCCATTACACCTTTTAATTTTCGTGTCATCTGCAACCTTACTAACTATACTTCCTATGTTCACATCCAAATCATTTATGTAAATGACAAAAAGTAGTGGACCCAGCACCGATCCTTGTGACACTCCACTGGTCACAGGCCTCCAGTCTGAAAAACAACCCTCCACCACCACCCTCTGTCTTCTACCTTGGAGCCACTTCTGCATCCCATGTAATCTAACCTTGCTAATCAGTCTCCTATGGGAAACCTTGTTGAACGCCTTACTGAAGTCATTCTAGATCACATCTACCACTCTGCCCTCATCAGTTCTCTTTGTTTCTTTTTCAAAAAAACTCAATCAAGTTCATGAGACATGATTTCTTAAACAAACCCTCAATTTCTTTAGTCATCCAGCATTCCCTATACCTACCAGCCTTCCCTTTCACCCTGACAGGAATATACTTTCTCTGGACTCTTGTTATCTCATTTCTGAAGGCTTCCCATTTTTCCAGCCGTCCTTTTACCTGCAAACATTTGCCCACAATCAGCTTTTGAAAGCTCTTGCCTAATTCTGTCAAAATTAGCCTTCCTCCAATTCAGAACTTCAAATTTTAGATCTGGTCTGTCTTTTTCCATCATTATTTTACAACTAATAGAATTATGGTCGCTGGCCTCAAAGTGCTCCCCACTGACACCTCAGTCACCTGCATTGCCTTATTTCCCAAGAGTAGGTCAAGTTTTGCACTTGCTCTAGTAGGTACATCCACATACTGAATCAGAAAATTTTCTTGCACATACTTAACGAATTCCTCTCCATCTAACACTATGGCAGTCCCAGTCTATGTTTGGAAAGCTGCAATCCCCTACCATAACCACCCTATTATTCTTTCAGGTAACTGAAATCTCTCTACAAATTTGTTTCTCAATTCCCCGCTGACAATTAGGCATGTATAATATAACCCCAGTAAGATGATCATCCCTTTCTTATTTATCAGTTCCATCCAAATAACTTCTCTGTCTGTATTTCCAGTAAAATCCTCCCTCAGTACAGCTGTAATGCTATCCCTTGCCAAAAACACCACTCCCCCTCCTCTCCTGCCTCCTTTTCTATCCTTCCTGTAGCATTTGTATCCTGGAACATTAAACTGCCAGCCCTGTCCATCTCTGAGCCATGTCTCTGTAATTGCCATGACATCCCAGTCCCATGTTCCTAACCACACCCTGAGTTCATCTGCCTTCCCTGTTAGGCCGCTTGCTTTGAAGTAAATGCAGTTTAATTTATCAATCCTACCTTGTTCTCCGCTTTGTCCCTACCTGCCCTGACTGCTTGACTTGCTCCTTTTCCCAACTGTACAAGTCTCATATTGATCTCTTTCCTCACTGTCTCCCTGAGTCGTCTCTCCCCCCCACTAGTTTAAATCCTCCCGAGCAACTGTAGCAAATCTCCCTGCCAGTATATTAGTCCCCTTCCAATTTGGGTGCAATCCATCCTTTTTGTAAAGGGCACTTCCACCCCAGAAGAAATTCCAGTGATTCAAAAATGTGAACCTTTTTCCCATGCATCAGCTCCTCAGCCACGCATTTATCTGTTCTATCCTCCTATTTCTACCCTCACTAGCTCATAGCACCAGGGGTAATCCAAATATTACTACCCTCGAAGACCTCCTTTTTAAATTCTTGCCTAACTTCATCCTTTTCCCTTCCTATGTTGTTGGTTCCAATGTGTACAATGACTTCCTGCTGGCCCCTCTCCCCTTTGAGAACATTCTGCACCCTCTCTGAGACATTCATGATCCTAGCACCGGGGATACAACACATCATTCTGATTTTTCGCTGATGGCCTCAGAAACGTCTGTCTGTGCCTCTGACTAGAGAGTCCCCTATCATAATTGATCACTTGGAACCTGACATACCCCTCATTACATTAGAGCGTCTCTCAATAGCAGAAACCTGGCTGTTCATGCTACATTACCCTCAGAGTCTATCACCCCCTACATGTTCCAAAACAGCATACTTGTTTGAAATGGGGATAGCCACAGAAGACTCATGCACTACCTGTTTATCTCTCCTATCTTTCCTGGGGTTAACCCATCTATCTGACTGTATCTGCGGCTTTCCTTCCCTCCTATAAGTGCCATTTATCACACCCCCAACTCTTGTAAATTCCTCATTGCCTCTAACTGTCACTCCAGCTGATCCAATATCTTTTCTTTGGGTGAGGAGACCAAAACTGCATGCACTATTCCAGATGTGGTCTATCCTAGACACTTTATTGCTACAACAATACATCATTGCGCTGATAATGATACCTTGTCTGCAAGATTCATCTGCATGGTTGCATTCAATGACTTGCATAGAAGGAGACCAACGTCCCTTTGTACTTCAACATTTATTAATATGTCACTTATATGTGAGGCCCAAGCCCTGATCCCTGTCATATCAAACTAGCAACATCTTCCCCTCTACAAAAATGCATTTATTCCTCCTCTTTGCTTTCTATCTGGCAACTAATTCTGAATTCATGCCAGTGTAAGGGTGATATTTATTAAAAAATAATTTGTGAAAGCAGAAAACAGAAGTTTTGTTCCCAACTCATAAGAAAAAGTAAAACAGGATGGTCTACAATTACTAAAAATTTGATAATTCTACAAGAGATACTGGCACCAGGTGGTCTTTGGGAATAATAGGTAATTATCTAGATATGGGCAGTGGATTGGTTGGACTTTTGTCAGAAAACTGAGGAGAGAGCAGTTGGGTCTTGGACCTTTTTTAAAAACAGCCTGCCAGCAAGTGAGAATGCTCCCTCTCAGTGTGAGTGGAAAAGAAATAACACTTAAAGACTTTGCGGAAGGGAAGAGCTGCTATCTTGAACCAAGACTTAAATGACTGGCAATGTAATTGAGGTCCACCACAGTAAATAAAAATACCGAAAAACAAGGAAAACTGAGAAAGTCACCTCATTCCACGATTTTTTTATTTGGACTCTGATCCACAACTTTGTGCCTTTTTATCAAAGTTTTTATCCATGATATTTCCTGGAAAAAAAAGCCTGTTTGTCTCATCACTTTGCCCATCCTATGTGTGAATTAATCTGTATGTTTGGATTAAAAGGGTGTTTACAGTTTAAGTTTGCACATTAGGTAATTTGTTTTTCCCAAATATTGGAAGATACAGTTTGTTATAAGTTTTTTGTTTATTGAAATTTGGTGTGCGTTTCCTAGATAATGTGTGACCTCAGTAAAAGCTTTCTGAAATCGATAATAGACCACATCCACTCATTCTTCCTTATCTATTCTACTAGTTACATCCTGAAAATAGTGAGGTTTGTGAAACATGATTTCTCTTTCATAAATTCATCTTGACTTTTTTTTAATCCTATTGATATTTTCTTAAGTGATCTGTCAAAGCATTCTGTGTAAAAGCATCTAGTATTTTGTCTACTACTGGGAAGGTTAGAAATGTGATTTACATTTGTAAAGCAAGTTATGATGATCTGAAATGCACTGCTTGAAAGGATGGACACAGATTCAGTGGTAACTTGCTAAAATGAATTGGTTATATACTTGAAAAGCAAATGTCTCCAGGGCTGTAAGGTAAGTGCAGTGGATTGAAACTATTTTGATTGATTTTTCTGAGAGCTGACTTTGACACAGTAGCTGAGTGGCCTACTCTGTGCGGTATGATTCTATGAAACAAAAATCAAATGTTTAATTCTCCTGTACTGACATGCCTGACCTACGCTTGACTACAGACAAATTATGCATTAAGCTTTCCATCAAACTTGATTTGGTGAAACATTAATAATATTTCACAGTTTAATTATCCCTCACTCACTTCTTTACCCCATTGCCATTAAAGATTCTTATGGACTTATCCAACTTGTTGATGACAAATAATAATTGATAAATATCTACATGTCATGTCAACTGTGTGCAGAAGATAGATATATCAAAAATTAAAACTAATGAAATGTGTCATAGAGTGATACAGCATGGAAATAGACCCTTCGTTCCAACCACTCCATGCCAAACATAATTCCAAACTAAACTAGTCCCACCTGCTGCTCGTGGCCCATTATCTTCCAAACCTTTCCTATTCATGTATCTATCGAAATGTCTTTTGAACATTGTAATTGTACCTGAATCCACCACTTTCTCAGCAAGTTCATTCCACACGTGAACCACCCTCTGTATTAAAAAAAATGCCTCATGTCTTTTTCAAATCTCTCTTCTCTCACCTTTAAAAAATGTGCCCCCTACTCTTGAAATCCCCCATCCTAGGAGAAAGACAACTACCATTAATATCTATTCCTCTCATTATTTTATAAACTTCTATCAGATCATCTCTCAACCTCCTATGCTCCAGTGGAAAACATCCCAGCCCATCCAGCCTTTCTTTATAACTGAAACCTTTCATAACCAGCAACATCCTGTTAAATCTTTTCTGAACCCTCTCCAGCTTGATGATATCATTTCTATAATTGGGCGACCAGAACTGGACACAGTATTCCAGAAGCAATCTCAATAATGTCCTGTACAACCTCAACATGACTTCCCAATTCTTATACTTAAAAGGACTGAGCAGTGAAGGCAAACATGCCAAACATCTTTTTAACTACCCTGTCTATATGTGATGCAAACTTCAAAGAATTAAATACTTGCACTCCGAGGTGCCCCTGTTCTATAATAATATCCAAGGCTCTACCATTAATTGTATAAGTCCTGCCCTTGTTTGTTGTACAAAAATGCACTACCTCACATTTATCCAGATTAAACTCCATCTGCCATTTTTCAGCCCATTGACCCATTTGATCAAGATCCCTTTTGTAATCTGAGAAAACCTTCTTCGCTGTGTGCAATGCCACCACCAATTTTGGTGTTGTCAGCAAACTTACTAACCGTGCCTTCTATGTTCTTGTCCAAATCATTTATACAAATGACAAACAAAAGAGGACCCAGAACTGATCCCAATGGAACACTGCTGGGCACAAGTCTCCAGGCCAAAAACCAACCCTCTGCCATTTCTATCTGTCTCCTGCCATTAAGCCAATTATGTACCCAATTGGCAAACTCATCCTGAATCCCATTTGACCTAACTTTACTGAGTTGTCTGCCATGCTGAACCTTGTCGAAAGCTTTATTAAAATCCAGATAAACAACATCCACTGCTCTGCTATCATTAATCTTTAAGGCAACTTCCTCAAAAAATGCTATCCTAAATCAATTTTTGCCTTTCTAAATGTTCATAACTCCTATCTTTTATAATCACCTCCAACAATTTACCCACAACCGAAATCAGACTCACAGGTCAACATTTCACAGTTCTTTCCTTCCTTTCTTAAACAAAGGTACAACAGTAGCTACCCTCCAGTCATCAGGCACTTCACCCATAATTTTAGATGTTGCAAATATTTCTGCAAGGGGTCTCATAATTTCCTCTCTCACTTCCAACAACGTTCTGCAATACATTAGATTAGGTCCTGGAGATTTATCCACCTTTATATTCTCTAATACTTACTCAATGTGAACTGTTTTTAAAACATTAAAGTTTATTTCTCTGCATTCTCTAAACTCCATTTCTTTCTCCACAGTAAAAACTGACATGAAATATTACATTTCGTATCTCTCCCATCTCCTGGTGTTCAACACAAAGACAACCTCCTTGTTGTTACATGTTTTTTCAGTTGGTTCTGTTTTGACTTTTTAACAACGTATGAGCATAAGCATTAAATCCGTCTTTTTCATGTGAAGCTCAGTGTTTATTATTACCTATTGTACTTAATGTTTTCAATGTCAGATAAATCACTGCCTGAGTTGAAACACTGGAAGGATATTGATTTCATTTGGACTGTTCTATCCAGGAAATAGTGTTTGTAATTTGATTTTTATTTTAGAAAAGTTGATCTAATGGAACAATAGTGAAAGAACCTACAAAGTTTTCATGTAGGCTTACCAAATTCTTTTATTTTCTCCAGAAAGGTGATTGAAGATCTTGACACAATCATGGACAGTTTTATGTGGCAGGAGCATCCATATAATTTAATCACACATGGATTTGGTCCTCAGAACATCAAGGTAGTTTTGGACTTGGTAAAACTGCTTCTGCGAGAATCACTACGGAAATCCTCATCCTGATGCAGACAAAATAAAATCACTGGGATTTGTAGGTTCTTTTTCAAAAAAAGCTATGTAATAGTGGAACTTATTGTTTTTAGTCTGTTTATCTTGTTAAATTTATGTGTAACTAGCTTTGTATGAATATTTCCAGAAATGTTGTTTATAATATGAGTAATGTACAGTGGCCCCTCTCTATCTGTAGGACTTCCATGTACAAATTGGATGAGAGTTGGGAAATAGGCATCTTATGGGCTTTATGTTGGAGAATCAGTAAAGATTATGTATATATTAGAGTTATAGTGAGTGGCTACTGTACTTCAAAATAAAACCTGCATTTCAAGAAAAATAATAGTGGTGTGTAATGTGAAATGTTTACATGAACCAAATGAACACTGCTGTTAAATAAGAATTTTAAAATGTATACATTTGTTTAATTTAACATTTCACATTTTAGTTTTGTCCAAAATTATGATATCATGTACAAGTGTTTGCAGGCATCTAACTAAAGACACCTCTGATAGCAGCAACAAAATACCCCTTATGTCATTTTTAAATCTTCATCCCCTTACCATAAATATTTGGTCTCTGGTCTTGAAATCCCCACTCTAGGGAAAAGATACACTCTATTTACCTTTCTATACCCCTCACGATTTTATAAACCTCTATAAGATCACCCCTCAACCTCCTACATTCCAGTGTAAAAGGTCCCAGCCAATCAAGACATTCCATTCCCGGAAGCATCCTAGTAAATCTCTTCTTAACCCTTTCCAGCTTCATAATATCCTTCCTGTAACAAGACGAACAGAACTGGACATAGTACTCCAGAAGAGGCCTCATCAGCGTCCTATCCAACCTCAACATAACATCCCAACTCATACTCAGAGGTCTGAGCAATGAAGGGAAATGTGCTAAGCTATCTATATGTAATGCAAACTTCAAATAATTGTGTACCTGAACGCCTAAGTCTCTCTGTGAAATATTCTTTGTACCAGCCTTACATAAGTCCCCTCTCTCACTTGTTTTTTTTGGTAAATTGATGACTATTTGACTTGTTCCCTGCCCACATCTCAAACTGGAAGATTTCATCAGCTTTGTTTTTGCATTTCCCTCACCTTCTCATGGCCCATTTCCTCCAGCTCTTCCCTTGTGTCCTTCAATCATTTTATCTCCATTCTGAGACTAGCCTGTAGACTAATATGCACTGCAAGCCCACAGACTGACTTGTTTACCAGAATGCATTTGCTTCCTGTGTAAACTTTATTTTTTTCATCTGGTTTCTACCTCTCTGTCATATCTGCTCTGACCATTTCCCAGACCAACGCTTTCAATGTAACTGAAAACTTTAATGTTCCCTCAACATGGTTGTCGGGATCCTTAGCATGTCTGTACCAATTCTCACTTCTTTCACTTTCACTTCTTTCCTTCTCTTCCAGAATCATGGTAAGGTTTTCTTTGACCTCAGCTTCATCCCACTAACCTCCACATAGTATGTCTTCAATTGCAAAAGGATTTGAGTTCAGAAATAAGGATGTCTTACTGCAGTTATTTGTAAGGCTGCCCCTGGAGTACTGTGTGCAGTTTTGGTCTCCCTACCTAAAAGAGGATATGACCTGGGTCATCCGCATGGGCCCCAGCTATGCAGGCTTCTTCGTCGGGTACGTGGAACAGTCCATTTTCCACAGCTACACCGGCACCATTCTCCATCTTTTCCTCCGCTACATTGATGACTGTATCTGCATTATCTCATACTCCCACGAGGAGGTTGAACAGTTCATCAAATTCACCAATAACTTGCACCCCAACCTCAAATTCACCTGGACCATCTCTGACACCTCCCTCCTCTTCCTGGACCTCTCCATCTCCAGTGACTGACTAACCACAGACAATTACTACAAACCCACCAACTCTTGCAACTACCTGGACTACACCTCCCATTCTGCCTCCTATAAAAATGCCACCCCTTATTCCCAAATCCTTCGCCTCCTCTGCATCTGCTCCCATGAGGACCAATTCCACCTTAGAACATCCCAGATGCCCTCCTTCTTCAAAGACTGCAATTTTCCCTCCCATGTGGTCAGTGATACCCTTCAGCACATCTTCTCCACTTCCCACACCTCCAATTGCAACAAGGACGGAATCCTCCCCCCCCCATCCTCACCTTCCACCCCACCAACGTACAGGTACATCTCATCATTCTCCACCACTTCCACTACCTACAAATAGACCCCACCACGAGGGATATATTTCCCTCCCCACCTCTATCTGCATTTCAGAGAGACCATTCCCTCCGCGACTCCCTTGTCAGATCCACACACCCCACTCCCAGCACCTGCTTCTGCCAAAGCAAGAAGTGCAAAACCTACGCCCATACTTCCCCGCGCTCACGTCTGTCCAAGGCTCCAAAAGATCCTTTCACATCTGACTGAAATTTACCTGTACTTCCACACACGTCGTCTACTATATCTGTTGCACCCGATGTGGTCTCTTCTACATTGGGGTGACTGGACGCCAACTTGCGGATCGTTTCAGAGAACATCTCTGAAACACCCGCACCAACCAGCCCCACTGCCCCTTGGCTGAACACCAACTCCCCCTCCCAAGCCGCCAAGAATTTGCAGGTCCTGGGCCTCCGCCATCGCCCAACCCTTATGAACCGACGCATGGAGGAAGAACGTCTCATCTTAAGCCTTGGGACCCTGCAACCACATGGGATGAATGTGGATTTCGTCAATTGCCTCATTTCCCCTCACCCCACCTCATCCCAGCCCCAAGCCTCCAACTCGGCACCACCCTCTTGAACTGCCCGTTTTCCTTTCCACTTATCTGATCCACACTCCGATCTATCACCTTTCCCCCCCTCACCTTCATCTACCTATCACATTCCCAGCTACCTTCCCCCAGCCCCATTTCCCTCCCATTTATTTCTCAGCCCCTCTGGTCCACCAGCCTCATTCCTAATGAAGGGCTTACGCTGAAAATGTCGATTCTCCTGCTCCTCGGATGCTGCCTGACCTGCTGTGCTTTTCCAGCATCACACTCTCGACTCTAATATATCTTTGCCATAAACAGTGTGCAGCAGAGGTTCTCTGGGCTGATAATAGAGATGGGAGGACTGTCGTGTCAGGGGAATTGGTTTGGCTAGGTCTGTATGCACTACATTTTAGAAGAATGAGAGGAATTTGATATTTGATTAAAATATATGAAATTCTAACAAGGTTAGACAGACTAGACGCATAGAGTTTGGGAGTCTAGAACCATAGGTGACCATGTCAAGATTTGGGGTAGGTCATTTAGGACTGAGGTGAGGAAACATTTCTTCACTCAGAGGATGATATCTCGATAAAATGCACTACCAGAGAAGGCTGGTTCACTGAATATATTCAAGGAAGAGATTAACAAATTTTTAGATATTAAAGGCATCAAAGGGTGTTGGCAAGAAAGCAGAAATATGGTGTTGAGATAGAGGATCAACAGTGATAATACTGAATGGCAGAGCAGGCTCAGAGGGCTAAATAGCACACTACTGTTCCTAGTTTCTGTTCAGTTTATAATTATTTGACATTTGTGATGCCACCACCAAACCGTTTTCAGCTTCCCTTTCAGCAATCTGAGAAGACTGTTACACTTGTGCTTCCTCAATCACTGCAAACAACCCTCTCCTTCCTGTAGTATCTTCCAACAGAACCATTGATTTTGCAATATCTATGCTTTTACTATTACCCTTCTCACTGATCAATGCCTAAACATTCCTTTCAGATGAAGCAACAGTTTACTTGTACAGTGTATGATAAGTCTCCCAACTAATGTTATAACTGGACAAATCAGATCTCAGTCTGAAACATCTTCATAAATCACATTTTGGCTTCAACAAAGTGATCTCTAACTGAAACAAAAGCAGACAATGCTGCAAAGTTTGCTTGAGCCACAAAATAAGTTTATTTAAAATAAAAGAATAAATAAACTATATACTTGCACCACATTTAAAGATTCTTAAATACTGTAAAAGTATAATTGAATTAATCCCCAAGTTCTCCTTTATTAGTTGAAAAGAAAAACAATAGCTCTTGTAAAGTTCCCAAAACCCACTCCTGCTAGAGAACCCAAAAGCACTATTTGCACACTACCCACATTAAAATCCCTGTCTCTAACACGAAAACAAACACAGAAAATGCTGGAGAAACACACCACCCTGTCAGTATCTGTGGAGAGAGAAACAAAGTTAAAGCTTCAAGATTGGTATGTCTTCAGTATTGAAATTGACCTGAGTTCTTCAGTACACCATTTTGTGTTTGTTTTAGATTTCCAGCATCTGGTATTTTGCTTTTATTTGAGTCTCTAACACTTACATAAATTTCATTTATAGACGAGAACTGCACACCACTTCATGCAGCAATTATACACCTGGGCTTAAACAAATTCAGTTTTAAAGCCCAATGTTCTGGTCTGGGACTACCACCAACTCTTTACTCAAAGGTCATCAAGTTTCACTGTATCCTTCCCTTTTCAGGAGTAATAGTCTCTGAATGCATTTTTATCAAAGGACTTCGCTGGCCAACTTAAAATCAAACTAAAAAATTAAGCTCTTTCTCTAAGACATGGATGTTTCCTGTGAGGTGAAGAGAAACTTCTTTAGTCAAAGAGTTGTTAGGATTTGAAAAGTGACGCATGGGAGAGTGGTGGAGGCAAATTCCATTGGAGGTTGCAAAGGATCTGGATAAATATTTGAAAAGGATGAAGTTAGAGGACTACTAAGATAGGGCTGGAGACTGGGACTAGCTGGATTGCTCTAACAGAAGCCAGGACAAACATGATGGGGCAAATGGCCTCCTTCTGAACTACAAAATACTACAATTCTATAAGCTTAAAAAGAACTCTTCTAATTCTAAAATTAGTCATTAGTTTTTCTTTAAGGAAATCACCACGGCTACAGGAATACTTACATTACAAATTAATTGTTAACTTCAGACATACAGCAAACTCCCATGTTACTGACACAAAAGTTGTCAGCAAAAGTATTAAGTGACGTGGACCAAAGGCAATTATATGGAGTTTGGACAGATAGTCATGATCTCATTGAATGGTGGAATAGGCTTGAGGGGCTGAATGATCTACTCCTGTTCCCAGTATCTCTTTTATATACTGCACATCATAATACTAATGTGAATGACCAAACAGAGATTATGTGTCCACTTTGCAGAAGTGTTCAGTGCACAAACATGACACCATATTTCCAGTTGTGTACCATTTTAATGTTCTGTCTACTGTCTGAACTCTCTGTCTCCAACTTCCACTGACCTGTTGGAGCTCAATATTAACTCAAAAGATCACCTGTTCCAATCTCAAAAGTGATTTCAATTTCATAACATAGTCTCTATTTTTAAAAAAAATTTGATTGGTAATTATTCTGCTATTTCTATTTACACAGCTTTTATTTACACCTACCTTTTATTTCTCTACTTGACCTATTAGCATTTTTCTTTGCATTGTGCATTATATCTTTTATGAGTAGGAGTTTGCTGAGAATCAAGTTCTCATGTTTATGAGTGGTTAAGATTTCCAAAGCTAATTTAAGGATCAAACATTTTTTCTCTTCACGAAGCTCTGCTTGAAGTTATGCATTCAGAACAATCAAATGTGATGAAAGTCGGCAATGGATTAATGATGTATGGATCATAACTTCAAAAACTAATGTAACTAGATTTTTTTGGAAGGTAAGTAAACAATGAAAGTATCAGCTCACTGAAAGATAACTATCTTTCACCAGTTCATCCTGAAGTATATGAGTTATTGTGCTTTGCAAAAGCTGAATAAATGGAAAACAGTAAAATAATCAGAATTTTCTCATTCTGACTCTTTGAACATTGTCGAGTCTTTGGAAGAGAAGAGAAAATCTGGGAGCACAGACATCTTCGGAGGCTTACAAACATTAGCAGATATTTCTGACACAGGAAATGTACAGTTATTTGGGTGTGTTAGAGGAATTGTGGCCTTCAACAACCCAAGGACAGTCTGGCTGCAGTGTGCATCCTGCCTACAAAGACCTGTAGGGTGAATAAAAGATAAAGTTGCAATAGTCATACCAGACCATAGAGCTGCTCTCTCATTAGACAGATGATTGGTGTTGGTTTAACTTGAGGGTCACAACACCTCAAGGCAAGGGGAGAGTTGAGATGGAGAGTCTTACATGGTTGCCTCAGTCAATGCGGGAAATAAACCCATGCTGTTGGCATCACTCTGCATCACAAACTAACTGATCGCCTACAGGGTGAATAATCCATTATTAGCAATGAAAGTTGTCATTGTCCTCATTTTTTTTGCCATGTGAAGCTTCCAACACCCAGTGAATACATCCCAGGAGTTAGTTGTTTTTCAATGATTCAGGTCTCTTAAATAAATAAGTAAAGCCCTAATGCTTGCTATTTCATTTATTAGAAAAACACCAGCAGCAGATCACCTTTTTGGTAGGAGACGACGCATGAATCTTGTTTCCCAGTCTATTGGAGTTTCCTCACCTCAATTGTATCATATCCCGTGCTGACCTTGCTAATGGGAACTTATGTTCCCCTTTCCTTATCTCCTTAATACTAAGAACAGTGCAAAGCTAGGACAAAACTGAATAACAAATGACCTGCTCTTTGTCATAATCCTTTGCACTAAGAGCCTCAGGCCACTTCCAGCAAAAAAATCGCCGAGGTGTAGAGCACAGAAAAATGCCCGTAAGCCCGTTGCATTTGCACCAGTCAAAAACACCCAGCTATTTTAATCCTGTTTTCAGCACTTGGCCCATAGCTTTATATTCCTTGGCATCACAAGTGCATATCTAAATTCTTCTTAAATGTTATGAGGGTTTATTTCTCTCGTAGTGAGTTCCAGATTCCCATCACCTTCTGAGTGAATTTTTCTTCCTTCACATCCCCTCTAGACCTCCTGCCCTTTAGCTTAAATGTATGCCCCTTGGTTATTGATCCCTTTGCTAGCGGTAACTGTTCCTTCTTGTCTACCCTGTCTATTACCTTCATCATCATTAAGACCATCTTTCCACTTCTAACGTCTTTTTGAAAGTGACTGGAGAGGAAATATTCAAAAATCCTTTGCGCACACTAACATTGATGTCTTTGGCTCAGTATAGATCTCAAAACTCAAAAAATCTTTTGAAGAGAGCCACTGTCAAATGGCAGAAATACTAATTATGCAAAAACTATTAGACTTGGGGCTATCTTTGTGCCGAAATGTTTGACTGACTAAATGAAGGAAATGTCTTTTGCATGAGGAACAGAGATTTGTATGTTAGTAACAGATGTTTTGGTAATCATGTGAAAGCAGCAGAAACAACCTAAATTATCATATAGCCACGTTTGCTATAAAATGGGTAACTGGGTGATGCACAAACGTGCCCAATGCCACTCTTAGACTAGCTATCCTAAAAACTGAAAGAAATTCCAAGCACCTGAATTCCTTTATTTTCAATTACTATTCATACTCATGGTGCTGTAATTTGATATCTTGTATTGCAATTTTTACCCTGTGTATTGTTAAGCACTACTGCTTGTGGATGTTCTTTTACAATGAGGTGAGTTCTCTGTTTAAAATAATACCAATGGAGGAAAGTTGGATGGTTGGTAATTGTGGATTTGGAGAGCATGAGTGAGCTGTTGAATAAGTTATTTGCAAATAAGAAAGTAGGTACTAAATAGGTGGGATAAGGGGTAATTAAAAGTCACTAATCCAGCTACACTGCATTTTGGGTTGCTGGTAGAAATTAGGGTGAAATTGAAGAAGGTCTCACTGTAATCTTCTCCATAAGTGATTACAGAGGACTGGAAAATACCAAAATGACACCCATGTTAAAATAAAATAGAAGGATAGTCTGCTAACTATTGGTGTTCCATCAGTAATGGGAAAACTACTAGAGATCACTGGCATGGATAAAATTCTTTCCTACTTGGTAAATATGAAATTGCTAGAATGGATGGAAGCAAAATGCTGGAAATTGACAGCAAATTTGTCAGCATCTCTGGAGAGTGAATCAGCTTCAGTAGTGTTACTCCACATATGCTACTGATGTGAGATATGTTATTGAACTGTGTGAGCATTGGAATCAAACTGACATAGTTCCATAGTTCTTTTTTTAAGCCACCTGTGGTTATAATTGAATCTTGGTCCCAAATTTTCCATAACACCAGTGCCAGTAACACATGCCTGTGTTTATTCAATTGATACCTGCAGCTACAAGTGTTGTTGACAAACTAACTTCGAAACCACCATGCAATCAGCCATTGCTTGACAGCATAGTTTTTCAGGGATGGTAGTGACATCTTGATGTTGAACTCCTCTAAAGTAACCAGGCACTTTACAATATGGAAAGAAGACATGCATTTTGATTGCACCTTTGACAATTGCTGAATGTCTGAAAGTTCTATGCAGCCAGTGAAGTACTTTTGAAATGTACTCAGTTTGTAATATAGAAACTGTAGTAGGCAATTTGGTCACAGCAACTCCCACAAAAGTACTGTGATGTATGTAATGTCAACTGAAGGATTAATATTAATTAGGACATCAGGAAAACTCTCCTATTGTACATCAAAATAGTACCATGGAATCTTTCAGATCCACCCTGAGAGGGCACAAAGGTGTTTTTTTTAACATCTCACCCAATAATGCACCCCTCCCACAATACTGCACTGGAACTTCACCCTTGATTTTTAGGTCTTCGTACTTTGGTCTTAAGTATGGAGAGACTGGTAATATCTAGGTAAGGTTATGGGCTGTAATAGCCTTTGTTGAAAGTCAACATGCTAAGTTATGAATTTTCTTAATTTTCTAGAAAGGCATATAAAATATATCCTCAACCCTGCAGAAAATGTTTTTCGGTGCAGAATTTAATAATTGATGACACCTAGTGGTACAAAACAAGTTTTACACCATTTAAACAAATCAGAATCATCATATGAATTCCAGTGCACTTAATTTTAAGGTGTATTTTACAAAATTTGAAACTTTGTTTCTTTCGTGAAGATTACATTTTTTAACTCTTAAGTTCTGTAATGTTCAACATTATAGAGTGCTGTTTAGCTTTTTTTTACATTTTTCTGGGAAAAAATATTTTAATTTGTTTAATATTTGTTATTTACTATATTTGTTATTTAAATGAAGCAAATGAATGTTTCATTATAATATGATTTTGTATGGTAAGCATTGTAGGTAAATTTTATTGATCTGGGAGGAACATGCACAACAGCTTCAACATTAATAAAAGTTCTTTTATGGTACTGAATATCATGGTAACTCTTTCCCTGGCAACTAGTTATCAACTAGTTTGTAACAACACTACTTACTGCAAAATGTCCAGATTACAGAGGAGGAAGTGCTGGATGTCTTGAAATAGGTAAAGGTGGATAAATCCCCAGGACCTGATCAGGTGTACCCGAGAACTCTGTGGGAAGCTAGAGAAGTGATTGCTGGACCTCTTGCTAAGATATTTGTATCATCGATAGTTACAGGTGAGGTGCCGGAAAACTGGAGGTTGGCAAACGTGGTGCCACTGTTTAAGATGGGTGGTAAGGACAAGCCAGGGAACTATAGACCAGTGATCCTGACCTCGGTGGTGGGCAAGTTGTTCGAGGGAATCCTGAGGGACAGGCTGTACATGTATGTGGAAAGGCAAGGACTGATTAGGGATAGTCGACATGGCTTTGTGCATGGGAAATCATGTCTCACAAACTTGATTGAGTCTTTTGAAGAAGTAACAAAGACGATTGATGAGAGCAGATCAGTAGAAGTGATCTATATGGACTTCAGTAAGGCGTTCGACAAGGTACCCCATGGGAGTCTGATTAGCAAGTTTAGATCTCATGGAATACAGGGAAAACTAGCCATTTGGATATAGAACTAGCTCAAAGGTAGAAGACAAAGGGTGGTGGTGGAGGGTTGTTTTTCAGACTGGAGGCCTGTGACCAGTGGATTGCCACAAGGATCGGTGCTGGGTCCTCTATTTTTTCTCATTTACATAAATGCTTTGGATGCGAGCATAAGAAGTACAGTTAGTAAGTTTATAGATGACACCAAAATTGGAGGTGTAGTGGACAGCGAAGAGGGTTACCTCAGATTACAACAGGATCTTGATCAGATGGGCCAATGGGTTGAGAAGTGGCAGATGGAGTTTAATTGAGATAAATGCGAGGTGCTGCATTTTGGGAAAGCAAATCTTAGCAGGACTTATACATTTAATGGTAAGGTCCGAGGGAGTGTTGCTGAACAAAGAGACCTTGGAGTGCAGGTTTACAGTTCCTTGAAAGTGGAGTTGCAGGTAGATAGGATAGTGAAGAAGGTGTTTGGTATGCTTTCTTTTATTGGTCAAGAGTATTGAGTACAGGAGTTGGGAAGTCATGTTGCGGCTGTACAGGACATTGTTTAGGCCACTTGGAATATTGTGTGCAATTCTGGACTCCTTCCTATCGGAATGATGTTGTGAAACTTGAAAGGGTTCAGAAAAGATTTACAAGATGTTGCTAGGGTTGGAGGATTTGAGCTATAGGAAGAGGCTGAACAGGCTGGGGCTGTTTTTCCCTGGAGCGTCGGAGGCTGAGGGGTGACCTTATCGAGGTTTACAAAATTATGAGGGGCATGTATAGGATAAATAGGCAAAGTCTTTTCCCTGGGGTCGGGGAGTCCAGAACTAGAGGCCATAGGTTTAGGGTGAGAGGGGAAAAATATAAAAGACACCTAAGGGGCAACTTTTTCACACAGAGGGTGGTATGTGTAAGGAATGAGCTGCCAGAGGAAGTGGTGGAGGCTGGTACAATTGCAACATTTAAGAGGCATTTGGATGGGTAAATGATTAGGGTTTGGAGGGATATGTGCCGGGTGCTGGCAGGTGGGACTAGATTGGGTTGGGATATCTGGTCGGCATGGACGGGTTGGACCGAAGGCTCTGTTTCCATGCTGTACATCTCTATGACTCTAAATACTGATTGCTTAGAATGTTCCTGAATGAGAATGGGGTAAGTTACTGCTATACAGTGCACATTGTCGGTGGAGGGAATCAATGTTTCAGTTGATGGATGGAGTGAAAATCAAGTAGGCTGCTTTGTCGTTGATGATATCAAACTTCTTAAATGCACTAATTCAAGCAAGCGGAGAGTATTCCATTATGCACCTGATTTATGTCTTGTCAATGGTGGATAGGCTTTGAGGTGTAAGAGGTTCTAGTGGGTTCCAATGTTTTAGTCAGATTTCTGTCTTACAACCTTGATGAACTTGGAAATCTGCTGCATGTATCCAAACTCTCAAGATGTTCTTTTCACATATCATTCCTGTATTCATTCACCTATCCAGCAAAAATTCAATTGTAAAGTTCTTTGTGTTGAAATCCCTCACTCCCTCACTACCTCCTATTTGAGGTTGGCAGTATATTTTCTCTGAAATCAGTAATTTGAGTGCTGTGCTCTTTAAATTTGGCACTGTGAGGAACTGTTCATTCTCTGAAACTGATACTATGAACACTGTATGTTTTTTAAACTTGGTATTGTGAGTTTTACATTCTCTGGACTCAGTAACTTGAACACAATGATCTCTGAACTCACTACAGTGAGCAGTGAGTGATCTCTGAACTCAGTACTATGTGCATTGCGTGATCCGGAATTTGGTACAGTGAGCACTGTGCAGTAACTGAACTTGGTACCATGTGTATTGTAGCATCTGTGAACTCGGTACAATGAGCTCTGTGTGATCACCGAACTCGGTATGGTGAGTATTGTATAATCTTTCAATATGGTACTGTGAGCACTGTTTAGTTTTGCACTTGCCCTGAGGCATGCTACATTGGTGAGACCAAGCAGACGCAATGACAGTGGATGAATGGATACCGTGCAAAAGTTGCCAGACAGTGATGGTCCCTCCCACCCGGGGAACATGTCAGCGGTCTGGGACATTCGGCCTTGGATCTTCGGGTGACCGTCCTAAAAGGCAGACTTCGGGATACACAACAACTAGAGTGGCCAGCAGAGTCTGATAGCCAAGTTTGGTACTCATGAGGATGGCCTCAACCGTGACCGTGGGTTCATGTCACACTATAGGTGACCCCACTACACTATACACTCTCACACACACAGGCAAACACTCTTACAAATTCACACAAATGCTGACACTCTTTCATACACACGCTCTCTCTCATGCACACACACACCCCACAATCACACCCATGCACACACCCTCTCACAGGCGTATACTCTATCACATTCAAGCACACACTATTAAGCCCGCATGCACATACACACTCACACTCTCTCCCTCTCTCCTACACACACACATACACACACACTGTCTCTCTCCCACACATGTCAATTGAGAGGGTGAATTTGCATTTGCAGAATTATATTTGCAGATACATTCTATAGGCAGTCATTATTTTTTATAATCCATGTGACATTTTATAAATTTCTGCTTTGGAAATAGAACTAGTCTGACTCAAGATTAGAATACATACAGACTCTAACCGCACTTTAATGCATTGTCTGAGCTGAGCTGTCGCTTTTTTTTAATAAAACCTTAAGTTATCTCGGGAATGTTACTTGAAAGAAGTTCTGGGGTTTACATATTAATGTTGTCTGTGCTCACATGCAGCAAGAGCTGGACAACATAGAAGCTTCATTTGATAAGTGGCAAGTAACAGTTTTGTCATATAGGTGCCAGACCAATGTCAATTTCCAACAAGAGAGAATCTAACCATTTCTTCTTCTCATTTAACATCAGACCACTTGAAATAGGAGAGGCTGTTTGGCCCCTCAGGCCTGCTCTGCCATTCAATAGGAACATGACTGATCCAACAATACTCCTCACATTCACATTCCTGGCCACTTCCTATAATCCTTGCTTCCCCTGGTGATCAAGAATATATCTATCTCAGCCTTAAAAATACACTAGGACTCTGCCCTACAGCTGTCTCTGACAAGAAGTTTCAAAGACACACAAACCCCGAGAGAAGAAGTTCCTCCTCAGTTCAGTCTGAAATTGGTGCATTTTAATTCTGAGACTATGCACTCTGGTCCCTAGACTCTCCCATGAGGGAAAACATCCTCTCAGCATTTACTGTGTCAAGCCCGTTGATAATCCTCTTTATTTCAAAGAGTTCACTTCTCATTCTGCTAAACTTCAGTAAGTGCAATCCCAATCTGTTCAACCTTTGTTCATAAGACAATCCCTCCACACCAGTGATCCTCCTTGTCAGCCTTTTCTGAACTGCATCCAATGAAATAATACGTTTCCTTAAGTAAGGGGACCAAAACAATCCACAGTACTCCAGATGTGGTCTCGTCGACACATTGTACAGTTTGCAGTACATCTGACAGTAAGACTTTCCTATCCTTAAATTCTAACTCCTTTAAATAAGGGCCAACGCTTCATTACCGTTCCTGATTACCTGCTGCACCTGTGTGCTAGCTTTTGTTGTTTCATGCAAAAGTACCTCCAAGGCCCTTTGTCTTGCAGCTTTCTGCAGTTTTTTTCTCCATTTAAATAATATTTTGTTCTTTTAAAATTCCTTCCAAAATAAACAACTTAATGTTTTCCTACATTTCAATCCAAATGGCAACATTTTTCCCACTTCCTTAACCTATCAATATCTCTGTGTAAACTGTTAGTATCCTTGTCGCAACTTGCCTTTACACTTATTTTTGTGTCATTTGCAAATTTGGCACCAGTACATTCACTACCTTCCTCCAAGTCACTAATATTTATTGTAAACAGTTGCAGTCCCAGCACTGATCGCTGTGGAAGCCCATCTGTTACAGGTCATCAATCTGGAAAATAAACCCTTATCCCCCACTTGCTGTTTCCTGTCCATTAGCTAATTCTCTATCCATGCCAATGTCCTACCTTCAACAGCATGGGCTTTTATCTTATGAATTAATTTTTATGCAATACCTTATCGAATGACTTCTGGAAGTCCAAATATGACACCCCTACTGGTTACGCTCCATCTACAGAGTTACTTTAATTCCCACTATTGATCTAAAATGTTAATTTATTTTCTCTCCATAGATGTTGACTGACTTGTTGACCACTTCCAACTTTTTTTATTATTTTCATTTAGGAACATAGGAATATAGGAACAGGAGTAGGCTTCTCAGCCCCTCAAGTCAGCTCTGCCATTCAGTAAGGTCATGACTGATCTGTGGCTTAACTATATGCTTGCCTTGGGCCCATATCCCTTTGATACTCTAGTTGAATAAGTTTGTCTATATCAGATTTATATTTACCAATTGAATTTGCATTGATCCCCATTTGAGAGTGGGATTTCCAAACCTGCATGACTCTGCATGTTGAAGTGCTGTCTAATATCTCTCCTGAATGGCCTGGTCCTAATTCTTAAAGGATATCCCCTGATTCTTGAACCTTCAACCAGTGAAAATGGTTTATCTTTATCTACCCTGTCTTTCCCTATTAATATCCTGAAGACTTTGATTATACCACTCCTTAATGTTCTAAATTCGAGAGAATAAAGACCTAATTTGTCTAATCTCTCCTCATAAATTAAACCCTGAAGTCCAGCAATCATCCTTGTAAACCTCCCTCCAGGGTCAAAACATGCTTCCAAAGGTGGGTGCCCAGATCTGCTCACAGTCGTCTGAATGGATTTAGATTAGATTAGATTCTCTACAGTGTGGAAACAGGCTGTTCAGCGCAACAAATCCACACCGACCGTCCGAAGAGTAACCCACCCAGACCCATTTCCCTCTGATTAATGCACATAACACTATGGGCAATTTAGCCTGGCCAATTCACCTGACCTGCACTTCTTTGGACATTGGGAGGAAACCCACGCAGACACAGGGAGAATGCGCAAACTCGGCACTGACAATTTGGATTAGATTAGATTAGATTACATTACATTACAGTGTGGAAACAGGCCCTTCGGCCCAACAAGTCCACACCGACCCGCCGAAGCGCAACCCACCCATACCCCTACATTTACCCCTTACCTAACACTACGGGCAATTTAGTATGGCCAATTCACCTGACCTGCACATCTTTGGACTGTGGGAGGAAACCGGAGCACCCGGAGGAAACCCACGCAGACACGGGGAGAACGTGCAAACTCCACACAGTCAGTCACCTGAGGTGGGAATTGAACCCGGGTCTCTGGCGCTGTGAGGCAGCATTGCTCACCACCGAGCCACCGTGCTGCCTCATGGTGGTCCTTTTTATTGGTTTTTATATTTGTTCCATTCCGTGGGATCTTGATTGAATGATTGATTTATTGTCACTTATATTTAAGAGAAAATACAGTGAGAAGCTTCAACTGTCACAACGCTATGGTGCCACTTTGAATAACTTAAAATAATTTTAAAATAGAAAAAAATTTAAAAAGATATAACCAAAAGAGAGTCCATCGTTATTCTTTAACCGCTGTTGCCCAACCATTTTTCTGACCCACCATGGTCAGAGTTGCCACATTTCAGGCACCATCTCTTGCTACTGGACCCACCTTGCTAACTCTGCTATCAGTGCAGATGCCCCTCCACCACCACCTCGCCACTGCCAGCGCTGTCAGTGCAGATGCCCCTCCAACACTACCTTGCCGCGCCAGCACTATCAGTACAGATTGCCCTCCACCATCACGTCACTGCTGCCAGCGCGGTCAGTGCAGATGCCCCTCCACCATTGCCTGGCCGTGCCAGCCCTGTCAGCACAGATGACCCTCCACCATCGCCTCGCCACTGCCAGCACTGTCAGTGCAAATGCCCCTCCACCTCTACCTTGCTGCTGCCAGCACTGTCAGTGCAGATGCCCCTCTACCATTGCCGCACCTCGCCAGCACTGTCAGTGCAGATGCCCCTCCACCATCGCCTCACTGCTGCCAGCACTGTCAGTGCAGATGCCCCTCCACCACTACCTTGCCGCGCCAGCACTGTCAGTGCAGATGCCCCTCCACCACTACCTTGCTGCTGCCAGCACTGGACTCACCGGTATTAGTGATGCCACTCTTCAGAATCTGTACTGTTCTTTGTGATTTTATAAACTTTTCTTTTAATTTTATGCTGTCCCTTACGTCTTTTGTGGGGTGGAACTTTTCCTTCTTATGGGTACAAACCTCTTCTGAATAGTTTAAATGTTTAGTAAAAAATTAGAGATGTCCTTGATTAAAACATTTTACATCTATATCTCTTTTTAGTTCTGGTGAAAGGTAATTGCCCTGAAACTTTGGGTCTTATTTTAACTGTGGACAAATGGATAGCGTTTGAGTATGTCGAGATCTCGCCCATTAACTCTTGTTTCTGCCTCCACTGCTGCTGTCTGACCTGCTATGTCTTTAACATTTAATGTTAGAAACAAGGATGGTAGCAATCTGCACGCTTTAGACATTTGAAATGTAATTGTTGGAGAAGCAGTCTACTTCTGCTTGAGTACACAATGGGCAAAGTGAAAAGTGCCAGTCAGACAGGATAGCAATAAAACAAGGATACTCTTGTCTGCAATTATTTATAGGCTCATTCTCTACTTCCAAACGCTTTCTAGGGATTGGTTTGTTGGTTAGTCAATCAAAAGCAGATAATGTTTTATCAGCCAACCTCCTTAGCGCAGAGTATAATCCTAACTTCACCTGTTATGGCGGTGTAATATATACTATTAAAATATTATGCGATGTTACATTTACAACAAAAATATGTGGAAGACCTTAATTTTGTTAAATTTAAAGGCATCTTAAATGCCAAACGTGCTTTTCGAAATAAATACAAAACAAACGGAATTTGTAAAAATATACTGACGCTGCATGTCTACACAGTGATTTGTTTTGTTTTAACCCCAGTTTGCAGACTGGACGCCTCTGAAAGCAGCACTATCTGAAACTCTGGCAGTGTTTACCTGGCAGGATGTGAGAGACGCTTCGTTGCAGGTTAAGGGAGCGGGGTCTGAAACAACTCACGGGCTCTGAATGGACAGTACAAATGTCAATCACTCTATGCCAACCAATGGTTATCCCGCTATCCAGCTGTCGTTGCTTTCTGTAGCCATTGGGCTGTCGATCTGTGGCATGATTTCTCCTTGACTGAGACGGAAGAGTGAGGACTAAGGTTAAAATAAGTTGTCTTGTGTGTTTCTTTCCGAATGAACTGAGGACTGATGGAAGTGAATAAAGTGGACCTGTGTGACAGCTTGATAATCTGGGTAAGTGAGTGCTCCTTGAAGTGCAGTGAGTATCCCAGTCCAGTGCTGAGAGACTCACCTGGACTGTCCTCCTGTACAGGTGTAATGTCAGGCTTTCAAACAGCCATGATGGCCCTCAGCGAGCACAGCTGCGACTGTATTGTCGACAGCGTTTGCATTGCTCGAAAACACTTCAAAGATGCCCCAATTGTCAAGATTGTGTTGCGTTTTGTCAGTCTCAAGTTAAATAGTGCAGCAGGAGCGGGTTTTACACATCTCTTATTGCACGGGGAACACTGTACAAATTTAAAGTCATGTTTAAATGAGCTGGAGCCAATTTCTCCACTCTCAATATTGATGAAACAGTATACTGCACTTAATCTTTATTTAGAAACAATTTTACTTGAAATATATTTAAAATATATTAAAAATATATTAAAACAGAACAATTATGGGACGATTTTTCAAATAGGTAGTTGCATTGAACTGCTCCCCTCGACAATGTAGTGCATGGGCCACCAATTGTACAGGAAGATGTAATTTAACTGCGGATGAATGAGAATTAACACTGATATCACCTTTTGAGAATTCCCAAACTAGCTCAATAGCAGGATTTATCAATGCTTTAAAATATTTTATATTAATGAAACAGATTATTAACAGTCAAATCACAGAATTACTGATTTTGCCACACATTGTGAACTATGAACATGTTTTTAGATCTTTAAAAGTTTAATGTGTGGATACTCTTCTGAGGAAGGCTAAGCTATGCAAAGTAGTTTTCATGTTATACTAACTCATTCCAAGAATCAAATTACAGATTAGTTATGTTTTTAATTGTTGTTTAAATCCATTGGATGAAAGTATATTTTCTTGCTTTTAAGACAGCATGGACAGCAAGAAAGTATATTTTCTTGCTGTCCAAGGCAGAATTTAGCTTTCAAAAAGATAATTTCTTAATATCTATTTATTTAGTGCTATAATAGGTAATATTTTTCTGAAAATGGAAAAAAAATTGATTCAGGTAGCACTTGTGGAGAGAGAAACAGAGTAAGCATTTCAGTTTTTTGACCTCTCATCAATTCTAATAAAGTAAAAGGTAATCGATATGAAATGGTAACTATTTCTGTCTCATTAGATTAGATGAGATTAGATTCCCTACAGTATGGAAACAGGCCCTTCGGTCCAACCAGTCCACACCGACCCTCCGAGGAGTAACCCACCCAGACCCATTTTCTGCTGACTAATGCACCTAACACTATTGGCAGTTTAGCATGGTAAATTCACCTGACCTGCACATCTTGGGACTGTGGGAGGAAACCGGAGCACCAGGAGGTAACCCACGCAGAAACGGGGAGAATGTGCAAACTCCACACAGACAGTCACCCGAGGGCTGGAATCGAACCTGTGACCCTGGTGCTGTGAGGCAGCAGTAGATGTTGCCTGATCCGAGTATTTCCAACATATTTTTTTTATTTCAAATTTCCAGCATCTAGAGTATGTTTCTTTTTGTTTCTCTATATTGGCCACTGGATAGAATTCAGATTAAAAATAATGAATACATTTGCATTCAATTATGCCATGGTACTTGGGCAATATTACAACTTATGAAAGCAAAGCTTTGTGTATACTTTGCTTTCTCCACTGGTTTAGTTTTATCCTGTATTTTGTTTTTCTAATAGAAATTTACTTCATTCTCTTGTGAGCTCCACAATAAGGTCAAGATATGATTGTACACTCAGTTAAGATTAATATGTTCAGTATATGGTGTAAGATGTAAATTTAGTAATTATGATGATCAAGTTAGATTCAGTTTGAAGATAGCATCAGTGCTGTCCAATCACAGGATCACATGCAACAGTAGGTGTTTGTTTTGTGAATGCGTGTGTTGATTGAGTTCATTCTGTACTTGCCTATTATAAATGAATGAATTAAACTGCATGTTCCTTCAATCAGCAAATCATTAGGATGTAAGCCTTGCATATCTGACATCACATTGGCGCTGTAAAATCTACTATTAAATGTGATTCTGTATTAGATAACATTTGCTGAACAATCTTGCAATGAGCCCTAAACTAACAATCAATTCAAAATAATTATTTGAGTTTGTTAGAAGTAATATGCATTTATATGCAGGCACTTGTTCTCTGCAAACAAAATGAATATGTTCACAAAGTCCAAGACACCTTTTTAGTATTGCCTAGGGGTTTGGCAAACCTGTAGTTTTCCACTGTTTTCCATATTGGAAAACGTAGGTCAGTCATAGAATCCCTCCAGTGTGGAAGCAGGCAATTTGGCCCCTTGATTCCACATCGGCCATCCATGGAACCTCCCAGTCAAACCCACCTCATCCCTGTAACGCTGCATTTCCCATGGCTTATCCACTTAACCTGAACATCCATGGATACTATGGGCAATTTATTATTGCCAATCCACCTAATCTGCACATCTTTGGATAAGGGGAGGAAACTGGAGCACCCTGATGAAACCCACACAGACACAAGAAGAATGTGCAAACTCCACACAGACAGTTGCCAGAGGCAGGAGTTGAATCCAGATCCCTGATGCTGTGAGGCAGTAATGCTAACCACTGAACCATCATGCCATTGTCAACTTTACAATTAATCAACATTCCTTTTTTTTCCCTGTAGTATAAATGGTTGTGATCAGGTTAAAATTCTTGCATTTGTCCTGAGTGAAGCTGAAATACTTCAGCTTATGTCTTCTTTGTCACAAATTGATCGACCATGATCTTGTTGAATGCAGACTTATGGGGCCAAGTGATCTCCTTCTGTCCCTAATTAATATATTTGTATGTTTTCAGCAATATTAAAGTTATATATGTTAAATGACTTATTAATGCTATGTTGGACTCCTTTTGTGAATGAACATCTGGCTGTAGATGTACTTTGAAAGTTCTGAGGATTAATGTAGACATGATTGCATGGCATTGTATGTTTGTCCTGTGTTTATATTTATACTGTAATTGATACTAACTTTGTGACATGGAAGTCATGGTTTAATAATGCATTTTGTAATGTTATTTTGATGCTATTGAAGATTTATTCTTTGACCTAAAGGAGCAGAGAGATTTCATAGTTTGCTTTGATCATTTATTTGATATGGTCTATTTAGAGAAATGAAAAAAAGATAAATGCAATATGACAGCTGAAATGACCTGTTCACTGTCGTGTTTTTTTTTTGGAGAACAGTTTTAAGTTTGAACTCTTAAGTTTGAAGGAAAAAGGGAAATAGAGGGTTGAAGGGTGTTGGGGAATATTGTGGATGTGCTTCACATAGTAAAGATTTGTAATTGGACCATCCTTAATAAAATCTTTGTGAATCAATAGCACTGTAATACTCCAGTGCAAGAGTCGGTACACCAACAATTCAGTCAATGACATCAGGTGATTCTCATTGTAATGATGCAGTTCACAACTGTGATATTTTATTTATTGATGTTTTACAGTGAATATGTCAGTTTCTTCATAGTGAAGCAAAGGAGATATATGAATTTCACATTAGGACATAAGGGATAACTTTCTTTCCATTTTTTTTAAGACATGATGTGATACTTGCATAAATAAATTCCTAAAATACTGTTTTTTGTGAAGTTAATTTTAGACAGTAGTTTGGCACTGAAGTGGTTCAATGCATTGGAGCAGTGACATGTTGTGTAGTAGCATTGAGGGATGGAATATTTGGTCATCGTCCTCATAATGCTGAGTTTCTGATGTGGGCTGTCAATGTTGGAAAAAGTCAAGCAGCTATTGGGCAGTTGGCACTTTCCCTTGGGAAGAGAGGACTATCCAAAAATGATTGGTCCTAGCATCTTAACCACTACTCTTGTTTTTTAGGACGTTCCTAAAAATATAATTCCCTGATTAAACTTTTGGTCAGCTGTTCTAATTTGTGTCTTGGTACCAATTGTTTTTTTAATGACACTCAATTTAAGCACTCTGGAATGTTTCCACATGTTAACTAACCTAAATTCATGCAAATTATCAATGTACATTTCAGATTTTCATTGAGACGTAACTTCTGCGGAATAAAACCTAAATACAAAACTAAAGAATGAATCATTGTGCTATAACTATCTATGATTCTGCAGAGGAGCCATTTGAGCCAGTGTATCCATACCAGTTCTCTGCAAAGAAATTCAGCTAGTCTATTCCCTCATCTTTCCCCCACAACTCTGCAAATATTTTCTATCCATATAATGACCCAATTCCCTTTTGAAAGCCACAATTGAATCTGCCTTCCCCACACTGTCTCGTACAATGGATTTCAGATGATAACTATGTGCTGGCTAAACTGTAGTATGCGTCACCTACATGTCCCAGTTCACCTTTGGATCTTTTTTGCTATTCTGACAATTGAATAATTTTCTCTACTCTGTTTGGACCGTTCATGATTTTGAACAACTTTATCAAATCTCCTCTTATTCTTCCACACCTCTTAGACAAACAGCCCTGACGTTTCCAGTTTATCTGTGTGACTGAAGTACCTCATTCCCAGACCAAGCCTCCTCAAGATAAGATGGTCTAGATCTGATTTTTTTTTTTCTTATATTAAACATAGGTGTAAGGCATTGCATTCCAGATGTAATTCAGTTGGTCCAACTAAGCAAATCACACTTTACTTTTATGATGTGGAGATGCCGGTATTGGACTGGGGCGGACAAGATTAGAAGTCACACAACACCAGGTTATCGTCCAACAGGTTTATTTAAAATCACAAGCTTTTGGAGCACTGCTCCTTCGTCAAATAAATCTGTTGGATTATAACCTGGTGTCGTGTGACATCTGACTTTGTTCTTATACTACAGCTAAAATATAGATTTTTTTAAAAATTGGCTTTACTGTAACTCTATCAAAATGCTTAATCAAATCATAGTAATTAACCTAATTAACCTAACAGCCCTATTCACATCCATCAACGTTAACCTGGCCAAGGAAACACTGACTACACTATTGGAAGAACCAAAGACACATCCACCAAATACCACAAACTTAATCAGCAAGGATAATATTGTCAAGCTAGTGGACCTATGCCTTACCATCCACTTCACCTTCAACAACTAAACCTATAGACAAACCAACGGAACAACCATGGGATCTCCGATATCAGGGTTCTTAGCAGAGGCAGTAATGCAGAGACTCAAACAAATAGCTCTGCCAACCATCCAAACCAAACTTTAGGTCCGCTATGTGATTGACTCCTTTGTCATCAATAAATAAAACAAATTAGAGGAAACCTTCAAGACCATCGACAATACCCTTACTGGCATAAAATTCACTAAAGAGAAGGAAAACAACAGCAAACTGCCATTCCTAGGTGTCGCAGTACAGCAAACAGCTAATGGGGAACTTCAAATGAGCGTCTACAGGAAAACAATACATATGGGCCAAATACTGAACTACAGAAGCAACCATCCCAACATCCACAAACGAAGCTGCATTAGAACATTATTTCAATGAGCCACCACACACTGCAGCATAGAGGAATTACGAAGAGCAGAGGAAAATCACCTATAAGTATTCAAAGAGAATGTGTACCCAATGAACACAGTCCACTGATTTCTCAGCAATAAACCCAAAAAGTAGATAAAATGCGCCCAGAAACCCTAGCCAGTCTCCTGTAGACGCTGGTTTGAAGTTCCTCATTGGCTGTTTGCGGGAAGCAAACCCCAGTGTTTAACTGTAACAGAAAGAGGAAAACGAGCTTCTACATCCAGCTTCAAGACCACAGCAACTCTTGAAAGCTAAAAGTAAAAATCCTGGTTTTATTGGACCTTGACTCCACCCATTCAGGTTGTTTCTATTGTTCCAACTTTTTTAAAAAACCAAGGCCTCACAAGCTGTTTAATTTAATGGCTTTGAGCAGAACTATCTGGTGCCTCTGTCTCAACCTTTCTTCATTTTTTAAAAAAAATGACAAAATACACCTCTTAAAGCCATAGTATCGTCACACAGAAACCATTCATGTAAATTATTTCTGCACCCTTTCTGATGCCTTTTCACCTTGCCTGAAATATAAAGCATGTAAATGGAGGTATTACTCCAGTTGATTCTGAACTGGTGTTTTATAACTTCCTTACATTTGTATCCTCAACCTGTCCTACCAACTTCATAAATTAGTGAATGTATGGCTCTAGGTCTCTGCTCTGCAACTCTTTCTTATACATTATCTCTCCTCCCAAAATGTATCTCTTCACATTCTCTGCATTAAAATTCATCTATCTGTCCACTCATTCCACCATCCTGTTTATCCTGTTTCACCTTTCATAAAAGCATCAATCTGAAATGTTCATTTGGTTTCTCTCTCCACAGAACTGTTGTGCTCAGCATTCTGAACATTATTTATTACATTTCCTTCAGATTTCTAGCATTTCGAGTATTTTTCTTTTGTCAACATTGAGGCCCTGTTTTTATCTGATACAATGCTGAGCAAGTCCTGAGAGTGCATTATAACTGGTTGTCCTAAGATTATTTTCCACTCTTAGCTGAAATAGAAAAAGTGATTTGCAATTAACATTTTTAAAAACTCAGGTCAACGTGGAGTTGTGATAGAGCAGCATTTCATTTCTTTAACTAAGTGCTTCTAACATTCACCTAAGCTGATGCCAATATGTTGAGCTGGAAATGTGTTGCTGGAAAAGCGCAGCAGGTCAGGCAGCATCCAGGGAACAGGAGATTCGACGTTTCGGGCATAAGCCCTTCTTCAGGAATGAGGAAAGTTTGTCCAGCAGGCTAAGATAAAAGGTAGGGAGGAGGGACTTGGGGGAGGGGCGTTGGAAATGTGATAGGTGGAAAGAGGTCAAGGTGAGGGTGATAGGTCAGACTGGGGTGGGGGCGGAGAGGTCGGGAAGAAGATCTCCGGTTAGGAAGGCGGTGCTGAATTTGATGGATTTGACTGAGACAGGGTGGGGGGAGGGGAAATGAGGAAACTGGTGAAATCCGAGTTCATCCCTTGTGGTTGGAGGGTTCCTAGCCGGAAGATGAGGCGTTCTTCCTCCAACCGTCGTTTTGTTGTGGTCTGACGATGGAGGAGTCCAAAGACCTGCATATCCTTGGTGGAGTGGGAGGGGGAATTGAAATGTTGAGCTACAGGGTGGTTGGGTTGGTTGGTCCGGGTGTCCCAGAGGTGTTTAGAACATCTCTGGGACACCCGGACCAACCAACCCAACCACCCTGTAGCTCAACATTTCAATTCCCCCTCCCACTCCACCAAGGATATGCAGGTCTTTGGACTCCTCCATCGTCAGACCACAACAAAACGACGGTTGGAGGAAGAGCGCCTCATCTTCCGGCTAGGAACCCTCCAACCACAAGGGATGAACTCGGATTTCACCAGTTTCCTCATTTCCCCTCCCCCCACCCTGTCTCAGTCAAATCCATCAAATTCAGCACCGCCTTCCTAACCTGAGATCTTCTTCCCGACCTCTCCGCCCCCACCCCAGTCTGACCTATCACCCTCACCTTGACCTCTTTCCACCTATCTCATTTCCGACGCCCCTCCCCCAAGTCCCTCCTCCCTACCTTTTATCTTAGCCTGCTGGACAAACTTTCCTCATTCCTGAAGAAGGGCTTATGCCCGAAATGTCGATTCTCCTGTTCCCTGGATGCTGCCTGACCTGCTGCGCTTTTCCAGCAACACATTTCCAGCTCTGATCTCCAGCATCTGCAGACCTCACTTTCTCCGCCAATATGTTGAGCCCACACAGCAGAAAGTAAAGACTAAATGCCGATCAGGTTGTAACAAGAACCTTTGAGTTCACTTGCTACTCTCAAAAAATACTTTATTGCTGGTGACATACCGTGCAAATCTTCCAGGGGATAATCTTATCATTTCAGTGCATAATGAACTACTACTTATGATTATTTAAGAAACTCGAAACAAATTAACAAGTTTATTGCCTGGCAAGTTATCCAGATTTGAAATCTGATAGCGTGTCGGTTAAATGTATCCTTTCTCCTATATTTTTCAGAAAACATTGTGGTTTATGTTTGCCTATACTATTGTCTTTGTATCCAAATAACTATCAGGCTTTCTTATAATCGAAACTCATGAAGGTTATTGACGAGAACTGGAAAAGTTTTTAGAATTTAAAATTTGCTTGAGAAGTGAAGCATATATGACTACCAGCTGCTGGAGATCTTGCATTTCTTGCTTGATTTCAATGTAGATAATTTCACACCTAGATACAGCTGTGTGCTTTGCTTTGTTCTACAGCAAAACATTGCTTTAATGGCAATTCAATCGGATAATAAATCTGTAGTTTAAATCATTTCTCCAAAGGTCTGAACCACCCTTGAAGTGCCCTTCTTTCTTTGATCTATGAAAGGCTATGCTCAAAACTTTATTTATTGTATATCAGCTCTGGGAGGGAAAGAATATTTCTCTTTGAATGGTGATCAAAATTCATTCATCAACATACTTTTATGTAACTTGTTTTTTTCCCCCTAATGTCAAGGGAACAATCATCAGCGGCATATGCTACAAATAAGTATCTTTTAAATAAGATGGAGTTGATGTTAGTGCATCTGGAGACAATATGGAGAGTCCTATTGAACTCTGGATATTCACCCTCTTTCTGTTTCTACATATGCTGAATTTCTCCAGGACTTTCTGTTTTTATTAGAATTTGATTTAGAATTTAATTGTCTTGCCACTTGACATTTAATTTGGATGTGACCATCTCCGTTGTTTTGCAAAAGTCTCATGCTGAATGGCCACTCAAAAGCTACTGGAGGCTATTCAGTGTAAATAACTTGTCCTTCAGGTCAGCACCTTGAGGATAGGAACAAAGGAGTAGGAGTAGACTATTCAGCTCATCAAGCCCATTCCACCGTTCAGTATGATAATGCTGATCATTTACTTCAGTGCCTTTTTCCCCCAACCTATCTCCATAGCCCTTTAGGTCATTGGTATTTAGAAATCATTCTATATCCACTTTAAACGTATTCAATGGCTTGGCTTCCACAGCTCTCTGGGGTAGAGGATTCCAAAGATTCCAAACTCTCTAAATAAAAACATTTCTCCTCATTTCAGTTGTAAATGGCTTCCCAATTATCCTGAAATTGTGTCTCCTGATTCTACAGTCCCCAACCGGGAAAGAGCTTAACTGCATCTACCCCGACTATCCCTTTCAGTATTTAGTATGTTTCAGAGAGGTCACCTCTCTTTCATTGAAATGTTAGAGAATATCGGTCCAGTTTGCCCAAACTGTCTTCATAGAACAAACCTGCAAAGCTGTGAGTAAGTCTGATGAAACTTTGCACTTCCTATATGGCAATAATATCTTTCATAAGGTAAAAGGATAAATTTGTTTTTGAAAAGAAAATCATTCACAGGATGTGGGAGTCACAGGCTGGGCCAGCATTTATTGCCCATGTCTAGTTGTCATTTGAGGAGGTGGTGGTGAGTTGCCTTTTTGAACTGATACAGTCCATTTGTTGAAATAGACACACAACACCATTTGGGAGGAAATTTCAGGATTTTGACCCAACAACACTAAAGAATAATGAAATAGTTCAAAGTCAGTATGGTGAGTAGCTTGGAAAGGAACTTGTGGGTAAGGGTGTTCCCATGTTGCTGCCTCCTGTCCTTGACAGTAATAGTCATGGTTTTGGAAGGTGCTCTCTAAAGAGACATGGTATTCTAGGTGTGGTCTCACCTAGATAATGTGCAATGGAAGCAAGATTTTGCTGCATCTGTAATCAAAATCCCTGAGCTAAATTATATTTTTCTTCTAGCAGGGTTGCAATGTTTATTGTAACATAAGAAACTGGTCATGGATATCATAATTAATGCAGTGAATATTGAACTATTCTGACAGACATTTACTACAGATAGCTATTACACACAGATATTTACATTTCTTAGACTCTGATCTGTCTGAGTTCATATTAAGCTATTATGCAGAATGCTTTTACTACCATGTCAAGCTTCTAGTGATTCTGAGGAAAGATGGATTATTACACCTTTATACCCTCAGATCACATGTTATGATAATGTAATGGTATTGTTGGAAATATATTACTCTTAGAAAACACAGTGAAAGGAAGCTGAAGCACAGAGGTATTTGGACAGCTACTACATTGCAGAGAGTTTACTGTGTGACGTCTTAGAACAGAAGATTCAAAAGTTGGCAGATGTTGTAGCTCACCTATTGTTGACAAAAAGTCAGCTGTCTTTGTGAAAAGATCACAAGCCAAAACATTTAAGAGAGATATACTTTAATTACTTGATAAACCTAGTTTGCAAAAGATGGGGCCTTGAACCTAAGAACCTTAAAAGTTCCTGTAATGTTAAAGATCGACTGGCATACTACCCATGAGACATAACAAAGGCAAACCTACTTTCCCAACTACCTGTTGTACACACAGGTTAGCCTTCAGTAACTTATTGACGATGCTACCCATGTCCATTATCCATCTGCACTCTCTAATCTAAACATTTAATGAATAGTCTGCAGATATGATGCTTAAAAATGTGTTGCTGGAAAAGCGCATCAGGTCAGGCAACATCAAAAGAACAGGAGAATCGACGTTTTGGGCATAAGCCCTTCTTCAGGATATGATGCGCCTAGCAAAGTGGATAGTTTGACATTTTTTCCATTTATATTTTACCTGCCATATTCTTGTCCACTCACTATGTTTGTCCAGGTTCTCTTGAAGCCCCTTTGCATCTTCCACGCAACATACATTTCCATTTAGCTTTGTTTTAGCAATGAACTTGGAAGTATTACATTTGGTCTGACTTATCAACCTTCAGTACCATTAAATTTTCAAACATAACCTTCTTACTAATTTGCTTCTAATCCTCATTCTCTGTCATCCCTTTGTTCTCTAATCCTGGGAATTATTACATTTAATTCAGTTAAGAGAGACACAAAGTAATCATTAAGCCTATCTGCCATTTCTCTGTTCCCGATAGTAAATGCTCCTGATTCTGCCTCTAATAAAGCCATGTTTGTCTTAGCTAAACACTGCCTTTTCACATAGTTATAGAAGCTTTTACTGTCTATTTTTATATTATCCCTTTCTTGCTCCTCCATTGCTATATTCTAAAATACTCCCACTCCTTGTGTTTACTACTATTTTAGGGAAACTTTATAGGTCTTTTCTTATAATCTTAATCTCAAATATTCCTTAACTTCCTTTGACATTTTGGGGGTCATTGTACCTTTAAAGAATTTATAGTTGCTATAAATAATTATGTCACAATTTTTGAAAGATTACACATAACCTAGGTATAGACTTCTGTTTTGCGATATTTTTCACAGTCCGCCTCAGCCAATTTGATCCACTTGCCTTAATGATTTCTGTTGTTCAAATTTAACACCTTGGCTTCAAATTGCATTACCTCAATTTCAAACATTGTGTACACTTCAATCACATTATGGCCACTCATCTATAATGGTTCTTCTTCAAGATTAATAATTAGCTCCAGATGTAGGTATTAGATCTAAAAATAGCCTGTTCTCTAGTCAGTGCCTCAACATACTGCTCTAGAAAACCACCCCAACACACTGTAGAAATTCATCCTTTACATCATTTGTTCTCATTAGATTTACTCAGTCTATATGCAGATTGAAATCACTGATGATAAACATATTAACCATGTTACATTCTTCTCTAGTCTCTTGATTAATACATGTAACCAGTATTATACATCAAGCAGAATCAGTATAGCTTTCTGAAGGTGTAGTCCTATCCGACAAATTTATAAGAATTCTTTGAAGAAGTAACAAGAAGGACAGATAAAAGGAAAGCAAGGGTTATAATATATTTGGATTTCTTGAAGGTGTTTGATAAGGTATTGCCCATTAGGCTACTTATTAGTTGGCTAAAACTCTGATCATATTAAGAGACAGGGAGTTGGGATAAGGGTAGCATTTTCAGGATGGCAAACTGTAACTGGTGGAGTGCCACAGTGATCAGTGCTGGGATGACAATTATTTACAATATATATTTGTGGTTTAGATAAAGAGAGTGAATTTACAAAAGCCAAATTTGTGGATGACACAAAATAAGTGGGAAAGCAAGTGGTGAGGATAGCACAATGTATCTTTAAAGGGATATAGATAGGTTAAATGAGTGAGCAAAAACTTAGCAAACAGAATATGATGTGAGAAAATGTGACATTCCAGTATCTACAGTTTTTTTGTGTCTGTGCACTTTGGTAGGCAGAATAGAGATGAATATTTTGTCAATGGAGAAAGGCTACAGCTTAGAGGATATTGGGTATCCTCCATGGAACTATCCAAACTATGTCATTCCTTCCCAGGCACAGAATCTAAAACTCTTGCAAACAATTCTTTCTCCATATGTAGATCTGCAGCCCCTTAAAGCTATGATTTTTCTTTAAAAGATTATATGCTCTCTGTCTCAACGAGATCCTGTGGTCAAATATTCCAAAATATAAGATGTACAAAAATGCATATTTTATTGAATCCATTAGTTATGCTCCAAATTCTATTTTAAAAGACTCATAATTAAGCATACTTTAAGACTAGTCAATTATGTCATTATATGAATAGTTAATACCACCTCTGCTTCTCAGTGAAGAAACAAACTTTTTCCAAATCTGATCCATCTGCTATATCTATCCTAACTGGAAAGTAATGGAAAGAAAACCCACCATTTCTTTATTGAGATTGAAGACAGGCAGCTTGGTTTCACATCTGAGTATGTTATTCTGTCATGATCAACATAGCATTATATGGCACAGCTGAGATAAGAAATGTAACATGACTGTTTGGCACAGTGAATCTTTGGAAATATACCAATGAATCATGTAGTATTGTTTTGTGTTAACATTCAAAACATACAAGAACTAAAACATAGTGCACTGTCAAAATAAATTGTGACTAAACTGATAAATTGATTCTGGATTAGTGGTGCTGGAAGAGCACAGTAGTTCAGGCAGCATCCAAGGAGCTTCGAAATTGACGTTTCGGGCAAAAGCCCTTCATCAGGAATCATGGCATGTCTCTGTGGCCTTATTCTTCTGTTTTCTAATATAACAAATCAGTGTATCCTGTTACATTAATCAAATAATGTGTTCAGACACAGGATCTATGTTAGTGCACTATTTTCAGGAGTGGAACTTAATACATGTACATAACAAGAAAGACTTCTTTTAACATGGCACTTTTCTTGACCATAGGACCTTCAGATGCATTAGACCCAAAGAAGAACTTTCAAAATGCATTACACATAAACTGTATAAAGCACAGCAGCCAACAAACTCCCTCTCACATTTAATGTAATAATGAACAGATCGACTATTTTAATGATTTTAATGGTGTAATAAATATAGGCCAGAGCGTTAAGGTTAACAACTCCACTCTTCCTTCAAATAGAGCAGAGATATCACCACCTTAGAGGGCAATCTTCGGTTTAAAGTTTCATCCAAAACACAGCATCCCTGACAGAATAGCACTCCCTTAATGCTATGTTGGAATGTCAGTTTTTGGAATTTGGAGAGAAACTTGAATCCTCGAGCTTCTTTCTCAGAGGTGAGGATACAGTGAGCCACAGCTGACACCCATAAGTGCTCAACTTAACATCTTTATGGAGGGAGGGAACTAACTGCACTCATCAGCTATGAGCTTTTAGCTGATAAGAGAGTATGAGGCGTATCCTGAAATTCATATACAGCCAGTATGGGTCGATGTGTATTTAATTTCATGGTTTATGGTAAGTAGAGCTGCATTCTGTGGTGAATCACATAGAGCCATACAGCACAGAAACAGACCCTTCAGTCCAACCATTCTACGTCGTACATAATTCCAAACTAAACTAGTCCCACCTGCCTGCTCCTGGCCCATATCTTTACAAACTTTTCCTATTCATGTATTTACACCAGTGTCTTTTAAATGTTGTAACTGTTCCCCCATCCACCACTTCCTCAGGAAGTTCATTTGAAGTGTGAATTGCCCTCTGTGTTTTTAAAAAAACTTGCCCCTCATGTTGTTTTTAAATCTTTCTCCTTAAAGGTATGCCACCTTGTCTTGAAATTCCCCATCCGAGGGAAAAGACACCTACTATCAACCATATCTGTACCCCTCATGATTTTATAAAGGCACCTCACAACCTGCCATGCTCCAGTGAAAAAGATCCCAGCCTATCCAACCTCTATAACTCAAACTTTCCATATCCAGCAACAGCCTGGTAAATCTGTCCTGAAACCTCTTTCGCTGACTAATATCCTTCCTATAATAGGGCAACCAGAACTGGACACAATACTCCAGAAGAGGCCTCACCAATGTCCTGTACAATCTCAACATGACTTCCCAACTTCTACACTCAAAGGACTGATCAATGAAGGCAAGTGTGCTAAATGCCTTTTTAACCCTCCTGTCCATATGTGATGCAAACTTCAAAGAATTATATACCTGAACTTTTAGGTCCTTCTGTTCTACAACACTACCCAAGACCCCACCATGAATTGTATAAGTCCTGGCCCTCTTTGTACCAAAATGTAATACCTTGCATTTGTCCAAATTGAACTCCATGTGCCATTTTTCACTCCATTAACCTATTTGCTGAAGATTTCTTTGTAATCTTAGAAAACCTTCTTCACTGTCTACTGTGCCACCAATTTTGATGTTGTCTGCAAACTTATTGACTGTGCCTTCTATATTCTCATCAAATCATGCATATAAATGATGAACAATAGAGGACTTTGAACAGATCTCTATGGAACATGACTGGTGACAGGTCTCCACTCTGAAAAACAACCTTCTACCACCACTCTGTCTCCTGCCGTTAAGCCAATTTTATATCCAATTGAAAGACTCACCTTGAATCCCACGTGACCTAACTTTATTATTTAGTCTACCGTGCGGAACCTTGTCAAAGGTTCTACTGAAGTCCATGTAAACAACATCTACTGCTCTACCTTCATCAATCGTTTTGGTAAGTTCCTCAAAAAACTCAATTGTTTGTGAGAAACGATTTTCCTCACACAAAATCCTAATCAACTTTTGCCTCTCTAAATGTTTATAAATCCTATCTTTTAGAATCATATCCAACTACCTACCCATTAGTCAGACTCTTAGGTCTTTAATTCTCCTGTTTCTCATTGCAACCTTTCTTCAAGGTAAAACATTAGCCATTTTCAGTCATCAGACACCTCACCTGTAATTGCACATGATGCAAATATTTTTTTGCAAGGGGGCCTACAATTTCCTCCCTTACTTCTCACAGCATTTTACATGAAAGGCAACCTTAATTTTTGCAAATGATTATATCATAGAGTTAGTTGAGAGTGCATTGGCTGTTTCTCTGAGTTACCAACTCCAAAATAAAAGACCCTTATATCCATTGTATAAGTTCTCTATCTTGTCACAAGAATGTAATAGAAGTAGCATGAATCCAAATGGTTTGTCAATTCACAATGGTGATTCTGACAAATTGGCTTCCGTCATGGGAATTTTGTGCAGACACTTGTGCATATTTTGAAGAATAAAGAATTTTTCCAGTTCTTAATTTAATGTCAGTAATAGAGGTGATTTTGGATAGATACTTTATAGAAGTGGAGTAACATGTGGATGGTCCAGGAAATTTAAAATTAAGTATGGCACTTCCTACTTTTATATCAAGTGCACTTTGCATTTAAACCTTTTTCTGTAAGATACAGTCATCATTTCAACTTAATTTTAGTATGCTTTGTCAACTGTGCTTGTTGAAAATATTAAAGTATTGAAGAATCAGTAAAATGACAAATGATTTATTATACACAAAATTGGCTATTTCACTGGAAACAGGCGTTTGTGTTTGTGTTGATCCACTAATCAACAAAAACTGTAGAACTGGTTATCACAAAAGAACTGACAAAGCCATAGTTCTAAAGTAATTAAGTGAATCCTGAATTAGGCTCTAATGGTCATTTCTTAGATGTGATTTTTTTCAACTTAAACCATGAGTGGAGCCGTATGTGATTTTCTTTTCATGATGTTTGCAAATACATTCCTTGGAAAATGTCTAAAAAGTTAAAATAATCTGCAAACTATCTAAAATATTAAGTAAAAACACCCAGATCTTCTGAGCAGTGATGTGATGGTCAGATCACCGCTGGGTTGGAAAATTCTCCTAACACATCTCTGTTCAGCATTTCTTCAGCCTACACAGAAATGCGCATCGTAATGTCCATCAAAGAGCCCTGTCCAAGTGGACTATATTCGAGGGAATACAGGTCACCCCTCTCTTTTTTTTTATGATGCTAGTTGTTATATGGTAAGTTTAAAAAGCTAGATGTGATTTTAGTGTACAGGATATTTGCTGGTGCAGTTGGATGGTCATCTGGGTCAGAAGGTTAGGTTGCTTGAAGCATAGTCCTGAGGTGTGGGAATGATGTACGGGCTTCAGATATGGTGTTACACGTGTTAAACTGGGGTTAACGTTTCCTGGGTAGGTATCACGGAACTGTTCCAAGTCTCAGACTCCAAATATTTGTGGCAAGTCATGATGTAGAGGAATTGCCCATCAGAAGTTTAAATTTCCTGGGTAGTTCCCACATGGAGTCATGGTGCTAATTCATCAGCCATATCAATTCATTAACTGGAAGATTTATTCCCATGTATTAAAGCAATATGAGTAATATTTGAATTGTGATCAATATTGCTGGTCCATGAAACATAGTTGAACTATAAAGTAGCGAAGATAACTTCTAATACCCTTGGGCATAATCGTTTGCCTCCGTGTTTCTTGCCTCTGTCCAACTACAAGCATTTAAAAGCCAAGCTTGATGTTGCCTAATTAGTTTTTAAAATCAACTTCTGTCTTGGCCGTTCTTTAACTTTCTATCTCTCTGTGGAAAAGATCTGGCAACCTAAGCATGTTAATTGAAAGTGCACTAATAAAATGCTAATTCTGACGCTGTGAAGGAACTAACATTTCATCTGCAGGTTTAAAGTAAACATTAATGCTGGAGCAATAAAATGTGCAAAACAAACATTTAGCTTTAAAGTACCATAACATTTCTGTTAAAAGAGGATGGATATGGAAATTAGAACTGTGATGTGGCAAACCAATATGGTTTCTTTTCTTTTAAAAAAAATAAATTGTGACAGCTGATAAAGTATAAAAAGAAATTGTTATAGAATAGAAATTATATTCCAAGTACAAGTATATTCCAAAGTGTAAAGGTTAAGAATGAAAGATGATTGACATTACAAAGTAAACTAACTCCAATTATGAGACAATTACTAGAGGGAATGTTTGTAGGAAGAGGCGAGGTTCGCCTTGTGAGTTTGCACCAAGGGAAAACTTAATGCTTTCAATTCTTCCTTGTGAACGTGCATAATTTTGCAACAACTGTACACTTTTCTTTCAGATCCTTACCTTGAGCCATAATGTAATAAAATATTTTACTACCTTAGAAAAATCGAGGGCAGTCATTTTAATTTAATCTCCATAATGAATGAGTGTAACAATCTAAAAAGTTAGAAATGAAGAGTGCCTGAAGCATCACCTACTATGATGATTTATTGTGGCTGCAAATAGTGGGATTTATCTAGAGAAACGGGGGAAAAAAGTGAGAAGCTCCCATTTCAGCCTCAAAAGGCAGAAAATTTTCACTTTCATTATTGAGACATGGGGAAACTCTCCAGTAGCAGAAAGGTATGACAACAGTACTATTTGATGCAAGAAGCAAAAGCCCTGAAATGAAACTAAAATATTCAAGAAGCACTCAACAGGTCAGGCAGCATCTGTGGAGAGAGAAAGAGCTCTGTGTTTCTCCCTCAATAGATGCTATCAGACCTATAGTGTTTTTGGCATTTTCCACTTTCATTTTAGTTAAAAAGACTGATTACTTATTATTGCATTACTGGAGTTTGCTCTGTATCCTTCATTACAGCAGTGACTATGCCTTTGGGACAGCCAGAGGTTGTGGAAAATATTATATAAATGCATGTTTATCTTTTTGTTCTTCACCTTACCATCCATTACAAAGACGCTCAAGGATCAGGTTCCAGGGGACTTGGTCTTCCCATTCAAGCACAAGGCATGTTCACACAGCTTCCAAATATGGGCACACCAGAATTTTTACTGCATGACTGATATGTTGATTTGAACTCATGGAAAAGACTCATCCGGATAATGGATTCAGTCCTTTCAGCATTTTGAGCTATTTAACATTGAATTATGTATTGTGGGTGAAGCGTTGGTGTTGGTGATGATGACCTGAGAATATTGGACAAGAATACTGCCCAACATTAAGCGTCTGGGTTTGAGTTCTGATTTCCTATTGTTTGTTAATATGAAATATTTTTAAGACTGTTTGTTTGTTTTTACTGTGTGATATATGTAAAATATGTTTTATCTGTATGTAATTACCTTCATTGTTTTGGATTTTATGATCAATGCCTGGGCATTTCCATAAAGACCCATAACACAACTGGAGTTTACGTGACTTTTAAAGAAAATATGTTTTCTGTAATATCATCTGAAAGCTGTGTAACAGCTGTTGAAAACTTTCCCTAGGTACCTGTTGTACAAGTCTGATATGTTCTATTTTACAACAATAGCTGATAGCTAAGACACTCATTGTGGTAGAATCTCAAGTCCAAAAGAAAGCTTTGTTATGAAAGAAACCAATAATCCATCATGAAGTCTGAAACAAAATGCTGCCCTCAGTTACTCTGTTATAAGAATCGACTAACCCTTTCTGATGTAATGGAAAATGCTGTAATAGAAACTACTGTTTAAATTATACATTATATTGTGGTGGTTAACTCTAATAGTCCATGGAAAATACACATGTATTTGGGTGTTTTAATGTAACTTAGACCACAAAGTTTACAAATTGCTCTGTGTAATTTCAGTGTTTCCTTCATAGTTACAGACATTCAGTGTATCCTCGGCATGTCAAAATGTTCACGATTTAATTAATGGAGCTGCAATGGCACAGGTGTTGCACCAAATGTAAGTCTTCGAACTTTCATACTTCCCAAGTAATAGAAATTGGATCCCGATCAAATCAGGAATTGATTCCAGTGTTGTGAAAGTACCTAATGCAAATTGATACACTGGCCTCATAACAAAATAAACAATGAAGTAAGGGTGCCAGTTGCAGCCGCAGATGCAGCTTACCATTTGCAGGAAGGAATGAGCCAGCCAAGGACTTAAGTAGTTTGGGGTGGGGAGCAGTTGTTGTGCTCAGAGGAAGAGGGGCAATCCAAAGAGAAGCATACTGTTGCCAGCTATAATTGACAATGCTAATGTACCATTATCTTTTTTGCAATGATATCTATTAGTTCCTTTTAAGGATGACTGCATGTAGATTGTGTTGGTTTGTAATTTTGCTGCTGCTAATAGCTCTCTGCACCTCCATGAGTAGTTTAGGATTGCTTGATCTGTCCTTAACTTGTTCCACTTTTACAATGCTAATGTAGCACTGCGAGACAGTGGGTTCTCTTGCACGGAATCTATTGCTTGTTCTCTTTTGAAAGCTGAGGAAAGGCCAGAGTTTTAAAAAATGTGCTGAATGGCAAAAGTCTAGTGTTACGTATATAGCTGGGTTTGTGTTGCCCGTTTGAGAGAGTGGGTCAGGTATTCCAGAGGCAGAAGCTAGAGGGACAATCTAAGACCAGCTGTACATCTGACAGGATACACTTTAAAATATTATTTGTTCAAGTTTACCCTCAGTCTATCTCGTGTTCTATTTATGGTTCTAGTGAACCACAAACTTAATATCTAGTCTCTCCAAATTAACAGCAAAATGGCTTGGGCTTAACCAATTTCGATTGTTGTTGCAACCTTTGCAGAGACCCATCTTGGTTTAATGAATTGTGGTTGAGTCGCATTAAAGATGATGTGGGTGAAAATTCGAGATTGAAGGTACGAAAAGAAAACTAATTAAACAATACTTTCGCCATCAGAAGCTTCACCAGTGGTGGAATATTTCAAGTGCCTTTTCTGATTATCTCTAATTAATTTTGACTAAGGCTTTTGAAATGTCCGTTCTCCTCATTATACTGTTTCCTGTTGATTCAAAAATGAAAATTATTGCTGTCTCCTTATATAAGAAATTAGAGTATTCTAAAAGTTTCAATGAGATCCCTGCACACGCCCCATTGTTCTAAACTCCATTGAATACAAAGAACAGTCCAACACAGGAACAGGGCCTTCGGCCCACCTAGACTGTGCCAACACATGATGCTTTTCTAAACTAAAATATTTTGCCTCTACGTGATCCTTATCCATCTATTCCCTACCTATTCACATATCTGTCAAGATGCCTGTTAAATGTTGCTTTATTTAATTGCCTCCGCCACCTGTTTTGGTCCTGCTTTCTGGGCACTTATCATCCTCTTTGACAAACTTGGCTTGCACATCTCCTTTAAACTTATTCCCTTTTACCTTAAATCTATGCCTCCCAGTAATCAACATTCCTACCCTGTGAATAAGGACTCCGACTATCTATTCTACCCATGCCTGTCATAATTCTGTAAACTTCTAACAGGTCGCCCCTTGTCCCTGGATGTTCAAGTGAATATGAATCAAGTTTGTTCAATCCCTCCCCACAGCTAATACCCTGCAAATTAGGCCACATCCTGCTTTCTGTATTCTCCACAAAGCCTCCACATCCGTCTGGCAACCAGAACTGTACACAATATTCCAAACATTTCTAACTAAAGTTCTATAGAGCTGCAACATGATTTACCAGTTTTTGTACTCCATGCCCCGACTAATGAAGGCAGGCATGCTGTAAACCTTCTTGACCCACCTTATCCATTTATATTGCCACTTTCAGGGAATTGTGACCCCAGCTGCCGAGATATCTCTCCACATTGATGCTAGTAAGGTTTCTACAATTTACTGTGTACTGTCTTCCTACATTAGATCTTCCAAAATGAATCCCTTCACATTTACCTCAATTAAACACTATCTGCCATTTCTCTGTCCAAGTCTCCATACCATCTACATCCTGTTGTATCTTCTGAAAATCCACAGCTCCCCATTCTTTGTGTCGTCCACAAACTTCATAATCGGGCCACTTACATTTTTTTCCAAATCACCCAGAGTCCTTAATTGTTCTCACATTGATTAGATTAGATTACCTAAAGTATGGGAACAGGCCATTTGGCCCAACAAGTCCACACCGACCCTCTGAAGAGCACCCAGACCCATTCCCCCAGCTATATTTACTCCTGACTAATGTACCTAACACTACAGGCAATTTACCATGTCCAGTTCACCAGAGCACATCTTTGGATTGTTGGAGGAAACCACAGCACCTGGAGGAAACCCATGCAGACAGGGGGAGAATGTGCAAATTCCACATAGACAGTGGCCCAAGGCAGAAATCGAATCCGGGTCCCTGGCACTGTGAGGGGCAGCAACACTAACTACTGAGCCACCATGCTGCCAGACAAACCTTTCATCCTCAGGATGATTTTTGTCAACCTTCTCTGATGCCCTCCAATGCCATCAGATCTTTCCTTGGATATGGGGTCCCAAAACTGCACACAATTTTCCAAATCAGTCTGACCAGAACCTTATATAACAGTATTCTATGTTCTTGCTCTCTTGAAATTAATGCTACATTTGCTTTTCCAACTACCAACTGAACCTGCATGTTAATCCTAAACTAGGACTCCTAAGGCCCTTTGTGGTATAGATTTCCAAACCCTTTCCCTATTTAGAAAATAGTCTACGCCTCTATTCTTCCTATCAAAGTGCAAAACCTCATATTTTCCCACACTGTATTCCATCTACCACTTCTTTACCTGCTCTTGTAGCCTGTCCAAGTCCTTTGCAGTGTCTCCCCATCCTCAACACTAGCTGTGCCTCCATGTATCTTTGTGTCATCTGCATACTTAGCAACACTGCCCTCAGTTCCTTCGTCCAGATTGCTAATGTATAATGTGTATAGTTGTGGTCTCAGCACTGATCCCTGCAGAACTCCACTCGTTGCCGGCTGCCATCCTAAAAGATACCATTTTCTCCTAACCCTGCTTCCTCCCAGTCAGCTAAACCTCCAACCATGCTAATACCTTGCCCATAACACCACGGGGTCTTATGTTGGTTAGCAGCCTCCTTTTAAACACCCTGAAAAAGACTTCTGGAAATCCAGATAGATCATATCAACTGGCTTTTCTTTTTGTAACTTGCTTGTTATCTCCTCAAAGAATTCTAACAGATTTTTCACACATCACCTCCCCTTGATGAAGTCATGCTGACTATTTTACTAAGCACTTTCAACTACTCTGCAATCTCGTCCTTCATAATGGACTCTAAAATCTCACCAATAGCCAAGGTCAGGCTTACCAGCTCTAATTTCCCATCTGCTGCCCTCCCTTTTAAATTAGCCATTTTTCAGTCACGTGTCACCCTCTCTGACTCCAGTGATTCCTGAATGCACAGGCAGTGGTGGTAACCAATCTCCTCAGCCATTCCCTTCAGAAACCTGTGTAGGCACGGTGGTTAGCACTGCTGCCTCACAGCGCCAGAGACCCGGGTTCAATTCCCGGGTTCAATGGAGAGAATGTGGAGTTTGCACATTCTCTCCATGTCTGTGTGGGTTTCCTCCAGGTGGTCTGGTTTCCTCCCACAGTTAAAGAATGTGCAGGCCAGGTGAATTGGCCAAGCTAAATTGCCCGTAGTGTTAGGTGAAGGGGTAAATGTCGGGGAATGGGTCTGGGTGGGTTGCTTTTCGGAGGGTCAGTGTGGACTTGTTGGGCTGAAGGGCCTGTTTCCACACTGTAAATAATCTAATGTAACCTAGTCTATCCGATCTGGTGATTTATTCCTTCTGACCTTTCAACATCCTCAGCACTTTTACTCACTTCTGCTCCTTTACTACCTTGAAGAACTTGTATGCTCCTGGTACCTTTCATTAAATTTTGATTGTTTATTTTATCTTGCCTTGATTCCTCGCATTATTTCCCCAATATTGAAATGTTACTGGAAGGTATTGTGCACCTTTCATTTCTTAAGATTAACAGAATGTAAAATAATGAATGATTTGATTTAAAAGACCAGATATTTAGTTGCTTTTATAGATGGCATATGTTTACATTCTAATACATTTCAGCATCAGCCAATTAAATAAATGCATTAAATGTATGATAGCTGGAGCCGTATTGGTCTCACGCTTTTGTCATTAATTAGACTGATGATATGGTGTAGCTTTCAACTGTCATGACACAAAATCATAATATTTCTTGTCATCTCCTGATGGCAGAATTTAGAAATATGTAAATTAATTATGTGTATGGATCTAAAAATATCTTTGTTCAATTATTCTGCACAGATGAATAATTTGAAGAAGATTCTGCAGATGGTTCTCGATTATTATCATGAGGTAACGTTATATGTTAGTACTGTTACTGCTTCATGATCTGCTGAGTAAATTTGCAGAATAATTAAATGTCTCAAGCCTTTAATTTTCTAATCAGTTTGACCCATTTCAATGAATTTATTGACTGTGTGTGGAATACTTTTGGTACATGTTAGTTACTCACCCTGAACTGATCAACCCAAAGATGACCAACTAAACCAGTATTCTGTCCAACATCAAGATGGTTTACTAGCTGCTTCAGAATTCCCAACTCTACATGAAGTACTTTTAGTACTCTACTGCTACATTATAAGAAATCACCAAATTTGAACATAAAACCTGGACCTTTACGATCTTCATATGAAAACTTAAGTAATGAATGTGGCAGTTTGTTCATCTGTAAAACGCATTACAGCTGAGCCTGATTTTAACCTCCATATCCCTGTAAATAAATGATGAGGGTACAATAGAGTAGTGGTTAAATTTCTAGATTAAATATTCAAAAGCCTGAATTAATGATCTGGGTATACAGGCACAAATTCCACAACATCAGTTGAGGTATGTAAGTTCAGTAACTAAATAAAACTGCAATAAAATGAAATACTAATATTCTTAATAGTGACTGTGATATTACTTGATTTTCATATAATCCATCGTGGTCACTAATGCCTTTTAAAGAAGGAAATCTGCCATCATCACTCAGCCCAGCCTCTATGTGGTGACCTTACGTGCCTTAACATTGAAATAGTCTCAAGTCATTTTGTTGTGTTCAAGAAGGTAGCTTCTCATCAGCTTCTCTGGGACCATTAGAGAAGGAAAATAAATAATAGCCTTGCTGGTGACTGCTGCATCCTGTGAATGAAATAAAGAAAAGGAGTCCCATTGTCAATCATTGTTCATTTGATAATGTGGTGTAAGGTGTGTAATTTATGTATATATTAATATCATTTGTTTTAGCATTTGAATTTTGAACTCAAGGCATGTGAGTTGGTCTCTTTATAAGGGGAGATGTGGTTAATGATTAACTTGTCAGTATTTACAGAGCAATGATCATTTTTATCCTGGTATGAAAGAGGGAGTCCCTGGGTTGACAATGGGAATTTGTTCACATTGGCAACATTTTGCGAATGGACATAGTAAGCATTGTTAGCATTGTCTTGCTTTCAGTTTCGAAGTCTCAAACTTTTTTTTAATTTTGCTTAGTGGGACAATCCTTGGCTTTGAAAGCGTTTGTATTCATTTAGCGGAGGTCTTGATGGAAGTTAGACATATAAAACAGTTTTTTTTCCTGAAGATAGGTAATAGTTTAGAACTGTCACAAAATAGGTTACTTCAGTATAAGGGTCTTGGTTTGAAAGTTTGGGACCAGAATTGTTTGGGGTCAGAACCTGGAAAAGCTTGTTTGAAGCTAATAAACTCTAAACTTCGTGTTGACTAATCCAGGAAAAGGCTACCAAATCTTAAGACTAGTACTTGAAAGGAACAGATCAGTCAAAACTTTAAGTGTAATAGAAAAGGGTACTCCTTCTGGTATTTTGAGTAGAGTAATGTGATGGTGTTGGGGAAGAAATGAATTGTATTTTTACTGTACATTTTGAAATCTTTCAATTAGCTTGATTTGTCCTATTTACCATCTTTTCTTTTGTGTAAATACATTTCTGTTGTATTGTTGAAATTAGATCTGCAGCATTGTATACTTGTGTTTTGGTGAAAGACCATCCCATTAAATTAAAATTGAATAAAAACAAAGCATGATCTATCAAGTAAAATTTCAGGCTGGGATCTGACTTGTTCAGTAATAATATCAGCTGGGATCATAACATTAAACTAGTTAAGTCATGTTTAACACACTCTTTACCTCTGAAATCAGTTAATGTAGCATCATGTGTCTTCATTCTATACTGATGGTTATGTTTACACTTGAGGCCAATAGAGGTAAATCTATTATTCTGATAATGGCATCCAGAATATAATTAACATCTACCTTTTGCATTGTCTTTAGTCAGTGAGCAAATGTCTTATCTACCAAGTATACTTTTGTAACTGACAACTATTTACAGGTGCTCGGTCAACAAATTGCTGATTCTCTCCATCCAAATTTGAATCTGATCGTGGAGCATGTTGATATTGTGGAAATCGGTAGATTGCTCCAACTGATTTTGGGATGTGCAGTGAACTGTGAGAGGAAGCAAGGTATGTATATAACCTCTCTCAATGACTTTACTCATCTAAAATAAGAGTGGCAACATTGAGAGTATTAAAGTTCAAGGGAAAGGCTAAATATATTTCATGTCCTGAAACTTTTGCAGGAAAAAATCTTGTTTAGCCAATGATTGGTGAAAACACTGTACTCGCAGGGGTTAGTGGTTGAAGCAAATAATATTTTTACATTTTAACAAGAAGTTAGATAAGCATTTGAGGGAGAAGGGTCACAATGAGGATTCAGATGACAAAATATTGGAGAAGACTCGCATGGAACATAATTGCTGACAAACACTGATAACGTGTTTCTGTGAAATATATCCTATACAGTGTATAGCTGCCCTAGAGAAAAAAAAATGACAGTTGTTTTGCTTTTTCTCACCCTGTTTTCTCTTCCTTTTCTGAATGTACTGATTCATGTTAGCATAAGGATTTATGCTGTAACCATCCCTTTTTTACTTCATACATACCTTTGTGCAAACCTGGACAGAGAGTTGTGAAAGTCCCAGTCTGGTAGCATCATATATAAACTCAATCCTGTTATTTTTTTGCAATGCCTGTATAGACATGCACATTTCTGACAGGCGTTATTGATTTCTTCCCCGGCCACCAAACCACCCAAAACCCTTAAGACCCTGCAGGTCTTAAGAAGTCCTTCTGTTTCACCAGGTGATAACTAATCCATCAAAGACTGGGAATTGAATCTGGGATTCTTCCTCTTATTTCTTCCTCCACATTTACTAAACTATTGAAAGAGCTTTAACTCTTTTACAGAATATACATTAAGCACGCAGTCAAATGGTTCCAAAATGCTGATGCCTGAGAGGAATTAAAAATGTGTATAAACTTTTGATTTTGATAGCTAAAAATGTTTATCCTTTTTGTATTACAGAGCACATTCAAAATATCATGACATTAGAAGAGTCTGTGCAGCATAATGTTATGACCGCCATTCAAGAAGTAAGGCACCACAAATCTAAATGTATCTCAATTCCAGCATGGGCGTCTTTCTATTGAAAACAGTGGACTTTCTCAATTGAGGAAGACAAAGATAGAATGGCAAAATCTAACTGGTTCACTGAAATCCTTTGGAAATCGAGAGTGCAGCTCTTGCCTGCAGTGACATATATCTGACTCCACACCACACTAATGTGGTTGATTCTTAACTGCTGTAAAAAAAAAAGTGACTCAGCAAGTTACTCAGTTGCCAGGGCAACTAGGAGTGAGCAATAAATGCTGTCTTTGTCAGTGATGCCCACACCCTGAGAAGGAATAATAATGGAAAAAATGTGTGGCTGTTTGTAATATACAGTGCACAAATGTTAATTTTAAAAATAACTTAGAAATATCCCTTACCAAAAGATTCAAAGTAATACTTTGAGCATTTAATTTAGTAATTAAGAAATGAAAGAGCAGACACAATTAAGGTTCAAGAAGAGGTTTCTAACTGTCTTTGGCCTTATACTGCAAAATGTAAATAAAAAAAGTAAATTTGGAGTGCAGATCTGCCAATGGAATGTTAAGTGTTAGTTTGTGTCACATTGGTGAGATGTAGTATAAATAACGTAACTTGTAAATCTCTGGTGATTTAATTATTTTTAGGATTCACATACAAAGTCACCAAAGTGAGTGCTAGTTTAAGCATGCAACATTTAAAAAAAAAACCTTCAAGCTGACTTATAGAGTCATTGAGATGTACAGCATGGAAACAGACCCTTCAGTCCAACTCGTCCATGTCAATCAGATATCCCATCCCAATCTAGTCCCACCTGCCAGCACCCGGACCATTTCTCTCCAAACCCTTCCCATTCATATACCCATCCAGATGCCTTTTAAATGTTGCAAATGTACCAGCCTCCACCACCCCCTCTGGCAGCTCATTCCATACACATCACCCTCTGCCATTTTGCCCTTTAGGTCTCTTTTTTTATATCTTTCCCCTTTCACCCTAAACCTATGCCATCTAGTTCTGGAATCTCCCAACCCAGGGAAAATACCTTGTCTACTTACCCTATCCATGCCCCTCATGATTTTATAAACCTCTATAAGGTCACCCTCAGCCTCCATTCCTGGAAAAACAGCCCCAGCCTATTCAACCTCTCCCTATAACTGAAATCCTTCAACCCTGGCAACATCTTTGTAAATCTTTTCTGAACCCTTTCAAGTTTCACAACATCCTTCCAATATGAAAGAGACCAGATTGCATGCAATATTTCAAAAGTGGCCTAACCTATGTCCTGTACAGCCACAACATGACCTCCCAACTCCTGTCACGACAGAACCCATGCTATTCACTACTGCAGACTTGCAGCAAGACCCCACGGCCACACTTAAAACTATTCACTTATCCGTCTATGTGCTGTGACTCTCCCAAATGGGTTCCTCCAAGACCAGTTGTGAATTTCACTGTTTGTTAATTTTCTTGGATGCACTCTGATGTCCAGTGATACATGAGTTCAACAGCAAACAGTAACTGTACAGATTCACTGCTGTGACAGTTAGCAATGTGGATTTCTTTCTCTCTCTCTCTCTCTCTCTCCCCTGCACAGACCATACCATGTGCTGCCTTTGTCTGTTCTCCCTTTTAAAAGTGCTGTTGTTTTGACTTTTTTTTCTCCAAAGTTCCAAATCAATGCAGCATCACATAAAATAGTAATTGCTGCTCCTGGTATTTGAGGAAATCACCTCCAACACTTAAAATAGCTCAAAAAAGGAGCAGCCTGTTAAAGCCAGAAATTTTTCCTGTCCACCATCTTGAATTACCCAGAATTCTACAATATATTAGAAATAATAGATCAATCATATATCATGCAACCCAAAAAGAGAAAGTTAAGATAGACTAAGTTCAGTTTAAAGTATTCTTTAATAGGTACAGATACAGATCCTTAAACTGGATTTTAACAGTATAATGTACCCATTGAATAAAACAAAAATACATGGCTAATACATTTTCATTAGGACATTTTAGATTTTCATTAAAGTAATAAACTATCTTCAATTTCAGCCTTATTGAAGATAAATTGGGTTGACTGGTCAATTTCCTTTTGTTTACCTGTGGGATATCACTGGCTGGTCAACATTTATTACCTGTTCCGAAATGCCCTTAAGAAGGTAGTGGTGAACTGCCTTTTTCAACTGCTGCAATCCAAATGCTGAAGATTGACACAATGTCCTTGGGGAAGGAATTCCAGGGTTTTGATTCAATCACCATGAAGGAACAATGATTTTATTTCCTAGGTGAGGCTGAGCATCTTTGGAGGGAACTTGCAGGTGGTGTGTTCCCAGGTATCCACTAGATGGAACTGATTATGGGTTTGGAAGGTGGTGTCTCAGGATCTTTGCAGAAATTCACCAGTGTGCCTTGTAGATAGTACACACTGCTGCTATTGATATCAGTGGTGGAGGGGGTGGATGCTTGTGGATCTGGTGACAATTAAGTGGGCTGCTTTGTCCTGGATGGTGTCAAGCTGCTTGAGTGTTGTTGGAACTGCACCCATTCAGGCAAGTGAGAGTATTCCATCACATTCCTGACTTGTGCCTTGCAGTCGATGTCATAAATCACACAACACCAGGTTCTAGTCCAACAAGTTTATTTGAAAGTACAAGCTTTCGGAGCGCTGCTAATGGGGCGGGATCATAGGACACAGAATTTATAGTAAAAGATCAAAGTCTGGACAACTGTTGCGATGTATTGAATAAACCTAGATTGTGGTTAAGTCTTTTAAAGATGTACTAAATTCCTTCCCAATTTGTATATCACTGGTCTGCCAGCTGTACCATTTGGGGTAGTCACTGCCAGAACAGGCCTGATGGTCAGCCTGCTCCCATAATTTGCTGTTAACTTTAAATATTTTCTGCCCACTAAGTGGCACAGCTCCTTCAACTTGGGAGCTTACCTGTAGCGTTATGGGAGGAGGATATGAAATGGCTGTAGCTGCAGGTTGTTATAACCTACAACATCTAAAAGAATCAGGTAGATACACAATTGTAAATGTTTTTCTGCTTTGAAGCTTACTTAGAAATTCCTTGCAGTCTGTCCTGTGTGCTGTTCCAAAATCAGATTCACTAATCCATTTTGATGTCCCTGGCAACACTTCATGCCTCTGGTCTTTGCCTTCAGTATTATTGAAGTGGTAATGCCTTATGATGTTGAAGGCAACAGGCGTGGGTTCAAAATCATGAGAGGGAAAATATTAATAAGTTAATTTTACTTTGCAGCTCATGAGTAAAGAAATGGCAGGAACATTTGGCAGTGAAGCTTCTGGAGACCTGGATCAGCAGGTAACAAAATAATCTCTCTTTGTTTTGATGTAAATTTTTTGTTTTTAATTTCAAATACAGAATAAATTGAATTCTGATTTTAATTTAGTTTTAATTTAATCAGACTTTCAGCTATTCTTTTTAAAGCAATTGCTTTAGTATATCTTTAACGAAGTGTGAATAGTGTATGTGCACTCTTTGTTCACTACTTCTCAGGGAGTTCTGTAAACCAGTTTACAGTTTTAAGCTTTTGTGAAGAAGTCTCAGGATTTTTATTCTGAGTGGAATATTCAGATTGAGTCTTGCCATGCAGAATTATAATTGGCTGAGCAAAGGTTATTTGATATACAAGTCTCCTCGCAAACATTAGTTCAAGTGGACAATTTAGATTATTCTTACACTCCACATGCAAAGAGAAAACATCTTGAAGTACTTTACATGTCTTTTAAACAAGTTGACAGCCAAAAGGGATCAAAGAATTTGAAGAAGGGAAGGCACGGTCAGAAATTTGGAGGTTGTCTTTTAGGAAGCAAGTGATGTAGTAATTTAGAGATTATTCCAAGGAACAGTACTGAAAGAATTGAAATTGGTGACCAAACAGAGGGTGCAGGAAACAAGGAGTGATCCATCTTAGGAGCAACAGATAAAGTGACATGATCTTATGAATGTATTTCATAACAAGGGATTGGGTCTTAAAAGTAATTCTTTAGAAGGCGGCCCTTAATGATGACGATATCATTCATTTCAGTATCTCTTCCAATTAGCAAACCGTCAGTAAACATAGAACGTTACAGCACAGTACAGGCCCTTCGGCCCTTGATGTTAAGTTGACCTGTGAAAATACTCTGATGCCCATCTAACCTACACCATTCCATTATTATCCATACATATGTCCAGTGCCCATTTAAATGCCCTTGACATTGTTGAGTCTATTACTGTTGCAGACAGGCCATTCCATGCCCATACTGCGCTCTGACTGAAGAAACTACCCCTGATATTTGTCCTAAATCTGTCACCCCCTCAATTTAAAGCTGTGGCCCTTCATGTTAGCCTTCACCATCTGAGGAAAAAGGCTCTCCCTGTCCACCCTATCTAACCCTCTGATTATCTTATACGTCTCAATTAAGTCACCTCTCAACCTTCTTCTCTCCAATGAAAACGGCCTTAGTTCCCTCAGCCTTTCCTCATAAGACCTTCCCTCCATACTAGACAACATCCTAGTAAATCTCCCCTGAACCCTTTTCAAAGCTTCCACATCCTTCCTAGAATGTGATGATTAGAACTGCACGCAATACTCCAGGTGCAGCCTTACCAGTGTCTCGTACAGCTGAAGCATGACCTCATGGCTCCAAAACTTAATCCCCCTACAAATAAACGCCAATGCAGCATATGCCTTCTTAACATCCCTATCAACCTGGATGGCAACTTTCAGGGATTTATGCACCTGGACACTGAGATCTCTCTGCTCATCTGCACTGCCAAGAAATTTACCATGAGCCCAGTACTCTGCATTCATGTTACTTCCTCTGAAGTGAACTACCTCACACTTTTCCGCATTAAATTCTATTTGCCACTTCTCGGCCCAGCTTTGCATCTTATCGATGCCGCTCTGTAACCCACAACATCCTTCGGCACTATCCACAACTCTGCCTACCTTAGTGTTGTCTGCAAACCCATCCCTCTACGCCCACATCCAGATCATTTATAAAAATGACAAACTGTAGTGGCCCCAAAACCAATCCCTGCAGCACACCACTGGTAACTGAGCTCCAGGATGACCATTTCCCATCAACCGCCACCCTCTGTCTTCTTTCAGCTAACCAATTTCTGATCCAAACCGCTAAATCACCTTCAATCCAGAAATTCTGTATTTTGTGTAATAGCCTACCATGTGAAACCTTATCAAACGCCTTACTGAAGTCATTTAAACCACATCAATCGCTTTACCTTCATCTACCTGTTTTCTCGAAGAAGAGTGTGAAGCAAAGTTTGTGAGTCACAATCAAATAAAGTGCAAGCATCTGTTTTCTTGTTGGTGTCATTGGATACTTGTATTGCTTATTACACTCATTTATCCATTGTTCATGATGTGAATAACATTTTTCCTCCAATGTATTTCAAGATTGTAGAGACAAAGTACACACTGGAGATGAAGAGTGTTCATGAGTGCTTTATCGTGGAGAAAGAGCTGTATTAAATTAAGTGGAGATGTTCAGACTTTCACTATTGACAAACAAAAGGGAGGTAGTGCTGGTTTAGCCTAAAATGGAAGGAATCAAGATAGCTTGTGGTATGGTTCTTGGATAAGTTCAGTTTCATGTGTGGAAGAAATAAGAGACCTATAGATGGCTGAGCTGGTTAATGGGAGGACTGAGCCATAGTTGGAGTGAAGGGAATACCAGAGTAGGTAAAGGCAGCCAGGTTTTTCACATGAGCATTTTGCCTTCAATATCTGATGCTACAATAGAGACCAATGAAGTATAATCATAATAGATGGTTTGTGTTACTGAAGAGGAATTTGCAGCAGTTACTTGATCTGCAGAATGTAATAAAAGAACTTTGATTAGAAGGGGAGCAGTGGAGCCTCTTCAGATGGTGAGGTCCCATCTGATGGTAGACCACCAGGACACGCGTTCGGGTTCTCAGTCCTGGGGTATGACTACTAGAGTTACGTGTGGTGGGTGATAAACAAGGATTTGGGAAGGATGGTAACGAGGCAGTTGTTGAATCATGCTGTGGCACCATTGTCATGACCGTTGACAGATCAGAGGAGATAGAAATTGTAGTCTGAAAAATACTGTGAAGGTTATCTATAACAAACAAACTTCTGAAAATTTAAAATGAAATAAGATGTACTCTGGTATATAGGTTATGATGCAATATCTTCATGCTAATCTTTACAATCTTATTTTCTTTTAAATTTCATGGTCGCTAGAAAGGAAATAGCACATGTTTCACATTCAAACTTTCAAATGACTCTTGAGATTTAATTAGTTAGGTTTCTCTTATTGTTCCGAAGAACTGTACAATTTAGTTGACTTTTCTTTTTTTTTAGCTTAAAAAGGCCCTGGAAGACCTTAACGAAGCTGTGCTAGAAAAGGAGGAACTGGCTCAGCGCTGCCAGGAACTGGATATTCAGGTTAGTATGTGGAAACCTACCACGCAATTGATATTTGTGAAATGCACCTGCCTAGCAGGAGTCTGTGGAGCATTTAAAATATAATTTAAAAAATAAGGGCCGCAATAATTTCAACCAGTGCTTATCTCAATTTATATGGGACTTGAAGAAAAATTTTAATAAACTTTAAGTAACACTGTGCTGGGGGTGGGGAGTGTGGGACCTAGGTTGATGGTGAGAAAAGAGATCAATCTGAGACTGGTACAGATCAAACAGTCAGGGCAGGAAGGAACAACACAGAGAATAAGGTAGAACTGATCAATTAAACTGCATTTACTTCAACCCAAGAAGCCTAACAGGGAAGACAGATGAACTCAGGGCATGGTTAGGAGCATGGGACTAGGATATAGAATTTATAGAATCCCTACAGTGTGGAAACAGGCCTTTCAGCCCAAAAAGTCCACATTGACCCTTTGAAGAGTATTCCACCCAAACCCATTCCCCGACCCTACATTTACCCCTAACTAACACATCCCTGAATGCTATGGGCAATTTAGCATAGCCAATTCACCTAACCTGCACATCTTTGGATTGTGGGAGGAAATTGGAGCACCTGGAGGAAACCCACACATAGACATAGGGAGAATGTGCAAACTCCACACAGACAATCGCCCGAGGCTGGAATCGAACCCGGGTCCCTGGCACTGTCCTGCAACGGACCTCTACGTTTCTATATCGCCTCCAACACACCCCACCCACCTGGACATCCCGTGCTGGGCTGTTACCCGCCCTTGGCCTCTTCATTTCTAACTGCCACCTTGACATTGACCGCCTCAACCTGTCCACCCCCCTCACCCACTCCAACCTCCCACCCACACAGCGCGCAGCTCTCCACTCCCTCTGCCCCAATCCCAACTTCCCTTGTCTGCGGGTTTGATGGTGGAGGCACAATAGTAGTGTGGCACACCGATCTCTACACCACTGAAGCCAGGCGCCAACTTGCAGACAACTCCTACTGCCTCCTTGATCATGACCTCACCTCCCATCACCAAACCATCATCATCAAGACCATCCACAACCTCATCACCTCTGAGGATCTCCCAACCACAGCCTCCTACCTCATTGTCTGTGAACCCCACACCACCCGATTTTACCTCCTACTGAAGATTCACAAACTTGACTGCCCCGATCGACCTGCGGTGGTCCCACTGAACTCCTTTCTTCCTACCTCGATACCGTCCTGTCCCCCTTAGTCCAGGAACTCCCCACCTAAGTTCGTGACACCACCCACGCCCTTCACCTCCTCCAAGATTTTCATTTCCCTGGCCCCAAATGCCTCATCTTCACCATGGACATCCAGTCCCTGTACACATCGATCTGCCATGTTGAAGGCCTCCAACCCTTCCATTTCTTTCTCTCACGCCGTCCAAACCAGTACCTTTCTACCGACACCCTCATCCGCCTGGCTGAACTGGTCTTCACCCTCAACAACTTCTCCTTCCAATCCTCCCACTTCCTCCAATCCAAAGGAGTAGCCATAAGCACCCGCATGGGACCCAGCTATGCCTGCCTCTCCGTCGGTACGTGGAACAGTCCATCTTCCGCAGTTACACCGGCACCATTCCCCACCCTGTTCCTCCGCTACATCGATGACTGTCTCGACACCACCTCATGCCAACACTTTCCTCCCCGACCTCAAATTTACCTGGACCGTCTTGGACACCTCCCTCCCCTTCCTGGATCTCTCCATCACTGTCTGGTGACTGATTAACCACAGAAATCTACTATAAGCCCACCGACTCCGACAGCTACCTAGATGACACCTCCTCGCACCCTACCGCCTGTAAAAATGCCATTCCTTATTCCCAATTCCTCCGTCTCTGCTGCATCTGTTCCCAAAATGACCAATTCCACCTCACAAAGTCCCAGATGGCCTCCTTCTTCAAGGATCACAATTTCCCTTCCAACGCTTCTCATCCATGACCTGCACCTCTGCCCTCCAACCCCACCCCTCCTACTGCAACAAGTTCAGAACCCCCCTAGTCCTCACCGTTCACCCCACCAACCTCCGCATAAATCGCATCATCCTTTGCCATTTCCGCCACCTACAAATGGACCCCACCACCAGAGATATATTTCCCTCCCCACCCTTCTCCACTTTCTGTAAAGACCGTTCCTTCCGCGACTACCTGGTCAGGTTCACGCCCCCCCAACAGCCCACCAATCCCCTACTGACACGTTTCCCTACCACCGTAGGATGTGCAAAACCGGTGCACACACCATTCCCTCACCAAGGCGCCAAGGGACCCTTCCACATCAGTCAGAAATTTACCTGTAGCTCTACCAATGTCATCTACTGCATCTGTTGCACCTGATGTGGTCTCCTCTACTTTGGGGAGACAGGACACCTTCTTGCAGATCAATTCAGAAAACATCCCTGGGACACCCACACCTACCAACCCCACCACCCTGTGACTGAACACTTAAACTCTCTCTTTCACGCTGTCAAGGACATGCAGGTCCTGGGCCTCCTCCACTGCCAAACCGTTACCACCTAACACCTGAAGGAAGAATGCCTCATATTCCGCCTTGGGACCCTTCAACCATACAGGATAAAATGTGGATTTCAACAGCTTCCTCATTTCCCCTCACCCCACATTATCCCAGCCTCCAACTTGGCACCGCCCTCCTCACCTGTCCATCACTCCTCCCTCTGACCTATCACCTTCTCCCTCACCTTCATGCACCTATTGCTTTCTCAGCTACCTTTGCCCTCAACCCTACCCGCCCTCCCATTTATCCATCAGATTCTGGCCCACAAGCCTCATTCCTGATGAAGGGTTTATGCCCGAAACGTCGGTACTCCTGCACCTAGATGCTACTTGACCTGTTTTTTTTTCCCCAGCAAGACGCTCTCAACTCTGATCTCCAGCATCTGCAGTCCTCACTTTCTCCACCCTGGCACTGTGAGGCAGCAGTGTTAACCACTGAGCCACCGTGCCACTATAATCATTGCAATTATAGAAATATTGGAGGGGGGGGCGGTGTGGGAGAGGGGAGGAGAGGGAGGGCAAGAGCGGAGGGGGAGTGCCGTTTTTGAAAAGGGATAGCATTACTGCTATACTGAGGGAGGATATTCCTGGAAATACATCCAGGGAAGTTATTTGGGTGGAACTGAGAAATAAGAAAGGAATGATCACTTTATTGGGATTGTATTATAGACCCCCTAATAGTCAGAGGGAAATTGAGAAACAAATTTTTAAGGAATCTCAGCTATCTGTAAGAATAATAGGGTGGATTTGGTAGGGGATTTTAACTTTCCAAACAGAGACTGGGACTGCCATAGTGTTAAGGGTTTAGATGGAGAGAAATTTGTTAAGTGTGTGCAAGAAAATTTTCTGAATCACTATGTGGGTGTAACTACTAGTGAAGGTGCAAAACTTGACGTACATTTGGGAAATAAGGCAGGGCAGGTAACTGAGGTATCAGTGGGGGAGCACTTTGGGGCCAGTGACCATAGTTCTATTAGTTTCAAAATCGTGATGAAAAAGGATACTCCAGATCTAAAAGTTGAAGTTCTAAATTGGAGGAAGGCTAATTTTGATGGTATTAGGCAAGAACTTTCAAAAGCTGATTCCGGGTAGATGTTCGCAGGTAAAGGGATGGCTGAAAAATGGGAAGCCTTCAGAAATGAGATAACGAATCCAGAGACAGTATATTCCTTTTAGGGTGAAAGGAAATGCTGGTAGGTGTAGGGAATGCTGGATGACTAGAGAAATTGAGGTTTTGGTTAAGAAAAAGAAGGAAGCATATGTCAGGTGTTGACAGGATATATCAAGTATTTAGAGTATCAAGGCAGTAAGAGTACACTTAAGAGGCAAATCAGGAGGGCAAAATGGGGACATGATAGTTTTGGCAAATAAGGTTAAGGAGAATGCAAAGGGCTTTTATATATACATTATGGACAAAAGTGTAACTAGGGAGAGAATAGGGCCCCTCAAAGATCAGCAAGGCAGCCTATGTGTGGAGCCACAGGCAATGGGAGATACTAAACAAGTATTTTGCATCAATGTTTACTGTGGAGAAGGTCATGGAAGATATAGAATGTGGGGAAATAGATGGTGACATCTTGAAAAATGTCCATATTACAGAGGAGGAAGTTCTGGATGTCTTGAAATGCATAAAAGTGGATAAATCCCCAGGACTTGATCAGGTGTACCTGAGAACTCTGTGGGAAGCTGGGGAAGTGATTGCTGGGTCTCTTGCTGAGCTATTTGTATCATTATTAGTCACAGGGACAGGATTGGCTGTTGCAGGTTCCAGGATTTAAATGTTTTAGTAGGGTCAGAGGTGGGGGTAAAAGAGGGGGAGGTGTGGCATTGCTTGTCAAAGATAGTATTACAGTGGTGGAAAGGACGATGGATGAGGACTTGCCATCTGAGGTAGTTTGGGCTGAGGTTAGGAATAGGAAAGGTGAGGTCACCCTGTTAGGAGTCTTTTACAGGCCTCCTAATAGTCCTAGAATCATTGAAGAAAGGATAGGGAAGGTGATTCAGGAGATGAGTGACAGTAATAGGGTGGTTGTTATGGGGGCCTTTAACTTTCCTGATATTGATTGGGAAAGCTATAGCTCAAGTCCGTTAGATGGGTCAGTGTTTGTTCAATGTGTGCAGGAGAGTTTCCTGACACAATATGTAGACAGGCCAACAAGAGGTGAGGCCATACTGGATTTGGTTCTGGGTAACGAACCAGGCCAGGTGTTAGAATTAGAGGTAGGTGAGCACTTTGGGGATAGTGACCATAATTCGGTGATTTTTACACTCGTGATGGAGAGGGATAAGTGTGTACTACAGGGCAAGAGTTATAGCTGGGGTCAGGGAAATTATGATGCGGTGAGGCATGACTTAGGATGTGTGGCTTGGAAAAGTAGACTCCAAGGCAAGAGTGTAAATGATATGTGGAGCTTGTTCAAGGAGCAACTATTGAGTGTCCTTGATAATTATGTACCTGTCGGGCAGGGAGGAAAGGGTCGTGCGAGGGAGCCGTGGTTTAATAAGGAATTGGAATCCCTTGTTAAATGGAAGAGGGCGGCCTATCTCAAGATGAGACGTGAAGGTTCAATTGGGGCGATTGAGAGTTATAGGGTAGCCAGGAAGGACCTGAAGAGAGAGCTAAGAGCAGCAAGGAGGGGACATGAAAGGTCCTTAGTCGGTAGGATTAGGGAAAACCCTAAGGCTTTCTATAGGTATGTTAGGAATAAAAGAATGACTAGGGTAGGAATAGGTCCAGTCAAGGATAGTAGTGGGAAGTTGCGTGTGGAGGCTGAAGAGATTGGGGAGACATTGAATGAATACTTTTCGTCAGTATTCAATCTGGAACAGGACATTGTTGTCAATGTGAGTACTGAGTCACAATTAAGTAGAATGGATGGCTTTGAGGTATGTAGAGAAGAGGTGTTGGAAATCCTGGAAAAGGTGAAAATAGATAAGTCCCCTGGGCCTGATGGCATTTATCCTAGGATTCTCTGGGAAGCAAGGGAGGAGATTGCAGAGCCATTGGCCTTGATTTTTATGTCCTCGTTGTCTACAGGAGTAGTGCCAGAAGACTGGAGGATAGCAAATGTGGTTCCCTTGTTCAAAAAGGGGAGTAGGGATAACCCTAGTAACTATAGGCCGGTGAGTCTCACTTCTGTTGTGGGCAAAGTCTTAGAGAGAATTGTAAGGGATAGGATTTATGCACATCTGGATAGGAATAATGTGATCAAGGATAGTCAGCATGGTTTTGTGAAGGGCAGGTCGTGCCTCACAAACCTTATTGAATTCTTTGAAAAGGTGACGAAGGAGGTTGATGAGGGGAAAGCGGTAGATGTGGTATATATGGATTTTAGTAAGGCGTTTGATAAGGTTCCCCATGGTAGGCTACTGCAGAAAATACGGAGATATGGCATTGAGGGTGAGTTGGAGGTTTGGATTAGGAATTGGCTGGCTGGAAGAAGACAGAGGGTATTAGTTGATGGCAAAGTTTCTTCATGGAGTGCCGTCACTAGCGGTGTTCCGCAAGGATCTGTTTTGGGACCATTGCTGTTTGTCATTTTTATAAATGACCTGGAAGAGGGGTTAGAAGGTTGGGTGAGCAAGTTTGCGGATGATACGAAAGTCGGAGGAGTTGTTGACAGTGAGGAAGGATGTGGCAGGTTACAGCAGGATATAGAGAAGCTGCAGAGCTGGGCAGAAAGGTGGCAAATGGAATTCAATGTAGCTAAGTGTGAGGTGATTCACTTTGGGAAGAATAACAAAAAGATGGGGTACTGGGCTAATGGTCAGATACTTGGTAGTGTGGATGAGCAGAGGGATCTTGGTGTCCATGTACACAGATCTCTGAAAGTTGCCACCCAGGTAAATAGTGCGGTGAGGAAGGCATATGGCGTACTGGCTTTTATTGGTAGAGGAATTGAGTTCCGGAGTCCTGAGGTCATGATGCAGTTGTATAAGACTCTGGTGCGGCCGCATCTGGAATATTGTGTGCAGTTTTGGTCGCCATACTATAGGAAGGATGTGGAGGCACTGGAACGGGTGCAGAGGAGGTTTACCAGGATGTTGCCTGGTATGGAAGGAAGATCGTATGAGGAAAGACTGAGACACTTGGGGCTGTTTTCATTAGAGAAAAGAAGGTTTAGGGGTGACTTGATTGAGGTGTACAAGATGATTAGGGGGTTAGATAGGGTTGACAGTGTGAACCTTTTTCCGCGTATGGAGTCAGGTATTACAAGGGGGCATAGCTTTAAATTAAGGGGGGGTAGATATAGGACTGAAGTTAGGGGTAGGTTCTTCACTCAGCGAGTCGTAAGTTCATGGAATGCCCTGCCAGTAGCAGTGGTGGACTCTCCCTCTTTATGGGCATTTAAGCGGGCATTGGATAGGTATATGGAGGATAGTGGGTTAGTATAGGTTAGGTGGGCTTGGATCGGCGCAACATCGAGGGCCAAAGGGCCTGTACTGCGCTGTATTCTTCTATGTTCTATGTTCTATGTAAGATGCCGGAAAACTGGAGGTTGGCTAATGTGGTATCACTATTTAGGAGGGTGCTAAGGACAAGCCAGAGATCTATAGACCGGTGAGCCTGACATCGGTGGTGGGCAAGTTGTTGGAGGGAACTTTGAGGGTCAGGATTTACAAGTATTTGGAAAAGTAAGGACTGATTCGGGGATAGTCAACATGGCTTTGTGCATGGAAAATCATGTCTCATGAACTTGATTGAGTTTTTTTTGAAGAAGTAACAAAGAGGATTGATGAGGGCAGAGCAGTAGACATGTTCTGTATGGACTTCAGTAAGGCATTCGACAAGTTTCTCCATAGGAAACTGGTCAGCAAGGTTAGATTTCATGGAATGCAGGGAGAACTAGCCATTTGGATGCAGAACTGGCTCAAAGGTAGAAAACAGAGGGTGGTGGTGGAGGGTTGTTTTTCAGACTGGAGGCCTGTGACCAGGGAGTCCCACAAGGATTGGTGCTGGGTGCACTACTTTTCATCATTTTATATAAATGATTTGGATGTGAACATATGAGGTATAGTTACTAAGTTTGCAGATGACACCAAAATTGGAGGTGTCATGGACAGTGAAGAAGCTTACTTCAGAGTACAGTGGGATCTTGATCAGATGGGCCAATGGGCTGAGGAGTGGCAGATACAGTTTAATTTAGATAAATGTGATGTGCTGCATTTGGAAAAGCAAATCTTAGCAGGACTTATACACTTAATGGTAAGGTCCTAGGCAGTGTTATTGAACAAAGAGACCTTGGAACGCAGGTTCACAATTCCTTGAAAGTGGAGTCCCAGGTAGACAGGGTAGTGAAGAAGGTATTTGGTATGCTTTCCTTTATTGGTCAGAGTATTGAATATAGGAGTTGGGAGGTCATATTGTGGCTGTACAGTACGTTGGTTAGGTCACTGTTGAAATACTGCCTGCAATTCTGATCAGAACTAGAGGGCATAGGTTTAGGGTGAGAGGGGAAAGATATAAAAGGGACCTCAGGGGCAACTTTTTCACGCAGAGGTTTGTACATGTATGGAATGAGCTGCCAGAGGAAGTGGTGGAGGCTGGTACTATTGCAGCATTTGAAAGACATCTGCATGGGTATATGAATAGGAAGGTTTTAGAAGGATCTGGGCCAAATGCTGGCAAATGGGACTAGATTAGGTTAGCATATCTGATCAGCATGGATGATTTGGACCAAAGGGTCTGCTTCTGTGCTGTGGTAGGGTGAGAGGGGAAAGATATAAAAGAGACCTAAGGGGCAACTTTTTCACGCAGAGGGTGGTATGTGTATGGAATGAGCTAGCAGAAGTGGTGAAGGCTAGTACAATTGCAACATTTAAAAGGCATCTGAATGGGTATATGAGTAGGAAGGGTTTGGGGGATATGGGCTAGGTCCTGGCAAGTGGGACTAGATTGGGTCGGCATATCTGGTCGTCATGGACAAGTTGGACTGAAGGGTCTGTTTCCGTGCTGTGCATCTCTATGACTATATTACATTTTATAGAATACAGTTATGTAAACTGGTCCCATTGTGGATTCTCTTTTTTTTTCGGTAACATACTTGATTTCGAGATCACCTCTATTAAACAAGCACATAGGGATGGTTTCCATTTGGGTGAGTGCTGCATGTAATAATATATTTCTTTGCTTTCAGGCTTGATATTTTTTTCTCTTCAACTTGGTTAAAAGTGATTTGTTGTCTGTTATGGTGATTATGTATCTTGAGTTGAAGCTCCTGTTATACGGAAATTTGTTGAAAACTATCAAAAATATTTTCCAATTAATCATATGCCTTTTTTTACAAATTGGTATTTTACATGAGGTATGGTAGTCAGTATTGTAGTTACTTGGGGCGGCACAGTGGCTCAGTGGTTAGCATTGCTGCCTCACAGCACCAGGGTCCCAGGTTCAATTCCAGCCTCAGGCGACTGTCTGTATGGAGTTTGCACATTCTCCCTGTGTCTGCAGGGCTTTCCCCTTGGGCTCTGGTTTCATCCCACAGTCCAAGGATGTGCAGGTTAGGTGAATTGGCCATGCTAAATTGCCCCTAGTGTTAGGTGCATTAGTCAGAGGGAAATGGGTCTGAGTGGGTTACACTTCAGAGGTTCGATGTAGACTGGTTGGACCAAAGGACCTATTTCCACATTGTCAGGAGTTTAATTGTTCTGTCAATTCAGTGCATTGAATTTAAAAGGAATGATTTCTGTCTAACTCTGTCTTGATTTAGAGCAATAATTGGATGCAGAGCTACAGACGTTTGGTGGAAATTAAGTCTGGTGGATTACAGCTCCTTTGATCTTTGGGGTGAATATGGAGTGGATGTTTGTCCTGACTGTTCAAAGCAAGCAGTAGTTTTATGAGTGTATCTGAAAAGGACAAAGTGGGAACTGCACTGTATTCTGGCCTGTAGTTATGCTAATATTTGAGTCTGTAGCACACTTAGTGAAATTGAGACAAAGCCTTAGGAGGACCTGCAGTGGGAAATTTTTAAAAGAACCACACACTTAAAATGCCTAATGTGTTCATCTTTAAAATGTCCTTTTTATAATTTATTTAGTTTCGTTCTGGCACTTAAACTTTCACAAGTCCTTGTAGTGGGTTGAATTGAATTGAATTGAATTGAATTGAATTTATTGTCACGTGTACCGAGGCACAGTGAAAAGTTTTGTATTGTGAGCAATACAGGCAGATCACAGAGTTAAATAGCCATAGATAAGTAAATAATAGGTAAATAGCAAAAACACAAGTACAGGCGACTGTTAAGCGTTTGTGAGTCCATTTGGTATTCTAACAACAGTAGGGTAGAAACTGTTGCAAAACCAGCTGGTGCCTGTGTTCAAGCTTCTGTACCTTCGCCCCAATGGTAGAGGTTGTAGAAAAACATTGCCAGGGTGGGATGGATCATTGAGAATGCTGGCAGCCTTTCCTTGACAGCGGCTTGGTAGATAAATTCTATAGATGGGAGGTTGGCCTTTGTGATTGTCCAGGCTGAGTTCATCACTCTCTGTGACTGTCTCCGATCTTGAATGGATCTTCATTGCCATACCAGGTAGTGATACATTCAGACAGAATGCTCTCGATGGCACACCTATAAAAATTGGCGAGGGTATTCACTGTCATGCCAAATTTCCTCAGCTGCCCGAGGAAGAAGAGACATTGTTGGGCCTTTTTAACCAGCGCATCCACATGAAGAGTCCAAGAAAGCTTGTCGTGGAAGACCACTCCCAGGAGCTTGACACACTCCACTCGTTCCACCTCTGTGCTGTTGATGTGTAGGGGGTGCAGGATGTGTAGGTAACATCCTGCCGAAAGTCAATAATGAGTTCCTTGGTTTTGCGGGCACTGAGAGCTAGGTTGTTCTCAGTGCACCCTTTTTCAAGGTCTTCCACCTCCCGTCTGTAGTCTGTTTCATCGCCATCTGAGATTCAACTGATTATGGTGGTGTCATCAGCAAACTTGTAAATGGCGTTAGTCTGGGTTTTGGCAACGCAGTCATGGGTTTACAGTGAATACAGTAGGGAGCTGAGTATGCACCTTGGGGGGCTCCAGTATTGTGTGTTAGTGAGGATGAAATATTGTCCCCAATCTTCACCGATTATGGCCTGTGGGTCAGAAAACTGAGGATCCAGTTACACAGAGTGGGGCTTAGTCTGAGATCATTAAGTTTACTAATCAGTCTCGAAGGGATAATAGTGTTGAAGGCTGATCTGTAGTCAATAAGTCGGATTCTTACATAGCTGTTCTTGGTATCAAGATGTTCTAGGGAGGAGTGAAGAGCAAGTGATATGGGATCTGACATGGATCTGATAGTCCGATAGGCAAATTAGAGTGGGTCAAGAGTAGTGGGGAAGCGGGAGTTGATTAATGCCATGACCAGCCTCTCAAAGCATTTCATGACCACCGACATTAGGGCCACTGGGCAGTCGTCATTGAGACATGCTGCACGAGCCGCCTTAGGCGCAGGGTGCAGTTACTAATATTTTTTAACCCCTAGTACTACTTAATAGTTCTCAAGTGTTTACTCTTAGGAATCCTTTAAACTAACTTGTTTGGCTGAAATAAAGAAAAGAGGAAAGATGTTTTGCAAGTGAGGCTACCCTCTCTACCACGTCTTGCCTCAATGTTCACAAAGAGTGCTCACGTTAACACTCTTGAGAATGAAGAATGCTCTTCCCAACGATTGCTGCACTAGCGAATCCCTGGTGGTATTATAGTGACATGACTGTGATACATCTAAATAACCCTTACACTTTGGAAGGTTTTTCAGAAATCTAATTTCAAAATGTCATGTTTTTCATGACCTTGCATATAAGAAATTAGGCCAGGGTGATCAGGAGCTGACATCAGAATGATTGTCAAATTCTGATATCATGGATCTGAATCAGCAGATCTTTGCCATCTGTTGCAAGGGCATCAAGTGCTCATCATGTAATGAGGAGCTTCTACAGGGACAGAGACATTATGCTACATGGGACGTAGCCCTGAGAGTTCGCAAGATAATTGGAAGCCAGTTTCCTTTTGTTTTTCTAATACCTTTGTTTTAAAAGTCTCCTGATTTTTAATGTTTACTTTTTGATATATGATGGTTTTCTTTGTATAATAATGTTTATAAATGTGGATTTGATGTTGAATGACTGCAAAACATTTATTTTTCAGCAAGTATCAAATATGCCAATTGATTTTCCTTACAATTGCTATTATAAGATATACATTTCATGTATTTATTTATTATATATAGATGCTGAACTATTTTCAAAAAATTTCTGTCACATGATAAAGTTACTTAATGTTTGTAACCAAAAAGAATATTTTGGAAATGATTTGGGAATTGTCAAGTAGACTATTTATTTATTTAGTTTTACAATTGATATTTTATATAAGCAGTACAAAAATATGGCATTGGTTTATTCAATCACAATGGCAAGAGGAGTGGCATAATGCCCTATTAGGTGAAATTTGAGTACAACTGGGCAGTTTCATTGCCTTGTGTATAGAGGCAGGGTGTTTCAATTCAAACTGTTTTATTCCATTTCCTGTAGATTAGATTAGATTACAGTGTGGAAACAGGCCCTTCGGCCCAACAAGTCCACACCGACCCGCCGAAGCACAACCCACCCATACCCCTACATTTACCCCTTACCTAACACTATGGGCAATTTAGCCTGGCTTATTGCCTTTTTAACATATCTCTTGATCTCCATCAGGATGGAGGGGTTGTGGGGTCTTCACACAGGAGGAGGAAGTTCTAAAACTGGGCAGAACATTTTTTTTTTAAAGTGAATTTTTCCCCATGTGCTTCCAACAACATACCTCATCTTCAAATTTAAATTTTCCCCCTGTCACTTGGTGTGATAAATAAGCTTGCAATAAAAGTTGAGTTGGTGCAATGATGTCATGGTTTTCAGATTGAAATGTTATGATTTACAAAAGTGATTATTAACGTGAAAAGCTTCCAACGGTAAATTTAAAACTGTGCAAGGTTTATCTTCTGTTGTAGTTAATTAATTATGATTAACAATATGCTTTTAAAAATGAGCTAAGAGAATGCCATTTAAATCTGGATTTTGTGATTGCATCACTGTAAAGCTGTTCGAAAGTAGTAAAATCTAATAAGTAGAACTCCTTAGTGGCAAATTATTTGATAAATAGGAATCATGTTAGAAATCTATATTATAACCTTACTGAAAACTCTTAATTTTGTAAAAGAAAGCTCTTATCCCAAACAAATGATTGGAGTGATTGAGGAGAAGATTAGCAGCCTTTGTGTTTGTAATGTCCTTTATAGTTTCTGCAAATTGTAAATTTCTTTTCTCCGTGCCCTATCAATTCACATACTCATGGAGACACAGGTCACACCACATATTGATTCTTCCTCCATCATTTTTCACAAACATTTATAGACCTTAAATAAAGTGGAAAAAAAGGTTTCTGATAAAAATGTTATGCCTCAAAATTACCTGGAATATTCACCTGGTTTTAATTTATTTAAGTAAAAGTATACTCTTGATCAGCATTTTTCTAAATAGGGAGATTATAATAAACTTCCTGTGGAACCTGATTGTGTAACCCTATCTTTTATGGATGTGAAAACTAAAAATGTTTGAACCTAAGGTCAACATATCAGAAAAATAAGTCATTGAGATTTTATCCTTCCCGTTCCAAAGCCTACCATTTTTGTTTGTGTGTTTTTTTTTATCCCAGCTGAATTGTTCTGTAATTTATTTTGGTTTTAACTTACATGTGTTGATAATGACCTACCATGATTTCAAAGCTGCACCTGGAAAAATAAACATTTCAGTCAGGGATTGAGCTGTGAAATGACGTTCCAGGCTTTTTATTTCATGAGCACTGGTTTAGACAGCGGGCTGGATTCTAGATCCCCTGATGGCAGGTTTAAAGGCAGATGGCATTCCATCATCAAACCTTCCTGCTTTGTTCTCATTGATTTAAATTTTATGGTGGGTGAATTAGGTGTCAAAGGCATCCTGCATAGCTTGTTTCACTCACTCATGGGACATGGGCACCGCTGGCTGACTAGCATTTATTGCCCATCCCTAGTTGCCCTTGAGAAGGGAGTGGTTAGCTGGCCTTTTGGTCCACTGCAGTCCATGTGCTGTAGGTAGACCCACAATGCTGTTAGACATGGTATTCAAGGATTTTGACACAGCGATATTGAAGGAATAGCAAAATATTTCCAAATCAGGATGGTGAGTGTCTTGGAGGGGAACTTGCAGGTAATGGCATTCCCTGGTAACTGTCACCCTTGTCCTTTTAGGTAGAATTAGCTGTGGGTTTGAAAGTTGCTGTCTCAGGAACCTTTGCAAATTTCTGCAGTGCATTTTGTAGATGGTACATACTGCTGCTACTGAGTGTCATTGGTGTGGAGGGAATGACTGTAGTGCCAGTTAAATGGGCTGATTTGTCCTCTGTCAAAATTCTTAAGTGTTGTCAGAGCTGCACTCAGCTAGGCAAGTGGGGAGTGTTCTATCACACTCCTGACTTCTGTCTTGTAGGGGGTGAACAGGCTTTGTGAAGTCAGAGGTGAGTTACCTGATTTAATATTCCTAGCCTCTGGCCTGTTCTTGTAGTCACTGCCTTTTATATGGTAAGTCCAGTTGATTTTCTAATTAATGGTAAGCCACCCAGGATACAGATAGTCATGGATTCATTGATGGTAATTCGTTGAATGTCAAGGCATGGTTGGTGGATTGTCTGTTATTCGAGATGGTCATTGCCTGTCATTTGTGTGGTATTGTTGCAACATTTCAGTCCAAATGTGGATATTATCCAGGTCTTATTGTTTTTGGACATAGACTGCTTCAGTACCTGAGGCATTGCGAATGGTCAAAGTGTGGCATTGGAAAAGCACAGCAGGTCAGGCCGCATCCAAGGAGCAGGAGAATCAATGTTTCAGACATAAGCCCTTCACCAGGAATGTGGTGGGGGAGCACTGAGAGAATAAATAGGAGGGTGGGGGTGAGGTAGCTTGAAAGGCAATAGACGGATGCAGATGAGGGATGATGGTGATAGGTCAGAGTGGAGGGTGGAGCGGATAGGTGGTATACTTCAAGAAGGAGACGTAGCTGTTGTAGTAGGTCTGCTTCAGGACGTGGCTCATGAGCTTCAGGGCAGAGGAAATGACCTGGGGGATGCAGTGAGAGAAGAGAGAGACTCACTGAGATCCTTGTGGACGGAGAAGGAGAACTACTTCAAGCTGGGCATCATTGGAAGAGATTTCGCAGTAATGTTACAGAGTCTAGGAGAAAGTAAGGACGACAGATGCTGGAGATCAGAATCGAAACATGTGACACTGGTTGCTGAATAGCTTGCAATTATTGGTGAACATGCCCACTTCTGACCTTTTTGATGGAGGGAGGATCATTGATGAAGCAGCTGAAGATAGTTGGGCTTAGAACACTAACCTGAGGAATTCCTGTAGAGATGTTCTGGAGCTGAGATGACTGGAAAGTGGATGTGTTTGTTGGAGATAAATGTGCCAGGTATGATTCCAACAATTGGAGAGATTGCTCCCTGATTCGCATTGGCTCCAATTTTACTAAGAGACCTTGATGTCGTATTTGGTCAAAAGCGGCTTTGATGTCAAGATCTGTCATTTTTACCTCCCCTCTGGAATTCACCTCTTTGTGAACCATGTTAGTAATGAGGTCAAGAGCTGAGTGGCGCTGGCAGAACCCAAACTGGGCATCACTGTTCAAGTTTATTGCTGTGCTGGTGCTGCTTGATAGCATTGTTAATGGCACCTCCCATCACTTTACTGATGATTGAGAGTAGACTGATGGGGTGGCAATTGGCCGGGCTAAATTTGTCTATTTTTAGTGTCGAGTGTTGAAGCTGTACTGGAACAACTTGGCTAGGAGTATGACAAGTTCTGGAGTACAAGTTGTCAATACTATTGCCAAATGCTTCCAGGGCCCATAGCCTTTACAGTATCTAATGCCTCCAGCTCGAATTGGCTGACGACTGACATCTGTGATGCTAGATAGCTTTGCAGAGGCCAAGATGGATTATCCTCTTGTTACCTCTGGCTGAAGATTTCTGCGATGCTTCTACCATTTGTGCTGATGTGCTTGGCTCTTTCAGTAATGAGGATGGTATATTTCTGGAGCCACTTCCTCCAGTGAGTTGGTTAATAGATCATCACCATTTCCGACTGGATATGGCAGGACTGCAACGCTTCAATATGATCTGCTAAAGCTGCCTGTCTTGCCACATGACTTGGACCTCCCCTGCTATGGGTAAAATGCCAGTGATGGGGGAACAGAGGTCCTTAAGTGGTCATTTGTTGGCCTGTGACATATCCTTTGAACACCCTTGGGGGTTCTGGGCATGGCAGGGCACCAACTTGTCAAGATTCCTGGGTCATTTAAAAACTTGGCCACTAAAAGGTCCTGTCTCTCCATTTTTATATGAAATGAGTGTAACTGTTGATTAAGATCAAAAGGCAAAATCCTGGAAAATGTGAACCATTTTCAACGTTTGGAAGGGTTCTCTCTCGAAAAACAAATGTGAACAACTGTCAGGACTGCATTTCATTTTCATGTTTTTAAAAACTGGGAACTGAAATGAGAAAAAAAATCTGTTCTGAAATCCAGTGTTTTATACGGGTGGCTGTAGTTTTGAAAACCAGTAACCTGATTCCTTGGCTGGAGTTGTAACAACTGCTTGAACAAGCAGTAACTAAATTTTCAGATTGCAGGTGAGGTGTGTCCTCATGCAGCTCTTGACAACAAGTTGATTAATCTGTGGACTAGTAGTAGTTGTCAATGCTAGAGATCTTTTGCCTGTGAACAGCTGTGTGATTGGTTCTTGAGCAGCTTGGAGCTGGAAACAAGTTGCAGAAATGGAGAAGGGAAAAATAAGTGTATGGATCATCTCCCAGCTCTGAAATTGCCTGTTTTCTGCAGTCAGAAACTCAATTTACACCCTAAGAAAACAAGTTACCTTTCTTGTAGCAGTTGCTTTGAGCTGTACCTTTTGATTTGCTAAATCAGAGGCATTTTCCAATTGAATCAGTCACTCTGTACATCCTACAAACTAATGGAAGCTTCCAGAGTGAGAGAGAGAGAGAGAGAGACTTCTGAACTAGGGGCTTGGCCAGCCAAAGAAGAATCATTTCAACCAGAACCAGGAAGCAAAGACTATTATGTTTGCTCTTATCTCCACTAATAATTTGTTTTCCTGATTTGTTTATCTGTATCTGTGAGAGTGAGTTTATAAGAGAATTAGACTTGTAGTTAGTAGTGGAGCCCATTTTACCCCAGTGGGTCATGATATTGCGAAATTCTTCATTGTCTCCAGTGTGCCAATACCTACATACCTACACACATGTAAGCTTATGGGGTGAATTTGTTTTTGCAGAATTACATTTTATTTTGGTCCAAAACTGCATGAATCCATGTAAAACTCTAAAACTATACAGAGGATTTGTCAGTCTGACAGACAGACTTCACACCTATTGTTTAAAAAGCTGAGTTATCTTGGGAATGTAATTTAAAATAAATTCTGGATTTACATATCAAAGAACAGAAACCAGCATATCCATTTTAGAAATGAAAGTTTTAATCTAAGATTATTTACTGTATCACATCTCCATGACACTGGACTCCTTTGGCTATAAATTCTGTGCTGAAAATGTGTTGCTGGAAAAGCGCAGCAGGTCAGGCAGCATCCAAGGAACAGGAGAATCGATGTTTCGGGCACAAGCCCTTCTTAACCTCCACAATCACCTGATGAAGGAACAGTGCTCCGAAAGCTAGTGCTTCCAAATAAACCTGTTGGACTATAACCTGGTGTTGTGTGATTTTTAATGTTGTCCATCCCAGTCCAACACTAGCACCTCCAAGTGATTCATTTATAAGCAACATTAGCTGTGTGTGTTATCATTTGGATTAAGTGCATTTCACTGAATACGGTGTTAAAATGATCTTAGTCACATTCCTTTAATAGATGATTATCATATGACAGAATTGGATCCTTTACCTTCATGATTTTCTTCATAAAGAACTATGTTAGTTCATTGTGTTTAACTAATACAAAAAATGCCACTTTTATGAGGGATGATTTTTTAAAAGAATTCTATTATTATTGATTAGCTGAGGATGTCTACTGTTTAAAGTGTAGTTCCAGTCAAATAGATTTATTAGTGAAGTCCTTTTCTGTTATATTGGGCTACATCATGTTTTATTTCTGGCTAAATGATAGTTTTATTGATTTTTTGTTTTTGTAGCATTACTTGTCATGAGATCTAATGAGAGATCTAACCATATCTAACCATATTTGCTCATGTGGCACCCCACTTAGCCAATTCTAGCCACATATTATTTATAGAACAACTCACCTGTTCCAGGATCAACTAACATCCCTGGCACTAGCATTATCTCTAAAAGGTTGTTATGGACCTGGTGAAGCAGTGTTAATCCTGAGCTGTCCTGCACAATTCCTGCCATTTGCTCCAGATGTGGCAAACAAAATAAATTGAATATTCCCCTTTCCAAGCAGAGGCCTGAAGGTCTTTCTGGATGGATTTGTGCACTGTTGTGATGAATTCTTCATTCCACAACAGAAGAGGAGGCCACATTGCCAGACCATGCCAACCTGATCTGGACTTGCCACCTGGTCAGCCATCTAGAGAAACACACAACACTTCAGGAAGCAGGTCAATGACTTTCTCCACTCTGTGTGACCATATGACCATGAGATATAGGGAGCAGAATTAGGCCATTTGGCTAATGCCTGCTCCACCATTCAACTATGGTTGACCTGTTTCTCGACATCATTCTCCTGCCTTCTTCCCTTAACTCCAGATCCCCTTACTAATCAAGAACCTATCTATTTTGGTCTTAAATATGCTCAAGACTGTGACCTCCATAGCCCTGCACAGCAATGAGTTCCACAGATTTACCACTCTCTATCTCAGTTCTAAAATGTCCCTTCATTCTGAGGCTGTGCTCTTGGGTCCTAGTCTTTCCTATGATTGGAAACATTTTCTTCACATGCACTCTATCCAGGGTATCAGTATTCTGTAACTTTGGTTTTGAGAAGATTTGTAGTTCAGGTTGAGATTCTGGATGTAGGTTTGCTCACTGACCTGGAAGGTTCATTTTCAGACGTTTTGTCACCATACTGGGTAACATCTTCAGTGAGCCTCCAGACAAAGCACTGCTCGTGTTTCCTGCTTTCTATTTATATGTTTGGGTTTCCTTGGATTGGTGGTATCATTTCCTTTGGTGACGTCATTTCCATTGGTGATGTCATTTCTTGTTTTTTTTTCTCAGGGCATGGTAAATAGGGTCCAAGTTAATGGCTTTGTTGATAGAGTGCCGGTTGGAATGCCATGCTTCAGAATTCTCGTGCGTGTCTCTGTTTGGCTTGTCCTAGGATGGATGTGTTGTCCCAGTTGAAGTGGTGTCCTTCCTTTTCTGTATGTAAGGATACTAGTGAGAGAGGATCATGACGTTTTGTGGCTAGTTGATGTTCATGCATCCTGGTGGCTAGTTTTCCAAAGAAAAACAGGAAATGACGTTGCCAATCCAAGGAAACCCAAACATATAAGTAGAAAGCAGGAAACATCAGCAGTGCTTCGTCTGGAGGCTCACTGAAGATGTTACCTAGTATGGTGACAAAACATTTGAAAATGAACATTGCAGCTCAGCGAGCAAACCTAGATCCATATTCTGTAACTTTAATAAAGGTCTCTCCATCATCCTTCTAAACCTCTTTCTTGTAAACCTCCTCTGGACCCCTCCAATGCTAGCACATCCTTCCTTAGATAAGGGGCCCAAAACTGGTCATAATATTTCCAAATGCGGTATGACCAGAGCCTTATACAGCCTCAGAAGTATTTCTCTAATCTTGTAATCTAACTTTGAAATGAATGCTGACTTTACATTTACCTTCCTAACTGCCAACTGAACCTGCATGTTAACCTTAAGAGATTGCTGAACTAGGACTTCCAAATCCCTCTGTCCTTCAGATTTCCAAAGCCTTTCCCTGTTCAGAAACTGGTTCTTGCCTCTGTTCTTCATGCCATAGTGCATAACCTCACACACTTTCCCACATTGTAGTCCATTTGTGTTGCATGTACTGCAGGCATTTAGACTTAGAATAGATTTTATTGTCACATATACCCAAGTACAAGAGTACAATGAAAAGTGTACAGTGTCACCACACCCCGGTGTCATTTTAGAATACAGTAGTTAGATTTTAAAACCTAGCAGAAATTAAAAGAACAGGAATGAAAGGAAAAGAAAATGTCCAAATCGCCCTCACTTCTGCAGCCACCAAGTCACGAGCCACGCTCAATAACAGCCTGCCCTGAATCTGCCAATGCCATAACCTATGCCTTTCCCCCTATGTCCCACCAGTGTGGAAGTCGCCATGCTCACAGTGCCATCATTTGCTACTGGGCCCAGCTCCCGAATGCCACCACCATCTTGGAATCAACTGAAATATCAGAGTCCACAACCTTCCTGAGCAAATGTATGAGTGTAACCCATTGAACCATTGCTGACATCTGAGCAGCTGTCGATGCCACCACTACGATGATGTCAGTCTTGCATTGACTGCCCTCTTTCTCATAGTTGTCCTCTTATCTGTTATGCCTGACGTTAGGTTCCTGACCCTTTCCATACTGTCTGTCCTATTACTTTTTGTGGTAACTTTAAAAAAAATCTCTGCTGAGCATCTCCCCACCACTTTAACTTTGTCTACAGTTGTCAATGCAACAGAACCCCCACCCTCCCTTGCCCGAGCCCGCTGCACTATTTAGCTTAAAGCCCTATCCACAGCCCTAGTTATGTGATTTGCCAGGACTTGAGTCCATGCATGATTCAGGTGGAGACTGTCCCGTCAGAACAACTCCCTCTTTCTCCAATACTCATGCCAATGTCCTATGAATTCAAACCTGTTTTTCTCTCGGCGATTGTTAAGCCACTCATTTACCTCTTTAATCTTGTTGATCCTGTGCCTAGGCAATAATCCAAGACTTATTACGTTTGTGGTTCTGCCTTTTAATTTAGCACCTAGTTGTTCATATTCCCTAAACAGAACCATTTTTCTTTTTTCTACCTATATCATTGATACCTATGTGGATGACAACTGGATCTTCACCCTCCCACCCCTAGTCATTCTGCAGCTGAGGTGAGATATCTAGAAACCAGGCACCAGACAGACAATGCAGCCTTCGGGATTCTTGATCCTGGCCACAGAGCACAGTATCTATTCCTCTGACTGTGCTGTCCCTAATTACGACTACATTTCTCTATTCACCCTCCTTATGAATGGCTCCCTGTATCATGGTGTTTTGGTCAGTTTGCTCATCTTCCCTACAGCCCCCACTCTTACCCAGACAGGGAGCAACAATCTGAAACTTAAGTCAAGCTCAAGGGCAGAGGTTCCTTCAGCATTACCTCCTGGATCCCTTGACCTGCCTTGCTTGTAGTCACACCCTCCTGTCTGTGACCACTGACAGAATTCACGGTAGTTAATCTAAGGGCTGTGACTGTCTCCTGGATCACAGCATCCAGGTTACTCACCCTAACCTAATGTGTCAGTGTTCAAAGTTCAGACTCCAGCTCATCAACTCTGAGACTGAGTTCCTAAAGCAACCAAGACTTGCTACAGATGTGGTCACTGTGAACCAAAGTGGGGTCTGCCATGCAGTTACAGCACCTCATCTGGCCCTTCATCAGCCCAACCCCAAACCCCAACATCACTAACCCTGCATGTTCTCTATGCTGTGTACTCACTTGGGGCACTTGCCCACCTGCTCCAACAGTAACATCTGTGCCACCCAATTTCATCCCCTTTTAATACCTGCCTCTCTCTCTCATTCCAGCCCAGAGTTGGGCAGAAATAATTGAGCTGGGCATTGGGTTGTCAGGCATTCAGTTTCTTATTCCTTGTACATCGAGGAATCTGACTCTGACTGACAATGCCTAATCATCCCCCTCCTCTACCTTCTCCCCCCAGACTAATATCAGAGGCCCCTCTTGACTTTGACTCTTGACTGACTGTGCTAAGATCCTCTGAGCAAAGGCTATATCCCTTGTCTTAACTGAGGACTGCTGACAACCTTATCAAGCTTCCTACATCATGCCTGCAAGAAATGGCAATTCAGCACTGAAAGCATGAGACAGCCTGGTCCAGTCCACAAGCTGGGACATGTCCTTGAGTGCACAGTCCCCTTGAAGCAGTATTACAATGAAGTTGCCAGGGTAGCCCAAGATGCAGCATCAAAATACTGAAGTGTGCTAACAGTGGATCGGAGATGTGGCTGAAGTTTCTCAGAGGTTTAGAGTGTAAGTGTGCACACACGAACACATGGTCAGGGCCCATGTAGCATGTCCTGAAATATTGGTGTCCGCAGTCCAATTTGGAAGTCCTTTGGAGTAAGCAGTGATCTGAAGTCAGCAGATACTACACTCTGACTTCCATATCAGACTGCACAGCATTTAATTTTTTTTCACAGCATGTGGTCAAATAGGAAGTTGCATTTTAATAAGGTGAAGTTTGCAAACAACAGCTGCAGTAATCCTTTTAATAGGCAAATTACCATTGCCTACTGAGAAACTTGCCCTGACCTTTGTACTTAGTTGAAAAATGCAGCGGGTTGCCCCCAACCTTAAGTTTTCACCTTGCAGGATTTCTGCTATTTGGCGACAATCCTCAGTATAGCTCTGGCCATTCAGGTCCCTATTACATTCTGACCAGAGGTGACATCAGCTTGTGCTGACTCATGCAAATAGCACATAAACTTTAATTGTACTTGCCGATTTGCCCAAAAATATATTTTGGAGGCAGTGTGAAGGAATAAAGTTGATTAATTGAGTACAAGATTGTTTTCATCTGAAAACAGAGTGGGAAAAGACCAGTTGGTTCATCCAAACTACCCTACATAACAATGCCTACAGCATCATGACGAGGAACCACATTCCCTGCAGTTATGTAATTTCCTAGGTATGAGGAAAAATTGAAAAATCACTGGGCTAACAACAACAAAGTCTCCAGAAACTTCCTTTCTGTGCAATGGAAACTGACCACAAGGTCCCATTGACCATGAATGCAATGTTTCTGTGAATAAGTGGAATCAGATGCTGGGAATGTGTATTTTAAATCCAATTTGATAAGGTAGCATAAGTATATGAATCTCTGCTTCTAGGTTTCTACGCTGCAAGAAGAAAGAAATAGCTTATTGGCCGAATACGACCTTATGACAGAGAGGATAAACCAATTGGATGCATTTGATGATCCACACAGCCTAGCTGGCAAGAAATACTTTAACTTCCAGCTTCAGTTAGATCAATTACAAGAAGAAAACTACAGGTAAATGATTCAGTTTTATTCATTGTAATTTATGTTAAATTTGTGATGTGTATTTTACACCTTTATTTGAAGATCACCACTGGATCTTACATTTCTTCTGCAAGATGGAGCTTCATAAATGCTTGACAAGAAGCTTCAAATTGTCAGACCAACTAATGCCACATCATGATTCAGGCAGCTCCATTAGCTGCCTACATTCCTGATGTTCCTATTGGACAGTAGTAAACATGGAAGAGTTACTTGCCCGATCGTCCTTCCCTTCAATTCTGCTTTTTTCTGTCTTTTTGATAGAAATGTTTCATGGATCTAACTGTTCTTCTCTCTTTTTTTAAAAAAAAGGATTCCTTCAAATCAAGGCTCTCAAACAACTCACATTTTAATCACTCTGCCATTAATGACTGTCTTCAGCAGCTGAAGACGCTACCCTCTCCAGTGTTTCCCCTGAAAATCCTAACAATTCCCTCAAAAAGACCTGTCTCCTTTTCTTTCCTCTTTTAAGACACTCTGTAAAACCAACCTCTTTCACCTTCTCTAATATCTGCTTACTTGTCTCCATGACAAATTTTGTTTGATAATTCACGTATGAAGTTCCTTATGATGATTTACAACATTAAAGGTGTGATATAAATAGAAGTTCTTGTTGATGTCTCAATCCCTTTACTTAGCCCCATATCACAGGCTTCTTTTTAACTTTTGCTAAGATTTCTTGTTCCTTTTGCTTCTTGCAATATTTTCCTTGCCATCGTAACTTGTTTTTTTAACTTGTATAACATAATCAACAAAGCATATCACTTGAGCCATCCCACAGATCTGCAGCTACATAATCACTAGATCGAGCTTCCTAAGATCTAGAACCTGCAGACAGCCCCATCCTTTTAACTACATTATCACTATTGGAATGAAAGAGGTTTGCTTTATCCTGACATTTTGTGGATGGCAACATATGAGATCCACTAATTAAAAGTAAAATCACAATTTAAAATATATAAATCAATTTCTTTAATCTGAATTAAACAAAATTAAACTGCATTTATTTCAAAGCAAGAGCCCGAACAGGGAAGGCAGATGAACTCAGAGCATGGTTAGGAACATGGGACTGGGATATCTTAGTGTAATGGAAAATTATCCATTTACTGTGAAATTTAAAAGAGAATGCTTTAATTGAATTCAATGCTGTACTGAGCTTTGTAAACGATGCTTTGATGAAGGTGTGCAGTTAGCTTATCTCTGTTTGAATTCTGTAAACGTTCAATTCTACCTTGCGATAGTCGAACTCAGCGAAAGCTGATCAACTGTTATGACTAGGACTAGGAGATGAGAGGATAACAACTTGAGTTTCCCCCAGTCTTTGCCCTTGAAAGTATGATAAGGAACGCTATAAGGCAAGCATCTGTACAATGTTCAGTACTCCTTGCATTGAGGCGTCTGGCTTAGTGTAATGAGTCAACCCTGCAGGATTTAAAACAAAGATGCTTTCTTTGCTCTTGCTAAAAATTGAGTCAAGTCGATTTAATTTCCACAACACTTAGCATTTACAGAAACATGGCTCAGGGATGAACAGGCTGGCAGCGTAATGTTTCTGGATACAAATGCTACAGGAAGGATAGAAAGGGAGGCAAGAGAGGAGGGGGAGTGGTGTTTTTGATAAGGCATAGCATTACAGCTGTACTGAGGGAGGATATTCCCGAAAATACATCCAGGGAGGTTATTTGGGTGGAACTGATAAATAAGAAAGGGATGATCATCTTATTGGGATTGTATTATAGACCCCCTAATAGTCAGAGGGAAATTGAGAAACAAATTTCAAGGAGATCTCCATTATCTGTAAGAATAAAAGGGTGGTTATGGTAGGGGATTTTAACTTTCCAAACATAGACTGGGACTGCCATAGTGTTAAGGGTTTAGATGAAGAGGAATTTGTTAAGTGTGTACAAGAAAATTTTCTGATTCAGTATGTGGATGTACCTACTAGAGAATGTGCAAAACTTGACCTACTCTTGGGGAATAAGGTAGGGCAGCTGAGGTGTTAGTGAGGGAACACTTTGGGGCCAGTGACCATAACTCTATTAGTTTTCAAAAAGTGATGGAAAAGGATAGAACAGATCTAAAAGTTGAAGTTCTAAATTGGAGGAAGGCCAATTTTGACGTTATTAGGCACGAACGTTCGAAAGCTGATTGGGCTGATGTTCATAGGTAAAGGGACGGCTGGAAAATGGAAAGCCTTCAGAAATGAGTTAACGAGAATCCAGAGACAATATATTCCTGTTAGAGTGAAAGGAAAGGTGGGTAGGGGTAGGGAATGCTGGATGACTAAAGAATTTGAGGGTTTAGTTCAGAAAAAGAAGGAAGCATATGTCAGCTATAGACAGGATAGATTGATTGGATCCTTAGAAGATTATAAAGGTAGTAGGAGTACACATAAGAGAGAAATCAGGAGGGCAAAAAAGGGACATGAGATAGCTTTGGCAAATAGAGTTAAGAAGAATCCAAAGGTTTTTGCAAATACATTAAGGACAAAAAGGTAACTAAGGAGAGAATAGGGCCCTTCAAAGATCAGCAAGGCAGCCTTTGTGTGGAGCCACAGGAGATGGGGGAGATACTAAACAAGTATTTTGCATCAATATTTAATGTGGAAAAGGACATGGAAGACATAGAAAGTAGGGAAATAGATGGTGACAGCTTGAAAAATGTCCATATTACAGAGAAGGAAGTGCTGGATGTGTTGAAACACACAAAAGTGGATAAATCCCCAGGACCTGATCAGGTGCATCCTAGAACTTTGTGGGCCTTTACTGAGATATTTGTATCATCAGTCATCACAGGTGAGGTGCCGGAAGACTGGAGGTTGGATAATGTGGTGCCACTGTTTAAGAAAGGTGGTAAGGACAAGCCAGGGAACTATAGACCAGTGAGCCTGACATTGATGGTGGGCAAGTTGTTGGAGGGAATCCTGAGGGACAGGATGTACCTGTATTTGTAAAGGCAAGAACTGATTAGGGATAGTCAACATGGCTTTGTGCATGGGAAATCATGTCTCACAAACTTGATTGTTACTTCTTCAAAAAATTCAAAGAGGATTGATGAGGGCAGAGCAATGGACATGATCTATATGGACTTCAGTAAGGCGTTCGACATGGTTCCCCATGGGAGACTGGTTAGCAAGGTTCGATTTCATGGAATACAGGGAGAACTAACTATTTGGATACAGAGCTGGCTCAAGGGTAGAAGATTGAGGCTGGTGTTAGAGGGTTGTTTTTCAGACTGGAGGCCTGTGACCAGTGGAATGCCACAGGGATCAGTGCTGGCTCCACTACTTTTCATCATTTATATAAATGATTTGCATGTGAGCATAAAAGGTATAGTTAGTAAGTTTGCAGATGACACCAGAATTGGAAGTGTAGTAGACAGCAAAGAAGGTTATCTCTGATTACAACGGGATCTTGATCAGATGTGCCAATGGGCTGAGAAGTGGCAGATGGAATTTAATTCAGATAAATGCGAGGTGCTGCATTTTGGGAAATCAAATCTTAGCAGAACTTCTACACTGAATGGTAAGGTCCTCGGGAATGTTGCTGAACAAAGAGACCTTGGAGTACAGGTTCATAACTTTTTGAAAGTGGATTCGCAGTTGGATAGGATACTGCAGAAGGCATTTGGATTGCTTTCCTTTATTGGTCAGAGTATTGAGTACAGGAGTTGGGAGGTCATGTTGCAGCTGTACAGGACATTGGTTAGCCACTGTTGGAATATTGCGTGCAATTCTGGTCTCCTTCCCATTGGAAAGATGTTGTGAAACATGAAAGGGTTCAGAAAAAGATGTACAAGGATGTTGCCAGGGTTGGAGGATTTGAGCTAATAGGAGAGGCTGAACAGGCTGGGTCTGTTTTCCCTGAAGCGTCGGAGGCTAAGGGGTTACCTTAAAGAGGTTTATAAAATCATGAGGGACATGGATAGGATAAATAGACAAAGTCTTTTCCCTGGGGTTGGGGAGTCCAGAACTAGAAGGCTTGGGTTTAGGGTGAGAGGGGAAAGATATAAAAGAGACCTAAGGGACAACCTTTGTCGTCCCTTAGGTAGTACGTGTATGGAACGAGCTGCCAGAGGATGTGGTAGAGGATAGTACAATTGCAACATTTAAAAGGCTTCTGGATGGGTATACGAATATGAAGGGTTTGGAGGGATATGGTGCCAGCAGGTGGGATTAGTTTGGGTTGGGATATCTGGTCGGCATGATGAGTTGGGCTGAAGGGTCTGTTTCCATGCTGTTAATCTCTATGACTCCATGTTGTCTAATGAGTAGTTCATCTAAATCTCTCTAATCCCTCTTGTCCCCAGTCTCAATTCTTTCTATATCTTTGTCTTTGTTGTTCTCTTCTTTCAGATTCTGTTTGTCTTGTGTACTGCCCACTATCATGTCTGAATATTTCAGTCTTTTGCCATATTTGTCTTGTGCACCTGCTATAGAAAGGATGTTGTGAAACTTGAAGGGGTTCAGAAAAGATTTACAAGGATGTTGCCAGGATTCGAGGGTATGATCTATAGGGTGATGCTGAATAGGCTGGGGCTATTTTCCCTGGAGCTTCAGAGGCTGAGGGGTACTTTATAGCCGTTTGTAAAATCATGGATAGGGTGAATACAAAAGGTCTTTTTTCCCGGATGGGGGAATCTAAAACTGGAGGGCATCGTTGTTTCTCCAAATAACTTTTATTGAAGGTGAGAGGGGAAAGATTTAAAAGGGACCTAAGAAGCAACATTTTCATGCAGAGAGTGGTGCATGTATGGAATGAGCTGCCAGAGGAAGTGGTGGAGGCTGATACAATTACAACATGGACGAGTTGGACTAATGGCTCTGTTTCTGTGCTGTAAGGCTCTATGACATGACACTAGAAGTCCATTATAATGCACATGCTGATGTCCAAAAAGTGAGAAGGTATTATAGGTAGAACACATTAATAAAATGATTTTTAGACAGCAAAACTAACCTTTAAATAAATACTTACCTCTTTTAGGAGCTATGAGACATTTCTATTATAATCAAGGCTGCAAAATAGGCTTTCACTATACTCACTTTAAATAGCAGTGCAAAGTGAATACAAAGATTGATGCCAAAAATTTGTAAGTAATTCTGGTTCACGGCTCCTTGAAATATCACTTGGGTTAGAGCTGTTCATCACCATGTTTTATTTTCATTTCTTTTTATGTTTTCTGATTTCAATATTTCTCTTTTTTTCTTTCTCATGTTAGTGTTTCTTTCCTTTTCTTTTTTTCTCCAAACAACTTTTACTGCTCATTCTTTATTTATATGTTTGCAAGTCTATTCTCTTCCATTTCGTGGTTTATCTTTTCTTAACCTCATTCCCAAACCTGTTGGTTATTTTACTTTCTTCCTGATAATATTTTCAATTTCAATTCAGTATACTTAGGGATCAGGAAAGATGTGGTTTGATTTGTGTGTAATGCCTTTGTGGATGTAATTATTACTTTATTGCTTAGTACAAATTGGAAATAAATCATATTTTGTTGGTATGCAAGCAATGTATTTAAGGGAGTACTGTTTCCTAATCTCGTTCCATTCCATATCTGAAGGTGCATGGTTTGACACATTCTTGGCTATGTACTATGTGTACGTGGGGGAGCTCTGTCCAACGAATCTGTAACATAACTAGATGTACCAATGTAGTGCACAATTTGTATATAGTTTTGTCAAATAGTACTGATTGCTGTGGTTTAGTCTGTACAATTTAGTTTTTCAAATGAAAATATTAGGCCAAAATTACCTAACATATAAATGAACTAATGAATAATAAGACAGTTGGCACAAAATTTATATATTTTCCATACTTATGTTCCAAAAGTGCAATGATTACATAAGTAAATGACCTTGAACAGCCTGTAGCTGTCTTTTGAGTTACAAGATTAGATCATGGTCTGAAATCACTGCAAAATATGTATTAATTTTTCAATGTCTTTGCTGTTAATGGGCATCAATGTAGATGTGGTAGTCAGTGAACGATCCTGCCCCTTCAAAAGGGTTACTGGTTGTGATACAATACATGAGAAACTTGGTTACTTGGGGGCGTCTTTCATATATATCTTAAAGGAGTTTTTTGTTTGTTGCTGTTCTCTTTAGGCTCGAAACAGCAAAAGACGACTATCGTGTTCACTGTGAAGAACTGGAACGACAACTGATTGAGATGCAGCACAGAAATGATGAATTAAACAGCTTAGCAGAAGAAAACCTTGCCCTAAAAGATGAAATTGATATCATGAGGTAAAGGAATATTGACAGATGACAGATTTCATATATATCACATTTGCACTAATGAGGAATTGATCCACAATCTATATTGTTAAAGGTGATCGTTAGCTGAGGTGTCAGAATAAAATTATATCATGCCCATATCATTTGTGAACTTGCATCATATAAGCATAAAAGATATTTGCTGTTTGCATTGCTGATGCGATACATAAAAGAATAACTTCACCACTATTTTGCTTTCAAATATTAGCTGCTGTATTTTTGTAATTTAAGTTTAAAAATAATAATTACACTAATGTGGATAGAGGAAAAATAAAAATTCCATAAAGATAGAAACTTAAAAGATCTGACCATTCTGGTATAAGTGTTTATCATGATGCATTTTACTGGACTCAGAAGCTTTAATTGAAACTTGAGGAAAACTTATCCATGTGTTGACAGTATAGTTAGAGTAAATTAAAGTAGAATTTTGCTGGATTGTCATTAGTTGTCAGCAAAATGCAGTGCTTTTTGGTGCTGAGAATGCAAACAACTACTGAACCAAGATTTTTCAATATTTATTATTGGAACATCAACACTAAACATTTATTTGGAACCATTTAATTTGGATGACCATAGGTTTTTAGATAACTTTTTTTTAGATTAGATTACTTACAGTGTGGAAACAGGCCCTTCGGCCCAACAAGTCCACACCGACCCACCGAAGCGCAACCCACCCAGTCCCATTCCCCTACATTTACTCCTTCGCCTGACACTAGGGGCAATTTAGCATGGCCAATTTACCTAACCTGCACATTTTTGGACTGTGGGAGGAAACTGGAGCACCCGGAGGAAACCCACGCAGACACGGGGAGAATGTGCAAACTCCATACAGTCAGTTGCCTGAGGCGGGAATTGAACCCAGGTCTCTGGCACTGTGAGGCAGCAGGGCTAACCACTGTGCCACCCACGGTTCCTGTTATTAAAGGGACTGTTCAATAATTAAGCTCTACTGCAGGTAAAAACAAAGGAAATATTTTGTATTTCCTGCCTCCTGATATCTGTGGTATTTTGTAAAACCCAGTTTTGCCAAATAGTCACTGTTCTAGAAACAAACTTTATAGTAAGCATGGAATAATATTGTGTTGTTGATATTGACTTAGCCATATTGTCTCCTGAAAAAGTTTTGTGCATGTATCAATTATAGTTTAATGTAGGTGTTTTTTTTCCTAAGTGGAAAGGAAGTATTTAGATAAAAGGTAATCAACTTGGTATATCAACAATTTTATTTTTCCCACCAGGTGCTGAGTATTTCTCATACATTTTGCTTTTGTTTATTTCCAGCATCTGCAGTGTTTTGCTACTCCAATTGGTAATTTATTTTGTATTTTTATTTGTCCACAAAAGAATAGTGAGACATTATTTATGTTCTTTCTATGTCACAGTTCTTATCTGCTTAGAAGTTTTAACTGCATTTACAAATTCAGTATTTTAGTATCAATGGAAAATATCTGGAAAAGCCAAGAAGAATTTGTTTTGTGCTTTGATGATTAGTTCCATTAAACTGTTAAGATTATTATCCTTTCTTCGGTTTGCAATTAGTTAACTCTTGTTCAGTCCTAACATATAGGCATTTTGGTATTTTGTTCAACACATTTATGAATATAGTGATTCTTATTGATCTTGCATGCAGAAGTTCATTGTAGTTGATTACAGACTAAGATATTCAGTTAAGATTCAGAAGGAGTTGAGTATTACTAACATCAAAGAAGCTTTAAATCTTAGGGAACACTTATTGTATGTAATATATCTATTAAAACAACACTGTGCATACTTCAGTATCAGAACGTAGTTTAAACTTAAGCTGAACTGTAGTTTATATGACCATTTTAGTCTCTAGGCTGAACAGAACTCAAGGCGAGTCCTAGAGCTTTTAAAACCAAGGAAACATTTTATGGATTCTGACCACTGTTTTTATAGGAATTATTCAGATAAGGTTACCAAATTAGAAGCTTCACTGGAGACGTACAAGAAAAAACTGGAAGACCTGAATGATTTGAAGCGACAAATGAAATTGTTGGAGGACAAAAACGTGATGTATATGCAGAATACAGTCAGCATGGAGGAAGAAATCCGAAAAGCTAATGCTGCACGTGCTCAGCTGGAGACATACAAAAGACAAGTAAGCATTAGACACAAATCCACTTATCTAAATGCAGCATATAGTTTCACAGTAAATCATTGTTTGTGCTGATAATTTAAACAATTTAAGAGTAAAGTTAAGCAGCTTCCTTAGGCTAAATACATTGTTACACAAAATAAAGGCTGGACATTTCTACAATTGATTTACAATCTGTATTCAGAAAGTAGACTGTATCAGCAGCTCTGATCTAGGGATGTAAAACTTAATTAAGTAACTGGAGACATGGAAAAAGATGAAATCGAATACCAAGTGCTGGAATTGTTTAAATTTTAACAAGCTAATAATTTTGTAGTCTTCTATATTCTGTTGAATTTCTCCTCTCCACCCTATATGATTTACTCCTTTCATGAAAATGCTAACTAGACAGTTTTATTTCAATCTTGAGATGAGAGCTGTCAAGGACAAGATTTGTTACATATTCCTAACTGTCTTGATGAAATAGTTCCTCAGCTGTTTTACTGAAATCATGCCTGTCCACCTGTGATCATTGACACTTGTGGCACCTCTGTTTTTGTCTCAGTTGGAAACAGCTAACTTGGAACAGGTCAGGGATTGAAATCTTTTTCAGTTGGTTTGGTCCATTTCCGTACGAGGCAGTATATTTATTGGCTGAACCAGTGAGGAACATCACACTTTCCTTAATCTAACATAACAGTGCTATTTGTTACAATGATGTTTTGTAACATTGATAGCTTTATTGTGATTACAAGGTTCTGGAACTTCACAACTCATTGTCTGAGGAAGTAAGAAGAGCAGACAAACTGGCTTTTGAATTGAAACAGATTGAAGAAAAGCTTGAAACATTATTGAAAGAAAAAGAGGTAAGTGTCCTTTAGTATTCAGATCAAACCACAGTCAGATTTATTTAGTTCTTCAAACGTGAGCAGCTTACCTGCTGAAATGGTTTGAATTGTCACGTTCCTTATCCTTTCTGGCAAGTAGATATAGTTCATGTCTTTTGATATTGACTAAGCTTTCCTAACTTTTTATTTTATACTACATCAGTGTGAGGATTGATAAATAGTACTTTAGTATTCTATGCAATACTCCCTCAATACTTGCCAAACCCCAGTCTGGTAGATATATCTATTAGGATTTGTTTGGCTTGACCAGTAGTAGTGCTGATGAGCTGTGCTGGGACATTGTACTCTTTGTTTTGTCTCTGCCAACCTCCATCTCTCTTCAGTGTGGTATTCAACATTGTATTCCTCTACTTCATCAACTGAGAGGTGGCACAAGGTTTCCTTATCCATTTTTACATGAGATATCACGGGGGCCAGAGTAAATGTTGAGACTTCCCAGGGCAATTCCTTCCCCAACTGTATAGTACGTTGCTGTTACCTCTGCCTTGCCAGTGGGACAGGACAACACTTTGGGATGGTGCTAGTGGTATCTGGAATATTGGCTTTAATGTATGATTTGATTTAAATAGACATTTCTTATATTTTACATTCATGGGATGTGGGTGTCTTTGGCTAGGCCAGTGTTTATTGCCCCTCCCAATGGATGGTCATCATTAGACTCTTAATTCCAGATTTTTAAATTACATTTAAATTCCACCATCTGCCATAGTGGGATTCAAACCCATATCCCTGGAACATTACCTGGGTTTCTGATTAACAGTCCAGCGACGATACTATGAGACCATTGCCCTCCCTCTGACTATGTCATATTGTTGCTTGACTAATCTATGGGACATCTCTTTCACTATGGTAAAAAAAATCCCAAATGATAGTAGCAATGGCTTTGCAAGGTCATCAGGAATGAGTTATGCCATTGTTATTTTGATGTTGACGCCAACGATGGCTGGTCTGTCCAGTTTTCTTCCTTTTTGATGATTGGTCCATGGTTGGGCGGAATGGAGTGGCTTACCAGGGCATTTCATTGGGCAGTTACAGGTCAATCGCATTGCTACAGATCTGGAATCACTTGTTTAAACTGGGAAGTAATCATCTGAGAACCTTTGGGTATATATTGTCAGAATTCTGTGTGGTAAAATTTAACAACTACATATTTGAGAAGCAGGTCAGAGGCCCTGGTTTCAGCTGTTAACATAGCAAGTTATGAAATTATCTTGAATAGGTTTTGTAGGTTGTTCTTTTGGCACCAGAAGAAATAGAATGAAGTAAGTTGGATTGTCATTAAAAAAAACTGGCTCATTGATATCCCGACCCATTAGATCAGACTCCATTACCATTTGAAGTGACATAATAAGGAGCACTTAAAGAAGAAAGTCCTAGTGCTACCATCGTCTCAGAGTAGCAACAATTGATAATAAAATCTAACTTAGCTCATATCTGGGGAAAAATATTGTACTGTTACACAAATGTCCTTGATTGTGTGGTGCTAGGATTTCATAGGCTGCCTTCTAAAGATGGTGGCAGTGGGATTGAACTCAAAGAAGTCAACCTTTATAGTTAACTATTTCAGTACTAAATTGAAAATATGTGCATGCCTCAGTTTGATACTTCCATGTGTTTGAATTGCATTATATAATAGTTCTCATACTGGAATCTAACCCCGTCAAGGCATGTAATAGAACACAAACCCCAATATTTGACTATCAATTGGATAGTGATTCTTTTCTATAGTTGGCAGTAAACCGGTTATATTTCAGGATTTATTTTAATCACTGGATCAAGGAGAAATTACAGAGGAAGCAGAAAACTCAACACCAAATAAATAATTAGTCTTCAATTAAAAATATTTCTTTGAATGAAGAAAATGTAACTTGCATAAACAATATCCATAAATAGCTTTTTCTAGTAATTTTAATCCTTGTATTTATTTCTTAAAGAGAGTTCAGACGTATTGTGATGGGACCTCATTGTTTGATATTAGGATAATCTTAGCTGAATTTTTAAATTTTTTTAGTGGTCATACGATTTCCCAACTGGGAACTGGGAACTTGCTTAACGACAGAGGCCTAGGTTTTAATTCTCTCGTTTAGTTGTCATTTTGCATCCGTGAAGCAGATCTCAATTACATTCTTTCGTTTTCATTTGTTCATGGGATGTAGGCATCATTGGATAGACCAGCATTTATTGTCCTAGTTTCCTTGAGAAAGAGTGGTGAGCTGCCTTCTTGAGCCTTGCTGTAGGCCATGGAGGGTAGATGCACCAGGAGAGCTGTTAGGAAAAGAATTCCACGAATTTGACCCAGTAGGAGAGAAGGATCAGCGTTATATGTTCAATTCATAATTGCATGTGGCTTGGAAGAGAATATGAAGGTGTTGGTATTACAATGCATCTTCTATTCTTGTCCTTTTTAAATTATAGAGGTCACAGGTTTGGAAATGCTGTAAAAAGAGCCCGGGTGAGTTGCTGCAGTGCATCACGTAGATGATACACACTTCTGCTATTGTGCATCAGTGGAAAGGGAATGAATGTCACCCTTAAAGCTTCCCTCAAAGATTGTTCAACATTGGGAAATACTGACTCTTCAGCTGAGCATGTGGAAGTGGAGTGATGGGTAGTAATCAGTAGGCGGTTTCCTTGTTCATGTTTGACCTGATGCCAGTGTCAGTGTTGAGACTTCCAGAGCAACTCTCTCTTGACATATATCACTGGGCTGACATTTCTGATGGGTCTGCCATGCCATTGGAACACATCAAACCCATGATAACAATATTGTCAGGGATATTGTTTATAAGTTACAATTCTGAGAGTATAGCTATCAGTCTGTTGCTTGACTCATCTGTTGAACAACTCTCCCAATTTTGGCAGTTGTCTTAATCCACACTAAAGGTCACTCTTTGCATAAAAGAAAGCCATACCTGACTAGCCAGCAGTGAGTTTAAAAACTATTACAAAATTCCCACAATATCTATTTCTTTCCATCGGATATGTCCAGGGATGATTTAAGTCTATAATTTAATTTCTTAATTCAGCTACTTGTGTAGTCAAGCACATGAGATGTGATATTTATAAAATCAGTAATGCAACCTTATGCGCACTGATTGTTTTTCTTTTTCATTCATTGAGAACTATGCAGTGACATCTCTATGGAATTGCAGGTGGTTGTTACTTACTGGACTGTGTTCCTTTTTTTTAACCTTCAGCGACTGATAGTAGAGCGTGATGCTCTTAAAGAAATCAATGAGGAGCTCAAATGCACTCAAGTGCAGCAAGATCACTTGTTGCAGTCAGGTATGCATTAGTTTCTTTAATTGTTCATTTCTTGAGCTCTCTCATTTTAATTTACCAACGAGTGTGATTGTTTTTTTACTCTAGAAGTTTAAAATTGGTTTAAATGTATACATTTATTCACAGACCTTAAGTTGATTTGGCATAATAGCATTATTTTGTGTTGTATCAGACAATTTTTCATTTTCAAATAAATTTAAATCTCCAAACATATTAAGAACGTTATTATTTTGCCAGGACAACAAATCTTGAAAATGCTCAAAGTATTGTTTGATGCTGTTAATAAAATGACAATACCATAACACTTTCTTTTGCATAAAACATTTATTTTGGAATAGCTTATAAAGTCCAGGTATGGATTTTGTGTGAAATGGTACTTTGGATCAAGAAGTAAAATGAACTATCATGTTAAAACAGCTTTATTGTCAGTAGTGAATGGTTAATGTTTTAAAATTTTATTCTTTAGGTAAATTTTCTCTGGATTCACATGACCATCTTGCAGCTGAAATTCTTCCTGTGGAATATAGGTATAATTCTTACATTCTTACACTATCCAAGAATAGAAATCTCTGAAATTAATACTGAAATTTGGAAATCAAGTTTTTTATACACCTCTAATCTTTTCAATGTAAGAGCACTTTCAATTCCTGACTTGATCAACACTAAACTAATTAGGAAGTTCAGGATTAAATGTTTTCAACCTACTGTGACTACCAACCATTTAAGTTTGAAATTTCAACAGATCAGGACATTCTCTGGAGAAATAAATGATCCTTCTGTTTAAAATTTGTTTTTGGCCAACAAAAATAAATGAATATAAAGGTGCCTGATGCAGCAATTTTTTTCAATGTTCATCTTTTGTTTTGCACTTTATTTATTGTTTAAAACTAATTGCATAACTATTACACTGTAATAACCAACGTTCATGGAAAAATAGGCAAGTGCTCATGAATATAATGATTGTAAATGCTGTGACTGTTTCTTTAAACGGTAACATTGCAATTCATTTATATGTGCAGGGAGAAGTTTATTTTATTGCAACATGAGAACAAGATGTTGCAATTACAGCAAGAGGGATCAGAAAATGAGCGCATTTCAGTGCTGCAGAAGCTGTTAGATGATGCAAATCGAACAAATAATGAGCTGGAGACCGAAAATAGGTACGAATGTAATTTTGATATGACTTGATCTGCTCACTTCTTATGAGGTATTCTAAATGCCAGGAAGCTGATCTGGTTTATGTCCTGCATCTTGCAGCAAGGTTGACCTTTTGTTGTTTTATATTTTCCCATAAATTCAAAATTTTTGTGTGATTTTCTTTAATTTATCATTGTTTGCATTGTGTTTATAATGATGGGAAAATCTGTTCTGAAAAGTTGCCAAACTGGGCAGGAGACTGTGTTTTCTTCATTAGAGAGTTGCAAATTTAACTCAAAGATGCAATATTAGGTCTGCATTCTGGTAAAACAGGATAAATTAACAAACTGACATTGGGAAATAGTGACTGTACCCTAAATATTACAAAGTAGGATATTGCATAGTAGAGCCTTTTGCAGTGTATGGTCTTTTGCACATAATTCTTGATTATATACAGCTTCGTAGTTCTGTGAAATTAAATGTCTTTGGTAGGATAAGGAGTTGAGTCTTCAACTTCCGGCCCGTCAATGACACTGATGATACTGTACCACGTTGAAGTGGGCTATATTTATAATTTCGCAATGTAGTATATGTTCATCTTGCCTCATGTACATCTTGTGCAGTGTAACCTGTATGCCTTACACTGTCCAGGGTTCTCTCACCTTATGATCTGTCATACTGCTTGGAAACAAAGCTTTTCACTGCACTTGGGTACATGTGACAATAAACCAAATCAATGATATTTTTCATTACAACACAACATATTAAAAGTATTTTCAAAACTGAGAAAGATTTAGAGAGAAATATAGACCAGTTGTCTCCAGTGCTTGAATTTTAATTAGAGTGTCATTGGTAGGTAAATGGGGAAAATTAGAGAACATGTTCTCATGTGAAGAATCACCAATGACAATCGACACTGAGAATATAAAGTTTAAAAAAGGTGATTAAAAATTGAAAAGAATATAAATGGGTATGAGTAAAGGAAAGGGAAATAGAATCAAAACAGATACCTTTAGTTGAAGAACTAGCACCAACAGAGCATAATGATCCAAAGTAATAATTGCTTTAAACTAGCATTTTTGTTCTTATTGTTTCTAAACAGAATCGAAAAACAAAACGTAAACAAACTGCAACATCAGGTTGAAGATCTTCAGAAAGTCTTACAGGAGCAAGGCTCAAAGGTGGAAGAAGTGAGTGATTGATTGCAAGTAATTTAAGGTTAAGTTATTCCATTATATCCTTCATCTGTCGTGGGCATTGGTATGTGCACGAGGCAAAAATGTCAAAAAATGCCAAAACTGTCAAGAAAGCAACAGGAACTTGACAGTGTCTGGAACATCAGCATGCAGGAACCCTGTGGGACAGGTAAATCTGCTGTTAGTATGTACTAAAATGCAATTGACCACTTCAATAATCATGGATTCTGGCTTTAATTGCCAATGCACAGGTAGCCTTCTAGAACTCACCAAATCAAACGAGGTAAGAGGACAGCAGAGATTGTTAGGGTTGAACAACGAGCAAGCTCAAAGCTCAATTCCCTGGCTGTTCTCTGGAGGCATGGCACTCATCCACAGATTCAATCAATAAGCACATCGATCTGGACCCAATATACCGACCACTGCAACGGACAGCTGGAACTGACAACCGGAAGCGGCAGATTCAAACCACTACAAATGCTGGAGGAAAGATCACAGAAGTGCTTCACAGGAGGCTCCCAAGCACTGAGGATGTCACCGAGACAGGGGACAAAACGTCTGCAACACAAATTCCCAGCTCGGCAAACAGAACCACAACAATGTATTCTGAGTGTGTACTTTCACTGCTTTCAAGTAATTCTTCAAGATTTTGAAGGGCATTTCTACTACCTTGGAGTTTTTTGACTTTGCTTTGCATTTGTGTAAATGAATGTTACTTTTCCACACTCAAGTGTATTCAATGACTATCTCCGGCATAAGAGAATCTAATTGACATTCAATGGTGTTACAATCACTGAATCTCCCATTATCAACATCCTGGGGATTACCATTGACAAGATACAAACTGGAAAAGCCGTATCAATGCTGTAGCTACAATAGCAGATTAGTGGCAAGGAACCCTGCAGTGAGTAACTCCTCTCCTAACTTCCCATATCCGGACACCATCGACATGGCACAAATCTGGAGTGTAATGGAATACTCTCCGGTTGACTGCAGCTCCAACACCACTGAAGAAGCTTGATATCATCTAAGACACTTGATGCACTCCACGTTTACAACTGTCCACTCCTTCCAGCATAGATGCACAATCGCAGCAGTGTCTACCATCTGCAAGGTGCACTACAGAAATTCACCAATGCTCCCCAGAGACCAACTTCCAAACCCATAACCACCTCCAGCTGGGACAAGGGCAGCAGCTACATGAGAATACTACGCCTGCAAGTTCTCCTCCAAGCCACTCATCACACTAACATGGAAATATATTGCCATTCCTTCCATGTTGTTGGTTCAAAATCCTGAAATTCCCTCCCAAATGGAATTGTGGGTTTACCTACAACATGTGAACTGCAGCAGTTGAAGAAGGAAACTCATTGCCACCTTCTTAAGGACAACTGGGTATGGGCAATAAATACTGTCCCAGCCAGTGATGCCCATATCCCATGAGTGAATCATTTCTTTTTTAAAAAAGAGGGGGCAAAAATCCCTCTCAGCAGCACGGAAGCCGTTACTACAACTCTAATGCAACTCTATCTTGGGCCTCTGAAGCAGCTGAAAATAAGGATGAGTTTCTTTCAGAGGATTTGAATCTTTGGAATTCTATATCACATAGAGCAGTAGAGGTTGAACCATTGACAATTATTTAAAACTGAGAGAGACGTTTTTCAACTGCAAGAGTTGAGGTTTCTCAGTGATGGGCAAGAGAGAGGAGTTGAGGCCACTCAGTTCAGCGATTTCTTACTGAATGGCAGAGTATATGCATTGCAAAATTAAAAAAGCATCTTGAACTGCTTCATATTTTTAAAAAATAATATTTTTAAAAACTAATTGCATATTTTTTTAAAATATGTAATTAGTTATCAAATGTAGTGCTTGAATTATGGTCTCCGCCATGTTAGGTTAATGTACCAAACATTCTTGATAATATTGTCTTATTTTGCAGTCAAGTGAACTGAAGAAGAAATTGGATGCACATTTGTAAGTAAATAGTATTAAATATGATTTTTCCACGACAAAGTTTATAAAGTCCAGTGATGTAGTTTATAAAAGTAGATAGATGTAATAGATCTGACTGGTACATTCAAAGTACATTTCCTACACTGTAGTATCCCTGACAATCAAAACATGATTCAGCTTTTTCTTCTTACATTTATAAACCAATCCATTAAAGAAAATCAAAACCACAGATGTTTTGTGATCCATTAGTCAATTCTATTTAGTAGTTATAGACACAGTGCATTCAAAAATAAAGGTGGCCAATTGCTTTTGTTTTATGTAGTATTGAATATGCTGCATAATATATCTGGAATTTTTAAATTTTGTGTATGGGCATCCTTGCAATGCTTAGAATTTATGTGTTGTTTCTAATTCTCCAATTGGATAATAGTGAATTTTATGTATTCTAAACCAAATTTTACCTGATTTTGAAACAAACTGAATATTTTCTGAAGTTGACTATGGGGTTTTGTGTAACTTCAAGGAAAAGTCGTTAGAATTGCTTTCAGTAAGGCGTTAGACAAGGTTCCCCATGGGAGACAGATTAGCAAGGTTAGATCTCACAGAATACAGGGAGAACTAGCCATTTGGATGCAGAACTGGCTCAAAGGTAGAAGACAGAGGGTGGTGGTGGAGGGTTGTTTTTCAGACTGGAGGCCTGTGACCAGTGGAGTGCCACAAGGATTGGTCCTGGGTCCTCTACTTTTTGTCATTTACATTAATGCTTTGGATGCGAGCATAAGAGGTACAGTTAGCAAATTTGCAGATGACACCAAAATTGGAGGCGTAGTGGACAGCGAAGAGGGTTACCTCAGATTACAACAGGATCTTGATCAGATGGGCCAATGGGCTGAGAAGTGGCAAATGGAGTTTAATTCAGATAAATGCAAGGTGCTGCATTTTGGAAAAGCAAATCTTAGCAGGACTTATACATTTAATGGTAAGGTCCTAGGGAGTATTGCTGAACAAAGATACCTTGGAGTGCAGGTTCATAGATCCTTGAAAGTGGAGTCACAGATAGATAGGATAGTGAAGAAGGCGTTTGGTATGCTTTCCTTTATTTGTCAGAGTGTTGAGTACAGGAGTTGGGAGGTCATGTTACGGCTATACAGGACATTTGTTAGGCCACTGTTGGAATATTGCGTGGAATTCTGGTCTCCTTCCTATCGGAAAGATGTTGTGAAACATGAAAGGGTTCAGAAAAGATTTACAAGGATGTTGCCAGGGTTGGAGGTTTTGAGCTAATAGGAGAGGCTGAACAGGCCAGGGCTGTTTTCCCTGGATCGTCGGAGGCTGAGAGGTGACCTTATCAAAGTTTACAACATTGAGGGGAATGGATAGGATAAATAGACAAAGTCTTTTCCCTGGGGTTGGGGAGTCCAGAACTAGAGGGCATAGGTTTAGGGTGAGGGGGAAAGATATAAAAGAGACATACGGGGCAACTTTTTCACACAGAGGGTGGTACGTGTATGGAAAGAGCTGTCAGAGGAAGTGGTGGAGGCTGGTACAATTGTAACATTTAAGAGGCATTTGGATGGGTATATGAACAGGGAGGGTTTGGAGGGATATGGGCCGGGTGCTGGCAGGTGGAACTAGATTGGGTTGGGATATCTGGTCGGCATCTGGTTCCATGCTGTACATCTCAATGACTCCAGGACTCTAAATACATAGGAGGTACAGTGAGAATTGTTTGTTTAAATTAGTCTTCATGAAAATTATTTTTCGCCAGTACCTTGTGTAAACCAGAGTTTATTATTTAATGACTCCGTGTGAGACTTCAAGTGGTTACAAATATCGTCAGTTCAGCTTATGCTGAGGCAAAAAAACATTTTCTCATTAAAAATTCAATCCTCTCACCTCTTGAAGAATTGACATAATTCCTGTGGCCTTTCCTCCTAATGAATGTCAGAGGTGTACTGCAACAGGTGTTCTTAGCTTACAATTGGGAGCACGAACCAAACTGATATTAAAAACTATACTGCAAGGTTCCTAATTTCTAATAAATTGTAAGAACGTAAACATAGATTGTAAGAGATGCATTGTAAAGGATAGCACCTGCATACAAGGACCAAAATATTGCCACTTGTTATCACCGACTCTTTCAAAAAGTCACTACATGTATGATGGGCTAAATGACCTCCTGCTTTGTAAGATTTCATTATTTTGGTTCTGTAAAATGGGGCAGATTAACAATTTAATAAAACTTTTAATAGGTAATAGTTAGAATTGATCTGAGAAATCCAGATCTGTTCAACTGCTTACAGTTTAGTCAGCAGAAGAATCTAATCCCACAGATAAAGTTGATAGTTTCCAACAACATCCAGTGTCCTGCTGACTCCAACACAGAAACTGAAATAAAAATCAGAGGCAGAGTGCATAGATTAGTTAGGAGTTGCATGTTAATTTTCAATAGCATCTAATTTGTCATACATTTTATCTCCTAGGGAGAAACTCCATGAGGCCCATGATGAGCTGCAGAAAAAGAACAAACTTATTGAAGACTTACAACCTGAAATACAGCAGAGCTGTAAGTTTAAGATATTGTAATGAACACTGTCTTTCAAATATCAGCGTAGCTGGAGGAAAAGGCAAAATATTCCATACATTATATGAGATTAAATCAGAAGTTGCTGTAAGGGCATTGAAGGTTAAGCAGCATTGGTGAAAAACATGTTCAGATTAACAATACAGGTCTTTGACTGATCATCTGAATTTGGTGATCTGTAGATGAAATTACTGAATGAGGCATGGTGTCTATGTAGGACTATCTTAGTGGGAATCAAGTCTGGAGTAGCAGTAAAGGTTATCTCAGAATAGAATGGGACCTTGATCAGATGGGCCAAGGAGTGGCAGATGGAATTTAATTTAGATAAATGTGAGGTGTTTCATTTTGGTAAGATAAATGAGGGCAGGACTTATACATTTAATGGTAGGGTGCTGGGCAATTTTGACAAACAGAAACACCTTAGGGTGCAGCTTCACAGTCACCGGTAGACAGGGTAGTGAAGAAGGTGTTTGGTATGCTTACCTTTATTGGTCAGTGCGTTGAGTAAAGGAGTGGGATGTCATGTCGTGGCTGTACAGGACATTGGTTAGGCCATAGTTGGAATACTGTGTTCTATTTTGGTCTTAAAAATGTGTTGCAGGAAAAGCGCAGCAGGTCAGACAGCATCCAAGGAGAAGGAGAATCGACGTTTCGGGCATAAGCCCTTCTTCAGGCTTATGCTCGAAACGTCGATTCTCCTTCTCCTTGGATGCTGTCTGACCTGCTGCGCTTTTCCAGCAACACATTCTTAAGCTCTGATCTCCAGCATCTGCAGTCCTCACTTTGTCCTAGTTCAATTTTGGTCTGTCTGCTATAGGGAAGCCATTGTTAAACTTGAAAGGGTGCAGAAAAGATTTACAAGGATGTTGCCAGGGTTGGAGGGTTTGAGCTATAGGGAGAGGCTGAATATGCTGGGGCAATTTTCCCTGGAGCGTCAGAGGTTGAGGGGTGATCTTATAGAGGTTTATAAAATCATGAGGGACATGGATTGAGTGAATAGTCAAGGTCCTTTTCCTGGGGTAGGGGAGTCCAAAGCAAGAGGGCATAGGTTTAAGGTGAGAGAAGAAAGCTTTAAAAGGGACCTAACAGCAACTTTTTCACACAGAGGGTGGTGTTTGTATGGAATGTTGTTAGAACCCACAGCTTTTGCAGTATGCAAGGCCTCCATCTATTTCTGTAAAGCAAATTGAATTCCCTGAAGATTGATACTCACGATCTTTTCGACTTCTGGAGGATCACCCACTCGTCAGTTGTGGCTGAAGATTGTTGAGAACTCCCTGGAAAATTTCTCAACAGGGATATTGAGGAAAGGATTCTCATTTGACAGTTCAAATTCAAACATGAATTTGAGTGTAGGATGGAGCCCATTCAGGCATCGAAGAAAGTTTTGGTATGCAGCTGTGGATTCAGAGCAAAGATATCCTCTATGTGGTGCAAATATGCAATGAGTAAGAGATTAGGTGTCATTTCATCGAAGGTACATTTCCCAAATTGGCTTCCTTGAGTAGAATAAGGGCGAATTGGCTAGCAATGTCAAATGAGCATGTGAACACTTAGGGTCATAGAGTCATAGAAACATACAGCATGGAAACAGACCCTACAAACTTCATTGAATTTTTTTGAGGAAGTAACATAGGGTATTGATAAATGCAGAGCAGTAGATGTAATCTATATGGACTTCAGTAAGGCATTCGACAAGGTTCCCCATGGGAGACTGATTAGCAAGATTAGATCTCACGGAATACAGGGAGAACTAGCCATTTGGATACAGAACTGGCTCAAAGGTAGAAGACAGAGGGTGGTAGTGGAGGGTTGTTTTTCAGACTGGAGGCCTGTGACCAGTGGAGTGCCACAAGGATCGGTCCTGGGTCCTCTACTTTTTGCCATTTACATAAATGATTTGGATGCGAGCATAAGAGGTACAGTTAGTAAGTTTGAAGATGACACCAAAATTGGAGGTGTAGTGGACAGCGAAGAGGGTTACCTCAGATTACAACAGGATCTTGATCAGATGGGCCAATGGGCTGAGAAGTGGCAGATGGCATTAAATTCAGATAAATGCGAGGTGCTGCATTTTGGGAAAGCTAATCTTAGCAGGACTTGTACACTTAATGGTAAGGTCCTAGGGAGTGTTGCTGAACAAAAAGACCTTGGAGTGCAGGTTCATAGCTCCTTGAAAGTGGAGTTGCAGGTAGATACGATGGTGAAGAAGGTGTTTGGTATGCTTTCCTTAATTGGTCAGAGTATTGAGTACAGGAGTTGGGAGGTCATGTTGCGGCTATACAGAACATTGGTTAGGCCACTGTTGGAATATTGCATGCAATTCTGGTCTCCTTTCTATCGGAAAGATGCTGTGAAACCTGAAAGGGTTCAGAAAGATTTACAAGGATGTTGCCAGGATTGGAGGATTTGACCTAATAGGAGAGACTGTACAGGCTGTGGCTGTTTTCCCTGGAGTGTCAGAGGCTGAAGGGTGAACTTAGAGGTTTAAAAATTATGAGGGGCATGGATAGGGTAAATAGGCAAAGTCTTTTTCCTGGAGTTGGAGAGTCTGGAACTAGAGGGCATAGGTTTAGGATGAGAGGGGAAAGACATAAAAGGGACCTACGGGACAACTTTTTCACACAGAGGGTGGTACGTGTGTGGAATGAGCTGCCAGAGGAAGTGTTAGAGGCTGGTACAATTACAACATTATATCCCCTTGGCAGCACCTGTACTAATGGAGTCCACTTGCCAATCAACCAGCACTCATCTCTCATGAAAAATAAATGTTTTTCCTTTTAAGAACTTAAATTACATAATCATGAAAGGAAAAATGGTGTCACCTTAACATAATGAAATATCCAATTCAATTCAATTATAACAACTGCAAAACCATAAATGAAACATTTCCAAAATGCAAATCTAATTCTTTCAGCTCAAAAGATTGAAGAGTTGCAACGTGCCCTGAGTAAAAAAGATGAAGACATGCGGGCAATGGAGGAAAGGTACAAGATGTACCTGGAGAAAGCTCGTAATGTGAGTATATGTGGCAAAATCACACAAGCCTTCTGCCTGGCTTTTTATTGAATCTTTGTTCTCTATAACCTCTGACCCCTATAAATTCTGTTTTCACTTTAGTCTGCGAATTGTTTTCTTTACATGATATGTTTCAAATCTTTTTTTAAGTTCCTAATGAGATCTAAACAAAGTATCAAAACATGCATCTAAAATAGTACATGGAAAATTAGTGGCTCACAGAGGCAGCTTTTGAAATGCAGCAACTTCAATTAGATCTGATATTCACTCGTGAGATGTCCAAAGTGTGACTGAATGCTCTTTACAACTAAAGGAGAATCCTGGTAGGAAGAGGTCTAATGTTGCTGAAGTCTCTTGGAGAAGTAATGTATGCTTTGTTCTTGGGACACTATTGGGGGAGCTAGATGCCCTCTGGAATTGTTAAAAGTAGCCCAGAATATCTGCCAAAAGGAGCTCTCAAACAAACTTGCTATTTCAAGCTCAAGGCCTTTAAATGTTTGAAAAGAAATGTCTACGGTTTTAAAATAAAATGAGTACTTTGCTGTGCCAATCTGCTTCTTGACATAAGCCTGAGGTTTATCATTACCAGATTAGTTTCACAACTTCCACAGTTTAACTGACAGTTTCAAGTAGTTACAGACACTTTGAAGATTTGTGCAGTTGCGGATAGTGTAGAAGATTTGGCAAAGGATATAGCAGAATATAGAGCAGTTGCAGATATGGAGGGAAAAATGGCAGATGGAGTTTAATCCAGGTTAGTGTGAGGTGCTGCTCTTTGGGAGGTCAAATGTTAAGGAAAAATATACAGTTAATGGCAGGACCCTGAACAGCACTGATGTACAGAGGGATCTTGGGGTTCAAGTCCACATTTTTCTGAAAGTGGGCACACAAGTAGAAGGGGTGGTAAAGAAGGTGTGGGCATGCTTGCCTTTATTGTTTGGGGAATTGGTTAGGGCACACTTCAAGTTTTCCGTTCAATTCTGGTCGTCACATTACAGGAAGGATGTGGAGACTTTGGAAAGGGTGCAGAAGAGGTTACTAGCATGCTGCCTAGATTAGAAGGTATGAGCTATAAGGAGAGGTTAGAAAAACTCTGGTTGGTTTCTTTGGAGTGGCTGAAGCTAAGGGGAGATGATGAAGTTTATAAAATCATGAGATGCATAGATAGGGTTGATGGTCAGAATCTTTTTCCCAGAGTTGAAATATCTCTAGTACTCAGGGGCAGGCATTTAAGGTGAGAGAGAGAAAGTTCAAAGGAGATGTGAAGGGCAAGTTTTTTTGCACAGAGAGTGGTAGGAGTCTGGAATGCACTGCCAGGGGTGGTGATGGAGGCAAATACAATAGGCGTGTTTAAGGAACTTTTTAGATCGGCACATGGATATGCAAGTAACGTTGGGATACGGGCCAAGGGCAGGCAGAAGGGATCAGTTTAATTTGGTATCATGTTTGGCACTACATTATGGGCTGAAGAACCTGTTCCTGTGCTGTACTGTTCAACGGGCTCTGAAGTTAACTGCTGGTTTTTATAAGAAATTAAAAGAAGCTAAATGTAGGAAATTCATTTTTTTTAATCAATTAGGTTTTTTTTAAATTAACTTATTCAACATAATCTTAAGGACTTTTGTCTGAGGCCTGCCAGTGCTGGACACTGGGTAAATTGGCAATGTAAGGGCAACAGGTGTGTGTGGCCGAAATGAGTTAACACTAAGTTGTGGTCAAGTTTAGGATACGGTCTGAACTCACTAAACTCCCCAAGGTTAGATTTTTAATCTTTTCTCTATGAATCACTCTTATAAATTGGTTAATAGACCAAATATTGAGATTTGTTTGGTGGATCCCACACTATTAGTCCCAACCTAAATTAGGACTGAAAATCTTTGCTAAGAACTCTGGCCTACTGTAGCAGTTGAATGTGAGAGTTATATCCTGCTGTCATTACTGATCACTGTCGTTATCGCTGTCAGAGGCAGACAGCATGGAAACAGATCCTTTGATCCAACTTGTCTGCGCCGACCAATCTGACCTCGTCCCACTTGCCAGCATTTGCCCTTGCAGACTTTCGCAGGATCTTCCCTCGAGAAAGCCTTTCTTGCAGCATTGAAGGTCTTTGATCCCTGTGTTTTCCTGGGGTGACTTTTTTTAATGCCAAAACTCTGCGGGTTGGAATGGTAATTCTTTATTTGAAGGTGGAGGCTACATTGGGCAGGAATTATAAGGCATGCTGGCAAGAGATAGCATTCTAGCTCAATTAAAATTTATTTTTAAAATATGCAAAACTCAGAGGGATAATTTATAGAGCACATTCTATCAGTTGGAACCTGCCACCAGAGGGTATTGCAATACTCCTGAGTTTTCCAAATGTGGAGAAAGGTGTTAAAAGTTCCATCAGTTGGTTCGTGTTCTCATGTATATTTTTGTTTACAATTTCAACTCGGCAAGAAGGGAAATGGAAGATTCTGCAAACAAGAAATCACAAGAAACAAGGGGCTGGCTATTGAATGGCACCTGCTGGATGTGATTTTGGCTAGTTTACACTTGCTGTATGTCAGGTAGCTAGCCCAGCACATTCATCACCCACTGCTGAGATGCATGCCATCACATGGAGTGGACAGGGTCTGAAATTGGCTGCCCACTCATCATAGTTAAATAAATTATAAAGGATGAATTTAGCTTGTTGAACGATCAGTTGACTCATATAATATGCAGTCCAAACCATAATGTGTTTGGTGTAGGCAGCTGGATGAGATTGGATTCTATTTTTCTGTGGAAGTTTACAAAACAATGGGAAGGAAGTGTGTTCAAATTTTCAGGGGGCACCCAAACTGCACCAGCAAGCTCAAAGATAATAATCCCCTTATGTTTTCAACCTACCCATTCTGTAGATCCCAACCCCCGATACCTCTTTTTCCATCCCCTCAAAATCCCTCTACCTGTTACCTCTTCCCTAAACTTTTAAAATCCTCCCCAGACAATCCCCTAGACTTACCTTAGACCAAGACATTCATGGATCTGCCTGCAGTGCTCACTACCAAGCTTATGGTGCTGTTGAGACTGCTGGAGCTGTAGCTAATCTGATTGGCTGGTATCTCCACAAAGTAGGACTTTGTGAGGGGTAGTCATCTGATTTTCAGCATTTCAGTCGGTTCCTCACCCCCACCACCACCAACAACCAAAACAGCATGTTATATCTCTAGAATGAGCTTCTTTCTGGCTGGTCAGCTCATCACTGGCTTTCCTTCTGGGGTCAGGTGACCCTCTTAACATCCCATTTGAAATTCATCAGTCTCATGTATTTCATCTTCCAATTATGGAGCTTGCAAAGTTAAGGAAAAAATTCCTGAGAAACTGTCTTGTGCTGGAGTTAACAACAATGTTGGGCAATTAGAAAATGTGACTAAAAGTTCTGTAGGTACCAGGATTCCCAACGTCCACATTCTCACTGTCTCCTCCACCCAAAGTAAACCTACATTCAGTCATTTTTACAATGAGGCTTAATGAGGAAAACCATGTTGTATTACTTAAACAGGTGATTAAAGCTCTGGATCCAAAACAGAACCCAGCAAGTACAGAAATCCATATACTGAAAACCCAGATGGCTGAGAAAGATAAAAAGATACAAATGCTAGAGGTATGTCATTTTAGTACTTCGCTTTATTTTAATTACAACAACGTTTTGTCAATAATATTGTAAAGTCTTGATTGGTAATAAGCCTACTCCAACCCCTTAATATCTAGCTTGCTCCATCTATATGTTTAACTATTTGATGACTCAAACTTTGAGAGAGATATATAGCTTTTCCATAGTTTCAAGAAGCATATCCCCAAGCTGCAACAAACCAATCACTTTTTGAATTACAAAATGCAGCAATAGGTTTGGAAGCCAAGCTGTTTCAGTACAAAATTGTACAAATGTGAAAAATTGTCTAGGTTATGATATGTCTGCAAACATCAGTCCAAATCCAAACCAGTCAATTACTACCCCATTAGTCTATTCTTGATCATTAGCAAAATGGTAGGTGCCATTGAAAATAAAATCAAATGATATTTATTCAGCAATAACCTTCTAGAGAATACATAGTTTATCTTCTCGAGGACTACTTGTTTCCTGACCACACTACAACCTTGGTGCAACCATTAACATGAACAAGGACATAAAAGAACTGAAGCTCAGAGGTGAGATGAGGGTGACAGATTGTGACATTAAGACACTATGGTATCAAGAAGCCATAGCAAAAGTTTAAGTAAATTGACAGTGAGTGAAAAATCTTCATTTGTTAAGGTCATACCTGACAAAGGAAGTTGTGGATGTTGGAGGTCAATCATCTCAGTCCCAGGCCTTAGGTTTGTCAGGGTTGTGTTCTAAGTCCAACCATTTTCAGCTGCTTCATCAATGACCTTCCTTCCATAAGATCAGAATTGGGGATGTTCATCAATGTTCAGACAATGTTCAGCATTTACACACACTCATATATTGAAGTAGACCATGTCCATATGCAGCAAGACCTTGACAACGCTGGGGACTGGCAAATAACAGATATGCTACAAAAGTGTCAGACAATGACCAGCCTTCTCGATAAAAAGAACTCCAACTATCTGTTCATAATGGCACTGCAATTGCTAAAACACTTAACTTTGAGTGTTACCATTGACCAGAAACTTTGTGGAGCTGCCATACAAATGTTCTGGTTAAAATAACAGGTCAGAATCTGGGAGTTCTGCAAGGCATGAATCTAGAGTGTGATGGAAATGGCAAGTACAAGATAGTTGGCTGAACTTAATCAACACAGCTCTGAGAAAGAGAGAATCTGAGATGCCTCTGCTGTGTGGTTCCATATCTAAGAAGGCATGGCTTTTTCTTGAGGAATGGCCTCACTTAGATGTTTATTCCATGATGCACTGTAGGAATAAAAGTTCTTCTTACATTTCTGTGAAAAGTTTCAGGTGCAGTTCTACAGATTAGTGCTCTATGCTTAACCAAAATGTTGTCAGTTTCAATGCAACCAGCATTTCCAGATCCTCGTCTCCACCAAGTTTTGATGGACTAAATAGCTGGCATGGTATTCGCCATGGACATTCCCAAACTCTGCACAGTAACAACAGAAGAACAGGCACAGCAAAAACAAAATAATCAGTGAGGCACCACAGCAGAAAACAGTAGTTTATTTTCTCAGCTGGCATTGTTTTACCATTTGCTTTCCATCTGTTTTCAAGTCCTCACATAGGCAAAATAGTTGAGCAGAAACTTTGGGCTTAATGTTCCCACAAGTAACCACAGAAATCATATATATTTTGGCATAATTTCTATATAAAGACATTTGTCCTCATTTTTATTTTATCTAACTGGTTTTGGGGTTAAACCAACATCTACTATTTTTAAACATGGTAATTACAGGTAGGTCGTATTTTTGCACAATAGTTATAAACTACATATAGTTTCAACATTTCTCTGGATTACTTATCCCAAAAATCTAATTCAGGAAAGCTACCTACAGGTAGTTCCCAGATTATGAACATTCCGGCAGTGCAATTTGTTGACAACATCATTGAGGAATTAAGGAACAGTATTTTCGAGAACACTTACTTTTGTTTGCAATAGGTGAAAGTGAGGGCTGCAGATGCTGGAGATCAGAGTCTAGATTAGAGTGATGCCGGAAAAGCACAGCAGGTCAGGCAGCATCTGAGGAACAGGAAAATCAACATTTCGGGCAAAAGCTCTTCATCAGGATTCATTCCTGATGAAGGGCTTTTGTCTAAAATGTCGATTTTCCTGCTCCTCGCATGCTGCCTGACCTGCTGTGCTTTTCCAGCATCACTCTGATACAGACTCAGTGTTTGCAATAGTGCAATTCCAATGGCGATCATTTTGCACACTTTGTTCTGAGCATGCACTGATGTCAGCTGCTGACAGAGCAGCTCCCAGTGAAAGGTACATAATCCTAGATTATCCCTTTGGAGGATAAGATGGAGGAGTGTAGTGACAAGAATGTTAGCGAGAAGCATCCTGGTGATAAAATGGGGGTTGGTGAACGCGAAAGAAAGGCTATAACACTACAAGAGAAGCTAGATATTATGAAGTGTTTTAAGCAAAAGGAGAGAATATGTGATATAGCTTGCTTAACAGGAATGGGGGGAGTCAATCTGACACACTATTTATGACCCTCTGTCCCTGAATTAACTATTTTTAAAATAGTTGTGTTAAATTTGTGTTAATTTAACTATTTGTGTTAAATTTACTTTTGTTTCATTGATAAATATAATTTATATCTTCATTCAGGCTGTGCTATACTTTGTGTTAGACTTCTGGGTTATTTTTGAGCGATCGTGAGTAATGTTTATTTGCTGGTCAGCCTCTAACCCATTTTTCCCAAAGGCCCCACTATTTATATTAAGCAAGCAACTACAGTGTTACGGGAGAACTACCTGTATTTATAATGCAATGGAAATTTTTAACAAAATGTCCTTGAGTGGCTCAAACTGTTTCTCTGTTTTTATACTAGCGTGAATGTGAGCAAGCAAAACTTCGAGGGTATGAAGAGGAGTTGATAGTAACAGCATGGTACAATAAGGTAAGTCATTAGCAATGGATAACATAGAATCATGTATGTTTCAGCACAGTAGCAATCGTGCCTGCCCTTCACTGAGTTATGGAATTAGTCTCATTTCTGCTCTTTCCCTATTGTTCTTGCAAGTGTTTCTTTTTCCCCAAATAGACCTAATTCCCTTTTGAATATTATGATTGAATCTGCCTCCACCACTTTCAGACAGTGTTCCAGATCCTAACCTCTTATTGCATAAAATATTTATCCTCAGCTGAATTCTGTTTATTTTGATTATCTTTTACCTGTGGCGAAAGTGAGGACTGCAAATGCTGGAGATCAGAGTGGAGAATATAGTGCTGGAAAAGCACAGCAGGTCAGGCAGCATCCAACGAGCAGGAGAATTGGCATTTCGGGCAAAAGCCCTTCAGGAATGAGGCTGGGAGCCTTGGGGGTAGAGAGATAAATGGGAAGGGGTGGGGCTGGGGGTAAGGTAGCTGTGAGTGTGATTGGTGGATGGAGATGAGGGTAATGGTGATAAGTTGGAGGGGAGGGTGGAGTGGATAGATGGAAAGGAAGATGGACTAGTAGGACAGATCATGAGGGGGTGCTGAGTTGGAGGGTTGGATCTGGGATAAGGTGGGGGTAGGGGAAATTAGGAAACTGGTGAAATCCACATTGATGCCATGGTGTTGGAGGGTCCCGAAGTGGACAATGAGGCATTCTTCCTCCAGGCATCTGGTAGTTCAGGAGTGGTGATGAAGGAGGCACTGGACCTGCATTTCCTTGGTGGAGTGGGAAGGGGAGTTGAAGTGTTCGACTACGGGTTAGTGGGTTGGTTGATGCAGATGTCTTGGAGATGTTCTGTGAAGCACTGTGTGAGTAGTAGTCCTGTGTCCCCAGTGTAGAGGAGACCGCATCGGGAGCAACAGATACAGTAAATGACGAGTGGAAGTGCAGGTGAAACTTTGATGGATGTGGAAAGCTCCTTTGGAGCCTTGGACGTAGGTGAGGGCGCAGGTTTTGCAATTCCTGTGGTGGGAGGGGAAGGTGCCAGGAAGTGGGGGGTGGTGAGTGTGGAGCGTGGATCTGATGAAGGAGTCGCAGAGGGAACAGTCTTTACAGAAAGTGGTAGGGGTGTGGAGGGAAATATATCTCTAGTGGTGGGGTCTGTTTGTAGATGGGGTAAATGGTGGAAGATGATGCGATGTATACGGAGGTTGATGGGGTGTAAGGTGAGGACCAGTGGGGTTCTGTCCTTGTTGCGGTTGGAGGGTGGGGTTAGAGGGCAGAGATGCGGGAAGTGGATGAGATGTACTGGAGAGCATAATCAATCATGTGGGAGGGGAAATTGCGGCTTTTAAAAAAGGAGGCCATCTGGTGTGTTCAGTGGTGGAACTGGTCCTTCTGGGATCATATGTGGTGGAAGCGGAGGAATTGGGATTAAGGGATAGCATTTTTACAGGAGGCAGGGTGGGAGGAGGTATAATCCGGGTAACTGTGAGCGTTGGTGGGTTTGTAGAAGATGTAAGTGTTGAGTTGGTGGATGGAGATGAAGAGGTCCAGGAAGGGGAGGGAGCTGTCTGAGATGGTCCAGGTGAATTTAAGGTTAGGGTGGAATGTGTTGGTAAAGTTGATGAACTGTTCAACCTTGTGAGAGCATGAAGTGGCACAGATGCAGTCATCAATGTAGTGGAAGAAAAGGTGGGGAATGGTGCCAGTGTAATTACAGAAGATAGACTGTTCCATGTAGCTGACAAAGAGACAGGCATAGCTGGGGCCCATGCGGGTGCCTATGGCTACCCCAATTGTCTAGAGGAAGTGGGAGGACTTTATCTGTGTCCACTGATAACAGTTTGTCAACAAAAGCAATTTCTCCTTGTTTCTTCTGTTAAAGCCTCTCATGCTTTTGAACAGCTCTACCCCTTTAATTTTCCAGCTATAAAAAGAGTAATCTTAATTTCCTTCATCCCTCTAGATAACTGAAGCATGTTCTCATTCTGACAAATGCTTGACATCCTTCCTGAAGTGTGGTTTCAATAATTTGACACACTTCTTCATTGAGACTTGATTAGTGTTTTAAAAAGGTTTCTGTACAAGGCTAAGGATCACACATGCCAGTTTAAAAGAGTTTGTCATTTTGGCCTGCCACTCTCAAAGGACTAGTATATGTAAACACTTTGGTTTCTTCATTCCTGAGTGTGTTTAAAATCATGCTGTGTGGTTTCTGTGGCTTTCCCTCATTCTACCTTCCGAAGTGCAATTTTGCAATTCATTGGTTTGATTTTTACTTGCTGGGTATGTGCCATGTTCACCAAATGAGAAAAAATTGCCTGATATGCATTCCTAAAGTTTAACACTATATTCCTCAATTCATAAGCAATCGTGCCCTAAATATCTAAGTATAAAAAAAGCAATGGCATGAATATCAAGCCCAAGAAGACAACTACATTCCTCCCTCCAAGTTTAAATACAACTCCACCAATATTTTATGCTTCTATCTCACAGTAAATATTTTATTCATGTTGCTACGGTCTCTCAAATTCCAGGAAGTACAGATTTGCTAACAAGTCTATTATGTAGCATTTTGTCATACCTCTTCTGGAAATCCATGTACACTTTCAAATCCATGACTGACTTCAACTCTCTGCTCAGTCAAGTTAAGCATTTTCATGTATTACACCATATTTTTTCCAATTTATCATACTTTACAAAATTCATTTTGAAAAAACCTGAGGTATCTGACGTGTATAAAACTTGGTATTGCTAGAAAATTGTGACTAGTGAAAATAAAGTTGTGAAGGTGAAACACTTTTTCATACATTGTATTAAAGTGTGATTTTTTTTAAAAAAACATTGTTGTTTAAGTGTCTATTGGCATTTCTTCAAGTGTGGATATTTCTCTAACTCTTTAGGTCACTCATTTACAAACAGATTTTTTTGTATCATTTCCTTTATGTCAATGTAAGACAAGTAATTGTGAACTATTTTCAGAGTTTGGCTTTTCAGAAGATAGCCAGTGAAGCCCGGTTAGGAGGGTTTAATCTAAATGCAAATCGGTCATTCCTAGCAAAACAACGACAAGTAACCAGCACACGGAAAACTCTCACCGTCGCTACGCCTGCAGCAGATTCAAAGTAGATCAACTAATTGCAATATACTGGTGTCCCATTTTTAAAAAGAGGAAAATTGTTAAAGGTAGAACCTAAAATAAAAAAGGAATATGACTGAGATCTGTATTTTTATAATATTTCTGCTTTCAGTAATATATTTCTATTTTGTAGTAGTCCCAATAGAAAGCTTACCTTTAACTCTGTGAGGGTTCCTTTATACTTTATCCAAATTATTTTATATATACAGTACAGAAATGTGAGATCCAAAGATGAAAATTTGAGGAAGTTATATTGGATTTTATTTGTTAGATCAAAATTTAAAGTTATATTTAATATATATTTCCTGGTTTTAATTTAATGAATTCATTTACTGGAGAATGTTTGCTTCCTGAAGTAATATTTTGTTGCTTTTTATTAAAAAGTTCTGTTGTTGTTTCTGTGCTTAAAGGGGTGACAATACATTTGCAAACATATTTGTAAATTTGAAAAGATATACAATGTAATTGTAATCTCTACTTCTGGTCAAAGTTTAATATGTATACACAGCAATAAAATCCTCTTTTAATTTGTTTTAACTTTGACATTGCTACACATTCAAATCAATTCACTTTATTGAGGAAATGTGCTACATGAGATTGTATTGAAAACACTTGTAAATTTTAAACTAGAACTTGTTACAGTGAAATTTCACAAATGTATTAAGGATTTTTACTATACAGTTCCACAAAACTAGTTTCCATAAAACTAATTTTTAGTTAAATGTTTATAAATCAGAAGTTGGGTCTTTATTGATTATTTTTATAACCTGAGAAAACAAATATAGTTATCAAATTCTGAATTATTTTGGATTTATGTTCTTATAGAATGTTCTAGTTACAGATTTTAGAACATTTTAATCGTTACTAGGAATATGTTTATCAAAATATCTTATTTAAAACACCTGAACGCTGGACTTTTCTTTCCCAAATGGGCATTTATACAGCTTTGTGTTTAAATCTGTGTCTGATTTCCAAAGTTTACTACTGCGTGAACTAGATTTGGTGCATTTGATCATCCTTTGCTGAAACTGTTGCTTCACCGGTGGTAACAATTAAAAGGTTAAAGATATAAAAGATAAAGTTTTTTATTAAATGGAATATTGTCAGGATTTAAGAGAAAAAAAACTGCAACATATAGCATTCTCTGTTTGCATTTAGTAGATTTTGAAACTCTGTTTTAGTTACTATGATTTCAAATATTGGAAAAACTTTTCAGAACCTCCCATAGCTAATTGAAAGATGTGTTCAGGTCCAGTCAAATTTTATGATTCTTAACTTTTTGTACTTTTCTATCTTTCTTTCTGATTGAATCATATTTGCAGTGCAACTGAAGTGTTGTAACTTTGCCATTCAAGTGCTTTAAAGATTATTCTACAATAAAGCTTGAGTTACAGTATATTTCATTTTATCAGTTTGTGAAAAACAGTGTTGAAAGAATGTAGCTTTTTTCATTGATATTATCCCCCTGTGTTGGTTGGGGATGGTGGGGATGAGGGAGAGGATTTAGTATGTGGAAAATCAGGATGCACAGATTTCCAGAAGCGCTAGTGCATTTAGCAGCTGGGTCACATAGAAATTTGTTTGAAAGGATTTCCAAAGGTGAACTTTTGGGCGGGTGACAGCAGGAGAGAACAAGGAACGTAGAAACAATTGGAGTAGTAATTGGATATCAGTGAGAATATTTGGACAACAGTTGAGTCATATATTGGTTGGATGATGAATGATTGATAATTTTGCTTGATGTGTTATGTCTCTGAGTCTGTATGTCAACATCTCTTTAAGAGACATGCTCGTGTTATTGTCACTGTATGATAGCCTGTGACCTGGGGGTATCAACATCTCATACTCTTAATCTGGGATCACTTGAAGTCTGACACTCTACTAGAAGCATACTCCTTTATTGTAGTTTAAGTGTCTGGGCTTACATTAAGCTATCATGTTCCTGAGGAATGAAATGGTTACGCTTATCAGTTAGCTGGAATAAATGTTCGTTGGCTTCAACACAATATCCATATCCATTTTATGTTAAGAATAATACAAGCAATGCTGCATCAGGGAAAACGCCTTGTTGAGGGTAAACTTGTGCAACTTGATACATCATACTATAAGACACTCTGGCTGTTTATGCCCATAAGCAACGCAAGAAAGCCACTGATATGATGGATCCAATTGTTCTCATCACGTACAACTGCCAGATTTCTCTATACCTAGAAAATCCAATTCCTAGGAGAAAAACATGAAACAGAGGTTAAATTTCACCCCAAAAATGCCAAATAAGAAACTTTAAAGACTATGCTGCCTCTATAAAACAGGATAGTCACCTTGCTCTCTAGTCATCCCTTACCCACCGCCAATAAACCTGGAAGTGGATGCATTGGGTGACGTTTGGCACTTGTTCATAACCAGTCTCCGTCCCTACTCCAAACCACCACTGCCTCCTAAATCTGCCAAGACCTTCCCCACACCTCCACTGCTCACCTTGAAACAACCACCAAACCTCAAACAGATCATTGTTCGTAGCAAACTGCCCGGCTTTCAGGACAACTCCATACAACCCTTTCACAGCAAGACGTATCAGCCTGTGGACATGGATACCACCATTACGCGTGGGACATTTGACATCAGACCTTCGGGTGACCATCCTCCAAGGTGGACTTTGGGACAGGCGGCAGTGAAAAGTGGCCAAGCAGAGGCTGATAGCTAAGTTCGGTACCTATAGGATTGGCCTCAACCGGGACCTTGGGTTCATGTCACCCTACAGGTGACCCCCATTGCATTATACACACACACACACACTCCTACACACACACAGGCACTCCTATACACAAACAGACACACACTCCCACAGACACGCACACACACATGCACCCTCTCACAGACTTAGACCCCTTTACAGTATCACACACACATACACTCTCTCTCACAGACACTCACAAGCCCCCTCCACCCCCCCCCCCCCCCCCCCACACACACACACACATGCACATATAAGTTTGTGGGGTGAATTTGTACTTGCAGAGTTACATTGTACTTTGCTCAAAAATTACATGAATCCATGTAAGATTCTGTAAATTCATTTTTTAGATGAGAATCAGTAAAAACATTATGGCACAGACAGCAGCACACAGAGGTGCTAATACCCAATACATTATCTGGGTTGACACCAATTGTTAAAGTTCACTTGAGAATATAACGTTTTTAAAAAAGTTTTGCGATTTACATATGAAAGAAGTGAAACTAACATGGTCGCTCTAACAGATGAGAGACTTAACAAACAATCAAGGTATTTTTCAATGTATAATTTCATTTACATCACACTGTAATCTTTTGCTATAAATTCTGTGTCTTAAAATTGTGTATTCCACAACCACCTGACGAAGGAGCAGTGCTCCGAAAGTTAGTGCTTCCAATTAAACCTGTTGAACTATAGCCTGGTGTTGTATGATTTTTAACTTGTACAGCCCGGTCCAACAGCAGCATCTCCAAATCAGTCTCAGGTAGACCTTGTAACTCACTGGTGGTCATAAAGTTGAAACCTTGTCAACTTCACTCAATTGAGACATTCACACTGCCTGCCTCTCTCTCTCTCTCTCTCTCTCTTTCTCTCTCTCTCTCTCTCTCTCTCTCATGCAGGCGCACACACACATATATCATGGAGTGGATTTGTACTTGCAGAATTATATTTGCAGATACATTCTATTTTGCTCAATCTTCAGACAGTCAATTTATGTAATATTTTATAAATTCCTACTTTGGAAATAGAACCAGTCTGAATCAAGATTGGGATACAGACAGACTCTAATGTCACACCTTTAATGCACTGTCTGAGCTGAGATGTCACTTTTTTTTCATAAAACCTAAAGTTATCTCCGGAATGTGACTTAAAAGAAGTTCTGAGATTTACATATTAATGAACCGAAACCTGCAACCATTCTAAAAGATGAAATACTTAACAGCAATCTAGATATGTTCAATTATATCATTTCAGTTGCATGACACTGTAATCTTTTGCTATAAATTCTGTGTCTTATGATCCTTCATCAGCTACATGACGCTGGAACAGCGCTCCGAAAGCTAATACTTCCAAATAAACCTGTTGGACTATAACCTGGTGTTGTTTGATTTTTTAACTGATTCGGTAATGCCATACAGATGCTATCAAGTTAGATTTTAAATATTTTTAATCAACCTGCTCACATATGTTACTACACACCTCTGGAATAGGTATTTTATTCTGAACCTGGGCTTCTAACTCCAAAGGAAGTCCCTCAGCTAACTCCCCTGATGTAAGATAAGAACTTTGAATCTGCAACACACATTTGCATACGTTTACATGGTCCAGAGCTCCATAATGAAGCATGACATTTGATGAAAATTGGGTCCTCTTTAAAACTGTGTTCTCTTTGTATTTTCATTTGTCTTATTTTGTATTAGTCTTTCAGGTTTACCAGGAACTACGTTGCCCTATCTAAATGCAGTGTTTTGATAAATAAGACACCTTTTTAAAAAACCTTTGAATGGGGGTAGACAAGGGGTCAACAGTCATCCAAGCATCAGGGCTTGTGAGGGCTTAGACAAATGATGGACACAGCAGAGTTAGCCAGCCCCAAATGATGTATGTCACCAAAGGTAGGTAGTGAAAGGAGGAGAGAGAGGATCCAGGGAATGAGCCACCATCTTCTTGGAAGAAGATCAGGAGTTCCTCTACATCAGCCCAGGGAAGAAGAAAAATGCATGACATTAGGATTAACACTTCCACTCTAAAACCACCGCCCTGATCCCCCATTTCATTTTGAAAACATTGTACTCCTAATAGGGTAGCGTAGCACCCACAAAATCTTCTTTTAATACTTGTAGAAGGGTAGTTACTAATATAACACAGTTCAATGAGGTTCCATGCTACACAAGAAATACCAAATATGGAATCTTGAGCCCACATAGATGTAAGAGGGTCCCCAACTTCCAACAGACCTTAAAGGGAAAGGTACATGAGAGAAGATAGTGGCTTACCTTTGTGGAGTGCAGAATGTTACAAACCTTGTTTAGACACTACTGTGAAGTTTCTTTTAATTCAGAACACTACACTGACTTCAGCTGCTATCTCTGTCTAGTGTGGCTGCATATGGTGGTGTGCTCTCATTTGGCGGTTTGTTCAAAGCAATACTGCCCTTCTTTCAACCATTACCTCAACAGTACTTCCAGCTCCCTTTTGGAGAAATGAGTACAAACTTCCTTTTCTACACTATTCTTCACCACTTTGTGAAGGGTAACACCTGTAGTTTAGATAGGCACTAACACTGTGAATGCTGCTAATTCTTGGCAGTGAAAAGCACTTCTATCCTTTCTGTTGCACCATTGCAATAGCTGGACATTATAGAAGCTAATCACTGTACTTAACCGAGGAAGATTGCACAAGAAGTATTGACATGGTTCATGCTGACCACTCTCCATGCATCTCACCAAAAATAAACTTGGCCAAAAACTGGAAAATTCTGGCCATGGTATTTTGTGCAATTGCCAACTTTTTATTCTGTCCTGTTATTTCAATTTGCTTAATCTATTAATTATTTGTTAATGTAAAATGTTAATTGTTGCTTAAATCGTGCACTACCTCATGAATGCGACAGAATTGGACAAGGGAAAAATGCTGGTACATGGTGACTGCTATCTGCAAATCTACTATACAACAGCACTAATGTAAAAGCAAAGCACTGCCCTTTACTGGAAATTGGAAATAAAATTGGCATACTGAAAATACTGAGAAGGTCTAGTGATTTAAAGTTAAAAAAGTTAATAATTATGGTTGACAACCTATCGTCATAAATCAAAAAGGTAATTGATCTGAAATGTTAACTCTTTTACGCTCTTCACAGCTGTTGCCAGACCTGCAGAACTTTCTAGCATTTTTTTTAGTTTATTTCAGGTTTCCAGAATAAGGCAATTCATTGCATCAAATATCCCAGAGAAAAGCTGATGAGATACCATGACAACCACATCCAAACAACTCAGCACTGGTGTTGTCGGACTACCAGTGATATCACAGAGCAAACAGTGATGGTTGAAGCAATGATTCAGGCACCCGGCTAGATTTCAAAGCTCCTCCGCATCTTGTTGAGTCCAGGTAACTAATAAAAAAAGAGGATTATGTTTGAAGGAGGCAAAACAACAGGTAAACCACCTAGGAACAGGTTGAACAACTTTGGGGGGAAGAAAATAAGGGACACTTCACAATGGGGTGTGTAAGAATTTGGGATAATGATGAGAACTCTTGAAGCTGTAGGTTGGGAGGGGCAAGGCTTTGTGTTGTTGGAGCAGATATCAAGTGTTGATGAGACAGTAGGAGCTGGGGAGTGGGGTCAGGTTCAGTTTTCAGCTTGAACTCAGGCCTGAGACTATCTCTATCACCTAACCTGACTTAGAAAACAACTTCCACCTAAGGGAAGTCAGAGGGTTGGAAGCACCTCTCCCCAAACATCCCAATGGCCCCTGAAACCAAATGGTATGACCTGCCCTGTCTCTCGTAAGAAAGTGCAGTCTCTGCTCTCTCATGGTTGTGTGGACTTGGGGGCAGGGGCTTTTGCCCGAAACGTCGATTTTGCTGCTCCTTGGATGCTGCCTGAACTGCTGTGCTCTTCCAGCACCACTAATCCAGAATCTGGTTTCCAGCATCTGCAGTCATTGTTTTTACCTTGGGGTCAAGTATGCAGGCAAGAGAAATCTGGGGCAAATAATATCCCAGAAAGCTCAGAGCCAACTTTCCCAGACAATCGGGATGGTTGTTCATTCTGTTTAGGAGGTGGAGAATTGGGCAAAAGTAAACAAGAAACACAAGGAAGATGACTCACTCCCCTCTTCTGAAAAATTACACAAAGCTGTATTTTATTAAACCATTCAAACAACTTCTACATCAGTAGCAAACTGACAAATACTCTAAGCCATGTTACATACTGAAGTGGTGATAACTAAATTAGATAATAAACAAAAATATATTGAATTTATCTCTCACCCAAGTATTAACCTTTGAAAAAGAATGTTTCTCACGTGACTACTTCTCCAAGGATCCTGACTCGTACCTTTAAAGTAGCTGCTAGAAACCTGTCTTTTATCTTTTGTGGGCACTGAAGATGTTTTTATCCAGTGATCTCAGGGTATATGAGCATGTCACTGCCTGGCTGCAGACTGCTGCATGTTATTCACTGCTGCAGCTTTGTCCAGCTGCCTAATAAACACCATAGCAGCTATTGGTTATGGGGATGGAAAGAGAACAGGCATGCTGCCATCATGATTGAAAGCAGCAATTAGCATTTGTTGTGGTATTCCTGGCCTGATTGGAGAGCTGGTAAGGTGGATGCATTCCTTTTATTGGAACAAGCCAAAAGTTATTAATGCTAAGCAGCTCAACATCTTACTTCAGCAAGGAAAACAATTTATTAATAGGATGGACATCCACTCAAGTAAATCACATGTAAGCACGCATTTTCTCTCTGCATTGAATTTAGAAGCTCAAAATGTCTCCTGTTGGACATTATTTCTCTTATCAGGTTTAACAGATTGGCTCTGTTCACCACTTGAACTCAGCAATTTCCATTCTATCCCAATGCAAAACCTAGGTTATTCTGCATGCAGTTTTTTCTGCTTTCTGTGTCAAACTTGCAAAGACCCAGCTGCATTTTCAATAACTCTTTTGTTGATCAAACTTGTACAGCCAGAGGCAGTTTTCTGGCAGACATTCAATTTAAGGCACAATGCCTTATTCACTACATTACGATTCAATTAGGCATACATATTATCTTACAGTATGACCTCTGTATGTTGAATGAACTTTCAACTTCCCAATGGTCTCCCTGCTAAGCCTTTTTTTAAAGGCTTCTCAACTGCTCCTCTACTTTTTACTCTGCCCAATAATGTAGTTCCACAAGGGTGCTCTTCTCTCTATTTATGGTACTCAAGTTTTTTGATTGCCTGTTTTATTCCAGTTTTCTTTTAATAAATTGATCAAAGTGCAAATGACAGAGAGCCAAAGCTTGTGGCTTTTTGTTTTGGCAAAGAGCAAGTAACGTTGAGTTCTGTGGAGTAAGAGCTGGATCCCAGGTAGAAAGGTGGGTGAGGTTGAAACATATCTCCCCTTTAATGCACAGGTTGCCCAAGTAGGAGGGAACCCCACTCCAGTGCCCACTGCCGGGCTGCAGACATAATCGCCAAAGTTCATGCAGCAGGTTGTTCAAAAAGCCTGACTCCCACCCACCCTGATAAAGTACCAGCAGCACGAAGTTAAGGTCCAAACATGGCACTTAAAGGGCTCATTTCCCCTTAAGCCTGCCTTGATCCTACCCAGAAGAAAGTGAGGACTGCAGATCCTGGAGACCAGAGTTGAAAAGTGTGGTGCTGGAAAAGCACTCTTGCCACCCTGGATTGACTTGCAGGAGGAATTAGGAAATTGATGAGGTCTGCAACACGGACCTTCTCATTTGATTATACGGCAGCTCCCCTCCCAGTCCACCTCCAGGGAACATTAAATTCTACCCCGTGTTATTTGGTCCACTCCTTTCTGGATTATTTTTGTCATTAAATGTCTCATTTCTAGCTTCTTCCTGGCTATCATCTATTAATCTATCAATTTATTTTTCCAATTTACCCAATTATCTCACTAACTGCACTTTTCTTTGCATTGAAATAAAGGATCTCCCTCTTGCTGATTAGTGTTGGATAACATGCCTTTCAGTTCCTCATCTCATTATGTTCCTATTAGCTCAGTTCGTTTAGACAAATCCGATAGGCTTAACCCCACAGGGTCATCTTCTGCCAGGTCTGGCAGTCTTGAGCGCCAGCAGCCTGCAATGTTTGTTCCTTGGCCAGAGATATCACAGGGAAATGTACACCAGATTGAGCTCCCACATCTTCTAAGTTTAAGCTGAGGTGTTGGTATCTGGAGTGTGTGTGTGTGTGTGTGGCGCGGGGTGGGAGATGGTTGGGGGTGTGGGGGCTGGGGAGGAGCAGTAACGAGAGGCAGCCTTGTTGATACGTCATCTAAGGCCCAAGTATTCTCATTTCCAGAGGCCCAAGGGGATCTTTCTTAGGGAGTAATACATTTCTCCAGCTGTAGCTGCAAGATTCGAGAGATGGTTTCATGGCCAGAGGTTAGAAGTGGCATGCAATGAATGAAATTGTCAGTGGGAGACTGGCACTAGCATACATAGAACCATAAGATACAGGAACAGAATTAGGCCATTCAGCCCATCAAGTTTGCTCTGCCATTTGATCATACCTTCGGATGTCCGTAGAGTGACAAGTTGTTCTGAGAATGACGAGTATGAAGATGGTGTAGAAATCAGACATGTGAAACACCACAGGAGTGCGGTTGGTAACTAATGCAGTGAGTTGGGGAAGTTATGGTAAGAAAACCCACCAAGCTTCATGCTGAGAAGCTTGTTATAAAAATTGGATACAACTTGGACTTAGCCAATTAAAACGTTAGACTCAGCCCAAAGTCCTTATTGTGATTGCACATTCTGAATGGAGTAAAATCGAAATGTGTCTCCTTCTCACATTTGGGTTTATTAAACCTGTGAAACTTATCCAAAAAAGATAAAGTCAATATTTACACCTGTCTGAATCCAATTCTGTATCTTGTTTATATTCCATAGTTTCTGGGCTGCCTCTTTAAAGCTCACCTCCCTTGCTGGCTTAGTAAATTTAACAAACCATACATTGAATTTTAATATCCAGGTTATTGATATAAATCAGAAGACCAAGCCTTCACACTTGATCCTTCCATCATGCAGACAGAAGATGGGGCTAGAGGAGCAGCAAAAGTCAATCACATCTAGATTCGTGATTTGGAGATGCCAGTGTTGGACTGGGGTGTACCACCTGATGAAGGAGTGATGCTCCGAAAGTTAGTCCTTCCAATTAAACCTGTTGGACTATAACCTGGTGTTGTGTGATTTTTAACTTTGTCCATCTAGATTCATCTCCTTACAATATTACCATCCCACTGTGAAATCTAATTTCTCCTTTCTTCTGTTCTGTTAGACCTTCTTGTTCTTTATCCTCCCTCTCACTGCCTCTGTACTTTCATAAACATGTCATGTCTTTAACTTGTTCCATTTGGATCATCAACTTAAAACATTATTTCTGTTTCTCCCTCAACCAAGTCTGCCAGACCTGTTGAGTATTTCCAGCGCTTCCTAATTTTGTTTCCGATTTCTAGCATTTGAAAAATATTGTCTTTGTGAATGAAGAATGGAAACAAATGAGTAGTGAGGGATACATAGTTTACTTTGTTACTCACAGTCAAGACAACTTTCATTACCAATCTTTCACGGGATCTTTTGGATATTTGAACATATGACAGCATAAGCTTTACTAAGTCAACATGGGTTGTCACTCCATCAGGTTTAATCTAAAATCAGATTGATTGTTGTTTTCTAGGCTTTTGAACTACCGCATTGGATAGTTGATTCAATTATTTTGTTCAATTTGAGACAGATGAATATCTAAGAGAATCCTCCATGTGATCTCTGGGCTGGATCGAATTGAATATAATGTGCAACATCATGGCCCAGAGCAGACCCTCATCATCTCTTAGATAATATCACATAACCCTGACCAGCTACTTGTATGTGGCATGCATTGTCATAAGCAAAAGTGTCAAAAGTGTAACTTTATAAGCAAGATTTGTTTCTAATACAACTCACAATGGCAAGATTGGATTTTTCAGCGCTTGTGAGGCTGAAAACAAAGAGAAGGAACCAACTGAAAGCGAAGCTCAATGTGAGACTGAGGCTCCCCAGTTTAAAATACACATCTCTTCACTTACATCTCCTCACAAACAGAAATAATATCTTTCCAGTAATTTCAATGTTTTTTTTCCCACAGTGAGATATGACTGGTAGGTAGTTCTCAGGGTTGTTTGACCATCCACAGTGGGATCTGACTGGTAAGTAGTTCTTAGGATTGCTTGACTTTCCACAGTGGTAGAAACAACCGTTTTGAAAATCACTACTTTAAATGGATGGAGATAAACAAAAGTGTCATCTATAAACAAAGGAATGGTCCCAGTTTATCCTGTTTCATTGCTCCTCTCACTTTGTACATATTTTTATTTTAATAATCAGGGCTTTCCTTCTTGCTAGACTTGCCTTGTGTCAACTCCATTGGCAGTAATAGGAGTTGCGACTTAAAATTACTCAAAGTGTTTGTCACGGGCATCTAAACCAGAAAGTACACATGATTGACTTGAACTCAAACCCATCCAGGATTCACAAGGCTGGAATCAGCTATGGGACTGAATTGACAGTCAATTATATTAACTGGACAAACTCAAGTTTGCTTCCTATTTGTGGCACCATGAATGGCCTAATAAGCTAGCAATAAAGACTCTGGTAAAATAAGTACCAGATATTTGATGGCAGATTTGATAGGAAACAGGATAACATTATGTACTTTGGATTGACATAAACTTTCACTGCAAGTATTATAAACATTCCAAGAATATTCAGATTTATACAATTATCTGGCAAATTCATTTTTGTGTTATGCATGAACATTTCACTGATAAGAAAGGAAATCCTGAACTGATTAATGATGTGAAGTTCACATCTGGCAGATTTCCAGTTACATTGGTTGTTGCCAAGCCAGTGCAAGAATGTTGAAGGCCAAATCAGGCAGGAAAACAGTTCAGCCTGCATTTCAGCTTAGGCACACCTCAAACTGTCAGAGAGCATACCGGATTGATTCCACTTCCAGGTTGTGTTTATTACCAGGATTCCAGAGCTTTATGTTTTAACGCACAGCAGTGTTTTATTGCTCTGTTTGTGAAATGTGTAGCTTGGAATTTACCAATCGGCAAGGTAAATCATGTTCAGTCAATGGCAGGTTTTGATCAGAGATTTTCTAAAAAAAAATGTCACTTCTGTCCAAAGAGCTTTTGCATTTCTTGGAAGGACCGGGTAACAGTATTAGTTGGGAAATGGAAATAAAGAATCTTTCCTATTTAAACTTGATGCCAAATTGATGTGGTTTCCATTTTTATTTCTACTATTTGTGTTTATTTTCATGTAGGAGGTTGGAATTCTCCATACCCTGGGTGTTGATGACTTCCCACTTGTCTTGTTGTGTTGTCATTTCTTCTGCTGGGTGCAAAGGAGCATCAGATTCAGTTTTGCAAGATAATGTGCAAATATATGTAGTTGTGAGAAAATGAATTAGTACAAGTAAATTAATTCTGAAAATATACTAGAAAAATTGTACTTCATAGTTATTGAAAATAGCTATTGAAATTATTGGAAACTTATTGTAGGTCTGTCAATATTTGTAAAGAGAAAGTACAATTATTTTTTAAAAATTCAAATTGAGGTAACCTATGGATCTACACAGGTGCTTTACCTGACACCATCTAAGCAAATTATCAACAGGAAATATAGTAATATTTTACTCCTGTCTTGGAACAACTAAACTGGGGGTAACTTGCATATACATGTATCTAAAGCATGGATCAAAGGGTCTTTGCATGCAGTAAATAAGTTGTAGACTGGAGTTAATAAGGCAAACACAATTAATAACCAAAAAAATGTGTATGCACATTTAATACCTTTACATGACATATCTTTGTGGTTATTTTAATGATACATTAACACATTATAATTTAATTTATTCTTCGATTGAAATAAAGAGGAATGTATTTGCATGCATTCAGCATTCATTCACTAACATTGACACAATGCAAAAATGATTGTCCAAAAGGGTTGGTATTTGTGACTATTTACTCATTTGCCTGTCACGGTATGACAATGGGTGAATAGAAGAGCCACGCTCCAAGGACTGCCTCAGCTATACATGGACTTGCCTTTATTGGTCAGTACATTGAATATTGGAGTTGGGAGGTCATGTTGTAGCTGTACAGATGTTGGTTAGGCCACTTTAGGAATACTGCATCGAATTCCGGTCTCTCTGCTGTAGGAAAAATGTTGTGAAAGGGCTCAGAAAAGATTTACAAGGACGTTGCCAGGGTCAGAGGGTTTAAGCTATAGGCAGAGGCTGAATAGGCTGGGGCTGTTTTGCCTGGAGCATCAGAGGCTGTGGAGTAACCTTATTTGTAAAATTACAAGGTCTTTACCGCAGGGTAGGGGAGTCCAAAACTAGAGGGCATAGGTTTAAGGTGAGGGGAAATATTTAAAAGGGACCGAAAGGGTAACTTTTTCATGCTAAGGTTTGTGCCTGTCTGGAATGAGCTGCCAGAGGAAGTGGAGGATGCTAGTACAATTACAACATTTAAAAGGCATCTGGATGGTTATATAAATAGGAAAGATTTAGAAATGCTGGCAAATGTCACTAGATGGACACTTTGGACCAATGGGTCAGGTTCTATGCTGTACATTTCTAGACTCTAAAATGTAATTGTCTGAAGTATTGAACAGTATAGAGTAGAGGAAAGGGTCGAAAAGAGCTTCCACTGGATTTGAGTCAGGCTTTGTTTCACAAGAGACTGCATTTCACATCACTCAGGTGTCCTACCCTCATGGAGGAGCTTAAAAATGTGTTGTTGGAAAAGCGCAGCAGGTCAGGCAGCATCAAAGGAGCAGGAGAATCGACGTTTCGGGCATAAGCCTCATGTTTGGCTTCAGAGCTACCTAACGATAGTGAACATACACTATCTTTATCATAAAAGTAATGTAGGGGGCAGGTTATGCTTAGCCTGTTTAATATTAAGGATCACACAACACCAGGTTATAGTCCAACAGGTTTATTTGGAAGCACTAGCTTTCTAAGCGCTGCTCTTTCATCAGGTGGAAGCAGCACTTCAAAGGCTAGTGCTTCCAAATAAACCTGTTGGACTATAACCTGGTGTTGTGTGATTTTTAACTTTGTCCAACACCAGCACCTCCAAGTCATGTTTAATGTGTTAACATCTGGAGAAATCATTTGCAGACTAACATGGCTATTGAGTGGAAACTTTTTCAGCCAGAGCGAGGTGAATCTATGGAATTCACTGCCACAGAAGGCTGTGAAGGCCAGGTTATTGAGTTTATTTAAGACAGAGATAGATAGGTTTTTGATTGCCAAGGGGATCAAGGGTTATGGTGAGAAAGTGAGAGAATGGGGTTGAGAAACTTGTCAGCCACGATTGAATGGCAGAGCAGGCAGTATGAGCTGAATGGCCTATTTTCTGTGCCTATGTCTTATGGTCTATAATAATTTATAAACACAAAAGGTGAAGAACTCCCAACAGTCAAGATCTAAATGTCCTTTGCATGAAAAGGGAGCTGTCTGGTGAATAAGCAATAGATTCAAATGGATCTGACTCCAGCTCAGTCATCTTGGGAATGGATAGGTAGAAGGGTGGCTCTGACCTCTCTATCTGCAATACATTTCTCTGTCCATCTCTTGTGGATGGCACTCCTGGTAAAACTCCTGAGCATTTGCCTCACCTTCATCCTCTGAAGATTACTTTAGATAGTCCTTTCATCTGAATCCAGAATATTTGTGTTTTGCTAGTCCCAGTTGTAAAGGGTACAACATGCCACAATGATATGGCACACTGATTCTGGGCTGTAGTGCAGAGCACCCCCCCCCCCACCCCACCGTCACCACCTCCAAAATAAAGTCCAGGGATCAAAGTCTCATTTTAAGGAGACCTATGAACTGTTTCACTATAGCCCTGGTGGAAGCTTGAGTGGCAGTATATCTTCATTCTGTGTCAGTCTGAGGGTTCTGTAAAAAGGTAATGAACCATGTTTGGACAAAATTGTCCATGTTTCCCAGTTCCCATCCCTGTATGGCCCAAGGACCTTGGAAAATTGACTTGTCAATTCTGAAGTATCTAAAAGTTATGTCAAGTCACAGGATATCTGGGGCAGACCCAGATTAGTTGAATACTGTAATGCTAAAAGTTGGTGTCAAAGCAACACAAGTACAATTAATAGTACCCTGCATCCAGTGGTGAATCGAGTTGTCTAAGCTGCTTTACTGGAATTGCCATGGAGGAAGGTAATGAAGAGGCCTGCTTTGGCAAAAATGGTATCAGTAACAGCCTGAATAAAGCTGGATGTTATGCCCTCACGCACTGTGGCATGGAGACTTCCCAAAGAGATCATTATAATATCTCAATATGGAACTCCAAGAAAGGTGACCTTATCCATTTTGGATAACCAGTTTTTCTATGTTCCATTGAGAATGGACTTCTGCTGGCAACATACCATGCACCATAAACTGCCTTCCATCAATATCCTTGTATACCTACTTTTCAGTGCAAAAATCTTGTCACTGTGATGCATGGTGTTCTGTACTTGCCATTAAATGTCACTGACAAACGGAAACTTCAGGTTCTGTTTCTAATACCTGGATACGTGAACACTTGTTGAGCTTATTTTACATGGAAATAATCAGTGGGCAATTTAATGCTCATGATTGCTTGGTTTCTTCATTCTGTGACAATTACTGATGTCTAGATGATGTGAGCATTGAAGGCAGATGGGTCGCATTGCTTAATCAGTGGAGGACTGATTACTGCAAGTGTCCTTTCAGAAGCCTCAAAAAATGTCATTAACTCCACCCTCCAGATGTCTCCACAGCATCTTGTCTGACTATGTATAAAACCTGAACTGCTTGCTCTGTACCTCGAGAACTGACCAAGGCCCAGTCCCCAAACAGCAAAGACATAGATCCTTGCACTCACAAAGGAGCAAGCACCAGTGTGACTGCAGCTAGTATCCTGCTGTGAAAACAGAAGATTGTGATGATACCTCCTGAATGACTGAAAGTCTACCCTCGCACCACAAAGCTGTCTCTTACTTTGAGTTGCACACCACCATTTCCTTCACAATGTGTTTGTTGGGTTAGTTACTGGCACATGCTGTGACCCTGATGTTAAAGTAGGACTGCATGGTAAAGTACATAGAACAGTACAGCATAAGAACAAGCCCTTCAGCCCACCATGATATAATTCCAAACTAATCACATTTGACTGCACGTCGTCTTTATGGCCCTCTTCTCAGCCAGTTCACCTTTTTGTCTAAATGCCTCTTTAATGCAGGCACCTACCATCTTTTGTATTAAAAAAGCCTGTTTTGCATATTTTATTTAAGTTTGCCCCCTCATCTTAAACCTATGCCCCCGAGTATTTGACATTTTCACCCTGGGAAAAAGACTCCGACTATCCATACATGGGAAACATAACCCCATCCATACATGGGAAAGTGATAGCCCAGAGAGGAGGGTGGAGCAGATAGATGGGAAAGACGATGGACGGGTCAAGAGGGCAATTCCGAGTTGGAGGCTTGGGACTGGGATAAGGTGGGGGGAGGGGAATGAAGAAACTGGTGAAATCCACATTAATCCCCTGTGGTTACAGGATCCCAAAGCGGAAGAAGAGGCATTCTTTCTCCAGGCATTGGGTGGTTAGGGTTTGGTGATGGAAGAGGCCAAGGACCTACATATGTCCTTGATAGAGTGGGAGGGGGAGTTGAAGTGATCAGCCATAGGGTGGTGGGGTTGGTTGGTGCAGTTGTCCCAGCAATGGTCTCTGAAGTGATTCACAAGTAGGTGGCCAGTCTCGCTGATGTAGAGGACACCACATTGGGTGCAACGGATACAGTAGGTAACATTTGTGGAGGTACAGTAAATTTCTGTCGAATGTGGAAGGACACAGGGTTAATGTGGATTTCACCAGTTTCCTCATTTCCCCTCCCCCCACCTTATCCCAGTCCCAAGCCTCCAACTTGGCATCGCCCTCTTGACCCGTCCATCGTCTTTCCCATCTATCCGCTCCACCCTCCTCTCCGACCTATCACCTTCCCACCCACCTCCATCTACCCATTGCATTCTCAGCTACCTTCCACCCAGCTCCTCCCCCTTCCATTTATTTTTCAAACCCCCAGCCCTCAAGCCTCATTCCTGATGAATGGCTTATACCCGAAACGTGAATTCTCCTGCTCCTCGGATGTTGCCTAACCTGCTTTTCCAGTACCACACTTTCGACTCTGATATCCAGCATCTACAGTCCTCATTTTCACCTAGTTATCTTCTGTGGTAGTCTATCATGAGGGGCCTTATCAAATTCTTTACTAAAATCTGTGCTTTACCCTCAATTGTCTTTGTCACTTCCTCAAAAAACTCAAACAAATTTGCGACATGATCTTCCCCTTCAAAGTCATTCTGATTATCCTTAATAAGTCCATTATTTTCTAAATGTCTAGATTAGGATGGTGCTGGAAAAGCACAGCAGTTCAGGCCGCATCCGAGGAACAGTAAAATTGATGTTTCAGGCAAAAACCCTTCATCAGGAATACAGGCTGTATTCCTGATGAAGGGCTTTTGCCAGAAACGTCGATTTTCCTGCTCCTCGGATGCGGCCTGAACTGCTGTGCTTTTCCAGCACCATCCTAATCTAGACTCTGGTTTCCAGCATCTGCAGTCATTGTTTTTACCCGTTATTTTCTAAATGCCCATCGGAAACTTCTCCAATAATTTCCCAACTACTGATGCAAGGCTCACTGGCCTATAATTTCCTGGATTATTTTTGTTGCCCTTCTTAAACACAGGAACAACATTGGCTATTTGCCAGTCCTCTGGGACCTTGTCTGTGGCTAAAGAGGATACAAAGATCCCTGTCAAAGCCCCAGAAATCTCCTCCCTTGCCTCCCGCAATATTCTGGGATACATCCCATCAGGCCCTGAGGACGTATCTACCTTAATGTTTTTCAAGACACCTTCTTGTTAATATTGTTGATATAATTAACAACTCCTTTTTAATATTGACACATCATAGCATATCAACATACCCTTCCCTAATTTCACCATCATCCATATCCTTGTCCTTGGTGAATATCAATGCAAAGCACTCATTAAGAACCTCACTCACTTCCTCTGGCTCCACACAAAAATTCCCTCCTTTGTCCTTGAGTGGACCTACCATTTCCCGAGCTACCCTCTTCTTTTATTTATATAAAATGTCTTGGGATTCTTCACAAACTTATTTACCAATTCCCTCCTATTTTCATGTTTAAGTCTCTCCTACATCCTTTGTATTCCTCAAAGGCCTTGTCTTACTTCAGTTCCCTAAAACTTACAAATGCTTCCTTTTTTTGACTAAATTTTCAATATCTCTTGTTATCCAGGGTTCCTAAACCTTGCCATCTTTATCTTTCATCCTCACATGGTAGACCTGAACTCTAATCAACCCGCCTTTAAAAGAAACTCCAACATGTCAGATGTGGATTTACCCTCAAATAGCCACTCCGAATCTAATTTCTCCAGTTCCTGCCTAGTACTTTCATTCATGGAACAGTTTTAGTCTTATCCATAGCTGTCTGAAAACTTAAATAATGATCACTATTCCTAAAACTTCCCCCCACTGAAACATCAATCACTGATTAAGCTCGTTCACCAATAGAAGGTCTAGTACGGCCCCTTCCCAAATGGAGCAGGCCCTTCAGCCCACTGTGTCTGTACTGACTATAATGCTATTCTAAACGAAACTTCTCTGCCTGCACATGACCCATATCTTTCTATTCCTTGTCTGTTCATGTGTCTGTCTAAATGCTTCTGAAACATTGTTATCATATCTAGTTTTACCACCTCCCATGACAATGTGTTCCAGGCACCTACTACCCTCTGTGTGAAACAACTTTTTTCTGTGGAGTATAGGAGGTTGAGAGGTGACTTTGTAGAGTTTGATAAAATCATGAGGGGCATAGATAAGATGAATAGCAAAGGCCTTTTCCCTAGGGTAGGGGAATTCAAAACTAGAGGGCACAGTTTTAAGGTGAGAGGGGTAAGATTTACAAGTGACCTAAGGGGCAACTTTTTCACATAGAAAGTAGTGCATATATGGAATGAACTGCCTATCGGGTTTTTGTACCATTGTGTTTCTCAGTGGAGGCGAGGCAAATTGTGATTGCAATGTGAATATGGCAAGTTGGGCTATTCCTGAGATGTCAGCGCAAGGGAATGGGCTTGTCTTCACTCGAGGATGAGATTCTAAAAGAGAAGATCTTTGAGAATGTCAATCAGATTCTCAGTTATGAAGTGAATGAACAAAACTGATCCAGGCAAATAATATTATTCCCACATTTAAGACAAAAATGGTTAGATCATTGCTAAACAAATGCATGCTTTCTCAGATCAAACAGAGCAAAATGTACAGAGTTCAAAGGGCCCAATATTAACACAAGCCTATTGCATGGATTTGAGGTGAATCATGGGAGTGGCTTTGAATTTGGCTGAAGAGTAGAAAGCAGTTAGTAATGATAAGAGGAGATATCTTTAGGTCAGCATAATGCAAAGAGGGACGCTCCAAAATTGGTGTTGGGATCCCTAAGATTTCCAATCTGCATGATTTGAATACTTGGGATTTAATGCATTTTAGAGTGAGTGTGTCTAGCTTGTGATTTAAAGAGGTTGGTAGTAACCCTCATTGAATTCTTTCAGGCTGACTACCAGGATGACAGAGCCAAAACAAAGCTGCTGCAGAGGTTAACTTTGGATCACATGCCTTGGAACCCCACTAAACTTAAAATCAAAGCAATTTTTTAAAAGGTTGTAAACTGGAAGAGCCAGCTCAGGAAATGGAAAATAAACAAAACAGATGAGTACATAAAGTCTGTGGGATGGTACATAAAGATATTATGCAGAAAATGGTAAGGTGTTACACAGGAAAGGAACATGAGCAGAGTTGTTTGGCAGTGCAGAACATCAATCAAACAGAATATTGAATGACATAAATATAACAAGACAAAATCACATTTGGAGCTATCCTTACATTTGAACTGTTTAGAACATCCTAAGTTCTATGCCTAGCTTTGATCACTGAATCTCAAGAATGACGTTTACTCTAGAGACTGCTCAAAAAGAGGCATGAGTTTGGTACCTGAGAGTTAACTGTAGCTGACCAGTGGGTAAGAAACTGATGTGATTAGTCCAGACACCTGTTTACACCTCATTTGATTTTATTATTCATATAGTTAATACAATGTAAATTGGGTTTGGTTAAAATTACATCCCTATAAAACTATCAGAAATAAACAATTGGAGAGAAAAAAAACTTGAGCAAACTTGGCCTACAAAACCTCACTGACAATGCATTCAAAGTAACACCAACTAAGGTGCATTTTTATACATCCTGTGGATAGGATGAATTCAATAACTTGTTTTTTTTCTGTCTTATGAGAAGCACATTTCGAGATTATGTTATGTACAATGCTAAATGGCACTGAAAGCATAGATTTTCAGTGTAGTCATTAGAGTAGGGCAAGAGGAAATTTAGGACATGTATTGGGAAGTTCTATACATAATGGAATGATTAGAGCACTGGAAAAAAACATTAATTCTACATGAAAGGAATATTTGAATAAATGAAAACATTGTTTGCAAAGTGACTTTATGTGTATCTATATTATGATCTTATAATTGTGTTTAGCTTGTAAATGATGTTTGCATTAGTTTTTAAATGGATTACAGTAATAACAGGAACAATAACAATGCAGTTAGTTTGGCTATCAATCAGCTTATGAATGTCCAGTGAAAGAGTTATTTGGGGAAAGAAAAGTGTCAATTTAGATCAATACTTATGTAGGGCAGTGCATTTTATGGTAACCAGATACGTCAAGAGTTTAATAGGAGACATGAAAGGTGCTTACGGTAAAGATAACAATAATAAGTTATTGGAAAAATAACTACACATTGCTCTCGGAGTTTCATTAAAATCTTAAGGTTTACTATGTGGTTCTTGCTGCCCTCTAGTGGTGTTTTGGGAAATGTCCAAACTAGCAGTAATTTAAAAGTACTGGCAGATCCCCTCACCTGTGAAAAAGTGGTTATGGGGCAAACTTACTGAAAAGTACTGAAAGGACTATCAGTGATCATAGATTCCCTACAGTGTGGAAACAGGCCCTTCTGAAGGGTAACCCACCCTGACCCATTCCACTACCCTATATTTACCCCTGACTAATGCACCTAACCTACACATCCCTGAACACTATGGGCAGTTTAGCATGTTCAATGCAACTAACCTGCACATCTTTGGATTGTGGGAGGAAACCAGAGCACGTGGAGAAAACACATGCAGACATGGGAAAATGTGCAAACTCCACACAGACAGTCTCCCGAGGCTGGAATCAAACCCGGGTGTCTGGCACTCTGAGGCAGCAGTGCCAACCACTGAGCCACTGTGTCGCCTCTGATTTACACAATGTTACAGAAACATACAAAATAGGAGCAGGAGTAACTCAGTTCCTTCTCATACTATTTGATCCCTTTAGACCTAAGAACTATGTCAAACTCCTTCTTGAAGGTCCATAAACTCTGCAACAAAAACAGCTTTCTGTTCTGTTGCACGGGTTCTGAGGGATTTAACACTCACCTCCCCAATCTGATGATGTCATACATTAGATTCTAACCAAGTAGGTAAAGGCAACATATGTATTCTGGACAGCTCCTGAGTGACCTTAGTGACAATGCCTCGTTATATAAACAGTACTTTTTGCTATCATGAAATAAATTGCTTTGTTAACTAAGACTAATGCCTCTTCTGTTTAAACTTGTCAGTGGTCTATCCAAGATATAATATAGACAAAGAAGGATTGGTGGTAGCAAACTACCCTAACTGAGCACCACATACTGGCAATGTTCAGCGAATACCACATATCCTGGCCAGAAACATTAAGGCAAAGCAGAGTTGAAGATTTACACCTAGAACAATAAAAAGTGCATCTTAGAACTCAGGAAAAGGATGAGCAAAGAATGTGTTGATTAATTACATTTTTTCCATCATTCTGTGCTTGACATTTTGGTATTTGTTTTTCAATATACATTTATACACATGGGACAATGAAAATGTCAGAAGAATAGCACAAAAAGGACTAAAAAGGGAGACATTTTGCATATGGCTTGATTGGAACAGTGTGGGAGTCAATATGAGTGATTCAAAGAAAATCCTTTGCATTCTCTTTATCCAATAGCAAGTGGAACCTGCAGTTTCTATCCAGGTGGATGCCAGAGGTGTAGAAAAAGTGGAATTATTTCTGCTTGCATCATGCTACTTACAATGCAAATTGAAGAATAGCCAATATCTATGGCACTATTGAGACTATTATTTTTCACGTGATTTGAATTATGATAGCTCCCATTCGTCACATTGGTGGTTTCTCAGTCAACGTTTAATTCCAGGACTATTTATTACAACAAAGCCATCTAGAACAACTTGCATTAATGTAGTATCATTAATATAGACAAAAAGTCCAAAGTGACTCACATAGGCTAAATAGACACAGCCAGAAAAAAATAAGCAATTAGGAGAGAAACCTTTGACAAAGAGATGAGTTTTAAGATGAGTATTAAAGAAATGATTTGAAGATGCCGGAGTTGGACTGGGGTATACAAAGTTAAAAATCACACAACACCAAGGTTATAGTCCAACAGGTCTAATTGGAGTGCTGCTTCTTCATCAGAGCAGCAGTGCTCCTAAAGCTAGTGCTTCCAATTAGATCTGTTGCACTATAACCTGGTGTTGTGTGATTTTTAACTTTATATTAAAGAAAGGCTGAGTGTTGGAGAATTGGAGGGATCAGGGATGGAATGCAGAATATGGCAAATGAGTGATTGAAGACATGACTGAAGTAATGGATTAGTGTCAGTGGGAGTGGGGAACTGGCAATATCTGAGGGATGAAGTGTTTGTTCAGGGAGGAGGCTTTAAAACTGAAGTTTACAGAGATAGCCCATGGAGAAGATTAAATTCTAAAGTTTAAAGTTGAGGTCCTGAATACTGGAAGCAAACATAGGTCAAAAAACAGAGAGGTAACATGTGAGCTGAACATAATAAGCAATAAGAAAGAGAAGGCAGCATTTCAGATGAGCAGACAATTCTGGATTATAAGGTATGAGGTTTCCAGGAAGACACTAGCAAGTTGAAAGTCTGATGATGACAAATGTTCAGGTGAGGATTTCATCAGCAGTTGCAATGAAGTGGGAATTGATGTGTTATATTTCACAGTCAGTATATCTTTAAGAGACATGCTCATGGTATGTTCACTTCATGTATAACAAATGCTTATTCTGTTTTACTGAGACCACTTGAAGCATGACCTGCTGTTGAAAGCATGGCACCCTTTATTATCAGAGAGTTTCATGTGAGTCAAGACTCTGATGGATCTGTAATGTAATATTCATATACAATAGTGAGCTATAGTAAACATCCACTGAATTCTTCAATCCAATGTTATCCACACTAGTTTCTTATGTACTAGAGACAACATAGGCATTGCTATTGTTACGACACGGGGTAAACCCTCCTGCTAAATTTAAAACCAGCAACACAGAAAATTCTGTAAAATTTCAAGTGGCCAAGAACTATTTAAAGTAAAAATTAACAACTTTATTTCTTAAAGTAAAACAGAGGGTAATTAACTAACAGCTATTTACAAGTCCTTCCTCTAACCTATCTTTTACCTTCGCTTCTATAATACTAGTCCGATAAAACCTCCAATTAGGATTTGGAACAGAATTCAAATGTTAAAACCAGCCAGCAGTCGAATCTTCTCTTTATCTTCTTTGGTAGATTGGCTCTCCAGTTCAGTGTTGATGTTTTTCTCAGTGCAAACTCCTTCTCTAGACAGGTACCCCTCAGAGAGTTCTGACTAACAGTCTACATCGGTTGGTCTGGTGGCAGTTCTCCACCAAACTGTTCAATTTTCCCTGGTCTTATACCCCAAAGCATTAGATTGTGTCATTGGCTTTTAAGATTGTCAATATACTCAATTCGACCTTGATTGGAACTTGGTATTTTTCAGGGTATAATTTAAACTGACTGGCCTAATTCAGATCTGTTTTGTTGTTTCCAGGCAACTAGCTACCCCAGTAGCTGGAGCACATGTTACACTGTGTCTTATTGAAAACACTTGGTGCTGTCACTGCTAGCGTTTACTCTCTTAAAGATATAGTACACTCTCATCTTCATAACACCATAACAAATAAAACATTGTGCTGGAAGCAAAACATATCACAGTTAGCAGTGGCAGCCACCTATGAGAAATAACTCCAAAGTTTTACTGCTGTGCTCTTCCAACACCATTAATCCAAAGTATTAGTGGCAGACATTTGGAAAACTAATTAATGACCAACTGGATAACAGCCTTAGACATCATAGTTACAAAGACAATCAAAACTATAGGCACATTCCTGCAACAGTGAGCACTCTTTATTTCTCCCTTTAAAAAAAACCCGATAATCCATTGTTCTGATTCGAAAAGGCAGTTAAATGGTCCTAACAGAATAGCTACAAAATTCTTCTAAAACAAAATAGGTTTTTAGAAACATTTTATTCCTGAAGAAGATTTACCTCTGTCCAGACTTCACTGGTTCTGCCATTTTCTTTTTAAAAAAATTGACAAAAAAGAGCCCATGTGACACCACTTGGTATGAATGCCATCTAGAGGCTGAAGCTGATTACTACTGCCTGCAATGTTCAGACTACAAAACAACACACTTAAAGCCAGGTTCTCAAAACAACACACTTAAAGCCAGTAAAGGGGCAACAACATGCAAAATCAAAGGAAACCAGAGGCAAAAATGTGAAAAAATAAAAGGAGAGCAAAGCAAAACCAGTTAAATAAATAAACAAAGACTGCATGGTGTTCTACCTTTAAAAAAATCAAACATCTTGCAAAGAGAAATGGCAATTGGCCACTTATTTATGAACTATGCATACAATGATAAAGTTACTTATTTAAACTTTACACACAATGTTTGCAGTCCTGTTTTATAGATCAAGCAATAGATGATCCTGAGAAAAGAGTTCAGAACATCTTCCTTGCCATTAAGAATGAAGGGCTTTGCAGAAATTGCATATTTGGTCTTTCTGTGGACGTACACACAGAAACTGAAAAGATCTGTAAAGTTCTCAAAATCATCTGAAGGGAAGAATTAACTTTAAGCTTAATAGACTCCAACTCACATCATACAGAGACTAAGCCTAAGAGTTCATTGACCAGTTTGTCAGAAAATACCTCAAAAAGTGTATGAGTTTTTGAAAGTGGAACTTGCCAGAGGCGCTCATTGAATTTGTCATCACCTCCACTGCAAATAAAACCTTTGGGAAGGATCTTTTTGGCAAGAGAAAGGGCCATACAGTTAATATATTACTTGAAGATGGATGCAGGTATGGAGCTATAGTGTGAGATCAACAACAACATCAAGTGATAGCAATCAGCAGTCAGACAACCAAGTTGTCAAACAAGTGCAAAAGCGAACATTAAACCCCTCACTGGATAGGTGTATAATCACTCAATCAAAATAACTTTGGGTATAACTGCTCACATTTAGTGAATAGGGAGTAGTGCTATTGCTGCTACCTTTGCAGCCCTGGGCAGTACTCAATCTTAATCCACTCTGTGTCCTAGATAGGTCACTCAGGCCTCATTAAATTTCTTCTTTGTGAGATTAACCACTTTGTCAGCTGACTGTATTTTCTGGAGGAGGGTTTCTAGTTGCTCTAAATGGGTTTTGCATGTGTCTCTGTATACTATGAGCTTGTCACAGTACACTATGGTATCAGGTATGCTTCCTACTCTCTGGTTAATTAGCCTTTGACAGATAGCTGAGTTATTTTGGAGTACAAATAACATGCTCAATGCTGGTAAAAACCATCTGGAGTTATGAACGTTGAGATTTTCTTTGTGGGTCCTTCAAAGGTGTCTGCTAGTACCCCTTGAGTCCATCTATCCTGGTAACATAGGTGGTATTTTAAAAATCTATTTCATTCACAGAATGAAGGCATCACTGGCCAGGCAGCATTTATTGCCCATCCCTAATCACCCAGTGGGCATTTAAGAGTCAAGCACTTTGCTGTGAGTCTAAAGTCACATGTAGGTAAGACCAGGTAAGATCAGCAGTTTCCTTTCCTAAAGGACATTAGTGAACCAGATGTGTTTCTCTTGATAGACGACAATCGATTCATGATCATCATTCGACTCTTAATTCCAGATAGTTAATGAATTCAAATTCAATTTGAACCTGGGTCTCCAGAACATTATCTGGGTTAACCATTCAGTGATAATACCATTCGGCCATCACCTCCCACAACAACATCCATGCAATTGTCCAGCCAGTGTCAGGTAGAAGTTAGCTCTGGTCAATATAGAGTCTTCTAGAGTCATCCAATTTGAATATGAGCACGACTGGGGAGCTCTAACTACTGTTGCAGGGCTCACAGTTACTGCTCCAGTATGTAGTTCATCTCCTTCCGAACCTGGGCCAACTTTACTGAGCCTGGCTGACTGGGATGTGCTGAAAATGTGTTGCTGGAAAAGTGCAGCAGGTCAGGCAGCATCCAAGGAGCAGGAGAATCGACGTTTCGGGCATGAGCCCTTCTTCAGGAATGAGCCCTTCCTGAAGAAGGGCTCATGCCCGAAACATCGATTCTCCTGCTCCTTGGATGCTGCCTGACCTGCTGCGCTTTTCCAGCAACACATTTTCAGCTCTGATCTCCAGCATCTGCAGTCCACACTTTCTCCTGACTGGGATGTGTTGTGGCACAGGCTGGCCCCACATCCATTTCATGTAGAACTGGCCTGGACTGACCCACTTGAAAGCATTGAGCAACCTCACTACATTTGCTCGCTGTTCTGTACCAAGATGAGTGAATAAGGAATCTATATTTTCTAGTATTTCTGTACTGGAAACTGCTGCTGCCATCTTCCTCTAGGTCAGTGGCCATAGCTCAGACAGTTACTCCTGCTTGGCAGTGATATTGTTTTATCATGTTCAGGTGATAGAGCCTTTACTTTTGTCCCCAGTCTGCAATCGCAATCAGATAATTCACTTTCCCAAACTTCCTTGCCACTCTATACATGCTACCCCTGCGATTTTAATGGTTCATGCTGATATTTTTAGGAGTGTTATCACATGGTGTCCTGGCTGAAAGGATCAGGCCTGATATATTTGTCTAGCTGTTTCTTCATCATTGTTTGGGAGATTTTCACATTACCTTAGCTACTTCACAGGTAAAAGTCACTCTTGGAACTCTACAATATTGTCTAACACAGAGACATCCTTCTTTTCTTCCTAAAATCTGTCTTTGAGTAGTTTCAGAGACTCTCACACTCATTCATTAATGAATTTAAATGGAGTAAAAGCAGTGAAACTTGGTGGTGAATAGAAAAATGTCTCCTTTATCCCAGTCATGGGGATGCCCATGGAAATATGCCCTGCTCATTGCTTTTAAGGGGTGGTGGTGGCTGGTTCATGCTAGTTACCTATCACATGCCAGAATATTTTGGGGGATGAAATTTGAGCTGTGGTCTGATTGGATATCAGTGGCAGACCAGATGGGTGACAAATTATGCCAATTTCCTCACTGCTGTTTTAGTAGATTATGGTTTTCAGGGGACAGCTTGTGTCAAATGAGTAGTCACATCATGAGAGTGAGAATATACTGGTAGCCCCCATTTGTTTTGGGCTGAGGTTGACGTCTCGGACCGTGTCTTCAGAATCCTTAAGGGGGAGGGTGTGCAGCCAGAAGTCGTGATGCACATTGACACCAACAACATAGGTAGGAAGAGAGGTGGCGAGGTCATTCAAGAGCTCAGGGAGTTAGGCTGGAAGCTAAAAGCTAGGACGGACAGAGTCGACATCTCTGGGTTGTTGCCGGTGCCATGTGACAGTGAGGCAAGGAATAGGGAGAGAGTGCAGTTGAACACGTGGCTGCAAGGATGGTGTAGGAGGGAGGGCTTCAGGTATTTGGACAATTGGACTGCATTCTGGAGAAGGTTGGACCTGTACAAGCAGGACGGGTTGCACCTGAACCAGAAGGGCACCAATATCCTGGAAGGTAGGTTTGCTAGCACTCTTCGGGGGGGTTTAAACTAATTTGGCAGGGGGATGGGATCCGGACTTGTAGTCCAGCAAGTAGGTTAGCTGTTTTTCAGGATGTCCAAGAATGTAGGGAGGCTGTGGAGAAGGTAGCACTGACAGGGAATATTTGCGGACACAGAGATGGGTTCAAGTGTGTATACTTCAACGCAAGGAGTATCAGAAATAAGGTGGGTGAACTTAAGGCGTGAATTGGTACTTGGGACTACGATGTTGTGGCCATCACGGAAACATGGATAGAAGAGGGACAGGAATGGTTGTTGGAGGTTCCTGGTTACAAATGTTTCAGTAAGATTAGGGAGGGTGGTAAAAAAGGAGGGGGTGTGGCGTTGCTAATTAGAAATGGTATAACGGCTGCAGAAAGGCAGTTTGAGGGGGATCTGCCTTTGGAGGTAGAATGGGCTGAAGTCAGAAATAGGAAAGGAGCAGTTACCTTGTTGGGTGTTTACTATAGGCCCCCCAATAGCAGCAGAGATGTGGAGAAACAGATTGGGAAACAGATTTTGGAAAGGTGCAGAAGCCACAGGGTAGTAGTCATGGGCGATTTCAACTTCCCAAATATTGATTGGAAGGTCTTTAGATCAAGTAGATTGGACGGGGCAGTGTTTGTGCAGTGTCTCCAGGAAGTTTTTCTAACTCAGTATGTAGATTGTCCGACCCGAGGGTAGGCCATATTGGATTTGGTACTCGGTAACGAACCGGGACAAGTGATGGGCTTGTTAGTGGGTGAGCATTTTGGTGATGGTGACCACAATTCTGTGACTTTCACCTTGGTTATGGAGAGAGATAGGTGCGTGCAACAGGGTAGGTTTTACAATTGGGGGAAGGGTAAATACGATGCTGCAAGACAGGATCTGAGGAGCATAAGTTGGGAGCATAGGCTGCCAGGGAAGGATGTCATTGAAATGTGGAACTTTTTCAAGGAACAGATACGACGTGTCCTTGATATGTATGTACCTGTCAGGCAGGAAAGAAATGGTCGTGTGAGGGAACCTTGGTTGACGAGGGAGGTTGAATGTCTTGTAAAGAGGAAGAAGGAGGCTTACATAAGGTTGAGGAAACAAGGTTCAGACAGAGCATTGGAGGGATACAGGATAGCCATAAGGGAGCTGAAGAAAGGGATTAGGAGAGCTAAGAGAGGGCATGAAAAATCTTTGGCGGTTAGGATCAAGGATAACCCCAAGGCCTTTTATGCGTACGTGAGAAACATGAGAATGATGAGAACGAGGGTAGGTCCGATCAAGGACAGTAGTGGGAGACTGTGTACTGAGTCGGAAGAGATAGGAGAGGTCTTGAATGAGTACTTTTCTTCAGTATTTACAAATGAGAGGGACCGTATTGTTGAAGAGGAGAGTATGAAACGGACTGGTAAGCTAGAGGAGATACTTGTTAGGAAGGAAGATGTGTTGGGCATTTTGAAAAACTTGAGGATAGACAAGTCCCCCGGGCCTGACGGGATATATCCTAGGATTATGTGTGAAGCAAGAGAGGAAATTGCAGAGCCATTGGCAATGATCTTTTCGTCTTCACTGTAAATGGGGGTGGTACCAGGGGACTGGAAAGTGGCGAATGTTGTGCCCCTGTTCAAAAAAGGGAATAGGGATAACCCCGGGAATTACAGGCCAGTTAGTCTTACTTCAGTGGTAGGCAAAGTAATGGAAAGGGTACTGAAGGATAGGATTTATGAGTATCTGGAAAGACACTGCTTGATTAGGGACAGCCAGCACGGATTTGTCTTGCCTTACAAGTCTGATTGAATTCTTTGAGGAGGTGACCAAGCATGTGGATGAGGGTAGAGCAGTGGATGTAGTGTACATGGATTTTAGCAAGGCTTTTGATAAGGTTCCCCATGGTAGGCTTATGCGGAAAGTCAGGAGGCATGGGATAGTGGGAAATTTGGCCAGTTGGATAGAGAACTGGCGAACCGGTCAAAGTCAGAGAGTGGTGGTAGATGGTAAATATTCAGCCTAGAGCCCAGTTACAAGTGGAGTTCCACAGGGATCAGTTCTGGGTCCTCTGCTGTTTGTAATGTTTATTAATGACTTGGAAGAGGGAGTCGAAGGGTGGGTCAGTAAATTTGCAGATGATACGAAGATTGGTAGAGTTGTGGATAGTGAGGAGGGCTGTTGTTGGCTGCAAAGGGACTTAGATATGATGCAGAGCTGGGCTGAGGAGTGGCAGATGAAGTTCAACCCTGTCAAGTGTGAGGTTGTCCATTTTGGAAGGACAAATAAGAATGCAGAATACAGGGTTAACAGTAGGGTTCTTAGTATGGTGGAGGAGCAGAGGGATCTTGGCGTCTATGTTCATAGCTCTTTGAAAGTTGCCACTCAGGTGGATAGAGCTTGTAAGAAGGCCTATGGTGTATTAGCGTTCATTAGCAGAGGGATTGAATTCAAGAGTCGTGAGGTGATGTTGCAGCTGTACAGGACCTTGGTAAGGCCACATTTGGAGTACTGTGTGCAGTTCTGGTCGCCTCACTTTAGGAAAGATGTGGAAGCTTTGGAGAGGGTGCAGAGGAGATTTACCAGGATGTTGCCTGGAATGGAGAATAGGTCGTACGAGGATAGGTTGAGAGTGCTAGGCCTTTTCTCATTGGAACGGTGAAGGATGAGGGATGACTTGATAGAGGTTTATAAGATGATCAGGGGAATAGATAGAGCAGACAGTCAGAGACTTTTTCCCCAGGTACAACAGAGTGTTACAAGGGGACATAAATTTAAGGTGAAGGGTGGAAGCTATACGTGGGATGTCAGGGGTAGGTTCTTTACCCAGAGAGTGGTGGGGGCATGGAATGCGCTGCCTGTGGGAGTGGCAGAGTCAGAATCATTGGTGACCTTTAAGCGGCAATTGGATAGGTACATGGATGGGTGCTTAAGCTGGGACAAATGTTCGGCACAACATCGTGGGCCGAAGGGCCTGTTCTGTGCTGTATTGTTCTATGTTCTATGTTCTATGAGGTTCTGCACAGTCCGCTAACACCTTGCTGAATGGTTCAACAAAAGTTGGCACAGGTTAACAGGTTGACCTATAACAGGTAAAGACTTTGCCAGTAATTAGGGACTGTGGTGGGCTCTGCAAGATGTTAGTATAGTAAAACTGCAGGCTGATGGTGGATTTGGTTTTACATGTGTTGTGAAGGTATACGGGGGACTGTACCTTTCAGAAAATTAAAAGCTAGCAGAACTACCTGACACAGCACCAAGTTTTCTGAACAAGATAACAATGTAACATTTGGTCGAACAGCTAGTTGGGTTGCCTGGAGACAAAAAAAATTTCAAATTTGGCCAATCAGTCAGAATTTTGTGGATGATGTGGAGGGAAACAACTCACTCATTGAATCTTAAGTGTCAGTGTCGAGGCAGAAAGCAATGAGAAATCTTGGAGTGACTTTGTGGATTGAGCATCTAGGGGGTGCATCTAATGTGGGGAGGCCTACTCCCTCCCAGGAAATTGGTGCAGGGAAGACTTTCCAGGAGATAAAAACTGAAACAACAAGTGCCATCAATCATACAACTGCTGGAGCTCTGACTGACCTAGACCCCAACATAGTGATTTGCCACAGAGTCTGGATCCCTTAGAAAGTACCAGTGTGGGTAAGAGGCTGAGAAGGTCTGTTTTGGCAAATGCCGATATCACCCCAACCCTTACCTAATGCAAGGTTTGTGAAGCAAAAACAGAATAATGTGCGCTGAAACATTCTAGCCATCTTGGTGCAAGTGAACCTGCTAAAGATGCAACTGCTGAACACAAAGTCATTGTGCGCTGCATGGCAACTTGCAAACAGGGAAATGCATAACAGGACCTCCAACAGCAGAGGGCTACTGCGATGGGGGGCATTGAGGTTCCTGAGCAATTCATTGGTACCACCACCAGCTGGTGAGGGAGGGCTGCTGAAGCAGTATAATGGATTCATGGTCAAAAGAAAAAGTGACTTTGGTGAAAGGAAGGCAGATGAAAAGGGAGATAAAATAGACAAAGGGTTCATCAGCCCAATGAAACCCATTGGTTTCATTTCACGTATACACTGTAAATAGTTCCTTGTCTATCTTTAATTTTCCTTTTTATTTGTAATGACCTGGTGCCAGTGAAATAAAATCTTCTGCCTCATGATTTTGGGGCCTCCAATATGTTCAAGTCTGATGCTATACTGGTTATCCAAATGTCAAGGTCCTTCTTGATATTCCTTATTTCAGTCAAAAGGAAGGAAAAGCACTTTCTTTGGAATTGATTGTAGGATTGATTGTAGGAACTACTGAAAGATGATCTATTTAGACATTAATCCACCTAAGGAATCCTCTCCAGATTTTTGTCAGTGTAATCCCTTAGCGATCAATGTTCCTGAGGTATCCATAAGGCAGATTGCACACATAGCTGAGCGCTTCTATCATGAGGACTAGGGTATCTCCATATACCAGTGGGTCTGTTCACTGCATGTCTTGGAGCAAAACCTCCTCTGAGTTCCTTTGAAGCTTTCGCCTTGGGTGTTAAATAGCTCAGTTTGGATGAGTGAGCATCATGAGGCACAGCTGAAGATGTTTACTGTCAGGGAGAGATTCACACATTTGGCTCTTCCTCTTCATTTTGCTGCTATAGCTGCATGAATTGGAAATGAGAAGCAACCCAAAGTGGAAAGCATGCTCACTCTCTTCAGCCACATACTGGGTATGTTCTGCTGACTGGATGGACACAGCGTGTTTTATGGCAATTAGCATCATGGCTGCAAGAGAGTAACAAAATAGCTGGTCTCTCATTTTGTGCACTTTGTTTCGATAATCTCCTTGGAAGATACCTGCTCATCTATCCAGAATCGCTGACCTGTGCTTCCACCCATCTGGGAGACAAAAGGCTTGAACATATCCTCGTTGTCAGCATTCTGGTTAATCTGACATAACTGAAAACATTCCCTGGCACTGGAATGAATTGAGTTCAGTAACAGTCCAGTGAATTTGATGCATTTGTGGTTGCTGGTGATCTGCTGGGTCAAGGGCACATGTCCTATCTGAAAGATGGATTGTTCCACTATATAATGAAATTGATTAACATGAAGTTATGCTTTCTGCTCCTGCTACATGCATAACCATATATCAGTCAGGAACTAGAATTACTCAGGTTTCTTCAGCAACTATAAATATAGAAGCTTTATTTTATTGATCTCAGGGAAATATTGCTTGAAAACTAATGGGTGCACAGTGGCTCAGTGGTTAGCACTGCTGTCTCACAGCACCAAGGTCCCAGGTTTGATTCCAGCCTCAGGTGACTGTCTGTGTGGAGTTTGCACATTCTCCCCGTGTCTGCGAGGGTTTTCTCAGGGTGCTCCGGTTTCCTCTCACAATCCAAAGATGTGCAGGTCAGGTGAATTGGCCATGCTGAATTGCTCATAGCGTTAGGTGCATTGATCAGAGGGAGATGGGTCACTCTTTGGAGGGTCGGTGTGGACTGGTTGGGCCAAAGGGCCTGTTTCCACACTGTAGGGTATCTAATCTAATCAAAACCCATTGGAGAAAGTCTTTGCACCATTCTATTACCAACAGGGCTTTTGCCAAATTGATGAAGATCCATGTTGGCTAGTGATTTTTTTTCCCACTGGATGAAGAACAAAAGGAGATCTGGTGCCACTTTGGAGAGGAGAGGGACGGCAGAGAAGGAGAGACAGAGACAGACAGAGGAAACAAGAAAGATTCGAGTGAGAGAGTGGAAAAGGAGAAGTTGGGGGTTAGTTAGATGGGGAAACAGATGAGGAAATATTGCACTTTTAAGGATTCCTGTTTATTTTAAGCAAATTTACCCTGAATAATAATAATTTTACACTGAACTTAAGCTGATTGTAATTTGCATTTTGTTATGTTCTATTCACCATGCCACCATTCTTTGCTGTGACTGTTGATCCTTGCTCATAGTTGCCTTCAATTGACATGGAATATATCACAGTCTGATGTCTGTAAATGGCTCTGAGTTCTCCTTTAGTACTTGTACAAATGCTAAACTCATTTGTAAATTTAATTTTCAGTGCAAACCTGAACCTTGAAACAAAGATTTTGACTTTACAGGAATTGGGCACAGTTACTTTTAGGATCTAATGGAACAGTCATTCACAAGACATTACTAATGTGCTGATCTTAAAATACCACCTGGTTTAGATCCTATAAAAAAATTTCTGCCACACCTTTCTTGACAGATTTGGATCTTAGAAATCCTTTCCCTGACTCCACAATCATCACCCTAAAATGCTAAAATTAGAATGGAAGCTTGTGTCAACATATTATCACTATAGTAAGGTAAGGTACCTCAGCAAGTGGTCGAGAGTGTGGTGCTGGAAAAGCACAGCAGGTCATGCAGCATCCAAGGAGCAGGGGAATTGACATTTCAGACAGGAGCCCTTCATCAGGCATGTCTTCATTATTCCCCCAGACTTCCCCGCACTGAGGACCAACATTTAGTCCTCAGTAAAGACTTCACTTTTATCCCTCTATGGTCCCAGTTTAATGAGTTCAACACATGCTGCAACCTTGATCGTTTCTTCCATCGCTTCCGCCGCCTCAACCTCTGGGCCCACTTTTTAACCAAAATTCCCACCCACTCACTGAGGATCCCTTCACCCATCTCTAACATACCCCATCCACCTGGACACCCCGTGTTGGCCTGCTATCTGCTCTTGACCTCTTCATTTCAAACTGCCGCCGTAACATAGATCTGTCCACACCTCTCCCCCACTCCAACCTCCCCCCCCCCTCACAATGCGCAGCCCTCTACTCCCTCTGCTCCAATCCCAACTTCACCAACAAACCAGCGGACAAAGAGGGTGCAGTGGTAGTTTGGCGCACTGACCTCTACACCGCTGAAGCCAGGCGCCAACTCGAAGACATCTCTACCTACCGCCTGCTCACCAAACCATCACCCCCCATCACCAAATGATCATCTCCCAGACCATACACAACCTCATCACCTCAGGGGATCTCCCATCCACAGCTTCCAACCTCATAGTCTGGGAATCCCATACCGCCCGATTCTACCTCCTTCCCAAGATCCACAAGCCTGACCACCCTGGCCAAACCATTGTCTCAGCCTGCTCCTGCCCCACTGAATTCATCTCCACCTATCTCGATACTGTCCTATTCCCCCTAGTTCAGGAACTCCCCATATACATTTGGGACACCACCCACACCCTCCACCTCCTCCAATACTTCCGTTTTCCTGACCCCCAATGCCTCATCTTCACCATGGACATTGAATCCCTCTACACCTCCATCAACCATGACCAGGGCATCCAAGCCCTCTGTTTCTTCCTCTCCCGACGTGCCCACCAGTACCCTTCCACTTACACTCTTATTCATTTGGCTGAACTGGTCCTCACCCTCAACAATTTCTCCTTCAAATCCTTCCACTTCCTCCAGATGATAGGGATAGTGATGGGCACCCGTATGGGCCCCAGCTATGCCTGTCTCTTTGTCGGCTACATAGAACAGTCCATCTTCCGGAGTTACACTGGCACCACTCCCCACCTTTTCCTCCGTTACATTGATGACTGCATCTGTGCCATCTCGTGCTCCAACGAGGAGGTTGAACAGTTCATCAACTTCACCAACACATTCCACCCCAACCTTCAATTCACCTGAACCATCTCTGACATTTCCCTCCCCTTCTTGGGACTCTCTACCTCCATCAACAATGACCAACTCAACATTGATATTTTTTACAAACACCCCGACTCCCACAGCTACCTGGATTATACCTCCTCCCACCCTACCTCTTGCAAATATGTTATCCCATATTTCCAATTCCTCTGCCTTGGTTACATCTGCTCCCAGGAGGACAAGTTTCCCCACGGAACACACCACATGGCCTCCTTCTTTAAAGAACAAAATTTCCCCTCCCACATGGTTGAAGATGCCCTCCAGCATATCTCATCCATGTCCCGCACCTCCGCCATTGAACCCCACGCCTCCAACCGCAGCAAGGACAGAACCCCCCCCCAGTCCTCACCTTCCACCCCACCAACCTCCATATACATCACATCATCCTCTGCCATTTCTGCCACTTGCAAATGGACCCCACACCAGGGATATATTACCCTCCCCACCCCTACCTGCTTTCCGTAAAGACCATTCCCTCCGCGACTACCTGGTCAGGTCCATGCCCCCTAACAATCCACGCTCCCCTCCTGGCACCTTCTCCTGCCACCACAGAGAATTGCAAAACCTGCGGCCACACCTCTCCCTTCACCCCTGTTCAAGTCCCCAAAGAGCCTTCTACATCCATCAAAGTTACACCTGCACTTCCACACATGTCATCTATTGTATCCGTTGCTCCCGATGCGGTCTCCTCTACATTGGGGAAACTGGACGCCTTCTCGCAAAACACTTCAGGGAACACCTCTAGGGCAGCCGCACCAATCAACCCCACCACCCTGTGGCTGAACATTTCAACTCCCGTTCCCACTCTGCGGGGACATGCAGCCTGGGCCTCCTAAAAAAAAATTCCTGATGAAGGGCTCCTGCCCGAAATGTTGATTCTTCTGCTCCTCAGATGCTGCCTGACCTGCTGTGCTTTTCCAGCACCACACACTCTCAACTCTAATCTCCAGCATCTGCAGTCCTCACTTTCTCCCATCTCAGCAAGTGGTGCACTACGGTACAGCCTACAAAAGTATTGTATGGCAGCATAGAATGAATCATCAATTCTAGGCATTGCAGACTCTCAGTATGGTGCCAGTACATAAGTTCATCTTGCTTTCTGAAACCTTCTGTAGTCTAGCATTGGCAGGATGCCAGCGTGCACGGGTCTCAGTGTAGTCGCAAAGTAAGCCACACCCTCTGTCAGAGCAGATCACACATGATGCAAATAATTCAGTCAACAATGTGGAAGGAAATAATTTTTAAGTGAGATATAAGCCAGGTACCAGGATGAAATACATCTGTGTGAATTACTCAACCCACACAAAGCCTGAGATATCCTTTTTGATCTACATGTTGATGGTCTCACGTATAAAGTTAAAAAACTTTCAAGCTTGATCTATTCCACTTTGGTCACAGCCAGCATGAGCAGTTGTAATCAGTACTGCCAAAGATGAGCAACTACAATAGTTGCAGAAAAACATTATCCACAAATGTCCTTACAGAATTAATGAAAAAAGCTGAGAATATCCATCAATTTTGGCCACATGGAGATGGACCTAAAATATCATTACAATGATGTGGAGGTGCTGGTGCTGGACTGAGGTGGACAAAGTTAAAAACCTGGTGTTGTGTGATTTTTAGCTATATCACAAGTCATTTTCAAGGTCATAACAGTTAAAATAACAAAAACATCACGTTATTAAGATATCAAGTCTGTGTTACTTGAGGAAATCATTTTGAGTGCACAATATGTCTAAAATGAGATATTGTGTCCTGGCCTGGGAATTAATCAAGATCTTGCATGACTCATCAATGCATGTGAGGAATGCCAAATGTACTGATTTTAGCCACTGAGGGAGCCTCTGGTTCTATACAAAGTTCCATTCATTCCTTAGATAGATGTAGCAACAGACCTGTTCAGAGTGCACGGGGAAGTTTACTTGTGATGGATTAGTTCTCTTAAGTTTCACATTGTTCAGTGTCTCAGTAAAAGAATGAGCATAACAATCACTCAAAGGATCAGTGGTATTTGCAGTTTAGTCAGTGTCCTAGAACAGACAGTACCTGACATCAGGCAACAGTACATAGGCGAACTATTTCCAGAAATGCACTGAGTAGGGAATGAGCCATGTGACATTATCCTTGGTCATGTTGTAAATTTGAACATTTGCAAGTACTATCAAATAAGTGATTGTTAAATATTCAGTGAAAAATTAAAGGTTTTTAATTGTATTGCTGTATTTTCATGCAATGAGGTTGGAGAAGGTATAAGCATTTCCAGAACAAATTATGCTTGGAAGACAAATACAAATGATTTTGCCCAGAAACCAACTGCATCATCATTTTTGAGTCACAGGTAATTCTTCTTCAAAGACAGACTGATTAAAAACCACACAGTAGGGTGGAGCATAAGTGAAGAAATAATGGAAGTTTGCCAGAAAGTCACGGGGTTAATCATGGAAGATAGCAACACACATGTAGACTTGAAAGGTTGGATGGGTAAAAGGCAGCCATAATGAAGAGTTCATAGAATATGTTTGGGATAGTTTCATAGATTCTGGAGCTGACCAAAGGTGGGTGGGCTGGCGGTTGTAGCTGTGTGGTGGTGGTGGGGGCTGAAGAGGTGGAGTGGGTTGGCTTGTGGAGGCTGTGTTGAACAAATTGTAACTGATATTGTCCAAATTAATCACCTCCCAGTGGCAATAGTGACCATAATATGATTAAATGTTGCCTTCAGGCTAAGGAAGAGAGCAATGGGTCTGAGACATTTAAAAAATTTAAATAAGGTCAATTTGTATTAACCCCTACAATGTGGAAGCAGGCCATTCAGCCCATTCAGTCTGAAGAGCATCCCACCCAAACCCATCCCTATAACTCTGCATTTCCACAGCTAGCCTACACATCCCTGGATACTATGGGCAATTTTGCCTGGGCAATCCACCTAACGTGCACATCTTTGGACTGTGGGAGGAAACCCATGCAGACACGTAAACAATGTGCAAACTCCACAAAGACAGTTGCCCGAGGCCAGAATTGAATCTGGGTCCCCGGCACTGAGGCGGCAGTGCTAACCACTGAGTCACCATGCCATTATGAGGACATGAAAACTGAGTTGGGTAGAGTGACTTGGAAAATTAAGTTAAAGGTTAACTCTATGTGAAATGCAGTAGCAGATGTTTAGGGGATATTTCAGAACACGCCAACGAAGAGAAAAATTCAAGGGATTCATGGTCGAAAACTCAAAAGATTAAGGATAATATAAAACTAAAAGAAAAGCATAAAATTGTGCATAAATAGGTAACATGTCAGAAGATTGGCCAAAATATAAAAAACAGCAAAGAATAACTAAAAACTTAAAAAAGCAATGATAAAAAGGAGTACAAGAGAAAACTATCCAGATATATAACTGATAGTAAGAGTTTTCAAAAGTTTTTCTTTAAAGGTGTTAACAAAGTGAATATTGGTCTTGTAGAGAATGAACCTGGATAATTAGTCATGGGGAAAAAAAAATTGGCAAATGAATTGAACAAGTATTTTTCATTGGTCTACGCTATAAGTAACATCCCAGAAGCAGAGATCCAGCAGAGAAAATAGGAAGGAGGAACTCAGGAAAATCACAATAGCCAGAGCAATGGCACTATGTGAATTGTGATTAGTTGATGCATTGGTTTTAATTTTCCAAAAGTTTCATGATTCTGTAATGGACCCATTAGATTTGAAGATAGTGAATATTTCTTCAGAAACAGGAATCAGGAAACTGCAGACAAGCTAACACTTATCATAGGAAAGATGTTAAAACCTATTTTGAGTGAAGTTATAGCTATGCACTTAAATAAGTTAAGGTAACCAGGGAGAGTCAATATAATTTCATGACAAGGAAATTATAATTAATCAATATATCCCTGAGTGTAATGGTGGTGGTGAGGTAGAGATGGTCAAAACTTCAAGTTCCTAGGAGTAAATGCCACCAACAATCTGTCCTGGTCCATCCATGTGGACACCATAGTCATGAAAGCACACCAACACCTCTACGTCTTCAGAAGACTAAGGAAATTTGGTATGTCCACAAGGACTCTAACCTTATCGATAGTGTGCCATAGAAAGAATCCTATCTGAATGCATAACAGTGTGGAGTAAAGTACTCTGCCCAAGACTGCAAGAAATTAGAGAGTTGTCAATGCAGCCCAGTCCACCATGAAAACCAACCTCCCTTCCCTTGCCTCAGGAAAGCAACCAATATAATCTAAGACATCTCCCCCCTGGTTATACACACCTCCATCCTCTTCCTTTGGGCAGAACAATTTTCTTTGAGGAAGTAACATGTGCTCAGTAACTGGTGGATGTACTGTAATTAAATTTTCAGGATGCATTTCATAAAGTACTTCTTCAAATGTCATTGCAGAAGACAAAAACTTGATGCCAGGGTAGATTCAGGGAATGGATAGATGATTGGCTGGTTAACAGGAAGCAGAGAGGAGGCATAAATGGATATTCTTGTTGACAAGTTGGTAAATGAGTAGTGTGTCACAAGGATTAGTGCTTGTACCTGAACTGCTTACAATTTTTGACATAAATTACTTTGATGAAGGAACTGAAGGTCTGCTTGTCTAATTTGCTGATGACATAAACAGGTAGCAAAGTAAGTTGCTAAAATAGTGTAAGGTGGCTATATATATTTTAAAAATTGGTTAAGAGAATGAGCAAAGATCTGTCAAATGGAATGTAACGAGTCTGGAAACAGTCTATTACCAATGGATGTTTGGGAGTCATTTTGACCGTGAATAATGATTTTTGTTTTTATTGTACTATTATCCAAAATCTAAACTACTACCACCTATACCAACAAGTCCAAAGATCATAAACCTAAGCCTTTCCAATGAAATTTGCATAGTATTGCCCCTATAGCATTAACACAACCTCGAGATTGCCCTTCAGTGTTTGTAATATTTAATGCTGTGCTTTACAGATGGCAGAACAATAAGGCAAATGCATTGCAGGTGGTATAAACCTAACAGCCTGAAAGTTATGAACATTCCAGTATTCTAAGCACAGCCACAGGACACCTGTGTCTCTGGCAGAGAGTTTGAAACACCAGCGCCAATGTTATTCTTGATTAGCACAGGACAATATTCCTGTTGCATGTATAATTATCAGCATTTGTTTTTAAAACGCCTGAATCAGACACAAGTTTATTAGAAATCTATTTCAAAAAAATGATATGTTTCAGTGATTTGCTATTGTTCTTAATTGCTAGCTTGTTTCTCCCCATCTCTTTCACAGCTGTTGGCCACATCTCATGGTAGACGTCATTAATTATTTGATACCAGGATAGAGTCTTTTTATCGTTGGTTTCCATCTTAATACGTGAATGTGTTCCAAAATGCTGCTGTTTTTTGCATGTGGATCACAAGGGTCACCAGCTGCAACAAATTATCCAGTTAAAGCTCATAACTTATTAGAAAGCAGAGCCAGTCTACCATATTTACCCACAGCTGTGTTGGCTTAATTTTCATGATGATTAAATATAAAAAGATATAGTCTGCTTACTGGGAAATTATTGGCATTTTTTCCTGCTCTTTATTTCCTTTACTACACATCCTTGTTTACTGAATGTCTTTTTCAGGCTTCAGAGTCCACTGAAATGTTCTACAAACCAGTGGAATATTACTCTGTTAATTTTTGACACTAAGTGACTTGAAATATGTAAGCATTCACCCTCCAATGGGCTGAGTACCAGTGTGACTTTAAAAAAATAGTTAATCAGATAGCTATTCCTTTGTTAATGCTGGGCTCATACAATCAGAATAATAATCAAGTTAGAGGAGGTGGTAATATGGTCTGTCACAACATATAACTTGTAATGATCTTTTTATTTCTCTGTTTTCTCTTCCCCACCTATTCCTAATTTTAACATCACCTATCTTCATTTGGAAGCATTCACTTAAGCTTGATTCTCTGTGTGGTAAGCATATAGGTATAAAATTTAACTTTGGTAGGAGCTACAATGTCGATCGGTTCACCCACTCAACATCCTATTCAATTCTCCCTTCTAGGGAAGACATTTTTAGTCCCTATATTTTTTCCAGATTCACTTCAATCCATCATATATTATTATCCCCTTTCTTTTTACAGATTAATTAAAAAGCTGCCTCCAGTTTTCTACCTCTAATCCTAAAGGTCTGATGTATTTAGCAACACAGCTTTACTGCAGTATTCTGTCCAAATTTTGAATCTGTTCTCACTGGATATCCATCTGCTCATATGCAGGAGTCATTGGATAGTAGAATGCCGATTGACTAGATCTGACTGAGCCTTCCTCTCTTCAGCCTGAATGTCACATAATGCCCTACGGATAACCTGTTTGTGACCATCTGATTTGCTAAGAGATCAAGGTTTAAATCTGAGTCAGTCCTGCCTGTGTGGAGATTACATCTGCCAGTTCAGGTCTCTTCACCCTCTTACCAGTCATCCTCAGTTTCTCACACTAGTTTTAATATTTCCATTTTCACCCCTTATAATTAGAATTGTTTTTGCACATTAGAGAGATCTGATCACCTTTAACCTAGGAGTTATATGTCAACGTTTTTAAAAAAAATTGTTCAATGACAATCTTTTCAACTACCTCGAGAAATAAATTAAGCTTTTAATAATGATTTGCATTTCTTCACTCATTTCCCATTTATTCTCACTGATTGTGACTTAATAAAACTGCTCCAAAAATATGTCAGTGTTCAATTCTGCAAGTGAGCAATTTTCATGTTGTCTGGAAGATTTGTAGGAGACTTGGAACTATTTTGTTTTTGGTCTAAAACATAAGAAGGATTGTCATTAATCCTACATTTGACTGATGTAGTTGAATGGGCAGTGAGACTGGGAGCTGACTGCATAGTAGGACTTCAGCCTAGTATACAAATAACTAGAAGCAGTTTTGGAAAGTTCACATTGAGACACAAAATAAAGAGATTTGATTTAATATAAGATTTAATGTAAAGATTTAATGAAAAATTATAATTGTACAGAAAATACATTACTTTGTTTACACATAAGATTGTTTCAAAATGTTTCTGATGAATGGAGCATAGAGTCATAGAGATGTACAGCACGGAAACAGACCCTTCGGTCCAACCCGCCCCTACCAACCAGATATCCCAGCTCAACCTAGTCCCACCTGCCAGCACCCGGCCCATACCCCTCAGCATCCTTCCTATTCATATACCCATTCAGATGCCATTTAAGTGTAGCAGTTGTACTAGTCTCCACCACTTCCTCTGGCAGCTCACTCTATACACGTACCACCCTTTGTGTGAAAAGGTGCCCCTTAGGTCTCTTTTATATCTTTCCCCTCTCACCCTAAACTTATGCCCTTGAGTTCTGGACTCCCCCACCCCAGGGAAAAGACTATTAATCCTATCCATGCCCCTCATAATTTTGTAAACCTCTATAAGGTCACCCCTCAGCCTCTGACGCTCCAGGGAAAACAGCCCCAGCCTGTTCAATCTCTCCCTATAGCTCAAATCCTCCAACCCAGGCAACATCCTTGTAAATCTTTTCTAAACCCTTTCAAGTTTCACAACATCTTTCCAATAGGAAGGAGACCAGAATTGTATGCAATATTCTAACAGTGGCCTAATACTCTGAACAATTAAGTGTACAGATCCTGCTAAGATTTGCTTTCCCAAAATGCAGCATCTCACATTTATCTGAATTAAACTCCATCTGCCACCCCTCAGCCCATCGGTCCATCTGATCAAGGTCCCGTTGTAATCTGGGGTAACCTTCTTCGCTGTCCACTGCACCTCCAATTTTGGTGTCATCTGCAAACTTACTAACTATACCACTTATGCTCACATCCAAATCATTTATATAAATGACAAAAAGAAGTGGAACCAGCACTGATCCTTGTGGCACTCCACTGGTCACAGGCCTCCAGTGCATCTTGTGGTCTTTTTATTATTATAGAATCTCTACAGTGTAGAAACAGGCCCTTCAGCCCAGCAAATCCACACTGACCCTCGGAAGACTATCCCACCCAAACAAATTCCCCAGTACTCTACATTTACCCCTGACTAATGTACCTAACTTACACAGCTGAAACTTTATTGCTGGAACAGCACAGCAGGTCAGGCAGCATCCAGGGAACAGGAGATTCGACGTTTCGGGCACAGGCCCTTCTTCAGGAATGAGCAGAGAGTGTTCAGCAGGAGAAGATAAAAGGTAGGGAGGAGGGACTTGGAGGAGGGGCGTTGGAAATGTGATAGGTGGAAAGAGGTCAAGGTGAGGGTGATAGGTCGGAGTAGGATGGAGGCGGAGAGGTCAAGAAGAAGACTGCAGGTCAGGAAGGCGGTGCCGGGCTGGAGGGATCCGGCTGAGACAAGGTGGGGGGAGGGGGGATGAAGAAACTGGTGAAGTCCAAGTTCATCCCCTGCGGTTGGAGGGTTCCCAGTCGGAAGATAAGACGCTCCTCCTCCGACCGTCGGGTTGTTGTGGTTTGGCGGTGGATGAGTCCAATGACCTGCATATCCTCGGTGGAGTGGGAGGGGGAGTTGAAATGCTGTGCTACAGGTTGGTTGGGTTGGTTCGTCCAGGTGGCCCAGAGGTGCTCTCTGAATCGCTCCGCAAGTAGGCGGCCTGTCTCCCCAATATAGAGGAGGCCACACCGGCTGCAGCGGATGCAGTAGATGATGTGGGTGGAGGTGCAGGTGAATCTGTGGCGGATATGGAAGTTTCCTTTGGGGCCTTGGAGAGAAGTGAGGGGGGAGGTGTGGGAGCAAGTGTTGCACCTCCTGCGGTTGCAAGGGAAGGTGCCGGGAGTGGAGGTTGGGTCGGTGGGGGGTGTGGATCTGACAAGGGAGTCGCGGAGGGAGTGGTCTCTACGGAAAGCTGATAGGGGAGGGGAGGGAAATATATCCTTGGTGCTGGGGTCTGTTTGGAGGTGGCGGAAGTGACGGCGGATGATGCGCTGTACATGGAGATTGGTGGGGTGGTAGGTGAGGACCAGTGGGGTTCTGTCCAGGTGGCGGTTGGAGGGGCGGGGCTCAAGGGCGGAGGAGCGGGAAGTGGAGGAGATGCGGTGGAGGGCACCGTCGACCACGTCGGGGGGGGAATTGCGGTCCTTGAAGAAGGAGGCCACCTAACTTACACATCCCTGCACACTTTGAGCAATTTATCATGGCCAATTCACCTAACCTGCACATCTTTCGACTGTGGGAGGAAACCCACGCAGACACATCGAGAATATGCAGACTCCACACAGACAGTGGCCCAAGGCTGGAATTGAACCCAGGTCCCTGGCACTGTTAGGCAGTAGTACTAACTACTGAGCCACCATGCCGCCCTGTCTGGCAGAACTATTAAGATCGGAATAACCGATACTTTGTTAATGTTTTGAAAAGAGAAAGTTTCCATAGTCCCAGGAACTTCTTTTTCATCAGACAGATTCACTGGTGGTGAGTTGAATCTGAGGTCATCTGAGAGGTGAAGTTGAGAATACATGATCTTAAATGATAACCTTAGGCAGTACCGGAATTGAACCCTTTCCTTTACTACACTTACTCTGCATCATAAATGAGCTGTACTGCCAACTCAGTTAACTAACACACGAGAAGTAAGCTATCTTTTTTGATTTGAACAGAAGTGGAGCAGAAGAGCAAGAATGCAGAATTGTACCTAAGACTCATACAAACATAGTCATTGCAATCCTTTCCATCAATCCCATCCTTCCAAATTTCGTCCCTCCATTCCATGCCAATTTAATAGAGCAATTTTAACTTTTGGGTAATAGGCCTCATTTCATGCAAATGACAAGGTTTACTGTATAAACTTGCCATAAATGGTGAGGAGGGCAATGGGTAGGAATAGGATTTTTGGGTTGCAGGGAGGCATCAGGATCCAACTATATGACCCCAACATTAAAGTAAGTTGATAGGTCCAATCATATTTGGGGGTGGGGAGGGGGGTGCAGGGAATGGACAAGGAGGCCTTGGAAAAGGAAGTCCGAAGCTTTCTTTGTGTAACTGGACTGAAACAATCTGAAATAAAGACAGAGTGTGCTTGAGAAACACAGCAAGTCTGGCTGCATCTGTACAGAGAAAAATAGAGTTAATGTTAAATCCTGTAACCCTTCGTCAAACCTGCAATTTAGCAACTGGGGATGGATAACAAATGCTGTTGCAAACAGAGACAACGATGTCCAATGAATGAATAAAAGAGAATTAGTAGAGATGTGACTACTGCAATTATCCCCGAAGTGCCTCAAAGAAATGTTGCAAGATTTGTTCCCAGAGATAAAAATTTAACATGCTCCTCCTATTTTTGTGATGGTCCCAGCAACTGAAATTATTTTGCTTTTGATTTCTAACTTCATGTGAATGTGACGTGCAGACCTTGCCTACGACCTAAAAAAATTCCTCCATTCTTCATGTTCCTCTTTGTTTTGCCATCCCTGTGGTCCTGTTGATGCTTTAGTCTCTGTCAGTTTTGGTTGTGTTCCTTTACATGATTAGAGTGGTGCTGGAAAAGCACAGCAAGTCAGGCAGCATCCAAGGAGCAGGAAAATTGACGTTTCAGGCAAAAGCCCTTCATCAGGAATGACCTTTTGCTTGAAATGTCGATTTTTCTGCTCCTCAGATGTTGCCTGACTTGCTGTGCTTTTCCAGCACCACTCTAACCTTGATTCTAATCTCCAACATCTGCAGTACCCATTTCTGCCTCGTCCCTTGCCTTCTTCACTTCCAGCGAACATGAATCTGAAGGTTCCTATGCCCCTGTTGCTTCTACTCTCTTCACATATAGTGGCCGGAGTAACTGGAACCTGTTTGAATCCACCTTCCTTCAAGACCTTCCATTTCCCTGCCATTTATTATGAGACCCCACCCCACTATTGACAGTTGCCCTTTATCCCAGTGACCATTTCCTTTATGAACCAATACAACAAGACCCATCCCCAGACTTGAGTTCATCACTTTACCAACAAAATCAAGGACTTCTTTGATAAACCTTTAGACAAGTCGCAGCCCAATCCCTTTCAATGATCATGCGCTCCCCCAGACGGATCCCTTAACGCACCTCAATGGGTGTACATATCATCCCTGGGTTGCTTGACCTTGTCCTTGAGGCGTGACTATGCCTAATCCACAGACTGCAAAAAGAAAAACATGAGCATCTAGACTGGAATCAGACAAGCCCCTTGGCTAAGTAGAGACAACCTTCACCCTGGTAAACATTCATCCCTTTGAATCCACACATTTTCTTCAAGCATATGCAATGTGCTTGCCAGAGCATTTGCTGGCTCTCTGACATTGATGTAATACCTTGCTATATACTGATAAGTCTACTCCCTCTAGGTACACATTTATTGTCCAGCACTCCGAGCTTCCTGCCTCTCCTTCTGCAGTAAAAAGCAAGTACTGAGGCTGCCTGCCTCTAAGAAAGGACTAAAGATCTTCTATACTAACAAATAAAATAGAATACAGAGGATGCCAGTCTCTATGTCAGTGTTATAAATCCTGTAAAAATATACAAGATGTCTCGCTGTCATTAAGATCTAAAATAAATATTGTAAGCCCTCAGGTTGTACCTGAGTTAGGCCAAAACCAAGACATGATGATGTTGTGAGGCTGGTGCTTTTAGAATATCAAATTGCATGGATAAAGTTTGCCACAAGATTATAAAGACCATAAAATATATGAACAGAATTAGGCTATTCAGCCCATCAAATCTGCTCCACCATTCAATCAAGACTGATATGCTTCTCCATTGCATTCTCCTGTCTTCTCCCCATAATCTTGATCTTTTTTGTGAATTAAGAAATATCTATCTCTGTCTTTAACACACTCAATGACTTAACCTTCACAACCTTTTACAGCAATGAATGGCAAGAGAGTGCCATTGACCAGGGAGGCACTGTGCACAGAAACAGCACCTCAATATAAAGAGAGGCTCAATAGCCATTAATAGGTGCTGATGAAAGAACTTGGCAGGCACCTTCACTATTGTACAATTAAGTTATTGAGCCATTGAATTTCTAGATTGTGTAAAGGAAGATCGAAGTGTGATGCCAATATAGCAAGTTGTGTAATTAACGAGATGCAAATACATGGAGATGAGCTTCTCAACAGATTCTAAACGTCATCAGGTGAGAGTTTCATGCCATTGAGAATCTGATTATTGCCCTCACGGCTAACCACATCGTATCACTCATTCTCACCAGCTCAGAGGGATAATTCTGCCATGAATTCCTTATTCACTATTTGAGCCACATATTAAATTTCAATGCATCATGGACATAATTAAGTAATGCAGTGGAATTTCTTATATAAAGTAAGGTAGGAGGTAAAAAGAAGATGCATTGAGAATCAAAGCAGCATTGAAAACTCATAGCATCACAGTTAGCAGAATTAGCAAAATAGTTAGCAGTATCTCATAGAGGACCAGTACTAGGTCAGGCTCAAAATCTGTGGGTTACCATCTGAAATATGAACTGTATTGAGAACCAACTGTCTGCTCTCTAACTTTGGTGGTATTGAAGGTGATTGCTCAACATTCATCCAGGCGTTAACTGGAACACCACACGACTTGGTCACTATGACAATAGGCAACCAAAGATGAAAAATCAGTGAGTCCCCCTCAATACCAAGGTCTTCTTGCACTTCAAGAATCCTCACCAGCAGCTATTGTATTTCTACATTGCTTCTCTCAAGGTACAGGACATCACTAAATACAGACATTAATTAATGATCAACAATTCCCAAACTTTAACAGTTGATACAGCTGATCTGTTTAGAATTATACCAAAAGTTGATTCTCTCAAAGTTTAGAAAATAACCCCTTAGTTTAAAAAGAGGACAATGATTGAACCTATGATTAAACAAAATAGTTTAAGTCCTTTCACCTGGCATAAACAACGCAAAAGAGTAAAAATTGAACTGAAGCAATTATCATTTTCCATATCATCATTTTACATCTGGTGCTTTCATGGGAGGTTGAGGAGTCTGCCTGTACCAGGTCATTGGGGCGTTTGCTGAATGTATGCTACACCCTGTATTAAAATCCACCATATAATTCTCAGGTCAATTGTGAAAATATTGCTTGAAGTAACACTCATAATTAATTCGAAGAATCACATTGAGCAGCACAGTTTAACAGGAGACACCAGTTCAAATAACACACAGTTTAAAGAAACAAATCAGTGAGCAAGTTAGTGCTAAAGGGTCAACATCTGCTTGTAAGGCAGTTGTTCCTTATTCACTACAGCAAACTGGCAATTTCCCAGAATTTGTGGCTGCATCTTCAGCAGAAAAATAGATAAATGTGTTACATTTTTAGATGAATGTGAGCAACATTGGAATAGTAGTACATATTTATTGCCCTTCCCTAGGTGCCCTGAGGACATTTTCAGTAAATCACACAGATTTACAACGGCGTGAATAATGGCAGGTTCCCTCCCTGAGAGACCGCAGTGAACTGTATTTTACAACAGTATTTTATTGCAATTTTTTCTTTGGCTGATCCACAAATAATCTGATTTTTTAAAAAAAAATCAGTTTAACAGTTTGAAAGCTGAAAGGATTTGAACCCAGAACCTCTCTACTACAGGTTCAGTCCCACTATCTAGTGATTACTGTACTGTACTTCTATACTAATCAGCTTATAGATCCTACCAACCTATTTAAAATCAATGCCTTCAAAAATGATTTCCTTATGCACTGGTTCTTGTGTTGTGCTGGAATTATGTGCTATCTGTTCAAATTTTGGCTTTTAAAATAAGCATATATTGAAAGGTGAGACAGCTAACCAAAAACCTTATGTTTGAGGGGTATTCCATTCATTGCTTGACTATGGACACTCTTTCATTTCATGGTATCTATAAATGTCCCTTAGCAACATACCATCATGTCTAATCAGCTAGAAATTGTGTCTTTAGGTTTTATCAGCTCTTCGAGTTTCTCCATTTCCAAATACTTGCCAATTTTTCTGAACTCATGCCACTAGTGGGCAACCTTGCCTGCTGTAAACACATTTGTAAAACATGGGTCACATTGCCAATGATTTTCTGATATGCCCAGCTGCTGGGCAAGGTTCCCCACTGATGGTGTTAACTTGGAAAATTATCCCCTTAAAGCAAAACACGATACATATTGGAGAAATGTAACACAAGTAATTCTGCCTGCATGAGAGCAAGGCCCCAGCAGGAGTTGCATGACAATAAATAATATGATCCTTTACCCCAACCCCCCCAAAATGATATGATAGACAGATGATAATGTTCTGTTTGTGTTGATGTGCTTTAGTCCTGTACCTTGAATATACTTATAAATATAATGTACTGTAACTTCCAAAACTTAGCTTGCAATAAATCCTCCATTTATAACAAGTGAAAATACAACAGAGATGGGAAATAATAATTTACATTACTTGTCAGACAGGAAACCCACCTGAAATCAGTTGCATTGCTGATTTTACACTTTGTCCAATATTACTGAATTAAATTAGCTTCATTGTCACATGTAGTCAAATGAGTACAGTGAAAAGTTTACAGTCGCTACAGTGGACTTGTTGGGCCGAAGGGCCTGTTTCCACACTGTAATCTAATCTAATCTAATCTAATCTAATTACATTGCCATCTTAGGTACAAAGATGCCTAGGTACAGATAGGAATAAATTAGAAAACTAAAGTAGTAAAACATTCAGGATATCAATCTTTCCAACCCAGTCCATGCCAGCACCTAGCATCAAGAGAGACCTCCACCATCTAGTTCAATGAAGATTAAAAGCAGACAGTGCGTAAAATCAGTGTTATACTCAATCTCTTCAGTTTCCCAAACAACCCAAAATTTTGAGCTAATATCCTCCATCATCCTTGCAATGTTAGGGGAGCATTTCTCATATGTTTTAAAATGAAAATGGGTGAATATACCAGTCAAGAAGTGCAAAAGTTACATTTAAACATGAAATGGAAAGTGCTTAAACACTAGATACAAAAATCTGAAAGAATGGAGGTTGCTGGATATTTAAAACGAAAACAGGAACTGCTGTAAAACTTAAACCTTAAACAACATTGCTTAAGCATTATCGGTATACTGGGGCAGTCAAGAAGATTATGCAAATCAAGCTTTTCAGATTCCTGAAAATTTGTATTTTAAACCTCAAATGTTTGTTCCTCAACTTTTTACTGATGTCTGATGGCCCTGTTCATGTGCTAGCTGGCATTACATTAATTATCATGAGGGTGCTCATGTTGTATCATTTGCTATCTATAATTGTAAACAATGCTTTATATATCCTTCAGTTCTTATTCAGAAAGAAGAACATTTGCTATTAACATCCAAAAAAAACTAACAATTTTGGTGCTGATGAATTATGAAAAGGAGAAGAGCAAAAAATGTCACCTAATGGACGAGTTTTCTTTTGTCAACACTAATGGTTTGAAGTATGCATGAAGAATTTTGGAAGCAAAAGGATGTACACCTTGTTTTTGGATTGTTTCACACAATATAAAAGGGCAATTACATTATTCATAAGTGTAACATAACAATGTACACCCCTTTAACAATGGTCTGTACACTACCTCTCTTCCTGGTTTCAGAATAGTTGTACCCAACCAAAGACTCTATCTAAAGACAAGAATAGTTGGTTTTGATTTTTAAATTGTTTAATCCATTTTGATACATAATGAATCTCAAAGAACATTTGATCATTCATGGCATAAACATTCACATTTTCCTGAAAATGATGATTGAAACAATTTTATTTACTATGAAAAAACTGGAAACATCACACATAATAAGAATGGAAATGTAGTTACATTGTGGAACAATAATCGGACAAGTTCAGATGTAGCTTGCTATGTCATAACTAATACAACCTAAATAAGAATTTAGAAATTATTTTCCAGGATAGCATTATCAATCAAAAATTCTTTCTTCCTTTTATTATAGGGTATATATTTCTGCACAACTATTTTTAAAATTCATGATATTGTAAATCATTATACATGCTACTATGTACAAGCCTCTTACTAACATATATTGAAGCTTTTTTTAATATGTTCTTCTGATTTGAAGTATCACAACATGAGAGGATTTTAAAACTAAATGCAGTATAAGATGCTTGTCTGAAGAAAATAAAGGCAAAAGTATGCTATTGATGCACATTACTATTTTATTTATTGAAAAAATAATGTGTTGATATTACATAATATGGATATCAGCCGAAACTTGAAAAGAGTAGGAGTGAAGTTTTGTGGTCTTAGAAGACTAATTGGAGTTGAATTCCATGAGATAAATTTTAATTTACAAAAATACAAGGACATTATGTACTTCTTGTGACTGCCACAATGACAAAACTCTCAATTGTGCTGGTAAGCAATAATTTCACACATGCTGTAGTTTCATTGATAATTTCTCTGAAGTGTTGTTGGCAGATGCTGTAATATCAACAGCAAAGGATATTTAATACAAAGCTCTGGCTAATATTTGATTCTATTGACTGGTGAAGTAAGAGTGTGAGAGGAATGAGGAAAATTCCAGTCGTAAGAATCTAATGTTTGTGTTGAAATTACATAAATGGGTAAGAATTGTTTCACCACCACATGCAACAATATTGTATGTATATTTATAAATGAGTCCTCTGGTTGTTAGTTCAAAATAAGTCATAAATTTATCCTTTTAGATAATACATGTGAAAATATCTACAGAAAGAATAATTTTCTGCAAATTGACAATGTTGCAACACACTGGCCAGAACAATTCAACTAATCCAACAATTCAACTAATTATTAAACTGAATAGCAAATTAAATTGCAATATTGGGCTTACCTCAAATTGAATTATTTTTCTTGTCGAGGTAATTATTTTGTATCCTACTTGTATCTGAAAGATAACTTTAATTATTTGATTTTTTTTAGAAACTTCCACTTGCAGGCATCTTTTACTCACTTTAATGGTCATTATATAGGGATTTATCATTCACCATTGAAGTTTAACATACATTCAAAATATGCTTTTTAGTACTTCACAATAAGTCACTCAACAGGGCATAAACAATAGAATCTGCATTTTCTGGTTGAGCAGCTGGCTAGCAATTATTTGAGTGGCGAAATACCTGAAAGAAATATTTAAGATTGTCATTATTTGCATATAAAGGTAGTCAGCGATTCTGTATTTTGCATTTTGAAGCATTTACCCTAGACATTTGCAAACACATAACCTTTCTTAAGGTGGCCTGGTTAAGGTCTTGATACAGAAGTACAGCAGATATACCTATCCTTTTTTTCATTACACTGTCTAGTCACCCATTTGCCTCCATGTTGGACAAGAGTACATCTCAGCTGAATATTTCCTCGTATTGAAGGTTTATTTTTCTTCCAGTTTGTAAAGGTTACTGGTCTTCCATTAGTCCATCTCCATTTTCCAGAGCCAGTCTCGGCTACTAAACCTGCAATGGAAATATTTAAAAATAATACAATCTACCTTGCCAATGCGTACACTGCAATTTACATTTGACTTAATATGAACATACGCACATTTGTCTACAACACATATAATATTTTTTAACTAGATCAGTTATCATATTTTTGCAGAAGCTATATTACAAGTATTTACATTGTTAAACACTCACATATGCTCATACATGACTATCATTTATCAATAAATTGCTCCATTTCATTCTAAAACCATTGATGATGCTTCTCAAAAATGATTTGCTGTAAATGCAATCTCCTAAAATACTCCAAATTGAAGCCTGCATCCCCCTAAATGTCCTTAAAACGTTGAAGGTCAACAACAAAAATGCAAAAAAAAACTGCAGTTGATTTTGATACTTGGGTAGTTTTAAGGGATTAAAAGTAAAAGTAAAGTCACCACTGTCTTTCCACACTATAGGGCTGCTCTCTCATTAGAGAGAAATGACTGTTAACCTGAGGGTTACCACACCTAAGGTAAAGGGAGAGGTTGAGGAGGAGAGTTCTTTATGATAACTTCAACCACTAAGGAATTGAACCCACATTGCTGGCATTTCTCTGCACTGCAAACCAGCCATCCGGCCAACTGAGCAAACTGACACCAACATCCACCTTAATCACTTACTGCTTTATACAGACTGCTATAATGGTGTAAAATTCAAGGTGGAAATGATGGGAACTGGGATGGGTGATGCCATTCACTCGTAAACCTATTCTTTTCATGACTATACTCATGAAGACGAGAGCATATTTTATTCTAACCATCAGTTCAATTATAAAACTTCACATAGCACACAATGGCTAGATCCCTGACTCCTGTTTTCCAGCTGATTGCTCAACTCAACATCTTCCCATCCATTCAACCAAGATTTTGGTGTCACAGAGCATAACTATTCTTATAAAGATGTATAAATTAACTTTGCTGTGGTCTAAATGATTGAAATTAATTTGATCATGCAATAATGATATCTTGTTGAAATGGAGTAGTTCTGCTCTACACGGCAAAAAATTGAGAAATCTATAACAAAAGAAAGAGGAGCAGGACTAGGCATCTAGTCACCGTTATTATGTAAGATCATGACTGATCTGACCCTGGCCTCAATTCCTCTTCCATATCAGCTCCTCATAAGCTTCAACTCCTTGAAATGTCAAAAATCTATCTATCTCATCTTTAAATATGTACTGTGAACTAGCTCCACATTAGTCTGAGGTAGAGAATTCCAGACATTCACTGATCTCAGAAGAAATTTCTTCGCATCTCAGCTTTAAATCAGTGTCCCCTTATTCAACAACTATGTCCCTTTTCTCACCCCAAGAATGGGAACAATTTTCAGCATCTACCCTATCAAAGTCCCCAATAATCTTAAAAGTTTCAATCATTCTACCCCTTATTCTTCCAAACTGTAATGAATAAAGGCCTAACTTGTTTAGCTGTTCTCGATAAGTCAAACCCTTCATTCTAGATATGAGCCTAATGATTCTCTTTGGAACTGCTTTCAATGCCAGTACACCATTGTTAAATACCGGAACTAAAACTGTGCATAGTACTTCAGTTGTAGCCTCAACTGCACCTTATACACTTGTAACAAGATTTTCGTGTTTGTCAACTCCAAACCTGAGCAATAAAGGCCAACATTCTATATGCCTTGTTAATAACTTGCTGGACTCACATACTAACTTTTTATGTTTCACATACAAGAACACTAGATCCTATCCTCTGCAATTTTTTTGGTGTCTTTATCACCAGAAAAATAATACTCTGCCTTGTGATTCTTCCTGCCAAGTTTTTACCCACTCACTCAACCAATCTATATCCCTTTGGAGATTCCTTATGTCCTCATCACAACATGCCTTCCAGCCTGAAGAAAGGTCACTGAACCCAAAATGTTAACTCTGCTTTCTCACCACTGATGTTTATCTAAGAGTACAATGGGATCTTGATCAACTGGGCCAATGAGCTGAGGAGTGCCAGATGGAGTTTAATTTGGATAAAGGAAAGATTTTGCATTTTGGTAAGATGAACAAGGACAGGACTTATACAGTTACTGGTAGGGCCCTGGGGAGTGTTGTCCAACAGAGAGACCTTGTGGTTCAGGTACATAGTTCCTTGAAAGTTGTGTCATAAGTAGACAGGGTGGCAAAGAAGGCATTGAAGACACTTGCCTTCATTGCTCAGACCATTAAGTGCAGGAGTTGGGACATCATGTTGTGGTTGTACTGGACATTAGTGAGTCCACTTTTGGAGTACCATGTACAGTTTTGGATGCCATTCTATAGGAAGAACATTATTAAATTGAAGAGGGTTCAGAATAGATCTACAAGGATGTTAACAGGACTGGATGGTTTGAGTTATAAGGAGGGGCTGGATAGGCTGGGATGCTTTTCACTGGAGCATAGGAGGTTGAGGGGAGATCTTATAGATGTTTATAAATTCATGACGGGCATTGATAAGGTGAATAGCAAAGATCTTTTCCCTAGGATAGGAGTGTTCAAAACTAGAGGGCACAATTTTAAGGTAAGACAGGAAATATTTAAAAGGGACCTGAGAGGCAACATTTTTAGAAACACTAGTTCAGTTAAGGAAAGTTGATCAGCATGGATGAGTTGGGCTGAAGGGCCTGTGTCCATGGGGTATGATTCTAAGACTCTAATTAGGCCATTCAGCTCATCAAGTCTGCTCCACTATTCAATCATGACTCATATGTTTCTCAACCACATCCTCCTGCTTTGCCTCCCTGACCCTTGATCTCCTTACGAATCAAGAACTTATCTCTTTCTTAAATACACTCAATGACATGGCCTCCACTGCCCTTTGCGGCAAAAAGTTCCATAGATGAACTACTCTCTAGATGAAGAAATTCCTCCTCATCTCAGTTCTGAAGCTGTGCCCTCAGGGTCTAGTCTCTCCTACTCGTGGAAACATCTTTGCCATGTTCACTGTATCAAGGCCTCTCAGTATCCTGTAAGTTTCAATCAGATCTTCCCTCATCCTTTTAAACTCCAGGATGAATTTCTGCTGTACCTCTCGAAATGCCCTAGAAACTCCTGCAATGTTCTCTTCCGTGCTAGACATTCCTTATAATCATCTCTGGCCAGATCCTCCCTCATGTCTTTGTAGTTACCTTTACTCAATTGTAATACAGTTACATCTGATTCCAGCTTCTTCCTCTCAAATTGCAGAATGAATTCTATCACGTTATTGTCATTGCCCCCTTTACCATAAGCTCCCTAATTAAGTCTCCATCATTATACATCACCACATCCAGAATTACCTGTTCCCTAGTGAGCTCTACCACAAGTTGCTGCAAAGAAAATCTCATCAACTTTCCACAAATTTCATTTCTTGGGATCCACTACTAACCTGATTTTCCCAGTCCACTTGCATATTGAAGTACCCCATGATTATTGTAATAGTGTCTTTCTTACACAACTTTTCTATCTCCTCATTTATTTTCTGCCCCACATCCTGACTACTGCTTGGGGGCCGGGACATAACTCTGATCAGGATCTTTTTTCCTTTGAGGTTCCTCAACTCTACTCACACAAATTCAATACCTTCTGATTCTATGTCATTTCTTCGTATCAATTTAATTTCACTTCTTACTGCAAGGCAGCCCCACCCCCTCTGCCCATCTTCCTGTCCTTCCAATAGGATGTGTATCCTTGGATGTTTAGCTCTCAGCCCTGATCCACTTACAGCCACGTCTGTGATACTCAGAACATCGTACCCGCTAATTTCAATTTGCTCTACGGGCTCATCTCTCATTTTGCATATTGCATGTATTTAAGTACAACGCCCTAGTCCTGTGTTGACTCCCCTCCTTCTCGTAGTTGTTCCCTTATCTGCTGTACCTGAAGTTAGGTTCCTGACGCCTTCCATGCTCTATATCTTAATACTTGTTCTGGAAACTTTAATAACATCTGCTGAGCCTTCCCCCCTTGAACTTTTTCCATTATTCTCATTAGTACCTTGCTAATCTGATGTCTTTGGGATGTTTATAATGTCCTCCACAGCGAAGACTGATGCAAACTATTGATTTAAATTATCTGCCATTTCCCTTATTTCTATTATCAAATATGCAGTTGCATCCACCAAGGGAGTCATACTCATTCACTCTTTGTGTCATAAATTGACCAGTTTTGATTAGAATTTTTACTGTAGGTAAAGTCTAAGGTACTTGCATAGTCTGTTACAGAGTTAAAATTTAATCTGTGGTTTTGGTTACAAATGCTTTAAATTTTCCCCAAAAATTGAACATTTTGCATCAGAAGCCCACCCAAAGACAAATTCAAATGCTGTTACTTCAATGTACTGTATTTCTACCCTTAAGAAGAATGTATATATATCACAATTCCCGAATTTCTGTCCATATACATACCAATCCAAAATGACTGTCTTCTGGCAAACTTCCAAAGCCATTTCAGTTCTGTTCTGGAATGTACACTGACTAAATTAGCATTAAACCTATACACAGAAAATAACAAGAATTAATTACCATCCCTATCTTTAAAAAGTAACTGTTTAACATATTATAATTTACATTTTGACAATGCCAGAAGATGACAATAGAGGTAGATTCTAATAAGAAGCATTATATTATTAAAAGCTAATATTAAAATAATTATCGGGGATAAACTGCAGAAGGTAGTGTGCAAAGTGCTTTCTTATGTTGACTATTTGGCTTACTTTATATTCTGTATCAGTTTGAAAATAAATATTGGGAAGCATTTAAATCATATAAATGCACCCATAACCCCGAAATATCCAAAGGTGCTTTTTAGCCAATTAAGAACTTCTAATTAATTACTACACTGATGGAACATTAGTTGAGGGTTCAACTGAAACATAGCACCTCTAATCATTCAGTGTTCCCTCAGTGCTACACTGGATTGTCAGCCTAGATTTTGTACTCAGGTCTCTAGAAGGGGACTTGAACCTATAATACCTGAGGAGGAAGTGCCATCCTGCATATAGACTGCTATTATTTCAGCATCTTGTTAATCAAGTAGCCATCGTCCATCTACTTCACATTACTCAGACTACGTTTTCATAGTATTGTTACTTCCTCTTTCTCCTTGAAATCAAGAAGATTTGCTGAAATCAAGACCTTTGCATCATCTCCTAGTTTAATTACTTTTTATAATGATATTCAAAACTTAAGTCATCCACCTTAAGCTCAAGCTAAGTTCTATGTTCATTCAGTCTTTCATCTTTCTACAATGTAACAGTTTTCAAAATCCAAACTTGGCTTCACTCAATTATGATACTACGACTTTTCCAATTTTCTATCCTATGCATTTCAAGAGTTGGTGATATCTCAAATTATACACCTTGCCTCCTTAACTAAAATGTGAGTTGTAGTACACTCATCCAGAATAACATATTACTAAATCAGTTACCAGATCTAGGAATATATAAAATAGGTTACAGATGCTTTTATGTCAATGTTATCAATTCACTAAACAAAGGGCTAATTAAATATAGGTCTGAAGTATGATACAAAACTTATCAACATAGTAATTTACTGTAAATTAATACATATTATTGAATAAAATCTTGTGTAGTAACACCAACATGTTTTTAACTCAAAATTCATCAACTCTAGTATTGGAACAGTCATAGTAATGCAGTTCCTGATAAAAAGAGATTAGAACTGCCCATTATTCTTGAGAGAACAGTCCTTTGCTTTCTTATCATTAATTGTCTACTACTGGCTTAAACTTGATATCCTTAAGTAGATGCCTTAGAGGTTTTGAAATGAACTTCACTGAGTGAATCTTTATTAATCAGTTGACAGGAATTGCTCACATTTGTCTACAGGCCATTTCAGCTCCTTGCCAGGTTGCATTTCTCTCAGGATTCAAAATATAACAATGTTTCTTGTGCTGGGTCCAGCCTGAAGGACATTCCATTTGTTGATTTGCCTGTAAGTATGCAAAATTGTAATTGCTGCTTAACATTTGTTTCAAATATGCTGTAGTTTTCAAATAAAAGTAATTGAAATCTCCTTGACTCTGAGGTAGACCAAAAATGTATACTTTTTGAAACTTTTTAAAACTCTAAGCACTGAGGATATGCAGAACACATGCAGGAAATGAACATTACGCCAGGTTTAATCCGTCCTTCTGTTCTGAGTTAGTGGATCTCAACCAGGGCACTGGGGCAGGGAACAATAATTAGATACATGGCCCCAAGGCTAAGGAGGGAAACAAAGTCATGTTCCCATCCTGATTACAATCTAATGGCCCTTCCTGGAAACTGAGTACTTGGACATTAAATGAGAAGATAACCATGTTTAGTCATGATGTACTCTGTGGTTTCAATGTTTACTGTCTTGGCCTCAAACGTAGAGCATGATTACTTTTGGGAGGTACTAAGTGCTGCTACCTCTAATAGAACTACACTACGGTTTAAGCTTTCATAGGACATGGATGACAACAGGAAGAAAGTGAAACAACCTCTCTGCTATTATCAAGTGGAAAACACCACTGCTCAATGTCTGTGTTGGCAGAAATTTAATGCCCTCCCCCAAAGGAAATTGGAGATAGGGGCATTTCATGTGCTCGGAGAAAGTGAGAACTGCAGATGCTGGAGATCAGAGTCAAAAGGTATGGTGCTGGAAAAGCACAGCTCCGAGGAGCAGGAGAATCGACGTTTCGAGCATAAGTTCTTCATCAGTGCATTCCATGTGCTGAAAGGGTAACGATTCGGAACCCTGCAATGTTCTCACCTCTGCCCCAGTTAAATCCATGGCAGAGAGGCTCATGGAAACCCAGCCCAGCCCACTGACAATTGAAATTATTGAGTGGATAATTAATACCCATTTAAGGATCTCTTCCTGCCACTTCTGGAATTTAACCAGAAGCTGGCTAGGCAGTCACCTTGTAGAAAACCCAGAAGGCAAGCTTGTTCAGTGGGGATCGAGAGAGGGTTAAGGGACCCAGCTCCAAGAAGGATGGGCAGTTGCCCACTGAGAGCCACCTCTCCTGCTCTTGATATGGATTCCATTTCCTCCACTCCATGATCCTCAAGGTGTGCTTATTCTCCTATAGCCGAAATCACTCAGTAATCGTAAACCTCTCCCTCATGCATCACCAGATGACGCCTCTACTCTTCCAGTGGCATGGCCTGCAACTGGCAGGTGCAGGTCTCTGGTTGGCTGCAGTCCCGGGTAGTAAGATATCTGCCTCCAGTGCCTTTTGTCCTGGGGAAGGCCTGCCACTTACCACTTAATACCAGTGGACTTCTCAAGAAGGGAAGAAGTTTCTGTTTACTTGCCAACCAATGGGTGAGATCCCATCACCTACATGGAATGCATTGCTCTTTAAAGAAAAATAATTTGCTGTACTCTTTGCTTGTCCCTAACTGTCCAGAGGGCAGTTAAGAGTCAATCACATCACTGAGGATCTGGAGTCACGTGTAGGCCAGACCAGGTAAAGATGACAGTTTCTTTCTCGGAAAGGACACTAATGCACCAGGTCGGTTTTTCTGACAATTGACAATGGTTTCATGATCATCTTTAGACTCTTAATTCCGGGGATTTGTTTTTAATTGAATTCAATAAAATCAGCTGCAGTTTTGACCATAATTCTGGGTATCCCATTTTAAGATGTTCTCAAGGCCTTTGAGGAGATAAAGATGAGATTAGGATTGATGGTTATTATGAGGAGAAATTAGGTAACCTGAGATTGTACAGTAGGGGACATTCATAGAGATGTACAGCATGGAAACAGACCCTTCGGTCCAACCCGTCCATGCCGACCAGATATCCCAACCCAATTTAGGCCCATACCCCTCCAAACCCTTACTATTCATACACCCATCCAAATGCCTCTTAAATGTTGCAATTGTACCAGCCTCCACCATTTCCTCTGGCAGCTCATTCCATACATGTACTATCCTCTGCGTGAAAAAGTTGCCCCTTAGGTCTCATTTATATCTTTCCCCTCTCACCCTAAACCTATGCCCTCTAGTTCTGGACTCCCCCACCCCAGGGAAATGACTTTGCCTATTTACCCTATCCATTCTCCTCATAATTTTGTAAATCTCTATAAGGTCACCCCTCAGCCCCCAATGCTCCAGGGAAAACAGCCCCAGCCTGTTCAGCCTCTCCCTATAGCTCAAATCCTGGCAACATCCTTGTAAATCTTTTCTGAACCCTTTCAAGTTTCACAACATCTTTCCGATAGGAAGGAGACCAGAATTGCACACAATATTCCAACAGTGGCCTCACAAATGTCCTGTACAGCCGCAACATGACCTCCGAACTCCTGCACTCAATACTCTGATCAATAAACGAAAGCATAACAAACACCTTCTTAACTATCTTACCTACCTGTGACTCCACTTTCAAGGAGCTATGAACCTGCACTCCAAGGTCTCTTTGTTCAGCAATACTCCCTCAGTGTATTCGTCCTGCTAAGATTTGCTTTCCCAAAATGCAGCACCTCGCATTTATCTGAATTAAACTCCATCTGCCACTTCTCAGCTCATTGGCTCATCTGGTCCAGATCTTGTTGTAATCTGAGGTAACCCTCTTCTCTGTCCACTACACCTCCAATTTTGGTGTCATCTGCAAACTTACTAACTGTATCTTATGCTCGCATCCAAATCATTTACGTAAATGACAAAAAGTAGAGGACCCAGCACTGATCCTTGTGGCACTCCACTGGTCACAGGCCTCCAGTCTGAAAAACAACCCTCCACCACCACCCTCTGTCTTCTACCTTTGAGCCAGTTCTGTATCCAAATGGCTAGTTCACCCTGTATTCCGTGAGATCTAACCTTGCTAGTCAGTCTCCCATGGGGAACCTTGTCGAACGCCTTACTGAAGTCCATATCTACCACTCTGCCCTCATCAATTCTCTTTGTTACTTCTTCAAAAAACTCAATCAAGTTTGTGAGACATGATTTCCCATGCACAAAGCCATGTCGATTATCCCTAATGAGTCCTTGTTTTCCAAATACATGTACATCCTGTCCCTCAGGATTCCCTCCAACAACTTGCCCACCACTGACGTCAGGCTCATAGTCTATAGTTCCCTGGCTTGTCCTCACCACCCTTCTTAAACAGTGGCACCACGTTTGCCAACCTCCAGTCTTCCGGCACCTCACTTGTGACTATTGATTATACAAATATCTCAGCAAGAGGCCCAGCAATCACTTCCCTAGCTTCCCACAGAGTTCTTGGGTACACCTGATCAGGTCCTGGGGATTTAACCACCTTTATGCGTTTCAAGACATCCAGCACTTCCTCCACTGTAATATGGACATTCTGCAAGATGTCACCATCTATTTCCCTACAGTCTATATCTTCCATATCATTTTCCACAGTAAATATTGATGCAAAATACTCATTTAGTATTTTCTCCATTTTCTGCAGCTCTATACAAAGGCCGCTTTTCTGATCTTTGAGGGGCCTTATTCTCTCCCTAGTTATCCCTTTGTCCTTAATGTATTTGTAAAAACTCTTTGGATTCTCTTTAATTCTATTTGCCAAAGCTATCTCATGTCCCCTTTTTGACCTCCTGATTTCCTTCTTAAGTATACTCCTACTTCCTTTGTACTCTTCTAATGATTCACTCGATCTATCCTGTCTCTACCTTACATATGCTTCCTTCTTTTTCTTAACCAAACCCTCAATTTCTTTAGTCATCCAGCATTCCCTATACCTACCAGCCTTTCCTTTAGCCCTGACAAGAATATACTTTTTCTGGATTCTTGTTATCTCATTTCTGAAGGCTTCCCATTTTCCAATCGTCCCTTCACCTGCGAACATCTGCCCCCAATCAGCTTTTGAAAGTTTTTGCCTAATACCATCAAAATTGGCCTAATTACCGTCAATAGAAGTTTTCAAAATTATGAAGTATTTGATTGAATAAATAAAGACAAATGGATTCCATTGGCAAATGGGTTGACAATTAGATATCAGAGATTTAAAATTATTTGCAAAAGAGTTAGGGGGGATCTAAGAGAAATATTTTTGCACAGAGGGTTGTTAAAACCTGAAGCATGAAAACTTGAAAGAGGTGGAAGTAAATTCCAGCAGAATTTCTGAAAGCTGATTGGAAATGTATTGAAGAGGAGTAATTTGGAAGGTGTCTCAGTGTATTAAAAAGTTCTTTGAAAGAGACAGTACAAACATTGCAAACCTGAATAGCCTGTTTCTAAGCCATGAGAATCTATGATTTTACAATTGCAGACTTATCATCCTTACTCAAAAAGCCATTATGGATATTGATTCCCGTGGTGTGAATGCTTTATTTACTACTGCAGTAAGCATTTCCAGATCCTTGGTAGCATTATCATTATCCTCGAACCTACATTCAACCCAGTGGAATACAGCCGTGTTAGAAAATGGCTGGAAACTAAAGACCCAACTTTGTGAAGATCAGACATGTCTTCTAGGACTTTTCCCAGCAAATTCTTTCTGCCCTCCTGTCAAGTTTCAATACATTCATCAGTCTCTGGGCTCTGATAGCTGCGTTCTTGTAAACTAATATTGTCTCATTCATTGTGCACATAAATGCTTTCACACATATTTCCGTCAGTCAGTTGGTCCTGGATAACTATCAGTGATGCAAATTTTTTATTTTTTATTTTCAAAATCCAATTGTCTCTGCTACTTGTGATTCTGCCTGGGGAGGGAATACTACTTGGAACTTTATAAAGAGTCATAGAGTCATACACCTTGGAAACAGACCCTTTGGTCCAACTAGTCCATGCCAATCATGTTCCCAAACTAAACTAGTCCCACCTGCCTGCATTTAGGTGTATGATTCAGTGGTCCTTTATTTACACATTTGTATCTGATATGAAATGCTTCAATTGTTGTCACTATGAAACCTATTTCAAGGTCTAATCAGATTGAAAATGACTTACTTTCTTCTAATCTTTATTAAAAATAGTTTGGCATACATGTACAACATGAGATTGGAACACATGGAATACCCAAAGATCAGAAAGGAGGGATTCCTTATACCATGGCATCAGGTTATTACAAACATACAGGGAAATTAAGGTTAAACAAGGGAAATTTTGTTGAGGAATAAAGCTTGCAATTTACACTGGATTGACAAGTCCTTTATCTGTCTGTTCCTTCTTTCTATGTGATCACCTTCCCCAAAAGACACCCTTTGTTTCCCCAAGGGAGTCTCCTTGACCGCCCTGCACAGCACCACCCCTCTCCATTGCCATCTACCACTAAAAGTCCCATTACGCATAGTTGAAAGTAACCATGGCTGCCTATAAATGGAGCCACAGAGATGGACAATACAGAATCAGACCCTTCAGTCTAACTCATCCATACTGACCCGATATCCTAAATTAATCTAGTCCTGTTTGCCAGCACTTGGCCCATATCCATCTCAACCCTTCCTATTCATATATCCATCCATATGCATTTTAAATGCTGTAATTGTACCAGTCTCCACCAATTCCTCTGGCAGTTCATTCCATATATCCACCACCCTTTGCTTGAAAAAATGTGCATTAGGTCCCTTTTAAATTTTTCCCCTCTCACCCTAAACCTATGCCCTTTTGTTCTGGACTCACCCAACCCAGAGAAAAGACCTTGTCTATTTACTCTATCCATGTATAAACCTCTATAATATCACCCCTCAGCCTCTGATACTCCAGGGAAAACAGTCCCAGCCTATTCATCCTCTCCCTTTAGCTGAAACCTTCCAACCATAGCAACATACTTGTAAATTGTTTCTATACCCTTTCAAGTTTCACAACATCCTTCCTATAGAAGAGAAACCAGAATTGCACACAATATTCCAAAAGTAGCCTCAACAATGTCCTGTACAGCCTCAACGTGATCTCCCAATTCCTACACTCAATGTTCTGACCAATAAAGGAAAGCATCCTAAACACCTTCTTCACCATCATATCTATCTGAGACTCAATTTTCAAGGAGCTATGAACCAGCACTCCAAGGTATCTTTGTTCATGATGAATGTCAATCTTCAATATGCATTTAGGAATCCAAAACCAAATTGGGTGTTTGAGTTAATGCTTAAACTGTACATTCCTGAAAATGAGTGGATCTATGACCTTGGCAATTCCAGGGTCCATCCACTATAAACACCTGCTGTAAACCCTGAGAAACTGTCAGGTGTTGTGATATATCTCCACTTTCTTAGAGACTAATGAGTACTTGTGCAACAAGGAGTGCATCTCAGGTCTTCTTGTAATGGAACGTTTGGGAATTCTACAGCTTGCTGCAATGAAGAATGATATCCCAGCTTCTTACACTTCCTCCTATCCCCCACAAACACAACAGATTGAAATACCATTATTAATAATGTGAAAATAAAAGGTTAGTTGGCGTTCTTTCATTATACACTCAGCCTGCTCCATCAGGTGGGGCCCATTTCTGCTCTTTGGCTGGATTCAGTAGTTGTATTGCTTGCATGCAGAAATTCTTCTGTTTGGAGTCTTTACTTCTGTGCCTTTTGACACCACAGAACTTATAACAGACAGACAAACTTTCTGCTCCTTTCATGTCAACTGAATCTGCCATTTAAAGATGTAGCCAATTAATCTGGGCCATAACTACAGTCCTTTCATCAAGGATGTGCACAAGGAAGCAACACGAATACTTTTGCTCCTTTACACAGAAGCTAGCAAATGCTATAAGTCCTGCTTTAACAGATAAAAACAAAGAAAGAACTGTAGAATTAAAAATCACTCTGGAGAATCATTTTCCCTCAACTTGTGTAGGAGTTGTAAGGAATGATAACATCTACCTGGTTGTTGTTGCTGATTGATTGAATGTTTTCAGCTTTCGATGGGAGGTCTTTCTGGAGCAAGTCTGGTGCCTGATATTCTCTGGTTTGAGAGAAGTCAGGCAATTTTCCTTCTTCAATTCTTATTGGCACCATCCCATGGTACTAACAAAAACAATGTAGTGGAAATCATTTAAAATCAAAATCATCTGCATGCTGTTTCTCACAATGTACGTTTTAATCCCTCTGTTACATCTCTGTTGTAATTCTTTAATTGTTAAACATTATTGAATAAAATGTTGAAATGCAAATATGCATATTTTCAGAAAAACTTACTCTCCACACAATCTCCCCATTCTCTCTCTGAATTGATGAGGGAGGAATCTGCAAACAATTGCAAGTTAAATTACTCAGCTTTATAATCACAACAGGCAAAATGAATTATGAAAAAAAAATGTCAGATAAACAATAATGATTTTTCAATTTCCTACTGTTATGATGATTAGGAGATTATAATATCTTAATGCATATTTCATATAAAAAGAAATCAGTGAGAGGAACAATCAAGATTGTATCTCTAACACTTTAACTGGAAATTGTTATTTTTCCATACCACTCCGCTGCTTCCAAAAGCCTGAAGTTGTGTACTGGGTGTCACTGGAGAGACATCATCTCTGATCCGTGTTCCATAATAGTCCAAAAAATGGTCCATATGAGGAACATCGCCCCTTGGAGGGTGAGTATGACGATTCTTGTGCAGATCGGGGTCTGTGAATAATCTTTCTCTCTCATTGAATATTCCTTCTTTTTTATCAGTGGGTGAGTTGGCAGATGTCTTTGTGAGTTCACTTAAACCACTGTCCATGTGACCATTATAATCATCTCCTCTTGTTTTCAAATCAGTATGATCACATCTGCCTGTAGAGAGATAATTTTAGAAATTTGCCCACAGGCATTAGGTTTTGTGGAACAGATTTCTCTGTTCTTGTTGTTGAGATGACTGGATTGTCTGGGCAAGTAAGAATGAGACAATCAAGTGGAGAAAACTCCAGAATCGTGATTCACTGCCAAATTAAATTAATGGACAGAAATTTGGATGGGTTTGCACTCTTTCATAAGAAACAGGAGCAGAAGTATACCATTCAGTCCACTGAGTCTGCGCCATCATTCAATGAGATCACAGACCATAAGATACAGAAGCAGAATTAAACCATTTAGTCCACTCTGCCATTTGATCATGGCTGATATCTTTCTCAAATCCATTCTCCAGCCTTCTCCCCATAATCCCTGATACCATTTTTAATCAAGAACCTATCTTAGGCACAGTCAATGACTTGGCTTCTAAAGATTCACGACCTTCTGGCTGAAGAAATTCCTCCTCATGTCATTTCTAAAGGGTCGTCCCTTTTATCCCCATTCTCTGTCTACTGCTAGTCTGCGAATCCTCTATCTATGCTAGTACCTTGTCCCTAACACCATTGGCTCTTGTCTTATTTAGCAAACTCTTGCATGGCACCATGTCAAAGTTGTTTTGGAAATCCAAACAGATCATGTACACTGGCTCTCTTTTGTCTAACTTGCCCGTTACCTCCTCAAAGAGTTCTAACAGATTTGTCAGGCATGGTGTCCCTTTTGATGAAGCTGGTCTGACTAAGCCCTATTTTTCCATTTCCAAGAACTCCACAAACTCTTCCTTAATAATGTAGTATAAAGTCCTAATAACAATTGAGGTCAAGCTAACTGGCCTGCAGTTTCCTGTCTTCTGCCTCCTTCCCTCCTTAAATTGAGGTGTTACTTTAGGCATTTTCCAGTCCTCTGGAATCCTCACTGATTCCAGCAATTCTTGCAAGATAACCACCAAAGCGTCTACACTCTCTTCAGCTATCTCCTTCAGAACTCTATGGTGTCATCCATCTTGTATGGAAGTTTATCCACACCTTCAGACCTTTCAGCTTCCCCAGCACATTTTCCTTAGTGATTGCCAATACACTCACCTCTGTCCCCTGACTCTCTTGAAGTTCTGGTATGCTGCTGGTGTCTTCCATTATGAAGAATGATGCAAAGTGCCTGTCCAGTTCCTCCGCCATTTCATTGTTCCCTGATACTACTTCGCCAATTCAATCTCCAGTGGTCCAATATCCACTCTTGCCTTTTATATATCAGAAAAAATGTTCTTGCAATCTTCTAAGTTATGAGGTAGGTTACCCTCTTATGTCATCTTCTGCCTCCTTATTGTTATTTCAGTTGTCCTCTGGTTTTTAAAGACTTCCCAATCATTTGGCTTCCCACTAATCTTCAGCACATTATATGCTTTACTTTTTGGCTTTTGTACTGTCCTTGACTTTCTTTGTCAGCCATGGTTGCCTCATACTCCACTTAGTAAGTTTCTTTTTCCTTGGGATCAATTCCTGCTGTTTCTTCTGAATTACCCTTCCACAGAAACTCCTGCCATTGCTGTTCCACTGTCTTCCATGCCAAGCTCCTTGTCTAATCAACTCTGGCCAGGTCCGTTCTCATTTCTTTGTAGTTACCATTACTCAACTGATATGCCATTACACCTGATTCCATCTTCTCCCTCTCAAGCTGCAGGGTAAATTCTGTCATATTATGATCACTGCTCCCTAGGATTTCCTTCACCATAAGTTCCATGATCAAGTTTGCCTTAATACACATCACAAAATCCAGAACAGTCTGTTGCCTAGTGGGCTTCCCCACATGCTACTCATAGACAGTCCACAAATTCCTTTTCTTGGGATCCACTACTAACCTGATTTTCCCAGTCCACTTGCATATTGAAGTAGCCCATAATTATTATAATACTGTCTTTCACACATCTTTTCTATCTCCTGATTTATTTTCAGCCCCATATCTTGACTACTGCAATGAGGCTTGTACATGACTCCCATTGGAGTGGTTTTCCTTTGAGAGTCCTCAACTTTATACACACAGATTCCATGCCATCTGATTCTATGACATTTCTTGGTATCAATTTACTTTTACTTCTTACTGACAAGACAATCCCACCCCTTAGCCCATCTGCCTATCCTTTCAATAGAATGTGTATCCTTGGATGTTTTGTTCCCAGCCCTGATCCCTTTGCAGCCACATCTCTGTGATGCCCAGAACATCGTACCTGCCAATTCCATTTGCACTACAAGCTGAATTACCTTGTTCTATATACTGCGTGCATTTAGGTGCAATGCCTTTAAACCCCTCTCATAGTTGCCCCCTTAAGTGCTGTATCTGAAGTTAAATTTCTGACCTTTTCCATATGCTCTGTGCTATTACTTGTTCTGGAAACTTTAATAACCTCTGCTGAGCCCTCAGTCCCTTTAACAATTTCCATGGAACTGAACTCCCCCGCCTCCACCCCACCCCCCCAGCACTGATCTCTGTGGCACTCTTATAATTACAGCTTGCCCCTCTTATCCCAATACACCGTCTTCTTTTAGTTAGCTGATCTTCTGTCCATAGTAAATATTCTACTGCCAACACCATGGGCTCTTATTGTAAAAATTAGCCGAATACATGGTACCTTATTGTATGTCTTTTGAATTTCTACATATAGTAAACCCATTGCTTTTCTTGTATATATCCTGCTTGTTGCATCCTAAAAAAGTCTAGTAAATTTGTCAGGCATGACTTCCCTTTCATGAAGCTATGCTGACTCTGCTTGATTATATTATGTGTTTCTAAAAGGTCTGCTATTAAATGCTTCATAATGGATTCTAACATTTTCCCAATTACACATGTTAAACTATCTGCCTATGATTACCCATGTTTTGTCTTCTTCCTTTTCTAAATAAATTTATTACCTGGGCAGTTTCCGAATCCCTGTTCAACCCATCAAGTCTGTATGACGAAAAATGCACCACTAGCTACATTAGTCCTGCCTTCCTGCACTTTGCCTATAGCCTTGAATGCTATGACACTTTAAGTTATCATCCAAGTACTTTTTAAAGGTAAGATTTCTTGCCTCAGCTACCCTCCCATGCAAAGCATTCCAGACCCCCACCACACTCTGGATGAAACAGTTTTTCCTTAATCCTATCTAAACCTCCTCCCTTTTTAGCTTAAAATTATACCCAATGGTTACTGACCCTTCAACTAAGAGGAACAGTTACTTCCTATTCACCCTTTTCACACCCCTCACAACCTCAAACACTTCCACCAGGCCCCCCCGATCTCAACTTTCTCTGATACAAAGAAAACAAGCTGAGTTTATACAGCCTCTCTTCATACTTAAAATGTTTTCAGGGAAAATCCCAGTGTGTCCCCTTTGCACTCCCCCCACTGCAATGATGTCCTCCAGTAATGTAATGACCAGTACTGCACACAATTCTACAGCTGTTGTAGGCACGTTTCCTATATGCTTTTTTAATTATTCACTTAACCTAACAAGCCACCTTTGGGATCTGTGGACAAGCACCCCAAGATCTCTCTGTTACTCTGAGCTTCTTCGCCACCTGCCATTTATTGAGTACTCCCTTGTCGTTGCATTTCCTCTAAAGTGCATCAGCTTATATTTATCAGGGTTAAATTCCACCTGCTACTTATTTGTCCATCTGACCAGTCCATTTATACCCTTCTGTAACCTAACACCTTCCTCTTCACTATCAACAACCTGGCAATCTTACTTATCAATCTCCCCATGTTCTCATTCTAACATTTTCCCAATAACATATGTTAAACTATCTGCCTATGATTACCCATGTTTTGTCTTCTTCCTTTTCTAAATAAATTTATTACCTGGGCAGTTTCCGAATCCCTGTTCAACCCATCAAGTCTGTATGACGAAAAATGCACCACTAGCTACATTAGTATTACAAACAATAAGGGACCCACCAATGAACCCTGTGATACACCACTACACACTAGGCTCCAGTAACACAAACAGCTTTCCAATATCCCTTTCTGCCTCCTTTCTTGGATTCCTGAAAGATTACCACCAGTGTATCCATTATCTCTGTTGCTGCTTCCTTTAATAGCCCAGGAACTATCCTGTCATGTCCATGTAACTTATTGGTTTTTAACCCCATTGCCTTCTCCTGGCCCAATTTTCCAATATTTACTGCATCTCAATGATCCAATAATCCTTGGCTCTGGAATAAGATATTCTGTCCTTGGAGGTTCATAAAGATTTCTGCAAAATTCATTGAGGTTGCCTCTTCTCCACCATACAACCCAGTTTTCAATCAATGAAAACTGCTGAATAAAGCAACAAACAAATCTGGATAAACTGAGAGAGGGAAATGTTCCAGGAGATTTTGATGTCACCAGTTGCAGCAGGCAGTAAAGAAAGCAAACCATATGTTGGCCTTCATAGCGAGAGGATTTGAGTTACAGGTATAATGTCTTGCTGAAATTATACAGGGCATCTTCACGCAGAGAGCGCTGAGCTGTGGAATTCACTGCCACAGAAAGTGGTTGAGGCCAAAACATTACGTGCTTTCAAGAAAGAGGTGGATATAGGTTTTGTGGCTAAAGGATTCAAAGGGAGGAAGGGTGGGATTTGAATATTGTTCTTGATGCTCAGCCATGACCATATTGCATGGGGGAGCAGATCTGAGGGGTTGGATAGCCTGCTCCTGCTCTTATCTTATAGGTTTCTACATTGATACAAAGAGAGAAGAGCTTCTTTGGTGCTGTTGGAGTCCCATGGCTTAAAATGTCATTAGGGATTTGATTTGAAAGTAGAAGAGATGGAAAATTTGCTTGATTTGAAAAATCTGATCAGAAACGAATGCTTCCTTATCTGATCACGAGGAAGCAGGTTCACCAGAAAGTCATAAGCCACTTACAAATTGTGATTCCCCCACTTGCTGTGGGTACCCTACTCAGAGGCAAAAGTGAGGACTGCAGATGTTGGAAACCAGAGCTTAGATTAGCGTGGTGCTGTAAAAGCACAGCAGGTCAGGCAGCATCCGAGGAGCAGGAAAGTCAACATTTCGGGCAAAAGCCATTCATCAGGAATGGAGGCAGGGAGCTTCCAGGGTGGAGATATAAGTGGGGGTGGTGTGGCTGGGGAGAAGGTAGCAAAGAGTAGAATAGGTGAATAGGGGTGGGATGGAGGTGATAGGTCAGAGAGAACTCTTTGCTACCTGCCCCCACCCTCCTCACTGACCTATCATCTCTATCCCCACCCCCATTCACCTATTGCACTCTTTGCTACCTTCTCTACAGCGCTCCCCACACCCCGCCCCACACTTATCTCTCCACCTGGGAGGCTCCCTGCCTCCATTCCTGATGAAGGGCTTTTGCCCGAAACATCGATTTTTCTGCTCCTCAGATGCTGTCTACCCTACCCAGAGGTCAACCTGATTGACAGGCTTAACCTCTATTCCAGAGATCAGCAAGTTATGAAGGCTCTGTTTCAGCAAGCAAGTCTGTACATGAGACTGGGGAAAGCTGGGGCAGTTGACCAGGGTGGAAGGGGAAAAGGTGTGGTAGAAGATGGGCATTGATCTGAAGAAGTTTGAACAAGAATGCGGGTGGTGGAGAAGAAGGATTCATTAGGCTAGTGTGGAGTTACCAACAGCAGGGGGTCAACTGGGGATAGGCAACAGGGATTTTATCAGGTGGGATCTCCAGGGATTCAATCAAAGTGGTATTGATAAAGGAGCAGAAGAGATTAAATTGGAGGATGCGAAAGGAAAAGTAAAAGATTAATCAGGTGACCCTCAAGCTCGTTGAGGGAAGGGAGTGGCAGATCCAAAGCAGAAGCTTAAGGCCTTGTAGTTGGGTCAATGGCAAAGAGAGGTGATGGGTTGGAGACTTGAGGCCTCCGGGAGATAGAATGTTGAATGCCTCAAGGTAGAAGACCTCAGGACTTGTTATAACTTGGGTGATTGGGGGAGGGTGTAGTACTGCAAAATAAATGAGGCTATCTGGAGAGAGGAATCAAAGTTCAAAGGCAGGAATGAGATTGGGCTGAGAGAGTTGCAAAATACTGTTTGATGAGAAGAGTGCTGTATAATTTCAAATTGCTGTTGTTTAAACTAAATGTATTTCATGCTTGTTGCATGAGCCTTGGTATTTATAACTGATACCTCCACGCAAATCCACAATTTCCACCAAAGAGACATCCTTCTGCCCAAGGATGGCATTCGTTGGTGTCTTCAGCTGCACCTTCAATTTTTCATTATTCTCTTCAAGTCCATCATCACGTATAAAAATATTCCACACCTTTATGGAAATACCTATGTTCAAAGATTACACTTTAATTATAGGTGATCATATCCATTAACTTTCTTCTCTACAACATATGCAAACTGTTTTCACATTGCTTAGAGGACAAGACAAACCATTCATTTCTTTTCTCTTTGTTCTCTGGGTGTCACCAATATTTAGACATGAGGTTTTGTGAAAATTTCACTGTTAATAAAAGTATTGGGAACCTTGAATTCACAATTGCAGATATGGTTCCAATCAAGAACGTTGTGTACTTATTGTTACTTTTAGATTGTTTTCTATAACACTTGTCCTTTTCTAATTCTATCTGATCATTTGGCAACTCTTTTGAAATATGGTGAAAATTGCATTAGCAAACTTCAAAACTTAGATCATGGATGAAATATTTTTTTTCCAATGCAATAAACTAAAAATGGTTGCAGCCATCAGATGACTACAGGTTGAGTCAACTCATGAAGCCATCAATAAATAACATCCAGTGTTAACCAAAATTAACCTCTTTATCAAAAGGCATTGAAACGCGGGTTTGACTTACGTTTTTATTGATAATTTTCATATTTTGAGATGAAAGACTTGGAGAGGAAGAAACAGGAAAGATAGCCTGATAGGACTGTCTGCTGCTCACCCCCAAGGCTGTAATGGAGCTCAAATTCCCTGAGTCACAAGTGAATGACTGACAGTGACTAAGCTGTATGTGAACTGTACCCTTGACAGACAGCTCTCCCATCCTCACGTACATTGAGATATTATTTCCCACCCAGTGAGGTCCGTACTGACAAGCATTGTCTGTGTGTTTGTGCTAAAGAGCATGGTCAGTAAGCATCTGGCTGGAGCACCACTGTAATAACAAGCTTTTCACAGCATGGTAAGGAATGGATGTTGTGAGCATGTAGCTAGGTGCAAAGTGAGTGATCGATGAGAGAGAAAGTGAGTCACCCTGAGGACCCTCATTCCTGATGAAGGGCTTATGCCCAAAACTTTAATTTTCCTGCTCCTCAGATGCTGCCTGACTTGCTGTCCTTTTCCAGCACAACACTCTCCACCCTGAGATGCAGCCTCTTCAAATTTAGGAGCTGGCTGCCTGCCAGGTGTGTAAAATGCCCTCTTGAAGTCTTTCAATGTTAGTGCCCTGCAATGTGAGTCTGTGCTTCCTGAACGATGTGATGCTGTGGCCAATGAGTGGAGTTGGCATATATCAGATACCAATGAATGAGTGATGCATGCAGTTGATGCTCATTGATCATTAAATACTAGTTGGTCATGTGCAATATGGAGGTTGTACAGAGCAAGCAGCAAGTTGAATTTGCCAGGTAACTGCTCTAGTTTCCACGTTGAGATTCCTTGATCTCTAGCTGATTTGACAAGATTGATAAGATAGACAGCTGAGTATTAATAAGGTGATCTGGACCATCAATGAGGCATTTAAAAAGCAATAATTCCCCACTATTGGCAACTCACTACTACCTAGCAAGAATCTTGCCATGTGGTTTATGAAAAACATTGTGAAGGGCCTTGTCAGACTTGTCATCTGATTCTTCCACAAATCTCACCATAGCCCACATCCTTTAGAGCCCTATAAAATTCTGCCATTATGTCTTTTTTTCCATAGGATCATTGTAGTTATTCCTGTACTTCCATTTAAATAAATTGGTTTGTTGTTTTGCAGTTCCACTCAGCTACAATGAATGCTTTTCAGTCCAACTTTAATTTAAAAAAAAGATGAGGTTAGTTTGTATGATACTACAGTAGTTAAGGTTTCTGGACACATCAGCTACAATATTGGATCATCTACTGTCCATTTTTCAGGACATAAATTGACGCTGGAGAGGTGACTGTGACATATGCCTCATATTCCCTTATTTCGCCAAGGGAGAACCCTGTAAATCAAATGGATCAAGTAGCCTAGGTCATCCAGGCTGCACACATGAAACAATCTCCAGTTCTGTTTCCTATTTCGGACCCTTTTCTGTATTGAATCATGTCTGATTATGGGTTGTGCACATTGGGCTGGGAGCAATCAAATCATTGGTCCTTAAAGAGATTGTTGGAATCTGCCACAAAAAAAGCAATGCTTAACAAAAACTTTCCTAACTCTGGATCCAGAAGGAACAGGTAAATTATCAAGTTCTGAGTGATTGGGAAGCCTTTGAAATGTGATGTGTTAGATGTCACAATTACATTCAGAAAAGATAGAGCAATCCATATTTTCCCGCGTGTCATTTCCATATAACCTTGAACTGGGAGAAGAAATACCAGTTCAGGCTTCAATCCTTACTTTTTGTTCAATGCTCTCTACTGGAAAAGTTAAAGTGTAATTTCAAGAGGGTTAAGTATTGGACACAAATGGATTGATGGCCAGTACTGTTAAGCTCACTGTCTTGATTGTTTGTCTCTCATGGAAGTCAAACGTTTGGGTAAAAGCATTAGAGGAAATATTAAAAATCCAGATTTTAAGATTCTCATTTTTGTATCAACTGTAGAACTCTTTATACCCAAGGCAACAAGCAATGTTATGGTCATATTTCAACAGTACTCAGTCTTATATTAATGTAACTTACCAGGATCAAACTGAATTAAACTCGCTGAGCTATGTGTAAAGTCTCTGCCAACTGTAGCTGATAACCCCTGAACCTGCAGAAGACAAGATGCACTGAGATAATGCATAATTCACTTTTATCTTGCAGCAGTCTGTCAAAACAAAATACTGTTTGGGACAAAAAACATGGAAAGAAGTGAACAATAAATTTTAAATTGATGGACCAAAGAGAGATTTAGTGCTGTAAAATTAAATATTTTTAAATGAAAGTGTTCAGGCAGAAAAAAGGTATGCAAGAGGCAAATTGGATTCTGAGTTTTATGTACATTAAAATTGAATATCAAAATAATGAAATTTATGTTCAATTTGCAAATTGGCTTGGCTATAGTTATATTGCAGACAGTTCACCACACTATCATAAAACAATGACGAAGAAATTATACAGCATCTGTATTTTATCAATGGTACTGCAACATGTATATTGATAAATTCATTACTTTCAAAATGCAGTTATAGTTGCAAGCACGCAAACACAGCAACCAAAAAAAATCACAGAATCCCTACGGTGCGGAAACAGGTCCTTCGACCTAACAAGTCCACATCGATCCTCCAAAGAGGAACCTGCCCAGACGCACTCCCCCTACCTTATGTTTACCCTGACTAATGCACCTACACATTCCTGAACACAATGGGCAATTTAGCACAGCCAATTCACCTAACCTGCACATCTTTGGACTGTGGGAGGAAACCAGAACACCCGTAGAAACCCACACAAACAAGGGGAGAATGTGCAAACTCCACACACGGTTGCCTGAGACTGTGAGGCAGCAGTGCTGAACAACGAGCCACTGTGCCACCCCAAACCTTTGTGTCCCTAACAATTCAATTGCCTTATAAATAATATTCCCAATTCAAATACTGCTATGCTGTGGGCATATGCTCATTCAAAACTGCCTCAAGATAGCCAGACTCATTTTGTATTGGTTCTGTCCGGTTAACAAAGCAACAGTTTATGAATTTGAGGTTTGATAAGATTGATACATTCTCTGCAAGCCATAGAACAGGATGAAGAAGGGAACACAGACTTTGGTTGGAGAGTTGCACCCCAAAACAAATCAGGGGGTTAAGAATCATTGGAGTGGACCTTACAGATGGTATTCAGTTCAGAATTCTGAAAACTGGGATCATTTTCATCTGATGGTCACTTATCACTATGACTTGGACAACAGGGTGAAGCAAGTCTACTGGAAGCTGAGAATGATGTTAAATCAGTTCTTTCAAATAGTGAGCGGTGAGGCTTAATGGATGTGAGGTTTTGGTCATATTTAAAAAAATGAAGGGAGGGATGTCTTTTCTGTACTTAATGTAACAGTTGGTGCAAGTAGTGTTTAGTTAATGTTGCTGTTAGTTGGTTTGTAACTGTAGAAATTTTAAAATGTCATTAGCCACCAAGAATTTAAATCTCTTGTTTAAAATAATCAGTCTATATGGGAATTGTAATGCACATTTCTTCAATTGCTATATTCAGAAATTAGGTGTTATATCTTTTTTGACATAATTTCCAAGCAGACAGCGCAGTGATCAACTAAAAGCTGTGATTTTACTCTGTCATTAGATCTTACACAAGTAATGGCTGATTTTATAAACATGTTTTCTGTCCTATTCTGTGCTTACAATTTCTGGGAATAGGGTCAATGGTTAATGTATGTAACAGGATTGTATTTTACAGTTAGTGCAGTGATGTCCCATCATGGAGGTTAAATAAGCTACTTTGGGGCGTAAGCTCTTTCAGTTGTTACTGATAAACTCATCGCACAAGAATGACTATAGGTGATTTCAAACACATCACAAATAGAGATACTCTACCGTTATACCAACGTAAGAGGGATCAGCACTGTATCCTTTCCTGGTAACCTTTATGGAGAGAGTTCCGATGTTCTCACAGACTGTATAGCAACTTGCAAACATTTCAATCCTGGACCATTTCAGTTCCATTCTACACAAAAAATTCAATTTAGCTTTTAAACAGAAGTATTGACTATATGACTAATCCTTAACTGTTGCTTATGAGTTAGAACAGCCATGTACATCCCATAAAGACATCTCAATTTATATCACCCAACATAGAAATACTTAAAACTACCATATTTTTGATAGAGTCTCTGTTATTCATCCAAGTTTATACATCAACTTCAGCTTTTCTGTGTCAGTCTGCTGTTCTCTGGAAGCGGTTTCTCAGTTGCAATTGTGTGCTTGCTCTACACTGAGATCACCTTGCATTAAGCAGCACTGCCAGTGGTTGCAAAAATCACTCAGCCTTTACATTGAATGAATTGTGCTTCTTTTGGCCCACGCTACCATGCACTCCACTGGGGACCAACTTCCACCATTTACATCAAAAGGAGAAAGGACAAGGCTGGGATTCCCACCCCTTGGCCAATTGAAGTGGCAATTTAAGGACCACTTAAGGGCCACATCAGACTGCTACTGGTATTAAGCATTAGCTCGGCAACTCATGTTAATAGGATAAGTATACCACAAGGTGTACTTCCTGTGGGCTCCAAGAGAAAAGCATGTTCACCTATTAATGCATCCTGTGCTACATGAAAGGCCCACTATTGAGAAGGGACCCTCATCACACTTAAATACCTCATAACAATTTCCCCCGCCACCTTTCTTGGGCCTGTCTGACTGGCTGAGATGAAGTTATCTTAACTAGCTATTTTTAGGTTCTCCATTTCTAGGTGCAACTCTGGGCCTCATGCTCCAAGTGTGAAATGAAGTTTGAAGAACCTTTGGCCCTCTGATCAATTACGCTCTTGTGGAAGAGGACTCTATACCTTCAAAGGCCCAGGAACTCTGACAGCAGCTGTCACATTGCACTTAATCCTGTCAGGTTCCCGGCTGGGATACCATCAACTTTCTGACAGTGAATAAGTACACCCCACAACTATTAAGTTCAGCCCCTACATTGCAGATTTAGGAAAACATCTTATATTTGAGCTTGCCTCCTACCTCCATCCCAATTTCATTTATTTTCTTTCTGATTCTCAAAAGTCTCACTGCTACAGACTCTGTTCTTTATACTGTGCTACTGAGCTAACCTGTGGAGAGAGTCTCATTAATTAGAGGAGCTCTACCCTTCACCATAAAACAGCACAAAGTTCACTTTACCACCTATGAAATATGGAACTAGTTTGTCTTGTTGTTTACTGTCTTAAGTTTGTTTCATGCCTGCATGTTGGATTGCCTTTCAATGCATTTTTATTAATCATTCCTTCCCCATCCCTGGCTGCCAGTGCGTAAAATGCCTTTTATCACTAGAAGAAATTTTGCCACATCCCGTTAATTTTCAGCTACATGGTGATTTTCTGGCCCCTACCCTCCACCAATTAGGCAAGCTTCATGCACAAAGCAGTAATGGGAGCTGTGAATAATAATGTACATGTAATGCATTAATTTTGGAATATGGTGCACTCACTTGCTAATGAGGATTTCTGCCAGCAATAACAGGTTTAATCAGTGTGACGCACATCTGGAGCACTACAACACTCAGGCATTGATTTTCATCATACAGTAATTTTGAAGTGTTCACAAAACACACAGACGGTACATAAGGACTCAACGAGACTCAGTAAATTGATGTTTCATAACACTTCAATACAGCTGGTGTGAGCAGAGCATAGGCAGCAATATGCAGGCTATGGTTTCCTTTCTAATACAAAACTTGAGGAAAGGACTCTTGTTGCTCCTCAATAATGTGATGTGTAAAAGCATTGCCAAATGTATAGCAGGAATGCCCAAAGTTGATTCCTGATTTGTACTGAGCTGAGGAGATTTTAGCTGGAGAGAAGAGGCAGAACATTTTGGGATGGGACTTTGCACCTAATGGGGACTAGGTTACCATTGACTTTTTTTACTACTCTGTGCACTTCATAGAAGACATTGAATATAGGACTATTTGACTTGGTATTTAAAGTGAGCCATATGTTTGAAGGTTTGTGTAATACCGTTATCTTATTTGTAAAGAGTCAGGAGCTAAGAATGATGTGAATGTGCCAGGGTGCTAAATATCCTGCTGTACTGCAGTCAAGTGCTGAACAACATTATATTAGTCCACAAGTCAGATGACAGACTGTAAGAACTAAAATACTAGACATCCAGCAAATTTGAGTCCCAAAGTGTGACTATTCTAAACTCTTGGGAACTGGAATACATAACATGATGGCCTCAGAATGGCTAGTGAGTCAGATCGAAACATGCTTAATGGATTTAATGTTAAATTAGATTGAGAGAAAAAAAACAACAACCTGACTTATTGTCAAAGAACGAAAATGTGAACAAATGTTGCAAAAATGAATTATCTGTTCTTTTATTCAAGAACAACTCTTGCCTATATGAATTGGGAAATTAATCATGTTATAAAAGTATCTGAGAAGTTTCAACAAAAGCATGGACTGGCATTTGATACCACTCTGCTACATTCAATTGTAAATGGTGATAAAAACCAAGGCAGAGGTGATGGAGGCTCCACAATTATTCCCATGTTTAGTGAGGGAAGAGGTCAACAATCAGTTTTAAATAAAAGGTTGTGTTTATTCTCAGCTGGAAGTGCTGAGTGGAAAATCCATCACTGCCCCCTCTTGAAGTGCCAGCATTTAGTGCACAAAGCAGGAGCCCATAGTAAAGAAGATATCATACTGATTGGCTAGCTGGCAGAGAATAGAGAGTATGCATAAATGAGTTTTTTTAGATAGTCAGGAGTCAACAAGTGGAGTCCCACAGAGGGTCTATGTTGGGTTCTTCACTTTTTACATTTTATATGAATGACTTGGATAAAGGGACTGCAGATGATTGCTGATCACTTAAAGATAGTCAGGAAAGTATTTTGCATAGATGAGACAACCTATCTGTATCCTTGTTAAGTGACAAAAATTTGGTGGATGGCGTGTAATGATGGAGAAAGTGAGGACTGCAGATGCTGGAGACCAGAACTGAAAATGTGTTGCTGGAAAGGCGCAGCAGGTCAGGCAGCATCCAAGGAGCAGGAGAATCGATGTTTCGGGCATGAGCCCTTCTTCAGGAATGAGGAAAGTGTGTCCAGCAGGCTAAGATAAAAGGTAGGGAGGAGGGACTTGGGGGAGGGGCGTTGGAAATGTGATAGGTAGAAGGAGGTCAAGGTGAGGGTGATAGGCCGGAGTGGGGGTGGGGGCGGAGAGGTCAGGAAGAAGATTGCAGGTTAGGAAGACGGTGCTGAGTTCAAGGGATTTGACTGAGACAAGGTGGGGGGAGGGGAAATGAGGAAACTGGAGAAATCTGAGTTCATCCCTTGCGGTTGGAGGGTTCCTTGGCAGAAAATGAGGCGCTCTTCCTCCAACCGTCACGTTGCTATGGTCTGACGATGGAGGAGTCCAAGGATGCAATAAATGATGTGTGTGGAGGTGTTGCATCCGCTGCACCCGATGTGGTCTCCTCTATATTGGGGAGACAGGCCACCTACTTGCGGAATGTTTCAGAGAACACCTCTGGGACACCCGGACCAACCAACCCAACCACACCGTAGCTCAACACTTCAACTCCCCCTCCCACTCCAGCAAGGACATGCAGGTCCTTGGACTCCTCCATCGCCAGACCATTGCAACACGACGGTTGGAGGAAGTGCGCCTTATCTTCCGCCTAGGAACCCTCCAACCACAAGGGATGAACTCAGATTTCTCCAGTTTCCTAATTTCCCCTCCTCCCACCTTGTCTCAGTCAAATCCCTCGAACTCAGCACCGCCTTCCTAACCTGCAATCTTCTTCCTGACCTCTCTGCCCCCACCCCCACTCCGGCCTATCACCCTCACCTTAACCTCCTCCCACCTATCACATTTCCAATGCCCCTCCCCCATGTCCCTCCTCCCTACCTTTTATCTTAGCCTGCTGGACACACTTTCCTCATTCCTGAAGAAGGGCTCATGCACGAAACGTCAATTCTCCTGCTCCTTGGATGCTGCCTGACCTGCTGCGCTTTTCCAGCAACACGTTTTCAGGAGTGTAATGATGAAAAATGTGGAATTGTTCACTTTGGCAGGAAGAATAGTGACCGCTGTTTTTGTCCCTATATTGGTGCAATTGTTCCAATCATTAGTTTATCGAGTATAGCTAAGAGACAGACTATTAAAGCATTCCAGATTGCGCTCATCTAGACAAGCACAAAATCTTAAATTTCAAAGGGAGCAACAATTTTATTGTAAGTCTGGTAGCATCTGTGAAGAGAAATGAGAGTTAACATTTCAGGTCCGGTGACCCTTCCTCAGAACTTGTGAAGAAGGATCATCGCACACGAAATGTTAATTCTGATTACTCTTCACAGATGCTGACAGAACTGCCGAGCTTTTCAAGGAATTTCTGTTTCCGTTTCTGATTTATGGCATCTGCAGTTCTTTCGGCATTGACGTAGGGGCTTTTTAGAAAAAAAAACACAGGATGCTATTTGTTATGTTATTTATATAAAGCTAGGGACTAGCTACATCAGGCCATATTTGCCAAACAGTGGCAACCATAGAATAGCATTCTGCTCCTACTTTTTCATACTAAACCACAGAACCTACAGAAAATCAAAGCACTATTTTAAATTTAACTGTGTCCTCATGGTGCGGGAGAGTCAAGCAAAGGTAAACAATGCCTCATGTCTCATGATGCCGAGATGCCTGCGTTGGGCTGGGGTGCACAAAGTTAGAAATTACATGACATCAGGTTATAGTCCAACAGGCTTTTGGAGTTCTCAAAGCTTGTGATTTCAAATAAACCGGTTGGACTATAAACTGGTGTCATGTGACTTCTGACTCATTTCTCATGGCAGCAGTTGCTATATGCTTTGACAGTTCTTGTGTAAGAGTATGAATGGAAGGTAAGTGTGTTGTTAAGATGGGTCCAAGCTGGGTTGAGTAACAGATGGAATAGGGTACCATGTTGGAGTAGTGATAAGGCACAAGGCAAGAAGGCTTTTGGAGAAGAGTCACATCAGACTTGAATTTTTAACGCTGTTCCTCTCTTTCATGGATGCAGCCAGGCCTGCGGAGTTTCTCTAGTACTTTGTCTTTATTTCAGATTTCCAGCATCTGTAGTATTTTTCACTTATTGAAGGTAAGAAGGGAGCCAAGTAAGTGATCGAGTGAATTAAAACAAAGAACTACAGCTGTCGGAGATCCAAAACAAAAACAGAAATTACTGGAGCAACTCAGCTCTGAAAAAGGGTCACTGGTTCGAAACGCTAATTTTGCTTTCTCTCCACAGATGCTGCCAGACCTCCTAGTGATGGGGATAGCCACTTTTGGGGGAAAGAGGAGAATTGGACCTAGTGGCAGAGGAGTTTCTGGGCAGGAATGGTGGGTATATGGTCATTTGGGTATTTGCAAACTCCTAGGAAATAATTTTTATGGAAATGTACACCCGTGGTTCCATCTTCACTCATGCTTTGCTGATGAGTGCTAAGCAACATTGCATGCCTGTAAGAAATACATTTACTGAAAATCCAGAATTTTGAATCCAGAGTGAGATTATTTTGAATTCTTTGGAATGAATACATAACAATTTCTTTGAAGGCTGGAAGGTGAGGTATGTATAAATAATGGTTGTATTTCTATCACGTGATAAAACTAAAACATTCCTAAGTGATCAAAACACAACCACGTTAAATGCAGTCAGTTGAGGCAAAAGCTCTTTCACAGTCATAAAATGATTGCAATCAAAGCCATATTAAGGATGCATTTGCTTGGATAAAGTTAAGTTCTGCCTCATCTATGCTGCATTCCGTTATACATGAAACCATACTCACCTCTTTCAAAGTAACCTCCACAAACAATGCCCAGGCATTAGCCCTGACCCCAAAATGACAATTGCCCTTTGCTGCAACATTTCAGCATTTTTTTCTAGCTCAGGCTCTTCCTCCCCTGGGTCCTTGAAGTCCAACCAGCCATCTGTTTTAAATAGTTCATATATTTTTTCCTGCTGCAAACTTCCACTGCTGAAAACATATGTATCCCTTTGAGATCTGCTATGGCATCAGAATTCCCACCCTCAAGGCTGCATACGTTTTGCATTGAATTGAATTCTGCTGTAACCACAAAGGTGTGAGTTATTCCGAAGAGACACACATATTCCAGACCTACCACTAATGTAAAATGGTGTTCTTTGAGGAAGCAGAAACAAATGACCATTTTGGGGCAACACACCTGAAAAAGAGCAAATTCCACTTTGCAACAATTTGATTTGCCTGAAAAACCATAAAGGCAACACCTGCTCTACAAAATGCAATTTCTTTGGAAGATCAGACATTGTACAAACATACATTTCTGGTGCATTAGAGTTTCCTGCAGTGTCAGATACTTTGAACTCAAAGCTGTCAGATGTCAGTTCTATGGAGGGACTGATGATGTAGCGAATTGTACGTCTGTCCACCTCTTTCTGGGTAAATGAGCCTTGAATGTATCCACCTGCAATATATCATTTTCATGCCAGAGAGTTTATTTTGTATTCACCATCACTGAAGAAAGATGCAGCAATTTATTAACACATTAGACTCTTTGGCAGTTTTGCCATTCAGCATAGCCAGTGCTAGTGGTGTAGAAGCTTTTGCCAGATCTCTGCCCACTCATTTTAGCATGCCCCACAGTGAAAGTTTTGGCAATATGAAGAACAATGCAAATCATATTAAAGTGAATGCATGTCCAACTCCCCAATTTGTACAGAACGCGTGGCACCCTTGATTCATGCTTATGAAACAGATGAAGGCTGTTTTCTAGGGGAGAATAAACTAAACCTAGCAACTGCATTAAAAATGACAGAAAATCATTAATTTTAATGATATAATTTTATTCATCCCTATGCAGAAACACCTAAACACGTTGTTCTGGTGGTAGGTGAATGTTTTGCACAATGACAGGAGAACAAGTGGGAAGAGATCTGATGTCACTGTGCTGCACCCAATTTATTGATGGGGTCTACCTGACAAATCCAGAAATCTAAAACAACAACACTAATGCTTTCTATATTTTGCAAAACAAAACATTTTCCACACTGTGAAAATTAAATAGACATTTCAACATGAGATACCATATTAATGCCAAGCATTTTGCATGTATTTGCAATTATAAACACAACTTCAATTGTTTCAGATCTTTAGAAAATTAATGCTCTGATTATCATGTTTGCATCAATTAATTGAATACCTGTAGTAGTACTTTCCAAGTATCCATAGAAAGGTGGACGGAGAATCGTATAGATCAGCTCCTCATGTTTGCTGTCCACATCTGAGGATTTTAAGTTCTGGGCAGTGATGTAGATAGCAAAACGTCCATCTTTCAGTTTGTGAACTGTAGTTGGGCTTTGATTGATGAGAATATAGGGAGAAGCTTTGTCAACATGCTTCACCTGCAATTAATATACTGTTAGATATGTAGATTGTTTTCTTGGGACATTATTTATCAATGATCCACACCTTCGGAAACTGTTAATCAGATTATCCTAATTCTGTTTTCAAATTGTCTGTTGTTACTTTCCATAATCTTTGCCAATATGTTAGTCACCTTCTCCTATTTACTTTTATTGAATGAATCATAGAAAATAGACATCACTGAAAGGAGCAATTTGCTTCATCGTGCTTAACAATTCAAGATCTTGCTTTGGCTTGTGGAGTAATAGTTTGAGCCTGAAGGGTCATAATGTAATGATTATCTGACATTATATAACTGAGAAAGTGAGTTGGAGAAAAAGCCCATGAGGAGACCCTCTGAGCTTGTATTGATCCATATGTAGACTTACACTGTAAATAAAAAATTTTTGATAAAATGTACTCTTACTTCTGCAGAGACATTTAAGAGACAAATCCTCCTATCATGTCAACCAGAAGACAAAAACTACCAATGTGTTATTATTGTTCATTGTGTTGATTGATCACTAAATTAATAGTTTAAATTTCTACTATTAAAATTTCATTGTCTTTTTCTGCTTTTGAGAATGTTTCAGACAATTTAATACCATCAAGTTCTGAATTGCTCCTTCTAATTTGTCATGAGCAGGTTGCAGGAAAATAATTCCCAAAGAAAACTGTGGGTGGAATCTTATGGCGGTCTGAAAGATGTGGGCTTTGGCAAGATTTAAAGCATAATCAGGCAAGACATTCGGTGAGGCCTATCTCCCAATCACAAACATCTCACTCCATCTTTTATGCTTTCGATAAGCAGTGAGGTGAAATCTGGAAGTATGTCACACCGAGATGTCACTTTAACACTAAGAGTCTGTTGGCCACTGTCAGAATTGGGATACGTCTGACTGCAATCCAGATTTTAAAAAAACTTGCCTCTCCCATCACCTTTCAACTTTCCACCTTTTACATTAAACCTTTCTACCCTTGGAAAAAAACTCCAACTATCCATTCTATCTCTCATAATTTTGTAAACTTCTATCAGGTCACCCTTCATTCTTCGACATTCAAGTGGAAACAAACCAAGTTTGTCCAATCTCTCATCATAACTAATACCCTCCAAACCAGGCAACTTCCTGGTTTCTGTATCCTCTCCAAAGCCTCCACATTCTTCTGGTAATGTGGCAACCAGAATTGTACAAAATTTTCCAGATGTGGCTTAACTAAAATTCTATGGAGTTGTAAACTGACCTTTATACTCTATGTCCTTACCAATGAAGGCAAGCATGCCATATGCCTTCTTGACCACATTATGTACTTGTGTTGTCACTGTCAGGGAAATGTGGACCTGTACATGCAGATCTCTCTGTTTGTTAATGCTACTAAGTGTTATGCCATTTTCTGTATATTTCATTCTAGCATTAGACCTTCCAAAATGCATCACTTTGCACTTGCCTGGATTAAATTCCATCTGTCATTTCTCTGCCCAAGTGTCCAGCCTATCTCTATTCTGCTATATCCTCTGGCAATCCTCCTCACTATCCGCAGTTCCCCCAAACCTTGTTTCGCTTGCAAACTTACTAATCAGATCACCGACATTCTCCTCCAAATCATTTACATACATTACAAACAACAGGGTTCCCAGCACTGATCCCTATGGATCACCTCTGATCACAGATCTCCAATCAGAAAAACACCCTTTCACTGCAATTCTCCGTCTACTGTGTCTAAGCCAGTTCTATATCCATCTTACCAGCTCCCATGTGACTTCATCTTTTGAATCTGCCTGCCATGAGCTTCTCAAAGGCATTGCTGAAGTCTGCATTGACAAGATCGACTGCCTTCCCCTCATCAATGATCTTTGTCACTCCCTCAAGAAGCCTCAATCTAGTTTGGGAGACATAACCTCCCCTGCACAAAACTAATAAGTTCATAATTTTTCTAACTGTGAGTAAATCCTGTCCCTAAGAATATTCTTCAACAATCTCCTTACCAAAGGACTGAAATCTAATCTTGTTGAATTGCCTACATATACAATTCTAGGAGGCTTTTATGCTGTAGTGGTAATACTTCTACCTGTGGGCAAGAAGATCTGGGTCCTAAATTATCTAATCAGGTTGATTAAAATTAATACAATCTTGGATTCTAAGTTAGTTCTTGCTTGGCCTCCAGAAGGAGAGTAGGACTCCATGCTGAATAGGTAGCCTGCCTCAGAGCCTCCAACTCCCTCTTGAATTACTTACTGGAAAGCAGGCCACACTTTGTCTGAAAGAAGGAAAATTACTGGGCCCAGCTCATAGAGGAAAATATTACAGGACAGTGATATTCAAGTTGCAACCGAAGTGAAATTGTTTTCAATTACACTATATTTGTTAAACGTTGTAAAAGTAATTTTCTCCTGTCCAATATTCCTTAATTTTGTGTGCGTGTTTGTGCAAGTGAGCAGGAGAGACAGAGACAGAGGAGTAGTGAATATTTTCTTAATAAACACTGACTTTGATTTCATTTTAAAGATTTTTGCTGCAGCTTTATTTTGAAAACCAGAGTTCGGGGAATATCCTTCCACATACTTCAGTGAGGGACAGGAATGGAAAAGGAATGAAATAAATCAGACAATGCTTCACTATTGCAGGCTGAAGAGCGGGAAAGCAATCATAATTTAAATTCTGTCCTATTCACCTATTCACATTCAGCTTGCATGTGTCAGAACCGGGGGCTTAATTCCTTAAAGTCAGCTGAAAAGTTGATCAAAAATTCAAAATTTTAACCAGTCAAAATTTAAAAATTAGATTAAATCAAAATGAAAGCGATGAATGTAATTCCAATATGAAAAGCTCAGCCAAAATTATTTTTGAAACAAAGAGATGAACTGCAGCAAATAATTTTTGATCTAATATGAGAACAATTGCAAATTATGATGCAAATGCTCTTCCAGAGTGAGGATATGTGACTAGTGAAACACGAACACCCCTAACCTAGACCAGGTAAAAGCAGTAGCAAGGGAATAACTGTTAACATCACTGAGAAAAGCCAAAAGCACTGAAATGTTCTGGGACATAAGTGAATAACCGAGAACATCAAGGGGCTGGGGTTAGATTCTTTCTTGTTGGAGATAGTCGTTGCCTGGTATTGGTGTGACATGAACGTTATATTGCCACTTATTGGCCCCAGTGTGCATATTAGCCATCAACATGAAAGGAAGGTCATTGTTGAAGAAACTAAAGTTGATTGAGCCTAGGACACTGTACAATACTTTTGGAGACCAAGTCCTGCATTCACATTGAGATATTCCTTACAAGGGATAATCTAACAATTGTGTCTTGACATTCAATGATACTAACATTGCTGAAATCCACCACTGTCAAAAGAGTGGGGATTACCATTGACTAGAAACTGAACTGTGGCTGCAAGAGCAGCTGTCAAATTAGTCCTGCAACAAGTAGCTTGCCTCCTTCCTCCCCAGTGTCTATCCATAATCGAGAAAGCGCAAGCCTAGAGTATGATGGACTAATTCACACTTGCCTGAATGAGTGCAGCTCCAACAACACTCAAAAAGCTTGACACTATCCAAGCAGCCTAGTTGATTGGCATCACATTCACAGGCAATCACTCCCTCCACTACCAATGCTCAGTAACAGCAGTGTGCACCATCTAGAAGATGCATTGCTGAAATTCACCAAGACTCCTCAGTCAATGCCTTCAAAACTACAACCACAACTATTTAGGAGTACAAGGGCAACTGTTATATGGGAACACCACCACCTACCCTTTCCTCTCTAAACCATTCACCATCCTGACTTGGAAATGTATTGCCATTTCTTCACTGGCACTGGGTCAAAATCCTGGAACTATCTTCCTTACAGCATTGTGGGGGTAGCTAAACCAAATGGACTGAAGCAATTCCAGAAGACATTTCACTACCACCTTCTCAACGGCAATTAGAGATCAGCAATAAACACTGGCTCAACCAGTAAACCACACATCCCATTAATTTATTTGAAAAAAGAAAGAGACAAGATCATAAACAGTGGTACAGGACAACTATAATCATATAACTCAATTAAGAAATTGAGGATACCATTACCATAAACAAGTTTGGCAAGCTTACACTAAGAAATAAACTAAAGGCAAAAGCATACTGAATTACAAATGATTGAACAGGTTGGCAATAGGAGATGTGGTTGTGATATTGCAGTTGGACGGAAGAGGAGGATGAAATCAAAGGGATTTATCTGTAGTCAGAAAAGGATCAGTACTGCTCAACTTGACTAAGCACAAGATAGAGCAGAATTTTAGTGATATTAGTCTGAAGTTTTATTTTTGTAATCATTTGGATGGAAACACAGGGAAGAATTTTCCCAGCTACCAATTGATAGGGGCAACAGAGAACAATTAGATTCTTAACATTAACAAAGAAAGGTTGGATTTTCTGCCTATGTTTTAACGGTGAGATGAGAATCTTGCTAGTGAGTGGCAATTGCTAATGGATATCATGGGCTTATCTTTATGTGGGATTTTCAGGGAATCAGTAAAACATCAACTTTATGGTTCAATCAAACCCTGTTGTGTGTGAGTTTGTTCTTCACAAAATCTGAAATTCTAAGAACTATCCATTAAAGAAACAAAGATGGGAACCTCTTAAACATGAACACATTCGATTCCTCCTCTCCTGCTGGACAATCAAGATTGACATTTTGTTATTCACTCATGGAGACATTAGCATTGCTGACTGGGCCAGCATTTCTTGCCTGCTCCTAGTTGCCCTTGAAAAGATTGTGGTGAGCTGCCTTCTTGAAGTACTGCAGTCCATGTACTCGAGGTAAACTCACACATCAAAGAGGGAATTCCAGAGGGAGACACTGAAGGAAATGGTACTATATTTTTGAGTGAGGATGGCTTGTGACTTGGAGGGGAACTTACGAGTGGTAGTGTTCCCATGTAGCTGCTACCCTTGACCTTCTCGATGGAAGTGGTTGTGGAATTGGAAGGTGCTGTCTAAGGATCTTTGGCGAATTTCAGTAGTGCATCTTGAAGGTGGTACATACTGCTGCTGTTTAGTATTGGTGGTGGATTGGAGTCATAGAGTCATAGAGATGTACCGCATGGAAACAGACTCTTTGGTCTAACCCGTCCATGCCGACTAGATATCCCAACCCAATCTAGTCCCACCTGCCAGAACCTGGCCCATATCCCTCCAAACCCTTACTATTCATATACCCATCCAAATGCCTTTTAAATGTTGCAATTGTACCAGCCTCCACCACTTCCTCTAGCAGCTCATTCCATACACGTACTACCCTCTGTGTGAAAAGGTTGCCCCTTAGGTCTCTTTTATATCTTTCCACTCTCACCCTAAACCTATGCCCTCTAGTTCTGGACTTCCTGATAACAGGGAAAAGACTTTGACTATTTACCCTATACATGCCCCTCATAATTTTGTAAACCTCTGTAAGGTCACCCCCCACCCTCTGACGGACAAGGAAACAGCCCCAGCCTGTGCAGCCTCTCCCCATAGCTCAAATCCTCCAACCCTGGCAACATCCTTGTAAATCTTTACTGAACCCTTTCAAGTTTCACAACATCTTTCCGATAGGAAGGAGACCAGAATTGCACGCAATATTCCAACAGTGGCCTAACCAATGTCCTGTACAGCTGCAACATAACCTCCCAACTCCTGTACTCAATACTCTGACAATTAAAGGAAAGCATACCAATCGTCTTCTTTACTATCTTTTTTTTTAGATTATATTACAGTGTGGAAACAGGCCCTCGGCCCAACAAGTCCACACCGACCCGCCGAAGCATAACCCACCCATACCCCTACATTTACCCCTTACCTAACACTACAGGCAATTTAGCAAGGCCAATTCACCTGACCTGCACATCTTTGGACTGTGGGAGGAAACCGGAGCACCCGGAGGAAACCCACGCAGACACGGGGAGATAGTGCAAACTCCACACAGTCAGTCGCCTGAGGCTGCGACTTCACTTTCAAGGAGCTATGAACCTGCACTCCAAGGTCTCTTTGTTCAGTAACACTCTCTAGGACCTTCCATTAAGTGTATAAGTCCTGCTAAGATTTGCTTTCCCAAAATGCAGCACCTCGCATTTATCTGAATTAAACTCCATCTGCCACTTCTCAGCCCATTGGCCCATCTGGTCAAGATCCTGTTTTAGTCTGAGGTAACCTTCTTCGCTGTCCACTACACCGCCAATTTTGGTGTCATCTGCAAACGTTCTAACTTATGCTCGCATCCAAATCATTTATGTAAATGACAAAAAGTAGAGGATCGAGCACCGATCCTTGTGGCACTCATCTGGTCACAGGCCTCCAGTTTGAAAAGCAACCCTCCAATACCACCCTCTACCTTTGAGACAGTTCTGTATCCAACTGGCTAGTTCTCCCTGTATTCCATGAGATCTAACCTTGTTAATCAGTCTCCCATGGGGAACCTTGTCGAACGCCTTACTTAAGTCCATATAGATCACATCTACCACTCTGCCCTCATCAATCCTCTTTGTTACTTCCTCAAAAAACTCAATCACGTTTGTGAGACATGATTTCCCACGCACAAAGCCATGTTGACTGAATATTTGTGGATGTTTGTCAGTCAAGTGGGCTATTATGTCCTGGATGGTGTTAGGCTTCCTAAATGTTGTTGGAGTTGCATTCTTCCATGCAAGTGGCGAGTATCATAATCACACTCCTGGCATGTGCCTTGTAGATGGTAGACAAGCTTTGGGGAGTCAGGAAGTGGGTTACTTGTTGCAGTATTCCTAGAACCTATCCTGCTCTTGTAGCCATTGAGTTTATATAGTGAGTCCAGTTCAGTTTCTGGTCAATGGAAACTCCAAGGATATTGGTAGTCGCAGATTCAGTGATGAATTTGGAATTGGAGTATGCTACTGGCTGGCTTTTCTGAGTGTCTATACAGTGTGCCACAGATTACAGAGATTTCTATAGATATGATATGAAAAACATCTCACCATGAGGGTCGCATGTGGAGGTGGTAGCTGGGAAACTTCTAGTTTATGATACCTTTCTCAACCCTTTAGAAAATAGCTGTTTTGGGGACAATGTCACTCTAAATCACCCATCAGGAAACTGACTAGGTTAGATACAATAAGTATTCAAGAGCTCAAATTTTAGTCTCTTATGAAGCTGATGGTGTTCTTCCCAATTCTGTGTATATTGCATCCAGTGAGTTAGGTTAAAAGTTCTCCTTCACCACACAAATGGAGACTTGGAACTGAAGAGCTGTCAGACGCTGTGAAATCACATTCTAGCACAAGTCAGCGCCTTCGGTAAATTAAACAAATAAAGCATAAAAAGGGACATTGAGAAGTTGTAATTTATAGAATTCAGAAATGTCCTTATTACAAGATTCTTTGGAAGCATACCCTGATAGGCACCCTTTATGGTTTTAAACCACATTCAAATATGGAACATCATTGTGCAACCTTGGAACTGGAGCATTTGAGAATCACAAAGTTAATTTATTCCAGAACATCCACTTTTGAAGTTTTGCCAAAAATGTCTCTCAGATTCAGTCCGCATCAGCGCCTGCCTAATTAACCCATATAGGTACTCAACAGACATCCTCTGCACAGGAAACCAACTTGTTTTTCTAGTCACTAACTTCTACATTTATTAAGGGAGGTAGTGCTGTTAAAAGAGATAAATATGCATTTGGGTTTGTATACTGTGTGGGTCCATAATATACAATTATTTATATAATTCTGATATTTACTGTTAATGTTGCGCGTGTGTGTCATCTCATGGAAATGATTTAATAATGCAGTCCTAAACATTGTAGATGAATAATGTTAGAGTGAAAGAAAATAATACAAAATAAAAATATGTCTTCACTTTGACCCAAAAATATTCTTCAGTGTAGGTCTAATCTTAAATTTTCCTGTAATTTATTAATTGATTTTAATTGCTGTTTAGTAGTTAATTAACCATACGTATGTTTGTTGGCAGTTTTTCCCTTTTTTTTCTGTGGATGCAGCTTAAGTCCTCATTACTATTATTTATTATCAAAATACTTGCTCTCACCTAAAGTCATTATTCTATTTATGTTAATGTGCTTCTTTTAACTTATTGTGTTCAGTTAACAGTTGTAGCCTTGAAGTTTTTCAAAGACTCCAGTTAGTGAGATTGTAATTAAAAACTCAAATTAATCAATGAAATATGAACAATAGAAATGGTCTCAATTTGTCCTCTGATAAATGATCTAAACCTTTGGTACAATTATCCTCCAGCTTTGTTGAACCTTTCTTTTCTTTCGCTATTCTGCTGATATTAAAGTATTGGTAATATTCTGAATTTCCTCTTTGGTTTTCCTGTTCTCTAATTAAATCATCCTCCATTCTATTTCCACTTTTGAGCTCCACATTGTGTTGTCTGATGCACTGAAACTTTATTTTTCTGAAAGTCTCAAAAATCTCTGCATCTCACAACCTTTCCTTTAAAGTGTTGTTTTTAAGTTGTTCTCAGGATGTAGCTGTCCTTGGCAAGGCTGGTGCACTTATTGCTCATCCAAGGGATGAAAGGAGACTATGTCTTGCACTATAGCCATGTCATTTGATGCAATTGAACAGGTTACTAAGTCACTTCAAAGGTCACTTCATAAGAGTCACATAAACAATGTGAAAAGTTTCATTCTTTGAAAAGACATTTGTGAACCAATTGAGTTTTTAATGCTTTCTGCAGGTTTTGTGATCACTTTTACTGAGATCAGCTTTTAGCCCAGATTTTTTAAATTATGTTCAAATTCTTGAAGCTCATGGTGAAACTTGAATTCACATTGTCTGATTGATCAGTCCGGTCTTTGGAATATTTGTCCAATAGCATAAGCACTGGACATGATCACTTTTAATCCCACGGTAGGTATCATTTGTCTATGATTTCTTCATTTTCCTTCATCCACTATCTTTTTAATACTGCTAAAAGCCTACACCAGTTGACATAGACCACTCACGTTACTCCTCAATATTGTAAGTAAATAAAGATCCAAACTGCAGGAGTTCCAGGCAATGGGCAGAACTTCTTCCTCATTGTGTACAAGGTCAGAGACAGATACAAGTGTGGTTGGGGTTAAGGATTCAGCTAGGTGCTTCTATATTTGTGGTTCAGAAGGTGAAAATGGTGACCTGTGGGGGTTTGGGGAGGGGTTGAATGGTGTCTTGTCAGTATTGGAGGAGTACAGAGGCTTCCCGTTCACACTCATGATGAGGCCTCTTATTGATCTTGAAACAGTATACCTCCAAGCATTTTAAAGTAGTTTCAACAACACTCTAAAATAAAATCAAAAACTGAATTTGCTGGAAAAGCTCAGCAGGTCCGGCAGCATCTGTGAACTGAGATCAGAGTTAACGTTTCGGCTTTGTTGACCCTTCCTCAGAAATTCTGAGAAAGGGTCACCGGACCTAAAATGTTAACTCTGATTTCTCTTCACAGATGCTGCCAGACCTGCTGAGCTTTTTTGTTTCTGATTTACAACATCTACAGTTCTTTCAGTTTTTACTTTTCAGTTTAATGAAGAGAGGAGAATTGTATTCTTTTATTATGCCACAAGACAGTGTTGCAGTGTAGTGCTCAACGAGTTAATTTATTGAAATGTTAAAACAGTAATTATTTGTGTGAGATTCACGGTTTAATGGGCACTGCCTATTAATTTACATTAAAAGCCTTTATTATGACATACTAGTGATCCCAAAGGATAATGTCATTAAGCAAGCTCACAAACAACCTAAAATAAAAAGGTGTTAAAACAAATGGTAAATTAACTTCCTATTTTGAATATTATTGGTTGTAGCACTGAAATAGCTCTATTAATATTAATTCTTTAGATTAATGCAAGAAAATGCTTAAATTGTAACTCAAAAATCTGAACCCTATTCATTCTGTGACATGTGATATGAATGTTAATTTTATTGCAGATATTATTTTTTTAACAAGTAGACAATGACGTGTTTTGCTTTTGAAACCAAAATATAAAAATTTTACAAGGACCATTCAATGAAAAAGCAAAAAATAACTAAAAATAAAGTTATCTATGGGCAATATGACTGCTTAATTAGTTTATAAGAATAATTCATTGGGCACCAAAATTGATCAAATTAACATCAGCATGATAAGGTATATTTGAAATCAAAATAATGCTTGTAAATTTCAACTGTACAGCTGCTACACTTTGATATATTCCCTATATTTATTTTCATGTAGTTGTGGTGAAAGGGCATTTTGTCTTGTAATTGCAAAGAACAGATAATAATAGAAATTGGTAATAGGTGTTCCACTAACAATTTTGAAGGAGCATATTGTTTAATTCTTAATATTTGAGTGTTAAGTCAGCACAGAAGGCCGCTCAGTCAGCATGTCTGTTTATTTTTTTACTAGGGTTATCCTCATACTTCCCACTCCCTCTCTCTTCCTTGTAGCCATGCAAATGTTTCCTTTTAAGTGTACTTCTGGTTACCTTTTGAAAATTACTATTTAACCTACTTTCCTTACCCTTTTTAGAAGTGTATTCTGGATTATATTTTTTTAAAAAGCTATCAATGTCCCTTGGGCTCATTTATCATGTATTTGTTGCTAAACCCCATTAAGAAATAATTTCTTCTGAAATGAAAGCAAATTTATTCAAAATTTTTCATTTTCGGAACAGATCAAACACTTGTTTTAATTTAAACAGCTTTTAAGTTAAATTAATTTAAAATTGATTTACTACGTATTAAGATTTTACAGAGATCCATGTTGGGTTTTAGTCAATGCTGGGGTCCGGGATCGACGGGATAGAGGAAAGTTAAGCTGGAGACATTGGTTCCAGTAAAACCATTAATTGTGCCCTCTCCGTACCACCGACTCAAATTGTTATTATTAAAAACTATTAAATACATGAAATATTTTAGAAGAGCTGGTTGTAAATTAGATAAATTAAAATGGTTTGAATGTAAGTATTAATTAAAAATGAAATAGGCAAAGAACAATTTCTAATTTCACCTACTTTAAACAGTTGGACAACAATTGAACTGATGACTGAATGAATATTTCTATTGGTGCAATATATTAAACGCAATTTATTACATTTATGAGTGAATACTATAATACCACCAATTTATTTTATCAGCCACGGATAATTTGTTACTTATTTAGTAAATACCTGCAGAATAATTGATTCTTAAATGAGTTTTGTGTCATTGTATAGATAATATCCACATACCTGTAATCTGAATATAACAGGCTCCTTTGTCATCTGGCCATTGACTAAAAAGCCATGATTGGTTCCATCAGAAGCAATGAATGTAAAATGGTCAAGCTCAGAGGAGCCTGCTCTGTGTTTGTAGGAAATGTCCAAATTATTCACATTCAACTGTGTGAAATGGGGCTGGGAAAGAATGTTTTCTTTCAGGTAGATGTTGCCATGCTGAGGAGGCTGGATAATAATGTAGGTTAGGTTCATCAAGGGAGTGTCTGGATCTGAGAGTTGAAGATTGTCAGGAGAGATGACCAATTTGGCTCCATCTGGTAACTGAAGACCTTTATTATTGACTAGAGTAGGCATGATACGGTCAGTTCGCTCAATGTTAAACTCCATGGAGCTGTTTTTAACTGTTATCCCATTGCTAATAAAAAATCTGTGGGAAAACAAGAGTACGAATCAGAAAGGACTTAATTCCACCATAGCAGATAATGGCATCTGTTAGGAAGTCTCATTTTTAGAGTAATTATCCCAATCAATCCTGATGAAAAGGTTTTCACTTTAAATTCAAATGTGTGTGCCAAGGATAGTGATTTTGTTAATCATCTGTATCCATCATCTGTTGGTGTTTTTTTGGACATTGTTCTACTAGCCCACAAATAGCAATACCCATCTTTCTTTCCAGCCAATTCACAAGCCCACCCTAATTGTTGATAACAGGATTATTGCTTAATCTTTTAAATATTTTGATGTGGGTTCCTTTGAAATTTCAAAAAGCATATTCTATGTATTCTTTGTATTCTGTTTTTGTAAAATGAATTATGCTCTATCTCTTGCGTCCAGCCTGTGTCTGTCAAAATTGATCAGTGCTCCAACAAGCTCTAATAAGATTTTTTTTGCATCTCTTTTCAAGCTTTAAAATCTGTCACAACTGGTATTAATCTAATCCGAAAGAGAATTGTCAAGTGTTAGTGCATGAACAGGCCCTGACAGTTTGTCTTTCTGCAAACTACAGACAGATTGTGAGTTAGGAGCTGCCGAACAGATGGACAAGTTAGGAGTAGCACAATAAAAAGTAATTTAATAAATCACCTGGAACCAGATCACTTCCAAATGCTGAGAATGAATTATAGCAGAGCTGATAGGGAGCTGGGCTTTGGCACTAGATTATGCCAGAAGGTACCGGCTACAAAAAGTGATAAACATTCATGAAAACCATCTATTTCATCATAGTCAAAGGATGGAAACCTACATAGGCCTCTAATCTAAAAACAACTTTTTCAATATTAGTATAGATTTTTAATTATACGATTTGAATATATTGAACTATAATCCATATTATGGTTTTGCATAATCACAGTTAAGAAACTTGGCATGATTGATACAAATGTTCTCCTTGACAAAGTAAGCAATAAAACATCACAATAGGATTATGACTAGATATTAATCCTTCCACTGCAAGCACTTTGAATTCTCAGTGGTCAGTCATCTCTGACAAAACTACGCTGTAGGATATTCAGTTCAACTAATCTATAGAATTATCTGTATCAAATTATATTTGTGTTGTCTCTTGGGATTTGAGAGGCTTTTGTGAGGGTAATTTAATTTCCTGCTGGATTAAAAGAGTGGCATTAAATTTAAATGTAATGATTTTACAAAAGGCATTTTGCAAATTATGCATGTAGATGGTTATGTATAGCAGATTTTGTATTTTGCTCATGTGGAGATCAATGTCTAGGATCAACGGTGACTACCTCATTGCCCCCAGTGATGATACAATGCACCCAATCAGCCATGAATCGGCTTATTAAGAGCTGACCGGCGAGCTTCAGCGAGTTTCTCAGTAAATCACTGACCTTGACACTGACATGCTGGATCGCTGGAAGCTGCTGTCCAATCAGACGCATGCAGATTCTGCCTCATGAAATCTGCAATTGAGGCCTACTTCTCAGGGTGAATTCAGTGGTGAGAGGGTAAATACTTCACATAGTTTTCTCATGGGATGAGGGTTCGGTATGAGGGTCAGGAAGTTAGCCATTTTTTTTGCCTGCGAGGAAGGCAGGTGATTGAGGAGGTGGTGAGTTAAAGCCAGTAATTGACATCTTAAGGGTTTTAATTTGGGAGACTGTGAATGTTGCCCATTGACTTTATCACCCAAAATTTACTTAGAGAGGAAGAGAGAAGGGGGTGCTAAGCTTCTCCCCAGGTCCAAGAAGTGTCGTTATTTCCACTTCTCGCCGCCTCTCCTGCCACTTCAGGGAGGGAAAAATCACTTCCATTATGTTTACGTAACGTTCAGTTTTGAAAGCCGATTCTGTTACAAAATATATACTGCCTCATAAGCAAGAACTGACTGTTATGATCAATATTTTTGTGTTTCAATCTGTATTATTGCTGTTCAGACATCTAGACTATGACAGTGCAGGTCTCCTCACCTGAATCCATCCGTGCTGGCCTCACGACTGTTGTCATGGACATAGCAAACCTTCTGGGCTGCTACTTCCAACTGGCTGAAACTGGAAATGGCCACTCCAGGATAATTGATGTACTCGATCTGACCATGTGCAGGTGGCACAGAGATGGCGTACAATAGCTCTTCGGGTTTGCCAGTGCCATCTGTTGCCTTGAGAACATCTGTCGTCAAGGTGACCCTGTCACCCTCTTTTAAAGTTACAGGTTTGGTGAGTACAACAATGCCACCTATCAAAATTTAAAAAAAAACAGAGAGGGTAAGGGGAAGGAAAATAAAATGTAAAACTCAGATATTGTCACCCATGAAGAAAGCCTCAGCTGTTTTAGTGATGAATTAGCTTAATTTAATTGCTAAAATGCAGCTCTCTGCTTTCATTTGTGAGGGTGGCTTTGATTTTATGAACTCCCTATTGTCAGCACGGTGCAGCAGATTGAGTAAATGTTCAGGATTTACAGTTTACAGATGGCACTCCTCATTCTCACCAGTTGTGACTGTGAATGTTCATCAGAAAACGGTGCCAGGCACAGCCTCCAGAGAGCCGGCTGCTTCTATTTCTCTCGTACCAATCATTTTCTGGCAGCTATGCTGATCTGCAGAAGCTGAACCCAGTTCTCTAGGTTGACTGACACCATTTCAGGGAGATTTACCAGATTTTCTAAACTTGCCACCATCAATCATGAAGATACTCAACTTGTTAAAGAAAAGATATATTAAATGATTATATTCACCTCATAAATTTTGAGGATATGCACTGCCATGGAAAGTGGGAGATCAAAGAGAGTATTATGTGTCAAGCAGCTTGATGTGACATCATTCTCAGAGAGTTCTTTTACTGTATGCTCCAGTACATTAAAGGTGAACACATGGGTTCTGTACACAGCTTCCAGCTGGTGCTCCACTGAGCACAGCCAATTTGCTATGTACAAAAAAACATCGCCATGCAGTTGGGCTAAACTCTTTAATTTCTGATGTGCCATAGAGGGCCCCTACAGTGCTTTTAAATGAATTAGACTTGAACTAATGTTAGAATTAGGTTCGAAAGCATTTCATAGAATGAGAGGAAAGAAAAAACTGCAGGTGTTCGGAACAAATTTGGATGTAAGATTTCTTTTCCATGAGTGGTGTTCAATACTAATGTTTGCACATGACTGCGATTGCTTTGTTATATCCTCACTTGATTTTGTAGTAACTCTGCTTCTGATCAACCAACATTATGCCTACATAATATATTGAAGTAAAGATAGAAAGAAACACTACAATCTGAAAGAAAAGCAAGGTAATTCTGGAAACAAAGTGCAATCTGACCCTGGAGGGTCAAACCCTTTGCTAAGGAGTGAAATTTACTGTCCCTTGCAGACTTTGATAATCTACCATGCAATTCCAACATTTTCTACTTTGTTACAGATTTCAAGTATATGATTGTCATACTTTCTCTGCTGGTCCTTTACATTTAACCTCCTTGTCTACTTATTCACCTTTGTACCGAAAACAATGGAATAAGATTATCCCAAAAAATGTTGAAGGACTTGAAGTACATGTGGTAATCTTTCTGAAGATTTTATATTTTTTATCTTGCATATTTATAATATTCAGTATATTAAGTAAAGTTCTCTTCAATTGTTATTAGATGATTAATTGCTCGTCTGTGCCAGCCATGGTAATTTATGCATCCACAAAACAATGGTGTTTTCAGATGCTGGCTCCAGTTCTATTAATGGCATTAGTTTTTCATTATCAACCTCAAAAAGTAATTTGGTTTTCTTGATTTAAATGCTATGAGGAAAATACTTAATTCAGTTACAGTTAAGATCACAGCACTTGGTGATAAGCAGTTTAGTTCCACTTCAGCTGACGTACGCACAGAATACTATATTCTCTGATACATACACTTGACACGATGTCTTCATAAAATAATAAACTAATGCTGTTTTTCTGGTGATCAATGAGAGTTTAATCAACATGCAACTCAAATATATGATCTTTGCCACTTAATACACAGTTATAGGCATCATGAGTATGACATATTTCCATACACAATATTTTACAATTTCTGATTGAATATTCTGCTGGGAACAATTAATCGTTTTGTTGATCTTTGTATTTTGAATGATTAACAGTGAGAAAAATATTTGGAGATTAGTTACGGCAAAAAAATTATTTCTACAATCTCTGCAAAAGCAATTGCCTGATATCCAGACAATTCGATTAGCGAAATATATTTCAACATATAAGGCTGTTTGAGCTAACATTCTTTTTGACCTCATTTGTTATCAAAACAGCTGAAGAACTGTATTCTATTCATTAGTATCACATTGTCAAAAATAAGTCTAATGTCATTAATTGTGCCTTTGGCGCAATGGTATATTATTGTGAAGTAAACTGATCATGAATTGGTTTCTATTTTTGAGTTAATAATGTCTGGGTTTTATGTGTGTGCAAGGTTAATAATTAACATAAGTATTTTTGTAGCCATGTTGATTTCTTTTAAAAAATTTTGAGGCGTTGCTTTAGAATGAATGAGTTTTTGTGCATCGCTAATGGGTTTCTTTGTTTATCTTTGATTGTTTTGTGAACCAGATAGGTAAATAATGGTGTCTCCAAATGTTAGAAAAATCTGGAACTTGTTTTTCTAAGCTTAAGAGAAAAACCTAGACCTTAGAGAGGGAAGCTTTTGATTTAACTTTTATTTTGAGTTTTGAGCAATCCTATAAAATGCTTGGAATAGGATAACTATACAGACCAGTGTTCCTGAGAAAAGAAGGATATAGTACTAGATTGGCATGGAGGAAAGAGTTAGTAGCCAGAAGTGTTGTCATAATACCATGAAGAGGTTACTTTGAGCTGAGTACATTTCAAATCAAATGTATAATAGCTCCAGGATGTAGCTGTATAAAAGTTGAAGTCACAAGTGACTGAAATTGACAAAGGTGTTACTTACAGGTACTTGGGCATGCGCATTATTTAAGTGGTGCTTAGATATTGTACCATAAGTGTGTTTTGGGTACTATACAAAAATTGCATTTTCTTTTGGGAAGGAGAATTTTGGGTGCTTAGGATTATACTTTCATTGTGTGTTGAAAAATCTTTGAATCATGGCGTATTATAAATAGATGGTTTGGTTTATTCTACTGTTTTCATTTCTTTTGTTAATAACTTCTGTTTTATTGTTAAAACAAAATTTGCAACATTGCATGTTTAAGCTTCATCAACAGCCCACTTCATTAAAACCAAAACAAATCAAATTTTGATTTATCAAGCCAGATCTTGGTTTAGGATCTGAATTGTCAGTAATAACATCAGCTGGAATCAAAGAACTATTGGTGCCATTAGTGTCTTCCAGGCCTAGGTCAATTCAGTACTGTAACAACTGGAAGGACCAGGGCAGCCATTATGTGGATCAAGCAATGTTACTCAATTCAAACTTGGCATGTTTTAAGTACATTAAGCAACAAATGTAATGAATTTCTCAGTTACTACATTACTGGCTATAATCTGACAAGGGATAATATTCTTGATTAACTGACTACCCCCACTTTTTCCTCTTTTAAATATTATTTTCCTCACAGCCAAACACAGCAAAGTAATCAGGTGACATATATCACATTTTCAGCACCTGTTCTCACCACCATTCAGAATTGCCTTTTCACATCCAGGTCACAGTCCACATGATGGCAAGAAAAATGTCTCGAGTGCTCTTCTTAAAAACGATAGTTGAAGACAAGCAAGAGGCATATCACTTCTGCTTCAAATCATTAATCAGGCTCTTTAGTGACTGTAGAAGACTAGGTTGAATTGATTTCCAAATACAAAGCCCCTAGTCTCAAGTATACCCCTGTAGACAGTTCTGATGTTGACACCAAGCACTTCCCAAAAGGAAAATAATCTATTAGAGCACAAATTGTATTTTCCTGCCTTTATTAGTCAATGTTACACAGCTGTATCGGCTATGACTGGAGGCCAGGAGCACACAGAGCAGCAGCTATGCCAAAAGGTGAAGGATAAACAGGATCAGTAGCGAGCCATTTGCAGAACTATGCCATCTGCTGCAAGGATATCTGGAGCCAATCTACACCATTGAAACTTCAATGCTATTGGCAATCAAGATCACCTCTCATCCAAACTTTACTGCATCTATCGTCCCTCAATGTATTGTAGGGATCAAATGCGGCTTTAATGAATGACCTGCTCAGACATGCATCAAATTGGAGACATTCAATTCTCAGCATGGCCAAAATCTAATCTCTTTTTACACAAAATAGCAATAGCAGCATTACAAAGCAACCCACACTGCTTATTAATGATTCATTAATGACAGCAGTGTGGCTGTCAAGCTATCGGGTTCCTGCTCTTCTTCTGTCACTGCCAATTTATCTTCATTATAGAAACATAGAATGGTTACAAGCACAGAAGTAGGCCATTTGGCCCACTATATCTGTGCCAGGTCTCTATGAAAGCTAGTGTCATTCTCCCAGCTTTTATCTCTACTGCTGTAAATCTTTTCTCTTCAGATAATTATCCGATATTCTTTTTGGAGAGGCAAACAAAATTTCTTTTCCAAACCACATGAGTGCACTCCAGGTTGTACCCACTCACTGTTTCTTAATATTGCCTCTGGTTCTTTTGTCAATCACTTTGAATGAGTGTCCCTTTTGCCAATGGGAGCAGTTCCCCCGTTGACTCTGTTTGTTCTCTGTGACTCACCCAGTGCTACTTCCTCACACTCATAAACTGCACTCTGACTAACTTGTAATTGTGCTGGTGTTTGCTACTCTGGAGGAGGTGGTGAACAGCTGTCTTGTTCTGGATTTGCTGTGGTACTTGTAGCCTCCAAAAATGTCAGGAAATGGCTGACTGTAGCAGGAGCACAAAATCACCATATTTGATAAATGTAGACCCAAATATTGTTTAAAAAGTGATGCAGCTCATAATCAAAACCAGGGTGAAACAGAAGTGGACAAAGGCAGATATATATTATGTTTAGTTTCTTAAGAACTATCATTAGTTCTAAAATTATTTATTCATTTGGACTGATAGAGGGAGCTGATAATAAAACATTTTGTTCAATGCTTCATACAGTCAAGGAGCAGGGAGGCTATGATGAACTTATATAAGTCACTTATATATAGACCTCAGTTGGAATGTTGCATACAGTTCTGGGCACCACACTCTAGGAAGGGTTTGAATGCATTGGTGAGCATGCAGATGAGTTTACAAGAGCAATTCTCGGGGTGAACATTTCAGTCACGAAGAACGATAAGAGAAATTGAGATTGCTATCCTTGTAGAGGAGAAGGGTAAGAGAAGATTTGGTTGAAGTTTTCAAAATCATGAGGGGTTTGGAGACTAGACAGGAAGACACTGTTTTGACACATAAAAACAAAAGGCACAGTTGTAAAATGTTTTGGAAAAGAAGCAAATGTAAGGTGAGAAAGAACTTTTTCATCCACTGAGTAGTTCGGGTCTGGAATGAGCTGCCTGGAAGCGTGCTATAGGTAGGTGCAATTGAAGTTTTAAAGAATTAATTGGATGATTACTTATATAGAAACAATGTGCAAGTTTACAGGGAAAAGGCAGGAGACTGGCAAAAAGTTAAAATGATCAGAGAGTCAGTGGTAACACATTGGGCTGAACAGCCTCTCTCTCCATCATAACAATTCTGAGACTTCTATGAAAGAGTTTTAACTTGCCTCTTTCTTTTGATAATTCTTAAAGAAATTCTTTGTAGAAAAATACTGCCCACTTAAATCAATTAGCTATGAAATTATTGTAGAAGGGGAATAAAAAGTTGAAAAACCACAAATAATACTAAATAAAAGCATGTCAAAAACAGTTTTCTTTACTAGTGTGTTGCTGCCTATGTGACAGCTAACACACATTGTTAAATAGGTACAAAAACAGGTTCAATTATAGCTACATTTATACAATTAACTCTAACTTAACAAGACCTTCAAGTCACTTTCCGCGGTAACTCAAATTGAAGATGGTACAAATAAACAAATATAACAAAAACCCATTGGCTGCTGCTTTTAATATGGCTCTAATTACAGGGAGTAAGATGTCAGGCACAATCTTACAACAGTCTTAGTGACATAGACAATGGTGAGATTTGTGGCAGAATCATGTGAAATATCTGGTGAGGTCTACTTTGATGTTGGGAGCATGTTGCCGCATCTTTTATACATCTGATGAGTGGCGAGGTAAGTTTAACACTAGGCAGTGGTGTGTTGCCAATTAAGGAGGATTAAAGCTTGTTAAACACCTTATTAACACTGCAACTCATTTCATTAATATGCAGCTTTATATGTGATCAAATGCACTGAACAAGCTAGATGTCAGGAATTCTTGACATGGAAGTCAGAGTGGGCACCTGGCAACTTCATCTTATCACATCCACCAAAGGACCTCCACCTCAGGGCACAGTCAATGTCCATGAACACTGGCATCTGATATGTGCCAACTTGTAGGAATCCTCATGGCAAATCTCTGATGTATTTAGAGTGCACTCTGTTCTTCAATGCTGCCCCAGCAACTAGCCTTGCTTCACGATAGTATGCACTCAGGGCCAAGCACCTAGCTCATGCATCACCAGCTTATATGCATACTATCGTAGTGCTCACTCACTCCGAGTCTACCTGGATGTGTTCAGCATCCTTTTTTGCACACTGGCCTCTCTGCCAGAAATACCAGGATCACCTTACTTCTGCCTTGCCTTGCCATTTAGCAGACACAAAGGCAGGAAGCTTATCATGGTTATCAGCAGGCCTCAGTCATTTCAAAGAACATTGCCTTTGCTCAGTAGGTCTGACACAGTAATTCAAAGGCAGCCTCTAATACTAGTCTTAAGGTTTGTACACAGTGACTCAAGCTGGTGAGATTCAGGATAGTCTCCACATACCGAGGAGGGAGCTGAAAGTCAGAGAGCCCACCACCCACCTTGACTCTTTATGTCCTATTGTGAGCTTTTTTTTTCTCATGGAATGAGACAGAGGAAGCTATCATGGAAGAGGAAAGTGGATAGCGTAGCAAGCAGGGAGGTGCCCAAGCAGGAGAATAGGTAATACAGATGGCACGCAGGCTTAATGGTGATGGGATTTGTAGTGGGTGACAGTGAGTGAGGGAAGATGTTGCAGGTGAGAGTGTAATACTCATATATATTAATAAACATCTGTTTGGATTCTTCAATACCATGTTATCCACACTTTGTCTCTTACGTTATAAACGAAAATGTAAACGTTGCCATATTAGGTAAAGTATTCCCTGCAGGCAAAATCCACATCAGCATAATGTAGGACAATTTTAAGTCAAGTTACTGTAAGTCGAAGAATTATGAGCCACTTGGATTCATACCTATTCAAGGGCAAGTCCAGGAAAATGTACCAAGTAGGAGCAAATTACAGCAAATGCTGGAATCTATACTGAAAACAACAAATATTAGAAATCACCGCAGTTCAAGCAGCATCCATGAAGAGAGAGCAAGCAAATATTTCAAGTCTAGGTGACTCTTCATCACAGTCCACTTTGACGAAGAGTCATCTAGATTCAAACCATTAGCTTGCTCTCTCTCCACGACCTGTTGTAACTTCTCCCACTTTTTGTTTTCAGTCAAGAAAAATGTATCATTCAGCAAACTTTCACATATTTGCAAATATACAATGCAATGCTATACATCATATCAAAACATCATGATAGACATTGTCGGTTTTCAGACAGATAATCTTTCCATCAGTTGACAACTCTAAGCTAACTAAGAACATCAAAAAGCTTTATAATGGGATTTCTTCAAAACTATAATTTACTCACCTTTATTCATGTGTTTGAGCAAAATATGAAAAGACTGTGAAGGTGAGGAGTTATCCCCATCTGTAACATGAAAGCGAAAATTGTCATGACCTTTTAACCCCACAATAGTTGTGTGTAGATACCAGACTCGATTCAGGTCTATATCTTCTTGACTATAGTTCATGCCTGGATATAAATGAATCCATTCAAGTTCAGTCTGTTTCAAAAAAAAAAGTAGATTTTTAAAATAATGTGCTGGAGTGATTTTGCACAGCTCAGATTACTGCATTCAGCCCATCTTAGCCTTTGATCATTGCTTTCGTCAACTTTATATCTCTAAATTCATTATGTTGCAACTGGGAACATTATAAGCAGTTATCAATCAAGAGTACTAGATTGTCAATCATTTCCATATGGATCATTATTGCAATGCAAATAAAGACACATATTTACAATGGTATTTGTAAATTACATTGGTAAATTTAAAATCTAGTAGACGAGATTTTCTTTTGTGATTTTTAAATTTATTTACTAGTTACATTGTGTATTTGGGCAAACTGTGCTTATATCAATATGCTCATAGTAAAAGAGCATTACAAGGCTAACCAATTGTTTTACAATTTTGATCAGGTGATAAATGTTGATGAGGACACCAAGTCAGTTCTTCAAAATATTGTTTAGATCTACATGAGCAGACTGAGAAGACTCATGTTTCACATATTTCAACTTTGGAGAAGACATAGATCTCAGTGATCCCACAAATCCCTGGCCACTCTACCGGCAAGGTGACCTCGAACAGTTGCTGTCTAAGTGCTCCTGTAGGGCTGTTACAGCAACATTTCCCCATCAGAGTTATGGTGATAATCTTGTCTTTGGAATTTGATACAAGGTTATGGTGATGTTAAGGTGGCAGACAAATAATCCCTGTCACGAAACACATGGAAGTGCTGGAATTTTTAGGTTGCATGTCTTGTACTCCCACTTCAACTGAAACAAATTATTGAATGATAAAGGGAGGAGGGCAATTTTTTGGTCTCAATGTTCAGCAACATTTTAAAATGATTGATGTAGTTCATGCAGAGTGCCTCTGGATCTGATTTGCAATGCTCTGACATGTCTTTCTCCTTGAACATGTTTCTATTCGAACAAGAGCTACTGACCACAGGGAATCTTCATCAACTTAGCAAAATACTTATTATATCACTGTATAAAGGAGCAGAGGAAGTCTTCCCCCCACTTCTCACTACTATTTAAGAATAATTTTCTGTGAATGATTAATGACCTATGCTTTTCTGAGGAGAATAATCTTAGTTCTTGTGTAGCATAGTTATTTAAAGCAATCATTTTTCTGAATTCCTTCGATAAATGGAAAAATCAAGGAAAATTCTATCAGTTTTTACCTTGAATTGAAGCTGTCCAAATGTGGGAACAGTATTGATGACATAGTAAAGCTTGAATCGTGGTGTGTCCTTGTCTTCAGCTTCTAAAGCCACACTGGAAATAACTTTGTTTTCCCCCACTTCCACTTGCAAACCAGTGTTTCTGAACAAATAAAGAACAGTCATTGATCCAACCCAGAGGTAAAATTACCACTGCAGTTGAGACAGGAGTCATGTTTGTTGACCATGAGAAGGATGTGGAGGCAGTCACAAGGGTTACAGATATGGAGACAGGCTTTTTGAAAGATCTTTCAGTATTCCAAACCTTTCCCAGATTTAGAAAGACAACAAAACTAAAAACAGCCCTCACCCTTCTTCCACCTCTCACATTCCCCATTTATGACCCTCTTATATGCTCCATGCCAAGCTATGCCTCTCCACCCATTCCCCATGCTCTCTGCTGCCTCAATACCAATCTATTAATCTACTTCCTGCCATTTAGAACCCCGTGCCAACCTAATGCTAACTCATGCCCCCATCCATTCCCTTTGTCCTTATACCATTTCTCCAACTCACCCACTATCTACCATGGAGAGACATCAGGGTCCATGCTAAAGTTCTATAAATTTCTAAAGTGTTTATTGATTAATTCATTATTTTAATAAAAACAGATTAAAAAAATAATTTGACATCCTACAAACACTTAATTCTCACTAAAAAAACAAAAAAAAAGCATTTGTATTTGAATCATCAAGTACTTTATAAACACTGAGATGCCAATCAGACTGTGAAATCACGGGTTTACCACTATAATGATGACAGATTATGAAAACACTCATACAGCACTTATCCTATAATGATAACCCTTGCGCTATATCTACAAACTGAAATAACAAACATGAATTATTAAGTACTGCAGCCAGTTGTTTAAAGGTAAGAGATTTAAATGCCCTGATGGTTCCACTGAGCTAGATAGTTACAATGGGGAAAAATTGGGCAATAATGAAAAGAGTCAGGTTTTTGATGTCAAGAAAATCTCTCCCAACTTTCTCCTCAACCTTTAAACGCCAACTTCAGAATCCATTGAGTGGTATTCATCATGTTTTCTTGCACCTGAATCTCATTAAAACTCACCCTACTAACATTCAACTTCCAAGTCTCCTCTTTTCCATTGAGAAACTTGATGGTGAAAATTCCTCACCAATAGAACAGAGTAGGCATCTAGTAGCTGTGTTTTGTCACATGCCTGGCCTAGTCATCATGTTACTGCCTCTTCTTCACAAAGAACCCTGCAATCTCTATGGACATCATCCTCTTCAAATTTTCATCCATACAACTTCACGTCAATAATCCATCAGTCTCACTACATGATTATGCCTGTGCTTGGATTAGCTCAGCCTCCACTTCAGGCCTTCAACAATTTGCTTTGGAGCTCAGGGAAACCTATAAATTGCATGCTTCTGCCAAGTTGCTTTGTGTGCAGGGCTAGCCTTGCATCTCCTGCATTTGCAAAGGATGGTTTTGTACTGACATGGATACATGCATCTTAGCTTGTTTTCTTACAGTTCACTTCCTATAATGTTTACTTGGAGGCTGGCAGCTTCTGTGAGGGACATATTACTTACTTAGGTAGACAAGCAGGAGGCTGGAAGAACGCAGCAAAACCAGGCAGCATCAGGAGGTGGAGAAATTAATGTTTTGGGTGTAACCCTTCTTCAGGACATCCTGAAGGAGGGTTACACCTGAAACATTGATGTCTCCACCTCTTGATGCTACCTGGTTTGCCTTGTTCTTCCAGCCTCCTGCTTGTCTACCTTGAATTCCAGCATTTGCAGTTTTTTTTATTTCTAACTATATTACTTTCTGAGCATGCCTGCTTTCTTAGCATACAAAGTTTCTGGTGCTCAATTATAGGGGCATTTTGCTTTTTGTCACAAAGAGAGAGGCAGGAGGCTTGTGAAGGTGAGCAGACAATCTATCAGTCTGACAGTGGGTGGCAATCCTGCCATTGACGTAACAAAGTGCAGAACATTAGAGGTGTGGAATGTGTCAGCAACTTACATAGGAAACACTCTGCATGTACCTATACCCATCTCATGTAGGAGGCCAAGATTACCATGACATATTTGAACCCAGCCCCCTCCATTCCAAAGCTACCAGTACTTCCCAATTCTCTGGGAACTCATCCTACAAACAACAATTTTGCTGCCTATCATTGTCACCATTCTTACAGCAAGCCAGTGCAGTGAAGCTCAGCCTCATTCTTGCGTTGTTTGCTTTCTCAGGACTCAAGATAATGGTGTGCAAATATCAACAAGGAAGAGTCTTTAGTAGATTGAAGGGGGACTACAGTCAGGGATACTGCCCCTATCAGATAAGTGGCTCTCTTATCGCACCACAGGGCATTCACCATGGTCAGTCAGGCACCATTAACTACTAACAGTCTGCAGATCCACTTGCAGTTCTGGTATTAGCTCTTGGTCAGTCTTGTAGTTCAGATATAATCTGACTGAGGATTACAGGTTGGATTGTCAGGGTGCTGTGGAGACAACAGTCTGGGAGTTGGGTCATAATCAGTCAGGGCTCTCCTGTCAAATTAATCCAAATGGTGGACTATGGTGACTCCATGGCATTCTGGTCAATAATGGCTGAAGGGCCTGTCATGGTACTGTCCATGGAGTCCTGAAAAAGTAAGCAACTCAAGAATGGGAATGAGCTTCACTTGTACTGGGTTGCTGTCGGAACTGTGAAAATGATAGGATGCAATTGATGGTTGTAGGATGCGGTTCCTAGAGAACTGGGGAGTGGTGGTAGGTCTGGAATGGAGGGGAGTGGGTTCAAATATAAAATCTTAGCCTCTACAGGGGAAGGTATGGATAAAAAAGCTTGGGAATTTCCAAAGTCAAGGACTGCGGGGTAAAGTGGGCACATTGATATTTATGGAGGCTGATAAAGTCATAGCATATAACACTTCATTCTTAATATATTTCAGGATTCGACATTCATTTTGACTTACTTAATGTTTGTTTTTACAAGCATAGGGTCGAACTGGTGAATGTCAGCAGTTGGTTATGAAAGCAGAGGATCTGTGCTAAGGGAAGGGGAGGTGGGGATTCAACGCAATGTGTTAGTCAATTGGGCAGTTAACCTTAGTTCATCAGTTTGGTTAGACAGGACTTAAAAGCAGCAATCTGATTCGTCTCAGACCATTGATACAAAATCCCCATGTAGATTGTCCTTTCTTAAGGTCATTGGAGGTGAAGAACTGACCTAATCCAAGTATATAAAATGATGAGAGGCAAGGATAGGTGGATAATCAGAGCCTCTTTCCCAAGGTAGAAATGTTAAAGATTAGGGGGCAGAGGTTTAAAGTGAGAGGGGGAACATTTAAAGGAGATGTCCAAAGCAAGGTTTTCTTTATGCAGAGGGTGGTACTTCCCTGGAAATATACTGCCAGGGAAGGTGGTAGAAGCAGATAGCAATGTTTCAGAGGCATTTAGACAGGCACGTGAACAAGCATGGAACAAAGAGATACCATGCAGGCTTGGAGAGTCGATGAACCTTTTCCTGTGCTGTAATTTTCTTTATTCTTTGTTCTTTGGACCATGTGTAGACAGACTGGAATAGTTTAGAATGGAGTCATGGTTGGCACAGAAATTGTGGGCCGAAGGGCCTGTTCTTGTGCTGTGTTGTACTATCCGAACTGCCATTTTCTGAAATGGTGCAATCACATGCTAATTTGAGGAGCATATTATTATACTTTTCCTTTGGGGGTGAAGTAAAGAACTTTTATTTTGAGATCTTATTTTTGCCAATTGCATTAAATATGCCTCAACTTGCATTTCATTGACAGGTCATTCATTGACGAAGAGTAACGAATAAAAATTAGGCTGCGTTTGCTGATACACAGTGTATAACGGCTATTCCCTGCAAATATGTGCAAGTGTAATAATAGCTACAGTTGTGAATGAGCAGGGCAGGGCGAGGCAAGGGTCAGGAGGGAGGGCTGGAAGGGAGGAGAAGACAGGACCGGCAGGGGTCACAGGGAGTGCAGGGGGATACAGAGAGGGCAGGAGATACAGAGGGTATTTGGGGAAGGATAGGGAAGGGAAGGGTGTGGGAGTGAAAGAGAGAGAGAGAGAGAAAGAATGGAGGAATGGAAAGGATGAGAATGAAGGGAAGACCACTCCTCTTTCTCCCTCACATTTTGGCTCCCTGCTTTTCCCTCACCAGGCATTTTCCTCCCTCATCAAGTCCTCATTCCTCTATGTGAACCCCATTTCAACATCACACTTTTCTCTGTGCATGTGCAGTGTAATCTTAATGCATGATGTGATGGTGTAGAGGATCTGGCATTGTGCACATTGCTGGATGAGTACACATGCCTACACTGCTAAAAGAATTATGGTCTCAAGCAATTGGGAACATTACATTGGGCACACAAATTACCTCCTTGTCATGAGAACAAGGATGTTAAAAGTGGAAACTGAAATTCCAATTTGCCAACTATGTTCCATAGAAAGTTTTGGAAGATAAAACATCATTACAGAAGACAGTACCTTTCCATCATTGTTATCCTTCAATATTTCAAAGTGCTCCTAGACTGTGGCATTGCCTTGCAATTCTTTAGCATCCTAGAGGACTGCCTTCAATCAGTGAAAGGCAGCACTTTGTGCAGCTTGTCCGAGGAGACCACTATGCCATGAGGGAAAGTGAATGGGTGAGCTGCCCATTGCACATCTTCTAGTCTTGAATGTCAGTGCATAACGCCCATGAAAAGATAACATAGTATTACCTTTTCCTGCAGACATATGTGAAATCCTCGCTGTCAGTCATATGGATCTGTGTAAGTGTCCAATCACATTTGCAGGCTCGGCTCCAGCACACGCCCTGCTGCACACTGTGCTCAGCCTCAGTGCTGTCTGCATTAAAGTCCCCAACATCATAGCTCAAGGATCTTTAATGTCTGAGGCCATTTGCAGTCAAAGAATCTGCTGCTTGTGATCGATGGGCAATGCTTGATGAGTATAACTTTTGATATCCTTGGGATTTGTAACGATGCTCCTTATCTCTCATATGGGCGTGACTTAACCAACTCTGACAGTGAAAATTACTCCATAGCAGACATTGTAACAGTGCAAATGAAGATATATTAACAATAGTGATATGTTATTTCCAAGGATGAAGTGTCCTCAGTATATTCTTGTCTTTCCTTCCCCCCACTATGTCTAAGTACATGCTTCACAGCTAGGAAGAAGGAGCCAGCTATAATGATTGGAATGGTTGGCTTGGAATACTTGGATAGTCATCACCTGGTGCCTTTGTCCTGCTGAGAGTCTCTGACCCAAGTGCACACTCACCTTCCTCAGATTATATTTCTGCATACTTTGCATCGTAGGAGGTGGAAAGCCTGGGCATCTCTGAAGAGTGTTGTGTTTGTCACTTCTCCTCCATGTGTACACCAGCAGATACCTGGAGTAAGGTCATTCCCATCACCTTGTCACTGACACTGTAGATCTGATGCTAAAGCAATAGAATTTAGGTTGACACACATGTCCAACAGCCACTGGGAACTCACAGGTCTCCATGGTGACTATAAACCTATCCATGGAGATAACCGGTACACATTTCAGACCCAGAACTATAATGAAAAAGTTGGAGAATTCCTCCAATCTTCTTTTCAGCCTTCCAATTTCTCTCTTGGAGACAAAAAAAAATGCAGATGCTGGAATCCAAAGTAGCCAAGCAGGAAGCTGGAAGAACACAGCAAGCCAGGCAGCATCAGGAGGTGAAGAAATCAACCTTCTGAAGAAGGGTTATACCCAAAACATTGACTTCGCCACCTCCTGATGCTGCCTGGCTTGCTGTGTTCTTCCAGCCTCCTGCTTGTCTACTTCCAATTTCTCTCTGGCAAACCTACCTGATGTTTCTGGGTCTGATTGATCAAGTAATTTATGGATGAGACCAGGGGCATACCCTTTGCCAAGGGCTGAGCAGATATCTGACTTCCTGCAGACCTGAGTGCCAGAGACTGGGGTGTTTCTTCGATGGCCAGTTGCAGTGATCTGCCAGTAATGTGTTCATCACATGATGTCTGTAATCTAATCGAGATAGTGTACCTCAGAGGTGAAAGATTTCTCAGTGCACCCTCTACAGGTTTATTGGCTTCCTCAGAGGTGAAGGTTTCTGTATGGTCTTTTTGTGGATAATCAGTGAGTGTGGCTTGTGCCTGCATGAAATAAGATAGGTAAGTAGTTGGAGAAGATGGGTAGAGGCTTGTGCAGAAGAAGAATGTGTTTGAGCTGATGGTAATGGGAGAGAAACACAGCACAATGGAGCCTACTGGGTTGGTGTCCATTGGTGTCTCCTATCTCCATATGAGCCATCATGCTCTTTTTTAGTGAAAACCAGAATATTCTCATCAGAGGGAGTGAGGAACTTCATGTCTGGCAACCACACATCCTTCTCTCACCAACCAGATTTGGACAAAGCCGCCAGTTTTTTTTTTCCTGCAATGAGACAATAAGAGGCATTGAGTGCAATGAAAATGGTATAAGAACAGTTTTTGTTGATGCACAACTAGGGGAACTGGTGAGATGTCCCCATTGAGTGAGTAAGAAATGCAGAGGGCAGGAAGGATGATGAGTTTGAGAAGTTAAAGTGAATGAGGGCCCTTGAGAGGATGTTATGTATGCATTACTAAAGGTTGTAGCTTATACAACCTGGTGAGATGCTTGTACAGTGGCAGAGGTAGAATGAGTGGTGGTCCTGTGCATTAAGTGGCAGTGGAGAAAGGATGGTGGCACTTACCTTGCAGAATACAGGAAGCCATTGACCTTGTTGTGACACTGCATGCTCCTTTTTCATCTTGGGACATAACAGTTATTCGTAGTACAATGTTTGACCAGGCTGGCTGTGTTTGTTGGCAATGCCTTCTATAATCATCAGCTTAACAAAGGAGTGTTCTCCTCTCTGTCACTTGGTTGGCCAGAAACTCTCAATCCTTGTTTGGGAAGTGGTAGGAGCTTACCTTTTTTTGGCACATTTTATGTGTCAAGTCCCACATTGTGAGGGGTAGATCTTAGCTTTCAGCATCTGAAGCAGTGTGCAGCTGGCCTTTAAACATGGTGTCAAAGGTGTGGAAGCTGGAAAGTCTTGACAGCAGTGAGTACTCCCACCTCACTCAACAAATGATTACCCAAAATACGCTGCCAACATTTTAGTTACTTAATTCATAAGATGAAAAGCAGAAGATTGAGAAAATAAATAATGGTGGAACTCACTCTCCACACTAAGTTTGTTTTAAAATTCATAGAAGTCACTACTCTTTATTGCTATTCACTAATTCAATTGAATCAGAAGTCCTGAATCATTTATTTTGTAATTAAACATGGCCCCTGATATCTTTGGTTTCAATGAGTTCTGTATCATTGAATAAGATTCATTGAACAGTTACAGCAGTTCAATAGAGAGAGCAACTCAAAAATTGATGTTAAATCAATCAATATTTGTGATATAGTTGTTCCGCACTATGAGATTTAAATAATGATACCAAATGACAGCCCTCAAGACAAACACTGTATGGGGAATATTAATAGAATTTAGGTCTGTGACATACTCTGAAATGTAAAACTGCATCAAACTTCAGAAATGAACCTATCATCCATTTCCTCCCTTCTCTTATTCTCCGTCCCCTCCCCTGACCCCTCCCTTCTCTCCTAAAGCTGATCCTTCCTTCCAATCCCAATTATGCTTTGAAATCATGTAGGGTTATGTATTGTGGATTTCTCATCAGAGAATTGGAGCTTACTTTAAAATAACTGGCTTCTCATCGTTGACCAATATAATGCTGACGTGTACGGTCTCTTGTACTGCATGCTTGCCATCTGTTAATTGAATGGTAAAACTATCCTTCAAGGTTTCTGTGTCATCATGCATGTACATAAGCTTCATTCCTATGAGAGAAAACAAAATACGGTCGTAACAAGAGTAATACCAAAGTAGTTATCCTATAAAAATGTATAGCATCCTTTAAAAGATCATAAAATCATAACAAATAATAGGGGTAGGCCATTCAATCCATCTAGCCTGGTCTGCCATTCAATAAAATCATGACTGATCTGATTATGGCCTTAACTCCTCTTTCTGCCTGTTCCTTACAAACCATTACTCACATGTTAATCAAAAGTCTTTCTAACTCAGTCTTGAATATATTCAATGAGAGCCTCCACTGCTATCTGATGCATAGAATTCTAAAGACAAAATATTCTCTGAGAGAAAGAACCCTTCAACAATGTCTTTAAGAAAATTATAATTTTAAACTGTGCCCCCTTGCTTTAGTTTCCACCATCAGAGGAAATCTCTCAGCATCCACCCCATCAGGCTCCCTCAGCCTGTTTTATGTTTTAATGGGATCACCTCATGTTCTTCAAAATTTCAATAAATATATGCCGAGACTGTTCAACTTCTTCTTTATCCCAGAAATAAGGCTTGTGAACCTTCTCTAAACTATTTCCAATCGAAGAACATCCCTCCTTAAGTATGGAAAGCAAAACTGTACAGTATACTCAAGGTATCATCTCATCACTGCCGTGGACAATTGTAGTATTTAGAACATAGAACATAGAAAAATACAGCGCAGAACAGGCCCTTCGGCCCTCGATGTTGCGCCGACCTGTGAACTATTCTCAGCTCATTCCCCTACACTATCCCAAAATCACCCATGTGCTTATCTAAGGATTGTTTAAATCTCCCTAATGTGGCTGACTTCCCTGCATTTATTCTACATTTCCCTTGTAATAAAGGTCAATATTCTGCTGGCATTTTTAATTACTTTCTGTATCTCAACGCATTTTTTTTTGCTAATTCATGCACAAGGCCATGTAGATCTATCCGTGCGAATAGTCCGACTCCATTTAAGTAATTTTCTGATTTTCTAATCTTCTTGCTGACGTGGACAATCATGTATTTTCTGACATTATGCTCTACCTGCCATTTTTATCTGCACTCACTTGAATTATCGATAGCCCTTTGCAAACTTTTGTATGTTCCTCACAAATTACCTTCCTTCTTACCTTTGTAACATTTGCAAAATGGCTGCAATATTGTCAGTCTCATCATCAATGTCATTAATACAGATTACAAATAGCAGCTTTATTGCAGCTTTCTTAATTGCAGCTTTCCAACATGTAAATTACTTGTATATGTTGACTCTGTTTCCCATGAGTTAGCCAGTCTTCCATCCATGCTTATATATCACTTCCAACTCAATGAGCTCTTATGTTGCACAGTAACCTTTTACATGACACCGTATCAAATACCTTTTGGAAATCCAAATATACACAGCATCTTCCAGTTCCCTTTTATCCATCCTGCTTTTACATTGTCAAAAGGCACAAATAAAACTTTCAAACGTGATTGCCTTTTCACAAAACCATGTGAAACTTTCAAACGTGATTGCCTTTTCACAAAACTCTGATAGCATTTTAATTATATAAATATTCTATTTTACCTCATTAATAGTGGATTCTAATATGTGCCTAATAAACTACACGCATCACCCCATACAGTATGAAGAATCGTCCAATGCATTTATTAGAACAAGTATGAAGAAAAAAAATAGAATGTTTCAATTAAAAAGAGTTGCAGAGGCAAGCAATGGTCCAAAGACAGTTCCAGGAGTTAGACACTCAGGAACTGCGATTCGATTTCACTTTGCTCTCAACTGTCAGACATCTTTTGAAACAGTTGCAAGTTATGTCCCTTGTAAAGGTTGCTGCGGAAGACATTTAAGACCCTAATCAAAAGACAAAATCTGAGCACAAAATCTGAGTGCTCAGCATGAAATGCCAACAACATTGGGACTTTTGAACATGGAAGCCAATTCATTAAGCAAAATAACGTCACTGAAATGCTCTTGCTTTGTGAGGGTGCCTGCAGCTTCAAACTGCTGCCTACAGTTTACTCCAGCCACACTTTCTGCAACTACAGCTAATTATTAAGCATGGGAGCTGAAAAATCATAAGCAATGTTTTGCCTGAGACAGAAATAGTGGATTGGATGGCTATTTGCCAGCCATTATCTATAGTGAAGTTGATATACTGAGTTCTTACATGAACGTCCGTGAAAATAATAGGCTGCATATTAACCAGTCACAGAATAATAAAGTTAGCAGAGGATTTTGCAGGGCCAACAGTGAATGTGTAGCAGGTAGATAGCAAACTTTGGAGAATGATCGGGTAAAGTTAGTTAACTCTACCTGAACAGTCCACCAACTTGTTCCACATCTATCATGGGCTCTGTTTGGGAAGGATGCTCTGGAATATCAAATAGAGCAAGCCTTTCACATCCACATTATTATCCACATTATTTGTTGGACAGTGAAATAGAAGTTCAGATCTTGTAACCCTTCATTTTCAACTGACAAAATAAGCCAAACTTTAACATTTTTCCATGGGCTGTTTTCTTTTCCAGTCAAAGGGTTCTCCTATCTAAAAATACCTTTGTTTCCATAGCCTTCCAATGTCTTTCAGTTTTACACTCTGTTGATATTTTTGTAACAAATGTAGGTAAGTTCGTGCCTAACTGTAACCAGCTATGCACATTTCACGCTTTGAGGTTTCTATGGTTCTGCTACTATCCTTTGCTTCCTTCAACTGCATCCTCAGATATTCTTCTTTCAGCATGTGGTTTGATGTCACATTATGAATTTGGGTCTTTACATGAATAAGGTAAAGTCAAATACAGAACAGAGTAGTTGGCCCTATTTGGATGGATAGTTGAGTGGTTGATGGGGGATGTTGGTTCTGGTCAGGAGTTAGTAGGGTCATCAGGATGGGTTGTCAGCTTGAGGTCCGGGACGTTGTTGGTGGTCAGGAGGGTAGACATTACTGAACCAGATCAGTTTTTATGACAATCAGCAGTTACTCGGTCACCATTAGGCCAGCTGTTTGCTGAATTCAGATTTCAGTTTGCAGTAGTAGGATTCAAACCCATTCCTAGAACATTAGCCTGGGGTTCTGGACTACTAATCTAATGTCATAATCACTACACCCTCACTTCCCTTAAATAACATTTGTTTATCTTCTCATGTTCACTTTGAAAGAGTAATGCTTGAATTTCTACAGTCTTTTTTAAAAATCAAAATGCCTGATATCATCAGGTTTGTGTTAGCAATTCTGTAAATTACAAACTTTATTTAGGTTCTTTAATTAAGACAACTACAGAGATATATAAGTGATATCTAACTGTTTGCCACAGAAACTGAATGGGCTAAATATTCAGATCTCTAGGTTATCAGACAGCAGTCGTACAACTGAAGATGTTTGTGGGGAGTTGTGGAATTCCTCATATATGTAAAATATCTAACAGGAAGATTCGCTATTGGATTTAATAATGAAGACTGAACCAAAACAGATGAAAGATGTAAAATGAGGCAATGGTCAAACAATATAACATGTTTTCAATGATAGGGAAGAACATAACTATAATGATAATAAAGTTAATCGATTAGAATGAAGCCAAAGTTTGAAGAGCTGAGGATAGAAGGTAGAAAAATAAATGATCAACAATAATATTAAATATTGATGTAGAACACATGGAAATAAAATCATGTTCAAAAGAGTGTGGAAAATATAATCTAGATGTGATAACTTAGAAGGAAACCAAAAATTAAATATTACTGAGACTCCATAAATGAATAAAGGTGTAAGCGAACAGTTAAGGGTTAGGAAAGAGGCATCCATTATGTACATACATACATTCCTCTGCTGTTTATGATGAGAGAGAATACAGAGAGGCTAAGAGAGGCATTAAAACAACAAGTTAGGAAGGGAAAGAGAGTCTGTTAAGTTATCAAGGGATGTTAAAGATAAACAGTTAAATATTTTGCAGCTGCATCAATGAAAGACTGGGTTGTGATGGCAAAACAACAATTATGAGATAGATTGGATAATATCACAGGCAATGATCAAAAGATGGCAGAAATATTAAACAGTTTTTAACTTTGGTACTTACCAAAAAGGTAAACAGATGGCCATGAAGTTGAAGAAGAAAATGAGTCACAAGATACGTAAATTTTAAATATGTAAGGATGTCATGAATTATTTAAACAAATTTATTCAATAAGGACAAAATCCGTGTTGCAAATGAATTGCCTCCATATAAGAATTTAGGAAATGGATAGTAGAGGCACTGCTACATTTTTTTAAAAAATTATTTTGTTAAGAGTGTGGCAAAGGACAGGCAGATAGCTATAAAATTCCTATATTTAAGAAGGAGGCAAAACATGTCCAGAAAATCAGAGGCAGTCGGCTTATTATCAGTCATAGAAAATATAATGGAATTTTTACTAAACAAGAGAATAGAAGAATATTTACAAATAATAAGTATAATATGCAACACAGATTTCAAAGAAAATATATTGCATGAGCAATTTTATTGAACGTTTGGAGAAAGAAACAGAGTGGACAACAGTAATACAGCAGATGAAATTTATCTTATTTTCAAATGATAAAGTGCCCTATAATGTACTAATGAAAAAGTTCAGAGAATGTGGAGTCAGGTGACAAGCGACAAAACAGGGGACAGAAGCAGATTGTGAGGGTGAAGGTATGAATCGATTAAACAAGGATCAGTGCTGGGGCCACTGCTGTTTAGAGTTTACATTAATGATTCAGATTTTGGAATAAAATACACAATCACAGGTTAGAAGTTTAAAAAGGACATGTGTCTGGTACAGAGGAAGAATATGGGCTATGCAATTTATAAGTTTTTAGAGTTCTTAAAGTTTTAATCCGAGACCGCAGTTGTTTTATTGTTGACTGGTGTCCTCAGCCGTGGCAAGCTTACATATATTGTGCAGTTCTCAGTGAATAGTTTTTTCCTTAACTTGCCTTTCACTAGGTGTTGACTTCTGACAAGCTGAGAGAAACAGAGAGAAAAGCTTTCATTCCTTGCTGCTACAAATTCATTTCTCCCCCCATCTTCTCTGGTCTGTCGAGCAGGTGAAGTGTTCATGTTTGCACATTTAACCCATAAATGTGATTAGGAATACACAATGCCTTCTTTACCCCTTTTGAAAGGTTGACACAGCAGTTAAAATGACCAGCCCTACAATGAATATTGCCATTGCAGGGCAGCCTGATGGAGGGAAGCCCATGAAGTTTACTCCCTCTTATCTGAGGAGAGTGCCACTTATAGTGAGGCATAAAAAGGGGTTATTTCAAATGCTTACCAATTTATATCATATGACCATAAAACATTAGAGAAGTAGATGCCCATTTGGCCCATCAATCTGCTCTGTTATTCAATTCAATCATAGTTAATTTAAAAATCCACAACTTCACTTTCCTGCTTTTTCCTCCATAACTCTTGATTCCCTTATTGATTAAAAATCTCTCTATCTCAGCCTTGATTATATTCACCAAATCAATCTCTACAGCTCTCTAAACCAAGCAATTCTGCAGATTCACTAGCCTCAGAGAAGAAATTCCTCCTCATTTCAGTCTTAAATGCATGATTTCTTACTCTGAGATTATGCATTCTAGTCCAATACTCTCTCAAAAGAGAAAATGACTTCCCTGCTTTAATCCTGCTAAGGCACTTAGGAACATTAGATGCTTCAACAGGTCTCCTCTCACTCTTCTGAGCTCCATTGAATACTCACCAACCTACTCAATTTCTCCTCATAAGAAAATCTCTCCATACCCTAGATAAACTGAGTGAACCTTTGATGGACTGTCTTCAATGCCAATATATATTTCCATAGATAAGGGACAAAATTGTTCATCGTATTCCACAGATGTGCCCAAGAAATGTCCTGACCAAACATACCTGCAATGTAAACAGCTTAAGCAGCTCACTTTTGATCAGTGGTCCAGGCACTTCAAATTTGAGGCCAAGTATAGAAATCTTTTGTGGTAATTCTCCTCGAGGAGTTCAAAAACTCTATTTCCTTTCCAATCCAGATGGATGTAGAGGAACAGAGGAAAGCTGCACCCAGGCGGGCCAACCAGTCTGGCTAAGAACTATGTGTTAATGCACAGGTTCATAAATTCAGGTAAACTGAGAGCTGGAAGCTCTCACAGATCAAAGAGAGATAAGGATGAGCCTGAAACTGAGAAGGGAAGCCAAACAGAGAAAGTAGAACAATATTCAATTGTTAAAAGAAAGGATCCAGATATGAAACCGAAGGGAAACTGCCCATGGTGCTTTCACTGTGGGAATGGGTATGTTGGTTTCAGTTTTTGCTACACACTTTGATACAACTGAGGATGCTAGTCAACAACTATGGCTTCAGATTAAAAATTCAGCACATAAGGGATTATAAAGGCTTACAATCTGCATAGCTGCTATTCTTCTTGTCTGTACCAGACACTCTGTACCTTTTAAACTTATTACCTTTGCTTGTGTGGTTGTTTTATGTTACTTTTTGCCACCACAGACTTTGCAGGTAACACAATTCCTGTTTCTTTCACTCAAGGAAAGCTTATAATTACCTTCTTCACTTTGATATGACGACTTCCTATGGTTATATGCAAAAAAAAAATAAATATTTATTGTGATGGACTCAGAGAGGATTTAAAAGAGGAAACTGACTTAACCTTCCTCAGATAGTCTTAACAGTTTACATATCAGGAAAGGTTTGAAAGCCTAAGTGATCAAATAGAAGACTTTAAAATTATGAAAGATTTAAATAGACTGCATTCGGGGCAAATTTTGCTTCTTATGTGGAATGGCAGAATGAGCAGTAGTCAATATATGATGGTCAGCAAGAAATCCAATAACGGAGTTCACAAAAACATTCTTAAACAAAAGGTAAGAACGTGCAATGCTTCACCAAAGGGAGCGGTTGAAGTGAATAGTATAGATGCATCTAAGGATAAGCTGGACTAGCATTTAGGATAGAGGTTGATTATGAGAAAAGATGGAAGCTGATTCAGGTGGAGCGCAAACACATCACACTCTGTTTCTGGGCTGTATATCCTATGTAATCTCCTGTATCAATTAAAGGCACATGGGGGTCAAGCAACCTTTAGGAAACAGCATGATCAAAATTACTCCAGCTTCTAGAAAATTATTGCAGGTTTTGCTTAATGAGTGACAATTTGGTTGTGTTTCTTAATGGGTCAGTTAGTAAATGTGCAGCTCAGTGTGGGATTGATTTATAGTAATAATGCCATCCCAGGTGCGATTCTTGTCTGTACTCAGTCAGTTGATAGCAAGTTGGGCAATAATGGGGGAGGTACAATTGATCACAGTTTCCCTGGACTAGGCAGGAGGAAAAATTATGGCAATTTCAGCTTCCTGTTACTTTTATTCATATAATGTTTTTAATGGTTGCTGCAAACTAAACTTAAAGCACTTACAACAGAGGAATGGGTCAAATATAGCAAGCCACTATGTTACAAATACATTTCTCCAAACAATAACCCTCATCTCTACCATTCTCATGAATTACATGGCCAGATTATGTGATGTGTCATGAAAAGCACAGGTAACGGCAATGTAATTTTTTGTATGTTATTGTCGCAAGTACAACTGTCAGGTAGGACTTTCAATAACTGTGGAGATGAAAATGAAGAAGAGAACCAGCTGAACATGAACCCGACATGAGACTGTATATCTCCAGCTTAGAATAAACATCACATCATTCACCTGTGATCAAACACAGCACAGTACCTTCCATTCATTCTGTTGAGACTTTTTGCAGTTAGAAACTAGATGGGTTAGGACCAGGAAGTAGAGGACACAGTCTTTTGCCCTGACTAAATGATCTACAGCTGAAAAAGTTTGAAAATCATTGCCATAATGACATGAACACTCTGCATCAGTTAGTCCCAAAGGAGATTCTGAATGGACAATGATCCAACAATGCCTGATATTTGACAGCAATGTTTCAGGCAACCACTGCACATGATGTGCTGTTTTATGACTAAACAAATAGTAGAATAGTCAGACATTATATCCATAATCAGTAAGTCCCCAAGTGTTCCTGATAAAGATCTATGGAGAACTTTACTTACCATGCCTAAAAGCAAGATTTGGAAAAAATAAATCCAAAATCATTTCTTTTTGATTTACTTTTATTCTATCTACACTAGCTTTACAATACACATCGAAGCTTATTTCCCACCTTTAATAACACACAAGCTTGCTGATAAGGAGCAGATAGTTATATACAGCTATGCAGTAATGTTTGGTGTCCAGCAGAGGACATCTGCAGCACACAGTATACAGACCTTGTTTGAGTTCATCCATGCTAAAGCTATGTACCCTCAGATCATTTTGTAGAACTTCAGCATTCATTTGCCTGTATTTGGCAACATCATTTCCATAGATGCCATTCAGAAGGACTCCATGAGCAGGAGGTCTAATCACAGAGAGAATCATTGTATCTTGAGGTATGTCCAGATCCACTGCATTCAGTACTCCAGGGCCAATCACACATATATCACCCTCCATTATCTGCATAGAAAGAAAACGTCATTGATATGTAGTTAAGACTGAAACACATCAGAACTTAAATGCCACATTTTTGTCAACGTCCACTCTGTAATAGATAAATATTACGACAGCATGTCTTGAAAATAATTCTGTGGAAATTGTGGCCAACTGTGTGAGAGGTGAAGACTCAGAGGAACTGCAGTGTGATATTAGTGGAGGAGACACACAATTTTGAGTGGAACTCAGATCCTCTAAGTTTTTTCATTCTTAGGTTCTTCAAAAAATTAATAGGAGTTGAGGTGGGCAGATAATTTTCAGACTTTCCTTCATAACATCAAAAACACCTTTTCAACTTTCATAAGACGCGACACCACGTTCCAAATATAATGTACACAACAATAATGTAAGGGTCAAACAACAGTGATAAGTCAAAAAAAAATTAGAGAGTTGGCCAAAGAAATGGGTTTAGTGGGTGATATAAAAGGAGGAGATGGAAGTTGGAAGCAGATGGGTTTAGTGTTAAAAGGATTGAAGGGACAAAGGTAGGGTAAATGCCCTAAAAAGTGAGAAGTGACAGGAAGTTTTAAGGGAAATGTAAAGTTAGAAGGAATTGGAAGTGATGAGGCCATAGAAGTCAAACACGTGAATTTTAAATTTAAAATATTCATAAAGAATTGCTAAAGTCTTGTTAAAATTAAAAACATAGGCAAATTACATTGCAGTTGAGGAGGACATGAACAAAATTGCATTCATAGCATAAGACAAATGAATTTCAAGAATATTAACCATTACAGCTTTTATAAAATATCATGAGATAAATCAATTTTATATAGAGTTAGAGACTTTTAAAAGTTAACCTCAGAAATAAGAAAATCCATTAATACGCTGTAACATTTCATTGGTCAGTTTTGAGTATGTTACAATAGGTTATACATTACAGATGTAAACCATGCATTACCACTGCTCCTGCTTTCTAAAATCATAATGGTTATTTGCAGAATGACAATAGTTAGTCAGTTCATTATTATAAAAGAATGCAATGGTTTGTATAGAGCACTGAATTTTAGAGCAACTCCCCTCTCACACAATGAAGAAACTTATTGGAAAACAGCATTGAAACTTTGCAGCAACTATTATTGGCTAATGTTTGATAAAACAATATCTCTTTTTATCTATCATTACCTGAAGTAATTTGTTAAAAACTGAACAAAGTATACTTTGTGATATAAACTTCCCTTGATAAAAAGCAACTCTAACAAAACTGGAGACAATGGCAACAAGAGGGAAAACTCTCCAATGGTTCGAGGCAAACCTGGCACAAAGGAAGATAGTAGTAGTTGTTGGCGGTTAGTCATCTCTGAAGGCATATGTCCTTGCACAACCAACTTCAGCTGCTTCATCAATGACCTTCCCTCCAACATAAAGTTGTTAGTGGGAATATTTACTGATGATTGTACAATATTCAGCACCATTTGCAACTCCTCAGATATTGAAACAGTCAATGTCCAAACACAGGAAGATCTGAATAATAGCCAGGATTTGGCTGAAAAGTGGCAAGTAACAATTGTGCCATACAAATACCAGGCAATGGTGATCTTCAAGAAAGAGTCTAAGCATTGCCCCTTGACATTCAGTGGTGTTACCATAGTATGCTCCACAATCAAAATCCTGGGGGGGGTTACCATTAACCAGAAACTGAACTGAACTAGCCATTTAAATAATAACATGGCTACAATGGCAGTTCAGAGGCAAGAATCCTGCAATGAATTGCTCACCTCCTGACTCCCAAATACAAAATACAGGTCAGGAATGTGCTGGAATACCTACCAATTATCTAGGATAGTGCAATTCTGATAATATTCAAGATGCTTGACACTATCCACGACATCACAGACTAGTTGTTTGTAATACATCCACTCTCTCCACCACTAATGCTCAGCAATAATGTGTACCATCTACAAGATGCACTGCAGAAATTCACCAAGCCTCCATGAACAACAGCTTCCAAAACTATAACCACTATCATCTGGAAGGACAAGGGCAGCCGATAAATGGGAACCACATCACCTGCAAGTTCTCCTTTAAACCACCCACCATCCTGACTTGGATATGTTTGCATTTCCTTCATTGTCACTTGTTCAAAATTCTGGAATTCTCTCCCAACAGCACGGTGGGTGTACCTAAACCAAATGGACTCCAGCAGTTTAAACACTAAATTAAAAAAAATGAAAGAATGGCGGATGCTGGAAATTGGAAACAAAAACAGAAAGTGCTGGAAAATCTCAGCAAATCTGGCAACATCAGTGGAGAGAAAACAGAGTTAATGTTTCTGGTCCAGTGACCCTTCTTCAACACTGGACCAGTTCTGAATGCCCCAAACAGGACCAGTTCTGAAGAATTGCCACTGGACAATTGCTAACTCTGATTTCTCTCCACAGATTCTGCCAGACCTGCTTTAATTTTCCAGCAATTTCTGTTTTTGTTCCAATAGTTTGAAGTGCAGCTCACTACTACCCTTCAAGGACAACAAGGGATTGTCAATAAATGCTGGCAATTAATTTTTAAAAATATATCCTCCTGTCTGCTTCTGACAGATGTATAGACAGTGAGGGAAATTGTTTAGAAAAGGGGCTATGCTTGTTCAGCAGCCAGTTCTTTCTCCTCTCCATCATTCCAGGTACAAGTTACATGCTCCAGCATCATATTGGCCTAATATGGTTCCTTGTTTGTATCTCCACTTCTTTGTCTACCTCAGAAAATTCTTAGCGAGGTTTGGTCCACATGTGCAGGAGAAGCCTAGTTGCATGTGAGCAACCAAGCCGAGGTGAGAGAGCAAGTGGCTTTCAAGGTCATTTTCCTAGAAGCCAGACTCAGAATCATGTTTAGTTCCAACTGCTTGAGAGAATACATCACGTTGTACAAATACAATTGCATGTAATTTATGCAAAAACTAGATTTTTCAATTCATTTTATTGATCTTACAGTTTTGGCATAATCAATTTAAAGAAATATGCTTTAGTTAATAAAACAAAACAATGCAATTTAAATAACTCAATTATCAATGCACCAAAGATGAAGCAGTGCCTCTCGGTAAGCAGGTCTTAAGAAAAACATAATAAATAAAATCTGTGAGTTGAGTATAGGCTCAAAGTTTGGTGTGGGAGAGGTGGGTTTCACTTCATAGGTCACTGGGTAAAAGAGAGTTGCACTAATGGGATGGCTTTCCCATGAACTCCATTGGGACCAGTGTCCTGGTGAATTGTACAACTAGAACTTTAGAGAGAAATTTAAACCAAATATTGGGAAGAGTGTACATGTTAGGGGCTATTTGAAAACTTCAAGAGAAAGGACAAAGCAGTTTAGCGATCCAGGTTATGACAACCAAATTGTGGCACATAGAGAAAGTTAAACATAACAATGCACTAGCAAATGTGATCAGAGCAAGGGAAAATGGCTTGAAACTAACAGCAATGCAGGAAGGTTTAGCTGAGAGTGATTGAGATTCTAAAGTGAAAATTGAGGCATTAGAAAAGCATATTGATGTGACTAAAGACAAGCTGAGTGATACAAGAAGAAATACAGAATTTAACTTAATAGTTCATCAGACAGTAAGGTCAACAATGGGAATATTAAAGAAAAGAAATTGATGTTATTTCATCTGATTGCACAAAACATCTGCATTAAAGACAGAGAATGAGTTACAAAAATGAAGATAAATACTTTAGACTTAATTGCCTTTACAAAGAAATAATTACAGAGCAGACAAAGTTGGGAAGTAAATATTCCAGGATGCACAATATTTAAAAAGGACAGACATAAGGAAAAAGGAAAAGGTGTACATAGTAAAGAATGACATAAGGATGTTAGTCAGATAAGGCATTAACTTTGAAAATCAGGAAGTAGAATTGATAGAACAGTTGTTAGACCATTAGAGGATTACCCAAAAGTTATTGAAGCATGTAACAAAAACAATTTAATACTTGTACTTCATATGTATTGGAACAATCAAGTTAGTACTGGTGGTCTGGAAGATGAGTTTATAGAATGCCCGAGTGATAGTTACCTGGAGGAATATATTCGGGCACCAATTAGGGATAATGTTACTTTACCCCTCCTCCATCCACCTACTGCACTCTCAGCTACTTCTTCCCAGCCCCAACCCCCTCCCATTTATCTCTCTACCCCTGAGGCTCTCAGCCTCATTCCTGATGAAGGGCTCTGGCCCGAAACATCGATTTTCCAGCTCCTCGAATGCTGCCTGACCTGCTGTACTTTTTCAGCAACATATTCTGAACTCTGATCTCTAGCATCTGCAGACCTCACTGTCTCTATAATGTTACTTTATATCTAGTATTGTGGAATGCAGCAGAGTTAATGAGTAATATCATAGTAAACAATACACAGAGAAAGAAAGAGATAAGATTATATTCTATACCAAGTTTGAAAATGACTTCCTCCCATCACAAGCACGAATCTTAAACAAACCAAATTACATAAGCATGAGGGGAGAGTGGCCTAAGTTAATAGATTAAAATAAAAGTGATTGATATTTAACCAGGTTAAATATTTTCACTCAGAATTGTTAATCTTAGGAATTCTCTACTCCAGAGGGTTGTGGAGAGTGGAAACAATTAAAGAAACAATTCAAAATGTTCAGCAAAAATATTAAATCAAGAAACAAAGATTTAATCCATATTTTACTAAAGAGGTTAAGCACAGTATTTGATTAAAAGAAGATTTGTAAAATATTGCAAAGAATGGTAATAAATCTAAGGATTGGGAATAATTCAGAAACCAGGAAAGGGCCACAAAAATGTTGACCAAAATGGAAAAAATAGAGTGTCAAAGTAAACTAGTGAGGAATGCAAAAAACCAAATGCACGAGTTTGTATAAATATCACAAAGGAACAGAGTAGCTTAAGCAAATGTTGATTCCTCAGTCATAGAGATGGAAGTTATTTATCACAATTCTAATAAGAGAGAGGAAATTAAAGGAATAAATATCAAGAAGGAAAAAGGACTGGGGAAACTCAATGGACTGAAGTCAACAAATCTCAGGATTTGATGGCTTACATCCTAGGGTTCTAAAAGAGATTGCCACAGAGATTGTAGATGCACTGATTGCAATTTCCAAATGTTCCTACACTGGAATGGTCCCAGCAGATTAGAAATTAGCAAATATAGTACTGTTGTTGAAGAAAGGAAAGAAAGAAAATAGAGAACTGCAGGCTATTTAACCTGTCAGTCATTGGGAATGTGCTGGAATACATTAACAAACTCTTAGCGATGCAATTAGAAAAGTATAATTTAAGTAGATTATGGTTCTATGAAATTTCTTAGAGCTTTTGGGGATATAACTGGTTGGGTAGATGAAGGTGAAACAGCAAATGTAGTATTCTTAGATTTCCAAAGGGCATTTGCTAAGGTACCATTAAAGAGATAGTAAGCAAGATAAAGGTTCATGGAATTGGGAGTTAGAAGATTTGTTAATGGACAAGAAGCATAGAATAAGGATAAATGAGATATTTTCAAGTTGAGAGGCTGCACTTAGTAAAGAGTAGGAAAGCAATGCTCAGAGTGCTTGGTAATGATACAAATTTGAGTGGAATGAGAGTTGTGAGGAGGATATAAAGTCGCAACAGAGAGATATTAACAGTCTAAGTGAGTAATCAACAAAGTGGAAGAGAGAGTTCAATGTGGGGAAATGTGAGGTTATTCACTTTGGTCAAAAGAATGAAAAAAAACTTTAAAGGTGCAAAACGTTGATGTTCCAAGAGATGTTAGTACACTCTTACAAGGAACACAAATTGTTAGCACACAGATACAGCAATTAGGAAAACTAATGGTATGTTGGCCTTTATTAGAAGGGAATTAGAGTACAAAATAAAGAGACCTTGCTGTAATTATAAGGAGCTCTGGTGAGACCACACCTCTAATATCACATGCAATTTTGTTCTCCCCATTTCAGGGAGGTTATACTTTTAGTGGTGGTGTGCAGTAAAGGTACACAAGATTGTTCTCTGGGGTGAGATGGTAGTCCTTTAAATATGAGCCGTTTTATCCTCTGGAACTTTAAGGAATGAGAGGGTTACATCAATGAAACATTCAAGGCTATAAAGGGGCTTGACAGGTTAGATATTGTGACATTGTTTCCCTTGATCGGGAATCTGGAATGGGGTACAGTTTCAGGATCATTTAGAATCAAAATGAAAAGAATTTCTTCACTCAGAATTGTGAATCTTTTGAATTCTCTACTCCAGAGCTATGGATTCATCAACATTGAATAAACTTCAGACAGATCTCTCAGGGGATCAAGAGATGTAGATAAAAGGGAGATGGATAGATTTTACAAATGCTGGGAAGTTGCCAGCTCTGATAGTTGGCATGAAATAGAAGTTGGGAAAGTTGGAAAACTTTTTGTATAAATTCTGTGTCTTACAATCTTATTTTCCACAATTGCCTGATGAAAGAGCAGCACTCCAAAAGCTAGTGCTTTCAAATAAACCTGTTGGACTATAACCTGGTGTTGTGTGATTTTTAACTTTGTACACCCCAGTCCAACACCGGCATCTCCAAATCATGAATGCTGTCATCCTAACAATGAACAGACACAACAAAGTTCCTGGCATTCTCTGGACTAACACCTCTGCATTACAATCTGTTGGAGGGACAATTGCTGGACAACTACCAAAGTTTGAAAATCCCTTCAAGCATGGAGATCTCAAAAAATTGTGATGAGATCAGTCTGAGCCTGTATCACAGCAAGCATAGAATACAGTACATGACCTTTGTCTACAAAGCTAAGATATTGAGCGGCTTCTGCTAATGTTATAATTAAAGCTAACACCAATTACTGCATCATTGGGAGGGTCTGGTCTTGGTGCTATTGTGTTGGCTCCCACTTACTCTGTGAAAATGATGGTCTTCATACACAGTGCAATGTTTTTAGCCCATATAGTCTTGAACTATTCAACTGTTTGTAGAATAACTACTCCAGTCTGTTTTCTTTGAAATTTAATTTTGCAATAATTTAATTAGTCCTGATTTAGCACAACATCTCTTTTCTTTTCTTAATTTATCTTGCATTCTCCATAATAAAGCTTGGTGCCTTGCTTCAAAAATACCCTGAGGATTAAACCAGGTTTTATTTCTAAGTGCAGAGCCATTAGGGAAAAAAAATAAGGCATCACCTTCTCGTGGAAAAGTACTTTACCATAAGTAGGGGTAAAAATTTGCAAAGTCAACTGCTACTTACGCTTGAAAAATTGGTGACACACACAATCAATATAATGGAGAGTATACTTATTTTGATATGCTATTTTGATGTCTTTCCCCTTCAAATTCAAATTAAATATAACTCAACTGATTAGCTTTCTGATTAATGGCAACCAAATGGTTATTGTTCTGCTGTGAATGATGAAACATGTGGCAAGATCTAAAACATTTATGGAAAAAACAACTGTCATTCAGAATAAAAGATTAAATAACATCTGAACTACTTGACATAGATTATGAATAAATATAAGTTTTTTTAAAATTTTCTTTCTTTGCTCTGTCCATACTCACTGTGATGTTTCCCAGCTGCAAATCTGGAGTTTCATCGTTGATTGGGTTGATGATGACATAAAATGGCACTGCTATAGATTTATGTACAGCGTCACTAACAGATACCATAAAGTGGTCAGCTGTGGGCTCCATCTGGTTATGTCTGCACTGGACGTAGTTGATGTAGCCTGCCCTGAGGTGCTGCAGACTGAAGGAAGCTATTAAGCCAACAGATTGGATCAAATATCTATGGTTTAAAATTACGTACAAAATAAAAATCTTTTAAAATAATTCACATTCATGCTACATTGCTCTTGCGAGAAGCCTGAGAAACTCTCAGCTTCTCACTTCTACAGGATAATACACTTAGTCTAACATTGGATAATTTTACAAGATACAACTGATGGTGCAATTATGTTACTGTCCTGTTTCACCAACTTATATTTGTATTTTATCTTTATGATAACAAAAGATCACAGAACGTATCACGGCATTTCATAACTGTGTTTGAAATAAAGCTATTATAAAATGTTTCTCAGCTGTTGATTATCTCTCATGAGATCTGCATGAAAATATTTGTAATACATCTCCTGTAGCATGAATGTTTCCAATATTTAATGCGATGACGGTGCTAATGACAGCATATGATCATATATTGGTTGCCTCAGGACTGCAACTTAAATGAATTTTCACTGAAGATTTAACAATACCATATTAAGAAAGCAAAATCTGGATTTGGATGTTGATTCTTTCCTAACTCTTCCAAGTTTGAACACCTCATTATTCAGAACCTGTTTCTTTCAAAATAAAAAAAACATGATCTGAACATTGTCATATAAAAAAATCTGTATTATTCTAACCACACAAAATAATTAATTTCTCCATGTTACTTATTTATATTACTTTTCATGTCAAGCTCCAGCAGTGATATGATTTGTGGTACATTATTGAAGAAAGTGTAAATCAAATTGATAATAATCCACAAAAATCGAGACTTTAACTTTGGAGTTGCAAATGAAAGCAAAACACTTGGGATATTTTATTAGTACATGGAATGTGAATGTTGTTGGTAAGACCATTGTTTATTATGCATCCCTAATTGCCCTTGAGAAGATGGGAGTGACCCATCTTCTTGAAATACCGCTGTCCATAAAGTATAGGCACAAACACAATGCTGTTTGGGAGAGTTCCAGGATGTAGTCTTAGTGGCAGCAAAAAAATTGTGAATTTTTGGCAGTGTGTAGTGGTATTTCCATGTGCTTGCTGCCTTTATCCTTCTAGATAGTAAAGTCATGGGATTGGATGACTTTGTGAGTGTGCAGTGCGTATTGTGTAATGTACAGATTGCTGCCATTCTGCATGAAGAATGTAAACAATCATGTTTAAGGCAGTGGGTCGGGTGCTAATCAAGCAAATTGCCCATCTCAACATCTGATTTAGATTTCCCAGGTATACTTTAGATATTAGGCAGCAGTGCTCGTGAAACCTTCTGTCCTCACCCATAACATAAAAGAAAAGAACAGTGAATGATTGCTTTGATTTTTGTTAAATTTCCTCTATCAAACTCTTGGTCTCAGAATATACCTAACTAGATGGAAAATGAGTCAGAAAGGAGTGGTCTGATCGTAACAATTATGGGTAATGGTTTGTCTTTTTATATTCATGGGATTCTTCAATGTCATTTCTGTCCTACAAACAAAATATCACTAAGTCAAAAATGAATATGTTTTAGCAGTAGTATTGTAACTAACATAAATGATAAAAACATTTCTTACTAAAACAGAAGAATGCATTAATTTACTTGGCTCTCAGCAACAAATTCATGACTCCAGTTCCACTTACTAGAGTCCTGCCATATCTTATTCACTAATTATAGGGAAACAAGATGAAATTTTTCAAATAGAAGTTTAACAAACAAAGTAATAAGGATAATAAGATATCAGAGACCATATAAAGTTAGTGTTGGATACCATGAAGACTTGGGGGCAATTCTCGGAAGCAACTGTAATGCTTAAGAATGACCAGAAATGTAGAGAAAAACTATACTGCTAAATAGCAGCATATTGATCATAATTGTCACAGATATTTATGCATTGGTCTTAAAATGATTATTGCATATTGCTAGTCATTGGAAGCCCAAATTTAAAAATTAAAACAATTCGATAGTGGAATGCTATGAGAGTGTCCTGATTATAACATTTAGACTTTCTTAAACTGTCAGACTGAAAAATGTACTCGAAAAACTTGCTTGAAAAATGCAAGGCTGTGGTTCAAATTTTGCATTATCTTGATGGCTACTCAAGTCATTATTCTTTACTTCTTTGTTTCACCTATTGTTTGTTGTTGAGTTCTAAGCCAGGTATTTATATTCCCAATAGTGCATTTTTAACCTTGCTGGATCACAATATGGTTACTGGCTTGCCTGCTGGTCTCAGAAACGTGCTTCCACTCTCTTAAAGACATCAGCACGAATGGTATTTGCATGCTGAGATCAGCCAATCCTTGTTAATTCTCATGGCCTATTCTGTAGTTGAAATTATGACTAGCTATTAAAGTTTTGAAACTGAAAAATATGGAAGTGAGCACCTGTCCAAGTATATATTGATTGATAATCTCTATCCAGTATAAGCGAGTCAAACAACCCAGAGGAATCTACAATGCATAGACTCATTTGATGGGCAGATGCTACGAATAAGCAGAAGTAGATGAGCAGTAATAGTTATTCCTAAATTAAAAAACAACTTTTTTGGTCAGTTTTGCCATCTTCCTATCTTTCTCCTGAAATTGCCCACTGTCCATTTCTTCTGTGTTCCTAAAGTTGAGGAACATGAAGGCTAAAAGGCAACAGTTATATGAGGCACAAGAATGTGCTTTGGATAGGTAAATTGGGAATTCTGTAAGTAAAGTGAAGGGTGGGAAGAGAAACTATTGTTGGAGATATGTTGGCTATGGTTAGATAAGTGAAAGTACAATCAAACATGGTCAAGGTATACTTAGCTGGACGACAACAGAGAGACTTTGGAGTTGTACAGTTTAGTCAATTTTGCCAAAAGCTAAATTCCTGAAGAAGGGCTTATGCCCGAAATGTCGATTCTCCTGTTCCCTGGATGCTGCCTGACCTGCTGCGCTTTTCCAGCAACACATTTCCAGCTCTGATCTCCAGCATCTGCAGACCTCACTTTCTCCTCAAAAGCTAAATATGTTGAGGAGAATGTGCATGGAAAATTTGCCATGACCACAGTTTTACACTCAGGGGAAGCTGCATCCAGAATAGTAATCAACATCAGAAAGATTTCTGACAATTTGCTAGCTGGCAACCTCTCAGTTGCTGCGACCCATTATCCTTGATGACTCTGAATTTCCAGAATCCATGGAACAGGTATATGGAGCAACATTACATTGTATAACCTTTGATGCTAATGACCCTGCTCCTGAAAGTTCGCATTGCAGCCAGCTCAAAAGCAACCTGACTGCCTGCCTTATTGCAGCAGGACAATGAAATTTCCAGGCTCTTAACATTATTGCCAGGTTTTGTTGTCATCTAAAAGGAGCAGCCCAGCAAGTGGTAGACATGGATACAATTACAACACTTAAAAGACATTTGGAAAAGCACATGAATGGGAAAAGTTTGGATGGATATGGGCCAGGAGCAGGCAGGTGGGACTAGTTTAGTTTGGGATTATATTCAACATGGACTGGTTGGACTGATGAGTCTATTTCCCTGCTTTATGACTCTATAACTAATTCTCTCCACAACATATTGAAAAGATGAAATATACATTCTGAAGTTAAAGTTTCACAGAAACAAATTTTAGGTAAAATCTGAGATCATGGCAATTATATATCTAAATTCAAGGAAATAGAAGGGAATTTTTCTTCAAAAGGTAGACCATGCCAGTTGATTTTGACTGCATAATTGGAGCGAATTCATCCTTAATGTGATAACTAATCACCAAGGTATCTATGATTTATTCTTCAGATTGTGAAAAGAAAGAAAAATAGTCTTGATATTAATTTTAAAAAAGGATGTAAATTGTCAAAATAAATTATTAGAAGTTAATTGCAATTGGAATTGTTACTAGCCATCTTTTTTATTCATTCATCGGATGTGGGCATTGCTGACTAGGATAATATTTATTGCCCATACCTAATGTCCCAGAGGGCAGTTTAGGGTGAATCATATTGTTGTGGGTTTGGAGTCACATATAGGCCAGACCGGGCAAGGGTAGCAGATTTCTTTCGCTAAAGGTGATTATTGAAGTACATTGGTTTATCCAACAAGCAATTATTACAAGATTGTTTTGTGTATGCGTTTATCAAGTGTAAATTGTTAGGAAATTAGACATTTTTTTACCTATGTTTATTCCAGCATTGCTTTTTTCATACCCTGGTGATGGGAGAGTGTTTTCTAGATATCCAAACAGGGGTAAACTCTCCAACACAAAGATTAGTTTCTCTGCGATTGTGTCTTCATCTGTGGCAGACAGAAATTCTAATGCCAAGCCGGCTTGCGATCCCTCATCAACTGTAAACATACCTCCTACAAATGAAGAGGTAATTCTGTGTTATCAGATTAAAGGGAACTTTACTGTAACAATATAACAGTAAATCTCACAAAGACTGCAAAGAACATGATGGGCCAGTGATCAGGCTGAATTTTCCTGTGGGTTTGGGACTTGAATATTGGGGTGAAAAATAGATCCTGATTGTCTACGCATAGGTCTGCTGCTGCTGAATTCCGTAAAATTCTTCCCCTAAAGCACAGTTTGCAAAGTTTTCAGGTTGTGTACCAGTCAAGCTGTTTTGAATCCAGTTAGATTCAATTAGCCGGTCACGTCCAACCATCCCAAGAATTATTTGAATACTTCACACTAATTACTGCGGAAATGCAAGTAGAGTACAGTAAGCTATTGGGGCAAAAGTCATACTGATGACATCATCATATTAGATGGGAAAAGCACTCAGAAGTCCGTGTGTCTATAAGTCTCTAAGGTGGCATTGCATACATTAAACAGCCATTAGCTGATTTAATACTATACTTAAAAACTTGGACCATGCCAGTCCATTCAAGATATTGGCATGTTACTCACCAAATAACATGCAAGAAGGACACAGAAGTTGCATTTTTAAAGAGCTAGGCAACTAAGTCGCTGTAATCTTGATAAATTCTGCTGTTGCAAAGTTTTAGGAACTAACGTGAAGGACTTTTGAGGATATTGATTGCTCCCGGATTTTTCAAGGTGTTTTGCTCCATCTTCGGAGGAGGGCAGAGAATTTGGCGAAGTAGTCCAATAAAGATCTGCAATTGCAGCACCTTTGGATCTATGACAATGACTATAAGCTAGAGAGAGGAAAGATGTATGCAATACCATTTGGAACTGGACTCCTCCATGCCCCATTATAGAGACAGAAGGTGCTCTGACAGGCCAGCCAATGCAGCAATTCTGTGTGCATCCTTTCCTGTATACTGCCTCATCAAAATCTCCACCTTTGTCCCCTGTAGCAACTTGTGGCAGAGACCTCACCATCTAGTGAGTTGACACATGAGCCAGTGTTACCCCAGCCTGGCTTTATTTGAAAGGAGCCTCAAAGCAGAGTTTTAAGATTAGACTAGATTCCCTACAGTGTGGAAACAGGCCCTTCGGCCCAACCAGTCTGCACAAACCCTCCGAAGAGCAACCCACCCAGACCCATTTCCCTCTGACTAATGCACCTGATGCATGGCCAATTCACCTGATCTGCACATCGTTTGGACTGTGGGAGGAAACTGGAGCATCCAGAGAAAACCCACGCAGACATGGAGAGAACATGCAAACTCCACATAGACAGTTACCTGAGGCTGGAATCGAACCTGGGATGCTGGTGCTGTGAGGCATTAGTGCTAACCACTGAGCCACCGTGCCGCCCCAAGCACAGAATTTAATTCAGAGCCACAAAAGGAAGATAAGGAGAAGGAACTAAGTGCTTTGGCCAAAAAGAGAGATTTTAAGGAGAGTATTAAAGGAAGTGAGAGAAGTAGAAATATTTACAATTAGAATTCCAGAGTTTTGGGTCTTGGCAGCTGACAGTATGACCACTAATACTTTGGTCAATAATGGACTTCTGTTTGTCTTCACAAGGTTATACCTCAGAATTTTTATCAAAGATGGTGGACAAAAACAAAGGAGAAAGAGTTTTAAAAAATGCACATATTCTTAGGGTTTAGGCAAATATTTGTAATTTGGTTTCAAATTATTTTTTATGTGAGGACATGGGGTAAAATGATGTTTAGATATTTAGCTGATATTCCTGACTCTGCCTAATAAAGTTTAATTAAGTTCACACAATATTGTAAATATGTGAACATTTCTAAAGCACTAAGATTTTTTTTATATAAAGCACCAATGTAACTTTACATTTTTACGTATCTATCTAAATCAAAAACTGCGTGTGGGCGATTGCCCACAGCTCCCATATGGGGTCTCGCATCTGTGTTTGGTGGGAAACAGTATTTGCAGAATCTTAACTTTAAATGCAGTGGACTTGAACCCACCCGTGTATATTAATATTGCTTCCGACTACACAGTCTAGCAGATGGATTGTAGTGTCACCAATGACCTTGATCAGTTTTCTGCTTGAGTGGAATTTCAAAGTCCCTTGTTCATGTTAATCCTTACATCCTGCCTCATGATGTGGTGATAATAATATGTTGATTTCAAAAGATTTTACTTTCATTCTGGTCACTTATCTGATATAACACAATTTACTACTAAAGTTAACTCCACATTTTTACAATAAACTGGTTCAATATGTTATATTTAGTTATCTATGATATCATTCTAGATGTTAAAGACTGTTTCTATTTGGCCATATATGCCTGGTTTAAAATAAATTTTTGTTTTGATTAAGATCACTGCTCTAGCATGCAACATTTACCAACTATTTGGGTCTAGCACTAGCACTAAGCACTTATTTGTAAGATGCTGTTCAGCTTTGAAGCCATATTCATCTTACCAAACTACACAAATTAATCCCAAGCATTAAATTATGTCTTACCACTACTACATCATCCAACATTGCAGGTTTTCTGCAGTGAATGGTGTTTATCTGCAGTGAATGATGTTTGTTAGAAAAATTAAGTTGATGCGATAGGATGTAAAAAGTTACAAAATTAAGGATGCTAATGACAGTTTTGCTTAATCTGAAAAATACAATGGTATGATTTCACCACCAAATCAGAAGAAGCTGGATGAAAAGATCAAATTGGAAAGGTCAACAGCAAAGTTAATACTGGTGTAATGGACACCTTCAATTGTGTAAACAGAAATCAGGAATATCGAAGTGGCTTTGAATTCAAGTTAATAAACATAGTTTGTACTTGCTTTATGGTACAATACATCAGAGAGGTCATGGGAGGTGATGCATATTCTGACTTGGTAAAAGCAAGTAGCCATAGTAGTTGAGAGTGTATAGAAGACATGCTACACTTGGAGGATAGGAGTCAGAGAAATCCAGTTCAACATAAAGGGAAAAGAAGGCCTTGGAAATGGCTTGCAATGGACCTTCTGAAGGTCATTGTATTGACTGGTATAAACAGGCTGGTATGGACTGTACTGTAATCTACAATTGATCATTCCGAACCAATATAATGGACAAAAATAGGCTCTGTAAGTTAAATGAGCTGTAAAATAAAATACAGTCAAAGAAGTAGGTTTAAGCTGACAAATTTAACACTGATTTCAGGAAGCTCTTCTCTATGCAGTGTCATCAACACATAAAATGCATTTGCAGTTAGAATAGAAGTGAAAGCCGCTGAATCACTTAAGGACAACCAACTACTGCAACGAACATAACAATGTTAGTTTCATGCTCCATCTAACTACACCAATTAATTTTGAGATGTAAATGTCGTATACACAAAGACAAATAGTCATGGACTAACCAACTTGAATTGTAGGAGGTTGATTATTGACTGGCATTACAGTGACGTTAAGGTCGTAGAAAGGGAGAGAGCCATGAAGTGGCACTGGTGGTGGGAGAGGTCCATCATAACAACAGCTGTCCACTGTGCTTGCTTCTGCATCAGATACAATTACTGTGACAGTATCAATGCAAGGATTGTATCCTATTTCACCACCTGGAACAAACGAAGAGATTAACATATTTATAAGGTCGATATTCTCAACCAACACAAACATCACAAGCACACTCAACAGATTCTGAGTGAGTCTATGAATCTTATTAATTAATATATGATTTGACGCTCCCTGCTAAGAGTAAACCTATGCAGTGAAGCTGCATGGATGACTTATTTTATCTAGCAGTAAACTTAAAGGCCAGTGACATGCCTTAAAGGAAACTCTCAAATTTTGGTGATTGACTATTTATGGCATGAAGTTAAACCCCTGGATTGAAAGCTCTAGATACAGAAAATGAAGGAGGAGGTAGAACATGTTTCTTTATAAAAAGAGTCATTTTGAAGGCAGTGTTGAAAAAGAGCATTTTCTTTGGGGCAGAGGTGCACCCTTTTGAAGACCCTGCTGTGTCTGCCTGTCTGGGCAGCAGTAACAGAGTAGGTGAATACAGCTTCAAGTTTGGGATTTGTCATATTTGCTAAGTATTTTCTACAACCACTTTTTGTCCTGCAGTTCTCTGAGAAGAAGAAGAAATCTCAAAGAAATGTGCATTTTAACAGACCTGTGTTCTTAAAAAGAATTTTTAAATTTCTGAAAATGCTAAGATGTGAAAAGCTACAGAATTAAAAGCTGGCACAAATGCAAACAAAAATAAAACCAAACAATAAACATTGAACCAAGTAAATTACAAAATAAACCCAAAATATCAAAATATCATTTTTTCCCAAACCATTCTAAAACACATATCAAAAGCAAATAAGACCATGAGGTTACTTTGCAAAGGGCATTTACATGGCGCCTAAAGTCATGTTTCTGTGTTTCACAAGCTTTTCGATTTGATATTTGTTCTAAGTAGTTGCAAGGACTTTGAGGAATATAACCCAATTGTGAAATGACAGAATGGTTCAGTTAGGCTAAGGTCAGGCCAAAGGAACAAATTTCTCCTGCTGCATTGCTGCACTTTTCATGTGTATCAGAAAGTTACCTTAGGAGTCTTTCAGTGTTTTGTTTATATGAAAAAAAATTGGAAGGAAAAGCTAAGAAAATGTCACACATGGCCAAAGCAACTCAATTTATGAAGCAAGTGGAATATTGTTTTGCGCATCCGTTTCCTCATTAAAGTCAACACCATATTCTAACATCCCTACCAGTGTGCCAATAGGAGATTAAACCTTGGATAATATCCAGTTGTGAGAATTTGTCGACTGTGACGTCATTTCTTTTTATCACTCCATATGACGGTGAGCGAGCGATCATGTATGTCAGCTTCGTGTCATTACTGTCAGTATCTGTAGCATAAAGATATTCAGAAGTAATGGTGACCCTTTCTCCTTCAGGACATTGGAGACCGGATTTCAAATGTTTCTGTAGCTCTGGAGGTTCATCGTTTATTGGTATAACCTGTAAAAAAAAACAAAGAGATAATGCATATCAAACATAAGCAGTCAGATTTTCATCTGCTCCAAAGGTTGTGGAAAGCCAGCAGTTAAACAGTGGGGTGGGAGTTGCCAACTCCTTTTAGAGTTCTCCTTGTAGACCAGGAGGAACAATATTCAAGGAAACCTTTAGTTCTTGCCTCTACTGATTGTAACCTTTCTCTCTCCAATGCTACTAGAGGCAGGCCTACCATACTTATGTCCTAATCTCTGGCATTGTTTCCTCCTGTGATTGCTTGTCTCCTCCTCACCATTAAGCCCCAATCTCCAGCCTTCCACACCCTTAAAATCAGGAGGAACCATCCTCAAGTGTCCCTAAGCAGTTGACTGGCTGCAGACCCGGAAATAAAGAAAAGAATTGTTATAAAGTCCTATTGTTAAATTCAGCAGGACCATAGAGTGCATGGCTTTGCTATATTTTCTCCCAGGTGGTGTAACCCACCACCTCATGCCTACCCATTCTCCTCCCATCCTTCTCACCTCTCCATACATATTGGGGCCTGAAAGTCTACATATAATGAATGGTCTGAGAAAGAAAGGTTGACCTTGATTGGTAACTGAGACGAGAGGCACTGATTATAGTTTTGGTTGGTCATAAAAGATACAAGGGTACTACAAAATCAAATACTTTGAAAGAATAGGCTTTCAAAGATTACTACATCTCAGGAAATAGGCCCTTTCTTCTTCGGGTTTTCTTTTGTATCACCGTGTCGCACTGTATAAAGGTGATCAAGCAGACATTTATTAATCTGATTGGCCAACATTGAAATGAATTTTCCAGGTGAATTGAAATATCCATGTACACCGACTGAAAGGTCCATCAGTGTTGCACTGAGCACAAATCCAGCTGCCTCACAGCGATAGTACACTTGGAGGTGGCCCTCAAAGATGGATTGAGAAAGGGAGTTGGGGCATGAGGGGAGCCAGTAGTGCGAGAGGATGAATAGGGCTGAGGTAGTGGTACAGAATGGTTCCGGGTGTGGGTGGAGGGCAAGCAGAACTAGGGCTGCCAGGAATAACATTTTGTTAATTTTTTTTCAAGGGTAAGCAACAATGCGGATTTGACGTTCCAATCAGATCAGCAAAGATCTTATTGAATGATAGATTAGAATCAAGAGGCTCAGATTGCTACTCCTTGTTCATATGTTTGGGAGTGGAACAAGAATTTGTGTGATGGAGTTTAGTGGGGAAGTGTAAAGAGAGCTGGAGTCTGTGGGATGGCAGTGTGTCAGGGTACCAAGTGATTAAAGACCTGAGAGCTCTGAAGAAGAGTCATATCAGACTTGAGAAGATAGTTCTCTCTCCACAAATGTTGTCAGAACTACTGATGTTCTCCAGCATTCTCTGTTTGTTTCAGATTTTCAGCAGATGCAGTATTTTGCTTTTATTAACAGAACTAAGGGAGTACTGGGATGAGGGGTGGGTTGTGGTGGGGGAGGAGAAACAGTGGTTAGAGTGTCCTGGTAGTAGACTGTAGGATACTGAGGGGACACTAGCAGAGACTGCTGAGGATGATGGGAGAGGGTTGTCCAAGAATCCACCAGGAATCCTAAGAGTGCGGGCATGTTTTCACATGTTTTGTTGACTTAAAGAGCAGCACTCAACAATTAATTGACAAAGATTTGTTGCACCTGCAGAGCAATCAGTCCCAGTATTCACATTGCTAGATGCACAGCTTCAGATCGCAGCACAAGTGGGTTCCTTCGAAGTTGTGGTGCAAGTGCAGGCCTCACTAGCAATGAACCACTCAGCTCTCGCTGCTATTGACAATCATTCACTAACTCTTAAAAATGCATTTACCCTAGCAGTTCCCTTTTACACTACAACATTCTTGAAATTGTGAATTCTTTCCTGACATCAGAATAGAACCATAGTTCTAACAGGTCTGCTCTCTCTCATTAGAGAATCAATTGTGGTGGTTTAATCTGAAGGTCACCATGTCTCAGATGAGAAGACAAGCTAAAACAAAGAGTTCTTCAAAGGAAACTCAGCTGATATGAGAATTGAACCCACACTGTTGACAGCAATCTGCATCACAACTGAGCTAACTGACCCTCCAGTAGGGCCATAGTTATTACAGCTTCATGCAAACCTAGGCCTGCATTCCTGGAACTTAGAATGGTAGATGATTTAATTGAAATATTATGATGTTTCTCATGGTTTTGCCAGAATGGATACTAAGAAAATGTGCCTCTTATATTATGGAATAGATTCAAAATTCAGTCAATCCTGTATCTTGAAGGCATAGATCATCAAGTCTCATGTGACCTTTCAGTATCAATATACTTGCATTGCCTTCAGTCACTCTCTGTATCATGAGGTCTGTTTAATGTGTTCAGTCCAGTGTATGCATAGTAACATCAGTAAGCAGAGAACCTAGATTATGTGTCTAAGTCTGAGATACAGTAACCACATAAATAGTTAATGTTTTAAGTACATTTCAAGGCATATGTTTTGACAAGGACCCAACTCTGTGATATCTATTATTCATATTAACACAGAATGCCACAGAATACATCAGCATCCCCTGACTGGGGAATCTAGACTATAATGGGCTGGCTTTTCCCATTTGTAGTTAAATTGTGATAGTGCGTGGTGTCATGGCATCCACTCTGCCATGGCCCGAATGAATTTTCTCAAGTAACCTTCCACTTTTCACCTCATTAGTTATGAAACTGAGATTTTGGGCACATTTCTTGGGAATCTCTAGTGAGCAAGATGCAAGTACTTGGCCAAGGTGGTGGCAGAGTAGCAGTGCTGCGTTTAAGCTCCTGGTCCAGGGCTCGTCGACATCCATTTGCTTTCTTTGGTTTTTTTCTTTTTGCTTTTGCTCTTTTTCTTTTTTTTCTCTTTACAAGCTTTTTCCGGCATCTTCTGCAGGGCAAGAGCAAGCCAAGTCTCGAGCGAGTGCATGGCAGTAGCAGCAACAGAGTCTGCGAGACTGATGGGTCAGAAAGCTAGCCCAGTGCCGGGAAGACAGCAAGCCCAGTGCAGGGGGAAAAGGCGAATCCAGCATAGGGGAGAGAGTGAGCCCAGTGCAGAGGGGAGAGAGAGTGAGCCCAGCACAGGGGAGAGAGTGAGCCCAGTGCAGAGGGGAGAGAGTGAACCCAGCGCAGAGGGGAGAGAGTGAGCCGGGCGCAGAGGGGAAAGAGTGAGCCCAGCGCAGGGGGGAGAGAGTGAGCCCAGCGCAGAGCAGAGAGAGTGAGCCTAGCGCAGGGAGGAGAGAGTGAGCTCAGTGCAAGGAAGAGTGTGAGCCCAGCGCAGGGGGAGAGAGTGAGCTCAGTGCAGGGGAAAAAGTGAGCCCAGCAAAGGGGAGAGAGTGAGCCCAGTGCAGAGGGGAGAGAGTGAGCTCAGTGCAGGGGAAAGAGTGAGCCCAGCGCAGGGGGGAGAGAGTGAGCCCAGTGCAGAGGGGAGAGAGTGAGCCCAGTGCAGAGGGGAGAGAGTGAGCCCAGCACAGGGGAGAGAGAGTGAGCCCAGTGCAGAGGGGAGAGAGTGAGCTCAGCGCAGGGGGGAGTGAGTGAGCCCAGGGCAGGGGGGAGAGAATGAGCCCAGCGCAGGGGGGAGAGAATGAGCCCAACGCAGGGGGGAGAGAATGAGCCCAGTGCAGAGGGGAGAGAGTGAGCCCAGCACAGGGGAGAGAGTGAGCCCAGAGCAGAGAGGAGAGAGTGAGCCCAGTGCAGGGGAAAGAGTGAGCCCAGTGCAGAGGGGAAAGAGTGAGCCCAGCGTGGAGGACAGAGTGAGCCCAGCGCAGAGGGGAGAAAGTGAGCACAGTGCAGGGGAAAGAGTGAGCCCAGCGCAGAGAGGACAGAGTGAGCCCAGCGCAGATGGGAGAGAGTGAGCCCAGCGCAGAGGGGAGAGAGTGAGCCCAGTGCAGAGAGGTCAGAGTGAGCCCAGCACAGAGGGGAGAGAGTGAGCCCAGTGCAGGGGAAAGAGTGAGCCCAGCGCAGAGGGGAGAGAGTGAGCCCAGCGCAGAGAGGAGAGAGTGAGCCCAGCGCAGGGAAGAGTGTGAGCCCAGCGCAGGTGGAGAGAGTGAGCTTAGTGCAGGGGAAAGACTGAGCCCAGCGCAGAGAGGAGAGAGTGAGCCTAGCGCAGGGAGGAGAGAGTGAGCCCAGCGCAGGGAAGAGTGTGAGCCCAGCACAGGGGGAGAGAGTGAGCTTAGTGCAGGGGAAAGACTGAGCCCAGCGCAGGGAGGAGAGAGTGAGCCCAGCACAGGGAGGAGAGTGAGCCTGGCGCAAAGGGGAGAGAGAGGGAACCAACACTGGGAAGAGAGCGAACCCAGCACAGGGGAGAGAGCAGGCCCAGTGCTGGAGAGAGCACAAGCCCTGCATGGAGAGAGAGTGGGTCCAATGTGAAGGGAAGAGTGTGAGCCCAGCACAGAGGGGAGAGTATGAGCCCAGCGCAGAGGGGAGAGAGCGAGCCCAGCGCAGAGGGGAGAGAGCGAGCCCAGCGTGGGGGAGAGAGCGGGCCCAGTGTGGGGGAGAGAGCGGGCCCAGTGTGGGGGAGAGCGGGCCCAGCACAGAGGGGAGAGCGCAAATCCAGCACAGAGGGGAGAGAGCAAGCCCAGTGTGGGGGAGATCATGGGCCCAATGTGGAGGGGAGAGTGTGAGCCCAGCACAGAGGGGAGAGTGTGAGCCCAGCACAGAGGGGAGAAAGCAAGCCCAGTGCGGGGGAGAGAGCGGGCCCAGCGCAGAAGGGAGAGAGCAAGCCCAGCATGGGGAGACCGTGGGCCCAATGTGGAGGGGAAAGTGAGCCCAGCGCGCGTAGAGAGCGTGGGCCCAGCGCAGAGGGGAGAGTGAGCTTGGTGCAGAGGAGAGACAGCGGGCTGTGCTGGGAAGAGAGTGAGCCCATTGAGGGGGAGAGAGTGGGCCCAATGTGGAGGGGAGAGTGAGCCCAGTGTGGAAGGTATTGAGCCCTGAGGCAACGTCAATGAGGTAGATTTAGTGTAAAAGATGGTGCCTGAAGATCGGCGATTTCGCTGTTGGCTATATCCAGCGTTGGTCACAGCAGGATGGCACCATGGCAACATCGACTGCAGCGATAGTCTCCAATGTTGATGAATGCAATGTGGGCAGTGGCAAAGCTGAATTGGCTCAGTGGTAAAAGACAGTGCCCAAAGATCAGCAACTTCAATGTTAGTTGGGTCTGGCAAGGTGAGAGTGATTCTCAGCCAGTTCAGAAAGCATGCATCAATGGACTTCTCTTTAAGCTATATCTTTTCCTTTTCTCTTATTCTTAAATTATCAAACTGGTGCGGGATTATGGTGACAAATGAAAGCTTTTCACTGTATTTTGTTGTGTCTCACTGTAAAATACATGTGACAATACATGTTGGGATGGTCTAGCTTTCAAGGTTCTGGCATTATAATTAAATTTCACATCATATCAGATGCTGCAAGCCAGGAATTACCTCTCCCACTATCATACTTGACCCTAATCACTGAGACAATGTCCCAGCAAAAGGCAAAGTTTGTTCCCTGTTTCTAGGTCAGAGATTTAGAAGTGCTAGTGGATGAGATAGTGGAGAGGAGGGTAGTCCTCTTCCCTTATGACCATCACAGGAGGTTGAGCTGGCCAGAAAAGAACAGGATAGCTCATGTAGGGATGGGAAGACACTAATGGGCATTAATAAGATTACCTATATTACACTAATCTGATATACACATCACCAGCGCATTTCTAATGCTGGTCTGTGAAGAAATACCAAAATGCCCCCTCTAAAGTAGATTGTTATGGACTTGAAGTCAGCTACATTTGTCCAAGTGCAGGCGTGAATACAGAGTGCGGCTGGTGGGATTTCAATGTCAAGTTGTGTGGTGTTTTGCAGAAGACTATGATTTGGTGAGCTGCAGCTACTAATATTCTGTCTGTTTTACCTGTCATGTTTTTGCACAATCCAGACCCTTGCATGGAGTAGAGAAGAATTGGGATTGTAATGCAAATAGTGTGCATTGGGTTATGAGATGGAAATACATAGGAAATAAGCTTGTGGCCATCGACAGTGAGATTTTGAAGTCACTATTAAAGGTCTGAGAGGAAAATCATGCAAGTTTTCATCAGTGTCAAGAATATGATATTTTACTTCCAATCTTGCACTGTTTAATCATCTCACTTGCCATTACTATTGTCACAGCAGGGTAGTGAAAATTCCATCCGATGTTATAATCTCCATATAATGATTGATTATTTAAACTAAGAGGAGGAGAAGTGCCTTCATTTCAAGGGTTGTGAATCTTGGGAATTTTCTATCCTTCAATGATTAGATGCACATTCATTGAGTCAGTTCAAGACAAAGATTGCTAAATCTTCGGTACTGCATTTATTACTGAATATGAGGATAGGACAGAAAGAAGGACTAGCCATGATCTTACTGAATGGTAGAGCGGGCTCAAATGGTCATTATCTTGCTCTGTTTTTTCTTATAATATTGTTATGCACTTGGGTCTAATATAGAGATGTCTTTTCACTTATGGGGGAAAGCTAGCGTTGTGATCACAGATATAAGATGGTCCCAAATAAATCCAAGAAGGAATTCAGGAGAAACCTCTTTACCTTGAGGTGGCTAAAATGTAGAACTCACTACCACAGCAAGCAAGAAGCTAGGCAAGCACATGATGAGAGCAAAGATGGGTAAGTTGATGAGGTGAGATGAAACAGTATAGGAAGAAGCCCATATAGAATTAAACAAAGCATGGACTTAGTGGGCTGTTAATGCTCTGTAATACTTTAAAACTCACAAAGCAAAACTCCTCACTACAGTATTTTTAGGCATTGTCTTATTAGTGTGGAGAAAAAAGATTGAACTATATATCATAAAATACTCATATAGGGATCGAACTGCACCTTATTGTTGTGCAATGTTATCTAAAGCTTTTCGATGAATTCTTCTCATATGTTACAACATATATTGACACATTCCTTTTGTCCTTACCTTTACTTTCAGCACCTCATCTGCAGTGTTAAATCCATCTGTAGCTGTAAACACAACTAAATCATGCAGTGTTTCTGAATCATCATGTTTGTACCTGTGAACAGAGTGGAAATGACGCCACAAATTAAAACAACACAATCATAAGGGAAAAAACAAACAACAGTTCAAGTGTTACCTTCTATGGACACAACTTCAAATTACATCCATACCCTATAATTACTGACAATAGACAATAACATTCATAATTTCACATGAAACTTGTTGAAAAAATCTTTTAATTTTAACTAAAAACAAAACGGTCTGTACCTTATTCAAAAAAATACATACAATGCACTGGCCAAATCACACAATGGGACAACTGTGAACAACATCACAGCAAAGCACTCATCTGATTGACAAGTCGGAAACAGATTGTATCAATGTCAGCAGCTATTGTAGATATGAGGAAGAACGCTCTGCCACTGAATAAATCTTATCTGAAAGTTTATAATGAGTGAATCAGTGTGTCAGCTAACTTGCATATTTGCTGTCAGAGTGTCTGTATCTTTATCTAAACATGCTGTATAATCATCCTGAAGAAGAACATTGCAACATTTCTGATAAAAAGTTATTTCTTTTAAACTGAAAGCTTGACAGTAATGGGTTAGAAACTGACCCTTCACTTTGGACAATAGCAGCAAGGAGCCCAAATCTGCTAAAGCAGTCGGCTGGATACTTGAACGGCTTTCAGTTTGTAACTCCACTAGCATTTTTCCAGTGACCTGTGGTAGATTAATGGGGAATGACATGGGGGGAGGGGGTGTGCTTCTATTGAGCCCGATGGATTTTTGTGGGTCCTGGACGAACTCTTCTGCTCCTCCTTCTTTTGTTCTGTTTTCAAAACTACACCCATGAGTTTAGGTACAACACAGATTGCTTAAAGAGAATACAAGTTCAAGACATGTCTTCAGATTTGGCTACCTTATCACATAGCAAGATTAAATTCTACAACTGATGATAATCATAGGCATACCAGACTAACTTTACTGTTACATTATTCACAGATTATTCTATTGCCTAATGCTAGTCAGTCCATTCCACTTGCTTCTCTGCAAAAGTTTTTTTTTCTTTCATTCTCTTAACTCCACCCACACTGTACTATTTTTGCCCACTGAGGTCCAGCTCCATGAGATCATTGCAAGTTTGCTACTAATCAAGCCCTTATACAACAGTCCTGACCCCAAAGAATCCTGAAAAATAAAGCAAAAGAAAGCTTTAGTATGAGGCCTCCTGAAGGATTCACAATTTTTGTAGAAAATAGTTCTGGCGTGTTCCAATGTTGGCTAACATTTCTTTTAATGCACTTTGGAATTTCACTGGAAACTGGAGACTGACTAACATAGTGATGGCATAATTTGATGTCTCCAACTTGACAGAAACACAGGAAAAGAATTTATCAATAATCTGTTGCTTAGATTGATCCAGAAGGTGTTGTAGAAATTACACTGAAGTGTATTTTGCCAAATGAGTAGGGCCCAAGGTGTAAATGGACACACCAATGAAACGAGAAGTGCCACCTCTAACTATATTTCATTTCAGAACCATGTTCTGTGAAATAATTCTTTCTAGAGCTGCAGCGCTATCAAGTGTAATTAAGACAAGTTATGAAAACCTCAACTTTGCTTGTAATTAACTGGGATTTTTCACTGGGATTCCCAGTTGAATGATTTGTTCAATTACATAATGTCATCTCTTGCATCTCTGGTTCTTCCAGGATAATTTTTAATTACTGTGAATTCCCAGTCGATGTTTGGCAGCAAAATATTTCTGGCTGCTCCAGGAACTTAACCAACCTAAAACAATTGTCCCATATAATGTGAATATTTTCTATCCAACCACCCATGCTTTTTGAATCCAAATACACTGAAGGGTGTACTCTACAATTGGCATTATTCATTGATCATATATAAAATCAAGAAAAAATGACTCACAACTGGTATATCTGACCTTATTTACTAAGCAACTCCTGTTCCTTCTAGGTTTACCTATAATATTTTTTGACTAAAACTTTTAAGAAGTATAGAGGTGTTGTTCAATCCAATCTATTCTTTGTCCTTTCAGATCAAAACATCTCTTTTATTTGTGTCTTGGTTATGATTAGAAAGTTTTAGCTTGGCAAGATGCAGTGTACATACCTGGTTTTAAACTCACATAAACATTCTGAAAGTAAATAAATGGACAACAATCGAGATTTTCCATTAAAGTGTGATGACCATCATGATGACAGGCAAGGTGCACCTCCCTGCCCCACCAACATCTTTGCCCATCTTACCACCTTCCCCGCAATTTCTTTGAAAGTGACTATCTTGGTCAACATGCAACCTTTTAAGAATCACAAATTGAGAAAATTGAGCTAGCATGCATCACCTGACTTGAAAGGATTTGAGGTCATCAAGTGTAAACATATCCCCTTCCTGCATGATGTATCCTTGTAGTTCAATATCTCCATGCTGTGGTTTTTGTTTCAACTGAATTCGGAGATCCTCATCAATCGTATCCTTATCTGTCACCATCAGGTTATCTGCAGTGATCATGCAGCTTGAACCTTCCTCAGCTTTTATTTCATTAGTGAAAATCTAACAAAAAGAACCAACAAAATGTTCACTTTGCAAAGTTCAAATGCAAATCCAAATTTAAAAAAGCAGTTTTCAGAATAAATATGAAAGGGGAGGAGTAAATGAAAAACAACAAAAAAAGACGTTTATTCTTGGTGAGGCAGTGGCCCACTGGTATTATTGCTGGACTGCTTATTGAGAGACCCAAGTAATGTTCTGGGGACCCAGATTCAAATCCTACAACAGCAAATAGTGGAATTTAAATTCAATAAAACTATCTGGAATTAAGAATCTAATGATGATTGCTAATCCATTGTCAATTGTCAGAAAACCCCATCTGGTTCACTAATGTTCTTTAGGGAAGGAAGCTACCATCATTACCTGGTCTGGCCTATATGTATCTCTAGACCCACAGCAATGTGATTGACTCTAACAGCCCTCTGGGCAATCAAGGATGGGCAATATACTCTGGCCTCACCAGCAACATATTCCATGAATGAACTTTTTAAAAAAAATTACAACACGTGCTTTTAGAATGTCTTCCATTTAACAAATGTCAAAAGTACTATAGCAGGCTGTAGAGAAGAGTGAAAAGCAGAGTTGGAAAAGTAAATTCTGTATGCTGGGTCATAGAGTTGGAAAAAAATGCCAGAGAAGAATTTGAAAATGAATAAATTTAATGCATTAGTGAATAAGGGAACCAATTGAGGTCAGTGAGAATGGGCCAACAGCATTGTCTCAGTAATTGGTATCATAAGAGAAACAGAATTTTCAATAAAATTGTTTTAAGATGCATTTCAGGCGATTTGTAGAGGGAGCTTTAGAGAAATCAAATCAAGAGATTATGTTTAAAGTCTTCCACAGAGGCGGCCAAGAATGGCTGCTGTTAGTTAAGAAGACTCCTAGTGAGAGATTCAGCATGGAGTATGAAACTTAGTTAATAACAGACTGTTGGAGTGCTCAGACACTGAATTCAGTCTGAGGGAGCTACTTGAAAAGTGATTGCTGTCAGCATGAAGTTTCTAGTGAAAGCTGAACAGGAACCTAATATTTGAATACCTGAGTTAAAATAATATAGGAAAGAATTTCATGCTATGGCCTTAAGTGTGTATATGTTACTTGCCTACAGCATAATTGCAAAAATAACAGTTTTGTGCAAATAATTGCAAGAACAATGAGAAAAGTGGGTAGTAAAATATTTTGATCAAAGCTAGAAAGATTGATGCCCACAATCTGATTCTACTCCAGTAAGCATGAGTAGTGGACCTATATTGCATTCTTTCTCCTCACCCTCCAACACCATGAATACTTGTCAAGTACAATTCAAATAAGGAAATCTTCACTCTGCCCAAGATTATCCATTTACCTCAGTAGGAGAGGTCCTGAGCAGTCCGTCTTCTGTCAGTTTTTGATTTTGTATTCAGAATTATAGAATTCACAGTACAGAACAAGGGCATTTGACCCATCATGTTTGTACTGGTTTTGGAAACAGATAGTCAGTTAGTCCCACTATCAAGCATTACCTCCATAGCCTTCAATAGAATTATAGAAGACGGCAAATTTCAATTAGTGAACAAATTGACACAATTAGCCCTGAATCCACCATAATTCAGTCGTGGTTCAGGAATTAAATGGGGATCACATGGCATTCCCACAGCTTCAAAGATTGGAGTAGGTGAAATAGTTTGTTTTGTTAAAATTATTAGTTAGCAGGTAAACTGATATATACACAAATGAGATAAATGGAAGATTAATAAGTTTGCTATTTTTAAAATCAAAGTACTGTGCATTCTACAAATCATAAAATTAAAATTAAAATTACCAACATACATGATTAAATCTCTTTCAATGTTGATGTTCCCCAGTGATTATCCAACATTATTGGTTGTTGTTATTAATATGCTTTCATATTTAAGTCTCCCACCATCTGAATAAATGGCGATTAATGTCTGATGTATGGTAAATGACATTTTATGTGGGTGAACATAGGGTAATGAGACCACAGAGGGGAAATAACTGCAGAATATAAACTTGTAATCATCATTACTATTGCTCTTTTCAATAACTATCTTGTATTATATGCCTTAATCCTTTAAATAGTTTTCTAAATAAATATTTTATTATCTAATCCAAATGTTTTCTAATTAACATCAATACATCATGACTTTTTTTAAATTAAGCAGTTTATTATGTATTTTAAACACACAAGAAAATCAGATCATTCTGGTAGAAATAATCTGGAATGCTGCAGCAGGAAAAGTTTAATTGCCTTTGGGGCTGGATTTATAAATGATTGGAAAAATCCTGCATAATGCATAGGTAAAAAAAAACAATTTTAAATAAATAAATGATTTTCTCAAGGATCTATTTCACATTGTTTAATAGCAAACTGTTGCTGCTCTCCCATACCTCAGGTGGTTGGTTGTCCACAGGAATGATGGTGATGTTAAAGACAATTCCAGTCACGATGCCTCCTTGCTGATCCTTGACAGAAAATATGAACTGCACCAATAACGGATGAGGCCCGATATCCTCGAGAGGAGGCATGTACGCTACTTTCATGTGGTTCACCGCATGCTGGAATGTAAAATTAGCAAGTGAGACAAATGCAGAAAGCTTGAAAAACAAAGGAAATACCACAATGTCAGGAATTTCCCATTGATTACAGGGCATACATAAAATCAGTACATGACTGGCAGAGTACGTATATGTACAAAAAAAGTATTTTCAGGAAAGTTAACTATGTGATGCGTCAGTTCCAAGGATGGAGCAAGGCATTCATTTGCTGCATTGTGTCAAACTTGCAGTTTGGACTGGGGTATCAAATGGACAATATGTAACTTGGCTGACCATTATACATAAATCATCCGAAAATTCTTTTCAGGTCAATGAGCATCATGAGTTCCCACTCTGCTCACACCCATTTTATGCTCTTCCAAAGTTGAAATTTCTTGCCAGCTTCTCCCACTTGTATTGTTAACTTCTGCTGAAAGGTTTATATAATCATTGGATACATGCTGAGGAAACTAATGTATAAGGAAGTAAGTCAAAACTTTACTTTGTCTTTATAAGCACTGCAGGAGAGATATTATTTCTCTATTCTTGTGTGAGGAAGAAAAAAGGAGTGAGACAAGCTTCCTGCTTTTGATTACTATACAGAGACATCTGGGAAATAAGTGGTCTTAGGTAGCAGATGATAACAAGATTGGACACAGTTGTGCTGATTTCAACAGTCCAAGAGTCTGCTGATGCTCAATATCTACAAGAAAAATTTGTTCCAAAGTGTGTCCAGAGGCTCTCTGATCATTCATAGTGTGTGACATCTCCTTTAGTAATAGGGGCAGGGAGGCATGACATTTCTCAGGAAATGTAAAAAAGAAGGTTGAACAGGTTTTTTTTACAAACAAGGTAAAAAAACTTCTAAATTGCCAGAAAAAAAGCATGAAATAGGCAGAATAAATTGGATCAAGGAGACACTTCTGGAGAAAAAGAGATTGAGACATATGGTGAGAAGGTGGGTATGTAGGTACATCTGCCAAATAGAGAAAGGTTTGTAGGACGTATTGGCCTTCTGTTATTCCTGAATGTTATTATGCTCTTGAATTCTTATCTCAGTATGTGTAAAAGCTTTTATGTTAATTCTTTCATTGCAATCAGCAGTGATTTTTTTAAGCTGGAAATTGCTTTAAAAAGATTAGTTTTGATTTATGGCAAACAATAACTTTACATATTGTAAGGTTTGTTGTGTTGAAAATTTGCCTCTCAGCATTAGAGGCTTGGTGTATTATGGCAGCTTTGTACATCAATGATCGGAGCAAAAAGTGCTTTGGAACAGAAATAGAAAATTCTGAAAAACGTTAGCTGGTCAGGAAACATAGAACATAGAAGAATACAGCGCAGTACAGGCCCTTCGGCCCTCGATGTTGCGCCGATCCAAGCCCACCGAACCTACACTAGCCCACTATCCTCCATATGCCTATCCAATGCCCGCTTAAATGCCCATAATGAGGGAGAGTCCACCACTGCTTCTGGCAGGGCATTCCATGAACTCACGACTCGCTGAGTAAAGAACCTACCCGTAACATCTGTCCTATACCTACCACCCCTTAATTTAAAGCTATGCCCCCTTGTAATAGCTGACTCCATACGTGGAAAAAGATTCTCACTGTCGACCCTATCTAAACCCCTAATCATCTTGTACACCTCTATCAAGTCACCCCTAAACCTTCTTTTCTCCAATGAAAACAACCCCAAGTGCCTCAGCCTTTCCTCATACGATCTTTCTACCATACCAGGCAACATCCTGATAAACCTCCTCTGCACCCGTTCCAATGCCTCCACATCCTTCCTATAGTATGGCGACCAAAACTGCACACAATACTCCAGATGCGGCCGCACCAGAGTCTTATACAACTGCAACATGACCTCAGTACTCCGGAACTCAATTCCTCTACCAATAAAACCAGTACGCCATATGCCTTCTTCACCGCACTATTTACCTGGGTGGCAACTTTCAAAGATCTGTGTACATGGACACCAAGATCCCTCTGCTCATCCACACTACCAAGTATCCGACCATTAGCCCAGTACGCCATCTTTTTGTTACTCTTACCAAAGTGAATCACCTCACACTTAGCTACATTGAACTCCATTTGCCACCTTTCTGCCCAGTTCTGCAGCTTATCTATATCCCGCTGTAACCTGCCACATCCTTCCTCACTGTCTACAACTCCTCCGACTTTCGTATCATCCGCAAACTTGCTCACCCAACCTTCTAACCCCTCCTCCAGGTCATTTATAAAAATGTCAAACAGCAATGGTCCCAAAACAGACCCTTGCGGAACACTGCTAGTGACGGCACTCCAAGATGAACCTTTGCCATCAACTACTACCCTCTGTCTTCTTCCAGCCAGCCAACTCCTAATCCAAACCTCCAATTCACCCTCAATGCCATACCTCTGTATTTTTTGCAGTAGTCTACCATGGGGAACCTTATCAAACGCCTTACTAAAATCCATATACGCCACATTTACCGCTTTCCCCTTGTCCACCTCCTTAGTCACCTTCTCAAAGAATTCAATAAGGTTTGTGAGGCATGACCTGCCCTTCAAAAACCATGCTGACTATCCTTGATCACATTATTCCTATCCAGATGTTCATAAATCCTATCCCTTACAATTCTCTCTAAGATTTTGCCCACAACAGAAGTGAGACTCACCGGCCTATAGTTACTAGGGTTATCCCTACTCCCCTTCTTGAACAAGGGAACCACATTTGCTAGCCTCCAATCTTCTGGCACTACTCCTGTAGACAACGAGGACATAAAAATCAAGGCCAATGGCTCTGCAATCTCCTCCCTTGCTTCCCAGAGAATCCTAGGATAAATGCCATCAGGCCCAGGGGACTTATCTATTTTCACCCTTTCCAGAATTTCCAACACCTCTTCTCTACATACCTCAAAGCCATCCATTCTACTTAATTGTGACTCAGTATTCACATTGACAACAATGTCCTGTTCCTGATTGAATACTGACGAAAAGTATTCATTCAGTGTCTCCCCAATCTCTTCAGCCTCCACACGCAACTTCCCACTACTATCCTTGACTGGACCTATTCCTACCCTAGTCATTCTTTTATTCTTGACATACCTATAGAAAGCCTTAGGGTTTTCCCTAATCCTACCAACTAAGGATCTTTCATGTCCCCTCCATCTGTGAAGAAAATAGCTTTTCAGACGTAGATATGTCTAAACATTTTGAAGAATGGTCTATGACTGAAACATGAACTAGTCTGTTCCATTTGCAAATAATGCTTAGCTCGAAGGTGTTGCCAACATTTTGTGTTTCATTTCAGATTGCCAGTATCTGTAGGTTTTCTCCAATTGGTTTGGAATTCACCCACTGAAGGATAAATGGGACTTCTGGTGCTGGAGAAATTAAACTTTGAGAGTAGGAAGAATGATAATCCAGTTTGTGATCATTCTGAGCAATCTACAAATCAAGGGAACAGGAATTAATGTAGGCAGTTCTTAACAACCGGCTAATGAGGTGTATTCTTTGGGTTGGATAGAATTAAATGCAATAACATTCCTGTACAGACAATGCATTAAATAGGCCAGAAATTGTCTTTGCAATCTTCAAACTATTTATATGAAATGTGAAATAAATAAACAGCTTGTGATCATTCATTTCCATTGTATATTGGGAGATAATGAAGAAACAGAATTCCAACCTGAAAAGTATGTCAACTGAAGGATGTACAATCTCCAAATTGCCCATAGTGTTAGGTGCTTTAGTCAGAGGGAAATGGGTCTGGGTGGGTTACCCTTCAGAGGGTCAGTGTGGACTTGTTAGGCCGAAGGGTCTGTTTCCACACTGTAGGTAATCTAATCTTATCTAATCTGAATGGGAAAACTGTTAATGGCAGGGCCCTGGGAGTGTTATCGAACATAGGATCCTAGGGGTTTGGGTACATAGCGGACTCGCAGGTAGGCAGGGTAGTAAAGAAGGCATTTGGCACATTTACCTTCATTGGTCAGAGCATTGAGTATAAGAATTGGGACATAATTTATGGCTTTACATGACAATGGTGAGGCCACTTTTGTATACAGTTCTGGTCGCCCATCTATAGGAAGGATATTGTTAAATTGGAAAGACTACAGAAAAGATTTAATTAGATTAGATTACTTACAGATTACTTACAGTGTGGAAACAGGCCTTTCAGCCCAACAAGTCCACACAGACCCGCCGAAGCGCAACCCACCCATACCCCTACATTTACCCCTTACCTAACACTACAGGCAATTTAGCATGGCCAATTCACCTGACCTGCACATTTTTGGACTGTGGGAGGAAACCGGAGGAAACCCACGCAGACACGGGGAGAATGTGCAAACTCCACACAGTCAGCCGCCTGAGTTGGGAATTGAACCCGGGTCTCTGGCGCTGTGAGGCAGCAGTGCTAACCACTGTGCCACCGTGCCGCAAGGCCACAAGGATGTTGCCTGAACTAGAGGGTTTGAATGATAAGGAGAGACTGGATATGGAAAAACACACATCTATGATTCCATCTATATCCTATATATCCTTGCTTGGAAATATATCTCTATTCCTTCATCATGACTTTGCAGATGATGCCAGATCCTGTGGATGAGTGAATCATTAATAACTTTAAGAGCATCATTCAAAACTTTTTAGCTCATTGTGTCCATGCACAGGATGTCACAATTGATGCTTTTGCTGTGAAGCCTCATGTGGTGTCATCACAAATGGTTGCACAGATGGTTTGCGCAATTGGGGGAGCAACATTCCAATCCTACCCTTATATGGTGTATAGCTTGCAGATTTTATTAAACTAGCAGCCATCAGCCTGAACTATAGATGTTGAAGTCGAAAAGTGTGGCACTGGAAAAGCACAGCAAGTCTGGCAGCAGGACAGTTGACGTTTTGGGCATAAGCCCTTCATCAGTAATGTGAAGGTGGAAGGGGGCTGAGAGATAAATAGGAGGGTGGGGTGGGGGTGGGGGAAGATAGGTGTGAAGGCGATAAGGGGATGCAGGTGGGAGGTAGTTGTGATACGTCAGTGGGGATAGTGGAGCAGATAGGCGGGAAGGAAGATGGACAGGTAGGACTGGTCAAGAGGGGGGTGTCGAGTTGGATGGTTGGTTCTCAGATGAGGTGGGGAGAGGAGAGATTTGGAAACTGGTGAAGTCAATGTTGGTGCCATGTGGCTATAGGATCCTGAGGCGAAAAATGGGGTGTTCTTCCTCCAGTTTGTGAGTGGCTTTGATTTGGCAGTGGAGGAAACTCAGGATTTGCATGTCCTTGGAGAAGTGGGAGGGGGAATTGAACTGGTTGGCCACAGGGTGGTGGGGTTGTTTGGTGTTTGCAACAAAAGGTGTTCCCTGAACCATTCCGTGAGTTGGCATTCTGTCTCCCTGATGTACAGGAGACCACATCAAGAGCAATGGATGCAGTAGATGAGGTGGGTGGACATGCAGGAAAATCTTCACCGGATCTGAAATTATCCTTTAGGGCCTTGGACGGAGGTGAGAGGGGAGGTGTAGGTATGAGGTTTTACATCTTGTGCAGCGACACAGGAAGGTGGAGGGTGGGCTGGTAGGGTGCATGGATCTAACGAGGGAGTTGCAGAGGGAATGGTCTCTGCAAAATGCTGATGGGGTGGGGTGGGAAAAACATCTCTAGTGTTGGACTTTGACTGTAGGTGGTAGAAATAGTGGAGGATAATTTGCTGTATCCAGGTATTAGTGGAGTGGAAGGTGAGGACCCGGGGGTGGTGTGGAGAGGGGGGGGGGGGGGTTGGAGGGGTGGATTTCGAGGGTGGAGGTGCGGGAAGTGGAGGAGATGTGCTGGAAGGTATTGTTGATTACGTGGAAAGGGAAATTGCAGTCCTTGAAATAGGAGGACATCTGGGATGTCCTGGAGTGGAATTTCTCCTCCTGGGAGCAGTTACAGAGGAGGCAGAGAGGCAGAGGAATTGACAAATAGGAATACTGAATACAAGGAGTATTATTCTGTAATGTTTGTAGAGGTCTAGGAGAGAAAGATTGGTAGACACTGAGCAATATTAAATAACAAGATGATCACATTCAATGGAATATTGTCTTTGATTGTTGACAAACAGCTGACATCCACAAACTAAATGACAAAATCTTTTCTGTAAGCTACAGAGTAGTCCTGTTAATGATACGTGGAATGGATAATCATTATCATTTCCAAACTATTCAATACCGTATTGGAACACAGTTGGAGAATGTTGAAACTATCTGCTGTCGATATTAGCTTCCTGGTAGTCACATCTCCTCTGCAACAGTCACATCTTTAGGTTCTTGCTTATTTAATTGTCTGTCTTTTGTTGTATCATTCATTGGATTACAGTCTTATGGATCACATAAGCATTTGCACATCTACTTAGGAGTACATTGCAATATGTGCAAGTGATCCATGCAATGAAATAGTTGCTCCAGAAAGGTGTATAGCAGCATCTTCTCCCAAGCCAACATGTCCACCTTTGAGCTGCAAGTCACTGAAAACCAGATTTACTGGATAGAACATGTGGTTAGTTTGTCCACAACCCAACTCTTGAGGCAACTTCTCTACTCAGAGCTTTCTTACAGCAGGAGAGCAATGAAAATCGAACAATAGAAATGTTATGACACAAATAGAGGTCATGCAGCCCATCATATTTGCACTGGCTGGGTAAATTAACATTCCATTTTCCAACACCTGGTCCATAGCCTTGCGGCTTCAGATACAGATCCAGGTTCCTTTTAAATGAGTTCAGTGTTTTTACCTCAACTACCAAACTGGGCAGTAAAATCCAGACAACCACTCCCATTTCTTTACTCTCATTTTTCATCTTGGTCCTGTGCCCTTGGTAATTGGCCTCTGGAATAGGTGAAACAGGTTTTCCCTGTCCACTCTAGTCAAACTCTTCATCATTTTGTATACCTCAATTAACTCACAGAAAACCATTCAAAATCCTTTTCATCAATTCTCCTTGTTACCTCCAGAAAATTTAATTAAGTTAGTAAGACAAGACCTTCTTAACAAAACTATACTGATCATCCTGATTAATTTTCACTTAAATCACAATTAATTCCATCTCTCATAACCGGTTCTCACAATTTGCCCTCAGCAGAAGTGAGACTGACTGGAGTACGCTTTAGGAATTTTCTCAAAGCATCCCTGTGAAGGTCAAATATTCATGCTAACTCAAAGGAATCCCTTGCTTGTGACTGATCAAAATGGAGAATGTTTATTATAGAGGCCTCCAAATCATGAAGAAATCTTGTAAGGAGCACATGGAAACTTCAGAGAGTGCATGTAAAGCTTCCCAAGAACTCCTTTACTGGTCTGTTCATACACCACCAGCCCTGCATGTGCCAGTGACAGCAAATCATGCATTGGGCATAAGACATCTCAGAACCTATTAGAGTGGAATCAAAGCATTGTGAAACCTGAGAAACTATCTACAAGAAAGAGAATGAAATAATTGTTTTATGACACCAGAGAGCTGCACCACATTTTCCATTAGAGCCCAATATTCCTACTCAACCTTATGGTTTTCATTTGAATAGTACTTTTTCACATTTAGGGTTTCTTTTACCATCATCCACACAACATGTTTTTAGTTTCTTTTACAGACTACAATCATATTTGAGCGATAGTTCTCTACTTTTTCAAGCATGATTTCACTTATTTCAATACATATGAAAATTTCACAGCATGTCCAGAAAAATAATGATGATTTACACATTGTTTCAATGATTGGTTCTCTCTTATGCCTCCATGGGATTTTTCTCACCTTCAGAAGGCAGAATTGCACTATCCTATGTCTTTCTCTTAGGATTTAATTGCCAAATAAATGTCATAAGAGCAATTAAACAACAAAACAGTAATAACAAAGAGGTACATTAAATTTTGATAGCTTACATATATGTTAAATAATTTACAAATATCCTGTTATATTTCATTATTGTATAATTGACCTGAATTTATGATTTTTAAAAATCTTCATTAGTTCTAGAAATCACTTTACTAGATGAAGCTCACTTAGAAAATTCCTGATTTTTTTTATTTGATTGATTGTTGTCACATGTGATGTGTTGCATTTTGGAAGGTCAAGTACAGATGGAAATTATACAGTGAATGACAGAACTCTTAGGAGTATTGATATGCAGAGGGATCAGGATATGCAGGTCCACAGATCACTGAAGGTGGGAGCGCAGATGTATATGGTAGTAAAAAGACTTATGACTTGCTTGCTTTCATTGGAAGGGGCATTGAATATAAATTTAGACAAGCTATGCTGCAGCTTTATAGAACTTTAGTTAGATTACACTTTGAATATTGCATAAAGTTGTGGTCACCACACTACCAAAAGGATGTGGATACTTTGGATAGCGTACATAAAAGGTTTACAGGATGTTGCCTGGTATGGGGCATTTTAGCTATGAATAAAGGTTGGATAGACTGGGTTTGTCTCTACTGGAATGCAGGAGGTTGTGTAGTGACCTGATAGAAGTTTATAAGATTGTGAATGGCATGGATAGAGCGGAAAATATGAGGCTTTTTTCCAAGGTGGAAGGGTCAATTACTGGGGGACACAGGTTCAAGGTGTGAGGGGGAAAAGTTTAAAAGAGATATGCGAGACAAGCTTTTCATACAAAGTGTGGTGAATGTCTAGAATGTACTGCCAAGGGAGGTGGTGGAAGCAGATACAATAGCAGCTTTCAGGAAACACCCGGATGAATATATGAATAGGAAGGGAATAGAGAGATATAGATCCTGTAAGTGAAGCCAGTTATAGTTTGGAAGGGCAGAATGTATTGGCGCAGGTTTGGAGGGCCAAAGGGCCTGTTTCTGTACTGTATTGTTCCTTGTTCTTGGTTTACATTTATCGAGACACAGTAAAAAAACATGTTTTGCATGCTCTACAGGCAGATCATACCGTACAAAGTGCATCAGGGTAGTAGAACAGAGTGCAAAATACAGTGCTACAGCTGCAGAGAAGGTGCAGAGAGAGAGAGAGATTGACATCAGTATTTGAGAGGCCTGTTCAAAGGTCTGATAGCAGGGGGGAGAAGCTGTTCTTGAATCTGTTCATATGTGTATTCAAACTTTTATATCTTCTATCCTGGGGAAAAGGGTGGAAGAGAGTTTAACTGGTATGGGAGGGGTTTTTGAATATGTTGGTTGCTTTCCCAAGCAAGTGGAAAGTCAATGGATGGGAGGCTGGTTTGCATGATGGACTGGACTATGTTCATGATTCTCTGTAGTTTCTTGCAGTCTTGGGAAGAGTTGTGATGCTCTCCTGTTTGAGAAATTACATAGAACAATTACATCTCATGTTGTCTTAGAAGAAGAAGAATCCCTACAGTGTGGAAATAGGCCCTTCGGCCCAACATGTCCACACTAACGCTCCGAAGAGTAACCCACCTTGACCGATTTCCTGATCCTATTATCTTATATTTACCCCTGACTAATGCACCTAACCTACACATACCTGAACACTATGGGCAATTTAATATGGCCAATTCACCTAACCTGCACATCTTTGGATTGTGGGAGGAAACCGAAGCACCTGGAGGAAACTCACGCAGACACGGGGAGAATGTGCAAACTCCACACAGACAGTCACCCGAGGCTGGAATTGAACCTGGGTCCCTAGTGCTGTGAGGCAGCAGTGCTAACTACTGAGCCACCGTGCTGCCCTAAATATTGTACAAATGGACAAACTATATTATTATATTTAGCTTATTGTATTGCAATGGCATTTAGGAGTGGGACATGATTTTTATTTCCTGATGCATTATGACAAAATTAAACATCCAGTACCAAAAGATATTATTTCTCTCTCTCTGGGCTGTGTTTTCCTCCAGATTTTGAGGTCTTCCCATCATTTGGAGAACAGGAATTTGGCATCACATTTGAAGGAAAGAACCAATGTAAATAGGTGCCCATCAGATACTTAGCTGGTCAGCTTCATGGCCTCCTTTGAGATTATCGACTCTGAAGGACAGAATCCCACCTGCAAGACTTGCTGGCCAAGCACTGGCTGGCAGCACACTGTTGTAAAAAGCAGCACTAGGAGCTGCAGCTGCTGTAACTGACACACTGATGTCAGCCTTAGAATTGGTGCTGAATCCCAGTGCACATGTATGAGAAGACGAGGTAAGCATCATGAAGACAGTGTCATTTATAATGTCAGAAAGAGGGTGGTCAGAGGAAAGCAAACAGGAGTGGATTTCAACCTTCCATACCATATGCTGGATCATTTGCCTGTGTTAGAGTTGTTGTGAATTAGATACCTCTCTCACTCACTTGACTGCATATAAACCTGGTAGGGAAGCATAGAAAGCTATGAGAGTTTGGAAGGTTCCTTGAGCTACCAATAAAATTATCAAATGGCTTATCATTGAGCATAATTGTTTTTTCATCTACCAGCAGGTGGAATTTCTGCATCAATTCTTTCCTACTCTAAGCTAATTAGAGTTTTCCCAAAGTTGTAAATCTGATGTGATATCCCCATTCGATCCTGCTGACTCACACACCACCATTCCCACTTCAGCAGGCTCCACTAGATCCAGCGAAATTTCCACCTAAGGTTAAAAACAATAATTGGAATCCACCATTTATCTCATCCCTATAAGTACAATTCGAATAATGGTAGTCATAGGACATAAGAATCATGGCAAATGACAGAGTACCTGGCATTAATATGACAGATGCTCTGTTAACAGTGCTTAGACGTTGACTGAGTGATCTATTTTCTATGTCTATGGGGTATACTTCACCAAATGTATCCTAAATGGGAACATACAGTCAATGTTTCCCTACATCCATCAGGAAAAAAAATTGAATGATGTTTTTTCTGCTGTTCAGTGCCAAAATGCAAATATTAGGCATGTGTCCATGGTTGAATTCTGCATGCAATGTACCTAAAGATTTCTCACCCCTGTCGAACCATCTAATACAACTTAAAACCATTTTCAAGAGTAGAAATCCAGGACCGTGGTCCTAATGTAAGAAGCTAACTCTACAAATTACACATGACACAAGTCAGTGAATATCTTCAGTCAATTGCAAGTAGTGCCAGAAGACACAAAATATATTTCTACAGTGGTCAGTGCTCAAAATTATTGACATCATATTTTAAACCCTTTTTTCTTATTCCCATATGCTAAATGCAAACAAATTTTTGGAATGTTGCTTGACCTGTAATCTGCGTTCTCTTTATTGCAGTGCTTTTATTTCACATCCAGCTCAAAATTAGGATAGATGATTGGGTTAATTAAGAATGATCAACAGAGAGCAACGCTGTGGAATGTGATTGCTCCGCCAGTTGATTTTAATTGGTCTTAATAAGTCTGCCGAAGTGAACCAAAAAATGTATCCCAAGATTCTCGTCCATTGCTAAAATCTAAAATGACACCTGAGTTTATGCTTTCATGATGCATGAATGATCTATATACTGAATGATCTATATACTAGCATTATTTTTAGCATCAATTAAAATATACAAACAATCCATAGTGATCAGTGTTGATATTAATTAATCAGTTGTAAAGAAAATATTCCCTGACAAATCCGATGACTTTAAAATCTAAAAAGAGGCATGAATTTATGCTTTCATTTTCAAAATCTGAATGATCTACATATTGGCATTAACTCTAGCATTAATTAAAATATACAATCAATCCATAGTGGTCAGTGTTGTTATTACTTAATCAATTGTAAAGAAAATATTCCCTCAGAGTTCAGATTACTTTAATTAATAGTTTTGTCATTACAATTCTAACATTACAGAATTGGTTGCCTTTAAATAACACTGTATTTCCAGGACCAACTGGAAAGGCATCAGGACCAGTTGAGAATGCACCATCAGTGCACACTGTGGCTGCTGACACATGTAATTATGCTGACACTTTTCTGGTTAGTGGCAGCAGAATCAATGTTATGGAAATTATAATTTCACCACAACCTTGCGAGAATGTTAGGTAGTTACTGGGTAGTCTCTGTGTCGTAATCTTGAGCTCTACATTGGATACATTTTCAATTTAATATTTTTATTTATTATATTTTGAATTCAAAACACTGAACATTGTGATGAGCCTTTGTGGCAACTGCAAAATCAGTGGCTTACTTGGAAAGAACGGAAAAGCTTAAGAACATAAGATATAAGAGCATGATTGGGCCTTTTTGCCCCTCAAACTTGCCCCATCAGTCAATAAGATCATGGCTGATCTGCCTCAGGTCTCAACTCCTTTTTCCTGTCAGCTCATTATAGTCGTCTATCCAGATTCCTGATATTTCAAAAATCTACCTACCTCTTCTTCAAATATTTTCTTTAATTTAGTCTTCATTAATCTCTGGGACAGAAAATTCCAGACAATAACAACACTCTTGGAGAAGGATTTTCTCATTACCTAAGTTTTGAATAGATGATTTGGAGATGCCAGTGTTGGACTGGGGTGTACAAAGTTAAAAATCACACAACATCAGGTTATAGTCCAACAGGTTTAATTGGAAGCACACTAGCTTTTGGATTGATTCTAATCTAAAAAGTGAGATAACAGAGTGTGTGTGTGGGAGTGTGTGTGTGTGTCTGGGGTGGGGGGTTGTGAGTGTCTGTGAAGAGAGTGTATGTGTGTATGCATGAGTGTAGAGTGGTCTAAGTCTCTGAGAGGATGCCTGTGTGAGTGTGGGAGTGTGTGTGATTGTCTGTGTGCGTGTTGTGTATATGTGTGTCTGTGTGTATAGGAGTGTCTGTGTGTGTGTATAGTGCAATGGTGGTCACCTGTAATGTGACATGAACCCAAGGTCCCGGATGAAGCCCTCCCTATGGGTATGGAACTTAGCTAACAGCCTCTGCTCGGCCAATTTTCGCTGCTGCCTGTCCCAAAGTCCGCCTTGGAGGATGGTCACCCGAAGGTCCAAAGTCGAATGTTCTGGACCACTGAAGTGTTCCCCAACTGGGAGGGAACACTCCTGTCTGTTGATTGTTGTGCGGTGCCCATTCATCTGTTGCTGTAGCCTTTGCTCGATTTCCCCAATGTACCATGCCTCAGGGCATCCTTGCCTTCAACGTATAAGATAGACAACATTGGCTGAGTCACATGAGTACCTGCCACGTACATGGAGGTGTCCCCACGTGTAATGGTTCACACTCTGACATGTCTTGCAACGCCTACCATGACATGGTTGTATGGAGTTGTCCTGAAAGCTAGGCAGCTTGCTGCAAACAATGATTTGTTTGAGGTTTGGTGGTTGTTTAAAGGCGAGCAGTGGAGGTGTGGGGAAGGTCTTGACGAGGTGCTCATCCTCACTGATAATGCGTTGCAGGTCATGAAGAACATGGCATAGTTTTTTCGCTCCTGGGAAGTACTGAACAACAAAGGTTATCCTCTCGGCTGCAGCACGTGTCTGTCTCCTGAGGAGGTCATTACGGTTCCTTGCTGTGGCATGTCAGAACATTGTGTTGTTGTCTGTGGGTCTGCGGTAGAGTGTGGTGCTGAGGTGCATTTGTCCAAGACGTCTTCACCTTTGACAATCAGTTCTTCATCCAGACACATAGAACGGCCATGGGGACCAAATTTGTTCCCCAATATGCCAACATCTTTATGCACAGGTTCGAATAAGACTTCTTCTCTCTGCAGGATCTCCAACCAACATTATACACCAGGTACATTGACGACATTTTCTTCCTCCGGACCCATGGCGAGGAGTCACTGATAAAACTACACAGTTTCATCCCATCATCAAACTTACCATGGACTACTCTCGACTATCTGTCTCATTCTTGGACACATGCATCTCCATCAAGGATGGACACCTTAGCACCACACTCTACCGAAAACCCACAGACAACCTCACAATGCTACACTTCTCCAGCTTCCACCCAAAACATATTAAAATAGCCATCCCCTATGGACAAGCCCTACGCGTATACTGGATCTGCTCAGATGAGGAGGAACGTGACGGGCACCTGGAAGTACTCAGAGATGCCCTCACAAGAACGGGTTATGATGCTCAACTCATCGACCATCAGTTCTGACGTGCCACAGCAAGAAACCGTAATGACTTCCTTAGGAGACAGACACATGCTGCAACTGACAGGGTACCCTTCATTGTTCAGTACTTCCCAGGAGCTGAAAAACTACACCATGTTCTTCATGACCTGCAACACATTATCAATGAGAATGAGCACCTCCCCAAGACCTTCCCCACACCTCCACTGCTCGCCTTTAAACAACCGCCAAACCTCAAACAGATCATTGTTCGTAACAAACTGCCTGGCTTTCAGGACGACTCCATACAACCCTGTCAGGATAGATGCTGCAAGACATGTCAGAGTGTGGACATGGATACCATGTACATGGTCATGTGACTCAGCCAATGTTGTCTATTTTATACATTGTAGGCAAGACCGAGCAAAGGCTACAGCAATGGCTGAATGGGCACCACACAACAATCAACAGACAGGAGTGTTCCCTCCCAGTTGGGGAACACCTCAGCGGTGCAGGACATTCGACCTCGGACTTTCGGGTGGCCATCCTGCAAGGCGGACTGCGGGACAGGCAGCAGCGAAAAGTGGCCAAGCAGAGGCTGATAGCTAAGTTTGGTACCCCATAAGGAGGGTCTCAACTGGGACCTTGGGTTCATGTCACATTACAGGTAACCACCATTGCACTATGCAGACACGCACACAGACACGCATTCCCACACTCACACAGGCATCCTCTCAGAGACTTAGACCACTCTATACTCATGCACACACATATACACACTCATCACAGACACTGACAACCCCCCACCCCAGAAACACACACACACTCCCACACTCACACATGCACCCCCTCACAGACTTAAGACACTCTACACTCACTACACACACATATATACACTATCTCTCACACTCACAACCCCCAACCCAGACAGGCACACACAGACTCAGACACAAAGACCCACATGCACACATATTTTGTGGGGTGAATTTGTACTTGCAGAGTTACATTGTACTTTGCTCAAAAACTGCATGAATTCATGTAAAACTCTGTTATCTCACATTTTAGATTAGAATCAATCTAAACATCATGGCATCGACAGAGAACACAGGGGGCTAACATCTTCAACATCTTGTCCAGCTATCACCAATTGTTACAGTTAACCTGAGAATGCAATTTTTAAAAAAAGATTTGCGATTTACACATGAAAGAAGTGAAACTATCATGGTATTTGAACAGATGAAAGACTCAACAGACAATCAAGGTATTTTTCAATGTATAATTTCAGTTACATCACACTGTAAATTTTTGCTATAAATTCTGTGCCTTACAATTGTGTCCTCCACATTCACCTGATGAAGGAGCGATGCTCCGAAAGCTAGTGTGCTTCCAATTAAACCTGTTGGACTGTAACCTAGTGTGGTGTGATTTTTAACTTTGAATGGATGAGTGTCCCTTTTTTCCTATAATTTGCTCCTTAATTTGAGATATCCCCACTAATGGAAACATCTTCTCAACATCTACCCTGTTAAACCATCTCAGAATCTTATATGTTTCAATGAGATCATCCCTCATCCTTGTAAACTCCAATGAAGAAAGGCCTCATATGTTTCCTTTTCTTGATAAGTCAATTACTTCTTCTCAACAATCAGCCAATGAATCTCTTTCAAACAGTTTCCAATGCCAATATATTCTTTTTTAAATACAGGGACCAAACTGTACGCAGTATTCCAGGTGCAGCCTCACTGGCATAGTCTATAGTTGTAACCAGACATCCTGCTATCAAATCCAACAACTGAGCAGTAAAGGCCAAAATTTCATTGTTAACAAAATGTTAATTAGCCTATATTTCTAATCAACCTGTTCAGAGATGTCATTACACACATCTGGGCAAGTAGGACTTGAACCCAAATAGTCCAGGGGTAGGGACACTACCACTGCACCACAAGGGGGCCTACCCAAAACTTCATTAGTATTTTTTAATTATTTGCTACAACTGCATGCTGACTTGTGTTTCTTGCACAAAAATACCCAGATCACTCTAAGCTGCACTGTGCTGGAGTCTTTCTATCTCTGCTTCAATAGTAGTCTGCCTTTTTGATTCTTCCTTTTAACGAAGTTTCAGCAGACATATTGAAGCCAGTTAAATGATGAACTCACATTTTCCTACATTAGATTCCATCCATCTACTGAAGAACATATTCATTTGTAGAAAATAGCTAATGTAACTAAATAATTCAAGATTAAGAATCACCAAAATGCCTGGGCTAACTCAGTCTTTTTCATAACATCTGCAAAAAGTCCTATTAATAAAAGCAATGCCACAATATATTCAAGATGAGAATTTGATTAACAATGGCAAAGGAGTAGAACAATTTTGGGAACCATTAATTCGAACATGATTCTGTTTTCATTGTCCCCATAATAACAGGTTTCAGTTTGCATCTCAAAGTTAATTTAAGCTGTCTGTCTGGACACAGATGATAAAATGAGTTTTAAGATAGCAGCTGCACTTCAAAGCGTCCCAATTTCTGTGACTGACACTGTATGTTCAACAGCAGGAAGTGCTCCCCCTCCTGTTGCTTACAAATAAAGTAAGCTATACAATAAAATATGTATTTCATAGCTCTTTATCACATGGAATACTTAATTTGAAAGACAAGAACTTTTAAAATAAAATATTTGAAACAATGCTCTATCTGCTACTAGTGTTCAATTCTAATTGGATTATGTATAATTTTGTTGAGTTCTATGTATAGTTTTGCATGAATTGTATCAATTTAAAAGGTTATAGTATCTCAATGTGATGCAGATTCTACTTAAGGCACCTGTGTAAATGATCTCATCATGGGGACGGAAGGATCCTTTTTCATATTCTTTGTGCTGTCTGTGAAAATTATCTTGCCTGCATCGTACATTCTGTAATAAGGCAAAATCAATACAAAAGCAATGAATAAGGTTGGCAGCATCTGCATTCTGCATAAATAAGTGCATTTTCTTAAATTTATTTATGATAGCTACAGAAGAGGCACCTGCCCAATTTCCAATTAATCCGGATTATAGATCAGCTCTTGAAACATTTTAAAAAGCACATCAGTCATAAAGATCCAAATTTTGTGCTATCAACTTTTTTACTGTTGTCCTATGTGAAATGGGAGCAAAAGGATTTCAAGGATTCATACAATTGGTAAAGCAATGTGAAATTAAAACATCTTATTTATGATCTCAGAATTGTTTTCCCAACAACTCACCAGATAGAAATACAGAAAAAGGAAAGTAAAACTACATATAAGTAAAACATATTTTTCAGATTTTTATGCATAATGTACCCAACTCAATTAAAGGAGTTGTTTTGGTAACAAGATAAAGAAGTTGATATTTCTGTGAATGAAGTCAAATAACAAGTGCTGGTGTAATTTATAAACATTTCGGTGCGACTTTTTTGAAGCTTTTTGAAGAAGTGACAAGGTTGATGAAGGCAGAGCAACGGACTCTGTCTTTATGGACTTCAGCAAGGCATTCAACAAATTTTCGCACAGTAGACTGACTAGTAAGGTTAGATCATGTGGAATCCAGAGAGCTAGCCCATTGGCCTGAAGGTAGGAGATAATGGGTGGTGGTGGTGGATTATTTTTTGGACCGAAGGCCAGTGACCAGCAGTGTGCCACAAGGATCAGTGCTGGGCCACTACTTTTTGTCATTTATATAAATGATTTGGATGCAAATATAGGAGGAATGGTTAGTAAGTTTGCAGTTACATCAAAATTGGAGGTATAGTTGACAGTGAAGAAGGTTATATCAGAGTACAACGGGACCTTGATCAGATGTAACAATGGGCTGAGGAGTGGCAGATGGATTTTGATTTTGATAAATAGAAGGTGTTGCATTTTGGTAAGGAAAATCAGGGCAGGACTTATACACTTAATGGTAAGGTCCAGGGGAGTGTTGCTGAACAAAGAGACATTGGGTGCAGATTCATAATTCCTTAAAAGTGGCATCGCAGGTAGACAGGGTAGCGAAGTTGATATTTGGTACACTTGCCTTTATTGGTCAGTGTATTGAGTACAGGAGTTGAGATGTTATGTTGTGACAACTTTTGGAATACTGTGTTCAATTCTGGTCTTCTTGCTATGGGAAGGATGTTGTTAAACTTGAAAGGTTTAAGAAAAGATTTACAAGGATGTTGCCAGAGTCGGAGGTTTTGAGCTTCAGGGAGAGGCTGAATAGGCTGGGGCTATTTTTCTTGGAGCATCAGAGGCTGAGGAGTGACCTTATAGATGTTATAAAATCACGAGGGGCATGAATAGGATAAACAGTCAAGGGCATTTTCCCAGGAGAGGGGAGTACAAAACTAGAAGGTATAGGTTTAAGGTGAGAGGGAAAAATTTTAAAAAGGACGTGAGGGGTAACTTTTTCATGCAGAGGGTGGTGTGTGTATGGAATGAGCTGTCAGAGGAAGTGGTGGAGGTTGTACATTTGCAGCATTTAAAAGGTGTCTGGGTGGGTATATGAATAGGAAGGGTTTAGAGGGATATGGGCAAAGTAATGGCAAATGGGACTAGATTAGTTTAGGATATCTGGTCAGCATGGATGACTTGGACCAAAGGGTCTGCTGTGTGCTAAATTAAGGACAAGAAAGTTGCCTTTGGGATATGACTTTTATATGCTGTAATACATGTAGATACACAGCTAGAAATAATAAACACTACATTGGAACATAGAAACATGAGTAGGCCATTCAGCCCCTTCAGCCTGCCCTACCCTTCGACGAGATCATGGCTGATGTGTGGACTGACTCCATATACCTGGCTTTGTCCCATATCTCTTAATATGTTGACTAAACAAACAATAATCTACCTTATTGTTAAAGTTAACAACTGATCTAGCATCAATTGCTATTTATGGAAGGGAGTTTGAAATCTGCACCATCCTTGTGCTTTCTAACATCTCTCCTAAACAGTCTGGAACTACTTTTAGACTAAGCCACCTAATTCTAGAATCTCCAACTACTGGGGATAATTTATCTCTATCTATCCTGTTTTTCCCTGTAAATATCTTAATAACTATCAACATAGTTTTCTCCATTGACCAATCACCAGATAAACATCAAACCTGAAGCTAAGTATTCATTGCCAAAGATGTGGTCATTAAGATGTTTAAATAGGGGAATCAATATTAATAAATACTTTTCAAAACCTGGAGATATTTTACTGATGCTAAAACTCTTGTAGGTGAATTACTGCTATGTGGCATTTAAATATAACTACCAATATAAGTTCCTCCTTCCTCTATGAGGTATTTGCACTGATATATCCTCAAGAAACATCTGATACTGAAAGGCAGTAACAAAGGTTACGGTCATCTAGATCACAGAGAATAGAAATTGGACTGCAGGCTGTAGATCAGTCCATGATTATATTTATCATTGGTAGATGTATCAGCAAGTGATTCAGAGGATAAAGAAATAAAGAGAAAGGTTTGGACACTACTGAGCTAAAAAAGTGTGGTCATAAATATATGAAAATAGATTAACTATTGGTAGATATAGTCAAGTATACCAGCTTCAAATATGTATATGAAGTACATTTTAACGACATCCAAAAGGCAACATTAAACAGCATACCTCTGGTTTGTTGGAAAAAAACAAGGTTTACTGATTATGTACATCAATTCATTCGCTGGGGATTCTGTGTCTGTGAAATGGAGATGATCCTTTGTGATGTGGTTAATTTCGGTTTCTTTTGTTACCAAATAGCGTGTAGCACCATCAACTTCTTTAGGTAGCTGGTCCTTCACTGGCATTATACGGATCATTGTTATCTGAAAAACAAAACAACTGAAGGATAGACTTTGCTAAATGACTAAATGATAAGAATTCATTGGTGCATCAAAAGACACAGGCTCCTGATAGATAAACAAAAGCATTGTTTCTTAAAGGAAGTCATAGAGCCATAAAGATGAACAGCATGGAAAAAGACCCTTTGGTCCAACTTGTCCATGCCAATCAGATATCCTAACCTAATCTAGTCCCAATTGCTATTACTTGGCCCATATCACTATAAACCCTTTCTATTCATATGCCCATCCAAATGCCTTTTAAATGTTGTATTTGTACCAGCCTCTGCCACTTCCTCTGGTAGGTCATTCCATACATGTACAATCCTCTGCATGAAAAAATTGCCCCTTAGGTCTCTTTTAAATTTTTCCCCTCTCACCCTAAACCTAGGCCCTCTAGTTCTGGATTCCTCCACCCCAGGGAAAAGACCTTGCCTACGTACCTATCCATGCCCCTCATGAATTTATAAGCCTCCATAAGGTCATTCCTCAGCCTCCAACGCTCCAGGGAAAACAGCCGCAGTCTATTCAGCCTCCTCCTGTAGCTCAAATCCTCCAACCCTGGCAACATCCTTGTAAATTTCTTCTGAAACCTTTCATGTTTCGCAACATCTTTCCGATAGGAGGGAGACCAGAATTGCACACAATATTCCAAGACTGGCCTAACCAATGTCCTGTTCAGCTGCAACATGATCTCTCAACTCCTGTACTCAATGCTCTGTCCAATAAAGGAAAGCATACCAAATGCCTTCTCCACTATCCTATCTACCTGCAACTCCAATTTCAAGGAATTATGGACATGCACTCCAAAGTCTCTTTGATCAGCACACTCCCCAGGACTAAACATTAAGTTTATAAGTCCTGCTCTTATTTGCCTTTCCAAAATGCAGCATTTCACATTTATCTAAATTAAATGCCATCTGCCACTCCTCAGCCCATTAGCCCACCTGATCAAGATCCTGTTGTACTCTAAGGTAACCTTATTTGTTTTCCATTACACCTCCAATTTTGGTGTCATCTGCAAATTTACTAATTATTTCTTCTATGTTCACATCCAAGTCATTTGTATAAATTATGAAAAGCAGTGGACCTAGCACTGATCCTTGTGGCACACCACTGGTCACAGGCCTCTAGTCTGAAAAACAACCCTCCCCCACCACCCTCTGTTTTCTACCTTCAAGCCAGTTCTGTATCCAAATGGCTAGTTCGCCCTGTATTCCATGAGATCTAACCTTGCTAACCAGTCTATCAGAAGGAACCTATGCCAAGTGGACTGCAGTCAAATAATAGGAGAACACATCACCACCATCTCAATGATAACAAGGTATGGGGTAACAGCTGCTGACCTGGATTGTGGTCATTCATTGTTTCATGTCATTCAAGTATATTCCTCATCATTGTAACTGAAATCACATTACTATATGTTTAAATAAACTGTATTTTTCACTACAGTTCAGTAGCTTTTTGGATATGGTAAGAGAGTCAATTGTGTGAACTGAAATCGGAGATAAGGATGCACAATGTAGGAGACTTTCCATAATGGGTGGATGCTAAAACATCTATGGGATTTATGTATTCTGCTCAGTTCAAATTTTATTAAAGCCTATTGGAACATGAGCACGTTATAATGAGAATGGTTAGGAAGATCTGGCTTTCTTAAGGTAAGACAATAAAGTTTTAATGAAACTGAAGTTTTCAACAAGTCTTGACAACACTGACATTTTTTTAAAATACTACAGCCATTGAGGGGACATGGTTTCACTATCTGGGTCAGCTGCTGTCATCCCTAGTTACCACTGAGGTGGTGACGAGTTCTCTTATTGACTGACTGCAGTCCACTTGGTGAAGGTAGACTCATATGCTGTTGAGGGCAGAGTTCCAAAATTCTGATCTAGTGACAATTAAGGAATGGCGAATTTCTATAGCGAATCCTGTAGGTACACGCACTGCTGATAACATGTCAGTGATGAAGGAAGTGAACGCCTTTGGGAGCAAGTTACTGCAGATGCCGGAATCTGTACTGGAAACAAAAAATGTTGGAAATCACAATTGGTCAGGCAGCATCTGGGGAATGAGTGCAAGTTAATATTTCAAGTTGAGATGGCCCTTCAGCAGCTGAGGTTTTTGGATATGGTATTAATCAAGCAGCCTGCTTCATCCTGGATAGTGTCCAAGCTTCTTGCATGTTGAATCTGCTCTCAGAGAGTATGCCACCAAACTTGTTGATAGTGGGCAGGCTTTGAGGAGTCAGGAAAGGAGTTACTTGCTGCTCTCATCTGTTCTAGTAACCACAATATTGATATGGCGAGTCCAGTTCAGTTTCTTGTCAATGGTAAACCCCAAGATGTTGATAGTGAGGGATTCAGTAATAGTAATGCTATTGAATGTCAGGAGGTGCTAATTAGGTTCTCAATTGTTAAAGATGGTGATTGCCAAGTACATGTATCTTACAAGTGGCAAGTATCATTTGCGAACCCAAGGTTGAATATTTTCCAGGTCTGTGGCCTTTGGGCATGGACTCTCTCAGTATGAGAAGTCACAAATGGTACTAAACAAAGTGCAATCATCAGCCAATATCCCCATTTCTGATCTTACAATGGAGGGAGGATCATTGTTAAAGCAGCTGAAAATAGTTGAGTTGTGGATACTAGCCTGAGGAACTCCTGCAAAGGTGTACTGGTGCTGAGATGACTGACCTCAAATATCCATACCAACTTCCTTTGAACTAAGTATTACATCAACCAGCAGCAAATTGGCCTCTGATTCACAATGATTCCAGTTTGCCAGGGCTGCTTGATGGCACGTAATGTCAATTGCAGCCTTGATGTTAACAATAGAACATTCACCTAATCTCTGAAAATAAGCTTTTTTATCCATGTTTAAACTGACATTACACTGAGTCAGAAGCTGAAGTTGGTCCCTGATGGAATACAATTAAGCATTCAGTAAGCAGGTTACTTCAAGCAAGTGCTTGGTGTTGCTGACCTCTTCCTACACTTTACTAATGATTGCGAGTACACAGATGGAGCAGTAATTGGTTGAGTTGAAAAATTCATGCTTTTTGTGTGCAAGAAAACCTGGGGCAATTTTCCACATAGTATCTATATTGGATCAGATTGGGTTAGAAGAATGACTAGTTTTGGAACACAAGTTTTCATACAATTGCTGAACTATAGCCATGGTCCATAACTGTTGCAGTGTCCAATGTCTTCATGCATTTCTTTGTGTGCAGTAAATCAAATTGGCTAAAGACTGACATCAATAATGCTGGTAACCTCCAGAGGAGGAGGATGAGATGGATCATCACATCTGGCTGAGACTCATTTAATCTGCTGCGAACACCTGCCATTGAGGAAGGAGAACCTTATGGACTCTGATCCGCCAGTGAGTTGTTCAATTGTTCACCACCAATTATGATTGGATGTGGCAAGACTGCAAGGGAATTTGGTTGTGTGATTGATTAGCTCTATCACTTATTGTTAATTCCATTTAGCATACAAATAGTTTTGTGTTGAAGCTTCACTGGGTTAACACTTCATTTTTAGATGTCTGGTGTTGCTCCTGGTATGCTCTTCTGTACTCTTCATTAAATTACAGTTGATCCTCTGGCTTGATGGCTATGGACATTGCTGCTGATAGTCAATAATGCCTCACTTTTGTCTTATGATGCTCGACCTATTTGAAATTTATCCCATTCAGCATGGTGATAATGACACACAGCTCCACAGAAGGTATCATTAATGTGAAGGTAGGTTTAATCTATACAAGGACAGTACAGTGGTTCCTCCTACCAAAAATACTATGGACAGATGCGTCTACAACAGGCAGATTGGTGAGGATGGGATCAAATAGATTTTGTCTTTTAGGGCTCGACTAACTTGGTTAGTAATGATATTGCTAAGACACTCATGGTGATGGACATTGAAGCCACCCCATCCAGAATACATTCTGCATCGTTGCCACTCTCAGTGCTTCCTCCAAGTGGTGTTCAATATGTAACTGACTCATTTGCTGAGGGGGATAGGAAATACATTGTAGTCATCAGGATGATTCCTTGCCCATGTTTGATCTGATGATATGAGATTTCATGGGGCCTAGAGTCAAAGCTGATTACTCCCAGGCAACATCAGTGGGGCAGGACATACCCAGGGATGGGTGATGTTGGTGTCTGGGACAATATCTGTAAGGCATAGTTCCCTGAGTATGACTATGTTAGGTTGTTGCTTTACAAGTCTGAGATAGCTCCCCCAATTTTGTCATAGTCTCCCAGATAATAGTCAGGAGGACTTTGCAGGGATGATATACTGTTGTCATTTCCAGTGCCTTTGTTGAAGCCAGGTAGTCCATCAGTTTCATCCCTTTGAGACATTTTAGCACTTTGATATAACAGAGTGTCCTTCTAGGCCATACCAGAGGGAAGCCAACTACAGTCATGCCACTTTTGTGCTGCCGCATTGATAATATAGAAATGAAAACCTTTATTGGATGTCTCAGGGTGACAGTAATATTAAATATTCAAGAAAATATCAGTAGAACATGATGAATACAACACAGAAAATGCTGGAGAAACACATTAGGTCTGCTACTATCTGTGGAGAGAGAAAAACAGAGTTAATGTTTAGAGTCTGATATGATTCTTTTTCAGAACTTCTTCTGTTTTCTCTCTACACCGATACTGACAGATCTGCTGAGTTTCTCCAGCACTTTATTTTCACATTTCCAGCATCTGCAGTATCTGGCTTTTATTATGGTGAATAAGGCATAATATTTATCACAATTTATCTATTTAGACTCCTGGTTTGTACTGGTAGAAATTGGTCAGCATAGTTGATGAATTTCTTTGTTTACTAGTCAAATAGCAGAATAAAAGCTTTTTAACTGGACCAAGTGTAAAGAAGATAGCCATGGATCTTGTCTGGAGTTTTGTTGCTGTATACTTTTATTCAATTAATCATTTAAAATGTATTCAAAAGATCTGATGTCACTGGAAAGATAGGCTATTTATTGCCAATCCTTGATTAAAATTTGAGAATGTGGTGGTGAACTGTGCTACAAAGCTGATCCCTTTTTTCTAAAAGCTATTTCTTTTCTCAAGGATACTCTGCCCTTTATGTATTTTCAGATGGGACGTAAACTGGCCGGGCTCCGATTAGACTCATTTGGTACAGAGATGAAAAGGATTTTGAGAGGCCTTTTGGTTATATATAAATGAATGAGACTTCAGGCCAAAGTGGTCATGTTTCAGAAGTGACCTGCATAATGGAAGGGGAGTGGTCAGCTCTCTAGCTGAGCAATTCAGTCCAGAACTAGTTGGAAGTTCAACAGTAAGCTGTGTGGAAACAGGCTCTCTTTCCTTCTGCCCTTCTAACTTCAACCTGTAAGCATTTGCTCCCTTTGTACTGTGTTTTAAAGGGGGATTTGCTTATTGGGACTGTTGTATATATTCAGAACAGTATAATTAAGTCTAGTTTGGATAGACTGAGTTCTGTAGGGATTCCTTATTCTGTTCTTTGTGTTTCATTGTGTAATTTTGTGAATAAACTTTTGCCCGTTTTAAAACCTAGTAGTCAACCTCGCTAACTTATTCCGGGTAATTTTCTCTGTTCACTTACTGAAACAAATTGCAAAGTTATGGTCTGGGCTGCCTGCTTAAGAATGTTTTGCGTGGTCTGGCCTAGTCCATAACAACTATGATACTCCGATCGCAAAGTAGAAACATGTTGAATGGGAATCTGCAGAATCATTCCTATGATGTAAATTAATTTGTCTATGACCTACAATAGAACAAGTGCAATGCAAAATGGTTATCAATTGAGCAAATAAAATTGTCATGAGACCCTTGACTGGCCTAATGACATGTATAATATCTATATCTATACATTATAACTCATCAAAGCCAATATCATTCATGCTTTCTGCTTGCTTTAATCTCACTGTTTAATATCTTGTACAAACATTCCATCATGATATCTCCTAGATGAGAAAACTTTGACCTGATCAATGCAGAAAGAGATAATTTGGTCCTCTGCATCAACACAAAATAGAGTGCAACAATCGTTTAAATTTAGTATTAAACAAGTGAAGATTGTTTTATATTTAGTGTAAAAAATCAAATATGTTTTTGCTTAAAGTTGCTACATTTGCAGATTACGTAATTAGCCTCAATACAATGTGGCACCAACAACTGCTTTTACATTATCATCTTTGTACATTTAAAATCTCCTGTTCTCCTAAAATGAGGAAGGAAGATGTTAATATTCCCTAAGTATTCAGGCATTCTTATAAAATGTCCTATAGTTTGAAGCCTTTTGAAAAATAATTTTCAGTAAATGAGTTAAAGCTTGCCTGAGGGTCTGAAAGGTTTGGAGGCTCATGGCTATCCCACAGAATAAATTCAAACAAATCCTCAAAAATTTCGCCCCCAGCATGACGATAATAAATCAGACCATGGAACAGATCCCTCTGTAGAAAACTAGTCACAGGATGACCTGTAGAAATAAAATTAGTGAAATGCTAAAGAAACATATTGGTTTCTGCATGAAAAGAATGGATACAAAAAAATGATATAAAGTACAATATATAAATATGTTCAGCAGGTATGTGTTTTATATTACTCCAGACTCTCTGGCCAGATGGAGCTACTTACTAGAAGTATTTGCCAGTAATAATAAATCTCATTTAACTCAAGTGAGCTGCAAACAATGAAGAAAAGCACTCTGGCTTTTTCCCTTCCTGTATTTATTTCCTTTGTTTATTCTAAGGAGCGGTGAAGTAATTCTGACATTGCATCGCATCTCTAAATTATTCTAATGGTATAAGAGGCCACTATTTGAAAAACAAACAGCTGCAACCTAAAGCACCAGGAAAATACACAAGAAGGACAAATGTTACAAGCGGTGCCATTGGCACAGAGGTATGAAAGCATTTGATAAATTCTGATTTACAGGTAGATCAAAATTCCCACGGAGCTTATTGATGTCCTTTTATGGCCTACAGATATGCACACTGGAAACATTGGTTCATCAAATCTAACCTGAATAACAAGACATATTGATTTTTAAAAGTGTATTGGACTTCTAGGTGAACAGATTTTACTGCATTACTGTTTTCTACTCTTCATTTCTTCCTCAAGTAATTCAATAATATGTCAGACAAGATTTTTCCCTTTGAAATCCAATGCCGATTATTTATTATATTTTTCATATCTTGATGTTCCGCTATTCTCTCCATAGTAACATTTCCATTGTTTATCTTACTACTGATGTTACGCTGATGGTCTATAACTCCCTGGACTTCTGTCATCTTCTCAAATGTTGAAATTACATCAGCTATCCACCAGCCCTCTTCACTGCATTTTTTTTCTCTAATAAATTATTAAATTTGTTTAGAAATGCCTCTGCTATCGTTTGCCCTATTTCATTCAAAATACATGGACAGGTTCCATCAAGAGCAAGGGGTTTATGCTATGAGATTGATATGTTTATTCAATACATCATTCTTTTATTACCTATCTCATTTCTTTGCTTGTGATTCAATATCATGTTTACTTGTTCAATCTTCTCGGTATATACCAAAGGGAAATAATGATTTCATATATCAGCAAGCTCTTTCTCATTATCTGTGGTATTATTGTATTTACCTCTTAATGGTCCCATTCACATCACAGCGTTCCTTTTTATTCTTGTGTTTGTAATCTGTCAGATTCAATCTTTGTAGCTGAATATCTCATTTGCATGATAGTCTACAGCTCTTGTCTATCTAGGAATTGGAGGAGGACTATGAGAAGGAAGAAGTAAAAAGAAATCGTAGCAATGGGAACCTTTTTCAAATGCTTTACTTTGTTTCATCCCCATTGCCCTGGGGATCTTCAGATCAATGATGTCATCAACTTTTATGAGGAAGAAAGCATGTGAATTTAATGATTAGCTGGATGTCTGTTGGAAGGAATTACATCTATGATGAGTGGAAACATGGTTTCTAGTCACACCATCAGATGGCCTCATGCATAGAGTCGCAAAGGAGTGCTACAAAAACCAGGATTGATTGCATAGATATTTTTAAAAACCATGTTTCCATGTTGTATAGTTCAGACGGATTTTAATTGAGATAAATATGAGGTGCTGAATTTTGGAAAGGCAAATCAGGGCAGGACTTATACACTTCATGGTAAGGTGATGGAGAATGTTGCTGAACAAAGAGATCTTGGAATGTAAGTTCATAGTTCCTTGAAAGTGGAGTTGCAAGTAAATAGGATAGTGAAGAAGTCACTTAGGGCTTGCCTTTATTGGTCAGATCATTGAGTAGACAAGTTGAGAGGTCATGTTGCGGCTGTACATGGCATTGGTTAAGCCATTTTTTGGAATAATGCATTCAATTCTGGTCTCCCTGCTATAGGAATGATGTTGTGAAACTTGAAAGGGTTCAGAAAAGATTTACAAGCATGTTGCCAGGGTTGGAGGGTTTTTGCTATAGTGGGAGCTGAATAGACTGGGACTATTTTCCCTGGAGCGAAGGCTGAGAGGTGACCTTATAGAGGTTGACAAAATCATAGAACATAGAACATTACAGCGCAGTACAGGCCCTTTGGCCCTCGATATTGCGCCGATCAGTCATACCAATCTGAAGCTCATCTAACCGACACTATTCCATGTACGTCCATATGCTTGTCCAATGACGACTTAAATGTACTTAAAGTTGGCGAATCTACTACTGTTGCAGGCAAAGCATTCCATACCCTTACTACTCTCTGAATAAAGAAACTATCTCTGATATCTGTCCTATATCTATCATGAGGGGTGTGGACAAGGTGAATAGACAAAGTCTTTTCCCCATGGTGGGGGAGTCCAGAATTAGAGGGCATAGGTGTAAAGTTAGAAGGGAAAGATTTAAAAGGGACCCAAGAGGCAACATTTTCATGCAGAGGGTGGTGTATGTATAGAATAAGCTGCCAGAGGGAATGATGGAAGCTGGTTCAATAACAACATTTAAAAGACATCTGGATGGGTACATAAATAGGAAAGGTTTAGAGGGATATGGGCCAAATGCTGGCAAATGGGACTAAATTAATTTAGGATATCTGGTTAGCATGGGCAAGTTGGACCAAAGGGTCTGTTTCTATGCTCTCCAGCTCTATCCCTCTGTAATATGTTCAGGGACGTAATGGCACACCTCTGGAGCTGGTGCGACTTGAAGTCAATTCTTCTGACTCAGAGGCAGGGACATTACTATTGTGCCAAAAGAGCTGAAGTACAACATAGATACTTTATAGTCAACCTGTCCAGAAATGTCACGATGCAACTCTGGAACAGATGGGACTTGAACCTGAGCCTAAGTGGCACAGAGATGGGACACTGAAATTGCAGAGTTTGTCAGAAAGAAAAATCGAAAATTAGGGAAATTCAAAAAAATGTACCAGGAAGATAATATCAAGAAGGATGTGGGATAAAAGTTATAAGTTTGAATTGTATTCTTAGGTAAAAGCCTTTTTCAGCACTAAAACATTGGAATCCCAGTGCATTGTATATCAAAGGATTAGCACACAAATGACTAAATTGCAACTATTCTCTGATAATTAATATGCATAATACTGGAACGTGCCAAATGACAATTTTGTCATATAACCTGATACAGTTCTCTTTTGGTAGTACTTGAACTAATATGTGTATTTGCTGGGTACAACCTCCAATGATTTGATAAAATTTTTACTAGGAAACGCTATGGAATTTCTATGATCAAAAGTCAAATATCTGAGAGATTCAAATGCAGTGCTGGAAGACCTGAGATAATGCTGCTGATATAAAAGTAGGGACATCTCACCAGTAGGAGAAAAGAATACAAACTGTTCATTGAGATTCATAGAATGATCTTTCTGATTTCTGATCTGTTCATTAAGAATGTTTTATTAATTGCATCAGCACTTACCCAGTCGATCTGATGAAGTTTTTTTCACAATCTCTCCAGCTTTCGGTGGAACTATAATCTTGTACAATATGTAATCATCACTCGAATCCAAATCAGAAGACAGTAGCATATGGTTTTCTATTAATATAGATGCTCCTTCTGCTAGTTCAAAAGCAAGGTTGTTAATTAAGAAGGGAGGGCTGTCATCTTTGGGCAAAATGTTAATTGGAAACTTGTGTCTAGTAGTGTGTTTGCCATCGAAGATTCGGAATACAATATAATCTTTGGTTGTATCACTATCATCATGGTGATAGTGCACAACTCCTTCCTTAATGTCCTCAATGGTGCACATGAATCCTTTGCCACCTGATCATTGTGAAGTCAGAAAGAGAGAATTGTTATGACATATGAATTTAGCAGAGACAAATCTTATGAATATTTCACATTTCATCCCAGTACATTAATCTTTTTGTAAGCCTATTTCTACAATATTGTTATTTTGTCAATTTATTACTAGCCTCTACAATGTGGGTTTAAAAATGTTCAGTATGATCAATGTCACAGTTTGCAATTAAAAGGACAAGTAACCTTCAATTCAATAGCATGTTCCCCATTACCATTATCCTTCACCAAAATCACCATGTAGTCTTATTCTCAGTTCGAAAAAAAAATTACAATAATGCAAACAACTTTCAAATGTATTTGGATGGTGATAGATCATTGTTAAAATGCTTAGTTTTGTTTTACCTCTTACTGTGAGCCGTCCATGCTGGAGTCCTTCCACTGCTATTAAACGTACATCATTAATATTATCATTGTCTACGATCTGAAAATTTTCCCAAGTAATTGGTCGAGATTGACCTTCCAGTAAGTCCAGACCTTCATGGGTCAAGAATATTTAAATGAGAACATTAAACAGGAGAAGGTCTTACAAACCAGCAAGCTGTAATTAGTAATAGGTATGGTCATGTGCATATAGTAATGATACAGTAATCTGTGGGCAGAAGTAATAACTCAGATAAAATGGGTTTAATTTTACATCTAGGCAAGGACGAGTTTCCAAATCTATTTAAATCTCACCATGAGTTCAATTCCCAACAAGCCGGTTGAAAATTCTAATCCCATTTTAAAATTTGTAAATATAAAGCTGGTAATGATAAAAATGACCATGAAGCTGGTTAAAATCAGGTTAACTTCTCCCCACCATAGTTCACAAATGCAGAAGTCAATTGACTTTCTTTTTTAAAAAAAAATAAAGGAATGACAACAATAGTGTAATTTCAAAACACATACCCATGTTCCAAGAAACCCTTGGTGCATTTGTCTCTGCTGTTCTTATTGAAAAATGAACCATGATAGTAGCACTGACTTCAAAAAAAGTGTCTATTACTTTAAAATCAACCTATGATAGACCAGAAAAGAAATAATATTGATCATGTAGGATTGCTTTCATTTAAAGACTTTAACATTTCTTAACACTGAATTTTATGCTTGCCATGGTGCTGGCGAATGGAATATTTTTTCACTTTTTTTCACCTTGTATCAGAATCAGGCAAACTGAAGTTAAGTTAGCACAGGAACAAAAACAGAAATTGCTGGAAAACCTCAAGTCTGGCAGCATCCATCAAGAGAAATCCAAGTTAATGTTTCAAGTCCAGTGACCCTTCCTCAGAACTACTCAGGAGGAAGGGTCACCACACCTGAACCGTTAACTCTGATTTTTCTTCACAGATGCTCCAGACCTGCTGAGCTTTTCCAGCAATTTCTGTTTTTGTTCCTGATTTACAGCATCTGCGGTTCTTTCAGTTTTTATTAAGTTAGCACAGAGTCGGTGGAAGTAAATAAAAATCCCAATGCAATGTCACAATAGTATGCTACAATTTTCTACCTCTGGAGAATTTTTTTTGAGGAAGCCTTTTAAAATTGAACTAATTGTTTTTGTATAGCTGAATTTTAGATTTGCGACTGGTTAAATTACTTCCACTTAGCAAAATCAGAAGTCAGAAAAATATATCCACTTTATTAATCTGGGATGACATTTGAAGCTCATGAATTATGTTTAGTTTAATCTGAATAGCGCATTCTACAAATTATCTTTCACATATTCAATTTTCAAATTTGGAATTTCCAGTATGTTTAAAGAAAGGACTTTCAGTATATTGGTAACAGATGCAAGTTTGGTTGATTTTTTTCTCCTGTTCAAACAGAAGTACCCGAGAGAGGTTGAGATGAAACAAATTATAACTGATCACATGGCATCAAGAAGCGATTTTCAAATCCTTCAACTTGTAGAAGGGCAGCACGGTGGCTCAGTGACTAGATTAGATTCCCTATAGCGTGGAAATAGGTCCTTCGGCCCAACAAGTCCACACTGACCCTCCGAAGAATAATCCGCCCAGACCCATTTCCCTCTGACTAATGCACCTAGCACTATGGGCAATTTAGCATGGCCAATTCACCCGACCTGCACATCTTTGGACTGTGGGAGGAAAACCAGGGTGCCCGGAGGAAATCCACGCAGACATGGGGAGAACATGAAAACTCCACACAGACAGTCGCCCAAGGCTGGAATTGAACCTGGGACCCTGGTGCTATGAGGCAGCAGTGCCTACTACTGAGCCACTGTGCCACTATGGTTAGCAGTGGTTAGCACTGCTACATCACAGTGCAAGGACCCGGGTTTGCTTTCACTCTCAGGTGAATGTCCATGTGGAGTTTGCATGTTCTCCCCATGGGGGCTTCCTCCAGGTATTCCATTTTCCTCCCACAGTCCAAAGGTGATTAGATGGATTAGCCATGCTAAATTACCCATAGTGTCCAGGGAGGTGCTGGCTAGGTGTATTAGCTATAGGAGATGCAGGGTTACAGGAATAGGGTAGTGGGTAGGATGCTCTTCAGTGGGTGAGTGTGGACTTGATGGGCTGAGCAGCTTGCTTCCACTTTATAGGAATTCTACGATTCACAAAGGAAGGGAAGAATGAGAAAATGTTGATTTTCTGAGTTTTTAGATCCTGGGAATAAATGAATTTGGAGTTTGTGATTTATTTTTAATGTGTTTTTGTGTGCTTTCCAGAGCACTTCAGTGAAGTTATAGCAACAGACCTCAATACTTTGAGCTGTAGTGTGAGTGCAGGACAAAGGAAGACACTATGGGTGGCAAAATCAAGCCCATGGATGAAGTAAAATGGAAATTCTATGCTTAGTGTAGAATATCTGGATACAAATTAACTCAACATACCTCATAATTCCTCCTTTCAGTATGACTAATGTTAGGAGGTTGATATGCTATTTTCATTTCATATAAATCCTGCCAGCTGAAAGATGTGATGGATTTGGTATGGTCATCCAGGTGAGTTAAGTATCCTTCTATAGGAGGGTTGGTGATGTTGAAAATCAGTCTGTCCTTTGGTGTTTCATCATCATTTGCATCAATAGCTGCAACGCTCAGTGGTGTCAGAATGAATTGATCAACCTCCAGGATGTACATTGACATGAAGGCGGCTTTGGGTTGCTGATTTGGAATTGCACCTTTAATGTTAACTTGAATCCAAGCATTTTCTACCTGTCAACAAACACTTTGCTTATTCAGTATTTGGTTCATTTCAAACAAATTACCAATTCCCAACCTCAGATTTATGCTAAAATTCATAAGCATATTATTACAGTCAATCATCTTCAAGAACAAAGAACATTTTCAACAAGATTGCTGTGTCAAGGCTGCATCTTTCCAACATTACACCATATTAAAATCAATTGGATATCACTGGAAAAGTATTCCACAACCATGAGATGTAAACTACATTAATCAAATTTTGAGTCTGAACTGAAAGCTCATTGCAATCTTTTTTTTATTTACTCGTGGGACATGAGCATCCCTGGCTGGGTCAGCATTTTTTGCCCAATCCTAGTTGCCCTTAGAAGGTGGTAATGAGCTGCCTTCTTAAACCACTACAGACCACATGCTGCAGTTTGTCGCAATCCTCCTAAGGAAGGAACCCCAACATTTTGACCCTGCAACTGTGAAGGAACAGTGACAGATTTCCAAGTCAGGGTGGTGAGTGACTTGGAGGTGAACTTGCAGCTGGTGGTGCTTCTAAAAGGAAGTAGTTGTGGATTTAGAAGGTGCTGCCTGAGGATCTTTGGTGCGTTTCTACAGTGCATCCTGTAGATAGTACTGCTGCTACTGATTAGTGGTGGTGGAGGGAGTGGATACTTGTGGATGTAGTGCCAATCAAGAAGGCTGAATTGACTTGGATGGTGTCAAGCTTCTAGAATGCCGCTGGAGCTTTGGTCATCCAGGTAAGTGGAGAGTATTCCATCACACTCATAATTTGTGCCTTGTAGATGGTGGACAGACTTTGGGGAGTCAGGAGGTTTAGATTAGATTCCCTACAGTATGGAAACAGGCTCTTCAGCCCAACCAGTCCACACCGACCCTCTGAACAGTAAACCACCCAGACCTATTTCCCTTTGACTAATGCACCTAACACTATGGGCAATTTAGCACCTGACCTGCACATCTTTGGACTGGGGGAGTAAACCGGAGCACCCAGAGTAAACCGACGCAGACACAGGAAGAAAGTGCAAACTCCACACAGACAGTCGCCCGAGGCTGGAATTGAACCTGGGACCCTGGTGCTGTGAGGCAGCAGTGCTAACCACTGAGCCACCATGTCACCTCTGTAATTTATTCACTGCAGTATTTCTAGCTTCTGAGCTGCTTTTGTAGCTACTATGTTTATATGATGAGTCCATTCGAGTTTCTGGTCAATGATAACCCCCAGGATGTTGACAGTGGGGGATTCAAGGATGGTAACACCATTGAATGTCAAGGTGGTGATGGTTAGATTGTCTCTTATTGGTGATAGTCATAGTCTGGCATTTGAGTGGCATGAATCTTACTTGCCATTTGTCATCCCAAGCCTGGATATTGTCCAGATCTTGTTGCATTTGAACATGGACTGCTTCATTGTCTGAGGAGTCATGAATGATGCTGAACATTGTGCATTCATCGGCAACCATTCCCACTTCAGACCTTATGATGAAGGGAAGGTCATTGATGAAGCAATTGAAAATGGCTGGGCCTAGGACACTTCCCTGAGGAACTACTGCAGAGATATCCTTGAGCTGAGATGACTGGCCTCCAACAACCATGATCATCTTCTTATGGATGATTACTTTATGGAATATCTCTGCTCTACCTGCAAAAATAACCCTGACCTTACAGTCTCTTACTATTTCAATGCACCATCTCACTCTCATGCAGCCATTCCTGTCTTACTTTATCTGCAGTGTTCCAGTGAAGCATAATGCAAGCTCGTGAAACAGCAGGTCATTTTCTGTTTGGGTATTTTACAGGTTTCTGGACTCAACATTGAATTCAACAACTTCAGACATGAACATTGTCCTTATCTTCCATCTTGATTATAACATCCACCACCATCGGCCTCTCATAACAACATCTTGCTTTCATGTATTTCCTCAGTAGTGCTGACATATTTTCTGCTATTAATACTGATCATTAACACCTATTCTCTATCACCTTTATCGCCAGTAGTACTCCCTTTGCCTTATGTTATAGAATCCACACTATTTGTTTCACTTAATACTCCTCCTTTTTGGACAATAGCCCAAACATCGCCATAATTTTCCACTCGAATTCAGTTCTACAGATGAGTCATATTGGACTTGAAATGTGAACTGTTTCTGTCTCCAGACGCTACCAAGTGTGAGGAGTTTCTCAAGTATTTTCAATTTTATTTCCAATTTCCAACAGGAAGGGTTTGGAGGGATATGGGCCGGGTGCTGGCAGGTGGGACTAGATTGGGTTGGGATATCTGGTCGGCATGGACAGTTTGAACTGAAGGGTATGTTTCCATGTTGTACATCTCTATGACTCTATCTGCAATACTTTACTTTTATTGAAAAGTGAATGGCAATGCTGCTTAGTCAAAATGCTATATACTTTGCAATGCAGGGCATCATCCTTAACGGAGAAAGTTATATCCTGTGCACGTTTTTACAATATTGGCATGCAGCTCATTGCTCTCAAAGAAACAAGAAGCCTCCAGCATTGCCAGTCTGGTAGCTGTTGCAGAGACTGATATAAAGAAATGCTCCACTAAGTTAACTTCACTAATTTTTGATTGCTGTGATGCTTTTATTTGCTCCATTGTTACTTAAATTTTCCAGAGCCTCATGACAGATATTTTAGGTGCTTTCTTCTTTCAACAAATCATTGGCATTGAAAATTTTCTCTCAGGGAATCCTTTTTACTGAGTTTATAAGAGGAGGGCATGGACGGATATTATGTGTTCACCTTGCTGGCCACATTAGATTAGATATATTTATTACCATTTCACTTTGGTAGATGATTACTGCATCCAATTCCCGAAAAAAAAATGGATCAGTTCACAGAAATTACATCAAAGTAGTAAAGTTACTGGGAAAAATGCTTCAAAGATATTAATTCAAATCTGACCGTGACAAATAGATTTTTTTTTAAAGCTTGTTTCAGTCACGTCTTAGTTCGCTTCAATGCTGTAAAAAAAACTAATTCATTCCACTATTGCCCTTTAAGGCATTTAATCTGCTGTCTTTGCATGTGACTCTGCAACCATAGCAATGGGATCAACTATTAACTTCCAGTCAGGTCATGTCAAAATATTTCTACAAAGAAAAATGAAATGTCACCTGACATTGGATACAACAAAAGCACACTCAACCCAGTCAAACCTACAAAGTCCTCCACATTTAGCATCTGGAACTTATGTAAATAATTGGGAGAGCAGCCCCATAGATGTGTCAATCAACAATCTGACTTTGGCATATTCAATTAATGGTGCCTTGTGATTCCTGTCTGTTCCCCCTCAGGTAGGTCATAGAAGTCAGTAGTGTCCAATTCAGATCAATTGGCTCTGAGAGTCTTCAACATTATCTCTAGACCCTATGAAGTCTCAGAGACATGAAAGCCTTTCACTGGCTACCACTTATTGCCTCTTTCAGAACTGCACTGGACCAAACACTTGTAAGAAACACTAAGAACAGTGTGGACACAGAACATATACTGGGTGGAGACTTTAATGTCCATGCCCAAAGTGCTTCAGTAACTCCAGTACCATTCATATCTTCAAAGACACATCTGCCAGACACATAGTGTGCAGATGGTAAATGAACAAGCAAGAGGGAAAATCTTCTTACTCTCAAACTCACTAATCTACCTGACATGAGTGCATTTGTCCATGATAATACTTGACTATTGCAGAGATAGAGTCATATAGTCAAAGAGATGTACAGCATGGAAACAGACACTTCAGTCCAACCCGTCCATGCCGACCAGATATCCCAACCGAATCCAGTCCCACCTGCCAGCACCCAGCCCATATCCCTCCAAACCCTTCCTATTCATATACCCATCCAAATGCCTCTTAAATGTTGCAATTGTACCAGCCTCCACCAGATCCTCTGGCAGCTCATTCCATACCCATACCACCCTCTGTGTGAAAACATTGCCCCTTAGATCTCTTGGATACCTTTCCCCTCTCACCCTAAATCTATGCCCTCTAGTTCTGAACTCCCCGACCTCAGGGAAAATACTTTGCCTATTTACTCTATCCATGCCCCTCATAATTTTGTAAACCTCTATAAGGCCTACACCGCTCCAGGGAAAACAGCCCCAGCCTGTTCAGCCTCTCCCTATAGCTCAAATCCTCCAACCCTGGCATCATCCTTGTAAATCTTTTCTAAACCCTTTCAAGTTTCACAACATCTTTCCAATAGGAAGGAGACCAGAATTGCACGCAATATTCCAACAGTGGCCTAACTAATGTCCTGTTCAGCCGCGACATGACCTCCCAATTCCTGTACACAATACTCTGACCAATAAAAGAAAGCATACCAAATGCCTTCTTCACTATCCTATCTACCTGCAACTCCACTTTCAAGGAGCTATGAACCTGCACACCAAGATCTCTTTGTTCAGCAACACTCCCTCGGATCTTACCATTAAGTGTATAAGTCCTGCTAAGATTTGCTTTCTCAAAATGCAGCACCTCACATTTTTCTGAATTAAACTCCATCTGCAACTTCTCAGCCCATTGGCCCATCTGGTAAAAGTCCTGTTGTAATCTGAGGTAACCCTCTTCGCTGTCCACTACACCTCCAATTTTGTTGTCATCTGCAAACTTACTAACTGTACTTCTTATGCTTACATCCAAATGTAAATGACAAAACGTAGAGGACCCAGTACTGATCCTTGTGGCACTCCAAATGTCTGTCTGTACCTCGGACTAGAGAATCCCCTAACACATTGGTCTCTTGGAACCCAACATACCCCTCGTTGCATTAGAGCCAGTCTTAATACCAGAAACTTAGCTGTCCATGCTACATTCCCCTGAGAATCCATCACCCCCTACATTTTCTAAAACAGCATACCTGTTTGAAATGGGTATAGCCATAAAAGACTCCTGCACTAGCTGCCTACCTCTCTTACCTTTCCTGGAGTTAACCCATCTATGTGACTGTATCTGAGACTTTTCCCCCTTCCTATAACTGCCATCCGTCACATACTGTTGCTGTTGCAAATTCCTCATTGCTTCTAACTGTCTCTCCAACCGATCCATTTGATCTGATTAGATTCACAACTAACAGCATTTATGGCAGATATAATTCGCAGTAACCCTTAAGATCTCTTTAAACTCCCATATCTGACAAGAAGTACATATCACTCTACTAAAGGCCATTTTTGCTCCTTCACAATCCACAGACCCAGAAAATAACAAACACTGCCCCAGGTTAAAATTGATAGCCATGGCTTATATTTTAAGTTTAATTAAGAGACATATCTCCAAAAACATATAATCAAGAAAGAACCCACTCTACCCACTACTGCAGACTTTCTGTAGGCTACACTTAAAACAACTCCAATGTTAATCTTTATTTTCTCAGTTTCCTCATGTGGTTCTACAATGGTTAAATCCAAAACATAGATCCATCCATGTCTGTAAAGCCTAATTCTAATAGGATATCTGCAGTTTTCCAATTCAAACTAGGGAATTTGGTGATCATTTTCCTGATCTTCTCTATCTACTGCAAATGTGGCTCAAGCATGTTTTACCTCTTTTGGCAAGACTGGCACTTGAGATCATGTTGAATGTACAGCATCTACGGCATGTTTTACATCTGACTCACCGCCTGCATAGACTATTGATCCGGTCAGATCACAAAAAAATGTCCTCTGTTCAACCAGCACTATTTGTTTCATGACCTTTTGTCTCCTGAGGTGTATTCAATTATGTCTGTCACCTATTATTTTCCTCTCGACATCGGTCATGACAAAGAATATACTGAGACCCTTTGCATGCTTTTTTCCCCCAAAGGTATTATTAATATTTGTCTCCAACACTTTTCACTTTTCCTTTAAATTTCATTGCATACAACTTTCTTCTTCCATCATTTGGTATTTTCTGTACACATCCAGATTTTCCTCTACTGGTGCCAAAATAAGAAAATTAATGTTTTCTGGAGCACAGCTAATGAGGGCTAAATAGTAGAGAAATGACACAAGTATTCCTTGGGGTAATGTCCTGCATTCAACTTTCTTCATCTTGAAGTGAGACAGTTCATGAAGATTGATACATAAATGCACACTGGTCTCTTTATTTGTGGAGAATCAATGGCTTTGTGATATCATCATTAGTCTGTTAATCCAGAGACCCAGAAAATATTCCAGAACCTGGGTTCAAATCCTGCCATGGTAAATGGTGGAATTTGAATTTGGTAAAAAAGTCTGGAATTAAAAGTCTAATGATGACCACAAATCCATTGTTGATTGTCGAAAAAAATCCATCTGGTTCACTAATATCCTTTAGGGAAAGAATCTGACATCTTTATTTGGTCTGGCCTACATGTGACTCCAGACCCATAGCAATGTGATTAGATTAGATTACAGTGTGGAAACAGGCCCTTCGGCCCAACAAGTCCACATCGACCCGCCGAAGCGAAACCCACCCATACCCCTACATTTACCCCTTACCTAACACTACGGGCAATTTAGTATGGCCAATTCACCTGACCTGCACATCTTTGGATGGTGGGAGGAAACCGGAGCACCCGGAGGAAACCCACGCAGACACGAGGAGAACATGCAAACTCCACACAGTCAGTCGCCTGAGGCGGGAATTGAACCCGGGTCTCGGGCGCTGTGAGGCAGCAGTGCTAACCACAAGATGTGGTTGACTCTCAACTGCCCTTTGGACATTAATACTGGCCGAGCCAACAAGGCCCTCATCCTGTGAATGAATAAAACATTCTTAAACTATGGGGAGTTTCTTGAAGCACAATGGGAAATATAACCAATGCCAAAAGAATAATGGAATAGGTTTGCATTCTTGTGGAAATTTAGCTACACAGACCATGGGGATTAGAGAAAATTGAAGGTTGAGTTGCTATAGGAACCAGCAGAACCATGGCTAAGACCAAGGTTGGGAGGTAGAGGGGAGAGAGATGGGATACATTAAGCTGAGAAGTATAAACTGTTCTGATAACTTTGTATTTTAGAAGAAGCTAAATTGGGTAACCAGGAGAAACTCGTTCTCAGTCATGTTTGATTTAAACCTCAACAAGCTGCTTCATCATTGACCTTTTTCCCATTATATGGTCAGAAATGGGGAAGTTTGCTGAATATTGCACAATGTTCAGCACCATTCACAATTCCTTAGATACTGAAGCATTCCTTGGCAAAATGCAATGAAACATGGAGCTGAGAAGTGGCAAGTAACATTTGTACTATGCAAGTGCCTGGCAATGGTCATCTCCAGCAAGAGAGCATTTAACAATCACCCCTTGACAAATAATGGCAGAACCATAAACAGCAAAACAAATGGCAGAACCATGACTGAAGTCCCTACAATCAACATCCTGGGAGTTCCCATTGAACAGAAACTCAATTGGACTCTCCATATAAATATTCTGGATTCAAGAACAGGTCAGAGGGTAGGAATCTTCAAGTTAGCAACTCTCCTCCTGAATCCTCAAGTCTGTCCACCATGTACACAGCACAAGTTTGGAGTGTGATGGAATACTGCCTACTTATCTGAATGAGAGCAGCTCTATCAACAGTCAGGAGTCTTGACAACATGCAGGACAAAGCAGTGCTTAATGGCATCATTTCCACTAAAATTCACTCCCTCCATCTCTGATGCTCAATAGCAATGACATGTACCATCTAAATATTACAAACATTTACCAAGGCTCCTTAGACAGCACCTATCAAACCCACAACAACTACCATATAGAAGGCAGAGGGTTGCAAAAATGGAAACATCACCACTTGCAAGTTTATCTCCAAACTGTTCAACATGTTGACTTGGAAATAAATTACAATTGCTTCACTGTCACTGGGTCAAAAATTGGAACTCCCTCATAACAACATTGTGGATGTATCTACATCAAATGGAGTGTAGCAGTTAAGGAGGGCAGCTCACTACTACCACATTCTCAAGGGCAATTAAAGATGGACAAGAAATACTGGCATAACCACTGAAGGAGAAGAAAGTGAGGACTGCAGATGCTGGAGATCAGAGCTGAAAATGTGTTGCTGGAAAAGCGCAGCAGGTCAGGCAGCATCCGAGGAGCAGGAGAATCGATGTTTCGGGCATGATTCCTTCTTCAGGAAGCCCACTGAAGCCTACGTTCCCAAAATGAATAATAAAAAAGTTAAAAGCAAGGATATAGTTTTCTCTGATTGCCTTTATTATTCAAGAAATATATTAATCTAAAATGTTACCACAGAAGATTACATTTAAATTTACAATGACATTGTAGATTGTATTTTGTAGAACAAACAACTTAGATCTTACGTTCCAATACTGTGTGTATTCTTGTCCTCCTAAATATAACAGCTTATAAAGCCACCTCATAAAGTGTTCATTAACATTTAAACATTTATTCAATCAATTTAAAATGTTTTGATAAGATGGTTACCTGAAGGAGGTATCTGGTCCTTTTATCTCTGACTTCAACTCTAATTGGAATATAGTCAGTATCAGGAGAGGGTGGACTGAGGTGTTGATATTTCAGCTCCATTGCTAGGAACTCTTCACAATTAGCCTTTAAGAATCGCACTTCCTTAACACCAGTTAGGCAAGCCTTGTTGTTGGGACATGTAATTTTAGCCTGTCTTACTGAAGAATTGAAATTGTGAATAACACTTTGTGTACATACACGTTTTTTCATTACTGAATTGTTGCGTTTATTGATGTGGCTAGAAGTAACCACTTCAACATATTATTACTTAAATTCACATATCGTTTCTGTTGGATGTTTCCTCTTTATCTTCTTTATTTAATTACCATCTCTAAGTTATTAAATCAGAACAAATAAATCTTTTACACTGTGTAATGTTCTTCAATTTAAAATAAAACAAAGTGAGAAATTACCTTTTCTAACGTTCTGCTTCAGCGCATCATCTCGTACTTGTCCTTGGTCATGATACCTCGGATCATCAACAATAAGCTGACCATGGGCTGGAACAAAGGCCTCTGTTGATAACATTTTTACCGTACAAGTTATGTTTGCGTTGTATTTGAAAGACACAACATTTTTGTCAATAGGATTTGATATCCCGTAAAACTCTTGAACCTGAAGGCCAACCAATCCAAACTTGATTATACTGGATATTGGTTCTGTAATTTGTATGTTCAATAGAAATGTTTCCATAAACGTCTGAGTTTCTGTGAATCTGGAAAGAAAAGAGAAAAATGACACATTCTGCATTCCTGCACATTTTCAGCCAGCTTTTTAATTGTTGTTTAGCAGAGACCCATGCATGTTGTAATTAGCTAGCAGCAATAAATTTTAGTTCTTTAATATTCAAACAAAGTCTTGAACAATAACTGTATTGAAGGTGTATTGTTATGCCATAGGAATAAGCCAAAGGAAGTGTCATGAGTCTGAACCTAGTTTCCAACAACAGTATGTTTTGTTAAATGTGGCATTAAAATCATGTCCTTTCATTTGCTTATGTTTTAGATTTTTTTACTGATACTATTTTAAAAGTTCTGAATTATTGCTTAACATATGTTGTTGATTAACCTCAAGGCACTACAAATATGCCATGAATAAACGTTGTGACTGGTGTGGTATTGACTCAAGCAGAGGAGCGTGAACTTGGCTTTGTTGGCTGGTATCTGTTAAGTGAGGACAGTTCGATCAGTCATATAGTCACCAAATCTGGACACAGTATTCCCAGACTAAGGTTTCCAATCATATTCGTTAACCTGTCTACTAAAGGATGCCCAACAGCTTTTGGCAAAGTAGGAATTACCAACAATAATTTCCAATGTTCTATAGCTTTACACATGCGATCTTCAGGGTAACTGATAAAGAATAGTAATTGGAGAGGAAGGCTATTCTAAAAAATTGGAACACACAATAAGCCAACTTTTTGAAGGGGAGAAGAGAAAAATTTGGAAGGAAAAAGGTAAATTATTATGTGTGCTAATGAATGCCATTGAAAACAAAATTCTATTGTCCTACTTATTAAATATTTTATTATTGGAAGGAAACTCATTTTATTGGGACTTTCTGCATTATTAGAGGCAGCTGAGTTCACACATGCCATCAAAGAAAATTATGGAGATCATTCGAAAGGGAGGTTTTTTTTTAATCTGGCCATCATGAGGGACATGGATAGGGTGAATTTACCAAGGTCTTTTTCCTAGGGGGGGATAGTCCAAAACTAGAGGACACAGGTTTAAGGTGAGAGGGTAAAACATTAAAAAGGAGTTGAGGGACAATTTTTTCACGCAGAGGGTGCTATGTGTATGGAACGATCTACCAGAAGAGGTGGTGGAGGCTGGTACAATTACAACATTTAAAAGGCATCTGGATGGGAACATGAATAGGGAGGGTTTAGAGGGATATGGGCCAAATGCTGGTAAATGTGACAAGGTTAAATTAAGATGTCTGGTCAACTCAGATGAGTTGGACCAAAGGGTCTGTTTCTGTGCTATGACTATATGACTCTATAAGGACATTGCAGTGGTCATTTCTACCAAAACTGCTATGGATGTGAGCAGATACACTGCTGACAATCAGGTCACATAGATCATTGACAATGAGGTCAGATAGAATTTATTTCACAGGTTGCTTCCCTGAGGAGCTGCTTCAGACTCAATCTAGATCATGACATTTAGGACTCGCTCAGGTCAGTTGTTAATGGTGCTACTGAGCCACTATTGATGGCCGATATTGAAGTACCAATCCAGAGTACATTCTGACACCATGCCACTCCAATGGTTTCTTTCAAATGCTGTACAACATGAAGGAAGCACTGACCCATCAGCAGGGCATTGTGTCAGAATATGGTTTCCTTGCATATGTTTGACTTGATGCCGTGAGATTTCATGGAGTTTGGAGTGGATATTGAGGTCTTCTAGGGAAACCCCCATTGAATATCAATGTGCTGACACCTTTGGTGGATCCATTCTGCTAGTAGGGCTAGATATATCAAGATGATGATGTTTATGACAGATCATTTTTATGACTCTGAGTATGACTACATCAGGTTGTAGATTAACTAATCTGTGAGACAGCTCTTCCAATTTTGGTACTGTCCCCAGACAATGTTTTGCAGAATCGACAGGTCTGTGTTCACCATTGTCATTTCTATTTGCATTCATTTGTTCAGACTTCGTAGCAGTTTGATACAACTGAGAGGTTTGCTAGGCTAAATCAGAAGACAGTAAAGAGTGAACTATATTGTTATGGGTCTGGGGTCACATGTAAGCCACACCAGGTAAAGATGGCAGATATTGTTCTGTAAAGAATATTAGTGAACAAGTTTTTAAAGACAATTGACAGTGGTTACAATGTCACCATTCAACGAGCTTTGAATTCTATATTTAATGCATTCAAATTTCACTATTTGCTGTGTTGGGACTCAACCCATGTCTCCAGTCCATTCGCTTGGGCTCTGCATTACTGGTCCAATGACATTACCACTGCTGCACTGTCTCCCCTCAACCATATCTTCACTACATCTCAAATTGCATCTTCATTGCCACAGATACAACAAAATGTTGGGAAATTCCAAGGTAAGGTATAAGAGACTCAATTGTTAAAATATAGTAGACTGGAATGTTTTGGAACATCATGCTATATTAAGAGAGTTTCTACAATGTTCTGGCTTTAAAGGTCCTATATGAGTTGAGGTTAAACAGTCCAATCAAGTCCCTAATACACATTTGTCACCAACAAAAAATGTTCTTAATTTTAGATTTATTTGAACATCCCATTCAAAGACATTGCTGGGAGGAATAGACAAATGTTACTGTAAACAGCTGAAATAAGGTTGAAGCTGAAATACATTGTTGGAGAAGTAATACTAAGGACATGTGTTCCAGAAATAGCTCTGCTTCTAACTAAGCTGTTCCAGTGCACTGACAACCTATACCAGCTTGAGAAGATGAAAATTGTCCAAGCATCTCCTGACAGAAGTAAGCAGGAGAAATCCAATCCAGCCAATTATTGTCCCATCAATCTGCTCTTGATCATCAGCAAAGTGATGGAATGCAGTGTTCTTAAGCAGCACTTACACAGCAATAACTTGTTCACCATTGTTTAGCTTCAGTTCCACCTGGATAGTTCATCTCCGACCTCATTAAAACCCTTATCAAAATAGTGGAACATGAGAGGTGAAGGAAGAATCATTGTCCTTGATATGAAGGCAACATTTGACTATGTATTGCATCAAATAGTTCTTTGAGGCATATAGCTGATGCCATACTTGGCAGAAAAAAAAGATGGTTGTGTTTGTTGGAGGTCAGTCATCTCAGCTCCCAGGATGTCACTGCAGGAATTCCTCAGGGTAGCTATTTTCTAATCAACTTGTTTGGAAATGTTATTACACGCCTCTTGTGCAAGTGAAACTTGATCCTGGGCCTCCTGGCTCAGATGTCAGAACACTACCACCACACCACAAGCACCCTTGTTCCTCAGGATAGTACCCTAGCTGCCACCATTTTCAGCTGCTTCATTAATAACTTTCCCTCCAGCATAAAGTCATAGATGGTGAGGTTTGGTGATGATTTAAAACCATTCATGACTTCATAGAGACTGAAGCAGCATTTGCCCGCATTCAACCAGAACTGTATGACATTTACTGGGCCAACAAGAGGCACAAAATATTCATGAGGAGAAAGTGAGGTCTGCAGATGCTGGAGATCAGAGCTGGAAATGTGTTGCTGGAAAAGCGCAGCAGGTCAGGCAGCATCCAGGGAACAGGAGAATCGACGTTTCGGGCATAAGCCCTTCTTCGGGCATAAGCCCTTCCTGAAGAAGGGCTTATGCCCGAAGAAGGGCTTATGCCCGAAACGTCGATTCTCCTGTTCCCTGGATGCTGCCTGACCTGCTGCGCTTTTCCAGCAACATAAGCCCTTCCTGAAGAAGGGCTTATGCCCGAAACGTCGATTCTCCTGTTCCCTGGATGCTGCCTGACCTGCTGCGCTTTTCCAGCAACACATTTCCAGCACAAAATATTCATGCCAAACAAGCTCTGTTAATGATTATCTCCAACAAGAGGGAACCATAGGGGAAGTGATGACATAGCAGTAAGGTCACTGGTTGAGTATCCAGAGCCACAAGAAAATGGTCGCGGGACACGGATTTGAATCCCATCATAGCAAAGGATGAAATTTTAATTCAGCAGTAAATTCAAAGCTAGTCTAATGGCAACTGCATAACCATGGCCGATTGTAACAATCCATCTGGTTCACTAGAGAAGGGAATCTGCTTTCCTAACCTGGTCTTGTCTACCTATCATTCGAGATCCACATCAAAGTGTTCCACATTTAAATGCCTCAGAACAAGTCACTCAGATCCAGGAAAATAAATGTTGGCCCAGTGAGTGCTCCCACGAGGAAGTTGAACAGTTCATCCACTTTACCAACACCTCCGCTACATCGCTGACTGTATCGGCGCCGCCTCGTGCTCCCATGAGGAAGTTGAACTTTACCAACACCTTCCACCCCGACCTCAAATTCACCTGGACCGTCTCAGACTCCTCCCTCCCCTTCCTAGACCTTTCCATTTCTATCTCGGGCGACCGAATCAACACGGACATTTACTATAAACCGACCGACTCCCACAGCTACCAAGACTACACCTCCTCCCACCCTGCCCCCTATAAAAACGCCATCCCATATTCCCAATTCCTTCGTCTCTGCCGCATCTGCTCCCAGGAGGACCAATTCCAAATCCGTACAACCCAGATGGCCTCCTTCTTCAAGGACCACAATTTCCCCCCAGACATGGTCGACGATGCCCTCCACCGCATCTCTTCCACTTCCTGCTCCTCTGCCCTTGAGCCCCGCCCCTCCAATCGCCACCAGGACAGAACCCCACTGGTCCTCACCTACCACCCCACCAACCTCCATGTACAGCGGATCATCCGCCGTCATTTCCATCACCTCCAAACGGACCCCACCACCAAGGATATATTTCCCTCCCCTCCCCTATCAGCGTTCCAAAAAGACCACTCCCTCCGTGACTCCCTCGTCAGGTCCACACTCCACACCAACCCAACCTCCACTCCCGGCACCTTCCCCTGCAACCGCAAGAAATGCAAAACTTGCGCCCACACCTCCCCCCTTACTTCCCTCCAAGGCCCCAAGGGATACTTCCATATCCGCCACAAATTCACCTGCACCTCCACACACATCATCTATTGCATCCGCTGCACCCAATGTGGCCTCTTCTATATTGGGGAGACAGGCCGCCTACTTGTGGAACGGTTCAGAGAACACCTCTGGGACACCCGGACCAACCAACCCAACCACCCCGTGGCTTAACACTTCAACTCCCCCTCCCACTCCACCAAGGACATGCAGGTCCTTGGACTCCTCCATCGCCAGACCATGGCAACACGACGGTTGGAGGAAGAGCTCCTCATCTTCTGCCTGGGAACCCTCCAACCACAAGGGATGAACTCTGATTTCTCCAGTTTCCTCATTTCCCCTCCCCCCACCTTGTCTCAGTCAAATCCCTCAAACTCAGCATTGCCTTCCTAACCTGCAATCTTCTTCCTGACCTCTCCGTCCCCACCCCACTCCAGCCTATCACCCTCACCTTGACCTCCTTCCACCTATCGCATTTCCAATGCCCCTCCCCCAAGTCCCTCCTCCCTACCTTTTATCTTAGCCTGCTGGGCACACTTTCCTCATTCCTGAAGAAGGGCTTATGCCCGAAACGTTGATTCTCCTGTTCCTTGGATGCTGCCTGACCTGCTGCGCTTTTCCAGAAGCATTTTCACCAGTGAGTAATGCCTACATCACAAGAATTAATAAAACAAAAGATCCCCTTGATATTCAATGGCATTACCAGTGCTGAATGCCTAATCATCAACAACCATCAATTACCATTGATCAGAAATTTAACTGAACAAGCATTGTGGCTACAAGAACAGGTCAAAGTTAGAGATTCTGCAGCGAATAATTCACCTTTTGAATTCCCAATGTCTGTCCAATCTGCAAGATGTTACTCAGCAATATGATGGAATACTCCCACCTTCCACCACCTGAGTGCAGCTCCAACCATATCCAGGAAGCATGACACCATTCAAACCATAGCAGCTGTCTTGAAAGACATCCCAACTATTACTTTCAACATTCACTTCCTTCACATTCAGTGGACAATGCAACTGTGTGCACTAACCTACAAAATGCACTGCAACATGTTGCCAAGTTTCCTTTAACAGCACCTTCCAAACCTTTCAAAGCTATCACGAGAAAAACAAGAGCAGCAGATACATGGGAACATTACCATCTGCAAGTTCTCTCCCAAAACACGCAACATACTGACTTGGAAATATATCACTGTTCATAGGTCAAAATTCTAGAACAGCACAGCAGGTCAGGCAGCATCCAAGGAACAGGGGAATCGACGTTTTGGGCATAAGCCCTTCTTCAGGAATCTGTAGAGGGAGGAAGAGAGCTTCTTCAAGGAAGGCATCCTTATAAGAGGATTCGCAGTAGGTTAAAATCTTCGAGGAGAAAGTGAGGACTGCAGATGCTGGAGATCAGAGCTGAAAATGTGTTGCTGGAAAAGCGCAGCAGGTCAGGCAGCATGTAGAGGGAGGAAGAGAGCTTCTTCAAGGAAGGCATCCTTGTAAGAGGATTCGCAGTAGGTTAAAATCTTCGAGGAGAAAGTGAGGACTGCAGATGCTGGAGATCAGAGCTAAAAATGTGTTGCTGGAAAAGCGCAGCAGGTCAGGCAGCATTTGTAGAGGCTTATGCCCGAAACGTCGATTCTCCTGTTCCTTGGATGCTGCCTGACCTGCTGCGCTTTTCCAGCAACACATTTTCAGCTCTGATCTCCAGCATCTGCAGTCCTCACTTTCTCCTCAAAAATTCTAGAACTACCTTCTGAAAAGAACTATGTGTGCCTCTATACAAGATTAAATGCAACAATTAAAGAAGGTAACTCAATGTCACCTTCTACAGACTCTGGGAAGGCAATTAATGTTGGTCTTGCCAGTGAGATCACATCGCACATGAACATCCCTTATTCAGCTGATCTCAAAATAAAGCCATGTACAGAGAAAGAGATAATGTTAGTTTGAAATTATGCTTTACATATACACAATATGGATAATACACCCTTTCCTCATCCATCCAGACATGACTCTATTCTCCACATCATATGGCATGACAATTAAAACCTGTTTGTTGTAAAATTAATTGATTAGGTTAACAGTTCATGCTGTAAATAACACATGATTATTATTTGGATAATCTATACATTACCCATAGATCCTTAGCATCACGTTATCTTCCTTTAACAGAGGGCAGCCATTATGGGTATATTTCACTTCATGAGGGAGGAAATGACAGTCAAAAACCTGCACAAAAAAAAAGTCATTCATTAGTACTTTTTATTGTTTTGAATGTTTAATAAAGTTATTCTTCACGTTCCTAGAATAAATGTGAAATGTTTGAGAATACTGGAAAACTGAAATTAAAGCAGAAAGTGCTAGAGAAACCCAACATCTGCTGTGTAGCAGCATTTCTAGAGAGTGAAGCAGTTTAACATTTCGAGTTGCACATTATTCCTTCAGAATAGTTCCATAGAAGAATTACTTTTGACTCTAAACAGTAACTGTGATTTTCTCTTCACAACCAAAAACAGGAATTGTGGGAAAAGCTCCACAGGTCTGGCAGAACTGGTTCTGAGGAAGGGTCACGACCTGAAACGTTAAATCTGATTTCTCTTCAACAAAGACAATCCTCAGCCTTTCAAACTTTCTTCATACATCAGTCTAGTGAATCTTTGTTGCACAGACTCCATAGCTTCCTCAGATAAGGAAACCAAAACTGTACACAATATTCCAGGTATGGTCCCACTGAAGCCCTGCAAAACTACAGCAAGGTATCCCTGGTCGTGTACTCAAATCCTCTCACTATGAAGACCAACATACTTTTGGCTTCTTCATCACTTGCTGCACCTACCTTCTTACTTTCAGTGATACTGTACAAGGACACCCAGGTCTCATTGTACCATGCTAATTTCTCCCCATCCCCACCCTCCTCTCACTTATCTCTCCACCCTTCAGGCTCTCTGCCTATATTCCTGATGAAGGGCTTTTGCCCAAAATGTCGATTTTCCTGCTCCTCGGATGCTGCCTGAACTGCTATGCTTTTCCTGCACCACTCTAATCTATACCCTGTACCTCCCCCTTTCTCAATCCAATACAATTCAAGCAATAACCTGCCTTACTGTATTTTTCTATCAAAGTGGAGAACCTCACATTTATCCACAGTATACTTCATCTGCCATATAGTTACCTAACATGTGTGCATTCTCCTGACAGTTCACCCTTGCAACCAGCTTTATACTGTCTGCAAATTTAGAGATATCACATTTAGGTCCCTCAGTTAAAACATTAATATATATTGTGAATAGAGTCATAGAGTCATAGAGATGTACAGCATGGAAACAGACCCTTCGGTTCAACCCATCCATGCCGACCAGATATCCCAACCCAATCTAGTCACACCTGCCAGCACCCGGCCCATATCCTTCCTATTCATATACCCATCCAAATGCCTCTTAAATGTTGCAATTGTACCAGCCTCCACCACATCCTCTGGTAGCTGATTCCATACACGTACCACCCTCTGCATGAAAAAGTTGCCCCTTAGGTCTCTTTTATATCTTTCCCCTCTCATCCTAAACCTAAGCCCTCTAGTTCTGGACTCCCCCACCCCAGGGAAAAGACTTTGCCTATTTATCCTATCCATGCCCCTCATAATTTTGTAAACCTCTATAAGGTCACCCCTCAGCCTCCGACTCTCCATGGAAAACAGCCCCAGCCTGTTCAGCCTCTCCCTGTAGCTCAGATCCTCCAACCCTGGCAACATACTTGTAAATCTTTTCTGAACCCTTTCAAGTTTCACAACATCTTTACGATAGGAAGGAGACCAGAACTGCATGCAATATTCCAACAGTGGCCTAACCAATGTCCTGTACAGCCGCAACATGACCTCCCAACTCCTGTACTCAATACTCTGACCAATAAAGGAAAGCATACCAAATGCCTTCTTCACTATCCTATCTACCTGCGACTCCACTTTCAAGGAGCTATGAACCTGCACTCCAAGGTCTCTTTGTTCAGCAACACTCCAAGCACTAATCCCTACAGTACCCAACCAGTCACTGTTTGCCACTTGAAGAAAGACGCATTTACTCCTCATCTTTGTTTCCGGACTATCAACCAGACCTCCATCCATATCGGTACATTACCCTCAATTCCATGTGCTTTAATTTTATATTCTGGATTAGTGGTGCTGGAAGAGCACAGCAGTTCAGGCAGCATCCAAGGAGCTTCGAAATCGACGTTTCGGGCAAAAGCCCTTCATCAAGAATAAAGGCAGTGAGCCTGGAGCGTGGAGAGATAAGCTAGAGGAGGGTGGGGGTGGGGAGAAAGGAGCTCATCTCTACCTACCTCGACACTGTCCTATCCCCCCTAGTCCTGCAACTCCCCACATACGTTCGAGACACCACCCACGCCCTCCACCTCCTCCAAGACTTCCGTTTCCCCGGCCCCCAACGCCTCATCTTCACCATGGATATCCAAGCCCTCTACATCTCCATCCGCCATGAGCAGGGCCTCCAAGCCCTCCGTTTTTTCCTCTCCAGATGTCCCCAACAATACCCTTCCTCTCTCATTCGTTTGGCCGAACTGGTCCTCACCCTTAACAATTTCTCCTTTGAATCCTCCCACTTCCTCCAGACCAAAGGGATAGCCATGGGCACACGTATGAACTCCAGCTATGCCTGTCTCTTTGTTGGCTACGTAGAACAGTCGATCTTCCGTAATTACACTGGCACCACTCCCCACCTCTTCCTCCGCTACATTGATGACTGCATTGGCGCCACCTCGTGCTCCCGCGAGGAGGCTGAGTAATTCATCAACTTCACCAACACATTCCACCCTGACCTGAAATTTACCTGGACCATCTCTGACACCTCCCTCCCCTTCCTGGACCTCTCCATCTCCATTAATGACGACCAACTTGACACTGACATTTTTTACAAACCCACCGACTCCCACAGCTCCCTGGATTACACCTCTTCCCACCCTACCTCTTGCAAAAATGCCATACCGTATTCCCAATTCCTCCACCTCCGCCGTATCTGCTCCCAGGAGGACCAGTTCCACCACAGAACACACCAGATGACCTCCTTCTTTAGAGAGCGCAATTTCCCTTCTCACGTGGTTAAAGATGCCCTCCAATGCATCTCATCTACATCCCGCACCTCCGCCCTCAGACCCCACCCCAACCGTAACAAGGACAGAACGCCCCTGGTGCTCACCTTCCACCCTACCAACCTTCGCATAAACCAAATCATCCGCCGACATTTCTGCCACCTCCAAACAGACCCTACCACCAGGGATATATTTCTCTCCCACCCCTTTCCGCCTTCCGCAAAGACCGTTCCCTCCGTAACTACCTGGTCAGGTCCACGCCCCCCTACAGCCCACCCTCCCATCCTGGCACTTTCCCCTGCCACCGCAGGAACTGTAAAACCTGTGCCCACACCTCCTCCCTCACCTCCATCCAAGGCCCTAAAGGAGCCTTCCACATCCATCAAAGTTTTACCTGCACATCCACTAATATCATTTATTGTATCCGTTGCTCCCGATGCGGTCTCCTCTACATTGGGGAGACTGGGTGCCTCCTAGCAGTGCACTTTAGGGAACATCTCCGGGACACCCACACCAATCAACCACACCACCCCGTGCCCCAACATTTCAACTCCCCATCCCACTCTGCCGAGGACATGGAGGTCCTGGGCCTCCTTCACCGCCGCTCCCTCACCACCAGATGCCTGGAGGAAGAACGCCTCATCTTCCGCCTCGGAACACTTCAACCCCAGGGCATCAATGTGGACTTCAACAGTTTCCTCATTTCCCCTTCCCCACCTCACCCTAGTTCCAAACTTCCAGCTCAGCACTGTCCCCATGACTTGTCCTGACTTGTCCTACCTGCCTATCTCCTTTTCCACCTATCCACTCCACCCTCTCCTCCCTGACCTATCACCTTCATCCCCTCCCCCACTCACCCATTGTACTCTATGCTACTTTCTCCCCACCCCCACCCTCCTCTAGCTTATCTCTCCACGCTCCAGGCTCTCTGCCTTTATTCCTGATGAAGGGCTTTTGCCCGAAACGTCGAGTTCGAAGCTCCTTGGATGCTGCCTGAACTGCTGTGCTCTTCCAGCACCACTAATCCAGAATCTGGTTTCCAGCATCGGCAGTAATTGTTTTTACCTCTTTAATTTTATATGCTAATATCTTACATGGAACCTTATCCAAAGCCTTCTGAAAATCCAAGTAAATTATTTCTACTCGCTCCCCCGATCTTTACCAGTTACATCCTTGAAAAATTCCAGGAGATTTGTTAAGCTTGATTTCCCTTTTGTTAATCCATCCTGACTGTCCAATCCTGCCACTGCAGTCCAAGTGTTCTGCTGCTATTAATCTTTTATAAGGACTCTAGTATTCCCCTATTGCTGATGTCAGGTGATCTGCTCTGGATTCTCCTGTTCCCTGGATGCTGCCTGACCTGCTGCGCTTTTCCAGCAACACATTTTCAGCTCTGATCTCCAGCATCTGCAGTCCTCACTTTCTCCTCAAGTAAAAGTTAAGGTCTAGGCTATCTTCTTAAGATATTTTGAGGGGGTCTTTTCTGGTCCATAACAACTGGGGTATGGATTATTGGGTGGTGTGGATTTATCTGCCTTCAATCCCATCAATTTCCCCATCAGTATTGCTTTTCTAATACTAATTTCTTTCAGTTACTCCCTCTCACTAGGCACTGCATTCCACAACATTTTTGGGATGTCATTTATTTTTGCTTTTGTGAGGTTAGTACCCACATGTATATTTAATTTGTCTGCCATCTCTTTGTTCCCTATTATAACTTCCCTGTTTCTGACTTCATTAAAATGAAGTTTTGTCTTCGCTAATCCTTTTCTCTTCACATATCTTTAAAAGCTTTTACAATTGGTTTTAATGCTCCCGGCAAACTTACTTTCAGACTTCATTATCCTCCTCTTAATAAATCCCTTTGTCCTCTTTTGCTGAAATCGAGCAAGCATGACCCAGTCAGGGCCTATGGGCAGGCTGCCAGATTGATTAAATCTCTGATCTAACAGAAGCCAGCAGAACAATGGCTCACTAACATGATCTCAGGTTTTTCTATACCAGGTTTTTCCTATCCACCTATTGACCCATATGAATCAAGGCAAACACTTGGGGAGGAGTGAAATACATTTTAAAAAAGTATTGTAAAAATGAGAAAGAAAACTAACCTAAGTAACTCATGTGAGAACGTATAAAAATGTTCATCAAAGCTTATGAGAGAAAAAAAGCCCAGGGGTTTGTTGTGTAAGAGTTTTAGGACGCTGGTCTAATGAGGTTTCAGGGCAATTCATCCAAGGGCATAAATGTTCAATGTGAGCAGAATTGGATAGAAAGAAAATAGTTCAAAATGGAAGACTGTTACAGTTCACAGAGCAGTCTCTTAACAATGTAACAATGAGTTCAGAACCTGGTATCTCTCAGAATGTTATGAATATAATATGCAATAGAGTTTTGCAGAAACTGAAACTTGAATCACCTGCAGAGACCTTTTATTCAGCTTGTCGACACTCCATAGACACCATTTGTATGGTTTTTTGATCTCTCTGTCTACAAATTCTGTGCTTGTGCATTTCTCTCTCACTTCACTTGATGAGGGGACAATTCTCTGAAAGCTTGTGATTACAACTAAGCCTGTTGGACTATAGACTGGTGTTGGCCGACTTCTGACTTTGAACCCAGACTGTCAGGTGTGGCCCTAGTGCCACACAACAAAAGACAAACAATCCGGACTGACTGGAACCCAAGCTCCCCAAACCGACAGCAGGCCAAGCAGTTGGATTCCATGCTCTGGGCTGAATGGAATATACCCTTGCTCCAATTAAGTTTCCTCTCATTCACAACTCATGGTTCCTTGCTCCTTGGACACTGTTCATCTCTGTACCAGAATCATGGGAATGTCATTCAAACATTGCCACCCTCTATCTTTACCGCTCTGGTGGTTCCATATCCTTCAGCCCAAACAAATACCCATTCACCGTATATACAATACTCTGCCTTTCATGCATAGGCTGCCACCTTTTTCATTTATCAGTTGGGCTTTAAAATCATCCAGGCAGACAATCTACATTCCCTTTTGAAAAGTTGACTGGACTGGAGAACTTACAGTATAAGTGAAAGGAAGCTTCATTCAAAGCTGTGCTGTTAAAAGGAAAAGCAGCTAGTACTTATCCCAAAATACAGAATGAAGTGCCAGACACACATCACCAATCCTGGAGTTAAGTATCCCCCATTATGGGTAGGGAGTGCATTGGTCTTTGTTATGGAAATAACATTGGGTTCATGCAGTCCTGTATAGACCAAGGCATGAAATAAATCACTGATAAAAGAGCTATTAAACACTTGGTGATTCAGCAGTGTGACAACAAGAGTGAAACTTGAGAGAGGAATCAAGTTGAAAGGAAAACAAGACCATTGCCTGGTCACTGCATAAGGAAGAAGGATGGAGACTGATGACTTCAAGATCCAGGCTTAAAATTAACAGAGATAACCGCGAGTTGTTTGGTGATTGCAAGCTTCATTCAAATCATAGAGCAGTTTATAGTGGAGAAATGTTAAATTGCACTCAAATCACAGATGTGGTCATTTGTTTAAGTTTCAATCAATAATTGTAAAGAGGTTTTGTGTTAAATTCCACACAAATGACGGGAAGACCAATACTTGGGAGACAATCTGAGTTCAATAATTGAACAAATATGATGTTGAGCCAAATCTCTTTTTGTGCATATTTTGTCTCACAATTCCTGTAGTCCAAAGGCTATATTAAAGGGGAGCTTGCAGGAATGGAAACCCTTTCTCGTTTCTTAACCCATACTTTCTCAACCGCCAATCATTTTTTCTGTATTATTGTTTCTAAAACTTTGCCATTCCCAATATCTGGCTGACCGGCCAATAGTTACCAGACTTGTCTCTGTCACTTTTTTGAACAACAGTATAACATTTCTAATCCTCCATACCTCTGGCATATCTCTATAAATAAGAAAGATCAGCAGATTGTGGCTGAAATCGTTGCAATTTACATCTCTGCTTCTGTTGGCAACCTATGATGTACCCTATCCAGACCCTGGGAGTCTTTCTACATTAGGAGCTATAAATACTGTAATTGTTTTAATCTCTTTATTAATATTTAATCAACCCAATTTCCCCACAACCTCCTCCTGTATTGGGGCATAGGCAGATCTTCTTCTGTAGAAATTTCACCAGCGTACCATATAATTTTACTGTACTTAGTACTATCCATATACCAAATTACACATTCTGTGGACGTACATGAAGTCAGTTTATGAGCTTGGAACTGAACAGAGATGTCCAAACTTGTGCCACTGGACTTTGTTTCTCCATTTCAGAGAGTTAACCATGTTCCATTAGTGAAATTGTCAAACACCTTTGCTTCCAGCTACCAACCAGAACCCTTCCTTCCAGCTACCAACCGGATTCAATCCTCCCATCGACCTACCAGGTCATGCCCTCTACCTGTGTTCACCTATCCCTACCTCACCACCCCACCCCTTCCCTACCCAAAACTCTTCCCCACCAGCCTCCCTTAACCTTTATCTGCAGCTCCCCCCATACCCACCACCAATCCTGAAGAAGGGTTACATCCAAAACATTAACTTCTCTATTTCCTGATGCTGCCTGGCTTGCTGTGCTTTTCCAGCCTCCTGCTTGTCTACCTTGGATTTCAATATCTGCATTTTTTTGTGTCTCTGTTTAAATTAGAAGCCTGGCATCATCAAAATCTCAGTCGAAAGCATCATCAGTAATTCTGAATGAATACAGAAAGTGCATAAATGTAATAAAAATATGTGTATTTCATATCATTATTCACATTTTTAAATTTATAAAGTTTATAAAGCAACTCATTTACAAGAGGAAAGTACTTGATTTGAATCCTTCTCTAAATGTTAGAATTAGAAAAGATCAGCTTCAGTATTTGAAATTGAATTGTTTGACAAAATGCATGAAACCTGTTTTGCATTACAACATATTCAAAAAGACAGGTATGGGGATATTTCAGTTTGATTTTTATACAACATGGCATTTATGAAGTTTAAGATTACCTACCTGAGGAGTTAATTTTCCAACTCGTTGTGATATAGGTTCATTCAGTACAACCTCGACCTTGCAGGAGTCTTTGGTTTTGGGAATGTTGAACTGCAGGTCATTGTCTGTCACGTATGTATGTTGCCCCCTACCAACTATAATCCCTCCATTCAGTTGAACAAGTCCATCTGCCTCAGTATGTGGGATGTAGAAAATTATCAGAGTTAACAAACTTAGAAGCATCTTTATTCTAAAAGTTTTTTTGAACAAATCATCCTTCGGAGGAATCAATATTAGATGAAAATAATGTGTGCAATCAGTAGAGGAAGAAGCTTAAATGCAAAATGAGGAACAAAAGCTGTAAAGATTTCCCAATTTGTGCAGGTCAGATTGAGGCAAGGTGACTTCCAGTTGTTATCCACTTGCCTGAATAAAGTCCAACATGGGTTTTTGTTTTGTAATTTCCTCACTCAGCAGTCACAGGGCTCCCATGCCTGCACAATGCATGAACTGTTTCTTTTGATTCCAACTTTCAGGTGGATCTGTATCTGTCTGTGAAATAAATAAAAGTTTGAATGGCTCAGGATATTTGAAACATTTCACAAACATTTTTACCGTTTACTTTACAGAAAAGGATCAGAACAAAATATTTTTAAGACCATAGGACATAGGAACAGAGAAGGTTTTTTGGCCAATTAAATCCGTTCTATCATTCAATGAGATCATGAGATCATAGTGATCTCATAATTCTCAATTTCACTTTCTTACCTTTTCCCATAATTCTTGATTGCCTTACTGGTTAAAAAATCTGTCCATCTGCACCTTGAATATACTGAATGGCTCAGCCTTGTTAGCCCTCTGTGGTAAAGAATTCCACAGATTCACTATCATCTGAAAGAAGAAATTTATTCTTATGTTTGTCATAAATGGGAAATACCATATTCTGAGATTATGTTTAGGAGAAAATGAGGACTGCAGATGCTGGAGATCCAAGTCAAAAAGTGTGGCACTGGAAAAACACAGCAGGTCAGGCAGCATCCGAGGAACAAGAGACTCGTTGTTTCAGGCATAAGCCGTTCATCAGGAATGTGGGGTGCGGGGTGGTGCTAAGTGGGCTGAGAGATAAATGGGAGGAGTGTGGGGCTTGGGGGAAGGTAGCTGGGCATACTTTGGGGAGATGAAGGTGGGGAGTGATAGTGATTAGTCAGAGTGGAGGGTGGAGTGGATAGGTGGGATGGAAGATGGACAGGTGGGACAGTTCAGGAGGGCGGTGCCGAGTTGGAAGGTTGGATCTGGGATATGGTGGGGGGAGCAGAGATGAGGAAACTGATGAAATCGACATTGATGCCCTGTGGTTGGAAGGCCTCAAGGTGGAAGATGAGACATTCTTCCTCCAGGCATCGGGTGGCTTTGATTTGGCGGTGGCTGACTCCTAGGACTTGCATGGCCTTGGCAGAGGCGGAGAGGAAGGTGAAGTGGTCGGCGACCTGGGATAGTTGGGGGGTGGGGGGGGTGGGGGGTGGGGGGGTGGGTATGGTAGTTGTTGCGTGCATGTGTTCCGAGATGTTCTCTGAACGGTTCTGCTTTTCCAGCGCCACACTTCGAGATTATGTCGTCTGGTCCTCGATTGATGCCCACAGGGGGCATCAACATCTACATATCTACTCTATCAAGCCCCCTAAGAATCTTATATGTTTCAATAAGGTTTCCTCTCTTTCTTCTTTCTTCTTAACCACATTGAGTACAAGCCCACCCTCCTCAACATCTCCCCATAAAGAAATCTCTCCATTCCTGGAAATAACGTAGTGAAAATTCTGTCAACTTCCAATGTCAGCATATCTTAGATAAGGGGATAAATCTGTCTGCAATATTCTAAATGTCGTCTGCATAATGCCTCATGATGTTTTAGCAAGACTTTTGCAATTTTATATTTGAGTCCCTTTGAAATTAAGATCAATAACCCATTTGACTTCCCTAATACTTGCTGAACTTGGATTCTAGTTTTCTGTGATTCATGCTGGAAGTAGGGCTTATGCCCGAAACGTCGATTCTCCTGTTCATTGGATGCTGCCTGACCTGCTGCGCTTTTCCAGCAACACATTTTCAGCTCTGATCTCCAGCATCTGCAGCCCTCACTTTCTCCTCTTCTGTGATTCATGCACTAGCATCCCTGACTCCCTTTGTGTGACAGCTTTCTGCAATCTATCTCCATTTAAATAATATTCAGCACTTCTATGAATTTTTACCAAAGTGTATAACCTCATATTTCCCTACACTATATTCCATTTGCCAAGTTTTTGCCCACTCACTTAAACCTCTGAAGACTCTGTGTCATCCTCAGCATTGGAGCTTGACCCTATTTTTGTAACAATTTTATGTTAATTTTTGTTTTTAAAGCAAAATCCCCATGCCAGCCTATGCCAATTAATACACTTTACACACCAACATGTAGGAGAAAGTGAGGACTTTGTGCTCCAGTTTTCTGCAATCTATCTCCATTTAAATAATATTCAGTGTTTCTATTAATTTTTGCCAAAGTGCATAACCTGACATTTTCCTATACTATATTCCCACTTGCCAAGTTTTTGCTGACTCACTTAACCTTTTGTATCCCTCAGAAGACTCTGTGTCATCCTCACCACTGGAGTTTGCACCTATTTTTGTACCAGTTTGCTGTTAATTTTTGTTTTTCAAGAAAACTCCCCATGCTAACCTATGCCACTTAATACACTTTACACACCAACATGTAGGAGAAAGCAAGGACTGCAGATGCTAGAGATCAGAATCGAAAAATGTGGCATCGGAAAAGCACAGCAGGTCAGGCAGCATCCAAGGAGCAGGAGTGTTGATGTTTCAGGCATAATCCCTTCATCAGGAATGTGAGGATTGGGTGGACGGAGGAGGCTGAGAGATAAATAGAAGGGTGAGGCTGGGAGTGAGGGGAAGGCAGCTGGGAAGGCGATAGGTAGATGCAGGTTGGGGGGTGATTGTGATAGGTCAGTGGGGAGCGTGGACCGGATAGGTGGGAAGGAAGGTGGACAGTTATGACAGGTCAAGAGTGCTGTGCCGAGTTTGAGGGTTGGATCTGGTGGGGGCAGGGGAGATCAACACGTACCTCCAATGCCACGCACCTCAATACCACCCCCCTCTTCCAACAAGACTCCATGCCACACTCTGACTGTTGGCTCTTCATCAAACCTTTCACAGCTTAGTGGTAACTCCATGCCAACTCATTTTCCCCACCTAGCAACATATAACTTTTCACCTCTCATGCAACTTACCTAATATACACGTTGGGGCAAACTCAGGACTTTTACACAGATGTGAAAGGAAAAGCTCTATTAAATAAATTAAGTATGCTGCAGACTTCATTATAGTGAGAAAAACACTTACACTCATAAAAGCATGAATTACTTTTAAATTCCTTCGCCACAATAAATTCTTACAAAAGGTATTTAGATTACATTACAGCGTGGAAACAGGCCCTTCGGCCCAACAAGTCCACACCGACCCACCGAAGCCCAACCCACCCATGCCCCTACATTTACCCCTTACCTAACACTACGGGCAATTTAGCATGGCCAATTCACCTAACCTGCACATCTTTGGACTGTGGGAGGAAACCAGAGCACCCGGAGGAAACCCACGCAGACACAGGGAGAAAGTGCAAACTCCACACAGTCAGTCGCCTGAGACGGGAATTGAACCCAGGACTCAGGCGCTGTGAGGCAGCAGTGCTCACCACTGTGCCACCGTGCCGCCCACTGCAACTAGCATTCTAGATCAAAATGTTCAAAATCTCATGTAGCTGTCAATCAAACTATTAAACTATCGCCAGACCACAACAACACGACGAGAATGCCAAAATGGTTGATTTTTTTGTGCACTCCACTATGATAATGGAACCAAGTGAAATCAGTCATGCTACACTAATCTGGGAATGGAAATCCTCTGATTAATGTCACTATTTTGAAATGGAAAACATTTTTAAATGAACTCTTTGGATATTCTTCTTCAAAAGTTAAAGAGGCTGGGGTTTTAAAAGCCTTCAATGTCTTTATAGAGTCTTGACAGTGCTTTGACAGTCTCAAAATGTTTCTGCACTTCTTTCCACATGTATATCTAATTTTAAGAATCCCAAAGAGTACCTGACCTCTCTCAAAGGGTCAACCCCACTGGTCCTCACCTACCACCCCACCAATCTCCATGTACAGCGCATCATCCGCCGTCATTTCCGCCACCTCCAAACGGACCCCACCACCAAGGATATATTTCCCTCCCCTCCCCTATCAGCATTCCGTAAAGACCACTCCCTCCGTGACTCCCTCGTCAGATCCACACCCCCCACCAACCCAACCTCCACTCCCGGCACCTTCCCCTGCAACCGCAGGAGGTGCAAGACTTGCGCCCACACCTTCCCCCTCACCTCCCTCCAAGGCCCCAAAGGAAACTTCCATATCCGCCACAGATTCATCTGCACCTCCACACACATCATCTATTGCATCCTCTGCACCCGATGTGGCCTCCTTTATATTGGGGAGACAGGCCGCCTACTTGCGGAGCGTTTCAGAGAACACCTCTGGGACACCCGGACCAACCAACCCAACCACCCTGTGGCTCAACACTTCAACTCCCCCTCCCACTCCACCAAGGATATGCAGGTCTTTGGACTCCTCCATCGCCAGACCACAACAACACGACGGTTGGAGGAAGAGCGCCTCATCTTCCGCCTAGGAACCCTCCAACCACAAGGGATGAACTCGGATTTCACCAGTTTCCTCATTTCCCCTCCCCCCACCTTGTCTCAGTCTAATCCATCGAATTCAGCACCGCCTTCCTAACCTGCAATCTTCTTCCTGACCTCTCCGCCCCCACCCCAGTCTGACCTATCACCCTCACCTTGACCTCTTTCCACCTATCACATTTCCGACACCCCTCCCCCAAGTCCCTCCTCCCTACCTTGTATCTTAGCCTGCTGGACAAACTTTCCTCATTCCTGAAGAAGGGCTTATGCCCGAAACGTCGATTCTCCTGTTCCCTGGATGCTGCCTGATCTGCTGCGCTTTTCCAGCAACACATTTTCAGCTCTCTCAAATGGTGTCTTACTTCCACCAAAGATCAGTTTAGCATCCCTAAATCCGACCTGGGATAAAATTCAAAAGGACACCTTTCTTTCCAAAGAGCATTTTGGCTATCCAAATGACTCCACAAGGTTCAGATCTGCATTTATTTGGGCTAAACAGCATACTTTGACTTTCGGGCAGGTAAGTACTTCACAAAAATCATGCAAATATGAAAGCAGCTGACAGTTTGAATGGCCATCTATCTCCGTCAATCATGTGGCACTATTCCTGCCCCCTGAAAGAGGGGAATGATGTGTTTTGGTGCAGGACTTGGGATTTCTATGAACCTCCTCTATTTTTGCCAAGTCGGAGAGGTTCTTGAACATGGTGAAAATCTGAGCCTCTGAGTCCTTATGATTTTCATTTCAACTTTTTCTTATGATATGTCTCAATGCGGCATACTTAAAACTAATCATCTTGCGGTGTCTTATGGCACTTCCATTTCCATATTGATATACTTGTGGTCTCATTGGGATTGACATTAAATTTGTGTGATATGTGACAAGCTATGGAAACCAATGGAAGTAGCAACTTGTCGAGGTTTAACAGAGATGCTGTCAAAATATCACCTGTTTTATTCTAATGCCTAAGGTCAACATCCACTCAATTGTATGAAATTGTAAATTTACTAGTGAGAAACAGCAATAATTTAAGGCAGATTTGAGCAACTGATCAACTACTAGTAAAAAATAGTTAAAACTAACTTCAGAAAACTTTGCTTTTCTACATGACAAAAGAAAATAGCTTGCTAAGAAAACAACTGTGTAATAGATGGTAGTGTGAATGCACATTGAAGAATATACTTTTAAAAATATACTTTGAATATACTTTTAAAAATCCTGGACTTTAAGTAGGTATTCACTGCACTCGAGAATTGATATAAAATTATAAAATACAGTTTGAAAACATTGAGTTCCTTTTGAATTTTCATTATTACTTAGATAAAATAGGGAACAATTTTAGTCACTTAAAATAGTTATATTCTATACAAGTCCAAATATATGAATAATATCTTTAATTTGCCACTTTTACAGGCATGTAGTTCAAACTGTTCTACCCTTACTATAGTATCTAGATCTGAAATATGCAGCGTACCAGATGGTTGAATTTCCTCAGGCAAGAACACTCTGAGTTCTTCTTTCATTGCACTTTATACTTCACCTACTGTAGTTAGCTTTCTACATCCCAAATTAATTATAGAGAATGCCAAAATGGTTGATTTTTTTTGTGCCAGATTTGGCTTCAAGGTCTTTTCCAATATTAAAAATGCAGAGAATCTAAATAAAGAATGTAGTGATGGAACGTCGTCACATTAGTATTCCTGTTTCCTTCATCAGTATCACTTCACAAATTCTCAATTTAGCTGAACACTGAGAACTGTAGGAAAATAAATAAATTGTTCCATTCAGAAGAAACTGAGTTACCAATGTATGTGCTTTAATAAATGTTACCTCCAATTAAGTTATGTTTTTTCACTATACAACATATGTATCAACTTTGAATTATATCCTAGTTCATTTCTTTGAACTCTTTTGAGATAAGATCTATAGCTCAAACATTTATATTGCACATTAATTGTGAAAATTTGTTATTAAGTTAATAATAATTTTCTCATGCTCAACAATAAATGATTTATATTTATATAAAGCCTTTAATGTATGAAATATGTCAAGGTAGTTATTAGCAGCAAAAGGATGAAAAGGTTTGGGGTGCAATTTGAACATATGTTTAATGGTTTTGATTTTGCAACGTTGTCTGAAGAAAAAGTAAGGAAAGGGTTTCATGAAGACCCTGAGGGTATGTGGCCAAATTAGCTAAAAGTTGACCTACAGTAAGTAGAATAGTGCAGGGCAGAGGAATACAAAATATAAAAGATGAGTGTAATGTGCTCTGGTGCAGGCAGCAATCTTTTAAAACAGGTGGCAGTGTGAATTTAACATGCCACTTATGTCACAATGATTGGGTTCAGGTCAATCACAATCCCCATACTTGTTTAATGGGTTTTTGAATTTATTTCCAAAAATGAATATGCCATATGAAAAACTATTTTGTAAAATCTAAGGAAAACCAATTGTTTGTTGATCAATGGTGCAATAACAAAAAATATCCCAAAAAACACTATACAATGTAAAGGGTAGAGAGTTATTGCTTTTAATTTAACACAAAATAATATCTTAATTAGGTCCCTTTCATTTTATTGAAGTAAATCTTCCTTAAGTTTTAAATTGGACACTGTTGATTTCAAAAATCTTTTTTTAAAAACTTAATTATAGTGAATAACAATTTCATTTGTTTTAATAATAGGTATCCTTTCTCCGTATTTGTTTCTTCTGTTATTTGGCTGGTGAACAGTGTACAGTTGAGGGTTAATTGTGTCCTTACTTCAAGAATCGCTGTGGACCTGGGCAAAAGATTCAATGTCAGTGTGACTTCAAATAAAGTAGAACTGGAATCTGAGACTGTAAGGCTGCAAAAGTGTTCTCTCTTTTCTCATTTCTTTTAAGTAATTACATTAACAAACTTTATTGAAATTCACTTGTAGACTACACTTTTCTACATGGTAGCATAAAGTGACTGGACCAGCAGGTAAAGAATAATAGCCTAAAGTGAAACCCAGAGATATTACAGTGTTACAGATAAACCACAAGGCAAACCTAAATTCAAATGCAGATGTGGTAGAAATGCCTGACTAGAAGCTCAGTGGTCATAGGGGCCAGTGAATAATTAACTTGAAGGTCTACTGAGGCACCAAACAATGGGGAGGTTCCCATGCAAAAGCTGAGAAAATACAGCAGAAGATCCACAATGGAAAATGCGTCAAGCACAAGGAACAAGAAAATGAAAAATCAGTTGGACACAGTGAGTAAAACAATACACAAAGTTGCAAGTACTTACTGGGAAGGGGAAGAAATGAGCACTCAGAAAATCCATCAAAAGGCACGTGAGAAGAAAGGGGCTAGTTAGAAATTGCACCAGAGGTATACAATCCAACCAGCTTTATATACAGTTACAAAGACAAAGAGAGCGAGAGACCAGGTCACAGCTGTAGCAGCACAAAAATTAATCAAAGGCCACAGCGCTCAGCGAATGCTCCACTAGTAGGGGACACAGAGGAGCAGGATGGAATCTTGCATGACTGTCTTGATTAGATTACTTACACTGTGGAACCTTTGGCCCAACAACTCCACACTGACCCTCCGAAGAACAACCTACCCAGACCCATTCCCTCTTCACCATGGTCAATTCACCCAACCTGCACACTTCGGACTGTGGGAGGAAACCGGGGAAAACCCACGCAGACAAGGGGAGAATGTGCAAACTCCACACAGACAGTTGCTAACCACTGTGCCACCAGTGGAGCTACATGTATGGTTTTAAATATACGTTGGTTAGCTGAGTCCAGAGATGCTAACGTCCATTCATCATGCCAGAATTCACTCTCTGTGGCAAGCATTATAGCCCTAGGCCAAAAAAGTCATGTAGTTCTTTTTTTCCACCAGAAGGGTAAAAGGCTCCAAAGTAGAAGGTGATGAGGACATAGTTACAGAGATTCATGTTGTCCGTTTAGTAGAGGCTGAAACTTTGAACCCTCCTGTACTTTTATATTTAGTTGCTATGGTTTCAGAACTCCCTGCTCTCTCCTCAGTGATTCATCTTGAAGTAGATAAAGAGGTAAATATGCAATAGCAGCAATTGCATGAAACATGAAAATGTTCCTCACTGTGTAGAATTCTGAATCACAACAGAGAAATGCTATAATAAAAAGGAACTGTAGACCGAAACTTTAAAGGCAGACAAATTTTTGGTGCATTGATTTGAGTCACTGAGTAATCAACCCATATTGCTTTTCTTAAAAGATGGTTTGCTAACTCTACTACTTCTAAACAGTGTCCCCTTAGTGATTTCAGGAGAAGTCATGGAAGGCTGATTTTGCTAATGTTAGAACCCTTAAAATGGTCATGACTAGCAACATCTGCAGACTGGAGCAGTTCATCTATTACTAGGGCAATCTAGCCCAATAGGTCTCTGTCACTATGAAATGGTGGAGAAAGGGAAATGTTGGCATTCAGAGTGAGGGCAACATATGCTATAATGAATTCAAATATAACAAAATAAAGGGCATACTAGTCGCATTAGTAATGGAAATCTGCTGTCCTCACCTGGGTTTGGCATTCTGTGGCAAAACATAAAAGTTTGGTTGATTCTTAATTGCCCTGTGAAATGGGCTAGCAAGCTACTCTGTTGTATCAAATATTACAAAGCCTATTGCAAGGAATGAAATTGGATGGACCAGGTGGCATTTACCTCATCACAATTGTGATGACAATGGGAAACCTAGCCCCCCTCAACTCTGCAAAGTCCTCCTTACTAACATGTCATAGAATTCTGACAGTGCAGAAACAGGCTGTCCAGTCCATTGAGTCCACATTGACCCTCCAAACTACACCCCACCCAGATCCACCCATATATCCTATCCCATGGCTAATTCACCTAGCTTGCACACCTGTGGACACTATGGGCAATTTAGCATGACCAATCCACCTCACCTGCACATCTTCTGAATGTGGGAGGAAACCGGTGCACCCTGAGTAAACCCACACATACATAGGGAAGAGTATCTGTGTAGAGTTTGCACAATCACTCAAGGGTAGAATCGAATCCAGCTCCCTGGCACTGTGAGGCAGCAGTGTTACCACTGAGCCACCAGGCTTGTGTTGTCTCACAGATTACTCAAGCAAAGCCTAACATAGTCACAGTCATGGAATCATACTTTACAGACCATGTCCCAGACACCAGCACAAGCAGAATACAAACCATCAACAAGCAGGGTAGATACACCAGAGATAGCAACATAGTGTTATATAATCAGAAGGAAATTATTATTCGGAGATTCAAGATCCCAGGAAATCTCATGGGATCAGGTAAAACATGGGCAAGAAAACCTTCTTTTTGTTACTTCCTACACCACTTCAGCTGATTAAACAATACATTCACATGTTAAATAATACTTAGAAGAAGCAATGATGGTGGCAACGACAAAGAGTGTGCTGGATGGGAGATTTCAACATGCATCAATTGGAGTGGCTCAGTCGCACCGCTTGTGAATGAACTGGATAAGGTTTGCAGGACACAGCTGCCAGACTGGCTGTGCAGCAGGTTGTGAGAGAACCCATGTGAGAGAAAACATATTGACCTTATCCTCGCTAGTCAATATTCTGCAGATGCATCTGCTCATGATGGCACACTGTGGATACAATGTCTTATCTTCATATGGAGGAATTCCTCCACCATGTTCTGTTTCATCTCTGCCATGTTAAACAGGAGACACTTTTAACAGACCTCACAACTCAAATCTGGGCATTGATGAGGCACTGTGAGTTCTCAACATCAGCACGATTGTATTCAACCAAAAATTTTAACTTCATTCTTGAGCATATCATTTACTATATCATTATATCAAGGTATATGATCAAGGTATTGAATCTGATTCATTGTTGAGTGCAGGAAGCATGTCAAAAGCACTGTCAGGCATACCTAAATAAGTGATGCTAAACTGCTGAAACTATAACATACATGGTGACAGCTGATTTAGCATGCATTAGCAGAGTTAATTGATCCCACAATCAATGGATCAAATCTAAGCTCTGCAGTCCTGCCAGATTCAGTCATGAATGGTGGTAGACTAACATATCACAATCAGGAGATGACGGGCCTACAAGTATCTCTATCATCAACAATGAGCAAGCCCAGCATATTAATGCAAAAGACAAGGTTGAAACATTCATACCCATCTTCAGAAGCAGTGCCAAGTGTATAATCCTTCTTGGTTTACTCCCAAGGGCCCCAGTAATACTGATGTCAGTCTACAGCTAATTTGATTCTTTCCTGATGGCATCAAGAAAAGAATGAAGACACGAGACAATAGCTGGCATTCCAGCAATACCACTGAAGACATGTGTTTCAGAACTGACCATACTCCAAAATACATCGTTCTATTACAGCTACAATATTGACTTCAACGTGATAATGTGGAAGATTACACAGGTATGTCCTGTGCTTGAAAAGCAGCACAAATCCAACCCAACCAATTGCCATCTTTTATCTCCATTGTCAATTATCAGCAAAGTGATCAAAGGGATCATCAACAGTAAAATGGCATCCCCTCAGCAATAACATTCTGACTGACAATGAGTTTGGGTTCCACCAAGGTCCCTCAGCTCCTGACTTATTTACAGCCTTGGTCCAGACAAAGACAGAAGAGCTGAACTCAAAATGGTGAGATGAGAGTGACATCTCCAGGACTACAGCAATTCAAGGAGGCAGTACACCACCATCTTCCCAAGGACAAGTTGGGATGGGCAATAAATGCTGCCTTAGACAACATCCACAGTCCAAGAATTAAATAAAATCAAATTTCTACTTCACACTGCTACTCCTAAAGGGTCTAGACTCAGCCCATCTACTAATCCTTCATCGGTCAGAGTATTGAGTACAGGAGTTGGGAGGTTATGTTGCGGCTGTACAAGATTAGAAGAGCTGGAAAATAGACATTTCGGGCAGGAGCGCTTCATCAGGAATGAGGCTGGAAGCCTCTGCGGTGGAGAGAGGTCAGGCCCACGCCCACAACAACCCACCCTCCCCTCCTGGCACTATCCCCTGCCTCAGCAGGAATTGCAAAATCTGTGCCCACACTTCACCCTTCACCTCTATCCAAGCCCCAAAGGAGCCTTCCACATCCATCAAAGTTTCACCTTCACTTCCACAAATGTCATTTATTGTATCCTTTGCTCCCGATGCGGTCTCCTCTATATTGGGGAGGCTGGACGCCTTCTCGCAGAGCGCTTCAGGGAACATCTCTTTCAGCTTCATTCCTGAGGAAGGGCTCCTGCCCAAAACATCAATTTTCCTGTTCCTCGGATGCTGCCTGATCTGCTGTGCTTTTCCAGCACCACTCTAATCTTGACTCTAATCTCTAGCATCTGCAGTCCTCACTTTTGCCTTCTGCTAATCAGTTTGAGAGCAGACTCCTGAAGAAGAGTGATGCCTTGAAAGTCCCTATTCATTTTGTCCATCAATCTGTTCAAGGTGGATAGATGTATCTCCAAGGGAGAGCACAGGTTGGAGCTAAAACCCTGCTTGATATTTTGCTGAATTCCACCAAAGCCACAATATTGTAATCATTGAATCCTACCGTGGGAGTGGAACAGCAGTGTTTCTAGGACAATACTGCCTGCAGAATATAAAGATTAGATTAGATTAGATTACTTACAGTGTGGAAACAGGCCCTTCGGCCCAACAAGTCCACACCGCCCCGCCGAAGCGCAACCCACCCATACCCCTACATTTACCCCTTACCTAACACTACGGGCAATTTAGCATGGTCAATTCACCTGACCTGCACATCTTTGGACTGTGAGAGGAAACCGGAGCACCCGGAGGAAACCCACGCAGACACGGGGAGAACGTGCAAACTCCACACAGTCAGTCGCCTGAGGCGGGAATTGAACCCGGGTCTCTGGTGCTGTGAGGCAACAGAGCTAACCACTGTGCCACCGTGCCACCCTTAACATTTGGCACCACGTTGAAAATGGACTCCTATCTATTTTCAGTCATAGAGATGTACAGCATGGAAACAGACCCTTCGGTCCAATCTGTCCATGCTGACCAGATATCCCAACCCTGAAAATGTGTTGCTGGAAAAGCGCAGCAGGTCAGGCAGCATCCAAGGAACAGGAGAATCGACGTTTCGGGCATAAGCACTTCTTCAGGAATGGCCGAAACGTCGATTCTCCTGTTCCTTGGATGCTGCCTGACCTGCTGCACCTTTCCAGCAACACATTTTCAGCTCTGATCTCCAGCATCTGCAGCCCTCACTTTTTCTCAAAGATATCCCAACCCAACCTAGTCCCACCTGCCAGCACCCAGCCCGTATCCCTCCAACCCCTCCCTATTCATATACACATCCAAATGCCTCTTAAATGTTGCAATTGTGCCAGTCTCCACCACATCCTCTGGTAGCTGATTCCATACACATACCACCCTCTGCATGAAAAAGTTGCCCCTTAGGTCTCTTTTATATCTTTCCCCTCTCACCCTAAACCAATGCCCTCTAGTTCTGGACTCCCCCACCCCAGGGAAAAGACTTTGTCTGTTTATCTGATCCATGCCACTCATAATTTTGTAAACCTCTATAAGGTCACCCCTCAGCCTCCGATGCTCCAGTGAAAACAGCCCCAGCCTGTTCAGCCTCTCCCTGTAGCTCAAATCCTCCAACCCAGGTAACATCCTTGTAAATCTTTTCTGAACCCTTTCAAGTTTCACAACATCTTTCCGATAGGAAGGTGACCAGAATTGCACGCAATTTTCCAACAGTGGCCTCAAAAATGTCTTGTACAGCTGCAACATGACCTCCTAACTCCTGTACTCAATATTCTGACCAATAAAGGAAAGCATACCAAATGCGACTCCACTTTCAAGGAGCTATGAACCTGCACTCCAAGGTCTCTTTGTTCAGAGACACTCCCTAGGACCCTACCATTAAGTGTATATATCCTGCTAAGATTTGCTTTCCCAAAATGCAGCACCTCGCATTTATCTGAATTAAACTCCATCTGCCACTGCTCAGCCCATTGGCCCATCTGGTCAAGATCCTATTGTAATCTGACGTAACCCTCTTCACTGTCCACTATACCTCCAATTTTGGTGTCATCTGCAGACTTACTAACTGTACCTCTTATGCTTGCATCCAAATCATTTATGTAAATGACAAAAAGTAGAAGACCCAGCACCGATCCTTGTGGCACTCCACTGGTCACAGGCGTCCAGTCTGAAAAAGTCCCAGCCAAAAAAAAAGCTCCTTGTTAGACCTTCCATGACCTGACAAAAACACCTGGGTGAAGTTGCTTTCTTGTGCTTACTGGGTCCCTGAGTTCTTCAAACTTTGCTCCATTGAACAGAGCTGGAGGGAACATTGGCATTCAGTGAGTTATATTCTACTCTGTCCCTGTTACCAGTACCTACTGAGTCAGTCACATTACCACTGCTGATTAAATTGCTTGAACTCTTGTACAACAGAACAGTTTTTTTGTGATTTCCCTCAGGTTTGCAGTTCGGGCCCTACATATTTAAGCAGTCTCATGCTCATTTACATGGGTGAGCTATTCATCCAACTACAGGCCTTCTTAAATGTTGAATCAAGTTGGACTTTGGCAGCAAATAGGTGGCTGAAATTGAGACAATTTAACTTTCTATCATTTGCAAACCAGATGGTCTTGACTGCACTTCCACATCATATTTCATGAAGGTGATATTTCAGAGGTCTGCCTTACTTTTATGGGACTGTGTCAGCTTTTGCTAGGTATGTTTTGATGAGGAACTTGGTGTGTGTTTAATCACCATAGAAAGATAACACTAATTATGGCACAATGTCATCAAACTGCACCAAATTCTTTAAAAAAAGGCTTTGCATTCACAAACACAGATAATTAAGTACTCATTTTTCAGGCCTTTCCATCATTGCCATTCAATTGTACACCGTTGCTATCATTTTACTATTTAAATGAATTAAGAATAATTAGTTTCCAGACATGTAATGGCTTTAATCAGTCAGCAAGAAATCATCGACTTCAATTAAAGAGGTAGTCTTAACAAGGCCATTTAACTAATTACCTCTGCTGTCTGACAATGACTGTTAGGCGGGCTGTTAGTCTCTTTTGTCTGCTTCACAATAATATTTCAATTACTGCTATGTTCCCACTGCATAAACATCTGGGAAGGCAGTAGAAACAGAATATTGTAATCATTATAATTTATACAACCTGCAATATCAATAAATCTAAACATTGTTGCTATTCGTTACTCTCTATTGACCAGCTCCCAAACTGACCATATTCTTCCTGTTGATGAGTGAGCTTAACCTCTAAAGGTCATGTTTAAAGAACAGCTTTTCATTTTCTGCAAACAGATGTCCAGCTGTCAGGTCCATTCAATTGAAAGCTGAGGTTGGCTGTTCATGTGCCTGTCAGTAGATCGAAAGCAAACTCCTGACTGATGAACAAAGAAAGCAAATAGTTTGATCAAAGCTCACCTTGAAAGAGATCTGATTCAAAAAGGCTTGGTAAAAGGATTACCACTGCAGGCTAACAGCAGACATGCCTCGCTCATGATCTCCCACTGAGACTTTTAAATCTCGCGGCTTCTTTTTTAAGTGGAGCCAACATGTATATTCAAGAGAACGAGCAGGGGTTGGAGCTGAGGGGCAGGAGCACCATCCAAAAGCATGATATTAGTTGACACATGTACACAATGATACCCAGCTCCATCTCACCATCACCTCGCTCAACTCATCCTTTGTGACTAAATTGCCCACACTTCTTATCCAATAATGGATGACAGACATTTCCTTCAAAGAAATATCGAGATACCTGAAGCATTATTTTCAGTCCCCACCCTAAACTCTGTGCCCTTGCTCCAACTCCATCCCTCTCCAATACTCAGTTTGTTTGCAATTCTGGTATCATGTTTGATCCCATGTTGAGCAACTCACCTCATAATCATAATCATGTCATCAACAAGATGTGTCCATTTCTATCTCTATCTAATGTCCTGACTTCATCCTGTCTCAACTTATTTGCTACTGAAAATCTCTTTCTTTAAATTGTAATCATTCCAATGCAGTTCTGAGTGATCTTCAACATTTTACACTGTAAACTTGAGGTCATCCAAATTGCTGAACTTGTCTTAATTGGCAGCAAGTTGTGTTCCACTAATACTCTGTGCTCCATGAGGTACATGGATCCTGGTCAAGCATCATCTTGATTTTAAAATTCCCATCTACATTTTTAAATCCCTCTTTGGCCTTGCTCAGCCCTAACTCCTCCAACATCCTTTGACATCAATCTGGTTTCTTCTCCATTCTAAATCATGTGGACTCTGCCATTGTTGGCAGTGCCTTTAGTTGCCTTGCTGGTGAGCTGTGGAATTTCCAGCCCACACCTCCCCCTCCGTCTCCCCCGATTTTCTCCTTCAAGGCACTCATTATCATTCACCTCTTTGACTAAGTATTCAGTCATCTGACTTAATTCACTTAAGTGGCTATTTTATAAGGTTCCTGTGAAACACCGAGGAATATTTTGTTACGTTAGATGTACTACAGAAATATAAGTCGTCATTAGGAGACTGTAAGGACTACAGATGCTGGAAGTCAGTGTCAATAGATGTGAAGCTGGAAGACCAAAAAAGGTCAGACAGCATCAAAGAAGCAGCATAGTTTTGGCTTTAAACGTTGACTTTCCTACTCTTTCGATGCTGTCTGACCTGCTCTGCTTTTCCACCCCTATATAAATTGCTGTTAATGTTGCTGTAAACTGGAAAAAGCCCAGTTTCTGACTACACTGAGTATGGCTGAAAGATGTATTTTATTTCTTTTGAGGAATTCAGAGATGACATCAAGAAACCCCAACAAAATTGGAGTCAATGGGAATCATGGGAAAACACATCACTGGACAGGCTCATACCTAACACCAGGGGTAAAAAAAATCCCTTTGTGTTTTTGAGTGGTCCGTGTAAGATTTTTCAAGCTACTCTTTCTAAAATTTATTTTCAAAGGCTATCTTTTCATTCTCACAAATTCATTTACTAGGTGATGATATTGCATACTAATTTGTGTTTGTGTTTACATATGCTGTTTTTGGAATCACAGACAAGCAGAATTAACCTCATTAACAGCTGTTACGGTGGATGATTCGGGTCTCACTCACTTTGGAAGTTCAGGAGTTATTCAGAGATTCTTTGTTAGCATTAGCTAAAAGAAGTTTATCCAGTTTCTCCCAGTTGCATTGCTGCTGAATTGACCTGTTTTTAAGTGATCAGAGATTTCATTTCATTTTACCTGTTCACACAGAGGTCTCAAGTGGAATTTCTCCACTGTGTCCCTTCACTGCACACTTTATCACATGTGGAACTTGACCAAAAGTTAGCAATATTAGCGCACACACTCTTAAACACATTAGCACACAGAGACAAGGGGTTGCAGATGGTTTTTAACCTCCTTTCTTGTCTATGCCTGGAAATGTAAAACACACAAACATGCTTTTCACCCATAACAACCTTCCTTTCAACTCATATCATGTCTGCAGTCTGCAACACAATCCAGTTTTTTTTAATAGCATCTTTCCCTTTGAAGTGTTGTCTAATGTTCTCTTGACAATCTATGTATCTATGTATCTATATGCCATCGTTCCTCTCAGGGGTTTTAGACAGCCATTGAATTTACATCCACAGCCATCTTTTGGCTTGTAAGTATTTCTTTTGAAAAACACACTTTTAAACAATAACTGACACATACCTCTGCATATAAAAAGCATGTCTTCCACAGAATGGCCTGGTCTCAGCTAATGTATTTCTATTACACATGCACACTGTTGTAATATTTTAACCCAACAGTTACAAGTCTATTCACAGTATCTCAGATCACAATCTGAAATTTAAATTTAATAATCATGTTCATGATAATCCCTAATACTTACATTTCACCAAGTATTGTACTTATATATCTAATTGCAGGGAATTCGTGAACTCAGGTTTGAAGAGTTCTTGGATTTTTTGATTTATTTAGCTGAGTATTCATTTGGTTTAAACAGATTTGAAACTATTCTCCGTCCTTTACAATTTCCCTCTTCACCCATATCATTCTTGCAGCCTTTTCTTCCATTCCACACCTCTACTATCCTGCATTAACCCTCACACTCTTACAGCCTCTTCTCCTATCTCTCCTTAGAGCATCTTTCCTCCTTACTTAATCCTTCTTCTCTCTCCCCAAACACTTGTTCAACTGTCTGATTCTCCCATCCTGAACGCCTCTGGACTATGCCACAACTGAGGGGTGTAAGCCCAGGAAAAGGCCTTTCCAGCCTTGGAAAAAGACCATGCAGCATCCCTGCCAATGGTCTTTCCTGCTCTTGGCAGCATCCCAAACTTCCTCCCTCACCCCAGCTCTCAACCACTGGTCCTGGCTCCTGTCTCTCAGCCTCTGGTCTTCCCAGTGACTCTGTCCAATCTCCTCACATTGTTCCTTTTCCAGGATTGCTGCTAATAGGCTCACTACTGAAGCTTTCAGAATGAGAGAAAACCAGCCTATGATTGGAAAGCAGCTCCTCACCATTTCCTTCTCTTCTATTTACTGTGTGAGATCTTATCTTTGATTGGTCACCTTCATGAGTCAATTTCCATGACCAATTTTGAGACATCTGGGGAAGGAATCACCTGCTGTCCATACGTATTGTGAGTTAGTACAAAGGAGGATGATTATGTTTGTTGGAGGTCAGTCATCTCAGTCCCAGGACATCTCTGTAGGAGTTCCTCAAGGTAGAGTTCTAGATCTAACCATTTCAGCTGCTTCACTAATGGCCTTTCCTCTATCATAAGGTCATAAGTGGGGATGTTCACCAATGTGTGCACAATTCTCAGCAACATTTGGCACTCCTCAGATACTGAACCAAACATGTTCATGTGCAGCAAGACTTGAATGAATATCCAGGCTTGAGCTAATAATTGTCAAGTAGCAATCATGCATACAAGTACCAGAGAATTATTACCTCCAACAAGAAAGAATCTAACTATCATCCTTGAATGTACATCTGCATTACTATCGCTGAATCCCCCCACTATCATAATCTTGGTGTGTTATTATTGTACAGAAATTGAACTGAAGCAACCTTGCAAATACTATGGTTACAAAAGTAGGTCAGAGACTAGGGACACTAGAAACTCAAATTCTGTCTCTTCTATGCTATTTGCCAGACTGAAGTGTCTGATGGAATACTCCCTAAAAGCCTGAATGAGTGCAGCTCCAACAACATTCAAGAAGCAGGACAGCACCCAGCTGAAAGCAGCCCAATGGCATGCCAATATTTACATCCTCACCCCCAAATGAATATGTCATCAATAACCACACAGTGGCAGCAGTGCATACCATCTATAAGGAACACTACAGGAAACCACTAAAGTTCCTTTGACTACAGCTTTCAAATCCATGGCCCCAGCCACCTGGATGGACAATGGCATGGGTAGGTTCGGCTCCAATAACACTTGAGAAGTTTAACGTCATCCAATGAAAAGTCACTCACTTGATTGGCACCCCATTCATCAACTTGAACATTAATTTCTCTTCACCACTGATGCTCAGTGGTAGCAGTGTGTACAATCTACAAGAAGCACTACGGTAACTCACTCAGCTTCCTTTGACCTCCCAAACCTGTGACCTGTATGACCCGGAAGGACAACAGCAGCAGATGTATGGGGAAAAACACCACCTACAATTCCCCCTTCAGAAAATATTTTACATTTACTATGTTTAAAACCTTTGCATTTTTGTTATAAATAGTTAGTTTTATTTATTCTTCATTTTATTTTGTCTTCATTTCTTTTGTTAATAAATATGTTTTATTATTAAATCAAAATCTGTGATATTGTGTGTTTATGTTTCAGCACGATTGCCCTTTGTTGAAACTAAAACAAATCAAACTTTTATCTAACAGGACAAGTTTCAGTCTGGAATCTGACATGCTCAGTAATACCATCAACTGGCATCATAATATTGTGGAATAATTTATGATTCTCTCATTTTTGATCCAATATTCAGTTATTAAACTGTCAACTTAATTGGAGCTCAGCAAAGAATTGAATAATAAATGTCACTGTCAATTATTTATCGTAAGGCTCTGGACAGCAGCAGTAAGTGTATTGAAATGTGAGATCAAGAAAAATCCACTGGCACAACTATGACCATTCTAATGCAATACATGGAGAAATAATGTGCATTATAGTTTCTTCTGCTGGAATTTTAGGACATTCTCCACTGTGTTCTTTCCCAATTCAGGTTAGAATGCAGGAGAGAAATTATATTCGATAATTATGTGACAAAAATGAAAAAAGGAATAGCTGAAAGACAACAGGGGAATGAGAAAAAAAAGAAACAAATCAGAAAGTGAACAAGTGAAAAAGAGAAAATGGTAAGAGAAAAGGCAAACAAGGAATACAGGTTAAATTGAAGGGAGAAAATAGGAAGACAGAAAATTTTAAGGAATGGCAGGAATGAAAAATTGTGGGGATACTTAGAATCATTGAATGATGTTTACACAGAAGTGGTTTATTCAGATTATCACATCTGTGCTGGATTCTGAAAGAGTAATTCAGCTTGATCCATACTCTTGTCCATTCCCAGTAGTGTTGTATTTTTCCTCTTCAGCTGGTAATCCAATTCCCCTTTGAATGCTTAAGTCTTAACTCTGAACCTAACTATCTCGCCACACTCTGAAACAGAGCATTCTAGACCCTAACCGCTTACCTCATTTAAAAAAAATTCCTCGTCACCATTAGTTGTCTTGTCAATCATCTTAAATTGGTGCCCTTTGTTTCGCAACCCTGATGTCAGTGTGAACAACATCCTAATCCTCCAGTCCTTTCATGATTTTGAATGATTGTGTCCATGGTCACAACCTTCACTTCTCTAAGTAGGGCAATCACAGCTCTTCCAAACCATCCACATAAGTGAAATCTTTCATTTTTGTGACGAAAGTTGTAACTCTTTCTCATGACTTCCTTATAACTTTGCATCCTTCCTAAAGAACAGTGCCCACAATTCATCAGTTGAAGCCAAAGCAATGTTTTATAAAGATCTATCATATTTCCTTTGTTCTGGAACCAATGCCTAGATTTATAATACCCAGATTTCTGTTTGCCGTTTTAATCACTTTCTCAAGTTGCTCTACCACCCTCAACCATTATGTGCATACATCCCCAGATCCCTTTGTTCTTGCACAATCTGCCCCTACCATCTAGAATTGTGCCTTTTACTTTACTTCATGTTCTTCTCATATAAAATTACAAAGTTAAAAATCACACAACACCAGGTTATAGTCCAACAGGTTTAATTGGAAGCACACTAGCTTTTGGAGCGTCGCTCCGAAAGCTAGTGTGCTTCGAATTAAACCTGTTAGACTATTACCTGGTGTTGTGTGATTTTTAACTTTGTACACCCCAGTCCAACACCGGCATCTCCAAATCATGTATAAAATTACACCACTTCTCATTTGTCTACGTAAAATTCAAATGCTATATGACTTCCCATTCTAAAAACTTATCTAGATCCCTTGGAAATGTATCACTATTCACCTTACAGTCCACAATACTTCCAAGTTTAGTATTTCCTGTAAATTTTAAAAACTGTGCTCTGCACAGCTAAATCATTGACATACATCAAAAAAGCAGTGTTCCTTGAATTAACCCCCAGGAACCCCACTTGCTTCCATCTGCAAAGTAATTAGTCAACATGACTCTCTTTTTCCGGTCATTTGGTCAACTCTGTATCCGTGTTCCATTGTCCTTTTTATTGAACGTGCTTCAGCTTTAGTAACAAGCATATGGTGTGGCACATTATCAAATGCATTTTGGAAGTTCATACACATCACATCAATATGATTTCCCTCATCAACAAGTTAACTTACCTCATCAAAAACCTCAATCAAGCTAGTTAAACATGATCCATTTTTTAAAAACTATACTGACTTCTCTGAAATAATTTGTATTCATTCAGTTGACTGATCTGTTGACTCTCTTGTAGATCAAGATCTTACCTAATAGCCTTGAAGATGTTCATTGGCCTAGTTTCTGTTGCTGTCTGTGGCAGAAAGTTTCAAAGATTAAAGATCCTCAGGTTTTTTTTGTCAACTCCATCTTAAGTGAAAAACCCCTTATTTTGAAAATGTGCCCCCAAGTTCTATATTTGTCGATGGGAGGAAGTATCAGCTCAGCATTTGTCATTTTAAAGTCCCTGGGAATCTTGCATGATTCAATAAGATTAACCCTTATTCATTTAAACTCCAATAATTATAGGATAAACCTACCCACTTTCCACCATAAGACAACGCCTTCCTTTCAGGAATCAACTTAGTGCATCTTCCCTGAACTACATTCAATTCAAAGACATCCCTCCTTAAACAAATAGAGATTTTCAAAAAGGAATTGTGAAAGATTAAGGAGAAGTTCATGAATTGAAGAAGAGACACCAATAACAAGAGAAGAATGAAAGAAATAATTGAGAATTGAAACAGATAGCTTCAAGCAAAATATTTCAAAAGTCATGCTCATGAGCTAATTTTTACAATTTTGGAGAGAACACACTTGTAACTTATTAATTTTATTTTGGTGTTTATAGTTCATTCAGGGTCTATGGGCTTGCTTACTATTTCAGCATTTATTGCCCATCCCTTTTGGATGTGAGCTGCCTTCTTGAGATGCTGCAATCCAATTGAACATGGAAACACTCAGTTACACCTTCTTTCATCCTTTGGTGAGATGGAGGAAGGCTTCACTGGCAACGTTTCCCATCCTTGACCATTTTTAAGCAGTCTTTCAGATGTAAGTACATTCAGGAGCAAATTGATACATTTTACTTTTGTAGGTGTTTGCATTTTGCAAAAAGGATAATTTTTCAAACTCTTTCTTGGGTGTCAAACAATCAACCTACATCAAAGAATCAGCTGACTCACAGCAATTGGGAGATGTGAACAGGAGATTAAAATATTTCACTTTCCTCTGGAAGACTTCAGTTTCATTTTGATGGATGGTTCGATGTGTTATAGTGCAGATTGACAGACACTGATATCTACAGTAATTAAATGCAGTGTGCAGAGCAAGGATTACAGTATTGTACACGGAACATATTTGTTAGAACCTGCAGTACTGATTACTCCAATAGGTGGTAGTCTGCAGTGTTTTTTTTCGCCCCATGTTAAGCAATCACTCTATGACAAATGACAGCTGCTATTTTATAGTTTGAATATTACAGCTCTCAATGATACAATCTGTGCAGTGGATTCCCGCAAATCCAATACCATCTCTCCCCATAATGAAATTTCTAGCATCCAAAATAAGGCTATAAAAATGTTCTCAGCCTGCAAAACTTTTATTCGTGTTTTGTGTCTTTTAATATCTTGTTGAAGTTTTTACTCACTTGACTCAAGGTCTCCCAAAGGTCTGAACTTCTCAGTGACATTTGTACTGTGAGCTGTGACTCCATGAGCTTAACTTGGGTTTGATGTATACTTTATTTTGCAGGATACATCAGTTCTGCTAATGGGACATTTTTCTTTGGCAAGTAGCTTCCTGCTGAGAGGCTTTTCTTTAAATAATTTTGAAAAAAGGCCAAATTTCAAAAGCTGCTTTATGTTTTAATTTAATGGGTGAATGTACATATACTTATGTGTTTGTATTAAATTGACAAGGAGAGAGAAAGAGATTATATTCAGAGACAAAGCTATCAAAGGCTTGGGGCGGATAGCTGGTAGCTGTCACAGCTCAATCAAAGCTGTGAAGCCATTTCTAACACGGAATTATTTATTCACCCGAACATTACTTTGATCTTCAAAATTAAATATAAGTTGCAGTTGAAGTAAATTTACTATTTTTGCCTGTTTTTAATATACGTAAACATAAAAATAAACACTGGTAAGACTGCCCTTCCATAGAAATGACCGAATCTATTATGTGCCAGGGAACAGATGACTGTGAACCCCTGGACAGGTCATGAAAAATTGTTTTTACTATATTTGTTTATGACAGGTTGAGTAAACACTGAAAGCCATTAGCGTGTTTTCATTTCCAAATAGTCAAGGATTTATTTAGCTAAGAAATGCAGAGCTTGGAAGTTTTTAGGGCAGTTCAGAGTAAACTTGACTAGCATTAGAAGAAAATATACTTTACCTCTGAGAAAATAATACAGGATAGTTCAGGGAAAACACAATTACCTATGTAGAAAATTTAGTTTTGCAACTTCCAGACTAGGGGTGTATGTTTAGAATCTGCAGATTATTAAAAGCTGAGAAAATGTAACCATGTTTTTTTCAATATTGTGCAAGAAGACAATTCACAGAACAGACACAGGGCTAATGTAGTAGAACTTGTTTTGATATGGGAAGCAATTTCTCTGGATGTGAGGCTCTGTAATGGATCGTGTTGGAAAGTGGGTTGAAAATTTTTTTGGAAGAAAGGTGTAATTAACTCTATTCTATAAATATATTGTTCTTTTTTGTTTCATCTCCTGTTAAAACTTCTGTTCATTGTTAAAGAAATCTGCAGTTATTTCAATGAGTGACCAGCAAGTTAACTAAAATTTTTTAAAAATGCCAGATTTCATTCTGGGATCTGACTTGTCCAGTGGTACCATCAGCTGAGATCATAAGACCACCTTTAGGCTGCAGAGCAGCAACTCTTCTTGTTGGCACTGCTTTCCAAATCAGCACTTCCTCCTGAGTGACAGGCAGAAGCCCCACCCCTAGGTTATTAATGACCATAGAGCTACCCCACCTCCACCAACATCAGTCGTAATGCGTTCCCTCATTACCATTTTGCTGGTGGGGGTCTCAAAAGATTCTGCTCATTTTTTTTTATTAAGTAAGAAAACAATAACTTATTGGTTAATTTCATAATGCTATTGTTTATATGCTTAAAATCTTATTATGGACACTTAGAAGCATTGAATTTGAGAAAAAAAAGAGGATGCATTTTTTTTCAGTGATTTAACTGGTTCATCAAATTGCCACAGGAAAATACTCCTACAGGATTCTCCTATTATAAAATGGAGACATTAAAGGTGTTCATCAAAAATCATGATGTACAGCATAACGTGAATGAGAGGGGGAAGCATCTTTCAAGTGTAAGACTTTTTCCTCTAGTGCAGAGCCACATTAATTGTATGCAAGGTAATACAGGTCCTACCAGGAAGAATTATATTCACAAATACGTCTCTGGAGCAAGATGGAGTCAAGTAACAAATGCAATCATCCAGAAGATGTTGTGAAGCTGGGGTAATTCTGTATTATAGATGAACACAATGAAGTAGGTTTCACAAAGGAATTCCTTGTAAAGTAAAAAAAAGCGTCATTATCTTGAAGACTGGAGACGGGGACAGAAATGGTGAAGAGCTGGGGTTTTATTAAATAGTTTAACTGTCTTGTGAATGTATCACTCAGGAATTATGTCAGTTATTCAGAGCTGGTAATTCTTAATGCCCCCAATCGCTTTCAGCATATTAGGTGTGCTTAGCTCTGCAGATGCCCAAAAGACCCCAAGGACATATTTCCAACCAAACTATTTGATGCACAAGTAACATGGGAAATTGGACACAATATTAGTCATTGTCAAATCGGCAGTCAACAGTTTGAAAACAAGTGAAGGGAGTATGGAAGCAATTTATCCATTTAATTATTAGTACAATTGCTGCCTAATTTATTTTGTGATTCTATTGGCTTTTTCCAGCATAAGCATTGTTTCAAATAACGTGCATTTAATGAATCCCACAGGCTGCACATTCCACTTACAGCAGAGGTAGAGGTCAAGTGACTACAGCAGGCCAGCTAGTCAACTAAAATGCAATTGCATTTCTCCAAACATACCTCTCTGAAAAAAATGCACTATCATTTGCAGTTCCAAATTATGCAAATTACACAGTATAAATGGCCATGAAAAAAATTATTATTTACTACTGAACAATTTATTAACTCCAGTGCATTTGTACTATACAAATGCCTATCTCCAATAAGAGACAACCGCACATCCCCCCATGGCATTCAATACTATTACCACCAATGAATCCACTACTACCTATATCCTGGGAGTTACACCATTGACCTGAAATTCAACTGAACTAGCTATATACGTACAGCGGCTACAAGAGAAGCTAGGATTCCTCCAATAAGTAACTCAACTCCTGACTCTCCAAAGCCTGTCCACTATCTACAAGGCAACATTCAGGAGAATATTTCTCACTTTCTTGAATAAGTGCAGCTCCAACAACACTCTAGAAGCTGACATCATCCAGGACAAAGCAGCCCGCTTAATTGGCACTACATCCACAAGCATCCGCTCCCTCCACCAGCAAAGCACAGCAACAGCAGTGTATACTGTCTATGAGATGCATTCACCAAAGATCCTTCGACAGGTCCTTCCAAACCCACAACCGTTTCCACCTAGAAGGTAAGAGCAGCAGATCACCTGCAAGTTCCTCTCCAATCCACTCACCATTCCGACTTTCCAATATATTATTTTTTCTTCAATGTCGCTGGCTGAAAATCCTGGAATTCCCTCTGTGGGCGCATTTTGACTCCCCCTACATCATGTGGACTGCAGCAATTCAAGAAGGCAGCTCACCACCACCTTCTCAAGGGCAACGAGGGATGGGCAATAGATACTGGCCAACTAGTGACACCCACGAGTTAATAAAAAAAATCACAGCTTTTCCAAATATTGCCATGGGATCCATTAAATCAACTGTTGAATGTTTCATCCAAACATGGTTCCCTATTAATGCAGCACCTCTTCAAATATCTACAAAGCAGTAGTAAGACATTGAACCAACAAATTTCAGTCACTATTTGTTGATATAAGTATACATGATCAGATCATTGAGCTGAAATTTTCAGGAGTGATTTCACTACAAGTACCAGTTATGGATTAGCAACACTATTTACCACAGCAGCAGCTTCTGCCACAGGAATGACACACCCCAGAGAAAGAACATCAGCCTAGGATTGAGTTAGTACCAAAAGTTACAAATCCAAGTAACATTAAAAGACTTCTATGACTTAAAGACAATGTTTGGAATTTATGCACGGACTGTTGAAATTGAAGCCAACTTTGTTTTGAGTGCCAGCATTTATTGGCCCATAGTTGGTCTTGAGGTGGTGAGCTGCCTTCTTGAACCATACATCTTTGTGGTATAGATACATCCATATGCTATTAACTCAATAACACTGCAACTTGTATTGAGCTTCACTGGAGTATTGCAACAGAGGCCTGAGACAGAAATTGTAATAGTAAAAATGATAATATGGCAGTTTCTGTTTGTAAAAATGACCCCAAACTTCCACTTGTGTGCTACTCCAATATACCACTATGTCAGGTAGCACGGTAGCTCAGTGGTTAGCACTGCTGTCTAGCTCCTTGAAAGTGGAGTCGCAGGTAGATAGGATAGTGAAGAAGGCATTTGGTATGCTTTCCTTTATTGGTCAGAGTATTGAGTACAGGAGTTGGGAGGTCATGTTGTGGCTGTACAGGACATTGGTATGCCATTGTTGGAATATTGCATGCAATTCTGGTCTCAGTCCTATCGGAAAGATGTTGTGAAACTTGAAAGGGTTCAGAAAAGATTTACAAGGATGTTGCCAGGGTTGGAGGATTTGAGCTACAGGGAGAGGCTGGACAGGCTGAGGCTGTTTTCCCTGGAGTGTCGGAGGCTGGGGGGTGACCTTATAGAGGTTTACAAAATTATGACTGGCATGGATAGGATAAATAGACAGTCTTTTCCCTGGGGTCAGGAAGTTCAGAACTAGAGGGCATAGGTTTAGGGTGAGAGGGGAAAGATATAAAAGAGACCTAAGGGGCAACTTTTTCATGCAGATCGTGGTGCGTGTATGGAATGAGCTGCCAGAGGATGTGGTGGAGATTGGTACAATTACAACACTTAAAAGGCATATATGAATAGGAAAGATTTGGAGGGATATGGGCCAGGTGCTGGCAGGTGGGACTAGATTGGGTTGGGATATCTGGTCGGCATGGATGGGTTGGACCGAAGGGTCTGTTCTGGGCTGTATATCTCTATGATAGTGCCAGGGACCTGGGTTTGATTCCAGCCTTGGCTGACTTGTGGAGTTTGCATGTTCTCTGTGTGTCTGTATGGGTTTCTTCCCACAATCCAAGCATATGAAGGTTAGGTGAATTGGCCAGGCTAAATTGCCCATGCCGACCAGATATCCCAACCCAATCTAGTCCCACCTGCCAGCACCTGGCCCATATCCCTCCAAACCTTTCCTATTCATATATGCCTTTTAAGTGTTGTAATTGTACCAGTCTCCACCACATCCTCTGGTTAGATGTATTGTCAGGGGTAAATATAGGGTAGGAGAATGGGTGTGTTACTCTTTGGAGGGTTGGTGTGGACTTGTTGGGCCGAAGGGCCTGTTTCCAAACTGTAGGGATTCTATATTCCCTCAATGCAAGCTGGAGAATTTACACGTCATCTTCCACCTAGGTACCTTGCAACTCTCAGAATTTGACACTGAGTTTAACAATTTCAGAACTAGAACATTTTTTAATCCACCCCCACATCCCTAGACCTGTTAGGAAGGGTACACCCTGCATAGTCAACACATTTTGTTAGTACTGCTTCATCATTTATCTCCTTCTTGGCTTATCACCAATCCTTTAGTTTGCCTCTCCTTTTTGTCTTTCACTGTCTCAGCAACACCTCCATGTATTCTGCCCACTCCTCACCACTCTCACCCCCAAACCTCACTAACTCCTCATCAGCATAAATATCACCATTTCCCAGCTGCTTTCACTGTCAAATGGTCACTGGACTCCATTTATCTCTTTACAGATGCTGCCAGACCTGCTGTGTTTCTCTAGCATTTTCTACTTTTGTTTCAGATCTCCAATGTCTGTGGTTTTAATTTAACTTACAAAGTACCTCTGGCTGCAAAGCATTTTGGGATATTTGGAACATATGAGCAGTTTCCTAAATTATACTTGAAAGATTTTGTGGTTTGGTGGATAGAGTTCCTGTCCCCGTGCCAGACGTCCAGATTCAATTCCCACTCCAGGACTTAATGGCCAGGGAAGGATTTTTAATAACATTCCCAAACAAGTTCGCGAGAAAGTTATAAATCTCTTCAACATTTGTCAGTGGCAGTAGGAGAGATTACTATCATCTATATGATAGAAAGAGCTGGACCCTCTACCATCACTACTGTACCTTCAGGCTACAACATGCATGGAAAATGCTCAAAATGCTTGGCAGGTTGCTTTGGTTGGCCAGATAGCTGGTGTGGATCAGATTAGTGCCAATAGCACAGATTTTGATCCCTATTACAGATGGTGTGAACTCAGGACCTACCTCCTTACCCTACCCATGGTGAAAATTGTGGTGCTATGGATCAGACATGCCTTCAGGCAGAGAACTCATAAAGAAGAAATAAAACTTCCACATAACAATTTGAAAGTCAGATTTTATGAATACGATGGAATGGACTGTCTTTAAAAGAATTACTACAGCGAAAATAATTGGTTAACAAAGCAATGTTTATTGTATATATCTGTAGTCATATGAATAAGGGTGGACCTGGTTTGCTAATTTTTGCTCCAATGCAATCCAATATTAACCAATGTGATATATTCTAATTGATATTATGAAAACACAGCTACAGGGTGCAGACTGGAAGTTGAATATTCCAAGATGTTCCTCATTTAGCAAAAACTGGCAAAATGGAAAAGGAGGTATGCTGCGTTGATAATAAGTGATGGGATCAATACATTAGTAAGAGTTGATCTCAGATCAGCATACAATATGTGAAATCTGTCTGGATAGAAATAAGAAGTAACAAGGGGCAGCAAGTATTGGTTGGAGTTTTTTGTAGGCCACCAAACAGTAATTTTAGTATGGAGCATGGTATTAATCAGGATATTAGAAAAGAATGTAGCCTTGTATTTCAGCAATCATGAATAACTTTAATCCACATGTACACTGAGTAAGTCTAATGAACACTATTGCTATGAAAGTGAGTTTCTGGAGAATGATACGTATGATTTTATTCTTACAGAGCATGTTAAGGAACCAACAAGAATGGGCTATTCTGGATCTACTATCATGTAACAAAAAATAGCTAGTTAATCTTGATATAACAGAATCTTTGGGGATGAGTGACCATAATATATAGAATTTTACATTATTACAGAAAGTCAGTTCATTCAATTTTAAGCAGAATGGTTTCCATGACCATGGGTCAGAACCCCAAAGTACTGCGTACACTTATAATTTGAAATAGCAAATGTGCTTTTTTTAAAGAGAGGACACTTATGAAAAAAAAGTAGCTACAGATATATATTAAGTGGCTGTCTGAAGAGAGACACCCACAGAACCCGCACAACTCTGAATGAAATTTCAAACTACAGCCTTCTAAAGGAAAAAAGAGGTGAGTCAAAAAAGACTGAACTATAATCTTTGCTGACTATAAATATAGCAAGGGCTGACGACCTTTTGTAAAACAGCAAGCAACAATCAATGGATTATGACCCAAATGCAGACACATTTTCTATTTTTCACCTTGAAGAATACACAAGATTGGGTTAAAAAGCAATTTGAAACTCTACTGAAAGTATTAGCGAAACTGAACATTCTCGTGTTTGAGTGTTAACATGCAGTGAAGGTTATAGTCAAAGAATAATATTGATCTTGCCTAGCGCACATTCTGTGTGGTGTAACCTGTATGACTTACTCTGTACAAGTTCTTTTTCACCCTGTGATCTGTATGTCCTTGCTTACCATGATCTGCCTGTGCCTGCTCACATACAAAACTTCTCACTGTACATTCATACATGTGACAATAAATCAAATCAATGAATATCAATTATCCCCTTGTTACTCCTGTGTTGCAGATAAAAACTGGATCACCCTCAGTGCTTGAAATCATCTATCTTTACTGCCAAACAAAGGGAAAACAGGACAGCATATCCTTATCCTGAATTCTGGAATTCAATCATAGTTGGAAGGAATCAGAACTACAGAATCTCAACTAATCTGCAAAACTAAGGATCGTGAAACTCGCTGTTCAACGTGAATGTCAGCAGTGGCAGTACCCTCCAATGCACCAGCCACAATGTTCAACCATCTGCTCTTTGTCAACAATTCAGGGACTGATCGCTACATCTGTTTTTTAAACTTTTATCTTTTTGGCCTCATTTCTTATTTCTAATATGTGCATGTGAGTTGTGTTATTAATTCTTCCCATGTTTAATAATGAGTGAAATCGTTGTTAACTGAAAATAGTCTGCTTGACTTAGCTCCTTTAAAAACATTAGTAAAGTTTAATCTGGGAGAAAGGTATCCACAAGGAAAGAGATCTTTCATAAAAAACATTGTTGCAAACAACCAGGGTGGGAAAAGGGGTGATGGTAAGTGAAAAAAAGGGAACCCTATTGCTAATCCTAATTCTAACCACACCTGGTATACAGACTGCTGTTTTTGTTCCCATTACCTTGGGAAGAATATTATGAGTATTGAGGGAGTGCAGCAAAAGGTCAGGCATATTCTGGAATGGTGGGATCAGCCTATGAAAAGACATTGGAAAAACTAGGTCTGCATTCTCCTGTTTCGGAGAATGAAAGGGTGATTTCATTGAAACTTACAAAGCACTTTAAGGGACAATTAAATGGGTTCAGAGTCCTTGTGTACATTTAAGGTTGAGTTAGATAAATTTGTGATCAGTTGAGGAATCAAGGTTTATCGGGAAAATGAAGTAAAGTGGATATGAGGAATAGTAGATCAGCCGTGATCTTACTGAATTGTGGAGTAGGCTAATGGAGACAGTATGGCCTACTCCTGCTGCTAGTTTTTAACGGTGATATGGATTGTGATGAAATGTGAAACACATATTTTATTTGGAATTGGTTTTCAAAATAGGGGCAGCTGGTTGCAGGTCAGTTCTGCAAAGGCTATTTTTTTTCTAAAATGCATGTCAGAAAGGCTTTTGGCCTATGACATAAATACATTAGTTCCAAGAAAGCAAGTAATTGCAAAAAACTGCCAGAGAGAATCCTGTAATGTTAATGGATAGAAAAACTGTTGAGCTTATGATAGGTAAAGTAAACACATCAAGACAATTAGTTTGGTTTTAAATTCAGAGCAGAAGACTCGAAGTTTTAGTTCTGAAGAATCTAGAGTTCGGTTCAGAAAATAAAAGTTTCTCCTAGTATAACTGTCTTCTACATACATATTTTCATTAATTTATCTATTTTTATTTTATAATAAACTTATGTTTTGAACTCAAAGAACACCAGCAGCCTCATATAAAAATGTTTCAGTGACTAACCATTCCACTAACCAACTGCAAAAATTAAACATACAATCTAACAAGCCAGGTGTCATTCTGGGATCTGACCTGTCCAGTATCACCATCAGCTGAGATTAAGCAAGATAGATGGGTAGATGTCCTCTGTCAGTGTAGAACCAGGCAACACAATTTCATCATAAGGTTGGAAAACATTCAAGACCACGATGAGGTGAAAATTTTATACCTACAGGGTTGTGAATCTTTGGATATTTCAACCCCAGAGATCTGTGAAAGCTCAGCCATTAAGTACATTTAAATTTGACATATTTTTGAATACCAATGACATATGGAAATGTGGGGATATAATGGGAAAAAGGTACTGAAATGGATGATCAGCCTTTATCCTATCGAATGGCAGAGCATGCCAGACTGGTTAAATGGCCTATTCTGGTTGTTACTAACCGCAAATTTATCTTTAATTGCCATGACGGGTTAAAAAAGATAAGTGACTGACAGTAAAGTATACTGTCTGTTAAACAGGTCATTGGCTTTTCAAAATATTACTGCATAAACTAAGAGGTTAATCAGGTAAATCTATTATAATATTTAATCTATCTCAGATTAAGTTTAATAAAGAAAGATAATAAAAATAAAAAAGCTATTTTGGAATAAATTAGTTGAGAAGATTAAAAGTCCATTCATTCAAAAGGTTTCTAAAAGTTGCATCTTTAGAAATAAATTTAGAAGTAAATGCCACAACATTGATGCAATTTCAATCTCCTTTGTTAAATTGATGTAAGTTTTAAAATCATTTTCAGCCTTTAAGCAGTTTCTGCCCTGGCTCATTTCAGTGAAACAGATGTCAAGCAAGTCTTGTGAAGAGTGCTCAGTAAATTCATTACATTCCACAGTCTCAAACTAAACACATTTTGAAACTCGCTATCCTGACAAGTATTTGTGCAACTAAATTCACATTAGTTTTTACCACAAAGCAATTTTCTGACAAAAACTCTGAAGAGAAACTATGATTGTTTGTTAATTTGTAATGTCAGTTGACCTGGCAATAAAATACACAGATCTGGCTAGAATTAATCCAGCTGAATACAATTGATTGTCCATAAGATTTTCATAATTTAGAACTTATGTTGTTTAACAACGTTTTCTGATCTGCTGACACAAACTAAAACAGTATTTACAAGAATGAGGTGGTATTAATTTACAAAAAGATTAAAATTCATCCAAAAAAACAAACATACAGTGATATCAAAATCCACAGTCTGATTATTACTGAACCCCAGCCAAATTATTTTAAAGCCTGTCAGAGCAACAAATGGATAAGTGTTGAATCATTTCAAATAGTTCATGGCATTATTTGCCATGTGTGTTCTATTCATTCACTGAACTCGGCACCAGCTTTTAATACATCAAAGTTGTTTTGGAATGAGCAGAGAATATAACAAATCATTGCCAAGAGGAATGTTGAAGACATACCTGTGGTGTACTTCCTTGTGGTTTCCTATTATTGTTCCAAACTGCAAAAAAAGGAACAGTTCTAGCAACTTTAGTAGGCCTCCTTAACAATATCCTTTATTTTCTTTCTTCTGATATAATCAAGTGCGTTTTAACAGGAGGGCCCTTAGAAATGCCTCTCAGTGCATAATTTTGAGGGCAAGAGGAAAGAGTGCTAAAACAAGGATTTTTTTGTGTGTAATACTCCTTGCAGAATTCCCACACACAGATGTTACTGATTCTAAGGGATGGAAATTCCCAACTCCCCAAATGGATTCCGAGTCAGAAGATAGAAAAAGGCATTGGTTGCTATTAGATACGCATTCTAGACTACAAAAAGTGCGTGCAGTAATGAATCTGTGGCCTGGATTACAGGTTCCATGGTCATTAAATAATGACATGCCCAATCCCTCCCGGGCCATTAACCACAAAGTTATAGGGTTAAATAAACAGTCAGTAGCCAGAAACAGTGACCCCCCCCCCCCCAGGCAAACAAGGCAGTGGATTAGTCTGAGTCTTTTTTTAAAATTTCCAGCTGTTCTGTTCACCATAAATGTAATTATGTACACAATCATAAATAAACCAGACAATATAACACTCACTTACAGTTGGATCTTTACAGAACTGAACAGTATATAATTGCATTAATAAATGCTTTTAAAATCTATTTATTTACGTATTCTGACTGTAAAGAGAAAAAGAACGTTAAAAAAGGATAGAATGAGGGATTTGTAAAAGTAGGATTTGAAATAGTACAGTTTACTGGTTGCATTAACGTTGTACTCATTCATGCTGTTCTTAATCCATATAGGGTATATACCCATCCCAAAAGGTTAACCACAAAATAACCCAAATAATGATTTTTTCCCCAAAATCACAATAAATGAAGATGAGAAAATCAAAAAGCCAGATACAGAAAGAAGCTACAGACCTCCCACTAGAACATTCAGATATAAATTAAATTATCTCAGTGGTTCAGTACTACCTTTGAAGCCAACTTCATGCTTTGGTCATATGAACATCTTAATAGAGACATATAAGATAATCAAAGGATTAGATAGGGTGGACCGGGAGAGCCTTTTTCCAAGTATGGTGACGGTGAGCACAAGGGGGCATAGCTTTAAATTGATAGATATAGAACAGATGTCAGAGGTAGTTTCTTTACTCAGAGAGTAGTAAGGGTATGGAATGCTTTGTCTGCAACGGTAGTAGATTCGCCAACTTTAGGTACATTTAAGTCGTCATTGGACAAGCATATGGACATACATGGAATAGTGTAGGTTAGATGGGCTTCAGATTGGTATGACTGGTTGGCGCAACATTGAGGGCCAAAGGGCCTATACTGCGCTGTAATGCTCTATGTTCTATGTTGACTTGGCCTGAACAGTATCAAAAGGAGTTTACATTTTATTCTGGATACACGGTGGCAGCTAGATGGGTCATTTTACCATGTTTTATTTTTGAGGAGAAAGTGAGGTCTGCAGATACTGGAGATCAGAGCTGAAAATGTGTTGCTGGAAAAGCGCAGCAGGTCAGGCAGCATCCAGGGAACAGGAGAATCGACGTTTCAGGAAGGGCTTATGCCCGAAACGTCGATTCTCCTGTTCCCTGGATGCTGCCTGACCTGCTGCGCTTTTCCAGCAACACATTTTCAGCCATGTTTTATTTTTTGTGATTAACCTTGGTGACAGTTATTCGACAAGAGAAATACAGGGAGGAGTGGTTGTTAGAGACAGGAAGCATGCATGGGAAAACGGCAGTGAGAGAGAAACTGCAGAAGTTCCAAGGACGTGGGCAGCCTGTGAATTAAACGGAAGGATTTGTTACTAAAATGTTTTTCTCCCATTTCCCTTTCATCAGCTCATTAAACTGACAGACTAACCAGGGCAGGAAGGCCTGCAACAGAAACCCCAATCGGGGTCCTACAGGAATGGGATGGATTACAGTTGCTGTGGGAGAGTCTGAAAGCCTGAAAAGAAGAAAGAAAGAAGAAAGATTAGAGCTCAGCTCTGATGGAGTTGGAATGTGAAAGCTTGGCAATGGTTGGCAAAGATCAAGTCTGATAGGAATATTGCAATCCTCTAGCTAGCTCCACCAGAACAGAATATACATGTTTCTTTAAAAAAAAAGTTCATCTTTCTACCCACTATATATTGCTTCATTCTCCATCATAAAGATTGGACATTTTCATAACCACTTTAAAATATTCTCCGTTTGCTTGATTTGATGAAAGAGCCCAGAAAAACCTGGGCATCATTAGCAATCATCACAATTTCACTATAATTATTCAAATAATTATTTTAAAAATTGCAGTTAAAGCTAGCCAACAGTGTTTCAAATCCTTTCCTGTAACTATTCACCCATTGATAATACCCTTTGAAGGAAAAGTAATTAAGGAATATAGCAATGATCAATGTTGTATCTGGCCTTTTCTCTGATGTTTCTGAAAAGAAATTGCTGGTTTTAAAGGCCTGCCCATAGTAATCCTTGCCAGTGGTAATTCTGTAGCAGCAGCTTTCAAGCATGCTACAAAATCATTTCTCCCACCAGCTGAACCTAAGAGCAGCAAATCACTCAGCAAGCAAACTAGATCTTGCTCAGAGTGAAATCTAGGCAAGGGGTTTAATGAGTGAATGGATGAATAGTGAGATTAAACATCAATTCTGCCATGATGTGGACTACAGATTTCAGCAGCAATGTGGAAAAGCAGTTGGAAACTAAATAAATGAGGTGTGTGTCAATAATACTTATATTCCTTCATGCTTTGAAGTAAACAATACAAAAACTTGAGAGTCACTGAATTTTGCAGTGTAATTATGAAATATGTTTCTGGGGAAGCTAACATTATTGATATTTTCATTCAAATGTCATTACTGCAACATGGCTTTGATATTGAATCATGTCACTTGCAACAACTGAGCTATTGAATCATGAGAAACCTGATGAATAAATCCACATGCAATCCCTCCCTACCTCTCCTAAAGAATTCAAGTCATTGAGACAGATCACCATGAACACTGATGGATGTTGAACATTCTCTTTATGTGTGACCATAAGCAACGAGGGCTGCCAGGCTTTTCACCAGTAGACAAATACCACAACTGGGCCACATGTTTTTACAACAGAACATCCAAACATTTCTCGCAGAGGTAACCTGATAGCAAATTCCAGAGCTAGAACCCTGTCTTAATGCTTTTACTTTCATCCATTAGTATCTGCAGTGTTTCCTTCTTGAGATTGCTTAATTTAGTACACACCAGGGATGGGGCTGAGATTGGTCTGTATAGTTCTGTATCACAATAGTGTATTTACTCATTGATTCACTGACAGCCCCTCCAGCATTATTTTCATATTCTTACAGAGATAAAGCTGATAAAGGTGCATAAGATATTAAATAGAATGAATATCTATAATTTCCAGATGTTCCAAAATGCTTCATTGCCAAATAATTATTTTGAAATGTAATCATTGTCATAATGGAGTGAGGCTTTGACTTGGTAGTCATGACAAGAGGTTGGGTTTTTGGATTGTTAGAGAGGAAGGATGATTACATAAATCTACTTCCACCTCCTGTGGTGGCAGTGTCCCCACACAAGAGCAGCATACACAGATTTCCAGACATACCATTGGGATCTGGTATACAGTACTCACAATTAAACGTCTTCAAGTTATTAACAAGCCTATGGTCAGCTTGTTCAGGAGACAAATTGGGATATACACATCAATAGAACCATATTATAACATTGGTGGTTTAAATTTCTTCGGTGTTCATTTAAGGAGGTTTCTCAATACTGAACATGTTATATAAGTAGAAGCTTTAGTTATTGGTAGAACCGACTAGATCTGTATCCAAAATGTTAATCTGTGTTTTCTTCTGGGGTGGTTTGTTGACCTACTGTCTATTTGTAATACATTAGCCCTGACTCCTTTGGCTCAGGTTGTGTTTCCAACTTGTGGACAAATGGCAGCCTCAGCAATGGAGTCCCTCCTGCTTAAACTGGAATCACTGTCACCTGAGTCCCATCTCCTTCTGCATCCCCAGATATTAATTCGGCAGTGAACAGGGCATCTGAGCAATCAAGTATTTTACGTCACAAAATTATGATGCATCTGCAATTCAACTTCAGCTTGGGACTGAGATTTAGAAACTATTGTGCAATAGATGAGGGAGCAAATTATTGCAGATGTTGGAATCTGTAGTGAAAACAAAAAAATGCTGGAAATCACAGTGGATCAGGCAGCTTCCAATACCCTTCTACACCTTGTCGAACCAGTCCTCACCCTTAATAACATTTCCTTCAACTCTTCTCATTTCCTCCAAATCCAGGGAGTGGCCATGGGCACTCCGATGGGTCCAAGCTATGCCTGTCTCTTTGTCAGCTACGTCGAACAGTCCCTCTTCAGTACCTACACAGGCACTGTGTCCCAACTCTTCTGCCATTATAGCGTTGACTGCATCAGTGCAGCATCGCGCACCCAGGCTGAACTGGAGCAGTTCATCGACTCTGCCAACAAATTCCATCCCACCCTTAAATTCAATGGTCTATCTTAGGCACCTCCCTCCCCTCTCTTGACCTCTCCCCCCATTTCTATTTCTGGCAACAATCTACAAATGGACATCTGCTATAAGCACACAGGCTCCCATAACTACCTAGACTACACCTCCTCCTACACAGTATCCTGCAAGAACTAAGTCTGTTTTCCAAATTCCTCCATCTCCGTTGCTTCTGCTTCAACGAGGACACATTCCACTGCCAAGCATCCCAGATTTCCACCTATTTTGAAAACTGTGCTTTCCCCCCCTCTGTCATCTAGACAGCTCTCCACTGCACCTCCTCCATTCCCTGCTCCACTGCTCGATGGGTAGCATGGTGGCACAATGGTTAACATTGCTGCCTCACAGCTCCAGGGACCCGGGTTCAATTCCAGCCTTGGGCGACTCACTGTGTGGAGTTTGCACATTCTCCCCGTGTCTGCGTGGGTTTCCTCCGGGTGCTCCGGTTTCCTCCCACAGTCCAAAGATCAGGTGAATTGGCCATGCTAAATTGCTCATAGTGTTCGGTGTATTAGGCAGAGGGAAATGGGTTTGGGTGGGTTACTCTTCAGAGGATCGGTGTGGGCTTGTTGGGCCAAAGGGCCTGTTTCCACACTGTAGGGAACCTAATCTAAACACCGCCCCCCTAAAACCTAATAAAGACAGGGTCCCTCTTGTCCTCACCTACCACCCAACCAGTCTCCGCATCCAATGGATCACCCTTATACGCTTCTGCCAACTCCAACTAGCAGAAGTTAGTTGGACCATTTTCACTTTCCCACCCCCTCTGCCTTCCGCAAGGTCTGTTCCATTTGTCACTCCTTGGTTCATGCCATTGTCTCCACTGAACTCCCAGGTACCTTCCCCTGCAACCATAAAAGATACAAAACCTGCCAGTTACCACACCTCCATCCAGGGCCCTAAAGAGTCCTTTCCGGTGAGTCACCTGCCTCTCTTCCAACCTAGTTTATCTGGTACTCCTGATGTGGTCTTCTCTATATCGGTGAGACCAAACATAAACTAAGGGCATATTTCACCGAGCATCTCAGCCAGGTCCATAAGGGCAAGATTCACCTCCCAGTCACCGCCTATTTTAATTCCCTTTCCAACTCCCTTTCTGACATGACCATCCTCAGCCACCTCCACTGCCACAGTGAATCAGACTGCAAATTGGAGGAACAACACCTCATCTTCGACCTGGGCAGCCTACAGCCCGGAGGAGTCAACATCAAGTTCTCCAATTTCAAATGACCTCCCTTCCCATTCACCAAAACTCCCTTCCCAGCCCCTCCCCCTTCTTTCCATTCTACTTGCTGACCCTTCCTTCCAGCCACCAGCCAGATTCATTCCTCCCATCGACCAACCAGCTCATACCCTCTAATTGTGTTCACTTATCACTATCTCACCACTCCACCCCTCTCCCCACCCAACTACCTCATTCCTCCCCCCTACCTTTATCTGAAGTAACCTTCACCCCCATCCCCATCCTGAAAAACGGTTATACCCAAAACATTGACTTCTCCACCTCCTGATGTAGACTGGTTTGCTGCGTTTTTTCAGCGTCCTGCTTTTCTTCCATGGAGAGAAAGCAAGCTAATGTTTTGAGTCTAGATGATTCCTCTTCAGAGCTCTGATGAAGAGCCATAGAGTCATGGAGATGTACAGCATGGAAACAAACCCTTCAGTCCAAGTCGTCCATGCGGACCAGATATCATAACCTAATCTAATCCAATTTGACAGTACATGGCCGATATCCCTCTCAACCCTTCCTATTCATATACCAATCCAAATGCTTTTAAAATGTTGTAATTGTACCAGTCTCTACCACTTCCTTTGACAGCTCATTCCAAACACGCACCACCCTCTGTATGAAAAAGTTTCCCCTTAGGTCCTGTTTATATCATTCCCCTCTCAACCTAAACCTGTGCCCTCTAGTTCTGGACTCCCCTATCTTGGGGAAAAGACCTTGTCTATTTATCCTACCCATGCCCCTCATGATTTTATAAACCTGTATAAAGGTCACCCTCTCAGCCTCCAATGCTCCAGGGAAAACAGCCCCACGCTATTCAGCCTCTTCCTGTAGCTTAAATCCTCCAACCCTGGCAACATCCTTGTAAATCTTTTCTGAACACTTTCATGTTTCACAACATCCTTCTGATAGGAAGGAGACCAGAATTGTATGCAATATTCCAATCTAGACTTGAAATGTTAGCTTTCTTCCTGATCCCTTGTGATCTCCAGCATTTTTTTGTTTCCAATGCAATAAGTGAAATCAAAATCTCAGTGAGCAGAGATCAGAGCTGGCTTTATACTTTGTGTTGACATCCAATGGGATATCCCCACTTTCCACACACATGGTAAGGCTAACTATTCTGCCACCTTGTAGTAATCATCCGGTTCAGTCACATTATGACACACTCTGGGGCAGGTGGGTCTTTGCCTGCATCTACTGGCCCAGAGGTAAGGGCATCACCAGTGCACCACAAGAGCCCTCACTACTGTCTTGCATAATGACAATTACGAGCACGGACAAATATCCATATCACAGGCTGTTGATCAGCCTGCAAGTTGTTCCTCTACGATATTCTCCAAGTGAATTTATGTGATGATATAAAAACAACCGTTTTAGTGTGGGGAAATATGGCAGCCAGTTTGCAAGATTGATAAACAGTTCCATTTAATGATGTTCTTTGAGATACGCTAGTGCCCTTGTTGTTCTACAATGTGAGATCCTTACCTGAGGGGACAGTTCTGATCTTGGTTCAATTCTATGACATTATGACTCTAATGACTTATCAAAAGATGCCACTTTCAAACTGTCACTCCCCCTCAGTGCTGCATTGAAAATGCAGCCAAGATTATAGTTACTGAAGTGGGGCAAAATGATAAAAATTTGTCCTAATTAATTTGCAGAGCTCAGGATGTTATTTTTCAGCTCTCTTTTGAATATAAGCAAAGAGCTTGTCACACAAGGGGGATTATGTCCTTTCCAGCATCTGGTCTCTTTTCAGAATTTTGTACAAGACAGTGACCTGAAAGGGTTAACTCGGGGAAGTTCGGAACAGCTTCACGCACTGATATGTAAATGACTGAGAGAAGCAAGTCAGTCCCAGTTTGTTTTTGCAAACAACAAATGCTGGAGATCACAGCAGGTCAGACAGTATCCATGGAGAGAGAGCAAGCTGACGTTTCGAGTCTAGATGACTCCATCCAAGCTGAAGTGAAGTGCGGAGGGGATAACATTTATGCTATAGTTTGGGAGGCGGGTGGTGGGGTGGTTTGGTTGTAGGATGCTGATGGAGAAAAGATATTGATAGTTCAGATTAAGTGATCAGAATGTGAGAGTGGTAGAACAATGCTGTGCCTCCTGCCAGACTTGAAAGGACAGTAAGTGGAATGGGGGGAGGGGAGGACACAATAACAAGCTAAAAGAAAGAGAAGAAATGGGAATTGGTTCACAATTTAAAGGTGTTGAACTCAACATTAAGTCCAGAAGGCTGTAAAATGCTTAGTCTGAAGATTTGGAGGTACTGGCGTTGGACTGGAGTGGACAAAGTTAAAAATCACACAACATCAGGTTAAAATCCAACAGGTTTATTTGGAAGCTAGTTCTATAGCCTGTTGTTGTGTGATTTTTATGTCAGAAGATGAGATGTTGTTCTTCCATTTTGTGCTGTGATTCCCTGGAACACTGCAGCATCCCGAGGATAGACACGTGAGCATGCAAGCAGGATGCTGTGTTAAAATGACCAGCTATGAGAACATTGGGGTCATGCTTGCACACAGGTCGGAGGTGTTCTGTAAAGCGGTCAGCCAGTCTGCGTTTGGTTTCTCCAATATCTAATTGAAACGTACAGAATACTGAATGGCTTGGATAACATAAATGTTGGGAAGATGTTTTCATTGGTAGGAAAGACTACGACCTGAGGGCACAGCCTTAGAGTAAAGGGAAGACCTTTTAGATTGGCGATAAGAAGAAACGCCTTCAGTCAGAGTCAATGAATCTATGGAATACATTGCCACAGAAGGCTGTGGGGGCCAGGTCATTGAATGTATTTAAGACTGAGATTGATAGATTCTTGAGTATTAAGGGAATTAAGGGAGAAAGTGGGAGAATGGGTTGAGAAACTTATCAGCTGTGATTGAATGCTGGAGTAGACTCAATGGGCTGAATGGCCTAATTTCTGTAAGTAGGCCACATTGGGTGCAGTGAATATAATACACAAGACTGGATGAGATACAGGTGAAATGCTGCTTCACCTGGAAAGTTTGTTTAGGCCCTTGGACAGTGAGCAGGGAGGAGGTGAAGGGGCAGGTGTTGTACCTTCTGCAGTTACATGGGAAGGTCCCATGGGGAGGCGGGGTGATGTTGGTAGTTGTGGAGTGGACTAGGGTATCCTGGAGGGAATGATCCCTGTGAAATGCAGACAGGGGGAGTGAGGGGAAGATGTGTTTGGTGGTGGCATTCTGCTGGAGTTATCTGAAATATCGGAAAATGATTCTTTGAATGCGGAGGCTGTTAAGACATAAACTGGGTGACCACTTTATGGAACATCTCTGGTCTGTGTGTCGCAGGACCCCGACCTTCCCATAGCCGGTCATTTTAACACAGTGTCTGCTGACATGCTCATTTATCTGTCCTCAGCCTGCTGCAGAATCGATAAGTGTGGTGCTGGGAAAGCACTGTAGGTCAGGCAGCATCCGAGGAACAGGAGAGCCGGTGTTTCGGGCATCAGGAATATGGGGGGATGATGAGGGCTGAGAGATAAATAGGAGGGTGGGGTGGGGAATGGGGGTGCTAGGTAGCTGGGAAGGCGATAGGTAGATGGAGGTGGGCGGTAATGGTGGTAGGTCAGAGCGGAGGGTGGAGCAGATAGATAGAAAGGAAGATGGACAGGCAGGACAGTTCAAGAGGGTGGTGGCGAGTTGGAGGGTTGAAACTTGGATGAGATGGGAGGAGGGGAGATGAGCAAACTGGTGAAGTCGATGTTGATGCCGTGTGGTTGGAGGCTCCCAAAGCGGAAGATGAAGCGTTCTTCATTCAGGCGTCGGGTGGCTTGGATTTGGCTGTGGAGGAGGCCCAGGACTTGCATGTCCTTGATGGAGTAGAAGGGGGAGTTGAAGTGATTGGCCACAAAGTAGTGGGGTTGTTTGGTGCATGTGTACCAGAGATATTCTCTGAACCATTCTGCGAGTTGACGTCTTGTCTCCCCAGTGTAGAGGAGACCACATCGAGAGCAATGGACACAGTAGATGAGGTGTTTCAATGTGCAGGAAAATCTCTGTTGATGTAAAAGGATCCTTTGGGACCTTGGATGGAGGTGATGGGGGAGGTGTGGGCACAAGTTTTACACTGCCTGCAGCGTCAAGGGAAGATGCCAGGAGTGGAGGGTGGGTTGATGGGGCCAGGAACCTAACGAGGGAGAATGCCTCACCTTCAACCTTGGGACCCTCAACAACACAGTATCAAAGTCAATTTCACCAGTTTCCTCAATTCTCCTCCTCCCACCTCATCCCAGATCCAACCCTCCAACTTGGCAATGCCTTCTTGAACTGCCCCACTTGTCCATCTTGCTTCCAATATATCCGCTCCACCCTCCACTCCGAGCTATCACCATCATCCCCCACCTACATCCACCTATCACCTTCTCAGCTACCTGTCCCCCCCCCATGCCCATCCCCACCCTTCTATTTATCTCTCAGCCCCCTTCCCCCTGCCCCCAACATTCCTGATGAAGACCTTCCGCTTGAAACGTCGATTCTCCTGCTTCTCGGATGCTGCCTGACCTGCTGTGCTTTTCCAGTGCCTCACTTTTCAACTCGGGTCTCCATTGTATGCAGCCTTCACTTTCTTCTCGGCTTGCTGCAGTATTTCAGTGAATCACTGCACAATCTAGAGGAACAACATCTCATCTTCAGACTCGGCACTTTACAGCCTTCTGGTCTTAATATTGATTTCAACACCTTCTCATTGTGAACGAACTCCCATTTCTTCCCTTTCTTTTTGATTGTTATCATGTCCTCCCCCCCCCCCCCCCCATTCCCAGTTACTGTCCTTCCAGGAGCCATTCTCACCATTCTCACATTCTGATCACTTAATGTGAACTATCAACATCTTTTCTCCATCAGCATCCTACACCCCAACCACCCCATCAACCCCCTCCCAAACTATAGCATAAATGCCGTCCCCTCCACGCTTCAACTCAGATGAAGAGTCATCTAAACTCGAAACGTTAGCTTACTCTTTCTCCATGGATGCTGTGCTCTCCAGCTTTTGTTGCTTTCAGTACAGATTCCAGCATCCACCGTAATTTGTTCCACAGACAAGTAGGAAAGACCTTGTTATTAGCTTTCAGGAAATAGCAATGTCTCTTTCCTAATGTTAATATAGTTGACCAGTCTTATGCTAATGTAAACTGTTATTAGATTCCCTACGTATCATATGCTTTGTAATCTTGTACCTGAAGTATTTACAGTAGAGTTTTAATGACCACTGCTTGTAGTCATAGAGCTGTGGGTTAGGCCAAGGGTTTTACCAATCCATGAGCATACATGACACACTCTGCAACTGTTCATAACTGAACTTTTCTTCAGACTCTATGTTGCCATATGTTATCAGTTGACATAATGAGAATGGCCTTATACCTGAAACAAAAATGGCAGTGGACATATATACCTGATAAAGGAGCAGCGCTCCAAAAGCTAGTGCTTCCAAATAAACTTTTTGGACTATAACCTGGTGTTACATGATTTTTAGCTTTGCCCACCCTAGTCCAACACCAGCACCTCCACATCATATCTATCAGGAAAGTGGACTGATAGTTGATGCACTCCCACTTCCTCCTTATCTGTTCCTGCCAGTCAGAAGCTTTGCAAATTAATCGGATAAATCTCCTAATCTTCTCATGGAACACTTTTCACAGATTGCCCTTAATACAATAGGTTGGACTGCTTTATTTAAGCTGAAGGGGAGGTGATGGTCAAATGTGGAAAACCCAAGTAATGTTCTGGGGGCGTATGCATGCATCTCGCCAGAGCATATAATGGAACTGGGAGTCTAATAATGACCAAAAATCCATTGTTGGAAAAACCAGTCTGGTTCATGAATGCCCTTTAAGCCTTTCTTAACTGGTCTGGTCTATGTGTGACTCTAGACTCACAGCATCATGATTGACTTTTAACTGCCCCCTGGCAATTAGGGATGAGCAATAAGTGCTGACCCAGCCAGTGACACCTACATCCCATTAATGAAACTTAAAAAATAGCCCCTAATACTTGTTCTGCTCTTTTAAATTACTTGTAAACTCGACTCTTTATCTAAGTTTCACAATAAAAATGAGTCAGATCCCTTGGTACTTTCAGATCCAGGATTTGCTTTACTTATGGATTAGCAGCTGGGATCTGACCTTTGCACAATGTCATTAAATGCACTCACATCCAAGTCCAGATGTATTTAATTAACAACAGCATTGCATTTCAAATAACAGAAAAATGCCTGAAATATATTTATGATTATGAAGCAAAAAACAAAAAAAAGTTATTTCCATCAAATTAGAACATTCCCCTGATGGATATGGTGAGTAATATCACAAAAAGACAATTCCAATTTTCATTAACTGATTCCACATGTATGCTGATTACACTCTGCTGATCCTCCACTGTCTCTGCTTTATCACACTGCTTGTCCCAGATGATACTGTGGTCTTCCAAATAAACATGAGGAAACAAAGAGTGGTTGTCTTCAGAGTCATAGAGTCATAGAGATGTACAGCACGGAAACAGACCCTTCGATCCAACTCGTCCATGCAGACCAGATAATCCCAACCTAATCTAGTCCCACTTGCCAGCACTTAGCCCATATCCCTCTCACATACCCATCCTGATGTCTTTTAAAAGTTGCAATTGTACCAGCCTCCAATACATCCTCTGGCAGCTCATTCCATACATGCCCCACCTTCTGCATGAAAAAGTTGCCTCTTACATCCCTTTTATATATTTCCCCTCTCACCCTAAACCTATGCCCTCTAGTTCTGGGCTCCCCCACCCCAGGGAAATGATTTTGTCTATTTATTCTATCCATGCCCCTCTTGATTTTATAAACCTTCGACACTCCAGGGGAAACAGCCCTAGCCTATTCAGCTTCTCCCTATAGTTCGAATCCTCCAACCCTGGCAACATCCTCGTAAATCTTTTCTGAACCCTTTCAAGTCTCACAATATCCTTCCGATGGAAGGAGACTAGAATTACAAGCAGTATTCCAAAAGTGGTCTAACCAATGTCCTGTACAGCTGCAACATGACCTCCCAACTCCTATGCTCAATCCTCTGACCAATAAAGGAAAGCATATCAAATGCCTTCTTCACTATCCTATCTACCCATGACTCTACTTTCAAGGAGCTATGAACCTGCACTCCAAGATCTCTTTGTTCAATAACACTCTCTAGGACCTTACCAGTAAATGTATAAGTCCTGCTAAGATTTGCTTTCCCAATTTGCAGCACCTCACATTTACCTAAATTAAACTCCATCTGTGCTCCTCAGCCCGTTGACCCATGTGACCAAGATCTTGTTGTAATCTGAGGTAACCTTCTTCGCTGTCCACTACACCTCCAATTTTGGTGTCATCTGCAAACTTACAGAGTTCTGAAGAAGGGTCACTGGACCCAAAACATAAACATTATTTTCTCTTCACAGCTGCTACCAGCCCTACTGAGTTTCTTCAGCAATTTCTGTTTGCGTTTGTCTTATCTACACGATATCACTTTGGACTTTAATGAACCAATAAAAACAATGTTGTGACCCATGGTGTGATGGCAAAGGTGGGCTCTCCGGCAACACAGTGAGGAACAGTAATCAGCACAAATTCTAAGTGATGCCAACTAAGAGAAATCAGATTTCAGGGATAAAAATCATGTTGATGACCCAAAAGACTTCAAGACAATTAGATACAACAGTTAATATGATTACTCACAACACCAAGCCCCACAAACCCCATGGGTGGCACAGTGGCTCAGTGGTTAGCACTGCTGCCTCACTGTGCCAGGGACCTAGGTTTGCTTCCAGCTTTGGGCAAATGACTGTGTGGAGTTTGCACGTTCTCCCCGTGTCTGCGTGGGTTTCCTCCGGGTGCTCCGGTTTCCTCCCACAATCCAAAGATGCGCAGGTCAGGTGAATTGGCCATGCTAAATTGCCCATAGTGTAAGGTGCATTAGTCAGAGGGAAATGAGTCTGGATGGGTTACTCTTCAGAGGGTCAGTGTGGACTGGCTGGGCCGAAGGGCCCATTTCCACAGTATCGGGAATCTAATCTAATCCAGAAATACTAAACGCAGAGAATACAGAAAAATTTTCAGACCTGATAAAAATTATTATAATCACAGCTCGTGTTGTTATTGAGCAAGTCAAATCCCAGACTGGGTTTAGTTCATATTTTGCTTTCTATTGGTTTAACAAGGTGGACTCTTACTGAGACAGAAGCATGAAACATTGTCGATTTTGTTTTAACGATAAGACAGACGTTTATAAAGCAAAATAAATTAAGATAAAACAGAAAAAAAACGATTTGCTCATAACACAAATTTAAACTGTTTAAACAGATGGTAAAAGTCTAATCCTATTAATCCCAAAACTTTCCTTTCCAGGTTTAAAAATATCCCTTGCACAGCACTCAGCAGCAACTCTTGTACAGTACTCACACCAGAATCACCTCTTTAACACTTCAATACATTTAAGGTAACTGTGGTTGTAATTCCTGGATTGGGACCTCTGGCAGCTTATTCCTGTAGTTTAAACAAACTCAGCTTCATGTCCTCTTCAAGTTCCAAACTTCCAGTCTGGGACCACCACAAACTCTTTACTTCTCAGGATACTGCTCTATATTTGCATTTTCATGAAAGGACTTCAGAGATCTGCCCAGCACAAAGCAAATTTGAAATTGCTTCCTCTAAGCTATGGATGTTTCCCCTAATTTTAAAAATGTACATTTACCCTAAGATTAAAACATTCTTGAGGTGTAATTGCCTACCTTGCTGGTTAGTAAAATCCTAACACAAACAAAAGGCCATTAGACTGACAAAGTCATCTTGGAAATGTTTTAATATAAATTACCATGGCAATAGAAATACTTAAAATAAATTATTAACTTCAAACACAGAAACATGTCGGTTATGAATTCAAAATTCAAAAGCCAAATTTTAAATAGATAAAATAGGTATTGATATTAAAAATATATGTAAATCAGACAATTTGTATCATATAATACACAGGAATAAGAGAATTCTGCAACTCAAGGCAGAGGTATAGATTTAACCACAAGTTAATGGCTTTGGTTCTGATCCTAAATCCAAGTTAAGACAATGAGCTCACTAGGCATTTATGATCACATTAATCAAAGTAAAAATTCCCTTCTCCAAGAGGAGAAGCTTTAAATGTCACAGTTCTTCAGGCTGAAAGAGCAGCATTTTTTAAAAAAAGTTGCAATTCAAATCAGGTGTCACTGCCACTGCAGGAGAGACCATGAGGCAAGGCTAAAGTCCTGAAATAGAGAGCCAGGAGAGGAAACACTTGCATTCTGGCAGTGGCCAGCATGGAAATGGGTAAACAAGACAATATTCCCCACAAGGTCGTAACCCCATTTAACTTTTCCTCAGCCTCTCAAATGTACATCGCCTTGTCTGAGGATGGCCAGCGCTGATACCCCAGGCTTACCCAAAATCCAGCCTCCATTAGCTAGCTATCTTCAGGAACTGATTGTGATCCGACCTTTCTCGATGTATTCACCTGGTGCTGCTAACACTACAGAGTTGCCAGTCCATCAGTTTGGGAGGCAGGTCTCTAATATGGGACATTCCCCTGTGTAAGGATCAATAGTCACTTCTCCAGACAGTTAATGCTCCATGGAGTGTTTCATGTTTGCAGGACAGCTAGTACAAGCTAGGATGAGATTCTGCTGATACATCTTATTGTAGGACATGGAGAAACCTATCCCAAAGGCACAGCAATGCAGAAAAAGACGAAGGATTCAATACGGTGAAGAGAAGCAGCTTCTATCACTGTATAGGGCCAGGAGAACTATTTTGTGGTAACAGTCAAACAGCATACTTGTAAAAGTTGTGTTCTATTCTGAAAGGCAAGGAAAAAGATTGACAGCACTTTCCCAGATTTAAGGAACAATGGTAACTGAGATGGGGCTTGCCTGTAGAAGTCTGTTCTGCATTACTCCATCTGAGTGGAACAATGACCAAAAGACACTGTTAGATTCATTCTGGTTGACAGAAAGAAGTGAGGCTGCCTGAATCTGGAAGTATTTCGAGACTTATCTTATCGCATCACACATTGGCCAGAAGCATGATGCAAAATAAACCAGACTATGCTGCATATTTTGATTGATTAATCAGTTAATGTAAAATAACATTTTCTTTAAATTGGTGTATTAGTTGCCTATTAAGTGATGTTTGATCCATGTTAATTTTAGATTGTCACATTAAAGTCTTAAAACATAAATTTTGAACTGCCATTCATTCCATTATGACTGTTTTTGTTGTTATTGGCCAACAGAAAATAGTAACAATACAGCTGTCAAGGTTTTCTCAGAATTGCCAGGTGCTTTTGTCAAAAACGGGTTGCACAACCTCAATAGATGTCCTGCATCCTGCAAATATGTTGGGTTCTTGGGAAGCTATAATGTCTTCATTATACCGAGACAGTTTCAAGCCCATTTTTATCACCCCACACTATCCACAAGGCTACATCACTTTTATTAGGCATCGTTGCATCACTGGGAGGCCTGCGTATGCATTTATCCATGCATCTGGTATTACTATTACTAGCAGACAGATTTAAAATAGACATGAGGGGCAACTTTTTTACATAGAGTGTGATTAGTGTGTGGAATGACTTTCAAGAGAAAGTGGTGGATGTGGGTACAATTAGGACATTTAAAAGTCATTTGGATACGTACACCAATAAGAAATGTTTGGAGGGATATGGGCCAAATGCAGGCAGGTGGGACTAGTTTAGTTTGGGGATTATGGTCGGCATGGTCTGGTTGGATGGAAGGACCTATTTCCATGCTGTTTTACCCTGACTCTACTAAAAAAAACAAAAGAACTGCAGATGCTGTGAAATAGAAACAAAAACAGAAGTTGCTGAAAAAAGCTTAGCAGGTCTGGCAGCATCTGTGAAGAGAAATCAGAGTTAATGTTTCGGGTCCAGTGGCCCTTCCTTAGAAACTCTGATTTCTCTTCACAGATGCTGCCAGACCTGCTGAGTTTTACCAACAACTTCAGTTTGCGTTGTCCATAACTCTATTGACTGGTTATGGTGCTCTGTTAATACACTATACAGGCTTTCTGTGAAATATATTTCTGGAACACATCACAACCCTTTTATTTGCGGCATTCCCAGCTTGCCATCATAATGTCACTTTCCTTGGCAGCTCATGTGTACGCTGTGTGCACAGTGATGTACTCCGACACTGTACCAGACCTATGCTCCTCTTTGAGCTCTGCCAGCCAATAAGTCTGGCTGGTCTTGTACCTGGGACTAAAACATATTTTGTCTTGCGGTTGCCAGAATTTCAAAATAAATGCACATTTTTATCAATAGTTGTGACAATCCACACTGGTTACCTACAATGCAGGCAGGACTCCCTGCGCTATTTGTTGACCATACAAGAGAGCAGGAGTCCAGTCTATGAATGCCTTGCACTATTAAAAATAGCCTCCTCCCCTTAAAAAGGATAGTATATTGCAGGTACCAGTAATGCTAAGATCATTCTGAAGATTGTGCAATGACAGAATCAACACTGGGTAAACATAGAAGAAACCATAGACCGTCGTAGTGGGTGTTACACAGATACTTGAGAAAGAGGTGAGAAAAAGGGAAAATATTTCATGTTCCCAATGGCCAAAATGGTCTTCCAGTCAAACAAAGACAACCAGGTTAAATGTTAGGAATGTGGGCCCAAGGACCAGGATACAGCGCATAAACATCTTTAATGATCTCACATAGGTTGCTAGCAGTTTTTGGATGCGTATACACAAACTCTTTTGTGAATATTGAGTCCGGCACAAAGTATTACGTCACGTGTATAATTTGACTGTCCCTCTTCAGCCTTTTCTATTTTAAAGACTAAGATAGTTCAAGGGAGTCAGGTTTTTTCATTGTGACTCCTCTCTCCAAGTGTTTTTGGCAAATACTTTTCAGGGTTACAATGTTACAATGCAGAGGCAACAATTTTAACAAAAATGTCCATATTAACTAACCATAACAGATAGCTTAAAGTTGTCAATCTGAGTACAGTAAACATTTCCATACTGACCCAGTATAACTACTACTACTTCAATATAATGCTAAAATATTTCCAAGGGTTCTATTGAGACCCCTTGTTCAGTGTTCCTGCTTTATATTGCTCACAAAATTATATTTGCCTGAAACAAGCATGTGCTGTTCAAGTGTACCATTAATATAATGCACGCTATTGACACAGTCATCCACAATATTATTCTGTGACTAGAATTTAGAATCCCTACAATATGGAAACAAGCCCTTCAGCCCAAAAAACCAACACTGACCCTCTGAAGAGCAACACACCCAGACTCACTCCCCTCAACCCTATATTTACCCCTGACTAATGCACACAGCGTACACATGGGCAATTTAACACAGCCAATTCACCAAACCTGCACATCTTTGGACTGTGGGAGGAAACCAGAGTACCCAGAGGAAACCCACGCAGATGCAGGGAGAATGTGGTAGGTATAGGACAGATGTTAGGGGTAGATTCTTTACTCAGCGAGTCGTGAGTTCATGGAATGTCCTGCCAGTAGCAGTGGTGGATTCTCCCTCTTTATGGGCATTTAAACGGGCATTGGATAGGCATATGGAGGATAGTGGGCTAGTGTAGGTTAGGTGGGCTTGGATCGGCGCAACATCGAGGGCCAAAGGGCCTGTACTGCGCTGAAATTTTCTATGTTCTATGTTCTATGTTCTACCACACAGACAGTCGCCCAAGGCTGTAATCACACCCAGGTCCCTGGCACTGTGAGGCAGCAATGCTAACCACTCAGCCACCGTGCCACCCCTATTACTGATCTAAATTTTAATGCCATAATTCCATGATTCCAAAAATGAGAATAAATCGATATCTATACCAATGCCTTGGTTGAAGTAACTGAGATCTTAATGAGGTAGTACTAACAAGACATATCCGGCAGTAATGTTTCGCCAAAGTAATTTTGATTGTTAACCACTGACTTCCTTCCATTAAGAATGCATTGCATAAAAGAATTTGCTGTCAGCTGGAGCAGCCATTTGTTTTTGTCATTATCAGTGAAAGGAAACAAATTAGATGAGGGGATCTTACTATGACCTAGAGGACCAGGTTTTGAAAATGGCTCGAATGAAATTTGAGAAATAAAAGTAAATTTGAAAAAAAAATCACTGTAGATCACCACAGAAAACTAATTTAGAAAAACTAAACAGGACCTCTTTCACAACACCTCCACCAAAATCTAACTCGCGGGTTGAATTTGATGTAATACTTCAACATGTTTAATTGTAAGCAATTTGAAATTTAAAGTTCCCTGATACACAGGGAATATGTACTAGCAGTGATATCTCACATAAATATATTAAACAAAGATTGAAAAACACCTAAATGAAGAAAAAAATGAAATGTATACTGTCCAAGAAAAATTAAGATTTAAACTTTTTAATAGAATTCTTGTTTTTTTTTAAATTGGCTTAATACCATAGATGCAAGTATGTGCAGTCAGTCATAGTTGGCAGAGAGCATCTGAACTGTCAGATCGTTCAAATTGTTGGTATCAGCAAATGTATCAATATCAATGCAGTCAATCTGATCATAAAGGCCTTGAATCATCACAGACTTTGTTGGTCTTTGCCGAATCTATATTAATATTTTAAAATGAAAACAATATGAAGAATCTATGATATTTCTTAATATTACACAATTGAATAAATGCTGATACCACCTCTTGACAGGTATCTTGGTCTAATCACATGACCATTACCATTGACAAATACCATTACCATCAATCAGAAACTCAACTGGACTCGCCATATAAATAAGTGCCTACAACAGCAGATCAATGGTGAGGAATATTGCAGTGAGCAACTCACCTCCTGACTCCACAAAGGCTATCCTCCATCTCTAAGGCACAAAACAAGAGTGTGATGAAAGACTCCCCACTTACATGAATGAATTCACTCCAACAGCAATCAAGAATATTGACACCATCCAGGCCAAAGCAGTCAGCTTGATTGGCAACACATCCACAAACACCCTGATGCTAAACATTCACCAAAGCTCCTTAGACAGCACGTTCCAAACCAATGACTCTTACCATCTAGAAGAACAAGGGCATCAAATACATGGGAACACCATCAACAGCCATTGGCCTCCAAGTCAATCACTATCCTGACTTGGAAATAATCACCATTAATTCAGACTTGCTGATCAAAATCTCTGAATTCCCTCTCCATTTATTCATACTCTCTGTTTTCTGCCTGCAAATCAATTCTCAACCCAATAATCAGTATATTACCACCAAAATTGTATGCTTTTATTTTGCTCAATAACTTTCAGTGCCATTGGGGCAAAATCCTGAAACTCTCTTCTTGACCACGATGTGAAGGTGCCAGTGTTGGACTGGGGTGGACAAAATTAAATATTCCACCAGTTATCTGATGAAGAAGCAGTGTTCCGAAAGCTAGTACTTCCAAATAAACCTGTTGGACTATAATCTGGTGTTGTGTCCTCTTTAAATCTATTCTTAACAGCATTGTGAGTCTACCTACAGTGAATGGACAACAATGGTTCAAGACGCTGGCTCACCTTCTCAAGGGCAACTAGGAACTGGCAATAAATGGTGGCCCAGATAGCAATCCCCACATCCCCTGGATGAAAAAAAAGACAGTATATTGTTTATATCAAGCTTCTTAGTTAACCATGATTCTTGTTGAAAACAGAATTCATGAGAAATTACAACAGTACACACACACATTCATGCATTTTTAAGGTACTTTAGATTTCTTCTTATCTTGAATGAACCAGATGCTTTATTTGAAGTCATTGCTTTTTTCTCTTTTTATAAAATTTATCAGATTAAAAAAGATTTGTAATGATCACACCTGTGAGCCACTTGTGTTATTCTAACAGTATGATTTATTAGCAAACGTTAACAGTTGAAAAAATCAAGTTTTGCTATTTTCAATTCAGAATCATATGAAGTTATGTACTTGCAGTAGCTGGTTTTCATTTTGTTATTGAAAATGAACTGATCAGGACATCAAAGAAATGATACAACCTTTTTTGTTTTTGTAATAGATAAATGGAAAAACAAATTCTTGCTTCAGCCTCTTGTACATTTTGTGTGGTACAAGATGCAAACTAGTTTAAGACTTGCACACAATCATTGAACTATTCTATAGACATTAACTCTTCTGAAAATTCTCACTACAATACTCAATGAGTGGCTGACAGGATTCATTGCCAGAACATGTTCCCTAGTGCTATGTGCTCTGCACAGTTAAATACATTGCTATTATATGTGTCTGTTAGTTGTCCTGTTCTGACCTTTATTATACATTTAATGTCATTTTCATCATGTGCTATATTTCATTCTTTATTGCAATAATGCCTCTAGTACAGGATTGAAATGGAAAGCAACATTTTATATTGTAATAAAATGAAATTACTTATTTCCCAAATAAAGAGATATCAATCTGGAACAGATTGCTCAAGTAGTTACAAGTGGTCTATGTACTGAAGAGGAAACATATTAGACTCTAAACACTAACTCTGTTCTCTCTCTACAGGTGCTGTCAGACCTCCTGAGTTTCTCCAGCACTTATTGTATTATACTGAATTGTTCCAGTCCATGTTTTATTCAGTGCTCGGATAAATATAAAACAGCTGCTAAATGGCAATAATAGTTTTACTGTGAGGAAATGACATCTATACTGGTGATTCTAATTCTCATACCAAGCCCTAATTTTAAGATGAATTGTGCTGATTCCATTATTGGATTGAACCAATGTTAAAAGTAAAACATGTACTGGATCATAATAGCTGAATAATTCCTCAAAACATATTATCTTTACTTTAAAACTACTTTAGCTTTGGATGGCATTTAATGATAAAGGATTGATGCAAGTCAAGTTAAACATGCCATGTCAGTTAATTTGCTTTAATTTAGAAAATATTGAATGCATTTAGACTAGAGAAGAACTACAGCAAATAATACAGTTCATATTTTAGGCCACAGACTACTCCTGAGCTATGTCACATGAGATCAATCAATTGTACATTAGAATAATAATTGGATTTGTTTATTGTCTTGGTCAATAAAGCCAATACCAATTAGCAGCCTCAAATAGGCTTTCAATATATAATTTTAATCAACTTGTTCAGATGTGTTTTGACACATCATCCTATTATCATAGTAAAAGTCATTTTTTGTCCTATGTCAAAGTAAGTCTGTGATGCTTAGGGACAAATAGAATGTACAACCACAAGGCTTTTGAAAAGCTTTCCAAAGATTTTAAACAAAAAAACCTCAAGGAACTGTGGATGCTGGAAATCAGAAGCAAATACAGAAATTGCTGGGAAAATTCAGCAGGTCTGGCAGCATCTGTGGAGAAAAAGCAGAGTGAATGTTGGGTTCTGAAGAAGGGTGACTGGATTCGAAATGTTAACTCTGCTTTTTTTCCACAGATGCTGTCAGACCTACTGAATTTTCCCAGTAATTTCTATTTTTGTCTCCAAAGATTCTGCTATCCTAAAGTGCAGTTTTGCTCCAAGTAAATGAAATTTGTTCTGCAGTTAATTTGCACAGTAACTGATCTGGAGCTGTCTTGTTAGACTGCAGCAGTCCATTTGGTGTATGTACACCCACAATGCTGTGAGGGAGAGAATTCCAGGAGTTTGACACAGCGACACTGAAGAACAATGATAAATGTCCAAGCAAGGGTTGTGAATGTCTTGGAGGGGAATATGCCAGTGGTAACACTGCCATGCATCTGTTGCCCTTGTCCTTTGAAATGGCAGAAGTTGTGGGTTGGAAGGTGCAGTCTCGGGGGCCTTAGTGAATTTCTGCAGAGCATCTTGTAGATGGTACATACTGCTGCTACTGAGTGTTGGTGATGGAGTCACTCAATGTTTGTGGATATGGTGCCAATCAAGAGGGATCCTTTGTCCAAGATGATGTCAACTTCTAGAGTATTGTTGGAGCTGCACTCATCCGGGTTAATGAGAAGTATTCCATTACAGTCCAGTATGTGCTTGTAGATTGTGGACAAACGTTGGAAATTCAGGAGTTGAATTACTTGCTACAGTATTCCTAGCCTCTGATCTGCTCTTGTGGCCATTGTATTTATGTGGCTAGCCCAGAACAGGTCCTGGTCAATGGTAACTCCCAGGATGTTGATAGCAGCAGATTCAATGATAGTAACACCATTCCTATAGAAATTAGCCTCATAATTCCTGAGGTAATTTCTATAATGAGTTTTGTGATTGCATGAAAAGAGCATAATGAATTTGTTGAATGTGTTTAATTTCAGTCAAAGATCTGGGGCAGAAAACTTTGTTTTAACCAGCACCTTATTAACTGGCCCTCTTGATGAACTAGCAAAAATACCTCAAATACCATGATCTACCACAATGTATGAGTATTAATGCTGTAAATAAAGTATAACAGTGATGTCTTTACCCCCTGCAGTACATTTCTATTACTTAATCAGTGTTTTTACGTTGATTTTCGGTGTTTATGTTTTTACATCGGTTTTTTGAGGAATGTTGATGCCTTGAAGCTTCGCTTGGTCAGGGTTTGCTGTAGTTATGTGCACCTCTTAATATCCAGAAGATTTGATCAATCAGCATATTCCTGTTCCCATAGGTGCCAGTTGAAAAAAAGTTTACTGTATTTGTTTTGGATTTCTCTCAAAGGTTAATTTGTAGTGTAATAAGATTATGATAACATAGTAATGTATATTGTAATGTAATTATGACATTCACAGCCATGTGCAAGAGACTGTGAAAAAAGTCAGCACTTGTGAAAGATGCATTTACAAAGAGCAATATCATGTACAATAAGATAGTTAATAGAATTCGAAAGACTTACTATTTTCAGACTCAGTTACTCAGGAGCAATAGGGAAACCATGCCAGGCCACAAACTACTAGAAGAGACAAGATAGCCATCTTTCCAATGTGCAGTACAGATTCATATGCCTTGTGTCAACACAAATCATAATTCACATATTATTTGGCAATAAGTGCTGAAAAGGATTTGGAAAAAAAAAGTCTATTTATATAATAACCAAAGGATGCAAAAAACTATTTTCTTCTAAAGGCAGCTAAAGGAAAACACTGATCCAGAGCCCTTACAGCTGAAAAATGGAAGCTGTTTCCTGTCCTTGTGCTGATGAATGTTTTTGTATATCCTCCTCGAAAGTGTTCTCTTATGCTCAATATCTAAATTCCCATCGTTCTTGAGTCTTTAAAATTTCCTTTTCCAGGTGGACTATGTGATATGATGTGACATGATATGCTATGAACAAAATTCATTTTGAGTAACTCATCTTAGACAGCCCAGTAATTAATGGTATTAGAAAACAGAATACATTTTTAACAGAGACAATGTGGACTCTATTCAGCAAAGTGTGTCATCAAATATATCAGTAAGTAAGTAAAAGGTGTAAATATTTTAATGAAAGGAAAATACCTCCCATGCAGTGGCAGCACCAAGGAATCTATCATGTAATGTTTTGATCAACATGGATCTCAATCCAGCAAAGAATTGCTCCCTTCAAGTCCAGGCTGTCTGATTTTCGTATTTTCTTATTTTCTGTTTAATTCAGAAACAACAGATTCAGATGTTAAAATTTGTAAAGATGATGAATTAAATATGCTGGATCTGAGACTGCACGGTCGCTTTAAAAAAATTCATTATGTGGTGTATGCTTCAGTTCAATAATAATAATAATATGCCAAATGGATAGGTCTACTTTTCACAACTTTAATTATATAGCTGTTTAAATGGAACATGATGTCCCAAAAAAACTTGATACCAAACCACGTGAGGAGATATTAGGTAGAGGACCAGAAGCTTGGTAAAACAGGTAGATTTTAAGATTTGTGTTAAAGGCAAAAAAGGAGGGAGAAAGGTGAAAAGTAGAGAGGGAGTTCTCGAGTTCATGACACCAGTAGTTGAAGGTACAGCCACTAGCAGTTATAATTGGAAATGCTTAAATAACCAAGTTAGAGGCATGCTGATACCTTGAAGTATAGAGATGTTGGATGAAATTATTGAGATCTGGAAGTTTGAGGCTACTAAAGGACTTGAAAGCAAGGATAAGAATTCCAGAATCTAGGCATCATTTAACTTTGAGCCAGTGTAGATGAGTGAGCACAAGAGTGCTGGGCGAACATGAATTGATGCGAGTGTGGATGACTTCAGTTACACCAAAGGTAGAGCCAGAATCAGGTGTAACTGAAGTCATCCACACTCGCACCAGAATCAGAATCAGGTGAGATAATGGTGTAAATCAAGGCAGCCCTGAGACTCTGAGGGATCTGCCCACTGTTCATTGCATCAGGCACTGGGGCAGTGCTCTTGTGAAGGGGCACGGCTCACTATGGTCCAGCCAGAGTCAGGGATAGGGTTGCTGCTCTTGGGTCAGGGGAAGGACAGCTACATCAAGCTGGCAAATGAGGGCAAGGCTATTGTGCTTAGGTTGACAACCTGCCAGATTCAGGTCAGACTCAGGCCCAATGCACTTGGGTCATGTTTGGAGGCCCAGGCCAGGAGCATTACTAGGATTTCTGTCCCTGGCCCTAGCCAGGGAGTGCATTGGAACAGTCAGGTCTGCAGGTAACAAAGGCATGAATGAGACTTGCAGCAGCTGAGACATGGCAGAGTCATGTGACATTCTGGAGACAGAAACAGGTACACTTAGCAATACCAGGAAGATACAGTTGGAATGTTGACATCAAATGTGATGATACCATGGTTGCAGACAATTTGGTTCTGGTTCAGCTTCAGCTAGCTCCAAGTGTGAAAAATGGAGTCAGTGAATGGGTATGTAGTTTAAACATGAAAACAAATCACAGTCGTTTGCAGTTTCCATGGTCTCCAAATATTGCAATATCTGAGCATCTTCTACATGAGCATTTTGGAATTCCCTTCCTTTGGCAGGGCTTCTGAAGTATAATTCTTAAATTACTTCTTTTTTTAAAATTTTCGAATCCATTTATTGACTTAAAAACCAGTTTGCCTGAAAGAAAAATATTCTGCAAATATTTACAGAGCTGTAATTTTATTAGACACGGGACAACTATCAAGCCTCAATTGTAGATGGTTTTTGCTATCTCTAGCTGAATGACATTGAGATGAATGATCATGCAATTGTTATAATTAACTGAGATACATGTTGATCCTTCCTTAATTATATCATAAAATTTTGTGAAACATATTTTATTTACTGATTAAGCATCAAAACAGACTGATGATGCCATCTTCTAAAATATAGCTGAACTATTTCATGCTCTTTCTCTCTATAGAACAGCAATGCCTTGAATCTGTTTGCTCAATAGGCATATCAGAACTACACTGCAACTAAGCTTTTATCTGAGGTTAACTGATCTTAAATTAAAAGTTTGTCTACTTTGAAAGTTTCAGGTGCTGAAGGCATTTCGACAGTAAGAAGATCAGGCTTGCTACTGTTAAAATAAACCACCCGTAGAAATTGTCTATCTTAATTAAGTGTTATTGTGTCATATTAGGAATGCACTAGCGCACAGAATATTTAACTAGAGCTTTCAACTGTCAAATAACACAGAGACAGATACTAATTATTCACTTATCTGAAGCCATGTTTAGAATGTCGTCTTCAAACTGGTGTCAATATAGATTAATTCAAAACATTCTTCCATCAAATCAATTGTGATATATGAGTTAGCTTTTTATTTAACAAATATGAAATAGACAGGACATGCCTAACTACCAAATCTAGAATGCATCAAAGCTATACTATTATTCTTTTGTTTTGAATGTAGTTCTTGTCTAGATTTGTTGTTGTTCTTTTCTCAGTTTCTGAGTCACACTTTGCAAAACATTGTTATAATTGGGAAATTCTAGGCCAATAAATGAGTGTTTTATAATGCCAATTTTCTAATCAAAGTTATCTAATTTAAAGGCATCTCTAGTGCTTGTCTCAATCCAGAAATGTAGGCATATAATCCAGATCTGCAATCTTGAGCCACAGGGTTCTGCACTGTCAGAGGTATTGTTTCTCAGACGAGACCTCAAACTGAACTCCCAACTTATTTCTCAAGAGGATATAAAATGTCTAATTCCAATATTTGGAAAAAGAGCAGGACAGTTTTCCCAGATATTATGGTCAAAATCTACCTCTCCAACAGCATCACTAATATTGATTATTTAGTCATTTGTCTCATTGCTTTGTTTTTGCGACCCTGCTGTATGGAAATTGGCATCCACATGTCATATATTCATAACTTTGCTTAAACTAACAAAGTACTTAATTAGTTTTGGGATGTCCTGAGATATACAAAGCACAATACAAACTCATATACCTTTCTTCCCCTGTTCAGAATAAACGTCACGTTAATTCTGCCTGATTTTTCTGACCATGAGATAATTGCATATGTAATGTTTGTTTTTATCCCAGATGACCACCTCATGGTATTTACCAATTCTACCATATGTGGTACTCAGTAAGAGTTGTTTGATTTAGTTCATGACCACTTATCCCTGTTTATTTTATCATGGCTTATCTAGTGATTAATGGTAGAGGATACCCCACCATAGTGTACCTATAGAAGAGGCACAGATCTTACATGACAGGAAGGTTTATTGCATGGTGGCAATAAGTACAATTACAGTTCTCAGGTGTGATTACTAGCACTGTAGGGAGCATGCCCTGATCAATTTACTCCTTTTGAAAACCTATGTAGAACTCATTGTCTCCATTTACAGATTATGTGTGACATCTGTACAAAGAAGAAAGAAAATTTACAGTCCAGGAGCAGGCCATTCGGCCCTCCAAGCCTGATCCGATCCAAATGTATTGGCTAAACAGTCAATTCCTAAGCATCTGTATCCCTCTACTCCCCACCTACTCATGCATTTATCCAGATGCATCTTAAATGAATCTACTGTGCCTGCCTCTACCACCTCTGCTGGCAACGCGTTCCAAATGCCCACCGCCCTCTGTGTATCCCCCTTAAACTTTTCACCTCTCACCTTGAAAGTGTGACCTCTTGTTATTAAATCCTTCACCCTGGGAAAAAGCTTGTCTCTATCCACCCTGTCTACACCCTTCATGATTTTGTAAACCTCAATTAGGTTCCCCCCTCAATCTTCTTTTTTCTAATGAAAATAAACCTAACCTACTCAACCTGTCTTCATAGCTAGTACCTTCCATACCAGGCAACATCCTCGTAAACCTTCGCTGCACCCTCTCCAAAGCATCCACATCCTTTTCGTAATGTGGAGACCAGAACTGTACACAATATTCTGATTGTGGCCGAACCAATGTCTTGTACAATTTTAAGATGACTTATCAGCTCTTATACTCAATACCCCATCCAATGAAGGCAAGCATACTATATGCTTTCTTGACCAGTCTATCCACCTGTGCAGCAACCTTCTGGGTACAATGGACCTGCACTCCCAGATCTCTCTGCCCATCGACTTTTCCCAAGGCTCTTCCGTTCATTGTATAATTCACTCTAGAATTAATCTTGTCTAAATGCATCACCTCACATTTGTCTGGATTGAAACCATCCGCCACTTTTCCACCCAACTCTCCAGTCTATCTATATTCTCCTGTATTCTCTGACAGTCCCTTATGCTTTCTGCTACTCCACAAATCTTTGTGTCATCTGCAAACTTGCTGATCATACCAATAGTGCCCTCTTCCAGATCATTTATGTATATCACAAACAACAGTGGCCCCAACACTGACCCCTGTGAAACACCACTGGTCACCTTTCTCCATTTCAAGAAACTCCCTTCAACTATTACTCTCTGTCTCCTGTTGCTCAAACAGTTCTTTATCCACCTAGCTAGAATACCCTGTACACCATGTGACTTTATTTTCACCATTCGCCTACCATGGGGAACATTATCAAATTCCTAACTAAAGTCCATGTATATGACATCAACAGCCCTTCCTTCATCTATCAACTTGGTCACTTCCTCGAAGAACTCTATTAAGTTGGTAAGGCACAATCTCCTCCCCACAAAACCATGTTGCCTATCACTGATAAGCCCATTCTTTTCTAAATATAAATACATCCTATCCCTCAGTACCTTCTACAGCAACTTTCCCACCATCAACGTCAGGCTCATTGGTCTGTAGTTACCCAGAATATTCCTACTACCCTTCTTGTACAGGGGGACAACATGAGCAACCTTCCAGTCCTCCGGCACCTCACCTGTATTTAAGGATGCCACAAAGATATCTGTCAGGGCTCCAGTTACTTCCTCTCATGCCTCCCTCAGCAACCTGGGATAGATCCGATCTGGTCCTGGGGATTTGCCCACCTCAATAACCTCTAGCCAACCCAACACATCTTAAATACTTATGTCAACGTGATCCAGAGTAATCAAACTTTTATCTCTAATCTCAACATTCATCATGTTCCTCTCCTCAGTGAACACTAATGTAAAGTAATCATTCAGAATCTCATCCATTCTCTCAGGTTCGACACACAGCCTTCCTTCGTTATCCTTTAGTTGACCAATCCTTGGTCTAGTTATCCGCTTGCTTCTTATATAAGAATAAAATGCTTTGGGGTTCTCCTTAATTCTGCTTGCCAAAGCTATTTCATGACCCCTTTTAGCCTGCTTGATTCCTCGTTTAAGATTTGTCCTACTCTTCCAGTATTCTTCCAGGGCCCATTCTGTTCTTAGCTGCCTAGACCTTATGTATGCTTCCTTTTTCCTCTTGGCTAGTCGTACAATTTCTCCTGTCATCCACAGTTCACAAATCTTGCCCTTCCTATCCTTTACCTTCAACGGGACATGCCTGCACTATCTTTAACCAATCTTTGAAAGCCTCCCACATCTCCCACATGTGGACTTCCCTTCAAATAGCTGTGTCCAATCCACATTTCCGAGCTCCTTCCTAATTTTGAGAAAATTAACCTTGGCCCAGTTCAGTACTCCTCCCTTAGGACCACTCTCTTCTTTATTTATGAGTATTCTAAAACTTACAGAATTTTGGTCACTGTTCCCAAAGAAATCCCCCACCACAACTTCTACCACCTGTCCTGGCTCGTTCCCCAGTACCAAGTCCAATATGACCTCTACCCTCGTCAGACAATTAACATACTGCTCTAGAAAACTCTCCTGGATGCTTCTTACAAATTTGATCCCATCCAGACCTCTGACATTAAGTGTATCCCAGTCAATGTTGGGAAAATTAAAATCTCCCATCATCACAACCCTATTGCCTCTACATCTTTCCATAATCTGTTTACCTATTTGTTCTGCTACCTCATGCTTACGGTTGGGAGGCCTGTAATACAGCCCCAACAGTGTGACTACACCTTTCTTATTTCTCAGCTCCACCCATAATGCCTCACTACCCAAGCCCTCCATAGTGTGTTCCTTTAGCACAGCCGTGATATCATCCTTGACCAGCAGTGCAACTCCATCTCCCCCCCCCCTTTTTACTTCCCTCCTTGTCCTGTCTGAAACATCTATATCCTGGAACATTTAATTGCCAATCATTGTGCCCTTCCTTCAGCCAAGTCTCTGTGATTGCAGTAACATCATACTCCCAGGCACCAGTCCAAGCCCTAAGTTCATCTGCCTTACACACTATACTCCTTGCATTAAAACAGATGCATTTCATGCCACCAGTTTTTTTGCACCCATCTGCTCTCTGCCTACTCTTCCCTTTATTAATGCTATCTTCATAATTCTTACAGCTTCCAGTCTCCACCTCACTGCCTACTTGTTTTCTCTTCTGGTTCCCAGCCCCCTGCCACATTAGTTTAAAACCTTCCCAATAGCAGGAGCAAAAACTCCCCCAAAGACATTGGTTCCAGTCTGGTTCAGATGTAGACTGTCCATTTTGTAATAGTCCCACCTTCCCCAGAACCGGTCCCAACGTCCAACAAATCTGAACCCCTCCTTCCTACACCATCTCTCAAGCCACGTGTTCATCCTGCTTATTTTTTCATTTCTACACTGGCTAGCACGTGGCACTGGTAGTAACCCCGAGATCACTACCTTTGAGGTCCTCCTCTTTAACTTCTCTCCTAGCTCCCTGAATTCTTCTTTCATGACCCCATCTCGTTTTCTACTTATATCGTTGGTGCCTATATGCATCAGAGCAACTGGATGTTCACCCTCCCCTTTTAGAATGTTCTGCAGCCGATCGGTTACATCCCTGACCAGAGCACCTGGGAGGCAACATACCAACCAGGAGTCCCGTTTTCGGCCACAGAACAGCTTATCTACTCCCCTCACAATATAATCCTCTATGACTATGGCCCTATGAGTCTTTTTCCAGCCCTTCTGAACAGCAGTGCCCGCCATGGTGCCATGATCCTGGCAACTGCTGCCCTCCCCTGATGAGCCATCTCCCCCAACAGTATTTAAATCGGTATACCTGTTTTGGAGGGAGATGACTGCAGGGAATCACCCGCACTGCATTCCTATTCTTCTTCTGTCTTTTGGTCACCCATTCACTGTCTCCCTCAGCAATTCTAACCTGTGGTGTGACCAGTTCACTAAACATGCTATCCACGACCTCCTCAGCATTGCAGATGCTCCACAGTGAGTCCATCCGCAGTAGAATGAGTGGAGCCAATATATTATGAACATTAGCCCCCTTCAGAATCAGAAACTAATACATTAGGCTTTCAAGCATTTTGGTGAGGATCTGGCAGGCCAAAAGGTGACAAGCTCTGGAAACCTGCTAGAATGTAAAGGGACAACTGTGAACTGCCATCAGAAATTTACTATTGCACCACATTTGATCTCTCGCTGCTGGATCCTACCAAAATACTGAGAACATTTACAGGAACTTCCTTCCAAAAGAAAATCCTTAAGCCTTCTTCACTGATCACAGAATAGGAAAATCCAAGGGCGAATAGGAAATCCCAGCACCTGAGACCCACTGAGAATAAACTGCCCAGAACATAGCTGAAGCTCTGGCTTCTTTTGTTTTAATTTAGTTAGTATTTGTTCATCAAGATCCACTCAAGAAATATCAGGAGATTATCAAAATAATAGTTCCCCATGCAAGTATTTTATAACCATAGAAGCCAGTGGCAACACTTGCCCTGCCAGGCTCTCAGTGCTAGCTGTTGTATTGTGTCCCTTTGTCCCATATTCTGTGTAAGACCTTTCCCCCTGCATTTCCCACAAAGACTGAAGATTTGTGATGCCATATCTGGCTCTGAAGTCAGTTCTGCTAAGACCTGCTCTCCCCCAGAGTGTTTGACTCAGAAATCCATCCTTTGGCTCTTCTTTATTAAAATATTACTTTGTGGGGCTGCCTGTAATTCTCTTAATCTATTAATTCACTGATGCATGCACATCCATTCAGTTACAAATTTACTGGATCCTGCTGCTCCACTAATATGTTGCCTTGCTCATTGCTGTATGAGCTAAATAATTCTCAAGCACCTGTTTTTCCATCAGTTTATTAATTGGTTGAATTTGCTTGTGCTGGGTTAGTTTGTTAAATTTTGGTATTTGCTGCCTTTTGATTGTATTACATTACTGATAGTTTGTGTATTTAAATATGAACATGGCTTTGGCTAATAATCTATTAATTCATTCATTTAATGGTGCTCTGTTAATTATTGACTTGTTGGTGTGCCTGCCATTCTATTACGTTGTTATTTCATTGCTGTTCAGTGTTTCGTTAATTTACTAATTCCCACTGTATTATTTTTATATTTTTTGGAGCCTGATCTTGTATAAATTTATTTGATTAGTGATGTTTGGTTGGCTAATAAATAATTAATCATTGGTTCCTATTCTTTAGTTTGTCTCCACTGCAGTGTACTTTAGCAATCTTTTGCTGTTGTTTGTGATTGATTGTGTCCATAGTTTGTGTGAGTCAAATTGTTATGTTGCAATTCTTTAATGTCAATCAAAACTGGTAATGCGTTTTGTTGTAGTTAAAATTATTTAGTTTATTATGTTATGTTTTTCATCACTATTGTGGCATCTTCTGTACTATCATTATGGTAACCTTCAAAGCGTGGGAGTAATGCATTTAGTGACCAGTTATCACATTCTTAACAAGCAAAAAGCGCAATTTTCTTTTAATTCATGAAATATGAATATTGCTGGCTGGCTGACATACCATGAACAAATTATTATCCAACCCTAACAGTCCTGGTGACAGTAGTGCTAAGCTACCTTCTGGAACCACATCAGCCCTTGGTGTGTAGGGACATCCACAATCTTGTTAGGAAGGGTATTTCATGATTTCAACCCAATGACACTGAAGGAACTGTGATATTTTAATGCAGTCAGAATGATGAATGACTTGGAAGGGAATTTGCAGGTAGTAACACTCCTGTGCATCTGCTACCCTTGATCTTCTAGGTGGTAGAGGTCACAGGGTTAGAAGGTAATGAAGGAACTTTGATGAGTTATTGCACTGCATCTTGTAGATGGTACCCACTTTTGACACTGTGCACCAATGATGAAGTGAGTCAATGTTGAAGGTGGTGGAAAGGATGGTAATTAAGCAGGCTGCCTTACTCTAGGTAGTGTTGTTGGAGCTGCAGCCATCTAGGCAACTAATTTGTTACAATATATTCTGACTTAAGTAAAGGGTTAGGGGTTGGGTTCTTGCTCTATGACTACGCATTTCATCTGAAAAACAATATTCACATGTACATCCAATAAACCCTTTCCATTGGTTTACCAATTTCATATGCTCCCACATCTTTTTGTTCAGTTTTCCTCTGGCATTTTGAACACAAGTCCCAAATGTCCTCTATGTTCTCAGTACTATTGAAGGATGTATTACACATAAGAATAAAGCTATCACAAAGGACATGCCTAATTGTCAATTTTGTGGCTCATGAGAAGAGGGTTGTGGAATTTATGGTTATATATTGTTCTTGACTTGGGAGATGAAGTCAATGTTTCATAGTATGCAGCAGATTTATTTTGACCTCAGGGTGCATCTATGTGAAGCATTAAAATAAGTGAAAGAGAGGCTATGTACCACATCAATCTCAATTATATAAAGTGCCAATATCCCATCATCTCAGTTAAAATGTCTGAGGGAGTCTGCAAAGGGGAACCTTGGCTTCCCTGGGACCATTTGGCTGTTATAGCCTGGAGACAGAACTTTAGGAACAAGACCTTGGTGTGCTGCTAGCCAATCAGAAGCTGGCAGCTTTCCATCACTTTGGAAATGGAAGTGCGTGGTCATATAGGGATTTGGATAAATGGGTGTCTCGCCATAGGCAATCCCTGGCGATGGGATTGAGGAGCTGGGATTTGAGAGAACAACAGGTGGGCAGGGTAACTAGAGCAGAGAGACTGGCAATTGTGAGACCCTCAAATGGGAGGCTCCCAGCAGCACTAACCTGCACATGAAATCAGATGGACTAGCTACTCATTTTTTGCCTGTCCTGTCAGAAGTTAACCTAGATGAAGCACATAAGTGAGAATTAACTGCCAACATTAAGGTGCCAATTGGCACAAAAACCATCTGATGCTAACACCATCACTGGCTCAATTCCTGAGGCAGCGGCTGATAAGTAGGTGGAGAGCAGGTTGCTGCTGGTTTGATGAGTTCCCACTGATTTTAAACCCACCAGCATAGCAGCATAAAATCCAGCCCTTGATGTTTGGAGAGAACAGTTCTGGCTTTATTGTGATGAAGCAGATTTCATATAATTATGCCTTGCTTTTAATAAAAATTTGAGACATAGAGTAGAGAATATATTTACTTGGTGTTGATTTGGTCACTCAGCTGATGATTATCAGCATACTTATTTACCAGCAAAGAGAGATTATCTTACCTTCCGTTTATGCTCGTGATTTGATGAAATTTTCTTTTGTATGTTTTTTTGACAGAAAGGGTAGGATCTTGTCAAAGTTGGACTCTTCTGCACAGAAAAGACTTCAGTGATGAGATCTTCTCTGATACCCCTGCAGCAGTCGTTGAAAAGTAATTTTCATTTCTCCAATGGCTCATATTGTTCCTATGCAATTTATTCAGAAGCATTAAAGGCCCATACTTAAATTCCTGAAGAAGGGCTTATGCCCGAAACGTCGATTCTCCTGTTCCCTGGATGCTGCCTGACCTGCTGCGCTTTTCCAGCAACACATTTTCAGCTCATACTTAAATTAGGCCTGACGAGCTAAAAAGGTACCTTTCCTGCCTGGACTGGTCTCACGACTGCTATGCAAATGCACCCAGAAAGACAGTGTAATGACTTAACACTGTCGTTTTGGGGGACGTTAACATGTCCTTCACCAATGATCAGTGCAGTCATGTGCTAAAGGACACCAAGAAGGGGCAATAACATCTGTCCACTAAAGACCAGAGGCAGTACAAGAATCACAGCAGCAATTGATTGATGGCTTTCTCCCCTGAGCATCTGCATTAAGACATTTGCCATATGTTAACTTTAATGATGTATATCCTATCTGCTTGCCCAATGTTGCCTTACATCTTACCAGTTGCTTATCAATGTGATGTTATCCTTTATTATTAACAGAGCAGGCATAGGCAGCATGACATTTTAATTAATAGCAACATTTACTTAGCACTAATGTGCATAACTACACAGACCCCTGTGAGTGTCACCATGGTTTCATGTCTTTAGTAGAATGTAGACCTGTGATTTACTGTATTTCTGTGCAACGATTTATGTAGAAAGTAAAGCAAGTAGGTGCCATCAAAAGAATGAGAGACACGAAGAACTCACATTGTTTTATTGTTCCTTCTCAAAACTCCCCATAATCGGAATTATGCCATTGTTCATTGCTAAAATGTATGGAAGAACACACTGCTTCTGCTGTTTCTGCTATTCTTGCAAGATTCCAAAGATCAAGCCTCTGATTCATTTCCTAGGAAGAAGTTGTACAGGACATTGGTTAGGCCACTGTTGGAATATTGCATGCAATTCTGGTCTCCTTCCTATCGGAAAGATGTTGTGAAACTTGAAAGGGTTCAGTAAAGATTTACAAGGATGTTGCCAGGGTTGGAGGATTTGAGCTATAGGAAGAGATTGAATAGGCGAGGGCTGTTTTCTCTGGAGCATTGGAGGCTGAGGGGTGACCTTATAGAGGTATATAAAATCATGAGGGACATGGATGGAATAAGTAGACAGGGTCTTTTCCCTGGGGCGGGAGAATCCAGAACAGGAGGGCATAGGTTTATAGTAAGATGGGAAAGATATAAAGGAGACCTAAGGGACAACTTTTTCACACAGAGTGTGGTACATGTATGGAATTAACTGTCAGAGGAAGTGATGGAGGCTAGTACAATTGCAACATTCAAAAGGCATTTGGATGGGTATATAGATAGGAAAGGTTTGGAGGGATTATGTGCCCGGTGCTGGCAGGTGGGACTAGATTGGGTTGGGATATCTGGTCGGCATGGACAGTTTGGACCGAAGGATCTGTTTCCGTGCTGTACATCTCTATGACTTTATGACTCTAAGTACATGGGTCAATGTGGGATCTTAATGATTCTTCACATACATAGCATAAAATATTTGTTCTCAAGGTGTGGACAACTTGCGAGGTAAAATGTATTACCCATCACTAATAGTCCTATCTCTACGCAGGTCTTGCAGTTTTCATGTTGGTCCCATTTACTTCTGATCATTGGTGATTCCAGGATGTTGCAGGGCAGTGTTACTGCTGGTGAAGTTTAGATCTTTTGACGTTTGTTTGTTAGAGGTAACTGTGGTGCAAATGTTACCTGCTACGCACAAGGCAAGATTTTGTCTAAAGCCTGCTGTAGACTGGCATGGGCTTCTTAATTATCAGAATGGAGCTAAACCCTATGGAATCATTTGCTGCCAGCATTATTTCTGAATTTACAATGGAGGCAAAATCATTAATGAAGCAACTGATGAAGTGTAACTGCAGAAGTTGTTCTGAAAAAATCCTGCAGTTATTGCCTTGGTCTACAATATTGGTCTGCAATGACAACAACCATCATCATTTTTTGTTGAGCAATGATCAAACAAACAGAAGGATTGTCCTCTGATCTCAATACACTCAGATCTATTAGAGTCCTTCATGCCAATAATAAATATATTAAGAATCATTTCATTCAAATGACATGAATAATAGTGGGGATAGAATAATTGTTTGTGAGGTGGTTCATGCCAGCTCTTGAAATGTGAGTTTAAAATAAGCTAGTTGTAGCTGCTCCATATACATGCATTTTGTAACTGGTTTATGCATTCATTCAACTGTTAGCCCATAGCTGCATGATTTGATAATAGCAATGTCTTACCAGTACTGTTTTCACCTTGTCATAGGAATCTTCATTATACATGTTCATCCTATGGTTTCTCATCCATTTCTCATGTGAGTTAAATTTGTATGCTTGCATTTTCTCCTTACCATACCAACGGTCTGAGACAGATTACTAGATTTAATAAATGGTTGACTGAAAAATCACCATGGTGACAGGTGTTGAATTCTGATGATGATAAAAGTAAGGCTTGTAATCATTATTCATATCATAGATAATCATTACAAGAAAACTAAAGCATAAAATAAAGGGATTTCACAAATTACAAATATTTTTGCAGACAAATAATTGCAATACGTTGCAAAATGCAAGTCTCCTTCATTTACAGAATAATCACGTAAGGACTTCTGCATTCCACAGTTTGTATTGAAGTCCATTGACTATATATTGTTAAAAATCACACAACACCAGGTTATAGTCCAACAGGTTTAATTGGAAGCACACTAGCTTTCGGAGCGACACCCCTTCATCAGGAGATTGTGGAGGGCTCGATCGTAACACAGAATTTATAGCAAAAATTTGCAGTGTGATGTAACTGAAATTATACATTGAAGAATTGATTGTCTGTTAAGCCTTTCATCTGTTAGAATACAGTGATAGTTTCACTTCTTTCATGTGTAAATCACAAAACCCTTTTTGCTGATAGCTAAGTTCGGTACCCATAAGGAGGGCCTCAACCGGGACCTTGGGTTTATGTCACATTACAGGTGATCACCATTGCACTACACACACACACAGATATTCCTACACACACACATACTCTCGCATGCACACGGACACAAATACACACAGACGCACACACAGACACCCACACACACCCTTATAGACACACAGACTCCCACACATGCACCCCCTCACAGACTTAAGACACTCTGCACTCACTACACACACACACACTTTCTCACACTCACTTCCCCCACCCCAGACAGACACACACACAGACAGACAAAGACCCACATGCACACGTATATATTGTGTGTGGTGAATTTTTTTGGTACTTTCAGAGTTACATTGCACTTTGCTCAAAAACCACATAGATTCATGTCGAACTCTGAGCTCAAAAACTGCATGAATTTATGTAAAACTCTGTTATTTCACATTTTAGATTGGAATCAATCTAAACATCAGGTCATAGACAGAGAACACAGGGGGCTAACACCTTCAACATATTGTCTAGCTATCACCATTGTTAACAGCTAACCCGAGAATGCAACTTTACAAAAAAGGATTTTGTGATTTACACATGAAAGAAGTGAAACTATCACTGTATTCTAACAGATGAAAGGCTTAACAGACAATCAATTCTTCAATGTATAATTTCAGTTACATCACACTGCAAATATTTGCTATAAATTCTGTGTTACGAGCGAGCCCTCCACAATCACCTGATGAAGGAGCGTCGCTCCGAACGCTAGTATGCTTCCAATTAAACCTGTTGGACTATAACCTGGTGTTGTGTGATTTTTAACTTTGTACACCCCAGTCCAACACCGGCATCTCCGAATCATGACTATATATTGTCAGTTTGAGTTCATTCAGTTCTCAATCATTTACAAATTATTTATTGGTTTTCTAAAGCAGGGGGATGTACTATCTCATAGTCTACATGTTCTATATCTTAGTCAGAGAATGGAGTATTTTCTCTTTAATTTTATCATGTAATTTTTTGCATGATTGTGGCAATAGGAAATGGAATGCAAAAGCTTCCTAGCCAAGTCCAGAAAGAATCTTTTTTTCTGCCTTTCAAAAAAGAAAACTATTCAGTTGTTTGTTTGTGTCAGAGGTGATTTGGTACATTATCCAGTATCAGTTTCAGTGCACATTTTTGAATGTGTTTGAACATGTTTACATGCTCGTTGGCACAGATAGCACTCAAAGCAGGTCTTTTGCATTCAACGATGGAGTTTGTCATAACACGTTGATGGATTCTTTTGCACTATGGTAGTATTCCTGCCTCAGAGCAAGATAGCTCAGGTTCAAGTTCTACCTGCTCTAGTGATGTATAGTAACATCTCTGACGAGAGTGATTAGGAATACCCAATTAGGACCCCAGAGTTGTGATGGTAGTATCCTTAGCTCTGAACCAGGAGGCCTGTGTTCAAGTCCCACCCGCTCCAGAGGTGTGCCATAACATCTCTGAACAAGTTGATTATAAAATATCAATGAATGTATTAAGCACAATGCTTGACTTATGATATGATGCTTAAGAATACATAGAATGAAAAATCTTCAGTTTCCAGCAAAGGTAGTGTTTATAATGGATAAAAATATAATAAGGTTTAGTTTGTGAGATTCTTGTGAGATCTCATCGTGTAGTGTTATCTAAATGGATTCATGTCGAATACTTTGCTGTCAACTGTTGTGACATTTGAAAGTTAGATTACACATGACATGCTCATTCCTAAACAAAGGCCATTGTTGATTGGGATTTATGATCTACACGGTCAAAAGCATCACCTTGTACTATTGTTGATGATGCTTTCAGTTTGATAGTATTACAGTATGGCTGATTTCAGAAACACATCATGCACTTTGTTGACAAATCTATAAAATAATGTTGATAAATCTATAAATTTCAATCCCATGGCTTAGTACTGACAATTCCTACTGACCTTGAGTCAATTTAACTTTTACACTGAATAGTACAGTTATGACTTGGAACCATAGACTGTAGTCTCTGCAGCTGTCCTAGCATCATCAGCTGCTCCATGTCTCAGTTAGATTGCACTAGAAGTCTGAAAATGATATTTTCTAGAACTGAAGTCTTTAGCAAAAGTAAAGGCTAAAGACTAAGACTTACTTTCAGGTAGAACATTTGAATTGGAGTTTTTTTAAGAAAACTGCTTTTCTTTCTTTACTCATTTATGGGATAAGGACGTCACTGGCTAGGCAACATTTGTTGCCCATCCCTAATTGCTTAGAGGTCAGTTAAGAGCCAACCAAGTTGCTGTGGGTCTGGAGTCACATGTAGACCAGACAAGGAGAGGATGGCAGTTTCAAAGAATCATAGAATCCCTACAGGAAACAGGCCATTCAGCCCAATAAGCCCACACTGAACTTCTGAAGAGTACTTCCCTAAAGGACATTAGTGAACCAGATGGGTTTTACCTGACAATTGACAATGGATTAATGGCCATTGTTAGATTCTTACTTCCAAATATTTATTGAATTCAAATTCCACATGGCAGGATTTGACCCCTGGTCCTCAGAATGTTATCTGGGTCTCTGGATTAACGGTCCAGCAATAATATCACTAGGCTATTACCTCCCCAAGAGAATGCTAAAGAATGATGTTTGAAGTCAGGCATAAAGTGTTAGGATAGGACTGAAAACTAAATTCTGAAAACTGGATGATTCTTCCACAGCAGAATACATCATGGAGTTTAATCAATCATATGCAAGATTGCAGTGATCGCAACTGGAAATTCCTACTTCTATTCTTGCCTACAAGTTGTTGGATTGGGTTAAGACATGGATAGTTTAGAGGCTTTAACTGGACATTGATTCAAAGAGACAGAATGGTTCTAAATCAAATGCCTAAAGTTTTGAAAATGCTTTTAGGAAAGTATTCATTTCCAGTGGTCATGTGACACAAATGAGCTTGTCAGCAATGACACCCAATATGGAGGATACCATGCTCTGCATTTCAAAACTATTCAAACTTGCCATCCATATGGCTGTCAGAAAGATGACTTTTAAGTGAGAAGGGTGAAGTTAAAAACATTCTTGACAGCTATAAGAGGTGAAAGGATATCACTGTCTGCAGTTTTAGTCATTACACTATAGGAAGGATGTGACTTCACTGGAGGGGTACAGATGCGATTCACCAGGATGTTACCTGGGATGGAACAGTTTAAATATGAGGAGAGGCTAGAGAGCTTTAGATTGTTTTCTTTGGAGCAGAGAAGGCTGACAGGGGTCCTAATTGAGGAGAATAATGTTATGAGGGACATGTACAGAGTAGATAGAGAGCAGCAGTTTCCAGTCGTTGAAGAGTCAATAACAATGGGGAATAGTTTTAAGACAAGAGGCAGGAAGTTTAGAAGGGATTTAAGGAAATGTTTTCATCTAGATGATGGTGGGTATCTGGAATGCACTGCCTGGGAAGGTAGTTGAGGCAGGATAACTCAGAACACTAGTTCTTGTTGGTGCAGATTCAAGGGACTGAAGGACCTTTACTGTACTGTATAATTTTATCATTCTAAGATTTGGATGATTCTGGAGGAAGATGAACATGAGAATGGAGCAGTTAAGAGGTGTTTCACATGACTGAAAATGACTCAAAGTATCATAATGCCTTCAATGATCTAAAAAGTATTCAAAGGATTTTTGACTAGTGATTTTGCTGAAAACCATTCAGAGTCTACACAAAACACATGACATAGAAGGCTTAGAAAGGGAGGACAATACTGATCAATCAGAAGGAATCATATGGCTCATCAGAAGTTGCTGTCATGTCGAGAGCATCCTAATCACAGATTTTTCAACAGAGCAGCTGGAGATAGTGGGTGGATATTTCTGGTATGTGTAGTGGACTAGGCAAAGTGTCATGTGAATTGTTTAAGTAAGGAGGGCTGAAGCAACATCAAAGAATATGATCATCCTACTTGCCTCTGGTTCAATGTTGATAACATATTGAAATCACTAGAAAGTGTAATAATTTTGTGAAAGATAGAGGGGAAATCCCTTCATTAGTACTGATGTAATATCCAGTGAAGTACCTTTACTATAAAATAATCATTCAATGGAAAGAGCCAAACAAAGTTAGATATGGATCATGATAAAGCTGTTGTCTTTAGGAGATGTTAGTAATTTTGCAATTTACACAGGAGATTATTACATTCCCTTAATTAAAAAGGTCTCTAAGCAAATGCTAAAGAAGTAATAATAGCTTCCAGGGATAGGGATTTAAAAAAGAAGCAGCAAGTTATTTCAAAATTGTGTCAAGAATTTGCAATCCAGCTTGTCATAGCTAAAAATTCAATTTAAGGTTGTATAGGTACTAGATGAGGAATACACAAAAATTATCCAGGATATTAACAGTAAAATATGTTTTCTTCTACATTTGTTGATAAAGCAACAAGATTCATCTAAAAGGTAGTTTGTAGCAAAGATAAAATTGTAATTATAAGCAAAATAATTAAAAGATGGATGGGAGTAAGATTGTGAGATCGACTAAGTTCGTAATAGATAATGGAGGAGAATTCACCAGTGTAGAATTCAAGGTAGATTTAAGAGTCTGAATAGTATAACAACCTGCACAGAGGCAGAAAGTCCTTTTAGTAACAAATTTGTGAGGAAAATCATGCCATGATCTACATAAGTTCTTTCTAAATTAAGAGGCGTTTTATTTTAAATTTATAATTTAACATAAATACCAGTTTCCATCTTTCCCTTCTGGATCCTTTATTTGTCCATAAGCCCATAAGTGAGAAGAACCAGCTCTTTTTTTTAAAATCAGATCACTTGTGTTACTTCTTAAAAACATTTTCCTCCACCAGCATAACATCTCTGTTTGAAACTACAGAAAACATTTACAAGCATGCAGTGCAACAAGTGAGGAAAGGTAGGGAGGGCTCTCAGTTAAAATGGAGTTGGAGGGGGCTGAAGCCAGCTCTATGATATTTTCTTTATTTCCAGAAATGCTCTTACACACAACTGAGTGGCTCCTTTCTTACTGCCAAACCATTGTACTCTTGATCTGTTATCCAGCACCATTAAATCATCCATGTTTCCAATTATCCAACGCATTACCTGCTCTCATTTAACTCTGGAACTATTCTGTTTGACTCTTAAAGGGACCTGCATTTCTAAAAGGGTGTCAGTTAGCTGGATGACTGCTTTGCAATGCAGAATGGTCCTAACATCATGGTTTCAATTGTCATACCAGCTGAGATTACCATGAAGGACTCTCTTTCTCATCCTATCCTCTCATCTGAAGCATGGAGACCCTTAGGTTAAACCACCAGTCACCTCTCTAATAAGAGTGGAACTGTGATGCCTGCACTTTTTTTTTTATTTCCAGTACTGATAGTAGGGGATATAGCTTAACAAGTGCAAGGGCCAAGGAACAAATGAGACTCACCAGAAGTAAAAACCTACATGACCAAGTTGCTCTCACGACAACCAAGAAGTGAACCTGGTAAAGAAGAGTAAACAAAAAAAAACTTCATTTTGGTGTATTCGTGGAGGGCTGGGTAATGGATAGCAAACATTCACCTATAGATGCATTAATATGGAGACAGTATTTCCCAATTGTACATAATAAACTAACCAGACTTGTACCTCAGAAATGTAAAAAAAGGACAACCAGGAAATGAAGGTTAGAGACAAAAAACATTGCCAATGCTGGAATCCAAATTTGACAAGCAGGAGGCTGGAAGAACACAGCAAGCCAGGTAGCATCAGGTATAACCCTTCTACAGGACCAGGAAATGAAAGTAGCTTGCCCAACAGCTGGAAAAGTAAGTTTAAAGATTTTCCTAGCATTTTTAGCAATATACTTATGGGTATGTAAATCTATTGATGTCAAAGCAGTGTTTTTGCAAGGGGAGCAATTTCAAAGGTGCATTTTAAAAAATTCTACAAGTTTCTGGATGAGTAATCTAGCTATAATACCACTACGCCATCTCCTCCCCCAAGATTTCCAGCCTTTGGTGGACATATAAAGAATGAAATTCGTCATCTTTAGTGACACCTCACATACTAATCCTCCTGATGATTATTCACATGTAATAGAATTCTTTGCATTTTAATGGACAACATTTATCATTTCATTCCATTAGCTTTGGTTTTGAAAAAATAAGGACATTTGTAAAAAAACACCTGAACTGCAGAGTTCCTTGTGCTTGTAGAAGCAATAGATATGGCTGTGTATTTGATGAGAATTTTAAAGACATTCCTGGAAAAGGGGCAATTGGGGAAACTACGTTGCCATAGTATTGAGAACTGTTTGTTCAGAGATGATGTCCACTCGACAAAGTGAAATGGAAAAGAGGTTGAGGATTGATCTGGTGACTTTAAAAGAGGCTTTGGAAAGAATGACATTTCTGAAATAAAAGGAGTCAAATCAAGCCTCCAGTAACATACTGTATTACAAAAAGAAGCACATATCCAATGAAATTGTTGGATGACCTTCCAACCTTGTGTTCTGAGTAAGTATGAGAACATTGAAAAATTTTGTGTTGTAATCTTATTGAAATTTATTTTGTGTGCAAGATGGGGAATACAGAATATAGTACTGATTGATCGTATAATATATTATGATTTAATTTCTTTCTTATGAAAAGTTTTTGTTAGGGTATTAACTTCCTTTCGAGAAAAAAACAAGGAATCAGTTAGTATCTAATAGTTTTTGTTGATAGATGTTAAATATTTAATAGTTTAGTGTAAAAAGCTAAAGAGGTTTTGTATGTTGATTAGTTAATTATATCTATAATGTGTATATAAAGAAGAATTGGCCGGCACTGGATTGGGAAGATTGTTTAGAGTGGTAATGTAAACTCTATGGCAAATAATAAACAGTTTCTGTCCAAGCTTTCTTGTCTCAATGCATTGTTTACAAATAGACTTGGAGGACCTCTAACAGTCGTAATCAAATATAGTTATTTTTTATTCACAGGATGAGGGCATCACTAGCTAGGCCAGCATTTATTGCCCATCCTTAATTGCCCAGAGGGCAGTTAAGAGTCAACCAGATTGCTGTGGGCTGGAGTCACATGTAGGCAAGACCATTGCCTCCTCATAAATGCATTTAAATGAATAGAGGTAAGTTGGAAACACTGCAAATCTGAGATTAAAAAGCAGACAATAGTTTGCAGTTTCTTGAAAATAAAAACATAGATCAATGTTTCACATATAATCATTTGAATGAAACAGGAACCTGAACAAAATGGAGGGAGAGAAGAACAGGGGCATAGTTTAAAAACCACAATGCTGACTCTTGTCACGGAGTAGTAGTTAACAGACAAAAATGAAAAACAAATAGATTGTGAAGAGCTATTTTTCCATTTTTTTCTTGAAAAAGTTAAGTAACACAGCTCTGTTGGAGAAAGTAGTTTCTTCTAATTTCCAGTTTCACTTGAAACTCATTATGTCTAAATATAAGCTACCTTAATTGTTCTTTGATCAAAGTCTAAATCAAGAAGGCTTCAAATTATTTTAATGCACCCATCAGCATTATAAAAATCTGGATCATGTTCCTCCTCAATCATATTTTTTTAATTAAAGTAGTCTGAGTTCAGTCTTTCTCCATCTATTAACTGTTCACTATAAACTTTCAGTTCTGTTCCCACAAATATATATCTCAGATGTTATCTGTCACCACACATGATTATCCTAACCTCCACATTCTTTCACCCTCCAAAATGTTCTGTTGCTGTGTTTTTCCAAGCTGACATTTCATAAGATCGCAAAGTTGATGCAAGTTGTTTCTCAGTTCATTACTGTTTTTGTACTTAATCATACTGCTTGACAATATAATCGCCTGAAAACTGAAGGATGCACTTTCAACTGAGACTGCCTGTATTAAATGCTTAACATGTGGTCAACAATTCTTTTCATAATATTAACAGTTATTGAAAATTTCCTGATTTTTCAATTATAACCTCATGAGTATATTATCTATATAATTGGTGGATTTATTAAGAAACAATGGAAATTTTTAGTTCAATGGCTTTTTTGTGTTCCTAAAGAATCCTGTGGTTTCTGCATGTGTAATAAAATGGTATTTTAGACCTGTGAATATTCTGCAGCATATTGTAGTTCTAGCACTTTCTGTTTTTGCAAGAGAAACTCCAATGTAATGTCATGGTGGTAATGAAATGCTGAGATGGATTTTTAAGTCACTGATCTTATCAGAACAAAGGTAGGACGGATGTAAAAGTGGTGGAATGACCTGATTCCAGGAATCCCACCTGCACTCCTTGTACCGCCAATTTTCAATGAGTCTGGATAAGGGACAAACCTGCACTTCCCACCTCATGATTCCGATATGGGGTTAATCATCACCTTGTTGCCTGTAATGTTTGTGGAATGGGGCTAGATTCTCCATGACTCATGTTCACAATCCTACGAGTTGTGAAGCAAAGTCAGGTTTAAGGAACCTTTTGGAATGTGAAGTGCAAAGCTTTACCCATGTATCCATGGCAATGACCCCTCATACTCTCGATGTCACCTCATGTTCCACCTACCCGAAAGACTCCTCAGACCTTTCAAACCAACATATGCCTCCCCATCCACTCTCCTCATACTCATTGTTATTTTTTTTTTCTTTATTCATTCATAGGATGATGCCATTGCTGGCTAGGCCGGCATTTATTCCCCATCCCTAATTGCCCAGAGGACTGTTAAGAGTCAACCTCATTGCTTTAGGTCTGGAGTCATATGTAGGCAGGATGGTAGTTTCTTTCCCTAAATGGTACCCATGAACCAATGGGTTTATCTGACAACTGCCATTAGACTCTTAATTTCAGATTTTTTATTAATTGAATTCAAATTCCCCCATCTGCTGTGGTGGGATTTGAACCTGGGTCCCCGGAACATTAAATGGATCTCTAGATTAACAACCTAGTGATAATATCACTGGGCTATTGCCTCCCCTTGAGGCTTGGCTGGAAACTCAGATTCTGTTTCAAGAAGTTCTTTAATATAGTTAACATAGTTGAGAAGGGAAAACTCTGCCTGATTGACAATTTTATGGTATTACAAAATATTTTTTTCTCTGTAATTTGTTTGGTCAGTGGTTCAATGTCTGTTTGCACAAGATAAAGAGGTGTCAAGTTGCTCATGCAATGGTTTCCAAACTGAGGTCATAACCCCCATTGAGTCACAAAGTGAGATGTGGGGGTCACAAACTGTAAGACAGCACAGCTGCCATGAAATTCAGACTGCATTTTGAAAATAATGTGAAGACTATTTAAATGCTCATTTTGATTCTGCATTGCCTAATTCTCTGCTCACTGTGACACAATCACTGCTAAAACACAGCCTGTGTAAAAGTAGTTTTTTATGTTTTTTTAGGGTAAACCCAGCAGTTTTAAAGCTGTCCTTAGTTCAACAACTCACCCCTCATCTGCTCCACTCAACAACCACACACTCTAACCTACCCTGGTCAACAACTGTCTACTCCTCACCCACTACCAACAACAACTTCTGCCCTGTCTTTAAATCACTCTTAACCTTCCCAACCAAATTTCATTCTGGGTGAGTCTTTAAGATGAGTCCCATTGGAAAAACGTTTCGGAAACACTGGCCTACACTACTGAGGAGGTTTTGACACTGTGGCTCAGTGCTTAACACTGCTGCCTCACAGCACGAGGGACTTGGGTTCGAGCTTACTTTCACAATCAGGACTTCCGCCCACCTTCCAAGGACCCCTTCGGCCACCTCCAACACACTGCATCCACCTGGACACCCCGCACTGGCCTATAACCTGCCTCGACCTCTTCATTTCCAACTGCCACCGGGACATTAACCGCCTCAACCTGTCTACCCCCCTCCCCCACTCCAACCTCTCACCCTCACAATGCACAGCCCTCCAATCCCTCTGCTCCAATCCCGACCTCACCATCAAGCCAGCAGCTAAAGGAGGGCGCAGTGGTAGTCTGGCGCACTGACCTCTACACCGCTGAAGCCAAACGCCAACTCGAGGACACCTCTTCCTACCGCCCCCTCGACCATGGCCCCACCCCCCCATCACCAAACCATCATCTCCCAGACCATACAGAACCTCATCACCTCAGGAGATCTCCCACCCACAACTTCCAACCTCATAATCCGGGAACCCCGCACTGCCTGGTTCTACCTCCTTCCCAAGATCCACAAGCCTGACAACCTTGGCCGACCCATTGTCTCAGCATGCTCCTGCCCCACTGAACTCATCTCTACCTACCTCGACACTGTCCTATCCCCCCAGTCCAGGAACTCCCCACATACGTTTGAGACACCACCCACGCCCTCCACCTCCTCCAAGACTTCCGTTTCCCCGGACCCCAATGCCTCATCTTCACCATGGATATCCAATCCCTCTACACCTCCATCCGCCATGACCAGGGCCTCCAAGCCCTCCATTCTTTCCTCTCCCGATGTCCCCAACAGTACCCTTCCACTGACACTCTCATTCGTTTGGCCGAACTGGTCCTCACCCTTAACAATTTCTCCTTCGAATCCTCCCACTTCCTCCAGACCAAAGGGGTAGCCGTGGGCACACGTATGGGCCCCAGCTATGCCTGTCACTTTGTTGGCTACGTAGAACAGTCGATCTTCCGTAATTACACCGGCACCACTCCCCACCTCTTCCTCCGCTATATTGATGACTGCATTGGTGCCACCTCGTGCTCTCGCGAGGAGGTTGAGCAATTCATCAACTTCACCAACACATTCCACCCTGACCTTAAATTTACCTGGACTATCTCTGACACCTCCCTCCCCTTCCTGGACCTCTCCATCTCCATTAATGACGACCAACTTGACACTGACATTTTTTACAAACCCACCGACTCCCACAGCTACCTGGATTACACCTCTTCCCACCCTACCTCTTGCAAAAATGCCATCCCGTATATTCAATTCCTCCGCCTCCACCGTATCTGCTCCCAGGAGGACCAGTTCCCGCACCTCTGCCCTCAGACCCCACCCCTCCAACCGTAATAAGGACAGAACCCCCCTGGTGCGTTCCACCCTACCAACCTTCGCATAAACCGCCGACATTTCCACCACCTCCAAAAAGACCCAACCACCAGGGATATATTTCCCTCCCTACCCCTTTCCACCTTTCGTAAAGACCGTTCCCTCCGTGACTACCTGGTCAGGTCCACACCCCCCTACAACCCACCCTCCCATCCTGGCACCTTCCCCTGCCACCGCAGGAATTATAAAACCTGCGCACACACCTGCTCCCTCATCTCCATCCAAGGCCCTAAAGGAGCCTTCCACATCCATCAAAGTTTTACCTGCACATCCACCAATATCATTTATTGTATCCGTTGCTCCCGATGCGGTCTCCTCTACTTGGGGAGACTGGACGCCTTCCTAGCAGAGCGCTTTAGGGAACATCTCCAGGACACCTGCACCAATCAACCACACCGCCCTGTGGCCCAACATTTCAAGTCCCCCTCCCACTCTGCCGAGGACATGGAGGTCCTGGGCCTCCTTCACCGCCGCTCCCTCACCACCCGACGCCTGGAGGAAGAACGCCTCATCTTCCGCCTTGGAACACGTCAACCCCAGGGCATCAATGTGGACTTCAACAGTTTCCTCATTTCCCCTTCCCCCACCTCACCCTAGTTCCAAACTTCCAGCTCAGCACTGACTTGTCCTATCTGCCTATCTTCTTTTCCACCTATCCACTCCACCCTCCTCTCTGACCTATCACCTTCATCCCCTCCCCCACTCACCTATTGTACTCTATGCTACTTTCTCCCCACCCCCACCCTCCTCTAGTTTATCTCTCCACCCTTCAGGCTCTCTGCCTTTATTCCTGATGAAGGGCTTTTGCCTGAAACATCGATGTTACTGCTCCTCGGATGCTGCCCGAACTGCTGTGCTCTTCCAGCACCACTAATCCAGAACCTGGGTTTGATTCCAACCTCAGGCAACTGTCTGTGTGGAGTTTGCACATTGTCCCCATGTCTGCATGGGTTTATTCTGGTTTCCTCCCATAGTCCAAAGATGTGCAGGTCAGGTGAATTGGCCATGCTAAATTGCCCATAATGTTAGACGCGTTATTTAGAGGGAAATGGGTCTGGATGGTTACTCTTCAGAGGGTCGGTGTGGACTTGCTGGGCTGAAGGGCCTTTTTCCACATCTCGGGATTCTAATCTAATCAATTTAAAAGAGTCAGCGGACATGAAACAGTAACTCCGATTTCTCTCCGTAGATGTTACTAGACCTGCTGAGATTTTCCAGTAATTTCTGTTTTTTTTACTGGCTTTTAGCTTATGTTTTTGATACTTTAAAGGTCTTGTTCATTTTCACAGGGCTTGTTTTGAAAAATAAATTATGATGAATCTGTTTTATGCAGTTTTATACAAACCTTCATATACCCTATGATCACTAACCCTAGTGGCTGCTTCAGCCTGTTTCCAGCAGTGATGGGTTTGACTTCATTCTGCAACCCCCACCAGCAAAATTGAAAATTTGGTTTGGCAGTGCACTGGATTTCCAGAAAGCATTCGATAAAGTCCCATTTAAGAGGTTACCAACTAAGGTAGAAGCCCACAGACTTCTCCACTATCAACATCCTGGGGATTACCATTGACCAGAAGCTCAACTAGCCTTATCATATAAATACCATGGCTTCAAGAGCAGCTAGGAATACTGCTGTGAGTCACTTACCCCCTGGTTCCCCAAAGTCTATCCACCATCTCCAAGGCACAAACCATGAGTGTGATGGAATACTTCCCACTTGCCTGAATGGGTACAGTACCATCTACACTCAAGAAACTTGACACCATCCAGGACAAAGTATCCCATTTGATTGGCACCATATCCACAAGCAGCTATTCCCTCTATCATCGACACTCAGTAGCAGCAGAATGTACTATCTTTAAGATTCACTGCAGAATTTCACTAAAGATCCTTAGACAGAACTTTCCATACCCAAGATCACTTCCATCTAGAAGGACAGAGGCAGCAGGAGAACATCACCACTTGCAAGTTACCCTCCAAATCACTCACCATCTTGACTAGGAAAAGATTTGCTGTTTCTTCAGCACCACTTGGTGAAAATCCTGGAATTCCCTCCCTAAGGATGTTGTGGGTCAACCTACAGTACATAGAATGCAGTGGTTCAAGAAGACAGTTCACTACTATCTTTTTAAAGGCAACTAGGGACGGGCAATAAATATTGGCCAGCCAGCAATACTTACGTTCTCCCAGTGAATAAAAATAAAACATAAACAACATCCAGAGACATAGCGAAGAAACCTATAGGTAATAATCTCTAGAATATTACAAAAGTCATGTGCCAGTTGGCAGATGTCACATAAGATTAATGGAGTGGCTATGTGGCTCAAAGACTGGTGCAGGAGAAGTAAGTTCCAAAAGATAAGAAGAACAATACAGCACAGGAACAGGCCCTTCAGCCCACCAAGATTGCACTGACACATGAAGCCTTTCTAAACTAGAAGTCTTTTACCACTATGCAGTCTGGATCTCTCTATTCCCTAACTATTCATATATCTGCCTCGAAAACATGCTGCCACTTCCTCGTCTTTCCACCCAATTCTTCTCTGCCTGTGTAGCCCTTACTGGTGGTATGACCAGCTCACTAAACATGTCTTCCATAGTATACTCAGCCTCACGGATGCTCCAGATGTTGGGTGCTGGCATCGTTACCAAGCAAAATGGGGCTATACCATTGGGATGGTCTGCACCTGAACCAGACTGTGGAGAGTGTTCTCGCAAACGATGTAACTAAAGAACCAGAAAAGCAGACCATTTGTAAGCTAAATAATGGTAGTGGCAGTGGAGAATGAACAATTAAACTTCAGTAGTTGCAGCAAATCAAGGGGTAAAGTCAAAGCAAGAGGGCAAATTATTAATTTCAGAAATGAAGATCAAAGAATGGCAGGAAGTGACAGAAAATAAATCTAAGAATACACGAACTGTCAAGGGTAAATGTTAAAAAGGTGACAAAAAGACAAAAATAAATGATCAGTGTTTGAATTCACATCAGCCACCTGATGAAGGAGCAGCGCTCCAAATGCTAGTGCTTCCAAATAAACCTGCTGGACTATAACCTGGTGTTGTGTAAAATGAAAGGAATAAGTAACGTGAGTCCTTGTCACCTAGTGAGAGAGAATGGGGATTCATCATATATAGTAATGAAATGGCAGATGAAATGAACAAATATTTGGCTCATATCTTCACTATCGAAGATAGAAAAACATTCCAGTAATTGCTGTGAGTCAGGAAGTGGAGGGGAGAGAGGAAGCCTTTGAAGATGCAGTCACTAGGGAAGCAGAATTTTATAAAAATATCATCCACTGCATGTGGCTAGGCCTGCATTTATTGCCCAGAGGGGAGTTAAGAGTCAACCACATTACTGTGGGTCTAGAGTGACATGTAGGCCCGACCAGTTAAGGATGGCAGATTTCTTTCCCAAAAGGACATTAGTAGATTTTATAACAATTGACAGTTGCAACAGCCCAACTCACTAGCATGGAAGCCAGCAACACCGGCCAGAATGGAGATTGATACCATAATCTTGGCATTATTAGCACCATACTCTAAACTGGCCACTATAATCAAACCAAATGAGCTGCAGGCTGACCAAACTCCAATTCCTGATGAACTTTCTCCAAGGAGAAAAGAGATTGCTAATAAGGTAGTCAAAATGCTAATCTTAATTCATTAAAATTTGCTAGATTATCAAAAGGTTTCATCAGACTTTAAATTAATGAGTATCTCTCCTCTATTCAAGAAGAGAAGGGAAGTTCTGGAACTGATCGTCAAGGAGGCCATGGCCTAGGCATTCCAAAAAAAAAGTCTCAAGATAACTGGTTTTGTGAAGGGGAAATAATGTTTAACCAATTTATTTCAGTTATTTGAAGAATAATGCAGTATGGATAAAGAGATTCATGGAGTCATAGAGATCTCCAGCACAGAAAGAGGTTCTTCAGCCAATCAAGTCTGCCGCTGTCAAAAACAAGCACCTAAGACTCATTTTCCAGCACTTGACCCATAGCTGTGTGCTTTGGCAACACAAGTGTACATCTAAATGCTCAAATAATATGAGGGTTTCTGCCTCAACCATCCTTTCATGCAGTGAGTTCAAATTTCTACCCATCACATTTTTCCTCACATTCCCTCTAAACCTCCTGCCCCCCTACCTCAAATACATGCTTCTGGCAGTGTACCCTCCGCCAAGGGGAAAAGTCTCTTCCTGTCTACCCTATCTATGACCCTCATCATTTTATAAAGCTCAATCATGTCCCCTTCAGTCTCCTCTGCTCCAAAGAAAACAACCTGAGTCTATCTTCATATCTCAAACTGTCCAGCCCAGGAAACATCCTGTGCACCCTCTCCTTTGTAATTACATTCCTCCTATAATTTGGATTCCAAAGTTGCACAGAGAGAACCTGTAAACATACAATACTTCGATATTCAGAAGATATTTGACAAGTTGTCACATAAAAGACCATTGTGCAAAATGTGTCAGGGTAACATTGTGCAGATGGGTCTTTTTTCTGATTGGCTGGATGTGATGCATGAGTTCCACTAGGTATCTAAGATACCATCTCAGCTTTTACACTGTTAAACAGTAACTTCAAATTGGGGTGTTAGGGCATGCAAGCTAAATTTGCAGAAGACAGATAGATGGGAAGGAAAGGATGTTCTGTGAAGAGGACATAATGAGGTTGCAGGTGGATATACATAGCTTGAGTAAGTGAGTAAAGATTTGGCAGATTAGGTACAATGTGAAGATCATGGCTGATCTGTAGCCTAACTCCATATGCCTCCCTTGATAATATTGTGGAATGAAAAAAATTGTTTATCTCACATTTAAATTTAACAATTGAAGTAGCATCAATTGCTATTTAAGGAAAAGAGTTCCTAATCTCCACAACTCTTTGCATGTAGAAGTGTTTTCTAATATCTGTCCTGAATGGCCTGGCCTTAATTCTTAGACTATGCCTCTTAGTTCTAGAATCTTCAACCAGAGGAAATAGCTTATCTTTATCTAACCTGTTAATATTCAGAAGACGTCTAATAAATCACCTCTTAACCTTCGTAAATAAGGTTCAATATCTGCCACAGGGAACACATTAGAAACAATTATAACTACTATTTGCAGGGCATTTGGATAAGTTCAATGAGATCAGAGTCAAGCTGGTTTAATGAAAGGAAATCATGTTTAGCCAATCTGTTTGAGCTTTTTAACAATGTAGTATATATTGTGGATACAGGGGAACTGGTGAATGTACTGAACTGAGATTTCCAGAAGGTATTTGATAAGGTGTCGCATTAAAGGTTATTGTGGAAAATAAAATGTCATGATGTAAGGGGTAGCAATGTTAACATGATGAAGATTGGCTGGCTAACAGAAAATAGGCAGATGTGGCTCTTCTTCAGGTTGGCAAGATGTAATAAGTGGTGCATCACAGGGATTGCCGCTGGGACTACAACTGTTCACAATTTATATAAACAACTTGAATAAAAGGAAGGACTGAAATATGGTTACCAAATATGTTGATGACACAAAGATAGAATTCTTGTTAGGCAAGGGAATAAAAGGATATTGCGAGAGATGGAAATGTGGCATTCAAAACATGTCCTTTTTCTATTCCTAATTCATATGTTTCTATGAACATTCAAAACTTAGAGCTTCTGCCTCCTGTTACTCCATTGGAAAGGAGAATCCTGCATATTAAACAGTTAAGATTATATCAATTCTCAAACACTATCTGGAACAAAACACAATTTGTGTTTATGTACTGTCTCTAACATAGTAAAATATCTGACACAGTATTATCAAAATATTGATATAAAGACTGAAAACATTATCAATAGAGTTTTCAATGAATAACTAAACATAATAAAGATTTTAACAATATTTGAAGTTGGAGATCTACTTTATGAAGAATAGGTGGCCTTTATTGCAATTGTCTCTGAAGTGCTATATTTGCTGCCCTCGTGTGGTAAGATAAGAAAGTAAGTTAAATTATTTTATAAGGCAAAGTTCTTTCTTGTTTATTTTACATTTCTATTTAACAATTACAAATGACACTTATGAACTTTTAATTGAATATATTGCATATTCAACACAGTTAATGAAGTTAGCAAATAAATCTAGATACTCACGAATAAATTAGTTCATTCAAATTCTCCTCCATTGTTGATTAACGAAAGATAAGGATTACTGCTTTTATCCAACTGACTCCTTTATTAATCTGCTAGTATTACTGCAATGGTCCCTTATGCATGCAGATCAGCTCTGGAACAGAGATACCTTTTCCTCTGGTCTTATCAAAATACTCTGACTCCCTGCAGTCACCTCACCACCCTCTCCAATTTCTTGTGGAGATTTAGCCAATTTCATGCTCTCCCCAAATAGTTTCCTGCCTTGGTGTCCTGAATGGTGGTGCCAAACTGACCAAAAGGACCCCCTTCATTTTGGTGGAACAAGCAACATGCTGAAATTGAGAAAACCTTTAATGTTGCCATTCCTGTTTAATGGAATTGTTTGGCCTAATTGAACAGTCACTCATCTGACACATCTGTGTACTGCAAATTGTCGATATTACAGAGGTCCCCTTGAAGAGGTTGGAGGTAGAAGAGCTGAGGGCAACAGTGACCTTGATTGCTTTGGCTGTCCTATCACTGAAAGAGGGGCTGTTTGTAGATCTGTTTGCAGCAGATGGCACCGCTCTGTAATTGCCTCTTGGCTGAACTTGAGCCTGAACCTGTGATGGCAGTTCTCCACTAACATTGCCAGGTCTGTGCCTGGGGGCATAGAAAGGTTGCTTTGTTGCTGGCAATTGCAAGCAGTCATCTTGCTGCAATGTGATCTGACTGGCATCTGTCTTTGTGATCTTTTTCTTCCTGCTCTAGTAAATCCAAGAAGAGTCAATGCCCATACATTTCAAATTCAACAGCAGCAGTCATACACACAGCAATCCAGGCTCATGAAATCATTTCCTGAAATTCCAGAATGAAACTGGCCTTCAACATCTGTTATAAATGGACAAACTGAGCACTCTGCGTGTACAGACAAAAACCCTGGGATTTCAGGAACTCTCCAATTATTCATTCATTTCCATGAATTTAGGCAGTTAAATGAAGCTCTTGCAGAGACTGTGAGAAAGCAACAACCACCAGTGGACAAGCAGGTGCAGAGTTAGGTAATGCAGTCATTAACAGGAAGGCAGCAAGTTGAGAAATTATTTGTACTTTCCACTACCCTCACTCCCCCCCACCACCTCCCCCCTCCCCCCCCACCCCTCAAGTCCCCAACTACTCCAATTACTGCTGGTTCAATAATTTAGTGTCATACTGCAGTTAGAAAACTACTCCTAATAACTAATGGCTTTAATTTGTGCTTTTAAAAACTAACTGTCTGTGAATGTCATTATTTCCTGGGTTAGCTGACAAACTCAGAGTTGAGAAAATGGTGCCGTTGCTTTGGTCAGATTGGCAAAGCTGAGCTCTCAGCAACAGAGGCTAACTTGTGTAGCTTATTGCTGTTGAAATCATACCTGTGGTGCTCACTTTCAATACCAGGATTGAAGATGTGTTCCTCGAGATCTGTCTTCAGCACAATGACAGTACGTCTCTCATGATTTCAAATATTATGACACTTTTAAAAATGATTATATATTTTATAAGCTTGCTAGTGTCTGGCACTGGGACATTGATGCTTTTCATTGCCCCCTGTCCACCTCTCTCCGGCTCTTCTTTCCCAGCTCACTAGTCTGTTGACACCCTTGTTCCTACTCCTCACTGCCAGAATTCTGCTCGATACTTGCCTGTCCACCTCCTGTGTCTCCATTCCAATTGTCCATGCTCCTCAGTCATCACCAATATGGGTAGCATTTATCCCCACCATCAACTAATCACAATGAGAAATCATCTGTGGATGGGCACATATGCATTTGGAAGGCTAACTCCTTGATTTACTCCAATGGTTCTCAGTACTAAACATTTGAATAGAACAATTCACAGAAATAGAGAGCAAGCAGACAAAGCTTTGAATGAATGGTCCTTGTTACTTTGTCAATAAGAATGGTGGGACCATCAGCATGGGCCCTCCCAGAGCCCATCATAGTTTCTGGATTTCAGTATAAATGAGAGTGCCAGAAGTTGTGCCATTGAAATGGTGTAAATGGTGGTAAACATTCCAGCACTCACTGCTATTCAGGGAAGAAAATCTAGCTCATCAACTTCCAAGCTCTTGTTTCAGCATTATCCCTCATTTTCAAACATTTAAGTGAATTGGCAGAATATTATGGTCAGAATGCACCTGGACTTTTGATAACCTGGAAGTGGGCAAGAGATTTTACAACATGCAAACCCAATTACCTCCTGAGTTCAAGCGAAAATACTTCCAATGGATTCATTTTGAGTACTGGAGCAGCACCATTGGACAAGCTCAGAATACAGTTAAGTGGGGTCAGGGCTAGCCATAGTCAATCAGACCATTCCCAATTAGGCAGAAGAGATCAATCACAAGGACAGAGAGGAAAGATCTTCCATCAGAAGCAGCATGAGATGCTGGACAGCCAGGAAGGAAGCTGTCAGGTTTTACTGAGTACTGTCTTCATATTGCAAAGGGCCCATCTACGACTAGTAAAATACCACCAGCATAAGGAAGAGGCTCTTAAGTCAACATTAATTGAACACTCAAAGTCTAATGGGCAGACTGCCCAGCACCTATTTGAGTGCTGATAAAATTCCAATGGTGGAGAGGAGGCAATGTGCTCTGTCTCACAGTCAGTTCCTGGGAAGGATTTAAAATCACATCACCATGCTGATATTATTCTTCTAATGTTTTAAACAACATGATCAGCTTCAATGAAGAAGGGAATACAAGCCAAATTTCTAATTTTAAAAAATTCTTTTTTGTGTATAAAGTGCATGTATCTCTGAAATTTTCATTGTATTTTTCAAGCTGCAAGACTAATAGTTAACATGAAATTGTAGATCATGCAGGTATAATTAGAGTAAGCATGCATCTGACACTGTGCCAAAAATCCTAACAGTCACATACTATCCTTTCAAGCAGACAATAGTCAACTGCAGATACTGAAGTGGCTGTTTCAAACAAAACAATGATCCAAATGTACAACTGCAATTTGAAACTACGTCCTATTCAAACCAAATGAATAGATTGCAAATCAAAGCATAGCATTTAAATGCAAAATCCTGATTTGCGATTAAACGTTGCTCAATTATCAAATTTTAATGTTCAGAGCACCAAGTGGATTCAGAAACAATGCTTCCATTTTAGAGATCAAATGTATTTTGTATGATTATGTCTGTCCTTTGAGTTTTTCTTTTAAATCTATTTACATTCATACAAAAGGTTACAATATTAACATTTAGAATTTGTCAGATTTCATTTATGACCTTAAAGTACTTCATGCAAATCACAGAATGCTCAGAACATCTTCTATGGTTAAAAGCTACCACAGAACTTCACAATTAGCTTTATGCCAGACATAATGTCAAGACATCCAATAATGAGATGGGTATCACTACATGACTGGGAAATGTGGCTAACCTGTCTGCTGAAATCATGGATGCAATATTAAGTGTGTTACCACTCAGCAACTGCTATCTTATATTTGAAGCAAGGTCGCTTTAAGAGCTCAGTATGTAAATAAGTCAAGTACTTAGGTATTGTCACATGATCTCTGGCCAGACATACTGCACTATAGCACTCAAGATGTGGGCTGTGTCTGGAGATTACACAGTACTCTATGTATTAATTTAGCTATAAATAAATCCACAAGCATTCTTTAAATAGACGGAATCCATGAACCTTATTTGTGTGCATTCAAATTCATAAGAATATTAGTACATGTGCTGGATTTAAAAGTAAAATTGAACTAAAAAGAAACCAGCCTTACAAGCTATACGGTCAAAAGGAGAGCAGTAAACATTTACAACTGGAAGTTCCCACAGTACAAATTACAGAAGAAAATAACATTTCTTCACAAACTACACTTATGCCCAAGTTAATGCAAGCAGTCAGCTAATTTGAAACCACTCCATCTCAAGATTATTTGAAATATGAATGACTGTCAGGAGTCATTTCCATGCTGCGCTTGGAGTAACCAAAACATCTTTTAATCTTTAAAATTCAGCAATAGTGCTTCTGTAAAATTCAGGAATACTGAATAAGCGCTAAATCAAGTTTCAAGCAAAAAGAAAAGGAACAGTAAATACAGTTCTGAAAGCACTGGAGTGTACAAAGTTAAAAATGAAGTGAAAAGACAGAAGAACAGCAGGACAGATACCAAATTCAGCCCCAGGAACTGCAAAGTGATAGATCTGCCATCCGAGTTCAAAGTTTCAAATGAAGAATGCAACTATTCCTCATGGACCAAGGAGTTCCAGAACCAGTTAAACAAGCTCTGAAGATACTGATGGCAGTTGGCAATGATGGGTTGCACAGAATTAATATCACAGGCAAAAGCCACATAAATGAATAGATCAATTTTTCAGTAGATGTTGTAAGAAATGTAATTAATGCGAATTTCAGAAGCTGAATTGTCAGATTGAATAATGGAGTTGGTGATAGCCTTAGGATTCCAAAAAACCTCTTGGAAGAAAAGAAAGGTCATAGCATTGATTCATTGATAGCAGATGGCAGAAACTATAAAGCCATCATAGCTGGACAATATTTGCGAGCAGTCAAGCAGCCCTAACACTGTAGCTCGGACACAAGGAGCAAGCAAGCTATGTGACAAGTGTAATCTATCTCAGCTACCATGAAGGTGTCCTGCATTCCACGATCTGTCCAAAGTGTGTGGTACAAAAGGACACTGGATCTACCAATGTAAGAAATTTGCCCCCAAAGATGCAGACAAAGGCTACAACAGGGAATGGCAAAACAGAAGACAGATGCAGCAATATGCAGCAACAAGGAATGCATCATAGACCTGTGCAAGTATAAGCAGATCACAACATTCAAACCAACACAGAATCAAGTCATGACTTAAAGTGGAAGAATCTTCAGTCACATTGTGATTGATATATATTACATAAACCAAGTCAACCAACTCAATGCTTTTCCACAATGAACATTCAACAACTAACAATCCAAAGAAAACTGACAAACCCACACCCAGAACTAAGATTGACATATGAACAAATGCAAATTTCTACCAATCTGAATTCTGGAGGACATTCACTAGGATAGTTGGAATTCAATGTTGCAACCAACAACTGATAAATTAACCATATATAATGGGTAACAAATCCACCACCATTACCACTGCCAAATCACCACCCTCAATGCCATCAACATGAGTTCCATGACCACCATATGTAAATTTGGCTGCCTTCTCTGTAACTACATGCCCCTGCACAGAGAGGAGTATATATATTCTGTTCCTGCCATAAGCAAGAGAGATCTGTGTCACATGCAACATGTCTGAGCCTCAGTAGTGCAGCAAGTGCGAATGTATTGAATGGAAGACAGGATGCCTGTCTCTGGGGGCCCACAGGCTCCTTCCATCCCCCAGCTTCTCACCCAGATGTATTCTAATGTCTCCTTGCAAGAGGAGAAAGAAGGCAGATGTGAACATTTCCAACAGCTTTTGAAAAGAGGGAGGATAGACAGCATAATCTGTGAGTTAGTGTGAGTGCTCACTGCTCAGGTGAGGTTCTCAGTCAGATTATAATGAGTGTAACTACAAAATGTGTTGGTCTGTTATGCAGGAGAAAAATGGGAAATTCAAAACGTTATGCTTGGCACCTGAAAGTTTTAAACTATTCAGCATTGCTGCCCTCCTGAAATCCTAAACGCTTTTGATGCACTATCTCCAGAATACAAGGAACACACTTCTGCTGCGATGTCCTTGGCTCCTTGTATCCATGCCTATTACTATGGAGAGATCATTCACTTCCTCTTCATGGAGGAGCTCCCTGCACTGAGAACCCTGAGATCCAGCAGCAGAATCTCTAAGTAACAGCGAGACAATGAGGATCTCCTTTCTATCAGTGGCCTCAAAAATCAAGTTGTGGTGAACCCTTTCTCAAATCATTGTCCCATTCATTATCAATCCTTCCTTTGTTGAACTGGATAAATCATTCCTCCCATCACTCTTAATGGTCAAGGAGACCAAAGGTTGGATGATAATGCCATTGCTTTAAGAAAGAGTCTTGGCAAAACCCATCTCTTAGAGATTGCTGATCCTGACCCAAAAGTGTCCCACCATTCCATTAGGGTTTACGTGGACAAGGTTGCACCGAATGTTTCCAAGAAGTGAAATCTTGTCAGAAATGTTTAGAGGAACAGTTCCTCTATCAGTAAAGCCAATAATGAAACTACCAATCTGAACATTATGGAGCAACTGTTCATGGTTAGGCTCAAGCTGACAAAAAGACAGATATTACTATGCGGGGGTTCGAAATACAAACTCTGTCAGTGTTGTTTGCAGACTTCAGAGCAGAGCAGGGTCATTTGTCAAAAACACTTTGTGCCTGATCAAGAGACCCAGCAATAGGGAGGGTGTATACCCCACTGAGAGCCTCTCCTGTTCTTGCTGATCCCCATCCTTCTTCCTCATGACTTCCACCATACAGTCCCCATAATGCCACTACTCATCTATGCCACCCTTTGCAATCCGGGGCCTCAGTAATTCTGGCAGTACTCATCACTTCCATGGGGGTGCTGCTGAGCAATGAACGAACTACTAGTCTTTGTTTGGCCTGCAGATCCCAGTGGTATTCAGTTCAGCAGGCCTTCCGAGAAACCAGACAAGACTCCATTAAATACTACCTATCATGCGCAGTCCATGCTAAATGGACATGCTAAAATTACATGGTGACAACAATATTGAGTTAAGGGGCTAAAAATGGTGACAGATCGGCAACAAAGGGCAACTGGTGTCACATGAAGATATTCATTTTTGAAAAAGAATTGAACTTGAAGAGCAAAACACAGTATTTCTTTAGAATACCAAGGTTGAAGTCAGTTCTTATTTTGAAAACCATAACAATAAGTGATGAAAAGACAGGCAAACTGTAGTAAAGCAGAAAATATGGTGCATTCTTTTTTTATGAGTCAGGAATATTTTTATAGATGAATGGAGAAGTACAGTATTACAAAAATATATTCTAAACTTTGAGGGGTTAACATTTTATTTTTAAAGTCAAAATAATCTCCTTATTTGGCTCCTCCTTCCATAGTAGGAGTCAAACATGGCAAGCATTTGTGCTTCACAGTGTCACCCAGTGGCCAGAACCTGCATCTGCATGCAAATATGAATCAGTTTTCACAACAAAAAAGCTGTTGTGTCAGAGCAGTGTGAATAATTGTCATGAGTTCCTATGACATCTTTACATTTTAAAATTGCCATTGCAGTATCACCTTTGTATACATTAAGTACCACAGTTACTTGTAACAGAATTTTTTTGTACAAATGAGGTTGATTAGTGTGGCGATACAGTGGTTTGAAGAGATATAGGTTGTTCTGTTTTTTTTAAATGAAGAAAGGTTGAGACAGGGATGATGAGCAGTCTGCTCAAAGCCAATAAAGTAAACAGCTTCTGAGGCGCTGGTTTTATTTAAAAGTTGGAACAAGCCTGAAGCAGCCTGAATGGTGAGGTCAATCTCCCACAGAACCAGGATTTTTAGTTTTAGCTTTCTGCAGCTGCTGAGGTCTTGAAGCTGGATGTGGAACCTCTTATTCCTCCCTCTCTTACAAGTAAAAGCTGGGGTTCTTTTCCTGCTGCTAGAATCACATTTGAGACAACATATTTTACTAAATATGTCTTTGCCAATGGTATGTTTATGGTGTGTTACTATTTTTGAACAAATAATTAGTAGTATTTAATATATATATTACTTTGTTAAGCATTTCAATAGATTTGCAGTACAGCCAATCCTTTTCTTTCATTTTTTGTTTTGTCTGTATTTTAACTGTAGTGTAAATATAAAATGTATTTTGCTTAAAGTCAAGTAGCTTGACCAACTGAATTGCATCTGGAATGCAATACCTTACACTTGCTTTTAAAATAAGAAAAGGTTAGAGTCTAGTTTATCTTCTTAATATATTTTGAGGGGGTTTGGTCTGGTCTATAACACTAGGAGTATATACAGCGTAGGTACAATGACCAAAAGTGACAAAGTTAAAAATCACACAACACCAGAGATTAGAATCAGTCTGCCCATTGTGGCACAGGCAGCCTCACAGGGAGTTAACACTTTCAATACCTTATCTGGGCCAACATGACACCAATTGTTAAAGTGCACTTGAGAATGTAACTTTTAAAATAAGTTTTGCGATTTACATCTAAAAGAACTGCAACCAACATGGTCATTCTAAAAGATGAGACTTAACAAACAATCTAGGTCTTTTTCATTATATAATTTCAGTTACATCACACTGTAAACTTTTGCTATAAATTTTGTGTCTTACAATCTTATTCTCCACAATCACCCGATGAAGTAGCAGCGCTCCGAAAGCTAGTGCTCCCAATTAAACCTGTTGGACTATAACCTGGTGTTGTGTGATTTTCAACTTTGTACACCCCAGTCCAACACCGGCGCCTCCAAAACAAAAGTGACAAGTGTTCAATGTTGACCTCAGAAGGAACCTTTCAATACAACATGTGATACAAAGTACCAATCCCAGATGATGTTTTTTGAGTCTTTGGGAAGTAAGGGACCAAGCCTGTAACTTTTCATGTAAAAGTTGTAACTTTTCATCATGCACTGATCAGGGCAGATGCACAAATGCCAAATTTCAAAAGCAGTGATAATAATTTACTGCATGCAAAAAGAAACATAATTGTGAATCAATAAGCACCCTTTTCCCATAAAGTGTAAATTCTTGCTCCTTTAAAATTTTGGTAATCCAATTAGTAAAAGCTAAAAGCTTGGAAGCATGGTAGTTCTATCTGCAATAATTAGAACTAGAACACAGTTACATTTTTCCATAACACATCTAATGCTGGAAAGCAATGTTCCCAGGTTGGTCCAATGGATTTCTACATTGACCACTGTCATGGGCAGAATTTAAATGCTTGTTTATTGACTGTTTAACAGTTGATTGCTGTTTAACATCTCAAACTAATGGAAGCTTTGGCTGATGTGAAAATTTTTTTGAAGTGAATGCAACCTTTACACAAGGACAAAGCTATATATATAAAGCTAACATAACGTATGTTGCAAGCTTATATGTTTTGCATGGTTGCTTTGATTTTCATATTGTTTTAGGTGTTAGCAGTCCTTGTGGAATAATATAGGACTCTTCTTGTTAAAGGATATTGATAGATTTTGGACAATTATTCAACAAGACATTTGTAATATTTGGCATGATAATTAATTGTTCGGAAGTGACGCCATACACTGTGGGGAGATACATAAATGGTCTTACTGGTGTCAATTCACCTTGGTAAAGACCTATGAAATTGGTAAGCCAAGAGGGACAAGAAGTTATAAAAGTGATAATCTTATGAAGTGATTGATATACTAAAGAATGAAAGATGAAACAGAAGGAAGTTATGTCACTAAGGCGACCATTACTTTTAAAGAAACCTATTGGAATTAGCTACAGACTACCTAACCCATCCAAGTTGACCATTAACTGTTCATACACTGTTCATGCAATAATAAGTCAATTAGATTTCATGGGAACACAAGAACATTGGAACAGGAGTAGGCCATTCAGTCTATTGACCCTGCCCCACATTTAATATGATCATGGTTGATTGAACAATTCAGATTAAAAACACCTTTTACCCACCCCATCCTGATGACCCTGTATGTCACTAGTAATCAGTTCAGGATGTAATTGATCATGTGCGGGGGGCAGTGGCTAGTAAGATAATAAGGCCTAGGTTTTCGTGTTTCAATGCACAAGAACGATGTCTGAATATAGAAACAGAGCTTCAGTCAACATACCGGGAGTGCCCAGTCAACCAAAGTCTCAAACAGATGTCCCCAAGTTGATTGACTGTAAAACCAATGCCTTATTAAGCAATATTTCTTTTTACTTGTTATGATAAATTTATTAACTTATATGAAGCTTGTGAAAATACATTTGTACCTGGAATAGGTCTTGTAATTAATTACGTGTAGTAAACTTCAGGGTTTAATCTTTCTCAAAACTTACTCTGGAAGTATAGTTCACTTAGGTCTTTCAACTACATGTATACCTCAATCATATAATAGCAGTGGAAGAGAATCCAATTGTACTTATGATCATGTTGCTGAGATCTCAGAACAGTCAGTGACTGCCAGATGTGCATTTGGACTTGCGTTCCGTCACTCAAACCACAGGTGTTCGGCATCAATGACAAGCTGAGAGGGTGAAGGGGCATCTTGAACTCACCCCATGTGCCCTTGCTCCTCTCGGAGCCAGCAGGCACCTACAGGGAGGAGGAATGACAGATGGATAGAGAGCTTCATTACAATGGCCCCCAGAGGTACCCGGCCCCTCCACCTTTCCTCTGCCAGTCACCCCAAAGCCTGCATTGGCTGAGGCTGAGGAGGGTAAGCCTGCACTTGTGTAGGAAAGTCTCAGCAGGCCAGACCCTCTAGTCCCAGAAAGTGTTCAAAGTAATTGCAGCATGTTAGTCAGTAAGCTGCTTCCATCCCAGGGGCAGATGTCAGGCCCATACTGGGTCAGAGTGGAGGGGTAGAGGAAATAGACTTTATAATGGTATTGGTGGCATAGGTATTCAAATAATGTCTTTATCTGCAATTTTGTAAATATCATCTCAATTGCACCATTCTAACATTTGTTGCTGCTTTGTTATTTCAATAGGAGCTGACAAGATTGATTGAAAATTTAAAATGTGGACCATCTGCACTATTGAATATATGATGTACTTTTCAATCGCCATACCTTGGTACCTCTCTCCTCTTCAGCACAGTAGGTGGCTCAAGATCACATTATCCATCAGGGAACTATATGTTTATTCATTGGAGTTTTGAGCCAAAACCCTCCAGATTTCTCTCAATGACACAGCTGTTAACGGTAAGGTTTAAGAGAGGAGCTAGAGCCCGGGACGTCCAATTACTGCATTCCACACATGAACTTTATGAAAGCAATGGCAGGAATAGGTGGCTCAGTGGTTAGCGTTGCTACCTTATAGCGTCAGGGACACGTGTTCGATTCCACACTCAGGTATCTGTTCGTGTGGAGTTTGCATGTCCTCCCATATCTGTGTGGGTTTCTTTCCGGTGCTCGAGTTTCCTCCCACGGTACAAGGGTGTGCAGATGAGTTGGATTGGCCATGATACATTGTCCAGAATGTCCAGTGATGTTCAAGCTGGGTGGATTAGCCATGGGAAATGCAAGCTTATAGGATTAGGGCACTCTGGGTGGGATGCTCTTTGGAGGATTTGTATGGATTCAATGGGCTGAATGGCCTGCATCCACGTTGTAGGAGATTCTACGATTGTATGTCTGGGGTTCTCAAAATCATGCTAGAAAGTAACATGGTCTGAGGTTAGCAATGCCCATATCATATGTCAGTCTCTCACAAGTTTGGTGCTGAATAGCAGGAGGAGATATAAAGATTTGTGACCAATAGAACTGGAAGTACTGTTAGTGATGATACTCAAACATTATAATAATACAGTGAAAGATTATTACATTCTGCAGTACAGCAGGATTGTCAGGGTGAAGTGGCATAAGAAACAGTCTCAGGCTGTGGGACAATTGAATAGACTTCATCAGGGAGTAATGTTATGCATATATCTTTGATGCAAGGACCATTTTAAACCAACTGTCAGGAGTGTGTGTCTGCAGAGATGCTCAGTGTATCACAGTAGCTATAAGGGTACCATTGGTCAAGGTCAAGATTTGTGCATGTGCTTTAGGTTTTACAGAAGTTGTGAGATCAGAACCAGTGCTAAATGAAAAGTCACCATTTTATTTCATAGATAAAGCAAATGAAAATCCATCTCTGTCTCTGAGGAGTATTGAATGTAGCAAAACAGATGCCTGACAGCTAACTGAACAAATGAAAATATAACATGGACAGAAAATGTCTTTGGGCAGCTCAGTCATTCTCGAAGTGGATGGATTTGAAGTTCTCTCTGACTGTGTGCATGATTCCTTGTCTTCTTTGTTTCTGTGAGGGTTTTCCTGGATTATTTGAGGGTTCTCATTCCTACCTTCCTCCTCAGAGGGTTTCTCTCCTCTGCCAACACAGCCTGCTTCTAGCGACTGAGGTTGCGCAGGGCACAGCACCCCACAGCATTCTGTATGGCATGCACTGCATCGCACTGGCTAAACAGTCAAAACATCTGATCTGCTCTGCAATAGTCCTGTGGATGCTGGAGGAATCTTATGTCCCTCCTTGGTGTCAGTCTGTGGTTGATTTAGAGATGTCATCATTCTGGAATGGGGAATGTCCCACAGTAATCGTGTTATACACCAAAGGTGCTGGCCCCAGCGTGTGGACCAGGATGTACAAGTCTTAGAGCCATAGAGTTATAGAGATGTATAGCCTGGAAACAGACCCTTCGGTCCAACCCGTACATGCAAACCAGATATCCCAACCCAATCTAGTCCCACCTACCAGCACCTGGCCTATATCCCTCCAAACCCTTCCTGTTCATATACCCATCCAAATGCCTATTAAATGTTGAAATTGTACCAGCCTCCACCACTCACTCTGGCAGCTCATTCTATACATGTACCACGCTCCGTGTGAAAAAGTTGCCCCATAGGTCTCTTTTATATCTTTCCCCCCTCACACTAAACCTATGCCCTCGAGTTCTGGACTCCCCAGGGAAAAGATTTTGTCTATTTATCCTATCCATGCCCCTCATAATTTTGTAAACCTCTATAAGGTCACCCCTCAGACTCCAACGCTCCACAGAAAACAGCTCCACCCTGTTCAGCCTCTCCCCATAGCTCAAATCCTCCAACCCTGGCAACATCCTTGTAAATCTTTTCTGAACCCTTTCAAGTTTCACAACATCTTTCTGATAGGAAGGAGACCAGAATTGCACGCAATATTCCAACAGTGGCCTAACCAATGTCCTGTACAGTCTCAACATAACCTCCCAACTCCTGTACTCAATACTCTGACCAATGAAAGAAAGCATACCAAATGCCATCTTCACTATCCTATCCACCTGCGACTCCACTGTCAAGGAGCTGTGAACCTGCATTCCACAGTCTCTTGTTCAGCAACACTCCATAGGACCTTACCATTAAGTGTATAAGTCCTGCTAAGATTTGCTTTCCCAAAATGCAGCATCTCACAGCCGTGGCAGCCCTCTGGATATTTAGTACAGACCTGCATATCTATGGTTGTTGTCATAGAGTCATAGAGGTGTACAGCATGAAAACAGACCCTTCAGTCCAACCTGTCCATGCCAACCAGATATCCCAACCCAATCTCGTCCCACCTGCCAGCACCCAGGCCATATCCCTCTAAACCCTTCCTATTCATATACCCATCCAAATGCCTCTTAAATGTTGCAATTGTACCAGCCTCCACCACTTCCTCTGGCAGCTCATTCTATACATGTACCACCCTCTGCGTGAAAACGATGCCCCTTAAGTCTCTTTTATATCTTTCCCTTCTCACCCTAAACCTATGCCCTCTAGTTCTGGACTCCCCCACCCCAGGGAAAAGACTTTGTCTATTTATCCTATCTATGCCCCTCATAATTTTGTAATATTCTATAAGGGACGGTCCAGGGAAAACAGCCCCAGCCTGTTTAACCTCTCCTTGTAGCTCAAATCCTCCAACCCTGGCAACATCCTTGTTAATCTTTTCTGAACCCTTTCAAGTTTCACAACATCTTTCCGATAGGAAGGAGACCCAAATTGCACGCAATATTCCAACAGTGGCCTAACCAATGTCCTGTACAGCCCCAACATGACCTCCCAACTTCTGTACTCAATACTCTGACCAATAAAGGAAAGCATACCAAATGCCTTTTTCACTATCCTACCTACCTGCGACTCCAAGAACCTGCATTCCAAGGTCTCTTTGTTCAGCAACACTCCCTAGGACCCTACCATTTAGTGTATAAATCCTGCTAAGATTTGCTTTCCCAAAATGCAGCACCTCACATTTATCTGAATTCAACTCCATCTGCCATTTCTCAGCCCAATGGCCCACCTGGTCCATATCCTGTTGTAATCTGAGGTAACCTTCTTCGCTGTCCACTCTACCTCCAATTTTGGTGTCATCTGCAAACTTACTAACTGTACCTCTTATGCTCGCATCCAAATCATTTATATAAGTGACAAAAAGTAGAGGGCCCAGTACCGATCTTTGTGGCACTCCATTGGTCATAGGCCTCTAGTCTGAAAAACAACCCTCCATCACCACCCTCTGTCTTCTACCTTTGAGCCAGTTCTGTATCCAAATGGCAAATTCTCCCTGTATTCCATGAGATCTAACCTTGCTAATCAGTCTCCCATGGAGAACCTTGTCGAGCACCTTACTGAAGTCCATATAGATCACACCTACTGCTCTGACCTCATCAATCTCCTTTGTTACCTCTTCAAAAAACTCCATCAAGTTTGTGAGACATGATTTCCCACGCACAACGCCATGTTGACTATCCCGAATCAGTCCTTGCCTTTTCAAATACATGTACATCCTGTCCCTCAGGATTCCCTCCACTAAGGTCAGGCTCACCAGTCTATAGTTCTCTGGCTTGTCCTCACCACCCTTCTGAAACAGTGGCACCACGTTAGCCAACCGACAGTCTTCTGGCACCTCACTTGTGACTATCGATGATACAAATATCTCAGCAAGAGGCCCAGCAATCACTTCTCTGGCTTCCCACGGAGTTCTTGGGTACACCTGATCAGGTCCTGGGGATTTATCTGCCTTTACCCGTTTCAAGACATCCAGCACTTCCTCCTCTGTAATCTGGACATTTTGCAAGATGTCACCATCTATTTCCCTACAGCCTACATCTTCCATGTTGTTTTCTGCAGTAAATACTGATGCAAAATATTCATTTAGTATCTCCTCCATTTTCTGTGGCTCCACACAAAGGCCGCCTTGCTGATCTTTGAGGGGTCATTTTCTCTCCCTAGTTACCCTTTTGTCCTTAATATATTTGTAGAAACTCTTTGGATTCTCCTTAATTCTATTTGCCAAAGCTACTCATATCCCCTTTTTGCCCTCCTGATTTCCCTCTTAAGTATACTCCTACTTCCTTTATACTCTTCTAAGGATTCACTCGATCCATCCTGTCTATACCTGACATATGTTTCCTTCTTTTTCTTAACCAAACCCTCAATTTCTTTAGTCATCCAACATTCCCTATACCTACTAGCCTTCTCTTTCACCCTGACAGGAATATACTTTCTCTGGATTCTTGTTATCTCATTTCTGAAGGCTTCCCATTTTCCAGCCGTCCCTTTACCAGCGAACATCTGCCTCTAATCAGCTTTTGAAAGTTCTTGCCTAATACCGTCAAAATTGGCCTTTCTCTAATTTAGAACTTCAACCTTTAGATCTGGTCTATCCTTTTCCATCGCTATTTTAAATTTAATAGAATTATGGTTGCTGGCCCAAAGTGCTCCCCCACTGACACCTCAGTCACCTGGCCTGCCTTAATTCCCGAGAGTAGGTCAAGTTTTGCACCTTCTCTAGTAGGTACATCCACATATTGAATCAGAAAATTGTCTTGTACACACTTAAGAAATTCCTCTCCATCTAAGCCTTTAACACTATGGCAGTCCCAGTCAATGTTTGGAAAGTTAAAATCCCCTACCATAACTACCCTATTATTCTTACAGATAGCTGAGAACTCCTTACAAGTTTGTTTCTCAATTTCCCTCTGACCATACTACAATCCCAATAAGGTGATCATCCCTTTCTTATTTCTCAGTTCCACCCAAATAACTTCCCTGGATGTATTTCCGGGAATATCCTCCCTCAGCACAGCTGTAATGCTAACTCTTATCAAAAATGCTACCTCGCCCTCCTCTCTTGCCTCCCTTTCTATCCTTCCTGTAGCATTTGTATCCTGGATCATTAAGCTGCCAGTCCTGCCCATCCCTGAGCCATGTTTCCATAATTGCTATCCCAGTCCCATGTTCCTAACCATCCCCTGAGTTCATCTGCCTTCCCTGTTAGGCCCCTTGCATTGAAATAAATGCAGTTTAATTTATTAGTCCTACCTTGTCCCTGCCTGCCCTGACTGTTTGACTCACATCTGTTCTCAACTGTCTCAGATTGATCTCTTTCCTCACTATCTCCCTGGGTCCCAACCATCCACCTTATTAGTTTAAATCCTCCCAAGCAGTTCGAGCAAATTTCCCTGCCTGTATATTTGTCTCCTTCCAATTTAGGTGCAATCTGTCCTTCTTGTACAGTTCACTTCTACCCCAAAAGAGATTCCAATGATCCAAAAATGTGAATCCTTCTCCCATACACCAGCTCCTCAGCCATGCATTCATCTGCTCTATCCTCCTATTCCTGCCCTCACTAGCTCGTAGCACTGGGAGTAATCCAGGTATTACTACCCTTGAGGACCTCCTTTTTAAATTTCTGCCTAACTCTCTATAATCTCCCTTCAGAGTCTCAACCTTTTCCCTTCCAATGTCGTTGGTTCCAATGTGGACAATGACCTCCTGCTGGCCCCTCTCCCCGGTGAGAACATTCTGCACCCTCTCTGAGACATTCTTGATCCTGGCACCATGGAAACAACACACCATTCTGCTTTTCGTCTGCTGGCCACGGAAATGTCTGTCTGTACCTCTGACTACAGAATCCCCTAACACAATTGATCTCTTGGAAGCCGACATACCCCTCATTGCATTAGAGCCAGTCTCAATACCAGAAACTTGACTGTTCGTGCTATGTTCCCCTGAGAATCCATCACCCCCTACATTTTCCAAAACAGCATACCTGTTTGAAATGGGTATATCCACAAAAGAGCTGAAAATGTGTTGCTGGAAAAGCGCAGCAGGTCGGACAGCATCCAAGGAACAGGAGAAGCGACGTTTCGGGCATAAGCCCTTCTTCAGGAATGAGGAAAGTGGGTCCAGCAGGCGAAGATAAAAGGTAGGGAGGAGGGACTTGGGGGAGGGGTGTTGGAAATACGATAGGTAGAAGGAGGTGAATGTGAGGGTGATAGGCCGGAGTGGGGTGGTGGCGGAGAGGTCAGGAAGAAGATTGCAGGTTAGGAAGGTGGTGCTGAACTGTTTATTTAGTGTATGGATTCTTCTGTGGATGAAGAACAGTAGAGGTCCTTTACAGGTCTGAGAGAGTGTTGTCCTGAGCTAGGGTAGGTCTAATTGCAGGGAATGTAGGTTGTGGCGCATGGCTGCAAGCGTGGAGCGAAGGATCCGGAGGGAGGTCTGTTGCTGGAGGCTTCGGATTTGTAGTAGGTACTGGTTGTCCTGGTTGGGTCCAAATTTTGTTGGTCGGAACGTAGTCCGGAGTCCATGCGGGGTCAGTCGGTTCCGTAGGCAGGTGCTGAGGAAGGAGATGTGGCTGTGGTAGCGAGTCTGTTTGAGAACGTGGCTGAAGAGATTCTGTGCAGAGGAGATGACCTGGGGTGTGCAGTGAGAGAGGGACTCACTGAAATCCTTGTAGAGGGAGGAAGAGAGCTTCTTCAAGGAAGGCATCCTTGTAAGAGGATTCGCAGTAGGTTAAAATCTTCGAGGAGAAAGTGAGGACTGCAGATGCTGGAGATCAGAGCTGAAAATGTGTTGCTGGAAAAGCGCAGCAGGTCAGGCAGCATCCAAGGAACAGGAGAATCGCTACCACAGCCACATCTCCTTTCTCAGCACCTGCCTACGGAACCGACTGATCCCGCACGGACTCTGGACTACGTTCTGACCAACAAAATTTGGACCCAACCAGGACAACCAGTACCTACTACAAATCCGAAGCCTCCAGCAACAGACCTCCCTCCGGATCCTTCGCTCCACGCTTGCAGCCATGCGCTGCGACCTACATTCCCTGCAATTAGACCTACCCCAGCTCAGGACAACACTCTCTCAGACCCGTAAAGGACCTCTACTGTTCTTCATCCACAGAAGAATCCATACACTAAATAAACAGTTCAGCGCCGCCTTCCTAACCTGTAATCTTCTTCCTGACCTCTCCGCCCCCACTCCACTCCGGCCTATCACCCTCACCTTGACCTCCCTCCACCTATTGCAATTCCAACGCCCCTCCCCCAAGTCCCTCCTCCCTACCTTTTATCTTAGCCTGCTGGACACACTTTCCTCATTCCTGAAGAAGGGCTTATGTCTGAAACGTCGATTCTTCTGTTCCTTGGATGCTGCCTGACCTACCTCTCTTACCTTTCCTGGAGTTAACCCATCTATGTGACTGTATCTGAGACTTTCCCCCTTCATATAACTGCCATCCATCACATACTGTTGCAAATTCCTCATCGCTTCTATCTGTCTCTCCAACCAATCATCTCGATCTGATAAGATTCGCATCCAACAGCATTTGTGGCAGATATAATCCGCAGTAACCCTTAAACTCTCTTTAAACTCCCACATCTGACAAGAAGTACATATCACTGTATTAAAGGCCATTTTTGCTCCTTCACAACTTACAGACCCAGAAAATAACACCGTCTTATTCCTCTATAAGCACTGCCCCAGGTTAAATTAATAGCTATGGCTTATATTTTAAGTTTAATCGAGAGACTTATCTCCAAAAACATATAATCAAGAAAGAACCCACTGTACTTACTAATACAGCCTTTCTCTTGGGACAGACGTAAAACAACAATTAACTTATCTGGTTCTGTGTTGTTAACATTTATCCCAGCAGTTCCTCCAAGATTAGTTGTGATGTTCACTATTTGTTAATTTTCCCAGATGCACTCCGATGTCCAGCGATACACAAATTCAAACAGTAAAGGCGGTAACTGTGCAGGTTCTCTCTCTCTCGCTCGCTACACTTAGGGAGAAGCATCCTTTCCTGTTGATGAATACTGCTGGTTCATGATGGGGTCCTTTGCTTCATCTCTGTTTCTCTCTGTAAATTGTGAGCAAAAGTTAATTAGGAAGGTGAAGTTAATTTCAATGGGTTCTGTTAAAAAAATGGCACAAATGTATGCATATTAGGTTCTCAACATCTGATATTGAGAAGGTCAATGAAAATCTGAGGAGGAAGATTGAATTTCTAAGTTTAGCTCAAAAGGAGAATCAGGTTATTGGTCTCTTATTCTGTTAACTTCACGTGTTCCCCTGCCTCTCATTCTTCTCATCATCATTAGGAGATAAAATTTATCCCACAACATAATATTATTCATCTGACTTAATGAAAGGAAATTATTGCCTATCACCTACTCTTACAACAACCACTACCAACAAAAAGGACTTCTGGACAACAGAAATCCATCTGTAATATTCTAAAGGTTGCATTGTTCAAAAGTCAAGATGAAGGGATGGAATTTCAATGGATCTGCTTTCACTCTGTAGCCAGAATTTTTGTCTGATTTAACTGTGGTATTTGGCCAGAGTAACATGGGAATGATGTTGAAATTGTGAAAACTGATAATCTGATTGCGTTGTATAGAAGAAAATTCAAATATTTATCATGAATACTTAACGCAGCATCACAGTATCTGTCATCATTTATGTTTTCCAAAGATCTGGTGGAGCTTGGTTGAATTTATTTAATTGTCATTTCATCTGACACAATGTACCTAGATGTCTCTGATCCTCTGTTTGAATTGATGCAATATGACCACGCTTTAATATCTGTCTTTTTAGTCTGAGGCAATTTAGTCTGGTTTAGTCATGTTGTACTAATCGCACAAGCTTTCTTTTTAAGGATCCTGTAACATATTAAAGAGATGTATTTGCATAGCTGAGTCTAGTAATATCCACAATATTTCACCAACTTAGATGAAAATTGAATAAAATCTTGAGCAATTTAGAGACAGAATCTCAAATTCCAAGTTCTTATTTGACGCATTTGTTCAACATATGTTCAATGACTTCAACAACTTCAAAACATAACCATCACTTATATTTGTTCAGACAGCATCTGTTGGTAATGTGTGTCCAATTGTAATTTCACCTCCTCTAGCTCTATGGTCTTTTTTGACGAACATCTCCTTCTAACTTGCACCACTTTCTCCATCTTTTGTCTTACACCACAGCCTTTGCTTTTGTTCTTAAGCTTTCTTGACTCTGTTAAAACTTGTAACTTGATGGAGGTTCATTGACCTAAAACTGTTAATTTTGGGCTGAATTTTCCAAGATGTTAGCAATTGTAAATTTAGGAGTGTTTAAAGGAGAATTTCTCTCAGTGAAGTCAGCAAGTTTTCTCAAGTCAGTACTTTCTCAGTGAGTAATTTAGCTAGATTAGAGTGAGAAGCACATTCTGGGTGAGCACATCACTGCAGTTTCTCCATAGGCTGCGAAGGAAGAAACACCCCAGGCTGCTGGCCCCTGTAGGCATCAGGCACCAGCCTGGCTATAGGCCAGGTAGAACCCTAAGGTGTTAGCCATTAACAACTTAATTAAAATACGCAAATAGACACAGGAGCAGCAGGCAATTATGCTGGAGATACCTGCCGGAGTGGTTTGAAAGTCGGAGGAATCCCCAGTGATACCTGTACCATGTAGGCTCCAGAATGCATGCATCTGGCTGTCTCTATGGACAGATTGGTGGCTGCCATGGACAGCCAAGTTCAGCTCATATTGTCTGCTAAATTTGTATCAAACCATGTCCTTGATTAACTGTGTGCCAAAAAGGGCTTATGGAATACAGGGAGATCTAGCCATTTGGATACAGAACTGTCTAAAGGTAGAAGACAGAGCCATAGAGTTATAGAGATGTACAGCATGGAAACAGACCCTTCGGTTCAACTCATCCATGCCAAACAGACATCCCAAACCAATCCAGTCGCACCTGCCAGCACCTGGCCCATTTCCCTCCAAACTCTTCCTATTCATACACCCATCCAGATGCCTTTTAAATGGTACAATTGTACCAGTCTCCACTACTTCCTCTGGCAGCTCATTTCATACACGTACCACACTGTGAATGAAAACGTTGCCACTTAGGTCTCTTTTATATCTTTCCCCGCTCACACTAAACCTATGTCCTCTAGTTCTGGACTCCCCGACCCCAGGGAAAAGACTTTGTCTATTTATCCTATCCATGCCCCTCATAATTTTGTAAAACTCTATAAGTTCACCCCTCAGCCTCTGACGCTCCACGGAAAATAGCCCCAGCTTGTTCAGCCTCTCCCTGTAGCTCAAATCCTCCAACCCTTGCAACATCCTTGTAAATCTTTTCTGAACCCTTCCAAGTTTCACAACGTCTTTCCGATAGGAAGGAGACCAGAATTGCACACAATATTCCAACAGTGGCCTAACCAATGTCCTGTACAGCCCCAACATGACTTCCCAAATCCTGTACTCAATACCCTGACCAATAAAGGGAAGCATACCAAATGCCTTCTTCACTAACCTACCTGTCTGCGACTCCACTTTCAAGGAGTTATGAACCTGCATTCCATGGTCTCTTTGTTCAGCAACACTCCCTAGGACCTTACCATTAAGTGTATAAGTCCTGCTAAGATTTGCTTTCCCAAAATACAGCACCTCGCATTTATCTAAATTAAACTCCATCTGCCATTTCTCAGCTCATTGGCCCATCTGATCAAGATCCAGTTGTATTCTGAGGTAACCTTCCTTGCTGTCCACTACACCTCCAATTTTGGTGTCATCTACAAACTTACTAACTGTACCTATTGTGCTCACATCCAAATCCTTTATATAAATGATAAAAATTAATGGACCAGCACCGATCCTTGTGGCACTCCACTGGTCACAGGCCTCCAGTCTGAAAAACAACCCTCCACCACCTCCCTCTGTCTTCTACCTTTAAGACAGTTCTGTATCCAAATGGCTAGTTCTCCCTGTATTCCGTGAGATCTAACCTTGCTCACCAGTGTCCCATAGGGAACCTTGTTGAATGCCTCACTGATGTCCATATAGATCATATCTATGCTCTGCCCTCATCAATCCTCTTTGTTACTTCTTCAAAAAACACAATCAAATTTGTGAGGCATGATTTCCCATGCATAAAGCCATGTTGACTATCCCAATAAGTCCTTGCCTTTCCAAATACATGTACATCCTGTCCTTCAGGATTCCCTCCAATAACTTGCCCATCACCAATGACAGACTCACTGGTCTATAGTTCCCTGGCATGTCCTTACCACCTTTCCTAAACAGTGGTACCACATTAGCCAACCTCCAGTCTTCCGGCACCTCACCTGTGACTATCAATGATACAAATATCTCAGTAAGAGGCCCAGCAATCACTTCCCTAGCTTCTCGCAGGGTTCTAAGGTACACATGATCAGATTCTGGGGATTTATCCACTTTTATGCGTTTCAAGACATCAAGCACTTCTGCCTCCGTAATATAGACATTTTTCAAGATGTCACAATCAATTTCCCTACATTCTATATCTTCCATGTTCTTTTCCACAGTGAATACTGATGCTAAATACTCATTTAGTATCTGCCCCCATCTCCTTGGTCCACACAAAGGCCGTCTTGCTGATCTTTGAGGGGCCCCAATCTTCCCTGGTTACACTTTTGTCCTTAATGAGGGTGGTGTGCAGGGTTGTTTTTCAGACTGGAGGCCTGTGACCAGTGGAGGGCCACAAGGACTGGTGCTGAGTCCACCACCTTTTGTCACTTATATAAATGAGTTGGGTGTGAGTATAAGAGGTATAGTTAGTAAGTTTGCAAATGACACCAAAATTGGAGGTATAGTGAAGAGCAAAGAAGGTTACCTCAGATTACAACTGTATTTTGATCAGATGGGCCAATGGGCTGAGAAGTGGCAGATGGAGTTTATTTCAGATAAATATGAGGTGCTGCATTTTGGGAAGGGAAATCTTAGCAGGACTTATACACTTAATGGTAAGGTCCTATGGAGTGTTGCTGAACAAAGAGACCATGGAATGCAGGTTCAAAGCTCTTTGAAAGTAGAGTCGCAGGTAGATAGGATAGTGAAGAAGGCATTTGGTATGCTTTCCTTTATGGGTTCGGATATTGAGTACAGGAGTTGGGAGGTCTTGTTGGGCCTGTACAGGACATTGGTTAGGCCACTGTTGGAATATTACGTACAATTCTGGTTTCCTTCCCATTGGAAAGATGTTGTGAAACTTGAAAGGGTTCAGAAAAGATTTACAAGTATGTTGCCAGGGTTGGAGGATTTGAGCTATAGGGAGAGGCTGAACAGGCTGGGACTGATTTCCCTGGAGCATCGGAGGCTGAGGGGTGACATCATAGAGGTTTACAAAATTATGAGGGGCATGGATAGGGTAAATAGGTAAAGTCTTTACCCTGGGGTCGGGGAGTCCAGAACTAGAGGGCATAGGTTTAGTGTGAGCGGGGAAAGATATAAAAGAGACCATAAGTGGCAACAGAGGATGGTACGTGTATGGAATGAGGTGCCAGAGGCTGTCGTGGAGGCTGGTACAATTGCAACATTTAAAAGACACTTGGATGAGTATATGAATAGGAAGGATTTGGAGTGAAATAGGCCTGGTGCTCGCAGGTCAGACTAGATTGGGTTCGAATATCTGGTCAGCACGGATGGGTGGACCGAAGGGTCTGTTTCCATGCTGTACAGCTCAAAGACTCTATGAACTCCTGATTGAATTCTGTAACCATTAATTTTCCTGATGACTACTCCCCTTAGACCTTAAGATACGATCATTTGGTTGTAGCATATGCAATGCGTTTGCCACAGAATCTGCTGACATGCGGTTGGAGATGTGAGATTGCGGGTGGAGGAGTGCCGTACACCAACATGTCAACTCCCTTACCTGATCACTACTGGAAACCAGGATAAGCTTTTTGTCAAAGATTCATACAGCCAAACAGTCCATACTGAACATAATCCCAAACTAAACTAGCCCCATCTGCCTGCTCCTGGCACATATCCCTCCAAACCTGACCTGCTGCGCTTTTCCAGCAACACATTTCCTATTCATGTACTTATCCAAATGTCTTTGAAATGTTGTAATTGTACCCACATTGACCACTTTCTCAGGAAGTTCATTCCACATGTGAAATTGCCCCCATGTCTTTTATAATTCTTGCTCTTCGCACCTTAAGAATGTGCCCCCTTGTCTTGAAATCCCCCATTCTAGGGAAAAGACAACTATCATTAACCCTAGTTATGCCTCATTATTTTATAAACTTCCATCAGATGGCCTCTCAACCTCCTACGCTCCAGTGAAAAAAAGTCCCAGCCTATCCAGCCTTTCTTTATTAAAAACACGGAAATAGAAAAAAAAACACACCGGATCATCAACGCCACACTCACAGGAATCCGATTCACGAGAGAAGAAGAAAAGGATAGCCAACTCCCATTCCTAGACGTGATGGTACAGAGAACACCGAACGGAGAATTCACTACAAGAGTATACAGGAAAGCCACACACACAGACCAAGTCCTAAACTCTGAAAGTAACCACCCCAACACACACAAATGAAGCTGCATCAGGACACTATTCAAAAGGGCCACAACACACTGCAGTACACCAGAACTGCAAAAAGAAGAAGAGGAACACCTATACAAGATATTCGCCAAAAATGGATACCCGCGCAACTTCATCAACAGATGCCTAAGAGAAAGACCACGGAACGAGGACATACCACAACCAAAAAGGACTAACCACACTACCATACATCAGGAGCATCTCGGAACTGACAGCCAGACTACTGCGACCCCTAGGACTCATAACGGCACACAAACCAACAGCCACGCTCAGACAACAACTCACCAGAACGAAGGACCTGATACCCAACATGAGCAAGACGAATGTAGTGTACAAAATACCATGCAAGGACTGCACTAAACACTATATAGGACAAACAGGAAGACAGCTAATAATCCGCATACATGAACATCAACTAGCCACGAAACGACACGACCAGCTATCCTTAGTAGCCACACACGCAGACAACAAGCAACATGAATTTGACTGGGACAACACTACTATCATAGGGCAAGCCAGACAGAGAACAGCCAGGGAATTCCTAGAGGCATGGCATTCATCCACAAACTCCATCAACAAACACATCAACCTGGACCCAATATACCAACCACTACAGTGGACAGCTGAAACTGACAACTGGAAGCGGCAGGGACAGACCACTATAAACACCGGAGGAAACATCAAAGAAGCGCTTCGCAGGAGGCTCCCAAGCACTGATGATGTCGCCTAGCCAGGGGATGAAACGTTTGCAACAAAAACTTCCAGCTCGGCGAACAGAACCACAACAACGAGCACCCGAGCTACAAATCTTCGCACAAACTTTCTTTATAACTCAAATCTTCTGTACCCGGCAGCATCCTGGCAAAATCTCTTCAAAACTCTCTGCAGCTAAGCACTATCCTTCATATAATTGTGTGAACAGAATTGGACACAGTATTCCAGCAGAAGCCTCACCAATGTCCTGTACAACAGCAACATGACCTCCCAACTTCATATACTCAAAGGTCTGACCAATGAAGGCAAAGATGCTAAACACTTTCTTAACCACCCTCACTATATGTGAAGCAAACTTCAAAGAACTATGTACCTGAACCCCAAGATCCTTTTGTTCTACTTAGCAAGATGGAAATACAGTGATGCTGGAAAAGCGCAGCAGATCAGGCAGCATCCAAGGAGCAGGAGAATCGACGTTTCAGGCATGAGCCCTTCTTCAGGAAGGTCATGCCCAAAACGTCGATTCTCCTGCTCCTTGAATGCTGCCTGACCTGCTGTGCTTTTCCAGCAACACATTTTCAGCTCTGATCTCCAGCATCTGCAGTCCTCACTTTCTCCTGGAAATACAGTGAGCCTGCATGTTCTGAATGAAGAGACAATGTGCAAAACATAGAAGCAAAATAAGGCACAGCAGAGGTGCTGTGAGCATCCAAGTTGGCACAAAGTGAGGAAATGCTAAGAAAGGAAGTGAAAATCACTGAAATGCACCTTGCTTTGATACCTGAGATGGGGGACTGTCCCTGCATGCAAAGTAGCCTTGCAGCAATAATGCAGCATAAGGTGTCAGCGCTGTTTGGAGGAGTAAGAGAGTGTAGAAGTAAAAGTACTATCTCCAGTCCACTACAAGTAAGAGGTGAACAGTGATGACATAAAAGGATGAGAATTCTCAAACTTTGTTTAAATAACACGGGAAGCGGGATGTGGGGCAGGGTATTTAGTCAGGTCAGGGGGATTGTTGGGTCCAGGGATGGGTGGGTTATATCAGGTGAAAGTGTGATTTGGTGAGACATATGGTTTCTGACAGGTAAGAGAGTTTTCCATTTGGTAAGGGAGGGTTTGGGAAATAAGAGAGAGAGAGAGGTTAGGCTTGCAGAATGAAGGTATTACTTTTTCCACTGTTAATTGTTGTTAAAACCCATCCGGTTCACTGGTTCCTTTTAGGGAAGGAAATCTATCATCCCTATCTGGTCTGGTCCACATGAGAGGAATGATGAAGGGCTTATGCCTGAAATATCGATTCTCCTGCTCCTTGGATGCTACATGACTGGCTGTGCTTTTCCAGCAACACACTCTTTGTCTCTGATCTCTAGCATCTGCAGTCCTCACTTTCTCCTGGCCTACGTGAGACTCTAGACCCATAGCAATATAGTTATCACTTAACTACCATCCAGCATGGAGAGTTAGTTCAAGGAGCACTTAGGAAGGGTAACAAATATTGGCCCATATAGTGCCATCCACATATCATGAATGAATTGTTTTAAAAAATGCCAAAGGTTTCCCATATTTCACTTTGTTAAAAAAAATTGATAGTACACTCAATTTCTAAATAATAAATTGCTTCATTCTTTCAATAAGAGCAATACCTGCATGTTATCAACCAGTCATAGCATCAAATCATATGCCTGGATATTGACAAGAGCCAAGTTGACTGCTCTAACCTTTTCAACTTGCCATTCTTGTCAAATTCTTGTAACAATCTTGTATCATTAAGGTGTATCAGGAGATTCGAGATGAATAGTGGATGTACCAGAAGGAGAATGGTCCAATCCAAATTTTCTTTCCAAAGATTATGTTGACACAATTATGTTATTGTTCACAGAGTAGATTTTATATTTGGTCTTCTGAGCTCAGCTCATCATTGAAGAAGAATCTTAAACTCAACGTATCATTAGCCCTGTGCACACAGCACTTTGATGCTAATTTGCTTGATAATAAACCTTCCTATAAAGCTTCTATTTAAAACAACTGCAATCAGTGGAATTCCATTGTCATGCCATCAGTGGTTAACAATCTCATTCTAGTAGTGTGATTTTTTACGGGATTTTTTTTATCACTTGTCCTCTGAGAAGCCTCATGTACTTACCTCTGTTTTTTTGTTCCTGCAGTGTGAGTAAAAGTAGTAAAATAGCTTGTTTGACAAATATTTTGAAAATATGTTTCAAAGTCAACAATTCAGCCACATTCAACAAGCTTAAGGGCAATATTTTAAACCTTATACATGTTCTGAACATAAAACATTCGAACTACATTTTTTCCCCAATTATTCGAGGTTACATAGGAATGCAGGGACAGGAAAGGCCATTCAGCTCCTTAAACCTTTTCTATCATTTGTTTAAATCATACTAAATAGCTATTCTGGTGTGTATGCAATATGTTTAATTATATGGTCCAAACTGCTTCTGCTGAATTGAGGTAGTTTTATACATGGACTCTTAAGGATGAAATTGGACTAATTTACAGATCTCATATTTTTTACGTATCCTTGCTGGATTCCTTGACCTTTGCCAGGGATTTCCATTGAATGGAAATTCGAAAAAGTGGATCTTAGAGACTGATTACAACTCAGAATTGCCAATGCCACTTTTGCTGTGGGTGAAGGATTGAATAAAAATCATACTATCTATATGCCTGCAATTTATTGCACATTTTTTTCAAGCATCAAACATTACATCAATTCTGTCTGTAGCTATAACAAGATGGATCCCAAGGAGTGTGGTGCAAGTGATAGAAAATATGTTGAGTGGTACTTTTCCTTTGTATAAGTAAATACATTTAGATTGTATTTACTCAAATATTGGCAATCATAAGCAGCAGGAAATTGGCAAGGCATTAAGTGGTTGGATGGGATTCAGATAAGGCACAATTTACACCTCGTTTTTGACCAAACTCTAGCTGTTCTATAAGTTGGCAGATCAAAGTTGTGGAGTTCCAGCCTTCCATCTTATCAAGAAACATTGATTACTTCCTGAAAGGGAAGACACTGAAGTGAAACTTATAAAATTGAGAGGAGAGTTGATAATTGGATTTATAGCATGAGGGGATATGAAATTATCAAGCTACTATTTATGATATTTCTTACATCACTATGGAACAAAAGGTTTCTCATTGTATGAAACCACATGGAAAAATATTCCATGAAAATGTGAAAAAAGTCTAAATAATCAATAGAAAAACAAGGGGGATTATTGCAATTTTAAGGGAAGATAATGCATGTCCAAACAATGATGGTGAAACATTAAACACTGGTATTGCTTCCTTCAAGTAAAAAGATACCAAGAATAAGATGCTATTTTAAGGGTAGTGGAGAGGCATGATTCTCAACATAAAATCAAAGTGACTATGAGGTCATCTGAGAGGCAGAGATCCTCACAATATTTGAATGTATTTGAATGACATGAAGATACCAAATGACTTCTCTGCTATTGTCACATCATGGGAGGGAGAGAAATTGTTTGGAATTGGGGAGGGAGCGTATGGTTGACAAGGAGCTGTGACATTTTTGTAGTGATTTCAACAAATCTAAAATGCACATCAAAAATAAAGTCTTCACCATACTTTTCCATAACATTAGACTTAGGACTGACAGTGGTTGTGCCCTAAAGGCATAGCTGATAACGTTTAGACAGGGATTAAGGTTCTTCACACATCTAGTTGTACATTGGGATTCACAAAAGTGCATGAGATATGCTACCAAGCATTTTCCTTGATTTCAGTAAAATTTGGTGTGACATTCAAATAAAGTGAAATCCCAATAACACTCCACCTCTCAGATTAATGAGGCATGAGTAGTTGCCATGTATTTGAATAGATGAACTTTTAAATATTTGGTAAAAAGTGAATAAATGAAAGCTTTAATTACATTTTGTTTTCCAAATCATATTCAGATACTCAATAAAAAAGATGTTAATTTACCACCTTCAGTAAAAAATAATAAAGTCGACAAATCATAGAAGTAAATCTTGGTAATCTGCTAGGTTCCAATCAATGCTATGCTCTACCACAATCTAGTACCTGGTTTGAGATGGCTTAGCTTCATCTTTTACAACTGCAGGTTCTGACATAAAGCCATCAAAGTATTCCATTCATAATGCCTACTGACTTTATGCTAGAACAATGAAAGTAACTTCTACTGATCAGTTCTCTCTCCATGGCTTTACATCTCCCACTGTTTGAAATATTTAATGGCATATTCCATAGGAAATGAAAGTTTTAATTACCTTCAGTAGTAAAGCAATCCAAGCTCAAGTAATTCAATATAAGTTAATTTCTCGTAATCCTTACTCACTTGTTTGACAATAGGGATCCGATGATGTAATTATGACCCCAATGCTATTTAATATATAATGACAATGTTTTGTCCAGCAGTGAAACCGAGACAGGCTTATCTCTCAAAATTATTAAAGCAGGGGCACTCAGCTGTAGGTAATTGGATTATAGGATACTTGTGCCATTGTTGTACTGTTTGGGTTAGCAGGAGAGTTTTCAAATGTTGCTTCTTTCTAATCATTGTGACTTTTAGTAAGTTCCAAGTTGTTATTATTGTCAGTTCTATTAGGTTGAAGGATGTTGTGAACTAAGGAATAAGAATGAGGAGCAGCTGGCCTTATTGATAACCAATGGGTCAGGGATCTGTTTGTAGGGTGTCTATTCCACACAAAGAGTGGATAGGACAAGAATTGTTTCCTTGAGTCTGTTTGAAGAGCAATGCATAGGAATGTGTAATTGTCCAGACAAGCTGCTGCAAGACTTGCAGCCTGCTAGATTGAAAACGATGCTTTGCAAGTGACTGCCAAAAATCACCAGAGCCCTTACATTTTTTTGCCTTCTGTAAATTACCCACTCACCACAGCAGTTAATAGGACAGGGATTAGACATTTGTGCTAGATTCCTTGACATCTGGGATATCATTGACTGCTTACATAGAAATATGCAACACAGAGGAAGGCCATTAGGCCCATTGTGTTTACTCTGTTGCTGTCAGAGCACCAGAAACTATCACTCACATAGCATTTCTGAACAAGCAGGATTATCATTTCAATCATACTTTGTGAACCTCCAGTTACAAAAATAGGTCCCATGAAAGTATATGCAAAGTTCCCAATAGACTGCTGAAATATTCAGGAATACTCAATCCAATATTGGGCCATATCGCATTGATCCTAGATTAGAGTGGTGCTGGAAAAGCACAGCAGGTCAGGCAGCATCCGAGGAGCAGGAAAATCGAACTTTCGGGCAAAAGCCCTTCATCAGGAATAGAGGCAGAGTGCCTGCAGGATGGAGAGATAAATAAGAGAGGGGTGGGGGTGGGGAGAAAGTAGCATAAAGTACAATAGGTGAATGGGGGTGGGGATGGAGGTGGTAGGTCAGAGAGGAGGGTGGGGGAAGGTAGCAAAGAGTATAATGGGTGAATGGGGGTGGGGATGAAGGTGATAGGTCAGAGAAGAGGGTGCAGCAGATGGGTGGGAAGGAAGGTGGACAGGTAGGACAGTTCAAGAGGGCAGTGCTGAGCTGGAAGGTTGGAACTGGGGTGAGGTGGGGGAAGGGGAAATGAGGAAACTGGTGAAATCCACATCGATGCCCTGGGGTTGAAGTGTTCCGAGGTGGAAGATGAGGCGTTCTTCCTCCAGGCGTCGGGTGGTGAGGGAGCGGCGGTGGAGGAGGCCCAGGACCTGCATGTCCTCGGCAGAGTGGGAGGGGGAGTTGAATTGTTGGGCCACAGGACGGTGGGGTTGATTGGTGCCAGTGTCCCAGAAATGTTCCCTAAAGTGCTCTGCTAGGACGCGTCCAGTCTCCCCAGTTTGGAGGAGACCACATCAGGAACAACGGATACAATAAATGATACTGGTAGATGTGCAGGTAAAACTTTGATGGATGTGGAAGGCTCCTTGGATGGAGGTGAGAGGGAGGTGTGGGCACAGGTTTTGCAATTCCAGCGGTAGCAGGGGAAGGTGCCAGGAAGGGATGGTGGGTTGTTGGGGGGCGTGGACCTGACCAGGTAATCACGGAGGAAACGGTCTTTGCGGAAGGCAGAAAGGAGTGGGGAGGGAAATATATCCCTGGTGGTGAGGTCCATTTGGAGGTGGCGGAAATGATTTGGTTTATGCGAAGGTTGGTAGGGTGGAAGGTGAGCACTAGGGGGGTTCTGTCCTTGTTACATGGTTGGAGGCGTGGGGTCTGAGGGTGGAGGTGTGGGATGTGGACAAGATGCATTGGAGGGCCTCTTTAACCACGTGGGAAGGGAAGTTGCGGTCTTTAAAGAAGGAGGCCATCTGGTGTGTTCTGTGGTGGAACTGGTCCTCCTGGGAGCAGATACGGCGGAGGCGGAGGAATTAGGAATACAGGATCGCAGGGTGGGTGTAGGTGTAATCCAGGTAGCTGTGTGAGTCGGTGGGTTTGTAAAATATGTCAGTGTCAAGTCGGTCGTCATTAATGGAGATGGAGAGGTCCAGGAAGGGGAGGGAGGTGTCAGAGATGGTCCAGGTGAATTTAAGGTTGGGGTGGAATGTGTTGATGAAGTTGATGAAGTTGATGAATTGCTCAACCTCCTCGCAGGAGCACAAGGTGACGCCAATGCAGTCATCATTGTAGCGGAGGAAGAGGTGGGGAGTGGTGCTGGTGTAAGTACGGAAGATGGACTGCTCCACGTAGCCAACAAAGAGACAGGCATAGCTGGGGCCCATACGGGTGCCCATGGCTACCCTTTTGGTCTAGAGGAAGTGGGAGGATTTGAAGGAGAAATTGTTGAGGGTGAGGACCAGTTCAGTCAAACGAATGAGAGTATCATTGGAAGGGTACTATTGGGTACGTTGGGTGAGGAAGAAACCGAGGACTTGGAAGCCCTAGTCATGGCGGATGGAGGTGTAGAGGGATTGGATATCCATGGTGAAGATGAGGCATTAGGGGCCAGGGAAACGGAAGTCTTGGAGGAGGTGGAGGGTGTAGGTGGTATCTTGAACGTATGTGGGGAGTTCCTGGACTTGGGGGATAGGACAGTGTCGAGGTAGGTAGAGATGAGTTTGGTGGGGCAGGAACATGCTGATACAATGGGTCGGCCAAGGTGGTCAGGCTTGTGGATCTTGGGAAGGAGGTAGAATCGGGTGGTGCGGGGTTCCCGGACAATGAGGTTGTAAGCTGTGGGTGTGAGATTTCCTGAGGTGATGAGGTTCCGTATGGTCTGGGAGATGATGGTTTGGGGATAGGGGGTGGGGTCATGGTCGAGGGGGCAGTCGGAGGAGGTGTCTTTGAGTTGGCTTCTGGCTTCAGCGGTGTTCAGGTCAGTGCGCCAAACTACTGCATAGATGACAGTTTAGTTAGAATGACCTCAACAAACATGACTCATTAAACCACTCTGTAACTCCACTGTACCTGATCAACAACAACAAGCATTATCAGTCCAGCTAGCGAAACAGCCTGCACCCACAAACGGCAATAAATTCAATGGCCATTATTATAAGATGTTTTTAGGGCATAACTTCTAATTTTCCTCTTCCTGGTTGGATTTTTTAAGCAAAGTTGAGATGTGCAACAATTGTTTCTTGTTTTTTTTAATCCAATAAGGACTGGTTACTAGTCATAGAGTTATGGAAATGACAAGCATGGAAAGAGATCCTTCAGTCTGACTCATCTATGTCGAACAGATATCCTAAATTAATCTAGTTTCATTTGCCAGCACTTAGCCCATATCCCTCTAAACCCTTCCAATTCATTTAACCATCCAGATGACTTTTAAATGTTGTAGTTGTACCAACCTCCACCACTTCCTCTGGCATTCCACACACATACCACCCTTTGTCTGAACAAGTTGCCCCTTAGGTCCTGTTTCAATCTTTTCCCTCTCACCCTAAACCTATGCCCTCTAGTTCTGGTCTCCCCCACCCCAAGGAAAAGACTTTGTCTATTTATCTGATCCATGTCCCTCATGATTTTATAAATCTCTATAAGGTCACCCCTCAGCTTCCGATGCTCCAGGGAAAATAACCCATCCTATTCAGCCTCTCCCAATAGTTCAGATCCTCCAACACTGGCAACATCCTTGTAAATCTTTTCTGAATTCTTTCAAGTTTCATAACATCCTTCCTATAGCAGGGAGACCAGAATTGCAAACAATACTCCAAAAGTGGCCTAACCAATGTCCTGTACAGCTGCAACATAACCTACCATCTCCTATACTCTATGTTCTGACCAATAAGTGAAAGCTTACTAAATGTCTTCGTCACTATCCTAACTACCTGAGGCTCCGCTTTCAAAGAACTATGAACCTGCATTCCATGGTCTCTTTGGTTCAGCAACACTCCCCAGGGCCTTACTATTAAGTGTGTAAGTCCTGCTCTGATTTGCCTTCCCAAAATGCAGCACTTCACATTTATCGAAATTAAACTCCATTTGCCGTTCCTTGGCCCATTGGCTTATCTGATGAAGGGTCCCATTGTACTCTGAGGTAACCTTCTTTGCTGTCCACTAAACCTCCAATTTTGGTGTCACCTGCAAACTTACTACCTTTGCCTCCTACGTTAAAATCTTTTATATAAATGACTAAAAGCAGTGAACCCAGCACCGATCCTTGTGGTACATCACTGGTCACAGGCCTCCAGTCTGAAAAGCAACCCTCCATCATCACCCTCTGTCTTCTACCTTCGAGCCAGTTCTGTTTCGAACTTTTCACATTCCACCAAAAAGGAGGAAAAACAGACAGTAAAACTCCAGGGAAGGATGGGATGGGGTAGCAAAATAGCATGAAAACACCCACCTCTTATTAATTTATATCACTTTGAAACTTTTCAAATGTTTCTAAACTATAACAGCAACATGCAATTGCCAATCAGCGATACCAGTAACTAATGAGTGAAATTTTTAAAAATTAACTGTTTCAAAGCAATAACTGTCTAACATATGAATTAATATAATCTGTCTGGACAGACAAATGAGTTGAGTATTTCAAATAGGAGGGAAAGACTAAGGTTGTTCTGAAGATAGCCTGAGCTATGAGATTTCTCCCTCTCTCTCTTTTGGTAAGTGATTGCCCAGTTCTACAAATGTTACAAAAACAACACATAGAACAGAATCTCTTAAAAGACTATTTGCTCGATTTACTTCATACAGTTGCTTACCTGGCAAGCCAGTCTGAATAAATTCTTCATAGCCCAAAATGTAAATAGTTGAACACTTAATGAAATGGTAAATTAGATCTTCTCTTAATTTTAACACAAAGTAACCTGTCACTGTCAAACTAGGACTGGGAGAAAACGGGAGTCTTTTCTGCTCCTTTCACCTCATTGTAACTCATAAGAAAAAGGAAAAGAAAATCTTGCTTCAAGAGATCACCTTTCACGAATTACGTATACAAAGGGATCTCAATTATCCGAAGGACACGGGGGAAGTATTTCGCTCAGTTAATGGAATTCCAAATAGTCAAATGCCGGATAAAATTGTTTAGCCAAGCATCAAGACCTTGCAATCTTGCTGGATAATTCAATATTTGGATAATCAAATGCTGGACAATCAAGGTTCCTCTGTATCCAATATGTTTTACAATCAATGAAGTACTTTTGTAGTGTAGCTACTGTGGTAATGTAGGAATTGTGACAGATTTCTACATAAAAGTCCCATGCAAATAGCAATGTGATATTGATCCTATATTCTGTTTTGTTGATGAGCAATAAACATTAGGAATATTAGTAATTAGGTCATTAGGAATAATTCTCCTGCACTTAGAATCATGGGGTCATAGAGATGTACAAACGGAAACAGACCCTTCGGTCCAACTTGTCTCCATGTCGACCAGATATCCCAACTCAATCTAGTCCCACCTGCCAACCCTTGGCCTATATCCCTCCAAACCCTTTCCTATTCATATATCCATCCAATTGTGCTGCAATTGTACTAGCCTCCACCACATCCTCTGGCAGCTCATTCCAGACATGTACCACCCTCTGCATGAAAAGGTTGCCCCTTAGGTCTCTTTTATATCTTTCCCCTCTCACCCTAAACTATGCCCTTGAGTTCTGGACTCCCCCACCCCAGGGAAAAGGCTTTGTCCATTTATCCTATCCATGCCCCTCATGATTTTGTAAAGCTCTATAAGGTCACCCTTTCTTCGAAATAATGCCATGATATCATAGAATCAATCTTGTGTCATAGAATATCTATGCAGTGTGGAAAAAGGCTACTTGGCCCATCAAGACTGCACCAATGTTTTGAAATGCATCCCACCCAGACCCAGAATCCAACCTATCCCCATAACCACACATATACCATGGTTAATCCACCTAACCTGAACATCCTTGGATACTATGGGGCAATTTACTATGGCCAATCCATCTAACCTGTACATCTTTGGATTGTGGTGAAAACCAGAGCACCTGGGAGAAAAACCACGCAGACACAGGGAGAACGTGCAAACTCCATATAGACATTCACCCAAAGGTGAAATCAAACCCGGATCCCTGGCGTTGTGAGCAGTAGTCTTTCATAACCAACAAAGAGTATAGCCAGGACATTAGTTTAACATCTAATCCAAAAGACAGTATCTCTAATAGTACAAAATGCCAGCTCTACCAAAATGGAATTTCTGTTTGGAGTTCAGTTTATAGAGTTCAGAAAGATGATCTTCTTGAAACTTATAGAATATTAAGAGGCCTGGACAGAGTGAACTTGAGAAGATGTTTCCATTAGTAGAAAAGATTAGAACCCAAAGCGACAGTCTCAGAATGAAGGGACAATGAATTAAAACCGAGATAAAGGAGAATTTCTTCAGCCAGAGGGATGGTGAATCTGTAGAGCTTATTGGCACAGAGGCTGTGGAGATGAAGTCATTGAGCATGTTTAAAACAGAGATAGATAGACATGTTCCTGATGAGTTGGGGAGTCAAATGTTATGGGAAGAAGGCAGGAGAATTGGTTGAGAAACAAATCAGCAGAGCAAACAGACCTAATTCTATTCCGATATTTTATGGTCTTATGGAATGTCAGTCTATATTTTCATGATGAAATCACTGGAGAGAACTTGAATCCACAAACTTTCTGGCTTAGAGGCAAAATGCTACCAAGTGAGCCTCTGCCAATATCAGCCAACTTACTTTTGGTGATAATGTCTAAAATGAATGGGAGAATGTTTTGCTCATTTTTGATTTTTCTCAACTGGATATTTTTAGGTGAAAGTGAGGGCTGAAGATCAGAGTCGAAGAATGTGGGTGCTGGAAAGCACAGCCAGTCAGGCAACATCCAAGGAGCAGGAGAGTCGACATTTCACGTGTAAGCCCTTCATCAGGAATGATGCTTGTGAGCCAAGGGGGCTGGGAGATAAATGGGAGGGGCATGGGGCTGGCACTGGAGGGAAGGTAGCTGGGAATGCGATAGGTAGATGTAGGTGGGGGTGAAAGTGATAGGTCGGAGAGGAGGGCAGAGGAGTTAGGTAGGAAGGAAGATGGATAGGTAGAACTATTCCAGAGGGCGATGTCGAGTTGGAAGGTTGGAACTGAAATAAAGTAGGGGGAGGGGAAATGAGGAACCTGGTGAAATCCACATTAATTCCATGTGGTTGGAGGGTCCCAAGCAGAAGATGAGATGTTCTTCCTCCAGGCTCCCAGCCACCAGAGACATATTTCCCTCCACACCCCTTTCTGCATTTCGGACAGAACATTCCCTCTACAGCTCCCTTGTCAGGTCCACGAAGCCACCAACCCACCCTCTCCTCCCACCACCTTCCCCTGCCATTTCAACAAGTGCAAAACCTACACCCACACCTCCCCTCTCACCTCTGTCCAAGGCCCAAAAAATCTTTTCACATCCAACAGAAATTTACCTGTACCTCCACTAATGTCATCCACTGCATCCATTGCACCCGATATGATCACCTCTACACTGGGGAGACAGGACTCCAACTTGCAGATTGTTTCAGAGAACATCTCTGGGACACCTATACTAACCAACCCCACTGCCCTGTGGCTCAACACTTCAATTCCTCCTCCCACTCCATCAAGGACATGCAGGTCCTGGGTCTCCTCCATCGCCAAACACTAACCACCCAATGCTGGAAGAAGAACACCTCAACCTCTGTCTTGGGACCCTCCAACCACACGGGATCCATGTGGATTTCACCAGTTTCCCCATTTCCCCTCCTCTGATCTTCTCCCAGTCCAAACCTTCCAACTTGGCACTATCCTCTTGAACGGTCCTTCCTGTCCATCTTCCTTCCCACCTATCTGCTCCACCCTCCTCCCTGATCCATCACTTTCAAACCCACCTTCATCAACCTATCGCATTCTCAGCTATCTTCCCTCCAATCCCAGGCCCACCCCCATCCATTTATCTCTCATCCCCCTTGACCCACAAGCGTCATTCCTGATGAGGGGCTTATGCCCGAAACATTTACTCTCCTGCTCCTCAGATACTGCCTGACTGGCTGTGCTTTTCCAGTACCACCCTCTTCGAACTGGATATTTATTGTCCACTTGAATCATTGGACCATGGCTAAATGAGCAAAATTCACTGTTACCCTCCAACTTTACACTCCACTAGTTTAACAGAAATGGCCAGGGTTCGATCCTAACATTTTCTGTCCATGCAAATCCATGAGCATGCTGATGGAGCATCTGCAGTAGCTGCTTGCTACACATAAGGTTTCATTCAATGTCTCAGCTGAAGATTTGATGAATATATCTTTCCCTCTGAGTTCTTCACGAACTCCTACAGCAAAGGCTGGACCCACTTTAAGGAGGAAATTATGCAAAGTTAATTCTCTCCACTGTTTCTACTGCAGCTTTCAATGGCAACTGTATGCTTTAAATGTAGAATTCCATCTGGAAACACATATTGCTTCAGGCCTAACATTATAGTTTAAGTAAAGTAATTAGTAGACATTAGGCTATAGTTACTTCCTGAGGAAAGGTTACAATACATTTAGAATTGTCTCAGAACATAGCTAACTCGATGCGGGGAAAGAATTCCTCAGACCCTCAATTAAGAACAGCTTTCAAATTATATCCTTTTAATTAAAATAATCAACATAGATAAGGTATCTGTTACTTATGTTGCTATGGTGTGACCCTGAGGAAATAAATACAGTTCATGTAAAACAATTAGAAACAAAAGAAAGCATGTGGGAATAATAAATCACTCACCCCCTTAAATTAAACCAACATGTGAAGCAAGAATAAATCAAAATGGCTCTGAAATCAGTTACTTGAAGGTGATTCCACAGACTGTGGGTTGTGGAAGAGTGTAATTCAGTAATTGTGTATTTCTGGATTTTTCTCTAGCAGTGCCTCACATTAATCCCCATAGGTTTCATGGTGTACAGAATATGTACTCACTCTCCAATGACAATCATGTTAAAATGACACAGTTAAGATGAGATGGCTTCCATTGTCTGACGTTCCATTACTTCTGCTTTCCCTACACCCCTTGAGAATGTACTTCATTATTTAAAAGGAGCAGTTTGCCAAGGCACATTCATCAAGATGGAAGTATCTAGATAAAAGAACACTGCTGAACTGAGATATCTAGTGATAGCTTTGGCTATACCTTGCATTGCGGACATTAGAAAAATATATTTACTGTTCTGCTTTAGAAACCTGTCCCGATGTTCTGCATTTACAAAGCACTTTATTTAAAGAGAATTATTGAACTGATATCTGAGTTGTCCAATAGGAATCCTTACTTTAAATCATCTATATGCTGTAGAAAAAGAAGATACAGGAAACTATAAAAGCAACCAGACTGGTCAGATTCTGTCGCAGCATGTAGCTTTGGAGGACCTCTGTTTGTTGCTGCAGAAAATCTGAAATCAAAGATCCCCACTGAATATGCAGCTTTGACTGTGATGGAGAAAGTGGCTCCAGCTCTCAACACGGTACAGCACAAATACATTCACTTTGACAATTGTCCTGCTCAGAGGATTCTGGGTAATCCAAGATGGAGGACGGGAAAAATGGCTGGCTGTAAGAGCTGCTCCTTTTTTTGAGGTATTTTAGGTGATGGAGGTGGTTTCCTCGAATTCCAGGAGCAGCAATTGCTGTTTTATGTGCTGTTGCATTGTTTTGGAACTTTGGAAAAAAAAAGTCAAAACAACAGCAGTTTAAAAGGGAGAAGAGCAGCCAAAGCAGACATGATGAGGACAGTGCAGGAGACAGAGAGAGAACCTGCACAGTTACCACCTTTGCTGTTTGAATTCGTGTATCGCTGGACATCGGAGAGGATCTGGGAAAATTAACAAACAGTGAAATTCACAACTAATCTTGGAGGAACTGTTGGGCGAAGTTCACAGCACTGAATCAGATGTTAATTGTTGTTTTAAGTCTGTCCAAGAGAAAGGCTGCAGTAGTGAGTATAGTGGATTTTTTTCTTGATTACATGTTTTTGGAGATAAGTCTCTTGATTAAACTTAAAATATAAGCCATAGCTATTAACTTAACCTGGGGCAGTGTTTGTAGAGGAATAAGACAGTGTTATTTTCTGGGTCTGTAGATTGTGAAGGAGTAAAAACAGCCTTTGCAGTGATGTGTACTTCTTGTCAGGTGTGGGAGTTTAAAGAGAATTTAAGGGTTACTGCGGATTATATCTGCCATAAATGCTGTTGGATGCGAATCTTATCAGATCAAGTGGATCGGTTGGAGAGACAGTTAGAAGCGATGAGGAATTTGCAACAGCAACAGTATGTGATGGATGGCAGTTATAGGAAGGGAGAAAAGTCTCAGATACAGTCACATAGGAAAGGTAAGAGAGGTAGGCAGCTACTGCAGGAGTCTTTTATGGATATACCCATTTCAAACAGGTATGCTGTTTTGGAAAATGTAGGGGGTGATGGATTCTCCGGGGAACGTAGCACGAACAGCTAAGTTTCTGGTATTGAGACTGGCTCTAATGCAACGAGGTGTACGTCGGCTTCCAAGAGATCAATTGTGTTAAGGGATTCTGTAGTCAGAGGTACAGACAGACATTTCCGTGGCCAGCAGAGGAAAAAGCAGAATGGTGTGTTGTTTCCATGGTGCCAGGATCAAGATTGTCTCAGAGAGGGTGCAGAATGTTCTCACGGGGGAGAGGGGCCAGCAGGAGGTCATTGCCCACATTGGAACCAATGATATTGGAAGGGAAAAGGTTGAGACTCTGAAGGGAGATTATAGAGAGTTAGGCAGAAATTTAAAAAAGAGGTCCTCAAGGGTAGTAGTACCTGGATTACTCCCAGTGCTACGAGCTAGTGAGGGCAGGAATAGGAGGATAGAGCAGATGAATGCATGGCTGAGGAGCTGGTGTATGGGAGAAGGATTCACATTTTTGGATAATTGGAATCTCTTTTGGGGTAGAAGTGAATTGTACAAGAAGGACGGATTGCACCTAAATTAGAAGGGGACTAATATACAGGCAGGGAAATTTGCTCAAACTGCTTGGAAGGATTTAAACTAGTAAGGTGGGTGGTTGGGACCCAGGGAGATAGTGAGGAAAGAGATCGATCTGAGACAGTTGAGAACAGAAGACAATCAGGGCAGGCAGGGACAAGGTAGAACTAATAAATTAAACTGCATTTATTTCAATGCAAGGGGCCTAATAGGGAAGGCAGATGAATTCAGGGCATGGTTAGGAACATGGGACTGGGATATCATAGCAATTACGGAAACGTGACTCAGGGATGGGCAGGACTGGCAGCTTAATGTTCCAGGATACAATTGCTACAGGAAGGATAGAAAGGGAGACAAGAGAGGAGGGGGAGGTAGCATTTTTGATAAGGGAAAGCATTACAGCTGTGCTGAGGGAGGATATTCCCAGAAATACATTCAGGGAAGTTATTTGGGTGGAACTGAGAAATAAGAAAGGGATGATCACCTTATTGGGATTGTAGTGTAGACCCCCCCCCCCCCAATGGTCAGAGGGAAATTGAGAAACAAACTTGTAAGGAGATCTCAGCTATCTGTAAGAATAATAGGGTAGTTATGGTAGGGGATTTTAACTTTCCAAACATTGACTGGGTGTGCCATAGTATTAAAGGTTTAGATGGAGAGGAATTTCTTAAGTGTGTACAAGATAATTTTCTGATTCAGTATATGGATGTACCTACTAGAGAAGGTGCAAAACTTGACCTAATCTTGGGAAATAAGGCAGGGCAGGTGACTGAGGTGTCTCTGGGGGGGCACTTTGGGCCAGCGACCATAATTCTATTCGTTATAAAATAGTGATGGAAAAGGATAGACCAGACCTAAAAGTAGAAGTTCGAAATTGGAGAAAGGCCAATATTGATGGTATTAGGCAAGAACTTTCAAAAGCTGATTGGAGGCAGATGTTCGCAGGTAAAGGGATGGCTGGAAAATGGGAAGCCTTCAGAAATGAAATAACAAGAATCCAGAGAAAGTATATTCCTGTCAGGGTGAAAGGGAAGGCTAGTAGGTATAGGGAATGCTGGATGACTAAAGAAATTGAGGGTTTGGTTAAGAAAAAGAAGGAAGTAGATGTCAGATATAGATAGGATAGATCAAGTGAATCCTTAGAATAGTATAAAGAAAGTAGGCGTATACTTAAGAGGGAAATCAGGAGGGCAAAACGGGGACATGAGATAGCTTTGGCAAATAGAATTAAGGAGAATCCAAAGGGTTTTTACAAATATATATTAAGGACAAAAGGGTAACTAGGGAGAGAATAGGGCCCCTCAAAAATCAGCAAGGTGGCCTTTGTGTGGAGCCACAGAAAATGGAGGAGGTACTAAATGAATATTTTGCATCAGTATTTTCTGTGGAAAAGGATATGGAAGATATAGACTGTAGGGAAATAGATGGTGACATCTTGCAAAATGTCCAGATTACAGAGGAGGAAGTGCTGGATGTCTTGAAACGGTTAAAAGTGGATAAATTCCCAGGACCTGATCAGGTGTACCCGAGAACGCTGTGAGAAGCTAGAGAAGTGATTGCTGGTCCTCTTGTTGAGATATTTGTATCATCGATAGTCACAGGTGAGGTGCCGGAAGACTGGCAAACGTGGAGCCACTGTTTAAGAAGGGTGGTAAAGACAAGCCGGGGAACTATAGACCGGTGAGTCTGACCTCTGTGGTGGGCAAGTTGTTGGAGGGAATCCTGAGGGACAGGATGTACATGTATTTGGAAAGGTAAGGACTGATTAGGGATCGTCAACATGCCGTTGTGCATAGGAAATCCTGCCTCACAAACTTGATTGAGTTTTTTGAAGAAGTAACAAAGAAGATTGATGAGGGCAGAGCAGTAGATGTGATCTATATGGACTTCAGTGAGGCGTACAACAAGGATCCCCATTGCAGACTGATTAGCAAGGATAGATCTCATGGAATACAGGGAGAACTAGCCATTTGGACACAGAACTGTCTCAAAGGTAGAAGACAGAGGATGGTGGTGGAGGGTTGTTTTTCAAACTGGAGGCCTGTGAACAGGAGTGCCACAAGGATCGGTGCTGGGCCCTCTACCTTTTGTCATTTACATAAATGATTTGGATGCGAGCATAAGAGGTACAGTTAGTAAGTTTGCAGATGACACCAAAATTGGAGGTGTAGTGGACAGCGAAGAGGGTTACCTCAGGTTACAACAGGATCTGGACAAGATGGGCCAATGGGCTGAGAATTGGCAGATGGAGTTGAATTCAGATAAATGCGAGGTGCTGCATTTTGAGAAAGCAAATCTTAGCAGGACTTATACACTAAATGGTAGGGTCCTAGGGAGTGTTGCTGAACAAAGAGACCTTGGAGTGCAGGTTCATAGCTCCTTGAAAGTGGAGTCGCAGGTAGATAGGATAGTGAAGAAGGCATTTGGTATGCTTTCCTTTATTGGTCAGAGTATTGAGTACAGGAGTTGGGAGGTCATGTTGCGGCTGTACAGGACATTGGTTAGACCACTGTTGGAATATTGTGTGCAATTCTGGTCTCCTTCCTATCGGAAAGATGTGAAACTTGAAAGGGTTCAGAAAAGATTTACAAGGATGTTGCCAGGGTTGGAGGATCCTCGCTAGAGGGTGAGGCTGAACAGGCTGGGGCTGTTTTCCCTGGAGAGTCAGAGGCTGAGGGGTGACCTTATAGAGTATTACAAAATTATGAGGGGCATGGATAGGATAAATAGGCAAAGCCTTTTCCCTGGGGTCGGGGAGTCCAGAACTAGAGGGCATAGGTTTAGGGTGAGAGGGGAAAGATATAAAAGAGACCTAAGGGGCAACGTTTTCATGCAGAGGGTGGTACGTGTATGGAATGAGCTGCCAGAGGAAATGGTGGAGGCTGGTACAATTGCAATATTTAAGAGACATTTGGTTGGTTATATGAATAGGAAGAGTTTGGAGGGATGTGGGCCCGGTGCTGGCAGGTGGGACTAGATTGGGTTGGGATGTTTGGTCGGCATGGACGGGTTGGACTGAAGGGTCTGTTTCCATGCTGTACATCTCTATGACTCTATGACCCTGAGATTGAAAATGAGAACAAAGCTGGTTTTAAATAGTTGTTCACCGGATGTGGGCATTACTAGCTAGGCCATCATTTATTGCCATTCCTGATAGTTTTGAGAAGATGATAGTGAACTACTTTCCACAGCAGATATATCTGCTGTTCGGAAGGGAGTTCGAGGGCTTTGACTCAGCAACAGTGAAGGAACAGTGAGGGGAACCTGTAGATGGTGATTTTCCCATCAATCTTGCTGCTCTTGTCTGAAACTTTTAAGTGCTAGTGGTCATGAATTTAGAAGGTGTTACTGAAAGAACCTTGGTGAATTGTTGCTGTCCATCTTGAAGAATGTACAAACTGTCTTGTGGAATGTACAACTGTTAGCTTTGTGCATCAATAGTAGAGTGAGTGAATTCTAAATGTGGTGAATAGAGTGCCAATCAAGCAAATTTGTCTTAGATGGTGTTGAGCTTCTTGAATATTTTTGGATCTGCACTCACAGGCGTGGAAAGTATTTCATCACACAGCAAGCTTGTGCTTTATGGACAGACCTTTGGGAAGTCATGGACAAGTCATTTACCATAGAATTCCTTGTATCTGATCTACTCTTGCAGTTGCAACATTGACTAGTAACTGAACTGGACAAACTTTATCAATGGTAGTCCCCAAGGTGTTGGCCATTGAATGTCACAGGGAAATGATTAAATTTCTCTCTTTCTGGAGAGGACCACTGCCTGGCATTTGTGTGGCATGAAGATGACTTGCCATTTATCAAACTAAGCTAATGTCAAGGACTGACAGCATTTGAACATGGACATTTTCACTATCTGAGGAGTTGTAAAAGATGCTGAGCATTGGGCAATCCTCCGCAAAAATCCTCACTCTGGCCTAATATGGCAAGGATGATCATTGATGAAGTACTACCTGAGTAACTCCTGTAGAGATGTCATGAGAACTCAAGTCAAATAATTGTTGAATTTTCCAGGATTGTTCATCACACAAAAGAATCATCCAGAAACCGTAAGAGTTTTCATGCCATACGGGGTCAATCACTTGTAATGGTATGCACAACCTTCAATTCATGACATACCATGAAGCATCCTATTGCTATTATAATTAATCAGCCCAATATCATGGTCAGAGTCATGGCCCATGACACTGCCTCTTAGAACACAAGAGATACATGGGAATGCAGCAATGAAACTTATATGGCACAAGGTAAAAATTGTGTTAGCTCGTTCATGATTCAAATAATGGTCTAGATTGATTAGTGTGCTTTGTAGCATATAGCAACATTAATTGAATATTAGGCAGCATTGCTTGAGTGCTTGTTCCTTTGTTTTGGGCGGCATGGTGACACAGTGGTTAGCACTGCTGCCTCACAGCGCCAGGGACCCGGGTTCAATCCCTGCCTCGGGCAACTGTCTGTGTGGAGTTTGCACGTTCTCCCCGTGTCTGCATGGGTTTCCTCCGGGTTCTCCGGTTTCCTCCCACAGTCTAAAGATGTGCAGGTTAGGTGACCTGACCATGCTAAATTGCCCGTAGTGTTAGGTGCATTAGTCAGGGGTAAATGTAGGGGAATGGGTCTGGGACGGTTGCTCTTCGGAGGGTCGGTGTGGACTTGTTGGGCCGAAGGGCCTGTTTCCACACTAGGGAATCTAATCTAACCTAACCTAATCTAATCTGTGTGTTTCGACAACTTTACAATCAGTGAAGCATGTGGGGAATGGGAGGGAAGCTGATGACAATGCTATTGCAGAATACACAACCTGACGAAACAGGAAACCAGTCCAGTTGTTGCAAGGCAGCTGAGAACCAGACTCATTCCATACATTTTAGCACACTTTACTCCTCATTCAGTATTCACAGATTCACAGAATGCGATCATTTGGCAGTCAGAGCCCACCAAAGATCTGCTCTCTCTCACTAACCCCATTATAATTAAAGTAAAACCTTATCTTAATCCTGCCTCTGAGGCGTAGACATGAGTTACCACATTGCTACTGTGAGCAGAATTGTTATCAGTGATCAGCAAACAAATCTCATGGAATTAGAAATGCACTTCAATCACTGAGTGTTAGTTAACTGAATTCGATCCAATACATCTGGGATGCTGCTTTGTATAGTTTGTAATCTCATTTATGTAGGTGTTCTGCATCAAGTTGGAACTTCTTTCAGATATTTGTAGTATAATGTAATATCATCCAATCAATTTCACTCCTATCCTACTCATTAGCTCCAGATCTTGAGAAAGGCTTTGTGGAATCGCCATGCATATCTGAAGCTCTGCTAACATTTTCTCTTGATAGCAGAAACCTGTAACACTCACCTGCATGGTCCTCATCTACATCCTCTCACTCCTTTCTGTTATGTAGCTCAATTGTTCATCATATTACTTATTGAATAAAGAACAAAGAAAATTGCAGCACAGGAACAGGCCCTTTGGCTCTCCAAGCTTGCATCGATCCAGATCCTCTATTTTCCAAGGATATGTATCCCTCTGCTCCCTGCCCATTCATGTATCTATCTAGATACATCTTAAAGAATGCTATCGTGCTCGCCTCTAACACTTCCACTGGCAATGCGTTCCAGGTACCCGCCACCTTCCATGTAAAGAACTTTCCACGTATATCTCCCTTAAACCTTTCCCCTTTCACCTTGAACTCATGACCCCTAGTAACTGAGTCCACCACTCTGGGAAAAAGCTTCTTGCTATCCACCCTGTCTATACCTCTCTCGATTTTGTAGACCTCAATCAGTTCCCCCTTCAACCTCCATTTTTTCTAATGAAAATAATCCTAATCTACTCAACCTGTCTTCATAGCTAACACCCTCCATATCAGGCAACACCCTGGTGAACCTCCTCTGCACCCTCTCCAAAGCATGCACATGTTTCTGGTAATGTGGCGACTGGAACTGCACGCAGTATTCCAAATGTGGCTCAACCAAAGTCCTATACAACTGTAACCTGACTTGCCAACTCTTGTACTCACCTTCCTTCATCAGATGCGGTATTATGTCGTATGCCTTCTTGACCACTCTATCGACCTGCGTTCCCACCTTCAGGGTACAATGGGCCTGAACACCCAGATCTCTCTGTGCATCAGTGTTCCTCAGGCCTTTTCCATTTACTGTATAGTTCACTGTAGAATTGGATCTTCCAAAATGCATCACCTCAGATTGAACTCCACCTACCGTTTCTCTGTCCAACTCTCAAATTTATCTATATTCTGCTGCCTTCTCTGATAGTCCCCTTTACTATGTGCTACTTCACCAACTTGGTGTGATCTGCAAACTTGCTAATCAGACCACCTATACCTTCTTCTAGATCATTTATGTACATCACAAACAACAGTGGTTCTAGAACGGATCCTTGTGGAACACTCCGGTCACAGTTCTCCATTTTGAGAAACTCCCTTCCACTATTACTCTCTGTCTCCTGTTGTCCAGCCCATTCTCTATCCATCTAGCTAGTACATCGTGGACCTCATGCAACTTCACTTTCACCATCAGCCTACCATGAGGAACCTTATCAAACACCTTAATGAAGTCCATGTATATGACATCTATAGTCCTTCATTCATCAATAAACTTTGTCACTTCCTCAAAGAATTCTATTACGTTGGCAAGACATGACTCTCCTTGCACAAAACCATGTTGCTTATCACTAATAAGCCCATTTTTTTCCAAATGTAAATAAATTCTACCCTCAGTATCTTCTCCAGCAGCTTCCTTCCCACTGACGGCATGCTCAGTGATCTATAATTACATGGATTATCCTTGCTACTCTTCTTAAACAAGGGGACAACATCAGCAATTCTCCAGTCTTCCGGGACCTCACCCATGTTCAAGGATGCTGCAAAGATATCTGGCAAGGCCCCAACTGTTTCCTCTCTCATTTTCCTCAACAGCCTAGGATAGATCTCATCTGGGCCTGGGGACTTGCCCACCTTAATACTTTTTAGAATACTCAATACTTCCTCCTTCCTTATGCCAACTTGACCAAGAGTAATCAAAGATCTATCCTCAACCTTAACATCTGTCATGTCCCTCTCCTTGGTAAATACCGACGCAAAGTACTCATTAAGAATCTCACCCATTATCTCTGACTCCATGCTTAGCTTTCCTTCTTTGTCCTTGTCCTAGTTACCCTCTTGCTCCTTATACACGAATAAAAGGCTTTGGCATTTTCTTTAACCCTGTTTGCTAAAGGTACTTCATGACCCCTTTTAGCCCTCTTAATTCTTCATTTCAGGTTAGTCCTACTTTTATAATATTCTTCCAAAGCTTCATCTGTTTTCAGTTGCCTAGACCTTATTGTATGCTTCCTTTTTCCTCTTAGCTAGTCTCACAATTTCACCTGTCATCCATGGTTCCCTAATCTTGCCATTTCGATCCCTCATTTTCACAGGGACATGTCTGTCCTACACTCTAATTAACCTCTCTTTAAAAATCTCTCACATATCAAATGTGGATTTACCCTCAAACAGCTGCTCCGAATCCATATTCTCCAGCTCCTGCTGAATTTTTGTATAGTTGGCCGTCCCCGATTTAACACTCTTCCTTCAGAATCACTCTCAACTTTGTCTATGAATATTCTAAAACTTACGGAATTATGATGACTATTCCCAAAGTAATCTCTTACTGAAACTTCAACCACCTGGTCGAGCTCAGTCCCCAACACCAGGTCCAGTATGGCCCCTTCCCAAGTTGGATTATTTACAGACTGCTCCAAGAAACCCTCCTGGCTGCTCCTTACAAATTCTGCTCCATCTAAACCTCTAACACTACGTGAATCCCAGTCAATATTGGGAAAATTACAATCTCCCATCACCACCACCCTGTTGCTCCTACATCTTTCCGTAATCTGTCAACATATTTATACCTCTATCTCATGCTCACTGTTGGGAGGCCCCTTGAACAGCCCCAACATTGTTACCGCACCCTTCCTATTTCTGAACTCTGCACATATTACCTCATTGTTCGAGTCCTCCATAGTGCCCTCCTTCAGCACAGCTGTGATATCCTCTCTGACCAGTAATGTAACTCCTCCACCCTTTTATTTTCCTCTCTATGTCACCTGAAACATCTATATCCTGGAATATTTAGTTGTCAATCTTGTCCTTCCCTCAACCAAGTTTCAGTAATAGCAATAACATCATATTCCCAGATACTAATCCAAACCCTAAGTTCATCTGCCTTATCTTCTACACTTCTTGCATTAAAACAAATACACCTCAGGCCACCTGTTCCTTTGCTTTCATCATCTGCTCCTTGCCTACTCTTCCCCTTAGTCACACTATCTTCATTACCTTGTTCCTTACAGGCTTTAGTTACTACCTCCTTACTGTTCACTACTTCCTTGTTTGGTTCCCATCCCCTTACCACATAGGTTTAAACCCTCCTCAACAGCATTAGCAAAAGCACCCCCTAGGATATTGGTTCCAGTCCTGCTCAGGTGTAGACCGTCCAATTTGTAATAGTCCCACCTCCCCCAGAACTAGTCCCAATGTCCCAAAAATCTGAACCCATCCCTCCTGCTCCATTTCTCAAGCCACTCATTCATCTTGCCTATTCTTTCATTTCTACGCTGACTAGCACATGGCACTGGTAGCAATCTGACATTACTACCTCTGAGGTCCTACTTTTTAACTTGGCTCCTAACTCCCTAAATTCTGCTAGTAGGACCTCAACCCGTTATTACCTATATCATTGGTGCCTATATGCACCATGACAACTGGCTGTTCATCCTCCCCCTTCAGAATGTCCTGCAGCCGATCTGAGACTTCCCTGACCCATGTACCGGGGAGCAACAAAACAGTCGGGAGTCTCGTTTTTGACTACAGAACTGCCTATCTACACCCCTTACAATTGAATCCCCTTCAACTATAGTCCTTCCACTCTTTTTCCCACTCTTCTGTACAGCAGAGCCAGCCACGGTGCCATGAATCTGGCTACTGCTGCCTTCCCCTAGTGAACCATCTCCCCCAACAGTATCGAAAATGGTTTACCTGCTTTGTAGGGAAATTACCACAGTGGACCTATGCACTGCCTTCCTGCTCTTTCTCTGCCTTTTGGTCACCCATTTTGGTCACCACTTTCTCCCTCAGCAATCCTAATCTGCGGTGTGACCAATTCACTAAACGTGCTATCCACGACTTCTTCAGCATTGCAGATGCTCCAAAGTGAGTCCATCCACAGCTCCAGAGCCATCATGTAGTCTAACAAGAGCTGCAGCTGGACACACTTGCTGCACATGAAGGCGTCAGGGACATCAGCCATTGAGCAAGAGGAGCGTAACACGGATCTGGGTTCTCTTGTCATTTCACTCTTATGCTTAACTTAGTCCAGCTATAATATCAAATAATAGATAAGTGAAACTTTTTTTTAACCAATCACACTACTTACCAGCACACAATAAAAAAGAAAAAGAAAATCCTTACCTTATCAACACAACACAGCCTTTTTTCTTGGTTACAGGAGGATGGTGGGTGGGAGACACTACACATGTAGTGCCTTGGGTTTAGCAGCTGCCCAAATATATTAGTTAACTCACATTCCCAGAATGCAACTCGACTGCTCCCACTCAGCTCCTCACTCTCCCTGCTCCCACACCTGCTGCAAAATGAAGGCTGCTGATTCCGCATTTAAATGGGAAAGTTACCTTCTCAGCAGCCCCCTGGTCCTCACTCTCACTGCTCCCGCTGCTGTTGCAAAATGTAGGTCGCTAATGTGTGTTTCTAAAACATAAGTCCACCCATACAGGTGTCTGCCATTACCTTTTTCAGGTTTCATCATCATTATTTCACATCCCATGCTCATCATTCCTGAAACCTCCTGTTTGAATCCCTTCTGCTCATCATACAACATGAAATTGTCCTAGTAAACATTGTAATACCCTTTCACCATGCTCTGAACATATTTTTTCCATTTCCCCCTTGATCACTTTCTAGTTAAAGAGCTTCCCGAAGTGTAGGTCAGGACTGAAACTTTGAGGTTCAAGCTCTGAAGCAGCAAGGGCTGACTGTTTCCCCTTTTCTCTGCTCTATAGATATTTTTTTCCTTTCCTATTGCTCACTGAGGGGTTGCAACAGTTATCAAGCCTTGATATGAAAGTTCAGGAAAGCTGTTGAATCTAGTAATTGATACAATTGAATATGCCACAGGAAAAGGTGAATCCATGCTCAACCCATAATTGTACTTGCTGCCAAGTTGACAAAATTGAATGATAAAAGTCTTGATAGAACCTAGAGAATACCTAACAAATTGAATAGTCAGCAAAATGAAATAAATGTGCAACCTGAAATTGGCAAAATAAAAAAAAAGCTTATTGAATGTAGTGTGTACTTCAGAGACATTCCTGTGTTGCTTATACTACTCATAATGTCATACGGGTAATAAATAGAACCAGGTATGGGGTTGAACTGAAAGAGTTAACCACTCAACTTGTCTTAAATGTGGAGTGAGTTCTCTGTGGGCGGAGAAATGTTTTTACTGGATGAGATTTCTGATGTAAATTTTTACTATCAAATTTGATGTTGTACTGTTTATGATCACTTTAGAATTAGTTCCTTCAAAGCCAGGTGAGAATTATTGATAACATAAAAAAATCGTACAGGTGCAGTGTTTTATTTCACTTTTCAGCAAGACAAATAAATATCAATTCCACTTTTAGTTTTGGAGATACCTGATGAATCATCAACTACAGACAGAATTCCCAATTAATCCTTCAAGTGACAGAGCCATGAAGTCATAGTGTAAAAAAGGAATCTTTTCCATTCTAATCAATATCAGTCAATTAAGTGTAAACCAGCCATATATCATTTCATATGGACATTTAGGGGCATGACAGATCATTTTAAAATATTTATTTAAACTTAAGATTATTTGAATTCATTTCATATTGAAACTTATCACTACGATCTAAGTTGCTATGGTCTGTGTAAAATTAGCTTTTAGACTCATAAACAAATGAGTTAAGTATAGGCTAATTATTGCCACAAATTGTGTACACATGCTTGTAATTCTAAATCCTTCAGCTGGAATTGTGATAAGAAAGCAAATACATTGATTCATATGTTTTAGGTTCAGCATGAAGTGATATCCACAGATCAGAAAATTCTACATATTCAAACTTCTTAAAATATCGAGCAACTCTTCAAGTACTTCTATCTAAAGATGCCTTCTCCACAAATTAAATTTAATAGTGGCTTGGTGTGGGAAAATTGCAGCAAGTGGTGAACTTCTGTATACTTTCGATGTGGTTTCCAGATTGAAGGTGGCATAAGAAGTCCCACGTGGATTCAATGAAAAATTACAGACATCGACATGATTTAAAAACTTGGATCATTGGTATTAGCTATATTGCCTCAAGTAGCATTGGAACCATATCTTTTGTGGACTGGAGCTTATATTTTAGTGCTTCCCAAATAGTTTCCCATTCTATACTGAGGCTTTAAAATTGTTGTGCCTCTCAGTTGGAATCAGGAGGAGCTCCAAGGTGGCCATTGCTGACGGTCAACTCAAAATCCCAAAAGTTTGGTTCATAACTTCACTGGGGGTCTCCATCTCCACTTTGCGAAGTCCTGTCCAGAGCATTACATCATAAAATGTAAGAGCAGAAGTGGGCCATTCAGCCCATCGAGTCTGCTCTGCCATTCATTAAGATCATGGCTGATCTGATAATCCTCAACTCTACTTTCCTGTCTTAACCCCACAAACCTTGACACCCTTACTGGTTAAAAACCTGTCCATCTCAGTTTTGATATAGCCAAAACTTGAGATTAGCAAAACTTGTGTAAGCTTGTCTTATGACTTCAAAAAATTGAAAATGTTAACTTTTATTGAACAGAGACAGTGAAGTGAAAACAAATAAAAAGAGATGCATTTGTTCCCTGGAAAATAGGGGTTACTTGGCTTTTAATTTACAGTCTCTGAATGATCACTGTGTCTAAGTCACATTGGTTGGAACTGGATGTCAATCATATCCTGCCTTGCTTGTTGTGCCTGATACTCCATCACTCTATTGTGGCGAAAGTGATGTTCTCCCTGCTCAATGTCTTCATCTTCCTCCTCAGAAAACTGCTGCCGTTCTCCCTGTTCTTCTGGGTCCATCACATCCCGCACTGTCTGCTCTAGCTGTGTTTTAAAGGGCATTGCAAGCATTATGTTGTATAACCGTATTGCAAGGCCCTGTCAAACTGATTCAAGCATCAGAATTCAAACTTCAGTCGGGATATCATCTGTCCCTGATGGGCCTGGTCAAACAATGAACTGCAATGTAACTAAAGCTCTTTTCTGTTGAAGTGTGACACGTCATGATTATGGTACTCTCAATGCAAGTACATATAGTCCATAGTCAACCTGTACCTTGGAGAAGCCAGGAATGTTGGCAAAGTCTACTTCCCCAGGCTGTAGAACTGACCTTGTCATGGGGAAATGAGATGAACTGGTGACCTGTTACAAGGTACATTCGTAATAGACTTTATACATTTGTGGTTTGAGGATTAAATGATCCCCTGCAGGTCCCCAGTGCTTCCTTAGAAGTAGCCAATTGCATAAGGCATAGTTCTGTAATGGTGTCCAGGGACATCCTGAGTTTGCGATGACACTGCACCTCAGTAATCTGATGGCTTCCTGTATCCCCTTCACCACTTGAGGGGGCCTTCATCTTCAACATTTGGTTCCCCACATAGTTAGGCAGAACAAATATTTCACATGCAGGGTACAATGATCCAAGTCTTTCGGACCTTACTGTGAAGTGCCTGATTAATGAAATTGCTCTTCATAGGCATCACATTGTTCGCAAGTAAAGCCTATGTGATCACACCGATTTTTAAAAAAAAATCACCCATTCACTCCATGTGTGCTGGCTAAATTTCATTTTTCATTTTCAATGTGTATTGGTGATTCAGATAAGGATAGATGGCAACACAAGTTCCATTTCATGCGTGAATTGTGGTAATCTACCAAATCTTCATATTCTTTTGTTCCTTGTACTCTGTGCCATGTTCATTACTTTTGAGCTTCTGTATGTTCCCACCTAACTCATTCATTTAAGTCATCATCTCCCAACAATACCCCCTGGGTCCTAGCCCTACAGCATTGCCAGGCTAAACAAAGTGTTACTTTATCCCCTTGTTGAAGTCAGGTTGATGATGAACATTGAAGACACCTCCTCACTGTGACCTATACCCTCTGATACATTATCATTTCATTATCAAGTTGAATTGGCCCGAGTGCAGATGAACAGGTAGCTGCAGGGCTGATGTAGGAGGGAGGGCTTCAGATATGTGGGTGATTGGGATACCTTCTGGGGAAGGTGGGACCTGTACAAGAAAGACAGGTTGCACGTGAACTGGAAGGGCATCAATATCCTGGGGGGAAATTTGCAAGAGCTCTTCAGGAGGGTTTAAACAAGGTTGGTGGGGCGTTGGGAACCTGAGCCATGGATCAGGTGATGGAATAGGTAGTGAACAGCCAGATACAGCATGCAGAGAGTCTGTGGGGAGGGATAGGCACTTGATAGGGTAAAGATGCAGTCAGTGTAATGGGTTGAAGTGTGCCTATTTTCATGCAAGAAGTATCAGGAATAAGGGTGATGAACTCTGAGCATGGATCAGTAATTTGAACAATGAGGTTGTTGCCATTACAGAGACTTGGATATCACAAGGGTAGGAATGGTTGTTGATGTTTAGATGTTTCAAAAGGAATAGTGAGAGAGGTAAAAGAGGTAGAGGAGTGTCATTCTAATCAGAAGTAGTATTACAGCTGCAGAAAGGGGGGTTGTCGAGGAGGGTTTGTCTACAGAGTCAGTATGGATGGAAGTCAGAAACAGGAAAGGAGCAGTCACTTTATTGGGAGTTTTCTACAGGCCCCCAAAAAGCAGCAGAGATGTGGAGGAGCAGATTGGGAGGCAGGTTTTGGAAAGATGCAGAAGTAACAGGGATGCTTTCATGGGTGAACTTTAACTTCCTTAATATGGATTGGAATCTCCTTAGTTCAAATAGTTTGGATAGAGCAATTTTTGCCAGGTATGTCCAGGAAGGTTCCTGATGCAATATGTACATAGGTCGACTGGAGGGGAGGCCATATTGGATTTGGTACTTGGCACTGAACCATGCCAGGTTCTCTCAAAGGGAGGGCATTTTCATGATAGTAATCACAACTCTCTGACCTTTACTATACTTATGGAGAGGGATTGGAGCTGTGATAGTGTGGGAATGTATTTAATTGGGGAAGGGGGAAGTACAATGCTATTAGGCAGGAATTGGACCACCTAAATTGGGAACAGATATTCTCAGGGAAATGCATGACAGAAATGTGGAAGTTGTTTAGGAAGCACTGCTGATAGTGCTGGACAGGTTTATCCCACTGAGGCAAGGAAGGGATGTTAGGTTGAAATAACCTTAGGTGACAAGGGTTGTGGAACATCTCATCAAGAGGAAGAAAGAAGCTTACTTAAGGGTGGGGAGACCAGGATCAAACAGTGCTTTTGAGTGTTACAAGGTAGCCAGGAAGGAACTGAAGAATAGACTTGGGAGAGCTGGAAGGGGGCATGATAAAGCTTTAGCGAGTAGGATTAAGGAAAACCTTAAGGCATTCTACACTTATGCGAGGAACAAGAGGGTGGCCAGAGTGAGGGTAGGGCTGATCAGGGATAGTACAGGGAACTTGTGCCTGGAGTCGGAGGAAGTAGGATAGGTCCTTAGTGAATACTTTGCTTCAGTATTCACTACTGAGAGGGACCTTGATGTTTCTGAAGACAGCATGAAACATTACGATAAGCTAGAATAGGTAGATGCTAAGAAGGAAGATGTGCTGAAAATTTTGAAAAATATAAGGATAGATAAACCCTTTGGGCCAGATGAGATTAGATTAGGATTAGATTCCCTACAGTGTGGAAACAGGCCCTTCAGCCCAACAAGTCCAGGCCGACCCTCCGAAGAGTAACCCACCCAGACCCATTTCCCTGTGACTAATGCACCTAACACTATCGGCAATTTAGCATGGCAAATCCACCTGACCTGCACATCTTTGGACTATCAAAGGAGATATATCCTAGATTATTACAGGAAGTGATGGAAGAGATTGCTGCACCTTTGGCAATGATCTTTGCATCCTCAATGTCCACTGGAGGACTGTCAGATGACTGGAGGGTGGCAACAATTATTCCCTTGTTCAAGAAAGGGAATAGAAATGGTCCTTGGAATTACAGATCCATCAGTCTTATGTCAGTGGTGGGCAAAGTATTGGAGAGAATTCTAACAGACAGGATTTATGATTACTTGGAAAGCCATAGTTTGATTAGAGATAGTCAGCATGGCTTTGTGAGGGGCAGGTATGCCTCACAAACCTTACTGAATTCTTTGAGGATGTGACAAAACATGTTGATGAAGATAGAGCTGTGAATGTGGTGAACATGGATTTTAGCTTGCTGTTTGAAAATGTTCCCAATGGTAGGCTCATTCAGAAATTAAGGAGGCATGAGATACAGGGATATCTGGCTGTCTCGATACAGAACTGACTGCCCCATAGAAGACAGAGGGGGTTGGAAGATGGAAAGTATTCATCCTGGAGCTTGTCGACCAGTGGTGTTCCACAAGGATCAGTTCTGGCACCTCTGCTCTTTGTGATTTTTATAAATGACTTGGATGAGGAAGTGGAAGGGTGGATTAGTAAGGTTGGCAATGACATGGTGGAGTTGTGGATAGTGTGGAGGGCTGTTGTAGGTTGCAACAGGACATTGACAGGATGCAGAACTAGGCTGCTAAGTGGCAAATGGACCTTTACTTGGAAAAGTGTAAAGACATTCACTTTGGAAGGTCGAATTTGAATGCAGAATACAGGGTTAAAGGCAGGATTCTTGGCAGTGTGGAGGAGCTGAGGGATCTTGGAGTCCATTTCCACAGATCCCTCAGAGTTGCCACCCACGTTGGTAAGGTTGTTAAGGAGGCGTATGGTGTGCTGGCTTTCATTAGCAGGGGGATTGAGTTTAAGAGCCACAAGGTTATACTGCAACTCCATACAATCCTGGTTAGGCCACACTTGGAATATTGCGTTCAGTTCTGGTTGCCTCATTCTAGGAAGGATGTGGAATGTTTAGAGACGGTGCAGAGGAGATTTACCAGGATGCTGCCTGGACTGGAGGGCATGTCTTATGAAGAAAGGTTAATGGAGCTAGGGCTTTCTCATTGGAGCAACGAAAGATGAGAGGTTACCTGATAGAGGTGTACAAGATGTTGAGAGACATAGATAGAATGGATAGCCAGAGAATTTTTCCCATGGTGGAATTGTCTGTCACGAGGGGACATAATTTTAAGGTAATTGGAGGAAGGTTAAGAGGAGATGTCAGAGGTAAGATCTTTACAGAAGAGCAGTGGGTGCATGGAATGCACTGCCAGCAGTGGTGGCAGAGTTAGATACATTAGGGATATTGAAGCGACTCTTGGACAGGCACATAGTACAAAGAAGGGCATGTAGGTTAGTCTGATCTTAGAGTAAGATCAAACACTGGCACAACATCGAGGGTTGAAGAGCCTGTACTGTGCCGTACTGATCTATGTTCTATGTAATTCCTAGACTGTATGTACTGGACCTGTGTGCTTGCCTGTGGCCCACTTCCTAGACAATAGTGTTACAGAATCCCTGATCGCCCCACATCACCAACTGACCATGTCCAACTGTCTGAACTGAGATCAGTTGCTACCCTTGACTAACTGTAGCAAAACCTCCTGAATGATTGTAGACCCCCTCAGTTGCCTGAGGACTACTCCTTGACATGGCCATTTGATCGAGGCGCGTGCCGTATTTTTTCTACATATGCTGCTGGTATATTTTGAAGGTGTGATATTGATGTAGTGCAATGATATGCAGTAACATGCCCAGTTCTTGACTGAGCATCACTGACAACATGCCATGGTGCCTGGCTTTGTATCTGTGTTACAAGACAAGGTGATCCAGAAGTACTGTAAACCTGTAAGCTCAAAATGAGATGGCAAAGTACAAAAAGACAGGGCAAGGCAAGACAAAGATGCTGTGAGCATTCAAATAGCACGAAGTGAGTAAGCACCTAAACGGCAAGTGAAGAAGCCAGAAGGGAGCCCTGCTGTGATGCATAAGATGAGGTCTTGTCTTTTCATGCACAAAGCAGCTGGGCAGAAGCATGACAATGAATGATGGTGGTGTACTCCAAAATGCAATGTTAAATTGGATAACTGTGTTCTAAGTGAGTTGGAGATGTGCTGTGATGATGTGTTAAGATTGGTCATGTGTCAGATGCTAAACTCCATGGATGAAGGATGTAGGAAGTCATTGTCCATGGTGTATGGTATGCAAAGTTGAGGATTACTACCTCCTGATTACTGAAGAAGTAAGCATCAAGCTGAAGCCTGCAAGATATTGCTCTGACTTTCATGTTGGGAACTATCACCATCTGTCTAGGAGAATAACAAACTGCCTATAAATGAAGCAAAAATACATATTAATGAGATGTTGGGCTCATGTGCATGCACTATCACCACCAAGGAGTGAGATTCATATCTCACCATTCAAACATTAAGTGGAAAATCAGACTTTATTTGCATAAAAATCCAATTTATCTAATCTCATTATAATTTCCCATTCCCCTTGCCAGAGAGTCACACAGTACAGAAGAGGTCCTTCAGTCCATCAAGTCTGTGCTAACCCATCTGCACTAAACCAATTTCAGCAATTAACCTATATCTTTGAATGTTGCGGCATTTCAAGTGCTCATCCACATGCGTATTAAAAGTTGAGAAGTTTCCCACCTGTCTATCCTCTGAGGCAGTGTGTTCTAATTCCCATCATCCTCTCGGTGAAAAGAAATTTCCTCACATTCCCTCTAAGCCTCCTGTCTTCACCTTAAATTTATGTCCTTTCATTATTGATGTTAATCGGGTTTGTGAAAATTTGGCCTCATATTTCTCAACAATATTTGAATTGCAGTTCTGCTGTGGTTGTTAGTTGTTTAAATTCCAACACATGATATCCAACGACAAAATCCTTCATACCTCCAAAGATTTTGAGGTTTTTTTGTTTGCAATTATTCTTGAGTTTCTATAATTTTTCAAGAATAATGCTCATACATTGTTGCTTAGCTGAAGATGTATACAATACAGCGCTTCTCATGCATTAACACTATTCCAAACAATTTTTAAAAATTGAGATGTAAACAATGCTGTCTGTGACAGAACTTATTGCCCATCTCTAGCTGCCCCTGAAAAGTTGCCCTGAACCACTGCTGTCCATTGGTGTTGGCACACCAACAATGCTATCAAGAAGGGAATTCCAGGATTTTGACCCAGTGACACTGAAGGAATAATATTACATTTCCAAGTCTGGATGGTGAGTGACCTGGAGGGAAACTTGCAGGTGGGGCCATTCCCACATATCTGCTGTTCATGTCCCTCTAGATGGTAGCGGTTGTGGGATTGGAAGGTGAAGTCGAAGGAGCCATGGTGAATTTTTAGCAGTGCATCCTGACGATGATACATACACTGCTGGTACTGAGTGTCAATGGTGGAGGAAATGAATGTTTGTGAATGTAGTGGCAATAAAGTGGGCTGTTTGTTCTAGATGATGTCAATCTTGTTGGAGTTGCATTCATCAAGCCAACATTCTATCACACTCCTGACTAAGAGGTGAAGTATTCATTGTAGGGTTCCTAACCTCTGACTTGCTCTTATGGCCACAGTATTTATGGCTAATGCAATTGTGTGTTCTGTCAACAATAACCCCCAGGAATTTGATAATAGAAGATTCAGTGATGGTGATGCCATTGAATGTCAAAACATGATGGTTAGGTTCCCTCTTCTTGGAGATCGTCATTGCCTGGCACTTGTACAGTATAAATATTACCTGCCACATTATGAGACATGGATGTGGGTAATATTTTTAGTGGACAGAAGTTTTTTTGTGGTATTTGGTAAAAGTAAGGTTAGGTCCTCTAAGAATACATGGTAGATAACTTAGCTCCACTGAAGCCTATAGAATCTCTTACTGTTTATCTATCCTAACATTCCAATAAAACTTAATATTAAAGAGAAAGATTCATAAATATCTAACTGGAACAACATATATTACTATGTGTGTACGATAAAACTATTATAAGGGACCAACAAAATTAATAACAGGAAGTGAATGAGGGATAACATCCAGGAGGCAAACCTACTATATATTGTATTACAGTTGATGTAATTTGCAGGTCTGATCTATTATTTTGACAAATCAAATCATTTGTTAACAAGAATGATTTAGGAATAAATTGTAGATATTTTCAATCTGACAAATTGTTTCTCCCAAATACTGATATATTGGATTGCCCACTGTCAAGTGAAACAGAGCTCAATGTCCGCTGACAGAAAGATCGCTTGCCCATTTTTGCTTATAATTAGCAACTGAACATTAGCATGGATATAATGCAGTGAATGATAATTGTCCATTTTAAAGATATCACTTCTTCTGAACAGTAACTTCCAATTATGTAAATTGACTTTATGAAGTAAAAATGGCAGACTGGTCAAAATTGTTCATGTGTTTAGAAAGGGCATTTCTTCCTGGAAGAAATAATTCAGGGAGTAGATAATAAAGATCAACACTAATGAGATGAGGAACCAGTCCTACAGCACATTAAATTACCATATTTCCACATAATTAGTTTGTTTTCCACTTGAAATCAGAAAGTGACTTGACGTTGCATTCAGTGCCTCAGGTCGATAGATTCATTGGAATTCTATAGCTAGTGTTTCATCTGTTGAATAATTAGAGGAATAATCTGTCTGAATCAAAATTTTATTTGGTATAAATATTATTCAACTCATGAATACTGTATATAACTACCAAGCAAATCAAGCCAAAATAAAATAAAATTAAGCAGATAGAGATATCAACTGAGTGCTGGCAACATTGTTTTAATCAGCATCTACCCTATTTGAGGGAGGCTAGACAGATTTTAGCATGCATCATCAATAAAGAGAAAAGAGCAAAATAGTATAATTGGTTATACAATTGAAATATATTTTTTCAGTGAAGTCAACATTACCCATTTCCTATTAAATATATAGAGAATATAGTTGATTGTCATGATTTGTTCATGAGCAATATCAACATTGAAAGACATGAAATTTTAACATGCTGCATTAGAACATTTTCCAATTAAAAAATCAAATTTTATGCCCCGATGATTCAATATGTTCATAGTAAGACAAATCAATACCGATCAGAAAGATGCAGCATTTGAATTCCAGATTCTGCAGCTAGCTGAACTCAGCTGACATTTCCTGTTCCTGATTATAATGAAGTGGAGCCTGATGAAAAGTATGAATCTTGGTGTGGAGGTAGATGTAATGTCTCTCAAGTCAAAGCCAGTTAATATAAAAAAACTCAATAAAAGATTTACAATCATCACTGATCATTAAAAGATTTTGTACTCAGCTCAGACTCACTTCTCTCCAAGATTAAAAAGCCATGAAGCTGGAAATTTATATAAACCCCTCCTTCTATTTGGAAGTGAAAGTATAAAATTTGTTGGGAGTGGGTAAATGCTGTGCCTGCAGCCTCCCTGTCTCAGCTGGTACTTCTATCAGTGACTGGATAGGTGGCTGACAACCCATCCACACTTGAGTTAACTGAGGCCCTTAAGTGACTGATTAATTGTTACTGAACAGTCTCATCCCTCTATCACTGGTGTTTTACCAACAGGAACTGGGATATTACAGGGGAGTGCCAAGTTACATGGGTGTGCCAAGTCACATCCCCGTAATGGGCAGCATTTCCAGTGGCACTGGTGGGACTCGAGAGGAGCTCCATCTGTTTGGACAGCAGCTCTCAGAGATTAACATCTGTCCACAGGGGTTGAAGCCACAATTTTAGACAATTAACCCAATGACTGTAAAATCTAGTCATAATTTCCCAGGTTATCTGAAATAGGCTTGTTGCTGACCTTTCATTGACTGATAGGTAGGGCTATGACCATCAGCACAAGATTCAGCTTCAAACTTGCTTCTGAGATAGTGAAGAGAAAACCAAGCATATTTACAGTTCCGATTCCTATCCTGTGACACTTGTTGAATGTGTGCACGTGTAGACACAGGATTGATGTAAAATTAATATATGCTGTTACAATACCGTGAATGAAGACTCTCACTCAAAATGAAGAGTCACACATAAATATTTAAAAATCACACAACACCAGGTTATAGTCCAACAGGTTTAATTGGAAGCACACTAGCTTTCGGAGCAACGCTTCTTCATCAGGTGACAATCACCTGATGAAGGAGCGTCGCTCCGAAAGCTAGTGTGCTTCCAATTAAACCTGTTGGACTATAACCTGGTGTTGTGTGATTTTTAACTTTGTACACCCCAGTCCAACACCGGCATCTCCAAATCATCACATAAATATTCGCCACTTAGCAATGTTGTATATTGTGTGCAATGTCAATGGACTAACAAACTGTGATCACCTCCACTAATGAATTGGAGAAGAGAAAATTTGGAGCAAAAAGTTTTTAATGTTTTTTGGATTATTTCTTTTCATCAACAATTTCAAATTCAACATTTGAGATGAGAATAACACAGAAGAAATGAATTTTGACTGATTAAAGATCATTTTCAAAGTCAACGAATGGGAACTTTTTAGCACCTAATGTAATGAAGGTAGACCAAACTTTCAACCTCTCCATTTAACTTCAGGTATTCAAACAAAGAATAATATGCAACACAACATTCTTAGTCAAAAATAGATAAACAATAGCACTGTCAAAAAGGAAACTATTGTCCGGTACCAAATCTGAACAATATCCATGTCAGTCAGTCTGGCAGCATCTGTGGAGAGAAAAATGAACACTTCAAGTCCAGTGTCGCTTCTTCAGAATTAGAAGTAGATGGGAAAAGGTGGTATTTATGCAGGATGCTGGGAGCTTGGGGAAAAGGAGTTAATGGATAGGTGGAGAGGGAGCCCAGAAAGGGAGAGATTAAAGGATAGATAGATAAAGGGATTGTTGATAGGAGGATGGAGAAGAAGAGAAGCTAGACAATGGGAACTATGGGTAGTTGAAAAACAGGTTGGCTGTGCTGAAAGCAACCCATTTCACGACAGGACCTGGGATTATGGGCATAGGTAATAAACAAGGAGGGAGACGCTCATGCTCTGAAATTTTTAAATTCGATGTCAAGTCTGCTCACATATGAATATTGCCTACATATCTATCAATTACATTGGAATCACTTTAAACCATTTACCATGCGAATCAATAAGCAAGAACCAATTTCAGCATCTTCACATGTGTAACATTAATATAAATACATCACCACAGTTTTCTTGGCTACTCCCAGTTACTGTACTAGTTTGTTCAATATCTACAGATAAGTGGATCTGACAGGCTTGCATTTGTGAACAGCATCCTCTAAGTTGCTGACTAAGGGAAGGTGCCAACATGTGCATTCCGGCTAATCTCTTAATTCTTCCTAGAACAGGACAACTGATCATATGGTTTCAGAATTTAGAATGTAACTGTTAAATTAATTTAGTATTCACTCTGCATGTTTTCGGATGCATGCCAGCAAAACTAACACTCAGAAGGTAAATTAAGAGATTTTAACTGCCCTGAATATGGAGCCAGGAGGAGCAGGAGGGTGGACGGTTGCTGGATCACACTTACATGCCGCAGGATTGCCAACCCCTCTCACCCAAAATTCAAGGCAGCCAATCTCTCTTCAGTGAGTTGCCTTTGGAATTGGATTGACGCCCATATCTCATCCATAAATACAAATGAGGCCAAGACAACAGTTTGTCATTGTCCTTCTGTCAGCCTCGTTAAAGGTTTGGGTGGGGGTGGGGTGGGTGGGGGATGAGGATCCAAACTCAAAGGACCAAATATCCTTCCCAGCTCCTAATTCTTATGTTCATCATGTAAAGTACAGACAGCATCCTCGTTAGCTGTCACTTCAAGAGCAATCTAAATTTTAGCCCATACCTTCCCATCCTCAAACCAATGCAACTCTTTCATTATTCGACACTCCCATTCCACCCTTGATCTTTTGACTTCATATGCTGAATTTGGTATTGTTAAATTTTTGTTTTAGTTCCACCTCATCCATTCCTCAATGTCTTACATTGTTTTGAAAAAAAACTTTGATTTCCATATTCAACAAGCTCTAGTGACCCCAATACCATCTATATAAATGGCCAACTGATTCTACATTGATTATTTCTGGTGCATCAGGTGTGAATTCTGAAAACATGGCAATTCATGGGAGTATGGGGAGATGTGAATCCATGAATCTCTTAATGAGTTATGAAATGTCAAATTTGCATAGTTAACTGACCTGCACTGTTTTTTACCTTAAAGCAAATTAACTTATTTGTGGCCACTGAAGAACTTGAGAGGAATGTTTTGCATACATGAGGAAGACTATGTCACAAATATTTATTTCATTGTTGCTTCAAAATCTAGAGAATGATCAGAGCTGTCAGTAAGCCAACATGAATCTAATGTGATTTGACAAACAATGTTGGTTTTGAAAGGGTCAGTAGTTGTTAAGGCTCCTACGGACAAATAATGCCTTACAGCAGAAATGAGATCTGAATATTTAAACAGTTCATTATGCAAATTTGGCCTCTACCTGTCAGTTATCTTTTCCATAATCGGAGACTTTATGAACGAGTATAAGGTCAATGTATAATTTGGTGATGATGGGTTAGGATACCCAAGTCTTAAAGAGATTTAAAGGGTCTCATCATCAGCTGACCGAGACAACATTCCAAACCACAGTGATCATCCATTTGTCTTTATGGCAGAAATGCCAGCGAAAATTAGTGCCTGAGGCTCATTTCAGATGTGGCATGGCTGCTAAGTACTGTGTAATGCATACCAAAATGCATTAATTACATATGATTAAAAGTAACAACTCACTTGAAATAAATGCTATTGAAGCAAGGCTGAGATTTCTGGTGTTGGTAGGTGTATGATCTTTTGTTTTGGTGATGAGATAATTTGAAAGAACATTTTACCTGCTAATGTTAATGCTAATGTTAGTGATCTATTGGTTAAGGACTGCATAGGGATAAATCAGAATTTGGATGACAGAATTATCAACCAGTTTTCCAACTTTCTAAGTTCTTGTGTTAGTGGTGATAAGACCAACCATTGTGTTGTCTGTCAGTGAGCATGTGGATTGAAATTTGTAAGCATGAGTTGCAAGCACGTAACTTTTGGGAGCAGGGCCACAATTAACACTGTGACTTCAGACACTCTGGTTGAGGTAAGTAATACAGCAAATTTCTTTACACATCTTAGTGAATGATTTTAGCATGCGTTCCTGCACCTTCAATGTTACTCTGTCCTCAACACTACTAGCAAACTCTAACACACAAAAAGAAATTACACTATTACTGCAGACCACATGTTATTGGCAAAATACTTTTTCTTAAAGCCAGGCTGCCTTTGAAGGGAAACCTGCGCATTTAGTGGTAAAATTCTTGCAAACTGAACACCAGGACAGGCAGGGGTTTCCAGACCAATTACTGCTGAGCTGGAGGGTGCTTAGACGACAGAACACGGGAGAGGCTGGACCAGCCGCTATCTCTGGACGAGCTGACCAAGGCCCTCGAGTCCTTCGAAAAGAATAAAACTCCCGGAAGCGATGGCTTACCGGTCGAGCTCTATTCTGCTCTGTGGGACTTGATTGGGGGAGGTGTATGTCAGTATGCTTTGGGCAGGTACCATGAGTGAATCCATGAGGAAAGGCATCATCACCCTCTTCTACAAGCAGAAGGGGGAGAGGGAGGAACTCAAATTGGAGACCAATCTCACTGTTGAATGTAGATTACAAAATTCTGTCAAAGGTAATCGCCAACCGGGTCAGGTCTGCTCTGGGGTGGGTGATTTACGCTGACCAAACCTGTGCTGTGCCGGGCAGGAAGATCACTGAGAGTCTCGCACTGAGAGACTGTCACACATCTCCTTCTGGAATGTGCCTACGCAGAAGAAGTCTGGAGAGGAATGCAGTGGTGTTTGTCGAGGTTCATCCCGAGCAGTGCCGTGATGTGGGACTCCGTGCTCTACGGTCTGTTCCCTGGGAAGCACACAGAGACGGACATCAACCGTGCCTGGAGGATCATCAACTCGGTGAAGGACGCTGTCTGGGTGGTCTGAAACCTGTTGATCTTCCAGCTGAAAGAGTTGACCCCGACTGAGTGTTGCAGACTGGCACATTCCAAGGTCCAGGACTACGTGTTGAGGGACGTGCTGAAGCTTGGGGCAGCTGCCGCCAAGGCGTGGTGGGGAAAGACCACCGTGTAACATCTGCCTGCCTAAGAAGAACAGGGGAGAAAGTGAGGTCTGCAGATGCTGGAGATCAGAGCTGAAAATGTGTTGCTGGAAAAGCGCAGCAGGTCAGGCAGCATCCAGGGAACAGGAGAATCGACGTTTCGGGCATAAGCTCTTCTTCAGGAATGAGCCCCTCATTCCTGAAGAAGGGCTTATGCCCGAAACGTTGATTCTCCTGTTCCCTGGATGCTGCCTGACCTGCTGCGCTTTTCCAGCAACACATTTTCAGCTAAGAAGAACAGGGGGCCCACGCAGTCATTTGGGTTCTGCTGACGCCTCAGCTAAATATATAATCGTACAAACCTGTATATATGAATGATTACTCTGTCTCTGTATACCAAGAAATTGAATGATTTATGGATGTATGGCATGACCAAATGTACAGATCATCAAAATATTTTATGAATAAGGTATATTTTTGAAATTAAAAAAGAGCTGGAGAGTGCTACTGCATTTGAAGAGCTCTTTGTGAGTTAGACATTCCAGATAATGTATTTTAATGTCCAGTTTGTTAATTCTTTTCTGGGTGTGGTAGTCAATCCCAGCCATTACATGTTCCTTTGTATTTTCCTGTGAGATAAGTAACTTCAGATGGACTTCATGGCCATTGTAAATTGTCCCAGTTTATTTTTAACACTTTTTCTCTTTCAATTTCAAAATCCAAGGCATTTAACTAAGTTGATGAGATTTTAAAGATTAAAAGTCTGCATTTTATATGATCATGACATGGGCATGAATACCAAGATACTGAGTACATTAACTTGCCTACCAGACAGCCCCCTCTCACCATGAAGAACCATGGCAGAGTCCCCCTCCAATTTGATTGAGTGTCTTATACAGGGATTTCCCCTTCTGCAACATCAGCTTCATCTCATCATCATGGTGCCAACTCAAAGACTGCTGCCTCTGTATTCCTGCCTCAGCCTTTGTATGGACAAGTTACCTACTCCAGTGCTGATAAAAATACACAGATCTGAAAGATGACTCCTTTTTCTTTCTTCCATCCCTGGCACCTACTCCCCTGCCTTCCTTGCGATGACCACAGCAATGCTCTGGCAAATGAGGCAAATAAATTTGATAAATTGGTCAAGTGTACTTTCAGATACTTTACTGCCTAAACGTTTCCAAATGCTAATCAGCAATTAAAGTATTTGACCCTTTAAAAAATGTCCAACAAATCCCACTTTCTGTTTCACAAGTTTTATATCCAAGAGTGGATAGCAACAGTTATTGCTAGGATCTGCATTGTCCACATTTGAAATCCTGGTTCCACATCAGATTCTTGGGCTGTGTGATGCCAGGATGGTACAAATTAATTGTGTTCAAATACATGCAGGGGAATATATTGTGTACCATCCCCCTGGAGAACGTCAAAGGTGCTATTTTGTTTGCCGAAATAGGCATAGCCTATCCATGGTGAAATCAAATGGTTCTTCAAAGCACTACTACACAGTTCGATTTCACATCCAATGGTGGAACCTTCTGATCTGGAGTATAAGATGAAAGTTTATTCAGGTCGTGTGCCTGAGATAGGCTCTGCCTATTATTCTAGGTGAACCCCATTGCCCCCATTTTCATGTTCCATTATGTATAGCAATCCTTGTCAACCCAATCAGATTTGAGCTTCCTTACATTACCACCCAATCCATTTGTTTAACAGTTCACCGCCCCACTTTTTTTTCTGAGCCCAGGCCTACAGTGTGGCAAAGCCTAACATCATTATCCAATGTACCCTGATTGAAGACAGGGCAGTGATGACCTCCCATTAATCTTTGTGAACTCCCATTCTGCTTTGGCTCTACCCACATCTGGAGTTGTTCCATTTCACAGTCATGGATCTCAGCGAGTCTCTCTCCCACTGCACATCTCAAGTGATCTCCTCTGCCTTGAAGGGTGCAGTCCATGTAATAGGAGTCCACCTGGGATGTCCTGGAGTGGAACTGCTCCTCCTGGGAGCAGATACAATGGAGGTGGAGGAATTGGGAGTAAGGGATCGCATTTTTACAGGAGGAGGGGTGGGAGGAGATGTAGTCTAGATAGCTGTGGGAGTTGGTGGGTTTGAAAAAGATGCCTGTGTTGAGTCGATCGCCAGAGATGGAGATGGAAAGGTCCAGGAAGAGAAAGGAGGTGTCCGAGGTGGTCCAGATGAACTTAAGGTCAGGGAGAAAAGTGTTAGTGAAGGTAATGAACTGTTTCTTCCTTTCCCACCAACCCGACCAGTACCCTCCACCAACACACTCATTTGATTAGCAGAACTAGTCCTCACCCTCAACAACTTCTCCTTCAAATTCTCCTGCTTACTTCAGGCCAAAGGGATAGCCAGGGTCACCCACATGGGCCCCAGCTATGCCTGCCTCCTCGTAGGGTACGTGGAACAGTCTATCTTCGGCAGTTACACTGGCACCATCCCCCAGCTTTTCCTCCGCTACATTGATGACTGTATCAACACCATCTTGTGCACCCACAAGGAGATTGAACAATTCATCAATTTCACCAACACCTTCCACCATGACCTTAAATTCACCTAGACCATCTCAGACACCTCCCTACCCTTTCTGGACCTCTCTGTCTCCATCACCAGCGATTGACTCAACATGGAAATCTATTTCAAACCCACCAACTCCCACAGCTTTCTGGACTACACCTCCTCCCACCCCTCCTCCTGTAAAAATGCCATTCTTTACTCAAAATTCCTCAGCCTCCGCTGTATATTCTTCCAGCAGTAGCAATTCCACCTGAGGACATCCAGATGGCCTCCTTCTTCAAGGACCGCAATTTTCCTCCCACATGATCAATAATGCCTTCCGGTGCATTTCCTCCACTTCCTGCACCTCCACCCTTGAACCCCAGCACTCCAACCGCAACAAGGATAGAGCCCCCCTGGACCTCACCTTCTGCACCACTAATGTCCGGATACAGCGAATCATCCTCCGCTATTTCCATCACCTACAATCAGACCCCACCACCAGAGACATATTTCCCTCAACACCCCTCTCAGCATTCTGCAGAAACCATTCCCTCCGCGACTCCCTCATTAGTCCACACAACCCATCCTCCACACCCAGCACTTGCCCCTGCTGCTGCAAGAGGTCTAAAACCTGCGCCCACACTCACCTCCTTACTTCCATCCAAAGGATATTTTGACATCCGGCAGAGATTTTCCTGCACATCTAAACACCTCATCTACTGTGTATATTGCTCTCAATGTGATTTCCTCTACACTGGGAAGACAGGAAGCCAACTCACGGAAATGTTTCAGGGAGCATGTCTGGGACACATGCACCAAACAATCCCACCGCCCTGTCGCTGACCATTTCAACTCCCCCTCACACCCCGCCAAGGACATGCAAGTCCTGGGCCTCCAACACTACCAAATGCAAACCACCCGACACATGGAGGAAGAATGCCTCTTCTTCCACCTTCGGATCCTTTAACCAGACAGCATCAACATTGACTTCACCAGTTTCCAAGTCTCCCACCTCATCTCAGATCTAACCTTCCAACTCAGCATCTCCCTCTTGAACTGTCCCACCTGTCCATCATTCTTCCTGCCTATCTGCTCCACTCTTTCCACTGATCTATCACTACCAACCCCCCATCTGCATCCACCTATCACCTTCCCAGCTACCTTCCCCACCCCCACACCCATCTTCCTATTTATCTCTCAGCTGCCTTCCCCCTCTCCATATTCCTGATGAAGGGCTTATGCCCGAAACATCGATCTCCTGCTCCTCAGATACTGCTTGACCTGCTGTGCTTTTCCAGCACCACACTTTTTGATATCGACTCCAGTGCCCACTCTTGAGTTTCACAATTTCCCCAACATAGCACTGCTTGCTGATAATACCCCATTGATGTTTACCGCCCATACCCTCAGGACTGCCTGTTGTTCAATACCTGAAGTGATTTGACAGGATAGCTCAGACTGAGGCTGGGCCAGCCCTCTGTCTAATTATTTCTGTGCAGCTTCCTGATTTACCATACCAGTAATCCCCAGACTGGTTGGAGCAATCCCCAGACTACGACAGGGATCCCCAAACCCTGATCTCACCAAATCCCCGACTGACTGTGGGGCCAACTCCCTGAACTGAAACTGGTTGATTCCCCTGACTGTCCATGGTAGACTCCTTGGCTGTTGAGACTCTCCCTTGATTAGGCTGAGGAAGACTCCCCTCAGACTTTCAGACATGGACATTTAATTGAAGCACATGCAGTGTTTGCCACACAAGCTGGTTCATGCTATTGAGCCAAGCTTTTGACTGCCTTTGCCAGTGGATGTAATAATTCCATGGCACTATTTTGAAAAGGTATCCTGGTCAATAGTTGTCCCTGAACCAATATCATTAAAACAGATTATTAATTTATTCTCTCATTGCCGCTTTTTGGGACTTCGCTTTGTGCAAATTGGTTGCCATATTTCCTAATTAGAACAATAACTTCACTTCAGAACTATTTCATTGGTTGCAAAAAACTTTGGGACATCCAGAGGTCATGAAAGCTGCTCGATTAATATTTTTTTGAATTTGGAGTCTCAGATCTCTAGGGTGAGGTTAACAACATTCAAAGCAGGAGATATGCATTTCAGAGCATGCCCGATCAATCCATCCATGGAAAGTATTAAAGAGGATACAAGTTAGAGTGAAACCAGCTCAGTGGAAACATATGAAGCATGTAAGAAATCTTTCCATTCTGGTCTACCACAGCTTATATGACTTAATGTACATCTGGCATCACTATAGAAGCTAAGTGGATTGCAATTGATGAGTTGTTTAATAAAGCTGACAATTTATCTTTGGGTATTGTACACAAGTTGAAATATTTTCATCGCAACCTGATGAAGAGATTATTAAATCATCCGAGGGAAATGTTGGACTAACAGATGTTTCGGTTGACATAACTGATGACTTTGAGCTGCTTGAACTTAGTTCTCACCCAGAACAAAACTTGGCTCTCTGGAATGGTTAATGGTTAATAACAAGTCACAGAGCAAATCCAAACCTGTAAAGAATTTGTTGCAATAGCATGAGGTAACTGACCATGAAAGTGTCACACTGGGACTCAGAAGACCACTTTAGAGGTTTCATCTTGTAATTAATTATAATTGCTTTTAATGCATTATGTGCAGTTTGTTGATGCTTTATAGCATAACTCAATTTTCAAGATCCTTTATTGTACAATCTTAAAAGTTGTAAAATGTGGAGTCTATTAAATTGCATGTTCTGCGTTAAAGCATGCTGAAAATTTCAGAGATATGGGTGAAAGAAAGAAACAGAATATGCGTTTTATTAGACATATTCTGTACTTGAAGTTGATAAAGGACCGAGGGCAGAAAAGGATACTGAAGGAGGTGAAAATCAAAATTGTGAGCACTGACCATAATTTCTCAGTTTCCTCTAAATTCTGAATTTGGGGAAGTTGGGGGAGTGGGTGGAGTTGCCAGATTACTGAAGAATATCAAATGTTACACTCTTATTCAAAAATCTGTTAGATTAGATAGGGCCACAAATATAGGCCAATCACTTTAACTCCAGTGGTGGAGAAACTTCTAGAAAACATCATTTGGAACAAAATGAAATGTCAGTTGGATAAATGTGGGTCAAAGGAAAGTCAGTATAGACTCCTTAAGGGAAATTTCTGTTTAATAAGTGTGCTGGAGTTCTTTGAAGAAGTAACAGAGAGTTGATGAGGGCAAAACTGATGATGTGCCATACATGGACTTCCAAAAGGCACTTGATCCAGTATCATTCATAGACTTGAGTAAAATTATAGTTCATGGAATAAAAGAGGCATTGTCAGCATGGATACAGAATTAGCTGAGAGGGAGGAACCAAAGTAGTGTTTAATGGAATATTTTCAGACTCTAGGAATGTTGTAGTGGACAAAAGGTCAGTGCTGGACCCTTACTTTTCCTGACATATATTGCTGAACCAAATTAACAGCACATGGAGTACACGTGCAGTGAGGATACACACACTAGATTGGCTTCGCCTGGAGTCTTGCTTCAATTCTTAACTCAAATTTTAGGAAGGATGTGAAGAAATGAAAGTGAGAGCAGTAAATATTCAAGAGAATGCTTCTGAGGATGAAGAACTTCAGTTCTGAAGATGGGTTGGAGAAGGAAGGAAGGATTGTAAAGAAGATATAGATTTAAAATAATTGGTAAAAGGAGCAAAAAGGATATGATGGAAAAACGTTCATACAGTGAGAGAATAAGATTTAGAATGCACAGATTGAGGATGTGGTGGAAGCAGGTTCGATCAAAATATATAAAAGGAACTTAAATGATTATTTGAAAAATAAGTATGTGCAAGGTTACAGAGAGAAACCAGGAGACTGGTACTGGGTGAGATGCTCATTCAGAGAACTGGGGCAGACATAATGTGCCGAATGTCGAGAGTGTGGTGCTGGAAAAGCACAGCAGGTCAGGCAGCATCCAAGGAGCAGGAGAATCGATGTTTCAGGCATAAGCCCTTCATCAGGAATAAGGCTTGTGAGCCAAGGGGGTAGAGAGATAAATGGGAGTCGAATGGTCTGCTCAGGATTGTAATAATTCTGCAGTTCTGTGAAAAGGAACAATTAATGACAATATTGCATCATCCATATTGAAGGATTAAGAATTGTTAGATCGTGCAGTTCTGTCCACAAATCCATAAAATGAATTCTTCAGAGATGATCTGTGGCTTGCATGGGCAACCAGTTGTTGATGTGCTGCCCAGCTAGAAATCCCCAGCAAGTATGTTCACCATGTTTGATCCCAGCTGCAAAACCTCTCCCTAGTACCTACAATTGGTGTGAGTGTTAATAGTTTATAGTTATCATGTGCTTATGGTCACTGGCTATTAATGTATTTCTCATTCTTTTTTTTTGTTATGAAGACAGAATCCACAACATACTTTTGAAAACCCTGACATTTGATAGAAGTCTAGTTTTTCTTTCATGTTGCCTTGTTTCCATGAGAAAATAGACAAAAAGATAGTTATTGGAAAGAAGGCATCTGTTATCTTTTAATGTTTCCGTGCTACTTGTGCTGGTTATGACGTTTACCAAATACTGTCAGATACCACCAGCCACAGCTTAGAAAAAAATCAATAATGCTAAAATTCAGCTCAGACAGTAGTTATTTTAACAGGCATGATCAAACTGTTCCTGTCCTGGAACAATTGCGAACATCAGGCTTCTTGTGAACTGCACCCTTATGAAAAACAAATCTCTGATTTATTATTACACTGTTAAGTAGGGGCAGGTGCAGCCACAGCACTTAAACAATCAACATACTTCAGCTTTGGTTCCATTGACTTACCCCTTCCTCCTTTAGAATTGGAAAATGTAGTAATATCCCTAATTGTATCTAATGGGGCTAGAAGCATCAATAAAACAAGTTGGTTCCTGTCAATAAATGATTACAATCAAATAATTTGAGCAAAAAGCAAGGCAATAACACATCAGTTTAATAATTAGTGCAAGTCAGCTCTTAATCTCTCAATTCTTATTAAAATATTATTAGTTCCGAAGGCTAGTTTTCAACACTCTCACCCTACATTCCTGTTAATGTCTACCAAACATACACAGCAATATCATTCAAAATTTTAATCTGGGCCATTTCAGTTCTGGGAGAAGTTTGGAAGATGGAATTGGAATTTTGGATAAAGAGAGCACAGATTGAACAAGCACACCAGCAGACTTTATAGGAGAAAGGGAGGTTGCATAAATGTTAGATAGTATATTTCTACCGCTTTAAAACATAGATAAAAGTGGTGTTGCTTCTTTTGTAAGTAGCTATATATAGTAGTTCAGATTATAGTCACAAACACCTAAGAGAACTGTTTAATCTTTCTCATCACAAATGCTTCTACTTTTGGACAATTAATTATTTTTAAAATTATAATTCCATCATTGATATATTTTTGTATGAATATATAAATTAGGAGCAGGTTTAGGCCATTCAATCCCTTGATCCTATTCTACTATTTGGTAAGATCTGTTTGTTTTAAACTCCACATTCCCATACACCCCCAATAGCAATTTCTTCCCTGCCTAACAAGAATCCATCTACTACTGCCTCCAAAGTATTCAATGACCATGTCTCTATGGCCTTTTGAGGCAATGTTTCAAAGTCTCACAATCCCTTGAGAGAGAATTTCTGAACATTTCTGTCCTAAAGGGCAACTCCTAATTTTTAAACAGTGGCACCTAGTTATAGATTCAGCCACAAAAACAAATATCTTTTTCAGGTCCACCTTGTCAAGACCATTCAGGATCTTGGACAGTTCAATTGATTCACCCCTCACTCTTCTAAACTCCAGTGGAATTCTAAAGGAGGAAGGGGTAAGTCAATGGAACTGCAGATGCTGGAGATTAGAGTTAAGATTAAAGTGGTGCTGATAAAGCACAGCAGGTCAGGCAGCATCCAAAGCGCAGGAAAATCGATATTTAGGGCAAAAGCCCTTCATCAGGAATGAGGCTGGGAGCTTTGGGGGTGGAGAGATAGGTGGGAGGGGGGTGGGGCTGGGGAGAAGGTAGCTGAGTGTGCAATAGGTAGATGAAGATGGGGGAGAAGGTCGGAGGAGAGGGTGGAAGATTGACATGTGGGACAAGTCATGAGGATGGTGCTGAGCTGGAAGGTTGGAAATGGGGCAAAGTGGGAGGAGGGGACATAAGGAAACTGGTGAAGTCCACATTGATGCCAGGAGGTTGAAGGGTACCAAGGTGGAAGATGAGGCATTCTTCCTCCAGACTTCAGTTGGTGAGGAAGGGCAATGGAGGAGGCCCAGGACCTGCATGTCCTCAGCAGAGTGGGAGGGAGAATTGAAATGTTTGGTCACGAGGCGGTGGGATTGATTGGTACGGGTGTCCCGGAGATGTTCTCTGAAGCAACTGGTCTCCCCAGTGTACAGCAGACAGCATTGGGAGCAATGGATACAAGTCCATGCCCCCGAACAACCCTGCCTCCCCTCCCGGCACTTTCCCCTGCCACCGCAGGAATTGCAAAACCTGTGCTCACACCTCCTCTCTCACCTCCCTTCAAAGCCCCAAAGCAGCCTTCCACATCCATCAAAGTTTCACCTGCACTTCCACACATGTCATTTATTGTATCCATTGCTCCCAATGCAGTCTCCTCTACTTTGGGGAGACCAGACACCTTCTCGCAGAGCACTTCAGAGAACATCTCTGGCACACCTATACCAATCAACCCCACCACCCCATGCTCAGATGCTGCCTAACCTGCTGTGCTTTTCCAGCACCACTTTAGTCTTGACTGCAGTGGAAAGAAGCTCCGCCTGTCCACTCTTCCTTATAAGACAACCTGGTATCCAGATATCAATCAAGTAAACTTCTTCTGAACTGCCTCCAATGCATTTACATTTTTCCTTAAATAAGGAGACTAAAACTGCACAAAACAGTATTCAAGATGTAGTCTCACTAATTTCTGAAATATAATATACTTATTTTTGTATTCAACTTCTCTCGTTATAAAGGCTAGGTTGTCATTAATCTTCTCAAAGACTTGCTGTACTTGCAGCCTAATGTTTTGTGACACATGCACTGCTAGAGCGCCTAGGTCCCTCTATACATTGGAACTATGTGCTCGTTCTCTGTTTGAATAATATTCTGCTTTTTTATTCTTCCTACCAAAGTGAACAATTACTCATTTTCCCACATTATATTCCAGATTTAGGCTTACTCATTCAACCTTATGTATATTTGTCTGCATCCTTCTTATGTCTTCTTCAAATTGTGCTTTTCCACCTATCTTTCTGTAATCTACAAATTTAGCTATCATGTCCTCAATTCCTGCGCCTAAGTCATTGATATAAGTTGCCAAGGTTGAAAAGTCAGCACAGAGCTTTGCTGAACTCTATTCAGCACCTTCTGCCATCGGAAAAAGAACCATTTATGCATCGTCTCTAATTTCTGCCAGCCAATCTTCTAACCATACAAATATGTTACCATGATGACATGAGCTCCTACGTTCTACATTATCTTATGTGTGACCTGGTCATATGTCATCTGAAAATTGAACTACATTATGTCTACTAGCTCCCTCTTATTCACAGCAAATCTTAAAAAATAACTCTCAAAAAGGTTGGTTTAACATTATTTCCTTTTCACAAACCAAGCTGAATTTTCCCAATTATCTTGAACTTTCCTAAATGCCTAGCCACCATCTCCTTAATGACTCATTCAAACACTTTACCCACAACGGTATGCCACCTGGGCTTAGGATTCCTGTTTTCTGACTCCCTCCCTTCTAGAATAGAAGAGTTTTGTTTGCTGCTTTGCAGTCTGATGGAACATTTCAAGAATACCGCAAATTTTATAAAATTAATTCCAACACATCTGCTACTTCATTAATCATCTCTTTCAAGACCGAGGAAGAAGTCTATCAGAACTCGGGATTTTGCTAGCATGCAGCTCCACCAGTTTACTCAGTCCCTACTGATCGTAATTTCACCAAGTTCCTTTTGCCCTTTCATATCCTGATTTACAACTGTGACTAGAATATTGTTGTATCCTGTGTAGTGAAGATATAAGCAAGATATTTATTAATTTCACCTACCATGTCCTTATTCGCTAATATTAACTCTTCATTTTCACTCTCTAGAGGGTGACTACCTTTACTCTTTTTCCTTTTCTAATATCTGTAGAAACACTTGCTAACTCTTTTTTCCACATTTCTCACTAAAGTTACAGTGAAGGAACATATCCCTGAAGTGTTTGTAGACATATTTTACTTTTAATTCCAATTTCTTTCAAAAAAGAGGCCTACTACAAACAAAAAGGTACAGATATAATTCCAATCACAGTCTGGTAAAGTCCTTTGTGAAGCTCAGTCATTAATAATGTCTCAGGGAAGCTTTAACATGGAGAGATTTATCAAGATTTATCAATAAATGATAATGAGGAGTTGATTCTCCACACATCCCTCTCCTCAGCAGAAAGCCACCTCTTGCAGACATATCTATTTTAACTTCCAGGAATATGCAAAACAAAAGGATCAACACTGACTGCAAAGCTAATGTCTGTGAATTATTAGCCAAACATCTTAATGTGTGGATGAGAGCTTTATGATGACCACAACATTGAGGACAGCCATATTTAACATCTCTGCACTGCACATGAAACAAGTATTATTCACTCTCATACCCTGTTGGAATTTTGTAATTCAGTCACCATTACCTGCTGTTCATATGTGCTGTGTTATTATTTATTCACACATGTGGTAACTAATAAACTTACTTTTTGTTCACTTAAGAAAACCTGGTAAAATTAGATCTATTAAAACATGTTTATTGAGGTCTGGAAGATAGGTATTCACAAAAAAAGGGATCCTTTTAAAAGTAACTGTTGTGACCAACTGAATTGGTGGGTGAACAGCAAAGGGAAATGAAGGGCTTTTGCCTGAAATGTCGATTTTGCTGCTCGTCGGATGCTGCCTGAATTGCTGTGCTCTTCCAGCACCACTGATCCAGAATCTGGTTTCCAGCCATCTGTAGTCATTGTTTTTACCTAGCAAAGGGAAACCAGTTCATCCGTGCTCTCCCAGGAGCTTGACATTTTTTTGGTATCCTGTCTAGAACCATAACAAATAGGGAAATTTTGCATGTGGTCTGGTCATAACACTAGCTTCTTTTCATATTCTAATTCATTTCTTCTGATTAATCTTGCAGTTATTAGTCATTCTCTGCCCTTTTTTACATTCTATCCAATCACCTGATCTGCCACTTATCTTTGCTCTATGATATGCTTTTTCCTTCATTTTGATTCTCTTAAGTTATTTACTTAACCACAAATGTTGCATCTGCTTTCATAATTTTTTCCTTTAGATTAATAATATACTTAGTCTAACTGTTCTGAAATAACTTCTTAAATGTCGGATGCTGCTCCCTTAATGATCTTAGATTTATCTTCTCACTTTGAAACTGAATGTGCAGGTCAATCATGTTGTGGTCTCTACTATTTAGGGGTACGTTTACTCTCAGGTCATTAACTAAGCCTGTCACATTCCACAAATGACAAAGGATGGTCCATTAAATCTGGAGGCTGGTGGCAGGTTATTGTGCTGAAAATGTGTTGCTGGAAAAGCGCAGCAGGTCAGGCAGCATCCAGGGAACAGGAGAATCGACGTTTCGGGCATAAGCCCTTCTTCAGGAATGAGGAAAGTTTGTCCAGCAGGCTAAGATAAAAGGAGGGAGGAGGGACTTGGGGGAGGGGCGTCGGAAATGTGATAGGTGGAAAGAGGTCAAGGTGAGGGTGATAGGTCAGACTAGGATGGGGGCGGAGAGGTCGGGAAGAAGATTGCAGGTTAGGAAGGCGGTGCTGAATTCGATGGATTTGACTGAGACAAGTTGGGGGGAGGGGAAATGAGGAAACTGGTGAAATCCGAGTTCACCCCTTGTGGTTGGAGGGTTCCTAGGCGGAAGATGAGGCGCTCTTCCTCCAACCGTCGTTTTGTTGTGGTCTGGCGATGGAGGAGTCCAAAGACCTGCATATCCTTGGTGGAGTGGGAGGGGGAATTGAAATGTTGAGCCACAGGGTGGTTGGGTTGGTTGGTGCGGGTGTCCCAGAGGTGTTCTCTGAAACGCTCCGCAAGTAGCCGGCCTGTCTCCCCAATATAGAGGAGGCCACATCGAGTGCAGAGGATTCAATAGATGATGTGTGTGGAGGTGCAGGTGAATCTGTGGCGGATATGGAAGTTTCCTTTGGGGCCTTGGAGGGAGGTGAGGGGGGAGGTGTGGGCGCAAGTCTTGCACCTCCTGCGGTTGCAGGGGAAGGTGCCGGGAGTGGAGGTTGGGTTGGTGGGGGGTGTGGATCTGACGAGGGAGTCACGGAGGGTGGTCTTTACAGAATGCTGATAGGGGAGGGGAGGGAAATATATCCTTGGTGGTGGGGTCCGTTTGGAGGTGGCGGAAATTACGGCGGATGATGCGCTGTACATGGAGATTGGTGGGGTGGTAGGTGAGGACCAGTGGGGTTCTGTCCTGGTGACGGTTGGAGGGGCGGGGCTCAAGGGCGGAGGAGCGGGAAGTGGAAGAGATGCGGTGGAGGGCATCGTCGACCACGTCGGGGGGGAAATTGCGGTCCTTGAAGAAGGAGGCCATCTGGGTTGTGCGTTTTTGGAACTGGTCCTCCTGGGAGCAGATGCGGCGGAGTCGAAGGAATTGGGAGAATGGGATGGCGTTTTTACAGGGGGCAGGATGGGAGGAGGTGTAGTCCAGGTAGCTGTGGGAGTCGGTCGGTTTGTAGTAGATGTCCGTGTTGATTCGGTCGCCTGAGATAGAAATAGAAAGGTCGAGGAAGGGGAGGGAAGAATCTGAGACTGTCCAGGTGAATTTGAGGTCGGGATGGAAGGTGTTGGTGAAGTGGATGAACTGTTCAACCTCCTCGTGGGAGCACGAGGCGGCGCCGATACAGTCATCGATGTAGCGGAGGAAAAGGTGGGGTTGGGGCCAGTGTAGTTGCGGAAGATGGATTGTTCCACATATCCTACGAAGAGGCAGGCATAGCTGGGGCCCATGCGGGTGCCCATGGCTACTCCTTTCGTTTGGAGGAAGTGGGAGGATTGGAAAGAGAAGTTGTTCAGGGTGAGGACCAGTTCAGTCAGTCGAAGGAGGGTGTCAGTGGAAGGGTACTGGTCGGTACGGCGGGAAAGAAAGAAGCGGAGGGCTTTGAGTCCTTCGTGATGGGGGATGGAGGTGACAAGGGCAATATTGTGGACAAGGGCAATATTGTGGACAAGGGCAATATTGTTATGGTTTTGAGAAGAAGGGTGTCATGCCCAGAAGGAATGAAAACAGATTTTATTTTTTTTATTTTTAAAAACTATGTTTTCTTCCTTAAATTATCTTAAACTTGGGCATTGTGCTAGATTGACAACTGAATACACTGCTAACATGATGCCTATTGATCAAAATTTTTGGATAGGTCTAACCAACAGTGATCAGGTACAGATGTTTACATTGTCCCCCAATGTATCCCATACTATTACATCTATAGACATTCCAGTCCAGCCAATACAAAAGAACTGCAAACAAGATGTCTACACTCAGCCAGTTCAGAACAAAGGAAATCAATGAAATATATTTCTACAAAAAGAAATTTGGCAGACCAGTCAATTGCAAGGCTTCACACAACAAGACTTACTGAACTCGAATTCATTAAAATGAATTTTTCAAAAATGTGATACACAATTGTAATTTTTTTCCAACTTTCCTCTTCCTTCTTGCTTCTATGCTTGTATATGTGTATATTGTGCAACTGATTCCCCCATGTTAAATGCATGAATAAACCAATCTTTTTATTTTAAAATTCACTGTGAGATATTTAACATTTCGATTTTACTCACTGGGGAGAGGGAGAGATTTGTTGATGAACTTGATGGCATCATGGCCAAATTCAAAGTGGAAAATAAACAAAATAAGAAAATAAATCAATGTGTGGAGCCGGAGGAGATGGGGGAGATACTAAATGAGTATTTTGCATCAGTGTTTACTGTGGAGGAGGACATGGGAGATATAGAATATAGGGAAATAGATGGTGACATCTTAAAAAATGGACGTTTCGGGCATAATGCCTTCTTCAGGAATGAGGAAGGTGTGCCATGCAGGCTAAGATAAAAGGTAGGGAGGAGGGACTTGGGGGAGGGGCGTTAGGAATACGATAGGTGGAAGGAGGTTAAGGTGAGGGTGATAGGCCGGAGAGGGGGTGTGGGCGGAGAGGTCGGGAAGAACATTGCAGGTCAAGAAGGCGGTGCTGAGTCTGAGGGTTGGGACTGAGAAAAGGTGGGGGGAGGGGAAATGAGAAAGCTTTGGACAGCAAAGAAGACTACCTCAGAGTATAATGGGATCTTGTTCAGATGGGCCAATGAGCTGAGGAGTGACAGATGGAGTTTAATTTAGATAAATGCAAAGTGTTCCATTTTGGGAAAGCAAATCTTATCAAGACTTATACACTTGATGATCCTAGGGAGTGTTGCTGAACAAAGAGACCTTGGAGTGCAGGTTCATGGCTCCTTGAAAGTAGAGTCACAGGTAGATAGGGTAGTGAAGAAGGCATTTGATGTGCTTTCCTTTATTGTCCAGAGTATTGAGTACAGGAGGTCATGTTGTGGCTGTACAGGATGTTGGTTAGGCCACTTTTGGAATATTGCATGCAATTCTGGTCTCCTTCCTATTGGAAGGATGTTGTGAAACTTGAAAGTGTTCAGAAAAGATTGAGAAGGATGTTGCCAGGGCTGAAGGATTTGAGCCATAGGGAGAGGCTGAATAGGCTGGAGCTGTTTTCTCGAGAGCATTGTAGGCTGAAGGGTGACCTTACAGAGGTTTATAAAATCATGAACGGCATAGATAGCATAAATACACAAAGTCTTTTCCTTGAGCTGGTGGAGTCCAGAACTAGAGGGCATAAGGTTAGGGTGAGAGGGGAAAGATATAAAAGAGACCTAAGGGGTAACTTTTCACGAAGAGGGCGGTACGTGTATGGAATAAGTTGCCAGAAGAAGTGGTGGAGGCTGGTATAATTACAACATTTAAAAAGGCATCTGGATGGATATATGAATAGGAAAGGTTTGGAGGGATTTGGGCTGGGTGCTGGCAAATGGGACTAGATTAGGTTGGGATATCTGGTCAGCATAGACAAGTTGGACCGAAGGGTCTGTTTTCGTGCTGTACATCTCTATGACTCTAATAAACACATCTATTGAGGACAGAAGGGAACAGCAAAAATAATTCAATTCACTTCAACATCTTATCAATGACAGAAATTTCAGCCTCACATCTGAGAAAGGACCCATTCTGATGAACCAAATTTGACCAAAGTGCAAAAAGGAACAATTCACATATGAAAAGAAACCAATTGGAAACCAGGACAGCAAAATTCAAAAGCTGGAAGTATTTTTAAGAGAAATAAAACTGCTGCAGCAAATTCTATAAATTTAACACGAGTAACATGTAAATCATACCACAAAGACAGGTACAGAAAAGAAAGACCTAACTGATGAGACCCTAGTTTCTCTCAATCTTCTAGCACAATGATTTGTAGGTGGGAGAACTCAGATAACCGTTCCTCCCAAGGCAAATAGCTTTGTGATATTTCAGATGTTTTTTGAACATTTATTCCTTAGCCCATATCCAGAACAGATAACAGAAGAATCAATTGCAAAAATTAATTGCTAATGAATGGTTCTTATTGCTGATAAGAGGTGAAAAGGAGGAGGATACAACAAGTGTTTCAATGGCAAAAAAGAGAGGGAGAGAAAAAAAGGTGAAGAGAAAGAAAAAAGGTGAGAAGGTTCTCCCAACTTGATTAAAGCTGGACCAGACCTTTAAACCTAGATGCCCAGTGAACATCCTGACCCAAGAGTAATGGCAGGATGTCCCCACCCTGCTCAGAACATTTAAAGAAATCCACAGGGATCCACAATGATGTAGCTCACTATCTATTCATGACATGGACATAAGCAAAGCCCCCCTCCCCCAAGATTTTCAAAGTCCTGCTAGCTGAATCCTGACAGATTAGTACAGATCAGTAAGAAATCCACTCCATGTTGGGCTACAATAATGATTGAGATCCAATGAGTTGGAGATCCACTAGCGCTGGAGCTGGATAAAATAGCACAACTCTACATGACTTGCTGGGAAGTGCATGCCATGACCAGGACGTACTCCATTCCCAGTCTACAAATTGAGGAGTGAACAGATAACATCGATCACCCCAGATAAACAGATGGTATTTTTAAAAATGTAACTCGAACAATTCCCAGAGTGAGGGAAACCTCAGGTTTGTCACCCTGGAAGGCATATTCGAAAAGAAAATCATAATGTTGGCCTCCTCAATGTCGTAACAACTTTGCTGACAACCCAGGAAACAGCTGGACTCAGCGATGATGCTGTATGCTGAAAATGTACAGCATCAAGAAATAAATCACAGATGGTGTGGACAGGGAAGTGCCAAGAGAGTCGTCTTCTTCAAAAAAGAAAACTATCCTGCTATATACAGGCCACAAGATATTTCTGGAAAATTGCAGAGCAGCCAATGCCAGATGGCTAGTCTCTTGCAGACTTCGGATCTAAAACACACACACACAATAGCAGGGCACTGACCTTATGCATGTTAACTTTCTGTTTGACTGTCCAGAGCGAGGGAGTGAATGAATGTGTATCATTCTGATCATGTGCAGAAGAGGAGAACTGTATAATTGACTTCTCCCTCTTTTCTGTGACAGAGAGGAAGAGGTGAGACCATAGGTGTGTGAAACAGGTGATATATGTGGAGGACTTATCAACCGTAGTGGGTGGGAATCCTTGATTAAGGAAAAACGGAGGCATGTCGGAGGTACTACAGGCCAATCTGCTATAATGCAACAGTTGCATTATAGAAAATCATACTATGGAAAGGCACCATAGAAAATCAAGCTATAGAAGATTGCAAATAGAAAATCGCTATAGCTCAGTAGAAAGTTCATATTATCCAAACAATGTCCACAATTCGTCAATTGTGTTATAGCTAATTCGTGCTGACAAAATACGTGTTATACCAGAATGACCTTGTATTGTAGAAAACTGCATAATTGGACAATGGAGATGGAGAAACTGGGAAAATGGAACGGAATCCTTACAAGAAGTCAGGTGTGAGGAAGAGGTAACTTTGGGAGTCCATGTCATTGTAATGAACATTAGTAGATAACCCATCTCCAGAAATTAAGACAGGGACTTTTCATGCATTTGTGCTGATTATCCTTTATCCTTTATTTTGTTGATTGAGTGGTTTGAACACCCGAATACTTCCATGAAAGCAGCCAAGGGAAGACATTGTTTCTGGGCTGGAGGCTGTAAGCAACAAGACAGCAAGATCCTGAGAATCAATCACCTCAGTAACATCAATGAACTGGAGACACAAACATTACACCGCTCGTAGTCAAATTAGTCAACACATCAGGACAGTGCATTAGCACCTAATTGTCCAATTTATGAATTCTATATCATTATATTCATGAAAATATATTTAAACTATTGTGGCCTTTTCTCTTCAGCATTTTTATGTAAATTATTAGTTGTTCTGTCTCCTTTCTTTAAGAATTTTCCTTTCAATTTTTTGCCTTCTCCTAAAGGTGCAGACTGAAGACGGGATATTATTTCACAGGTACTGCGTGCCCACTTGACCAATCTTTACATGAGTATGGACACTAGCAAACAAAAAGAAACATTATATGGTCCATTAAGCATCAGAACCAAGTTCAACCCTGGATTCAATTTATGTCCACAAAGGGCACATCTTGTGTGTGCTAGTCTACTGTGATGGAAACCATGCCTGATACTTCTTCCCTTCACAAGTCCAAGGCTGTTAATACTAATTGTAGCAGTCCAAATGTTATCCTGGCTGAGATCATCAAACTCATCACAGAGTAGGATTTTTTTTATGTGTTTCTATTCCTCAATGATTCCATACATGAATTCTCAATTCATTATTTTAAGAGGCTGCGCTTCAGAAACAGGCACAGTTCTTAAATACAGTTCAGAAACTGTACAAATCCATTTCTGTTCTAAACTGAAACATTATTCAAAGTTCAAAGACCCTACTTAAGTGGCACTAGATGCAGCTGCCCCTCAGGAAAAAAAGGAAAGTATATTCATTTATAAATCAGAAGGGAATCATAATACCAATATGTATCATGATCCTACTGTGTCTATTTAAATACAAGCCTAATCCCACAGTTCTGCACCTCAGCTAAAGAAAAAGATAAATAACTGTTCAGTATAATTGTAATCCCTAGATAATGACTAACTTTCTGATTTATTGTTAAACATGAGAAAGAAGAAAGCAGTGTAAAGACCACACACAGTTACCTAGCTTCCAGCTAAAACAGCGGTAGAAAATCAATTTTGTTTAATCTCACATTTGTTTAGAAGTGTTTCTGGTACAGGATCCTTGAAAATTTAAAATGTGTAATGAAGTGTGCTGACATATGCATTCATTAATGTGGTTTCAGCCAAGCTGGGCTCGTTCTAACCAGGTTGATGCCAGTTAATTACCATAGCAAGGATATACACCAAATGGGAAACAGACATCAATATGAATAGACATTGGTCTGAAGTTTATAAGAAGAAAACATGAGGAACTCAGGGCCATATTTTCTACTTCTCTGAGTGTAGACTTGAGTAAAAATATATTTGTTAATTAAGATAGTCAAAAACCAGACCAGTGTCATGATGGTCTTAGGAAAAAAAAGGACAACTGACATTACCAAAGCCATTATTGGAACGTACCGTATGTTTTTATTGATTTAAGCTGCATTACCCAATTAAACAAATAATTGTGTTACACTATAATGTGAGGTCAATTCATATAACTAATTGTTTAACTCATTCATGGGATGCAGGCATTATTAGTGAGGACATTACTTATTCTATTTAAATAGTTAGGCACTACCTAAATGCCATTGCATAGGTTTTGTTGAGCCGCCTTCTTAAAGGCCATATGGTGAAGGTACACCTACCATGCTGTTCAGGAGACAATATGTGGATTTTGACTCAGTGGCAGTAAAGGAATAACAATAGTTCCAAGTCAGGATGATATGTAATTTGGTGGGAACCTTAAGTGTGTTGTGAATTTTCCATGCATTTACTGTCCCTGTCCTTATTGTCAATTGGTCACAGGTTTAAATGGTGCAGTTGCATGAGGTGAATCTTGTATGTGGCATGCACTGCTACCATCATATGCCAATGGTGGAAGGAGTGAATGTTTAAGATTTTGGATAGGATTCCAATTGATCTGGCTGCTTTGTTTGGAATGTGTCAAACTTCAGTGATTTTGGAACTACACCCTCATACAAGCAAGGGGAGGGTATTTGTCATCACTCAACTAACTTGTGCCTAACTGATGCTGAACAGGCTTTATAAAATCAGATGGTGAATCACAGAACATCCAATCTCTTGTAGATGCACTATTTATACAGCTTGTCAAGTAATAAATGTTACTTGCCATCTATCAACCCAAACCTGAATGTTGTCAGTTCTTGTTGCATATCGGCATAGTCTTCTTCAGTATCTGAGGAAGTTATCACAGGAACAGGAATAATGAGGCTTTCACTTCAGTCAAGTTGGTACCAGAGCTGTTGGCAAAACAACAGAGCTTACCAACCAAAGCCAGCAGCATTGTGAAAGAGAACCATAGCAGTGTTATACTTCAGTTATCTGTGTCTGCTTAAGAGAAGTATGGTCAGAATATTAAATGCCAAGAGGAAATGGGTTCAGATGCAGCCTGGGAAATCTCTCAAGGGAGATGAAAGCCCCAAAAAGTGGTGCCAAGTTAGGAATGTAATATGACCCCACATATTTCCAACTTCACCTTGGTCAGGTTTGTGGGTAACCGAGGAGCCTCTGTAAACCCATCAGGTAAGACACTAATATATTCATAAAGGCAACTACCTAAGTTTTAAGTGCAACATTCTGCATTAACAGCCAGCACTTAGGTTTCCTGAGCTGTCAGGAGCTTCCCAGGGTTAGCTGACCACAATATCATAAGAATGTGTTACTTCAATGAAAGTGGTAGGCTGGAAAAAGTGAACAGCTTCAGTTCATGGCATGTCTTATGAGAGTTTGTTCTTATTGTTTGACAGGTGATGTCCAACTTCTTGGAAACCAGTTCATTTAGAATCATAGAGTCATTGAGATATACAACACGGAAACAGACCCTTCAGTCCAACTTGTCCATGCCGACCAATTATCCTAAATGAATCTAGTCCCATTTGCCAGCATTTGGCCCATATCCCACTTTAACCTCCTTATTCACATACCCATCCAGATGCCTTTTAAATGTTGTCATTTTACCAGCCTCCATCACTTCCTTTTGCATCTCATTCCATACACACAGCATCGTCTGTGTGAAAAAATTGCCCCTTAGGTCCCTTTTAAATCTTTCCCCTCTCACCTTAAACCTCCGCCCTCCAGGAATCCCCTTATCCTGGGGAAAGGATCTTGGCTATTCACCCTCGTCATGCCCCTCATAATTTTATAAACCTCTATAAGGTCACCCCTCAGTCTCCGATGCTCCAGGGAAAATAACCCCAGCCCATTCAGCCTCTCCCTATAGCTCAAACCCTCCAACACTGGCAACATCCTTGTAAATCTTTACTGAACCATTTCAAGTTTCACAACATCTTCCCTATAGCAGCAAGACCAGAATTGAATGCAGTATTCCAAAAATGGCTAAATCAATGTCATGTACAGCTGCAACATGACCTCCCTTACCCACATTGCTCTTGTCAGCCTTCTCTGCAGCAGAGGAGCTCCTTATGACATTTTACCTTTATCAGGATGAAGGGCTTTTGCCCGAAACGTCGATTTTGCTGCTCCTTGGATGCTGCCTGAACTGCTGTGCTCTTCCAGCATCACTAATCCAGAATCTGGTTTCCAGCATTGCAGTCATTGTTTTTACCCCAATGGGATACATTGGTCTGACTGGTCTTGTATACTTCAAGATTTAAGAGACCAGTCAGACCAGTAAGTGTAAATTCCCAGCATTTAATTTTTTAACTGTTTTCCTCTTCTGGATCAGTTGCAACACCAACAGGAGCACCATCTCCTTTCTCCTCAGCTTATATGCCATTCCACAGGGCAGAAAGGATGGACACAGGTGGAAGAAGAATGCAAAATCCCTGACACAAGGTTTGCTGCTCTCTTGATAGATTCAAGTACCAGAGCTTCAGGATCCTAAGGCTTTGTAGCACACTGCTGCTGACAACTGCAGCCTCCTGGAAAAGGGCCTCCTTCCCAATGGAGCAGGTGGGCATGCATTGCCAGTGGCTATCATTGACATTATGGGACTGCTGGTGATTGTAATGACCAGAACTTTGAACATTTAGTGGTATGGATGTTCAGGTGCTGAGGACTGGCCAAGAAGAGCAGCCAATATAGGCCCACCCTTTGTCATGAGTGATGAAAGAACAGTGTTCACTGCTCATCTTGAAGAAAGCTATCCAAATGGTTTGGCAAATGTTGAAGCACAGATCTACTTTTTTTCCTGACATCAATTTGAATTTCGTGCCTTACAGAATGGATCTATGATATTGAGCTTCAAATCATATCAAACATGATCTTATGGAATGGCAGAACAGGCTCATAGGACTGAGCGGTCTACTCTTGTTCCTTGTTTGTATCAGGAAGAGGGTGATGAGCAGGCAGTCTGACCAACCACAAGAACATTAGAAGTAAGAGCAGGATTAAGCTGTATGGCTCTTCAATGCTTTTGTTGCTATTTAACAATGGCAATCCCTTTCTCAACCTTATTCCCACTAAAACATCAACTGCCCAAGTTCCTTTCCTGGCTCCTATTTTAGCAAATATAAAGTTGTTCCTCTTCAGATTCTGTGACCTACTGTTTCACATCTGCCATCATTATTTCTTTCCTCAAAAAAAAGACTCTTGACTCCAGTTCTTACAAGCTGTTACCTCCAAGTCCCCTTTCCTTTCTGAAATCTGTGCACATATATATATATTCTAAATTCATACCAGCCTTCTGAGAAATCTATGATCAAAACCTTCAGGTTTTTGTTGCCTGTTACAGTTACCAAAATGGCTCTTATTGAAATCACAAATGTGTTGGCGATCACTCAGGCCAAGTATGATTTTCCTCCATAAGTACGCCTATATGTGGGCCTTCAGATGGCTGAAAAGGCCAGTCCAGGATCCAAAAATTCTATTGCAAGTGGGCATTGGTGGGTGGTAATGGTGGTTGAAGATGGTGGTAGGTGAGCCATCCTGATGTTCTGTCTCTTCAAGAGTCACATCTGTTCAGCAGCAGAGCAGCACAGCAGAGATCATTTCCAGGGCGTGTAGTGCCCTGCTGCGTAAAGTTTCCCCAGTGATTCTGGTTTGTAGCCATGTCCTCCTAGTTGTTGATGTTGATATGGAATTTCTTGAGGTTGGTCCAGATGCCATCTTTGAAACATTTCTTTTGACCACCAGGGGGCACACTGACCTTCCTTCAGCTGGGAGTACACGGTCTGTTTTGAGAGGCATGAGTTGGGCGTTCAGATGACATGGCTGGTCCATTGGAGTTGCTGTTGAATTATGGTAGTGGTGATGCTGGCAATGTTGGCCTATTTGCCAGTTTTACTGCGCTTGTCTTCCTAGACAGTGTGCAGAAGTTTTCATAGGGATCCCTGGTGATGATGTTCCAATGCTTTAAGGTATATACTGTAGGTAGTTTCAGTTCCATATAGCAGAGTGGGAAGGATAATGGCTTTGTAGACCAAAGGTTTACTCTGGGCCTGAATGTCATTGTCTTCAACACACTTCTGAGTCAGGCAAAGACTGCACTGGCACAGCTCAGCTGGTGTTGTATTTCCTGCATCAATGTTGGCCTTGAAGGAGAGAAGGCTGCCGAGGTATGGGAAGTGATCCATATATTCAAGGCGTCGGTTGTTGACCCTCATTGTAGGATGAGTGGAGGGACTATTGGGTGATGGAGTACTAGAGTATTTATTATGTAAAGGGTAGATCTAAGAGCTTATATGCCTTGGCAAAGCCTTCAAGATGCACTGCAGATCTTCCACAGAGCACACTCCGATGGCATTACCGTCAGCATATTTAAGGTCCAAGTTGGAGGTGGTGGACACTTTGCCCCTGGCCTTGAACCTATTAGGTTTGAACAGTCTACTATCTATACGGTAAATGATCTGAATTCCCCTGGGTAGGATTTGGCCAGTGAGATGGAAGATGGCAGCAAAAAAGATGGTGTACAGTGTGGGTGTGATGATGTCAAGTCCTGCTTGACCCTGTCTCCATGGTGAAAGGTTTGGACTTCAATCCACAATTGCTAAGCACTGTTGCAGACATGCCAAATTGCAGCAGCCTCAGTAGCCTGATAAACTAATTGTGATAGTATCCGTCAGCAAGCCTGGCAGTTAACTGGGTCAAAGGCCTTAGTTAGATCAATGAAGGCTTTGCAAAGCAGTTATTTCTGTTCCTGACATTTTTCTTGTAATTGATGTGCTGCGAGGATCATGACTGTTGTTCCTCTGGACAGGTGGAAGCCACACTGCAATTCAGGAGTATTTCCTCAGATAATGGCAGAAGTCTCTTGGCAAGGACACATGCAAGTATTTTGTCAGTGGTTGACCAATGGGAGATGCCTCTGTAATTCTCACAGTCAGCCTTATCTCCCTTTTTGATTATGGTCACAATCAGAGCATCCCTGAACTCTGAAGGGAGTTCTTCTTTGAGCCAAATCTTTATGAGCAAAGCATGAGTGTGTTCATGGAGCTGTGGGCCACCTGTTTAAGATCTCTGCAGGAACCCCATCAGGACCAGCAGCCTTGTTGTTTCTTAGGCTCCTTTTGCCATCTTGTACTTCAGTTGCACTGGGAGGTTCTCCAATGTCACCTTGCATAGATCTTTGGGGGATTTGGTTGATGATTTCCAAGTTAAAATTGGTGTTACAGTCGAGGAGTTTTTGGAAATGTTCTCTCCAGTTGGTGTTTATTGCCTCATTCTCCTTGAGCTGTTTTTGTCTATCTTTACAGTGAAGGGATTTAGACCACGGTGGCTTGGACCAAATATTGCTTTGGGGGCACTGAAAAAGCCTCTTGAGTCACTTGAGTCTGCCAACAGCTGGGTTTCCAAGGCCTTATCAGTTCACCATTTGTTTTTGCTGTCCGTTATCTTCATCTGGATGCTAGCCTTAGCTTTGACATTGGCCCTTTTTTTGGCCTTGCAGTTGATGTCATTCTGCCGGTCACAGAAGGCTATACTTTTCTTGGGGATGTTGCATTTCTGTGTGATTCTCATTGAACCAGTCCTAATGGTCTTGGGGATGTTTTTACAGGTACTGAGAATGGTTGATTTAAGCAAGCTCCAGTTTTCTCTGATGTCCTCTGGGCATTCCTGAGGTCTGTGGATGTTGCATAGTGACCATGCCACCCAGGCTGTTGATATTGGATCTTGGCAGGGTCTGCTTCTTCTGAACCCTCCTTTTTCTTTATAGTCTGACAGACATTGTGGAATGGATAAGGTGGTGATCAGTCCGGCAGTTATCTGAGCCAATCATAGACCTGGTGACATTCAGTCTGACGGTCCCTAGAGTGAAAATGATATAATCAATGTGAGTGCCTCCAAGATGTTTTGACTTTGTTTTTCTGACTGATGAGGATATTTGTGCTGGTGAGGTTGTACTCAGCCCATTTTGTGAGAAAAAGGAGTTGATGTTGCCAATACCTTCCCTTCCTATGGTGCCATTTCAAAGGTTGTGGTCTCAACCAAACCTTCCATTGAAGTCTCCAAGAAGAATTATTGTGCCCTCCATGGAGATGTCAAGATGTCAAGATTGGGATAGAGAGTCTCCTTTACTTCCATCTCTGATTTAAGAGTTGGGGCATAAATGCTTACAACTGTAGCCATCTACTTGTTGGTGAGAATCAGTTGGATGGTCATGAGCCAATTGTTGATCCTTACAGGAAGTTCAGAGAGGCAATTGATGAGCTGTTTCTTAATTGCAAATCCAAACTTCTGTGTCTTCTTATCAGCAGTCTTCCCTTTCCAGAAGAAGGTGTAACCATATGTCACCTCTCTCAGTTGCCCTTCATCTGCAAGGCAAGTTTCAGAAAGGACAGCGAATCACAAATGATATCCTTTGAATCTGCAACTAAGGTTTTTCACATAGTTGACCACACAGTCTTTTGCCAGTGGTGTGAGACTGCACATGCCTGGTTCCTTTATTACTTATGTAATCATAAACATCTGACATGGCTTTACTTCCTTCTGCCACATCATTACTTCTGTTACCCTCCAAGGACCTAGCTGTTATTCTCTCCCATTTTGCGACAATATTCATTTCTTCAGTGACATTGGTCTGGATTTTCCAACAAGTGGCAAATTCAGTCTGATTGCCGCTTGGAACATTTTTTATTATGAAAGAAGGGAGTTCTTAATTTCTCTGAATGGGTTTCACTGAGGCTTCCCTCAGAAGTGGAGAATCATACTTTCATTCTGACAGTTTTATCAGAGTGTAGAACTGTCAGGTGAAGACAAACCAAGGTCATATTCACAGCAGCCAGCTGCCATATTTTGAAATGTAAAGGCCTCAACAGCACTTTGATAACAGCTGCCAAACCATAAATGCATCAGGTAAGTGTGATGTTACAGAGCTAGGAGGTTAAGGTGCCATGTAAGTGGGTCGCTAACTGAGAAAGATGCCAACTGGAGACGGTGTGGGTACCAGGGATAGATAGGATGTCAGATGAGTAGGAGTTGGCTTGCTGGGTTAGTAGGGTGCCAGCTATGCACCTGGGTAGACGGTGGGGTGCCTGGTGAGAAAGGTACAGCCTGTAAAGTGGCAAAGTGGTTGGGGGAATTAAAACTAGTCAGGCCAGTCTGGAAGTAGGGTTTAGGTTGGGTGCAGTGGAACAACTGGGTGTTTGTACTGACCCAGAGGATGGGGGTTTGGGTCTGGTCTGGCAGGTATCTGTTGAGTCATGTCCAGAAGTAGTGGTGTGAGGTTTCAGGTTGTGTTCCACAGTGGGGCGTGATGTGCCAGTTCAGGTCTAGCAAAGGGAGGTGTGGGGTATACAAGTTTGGGTGTGGAACTGTCAGGTCAGAGTGTAGGGGTTGTAAATGATCCGGAGAAAGTGTAGTTGAGGGTGTGTGAGATATGTATTAGGTCAGTTGAAGAGTTACTCAGATGTTTGATTATATAGAGTCATACAGATGTACAGCACGGAAACAGACCCTTCGGTCCAACTCGTCCATGCTGAACAAATATCCTAAACTAATCTAATCCCATTTGCCAGCACTTGGCCCATATCACTCTCAACCCTTCCTATTCATATACCCATCCAGATGCCTTTCAAATGCTTCAATTGTATCAGCATCCACCACTTTCTCTGGCAGCTCATTCCAGATATGCACCACTCTCTGCGTGAAAATGTTGTCCCTGAGGTCCCTTTTATACCTTTCCCCTCTCACCCTAAACCTATGCCCTCTAGTTCTGGACTCCCCCACCCCAAGGAAAAGACTTTGTCCATCCATGCCCCTCATGATTTTATAAACCTCTATAAGGTCACCCCTCAGCCTCCAACACTCCAGAGAAAACAGACCCAGCCTCTCCCTATAGCTTAAATCCTCCAACCCTGGCAATATGCTTGTAAATCTTTTCTGAACACTTTCGTGTTTCACAACATCCTTCCGATAGGAAAGAGACCAAAATTACACACAGTATTCCAAAAGTGGCCTAACCAACATCCTGTAGAGCCACAATATGACCTCCCAACTCCTATACTCAATGCTCTGACTAATAAAGGAAAGCATACCAAATGCCTTCTTCACTATCCTATCTACCTCCGACTGTTTAATATGTTTAATAGTCTAACTTTTCCGAAGTAACCATTTTACCTAATTTTATTGGAACCCTTCATTGCCTTTGATATGAATCAAGGCTTTTGATGGATTCCTGGTATAAAGGAAGTGTCCAATGAAAAATTCAATTTCCCTGGCAATTCCTTCAGAATGGGCTCCAATTGGGATTCCACAGGTCCCCATGTGTACCTTGCATCCACACTAAAATAATGAATGTTGGCCAGAAGAAGGTCCATGACATTATCTGAGAACAGAGCAACAGTTTCCACATGTGGACTAAAAACATTCAGTTCTAACTTACACTTGGTGCCAGTTAAATAAGATTTATTTTCAAATTCTTATTCTTGATTTCAAATCTCTCCAGAGCCTCATCCCTCTCTATCTTTGCACCTCCTCCAGCCCTGCAACCCTCCCAGTTGCACTTCCCCAATTCTGCCCTCTTGATGATCCCTGATTTTAATTTTATTTACCGTTGGTGGTCAGTTCAGGCATTAAGCTCTTGAATTCCATCCTTACACCTCTCCACATCTCTTTCCTCTTTCAATACGTTTATTGAAAATCTATCACTTTGAACAAGCTTTTAAATCATCTGCCCCAAGATATACTCTTTACATGGTTCAGTGTATAATTTTCTTTGGAAGTTCTCCAATAAGTATCTTGGGATGTTTTACTGCATTAGACACTACATAAATGCAAATTGTTGTTATAATCATCCCAGCACTTGTGATCCATAAATGATTTACGGCCATAGATTTTCACTTTATCAAATCTACCAATTAACTTTATCAAATCTGCATGACTATGTACAAAATCTAAACCAGATTAGATTGATAAAGTAACTATTACACAGACAATAACAGGGGTCTTGGTTGTTCAGTCATCATCTGAAAACCACAGTAGGAGCATTCTGGTATGTGAGGCTTTTTAAAGAAAATATAAATAACTGTCCAGGAACAGTTATTCTTAAAAGGAGGATCCTTAATCGATTAAATGATATATTCGCTTATAGAAAATTAAAGTCTGATAGAATAATTGCATGAATAAATTAATATTTAGTCTAGATTAAACTGATTCTTACCTGAATAATTTAGTAAGTTTTTTTATTATTTTATTTATGCTTAAAAGGCCTGCTGCTTTTCATGCCACCCACCCCCATATGGCAAGTTCTGGTATAGTCCCTGAGCCATATGGTTACTGACTGTTTTGGCATAGTTCCCATCCAGTTGAATTACTCAAAATGCTCTTAAAATTATTTTTCTTCCATTCTGAATTTGGTTGATCTGAGGCTTTAAAAAATACCAACAGTTCATTATCATCAACTGCCTTTAGGTATTACTTTTTGGCCTTGAATTTATTCAACCAAAACAATGTCGGAGCATTCCAAATTAAGATCTTGTGAGGTTTACAAATTTTTATATGTTAAGTACTGGATCACTTCTTGTCAAAATACAGTTAGCTGCACATTATAGAAAGGGGAAAAACAAACCTTAATTTCACATTCTATTTTATGGACTTCGTCATATGCTTCCATGTTTTCTGATAATCTGCTGTTGAGACTAATTGCTGCAATGCTATCACATCTGTATCATAATAGTACATTTCCACATAACACCTTATGTCCACTGCTGCATTATGGAGGAAAACTTGAAGACTCATTTCTGATTTTGCCGTGAGGTGTAAACCACTCTGCTTTCTTCCACTTGTTTAATTCATCAAATCTGTTTGGCTTGTATTTCCATAGAGGTTATTTTATATGTTAAATACATGCTATAAGATTTACATAAAATGCCAAATGTTTTTCATTTTGATTGAAGGTTAAAGGCGATTGTCAGTATTTTGGGCAGAGAACTGCAGTTGTACAATTCTTTCCATTCTAGATTGTGAAGCTGCACAGTAACCCAAATAATAGTGATGGTTTATTTTGTAAAGTGAAAAACAGAATTATAAAATTCACAGTTGTGTTACATCTTTACCTAAAAAGAAATCCCAAAAGGCTCTGCCTGGCAAGGGTACATAAATAATGGTCCTTCCTTTTATTTATAGAACAGGATCACTCTAACAAAAAGAAATAAAAACCAGTGTTGAAAATGGGCAACTCTTGTAAAATTCAATAAAACAATTTCAAATGACCATTTTTTTTTTATTAAATAATATTGAAGTATTTTCAAAATAGCACTAACAGTGGGTTTATTGTTTTCTAGTTGTAGGTTTGGCTCTGGTATCACATCAGTCCTGCCATGCATTAGGATCCCAGGTGAAGTTGGCATCTTTACCTGCCCACCATATGTGAGATTCGTTGAGTCAGTTATCAGCCAGTGTATCGCCAGAGGGTGTTCTGCTGTTGTGGGCATAAGCTGAGACATCTAGCTCACCAATCCCATTTTTCTTCTTGTCAGCCGAACTTATACGTGCTACTCCATAAATATAATCAGCTTTGTGATTGGAGCTACTTATATTTACATATCATACCAGCCTATTTGTTGAGGAGTTAATGTGAGAACTACTTAGAATCTAAAAAAGAAAAAAAGCATAAAAAGTGTTAATATTGTGTGTATTTAAAGAATAATTAGTGTCATGTCATTATATTGCATGTAAAGTATTTAATTGTCTTCTTCATTTTTATTATTGCAGTGTCTGAACGTCTGGTATTCCAGTTGTGAAAAAAATAAAATCGCTTTGTGATGTCAGCATTTCAAATTCCAGTATAAAAAGACTTCTTGTGTGAGGTCAAGTTGGGAGTGTATAAATTGTGTATATTGCATCATTGAAATCTAAGCACATCTTTTTAAAAGTGGATCTTTTGTATCATACAATAAAAAAATATATCTATAGAAATATTTAAGTTCCTTTTCGAAGAAGGAAGCATCTGGTTTTGTGGCAACAGAATGGTGACTTCCAGCACTGTCGCAGCTGCTGTCACATTCTACATGAGAGCATATTTGCAGCATCTTGTCTCAGCTACACATCAGTGCCCATTCCTGCTGCCTCTATCCCAGAGGATAGCCCAACACCTGCTACTGGCAACAGGCCCTACCTTGAGGGAACAAACGTTCCATTGCTGCTGGGTGATAGAACAGGACAGACTCTACCTTTCACATGCACTGGCTAAAGACACCTTGGGGCTTCATGCACCCACTACTTTCCCCATATGGCTGTCATTTCAGGTAGAATAGGTTTTATTAGTAAGTTGCATGAACAGCTTACATCGAATGAGATGTATATTGATTTGCAGATACTTGGCAAAATCTATGCAGGTATGACATAAACTCACAGCAGCCACCAAGTAATGATACCATATTGTATCATTAAAGGGATATAATATAGTTTAATAACTACATTTGTTACATTGAAAATGTTTATTCAAATATCAATTATATTCTTAACACACATTAATATTAAACAAAGAAAAATAATTACTTCAGTCATAATATGTACGAGGAATATAAAAATCCATTTCAAACTCCAAATCGAAGGTGCATAATAAACTATGGTTATTATTTCTTAAAATGCTAATATAAACTTGCTGTAATTATATCTGTTGTCAATTCTTTTTGTCAACAATGTTATCAACAATGAACACTTGAAGCAACACAACATGTAAAATTACTACAACAAGCAAAACTCATGCTTATCTACTTTATAATGTAGATTATGAAATGATTTCAAGCCTGGAATGTTTCTAAACTATAAAGTAGTGTCTTGTTCAGTCAGATCATTGCTACGTAATACTATTGCAAGAGTTGGAATATCATATTATTGGGACAGTCAATTTACATCCAGCAGCATTGAAAAACTGCCAAGTGGTTCTTTCCCTAATCATTCCCAATCATTATTTTATGCTTCGCTGGCATATTTCCTAATGCAAGAATAATATCAAATGTGAAAAGAAGACTCCATGGTTCTCTATTTATATTCAATATAAAAAATTTCTTTCACATTGCGAAAATATTGATTGATGACCATTCATTAGGAGAGCAATATAAATTTCATAAAACATCTTCTAAACGTCATTTTTCTTACATCTAAATCATAATTGAGAGCAAAAATATCAATTACTGTTAGATCCTCTCCATGTTAAGGAGAAGTGTTCAAGAATTGCTATTAGCACTTTTCAAAATTCAAGTTCTTACAATTTTAGTTTATTTTATTCTGAAACTATAGTATGATCTGACTTTTCCCATGAGTGCACACACAATACTGTGCTTTAAAATAATACTGAAGAATAAAATTATTGCTGAATGGAATTAAAAACAGATATTGAAGATGTCTTTGACAGCTATATTAATATGCTGGGTCATTTTTAAATAAGACTCTAGAGAGATTTGAATGCTGCATAAAATAAAATGTACGTGAAAGCAAAAGCTTTGAAGATATTGACAAGGGGCAACTATTATTCATGTAGAGGAATGAAAGGAATGATCGCACTTTGTAGTAAATTCTATTATTGCAAAAAATTTGTAAAATTCAAATATGTTTCATGAAAACAATGTCCAAGAACTGCAGATGCTGGAAATGTGCAACCTAAACAGTTACACTTCATCTGTGAAACCAAACAGCAGTTAAAAAGAAACAACAAAAGGGAGAACAGCAAACTAGGTGCACACCAGAAAACAAAGTAGAATGAAATGTGAAGTTTTATGTGTAAAATAAGAGAAAGGTAATGGTGTAAGAGCTGTGAAAATGCACAAGATAATCAAAGGTGTAACAAGAGAAATAAAAATATCCAAAGATACTTCTGGGATGGATAGAATGGGTGAATAGCCAAGATGGTAGACAAATATCGCCTTTGCTGAACATTTAGATTAATTCACATGCTGATAGGCTGAGGCAGGAGTTATTACAGAGCTGTAAGTCTTTGTGATGACACTCTTTGTGGGTGGTACTTCAATTCAGAGCTGAAGAACTGTAACAAAATTATGAACAATCTGGTTAAGCCTCAGACAATAACTGGAAAAAAATCAAATCAGCAACTGAGACTATGTCAGAAGATTACAGGTGATGGCTTTCTGTTTAACTATTTAACTGGAGGAAATTATGGCTCATTCTAGATCAGATATCAGATGAGAATTCTGAAAACAAAGCAGTGTTAAGTGGATAAAGAGAACTGGTGAAAAATAGACCTGACAGTAGTCTGTAGACAGTGAAAGCTAACTTTATGTCTGTATATATCACCAAAAAGCAACATGTAGGTGGAAGAGAAAACAGCGAAGAATAGATGCTCAACAGACCTTCGAGAAAACTGAAGTTCTTTTGCCCAAAACATTGACTGTCCTGCTCCTCGAATGCTCCCTGACCTGCTGTGCTTTTCCAGCACCACACTCTTGACTCTAATCTCCAGCATCTGCAGTACTTACTTTCGCCTATAGAGAAAACAGTGAGACGTGACCTACTCTTGGGAAATAAGGCAGGGAAGGTGACTGAGGTGTCAGTTGGGCAGCACTCTGGGGCCAGTAACCATAATGCTATTAGTTTTAAAACGGTGATGAAAAAGGACAGACCAGATCTAAACACTGAAGTTCTAAATTGGAGAAAGGCCAATTTTGATGGTATTAGGCAAGAACTTTCAAAATCTGATTGGGGGCAGATGCTCAGAGGTAAAGGGGTGACTGGAAAATGGGAAGCCTTCAGAAATGAAATAATGAGAGACTGGAGACAGTATTAGGGTGAAAGGAAAGGCTGGTACGTATAGGGAATGCTGGGTGACTAAAGAAATTGAGGGTTTGGTTAAAAAAAAGAAGGAAGCATATGTCAGGTGTATTCAGGATAGATCGATTGAATCCTTAGAAGAGTATAAAGGCAGTAGGAGTATACAAAGGGAAATCAGGAGGGCAAAAAGGGGACATGAGATAGCTTTGATAAATAGAGTTAAAGAGAATCCAAAGAGTTTTTACAAATACATTAAGGACAAAAGGGTAACTAGGGAGAGAATAGGGCCCCACAATGATCAGCAAGGTAGCGTTTGTGTGAGGCCACAGGAGATGAGTATTTTGCATTAATGTTTACTGTGGAAAAGACCATGGAAGATATAGAATGTAAGGAAATAGCTGGTGACATCTTGAGAAATGTTCACATTACAGAGGAGGAAGTGGTAGATGTCTTGAAACACATAAAAATGGATAAATCCCAGGACATGATCAGGTGTACCCTAGAACTCTCTGGGAAGCTAGGGAAGTGATTGCTGGACCTCTTGTTGAGATATTTGTATCGTTGGTAGTCACAGGTGAGATGTTGGAAAACTGGAGGTTGGCTAACATGGTGCCACTGTTTAAGAAAGGTGGTAAGGACAAGCCAGGGAACTATAGACCAGTGAGCCTGACGTTGGTTGTGGGTAAGTTGTTGGAGGGAATCCTGAAGGACAGGATGTACATGTATTTGGAAAGGCAAGGACTAATTAGTGTTGGTCAACATGACTTTGTGCATGGGAAATCATGTCTCACAAACTTGATTGAGTTTTTTGAAGAAGTAACAAAGAGGATTGATGAGGGCAGAGAAGTGTACATGATCTATATGGGCTTCAATAAGGCAAGATTTTCCATGGGAGACTGGTTAGCAATGTTAGATCTCACGGAATACAGGGAGAACCAGCCATTTGGATACAGAACTGGCTCAAAGGTAGAAGACAGAGGGTGGTGGTGGAGGGTTGTTTTTGGATTGAAGGCCTGTGACCATTGGAGTGCCACAAGGATCAATGCTGGGTCCACTACTTTTCATTATTTATATAAATGATTTGGATGCGAACATAAGAGGTACAGCTAGTAAGTCTGCAGATGACACCAAAATTGGAGGTGTAGTGGACAGCGAAGAAGATTACCTCAGATTACAACAAGACCTTCATCAGATGGGCCAATGGGCTGAGGAGTGGCAGATGGAGCTTAATTCAGATAAATGCTAGGTGTTGCATTTTGGGAAAGCAAATCTTAGCAGGACTCATACACTTAATGGTAAGGTCCTAGGGAGTGTTGCTGAACAAAGAGACCTTGGAGTGCAGGTTCATAGTTCCTTGAAAGTGGAGTCGCAGGTAGATAGGATAGTGAGGAAGGCGTTTAGTATGCTTTCCTTTATTGGTCAGAGTATTGAGTACAGGAGTTGGGAGGTCATGTTGTGGCTATACAAGACATTGGTTAGGCCACTTTTGGAATATTGTGTGCAATTCTGGTCTCCTTCCTATCGGACAGATGTTGTGAAACTTGAAAGAGTTCAGAGAAGATTTACAAGGATGTTGCCAGGGTTGGAGGATTTGAGCTAAAAGGAGAGGTTGAATAGGCTGAGGCTGTTTTCTCTGGAGTGTCGGAGGCTGAGGGGGTGACCTTACAGAGGTTTAAAAAATCATGAGGGGCATGGATAGTGTAAACAGACAAAGTATTTTCCCTGGGTTGGGGGAGACCAGAACTAGAGGGCATAGGTTTAGGGTGAGAGGGAAAAGATATAAAAGTCACCTAAGGGGCAACTTTTTCACGCAGAGGGTGGTGCATGTATAGAATGAGCTGCCAGAGGAAGTGGTAGAGGCTGGTACAATTGCAGCAGTTAAAAGACATCTGGATGGGTATATGAATAGAAGGGTTTGGGGGAATATGGGTCGGTGCTGGCAGGTGGGACTTGATTGGGTTGGGATATCTGGTCGGCATGAACGGGTTGGACCAAAGGGTCTGTTTTCGTGTTGTACATCTCTATGACTCTCTGATATTGAGTGGGAAGAAAACAAAAACGGGGATAATTTGGCTACAATCATAAGGTTAAGGTAATCAATTCTATTCCGTGGGATAATGAAAGAAAAGCATTGGAAGAGGAATATATGGTCAACCATGGCAAAGACGTGTTTGAGATGGACAAGTAGGGGCAATGTAACATAATTGTAACTGTGTTTTTCACTAGGGCTATTTTAGTGCCATGGCAGCATGGAAACCTAACGAAAATGCAAATTAAGTTACAGAAAGGATGGGCTTGTACCTGTGAGGTACAGCAAAGGGAGATTGAGTTGTGATGGCAGTTTGCAAGGGCAAAGGGATGCAGAGTGTGCCTTTTTGTGAATTTGCATGATGGCAAAGGCTTGAAATGGAAGGAGAGTGTGTGAGGAGAGTGGAGCATGAACAATGCCAACTAGCAAGGGGTCAGATAGGAATTTATTTGCCACTAACCCGCATGAAGAGGCTAAATTTACTGCAGATGGGAATTCCTATGAGAGATCTGTTTTAATGAAACTTCAAATGCTGATTGTTGGATTGCAGTAATTCCTGATCAGTCATCACTAATGGGTGACCTGTATAACAGACACTATCAAACTAATGTTCCCAATCTGAGTTAAATATTTTTGTGATGTCAGTTTAATTGTGCCCTGTCTACCCCATGCCTCACAACAACTTTTCTCATGCAATTTTCTGTTCTTCACCTCATCAAATGTGCAACTGGCCTCAGAATTGGCACTCGAACATTCAAACTGCCAGAACATTCTGGTGTTTATGTCATGAATGCCATATTTTAAGTCAAGCTGCACAACACATCAGAGGCACTGAGAATTTATACTAACTATTTTCTCATGGAAGAAAATGAGAATTGAAAGTGATATAGAAATAAAGAGTAAGATGCAAATGCATGATAGTAATGACGTTGCCATTTAAAAAGAAGATTCTGATTCACCATTAGCTATTTAAGGAGAAAATCATAAAACCTTGAGTCTTAGTCAAGATTCTAATTGTTACATTCTCACTGCATTTTCCACACTTTCTTGTCATTGCTCACACCACACAAGGGAGGAGTAAATTCCATCTCATATAAAGAATTTAAAAATTGAGCATTGACCTTTTGCACAGTCTGAAGGCCAGTTTATAGGTTTGCTGTTGATGCCCAATGTGCTGCCTGAATTGCTGTTAGCTGGGCTCATTAAACTGTATATTAATGTGTCAATTCTATAATTGGAACATGATGCCAAATGCCCATTAGTAGCTCTCAAAATGCCTGAAGGGAAAAATAAAGTCACCTTCCATGTGCCTCATAAATGCATTGCTGATAAATCTCAAAACATTCTTGGTTTATCTCAAACAATCAGCAAATCACAGGATCTTCTACAACCCTAGAACTCATTTGTTGAAATCATCGACAGTTTTGCATTGAAGCCGTACAGGAAGAGCAAACAATTTCTCCTTACATCAACCTTCTTTTATACTTTGTGCATTATAATTGAGTTTGCTGGCCTTGTCAACCATGGTATCATATTTTTCGAATAAAATAATAAACATAAAATAACCAATCATGTGTTATCATGTGATAACCTGTAATTAAAAGTTACATGTATGTGAATGGTATAAAAAGCCAGATTACTGTGCATGATAGAGTATATAACACATGGACTCAGGCTACTTATTTTACTGGTATTAATGAAGTGCTATGTTTGGGCAACAGTTTTAAATTCATGACTTTGTGGATATCAGAGTTCAAATTCATCTTCAAAAGTTCCCAAAAGAATCTGAGACAATTCAATTCCAGGGTGACCAATGAGAGAAAAGTCATCGTTATTTATGGAAGTAGTAGAATCTGTGAGGAATTCCTCCTCCAATCACAGGCTAAATATTATCTCCCACACTTGCTGTTGGTTGGCTCACTAGTGAGATACACTTGTATCCACCAGCAGCTTTCACAGAACAGTTCTGAGGAAGGGTCACTGGACCCGAAGCATTAACTCTGGTTTCTCTTTCACTAATGCTACCAGACCTGCTGAGCTTTTCCAGCAACTTCTGTTTTGGTGCTAGAGCCAAACATCAGTAACTATCCTGCCAACCCTGTTTATAAAATGCATGTGAACATTAGTTAAGAACAGGGTAAAATTTAACTACATTGTTGTTAATGTGGAACATCCATCTGGTTCTCCACAAACAGAATAATCAATCCAATGGCATGCCAAAATATGAGACTTCAGAAAAGATGGTATTAAATAACATATTTAAAGCATTACCTGAATGAAAGGTACAAGTCTGGATCTTTTTTTTAATCAGCATGCCAGTTGCAATGAGCTTTTGACCTCATTAACTACCTACCTCACCTTTATGATATATTTCACGTCCTATTTCAGAACTATCTACCATGCGTCATTGCCAGAACAACTCAACATTCAGCAAGATATCCACTGAAAGACCAGCATCCCTTACTTCCATGCCATATTTAAAAGAATGCTGTGCACCTGAATGAGCACTGGCAGATGTTCTGCAACTACCCTGTTTAGTCAATGATGTTTCCAGAAGTTGTCAGAAAATGAGAAGATGGCATCGTAATTCTCTGACTAGGATCTGGAAGTGTTTGTCGAGGAAGTGATGCAAAGGAGAGGAGTCTTCTGCCAGTAAAGGAAGTGACACTATCAGACTCTGGCAGCTTGGTCTGTGGTTGTCATTTCAGGTCAGTGCCATCTCCACAGTCTGGAGAAAGGGCCAGCAGTGCAGTCAGAAGATTAGTGACTTTGTTTGCTTTAACAAGGTAAGTGCCCCACCATCCTCTCTGCTGGCTCACACTCACTCTAACTCTGCTCCAATCCCCAGCTCCCATCAAGACTCATGCACCTGTGCTAATAGCAGTACCAGCCACCTTCATCTCACTCAGTTCCTCCCTTCTTCTCTTTACAGGAGACAACAGCCCACAGAAATGCAGAGAAATTCTGCAGAGTTGGAGGGGTGCCTTGAAAGCATGGCATAGTGACAATGAATAACACTGCTGCCTCACAATGCCAGGGACCTAGGTTTGATTCTAACCTTAGGTGATTGTGTGGAGCTTGCAAGTTCTCTCCGTGTCTGTGCGCATTTCCATCAGGTACTCCAGTTTCCTCCCACTGTCCAAAGACTTGCAGGTTAGGTGGACACACTAAATTTCCCCATAGTGCTCAGGGATGTGCAGTCACCCATGGTAAAAAAAACCCAAGCAGCGTTACTGGGATGAGAGTGGGGCAGGGTTGCTGTGGATGGGATGCTCTTAAAGGGGGGTTGGTGCAGATTGGATGGGCAAAATGGGCTCTTTCAGCACTGTAGTGATTCTATGACATTTAGCTCCTCACTCACTTCAAGGAAAGGATCCTGGTCCTTGAAGTAGATGACCTGGACCACGCCTATGGTGATGTCGAGACTGTTTGGTCTATGGGGTAAGTACCGCTCTTCATTCCACTGAAACTCCCACAGTAACCTGGCTATCCATCTCATTCATTGTACCCCACTTCTAATCACTGACCATAACATGTTCTTTCAGATTTGTCTTGGAGGTTCTATCAGCATCTTTAACCCTTGGTGATGAAATGGCCGGTGTCAGATAGATTAGCCCAATAAATTGGAGATCACAAAGCACAGTTCGAAGTAAAATTGACAAACAGTTTATTAGTATGGCAATGTTGCGGAAGAGAAATTGACTAAGCTGAAACAGCACAGACAATCTGTTCAGGTAGCCGAGAATTTGCTTCCTCGAGCTGAGGCTGAAGCCAGGTTTAATAGGAATCTAGTACAACAAGGTTAATTAAAATGGGGAAAGATACAATGTATTTCAAAACTAAGTAATCCAGTTACAATGATGATAATTGAAAATCAGTTATCAGAAGAATGTCCTGATTGGCGATACAATGCAACATCCTGACTATATCAATGGGATCAGGAGATTACAGTTCTCTTTGCAGGTAGGTGAGAATGTTTCTTTTGAAACAGTAAGGTGCTGGGCTTTTGCCCGAAACATCGATTTTGCCTGTCCTCGGATGCTGCCTGAATTGCTGTGCTCTTCCAGCACCACTAATCCAGAAGGTGCTTCCATTGTTCCTGTCCTGGGAGCGAGGTCCTTGGTGGTGCCTCTCCGTCTGACTTGTGTTTTGTGTGGCTTTGGTATAGCTGTGTTCTAAGACTGCCCTCGGGGCTTTGGGACAGCTGTGTTGATCAGGTATTGTTACTGTGTTTTGGGAAGTGTATTCCCTTGTCTGCAAGTGCTGTCTGGTTTCACTTGTCAGCCTGTTTGGTCACTGCTGAGGCATTCTGGGTGTTTCTAGTATAGTTTGGCCAAGTTTACTTTCCTATGTTCTGTGTGGGCCTACTGTGGGTAAGCAGGGTTGCAGATCTTTTTCGGGAGAAAGTGAGGTCTGCAGATGCTGGAGATCAGAGCTGGAAATGTGTTGCTGGAAAAGCTCAGCAGGTCAGGCAGCATCCAGACAAACTTTCCCCATTCCTGAAGAAGGGCTTATGCCCGAAACGTCGATTCTCCTGTTCCCTGGATGCTGCCTGACCTGCTGCGCTTTTCCAGCAACACATTTCCAGCTGCAGATCTTTTTCCACAGCCAGCATCCCCAGAAGCTGCCTCCTCAACCTCAGAGAAAGAGTGTACTGAAGCACATTGCATCATTCCGACCATTTGTCCCAGGAACAGGGGGGCAGAGAACTTGGCAAGCATGCCATCTGTCCCTTCCTCACAAGAAGACACGCTGGTGTCAAGAGGCACCCAGCCGGGGAGGAACTATACATAGCCCCTCAGAAGTCTCCAGCCTGTCACATCCTTTTTAATTGTTTTTATTTATTTACATTTAATGTCAAAATTAAGCTTACTTTCTTTGAATGCTTTAGTGGCAGAAGGTTGTTTCAGCTGTAGTGGCCAATGCAGTGTGGCCTATTCCTTGTGACCACTGCAGTTGCATCTTGCAAAATGGTGGTTCTGCTTCAGGGGCTTCGGCAGCATGGAGGGCCCGGCCCCGGGATTCGAAGGGCCCAGGTCAGCAGCCTCTTCAATGGTGAGGTGGGCGCGGCCCAGGATTCCTTGAGGCGAATTCTGTGGTGTTTGCTGGCCCAGGATTCCGAAGGCACTGCATTCCGAAGACCAGGCATTCTGAAGGCCTGGCGTGGTGGTCCGCTTCAGGAGCAGCTTCAGACTCAAAGTGGGACTCTGAGGTGGCTTCTCCACCATCTTTGTCAGCACTGTGGGCTGGCCTGGGAGTCCAATGGCTCAAAATTCAGCGGCTTCCAGTCAGCTTTTTGCAGCAGTGATTCCTGTCTTTTCCTCGGTCTTGGAAACCCATTAAACAAAGGTAGATTTTGTCTTAACTTTTTTTGATATGATTTCTGTAATTAATATAGGTTCCAGGGTGCGGCAATTTAAACACTTTTCACTGTATTATGTTCCAATTCCAATACATACAATAGAACAAATGATGAAGTGAGGATGTTGCCACACATCCACCAAGTCAGAGGTCACAGTCAAATTTCTCAACTTCCCTGCCAAATGTTGAGCAAACTAAGGCCCTTTGCCTCATAGGCACACTTAAAATGTTGATGATGCATTCACCCTGACTGACGAAACTGAGAAGAGTAGACACTTCTTCGAAGAAGTGCATTTGCTGTGGTCCAGCCCATGGAGCGTACACATTCACAGATTGAAGTGCCATGGCCCAAAAGCAGACAGTGAGATAGAGCAAATGGCCTTGCACCTGCTCAAAAACTTTTGTATGAAAAGTCAACCAGTTTGGACGTGCCATGATACACCTCCATCATAGGTAGGACTTGACCCAGACATAGGAAAACTATACCACATACCTGAGTAGTTTTTCTAATGTTTTAAACTAAACAAATGAACCATAATTACTACAGACATCCCCTCAGGGGCACTGTATTGGAAAACAAAATTTCAACCAAAACTTACGAAGGATAAATTCAAAAGTGGCTCTTTCTGTGTGTTCACCTGCATATAATTAAATATAATTGATGTGCAATTAATCATTATAATCATCTGCTTTTAAAATTCTTCTTTAAATTCTTGTATCAACTCAGGGTAGTCATTTCTGTGCTCCAACCTCAAAAGGTTTCACTAAGCTAGGGTGGCCAGTCTTAACTTCTGTCCCATATAGTTAAAATAGGAAAGTTTCCAATGACTTTGTGAATTACATTCATTTGTTAGGTGTTTGTATGTTTTCCAGTAGTTGTTCACAAATTTCAATGTTACAGTTGCGAGGTCATCTCTAAGGTTAAAACAGAATGGAATGGGAAGTTGATCTTCACAATCTTAATTGCTTATCTCCTTTATTTCTGCTGGATGGATGGAATTAAACTCAAGTTGTTTTGAAAATTAACAAATTATTAAATTGCCAGGAAATAAATTTATCGAGCACATTGGAAAGAGATTGGGTCAGGTTTTCCCAAGATAGATGTCCCTGGAGGTCCCCCCACAATTCTAAGGAATGTCTACGTGTGCAAGTTGTCAACTTGTGTACAGTTATACAAACATCCCCAAACACTTGAAAGCCCTGTACACGTTTACAATATATTATCCAAAGCCTGGACAATTTCTACCAGACTATGTGAATCCCTTGTTACACCAGTTCTTCTTCAGAGGCGAATGCTGCTTCCATCTTCTCAAATATTAAATGTAGTTACTAACACACAGGATGGATCTAAAGTCCACATTCCCAGGTCTTAATTTCCTTTCTCGCAATTGATTATATAGATTAGGTATTTCTGTGATTATATTTATTGAAGCATGATAATAGATATCATGCTTGTAAATTAAGAAGAGAAAATGAGGTCTGCAGATGCTGGAGATCAGAGATGGAAATGTGTTGCTGGAGAAGCGCAGCAGGTCAGGCAGCATCCAGGGAACAGGAGAATCGACGTTTCGGGCATTAGCCCTTCTTCAGGAATTCCTGAAGAAGGGCTAATGCCCGAAACGTCGATTCTCCTGTTCCCTAGATGCTGCCTGACCTGCTGCGCTTCTCCAGCAACACATTTTCATCTCTGCTTGTAAATTAACTCAATCAATTTCTTTGTATCTAAACGTTGCTCATGTTTACCTCTGTCCAATTGTAAGAAGTTCAAACAGTCCTATCATTACATTGTTAGATTATCTTTTGTAAAAGTTATGGTAAACTGAGTGTGTGTGGAATAAACAAAAAACTCTTTGTAAAACAAGATGCAGTAAAAGGCTAAATCTGGCTGGGATTGATTTTACGGAAATCCTGATCCCTAGGAGTATCACTACACACATTCATTTCTGGATTTTGCATTTCAATCAGCAGTCTACCTCCTAACCGATTAAAGGATTCAACAAGAGCAGCAAGTTTTAAAGTTGTAAATGTTTTGCTTATAAATACTGTGTTTTATGCCTCCCTATTATTGTACGCCTGTGGAAGGAGCTGATCTCCGAAAGCTTGCAATTTCATATAAACCTGTTGGACTATAACCTGGTATTGTTTGATTTTTGACCTTGTCCACCCCAGTCCAACTCTGGTATCTCCACATCATCATGTTAAGAAGGTCAGATATTTAAAAATATTTGTGATATTTTGTTTTGAAATGAAACTAGCATAATTGAACTTACACCCAATTTGGGAGGAAAAGCCAAAAACTGATTAAGTAATGGTGATTTCCATGCTGTCTCTTACGCTAGATCTATTGAAGTTCAAAAACTGAAGAAATGAACAGTATTCTTTGTGAGAAAAGGCTTTCTGGTTTTTTTCTCAATTAGGACCAACAGGATGGAGGCTGACACTTTAATAAATGATTTGTTCCTAGTTTGTGTTACAAAAACATGATCCACTGTCATGTATTTCAGCAGATATTACTTTTTTTGAAAACTTATTCGTGGTATATGAGCATCACTGACAAGGTCAGCATTTTTTTTTCTTTCCTGGGATATGGGTAACATTGCCAAGTCCATCATTTGTTGTCCATCCTTAACTGACCCTGAGAAGGTTATGGTTATCTGCTTTCTCAAACCACTGTAATTGAACAGTTGCCAGTCCGTCCATAGTTCACTGAAAGAGCTTGTTCCAGAATTTTGGCCCAACAAAAATGAAGGAGCAACAATATAGTTTCAAGTCAGACTGGTGTGTGGTTTCAAGAGGAACTTCTGCATGGTGGTGTTCCCATGCATACATCCACTTATTCTTCTATATAGTCATTATCACAGCTTTGGAAGGTGAACGCTGAAGCAGTCTTGGCATGTTACTGAAGCGCATCTGGTCGATAGAAAACATTGCAACAACTGTGTGCCAGTGGTGGAAGGAACAAATGTTTGAGGATGTGGTGTCAAGCATGCTGTTTTGTCCTGGATGGTGTTGAGCTTCTTGAGTGTTGCTGGAGTTGTATCCACGAGAGTGGAGAGTTTTCCATCACATGCTTGACTTGTGTCTTGTGGACAGTCTTTGAGAAGTAAGGATGTGAGATAAGTGACTCAAAAGCCCCAGCTTTGGCCAGCTCTTGTAGTCACATTAGTTTTGCAGATGGTGCTGTTAATGTTTGCATTTAAATGGTAAGCCGTAGGTTGTTTATGGCAGAATATTCAGTAATGGTAATGCCAATGAACATAAAGGGAGATGGTCAGATTCTCTTGTGATTTAGATGGTCATCACCCTGGCATTTGTGTGGTGTATTTTGTTTGCTACTAATCACTTCGAGCATGAAAGTTGTCCAGCCCTCCCTGAATGTAAGGATGAACTGCTTCAGTAACTGAGAAGTTGGGAATGGTACAGTTGTAGATCAGTCTTTAATGAATGTCTTCATTTTCCTATTAACTTAGTCAGCTAAAATAGCTCAGTTGGGAGATTGTTCAACTGAAGATCTCAAAGTCCTTTGTTCAATTCTGCATTTTCACAGAATATATAGGATGATTCCATTTCAGTGTTTCTTAAAAGTGTCATGTGGTGCAGAGGTAGATGCCCAAACTCAGCCAGGAGACCTGGGTTCAGATCCCTTCTTCCCTTGAGGTGTGTCCGTGCAGGTTGCTTGTAAAAAGATTCCTACCACCTCATCAAAGGTTAAATTCATAACTAGTTGTTGTGGGCACAGCCTTAAGTTTCTCTTTGTGCATAAAACTTGAGAAAGGAATATGCCAGTTGAATTAAATCCAGTTGATTTAAAGCCAGTTGAATTCAAATAAGTTTAACCCTATCATTCCAGCAGTCTTTAACAATCTGCAAGTTGGATTTGGACTGAAACGTTGCTGATTTTTTCCATGGTCTACCCTAAGTGGACCTAATTGAAGCACATCTCCACTACTCTGATCAAAGGTAACAGACCAACATATTTCTGAAGTTTTTCCCTCATTCCAATTAAACCTTTTGCTTGATAACAGCTCTGAGTATCAGAAACCTGAATTACATTATTTTTGTCTGTTATTTACTTGTAGGGTGTTCTATAAGATGACGGTTCTGAAAAAGTTAGTGCAGGAAACTGTATTAAGTTGCCCCCAGTCTGGTGATGTAAAACATGATTGGGAATAAGGAAGAACAGCTTCAGTCTTTACTCAATAAGATCTTAACTCCCAGATCTCCCAAAAGGCTTAGAAACTATGCATATGATTTTTCAATATCTTCGATAGCAAGAATGGTGGTGAGAATGATGCTTTCAGCTTTCAGCTTTCACAATTAAGTCCGTGCCAGCATTGTCTCTAAGCTGCATGGTACGTGCAGCCACTTTGAGGGTCCAATCATGGCATTGACATCAGATTCTGGATGTTACTGCAGCACACAGAACTCACAGAGGTCTGTACAGCTAAATAAAAAATTAGAGGGAACACTGGTCCTTGCTTCTCACTGTCAGATGACAAGAAGCCTGTATACATCTATTGACATCTCATTGCTTAAACAGTTCATTGGAATTAACTTGCCTCCCACATTAACTTCTGCTGATTTGAGATATTTCACATTTCAGAACCTCAACTACGTAAACCAAGTGTGTACCTGACAACTTTGCTCTTCAGCTGACAGTCTGGGTGAGTACATAGGTTTGTCTCTACCAAAAATGTACTCAATGGCCTTTGAGTTCATTTCCATTGTAGCCTCAACAGTAGGCACCTCATGGGGACTGTGTATTGATTTGTTTTGTATTGGTGTGGCATTTAGCATGGAAAGCAAGACAGGCATCTTGCAGCTGTACAAAACAGTGAAACCTCAATGTGATATGAAGGATATGTGTCACTGAAGGACACAGAGCTATGCCAGTGTCAGCATTGGTATATGTGCCAGCAGATTGCATGGCAAACACAGTGCATAAGCACAAATATTCAAAAAGGAGAACATAGTTCGTGGTATTGTGGGATGGACTCCAGTCAGCCAAGTGGTACTGCCTGAGTCAGTGCAGGGGCTGGGCTAATTCTAAACTGGGGGCCAGGATATTAGGCATGGTCAGTCAGGCTGTTGATAGATTGCAATTCTGGGATCGGCTCCATTCCTGTCCTGGAAGTTGTATTGGGTTGAGACATTCTGGAGACAACCGCCACAGACTGCTATGAAGTTCCAAGCTTGCAGCAGGGAAGGGGTGTTCAGCTGGCTTTTCCATATGTTTCCTGTCAGTGGAAAGAACCCCTGGCTTATTTGCCATGTCTGGTTCACTGAATAATTCACATAACATCTTGTTTGCATGGATAATGAATTGGGAAGCCGATGAGAAAATTCACCCTGCGCATTGGAGAATTTGGCACTATCTAATATGCATGCCACTATACTTTAATTTCAAAATGGAAAATTTTGGCTAATGCTAACTTTACCAATGTAAATGTATTTGATTGTTATTATGCAATTAACTACATCTTGTCAATGATCAAGCTCATTATTAAGACTCAATTGATGGCAGCAAACTATTGCAACCACAAGCTGCCAGTGGTTGGTATCTCAAAAACCAAATGCAACATGCGATCAACATTGAGGATTGGAATTCAGTTCAGCTGTACAGAATGAATTGCAATGAAACCCAAAAAAAGTTACAGCTTTAAACACAAATGAAACAAAGAACTGTGTGCTTTAACCACTCAACAGCTGTAAGAAAGATACATACAGCCAACTGGTAGCTGCAGCAAATAAATATAGAAGCAGCCAACAATGAGGATAGCCTGCAGACAAACATGTGAATGATCAACGGGGAGAAACAACACTTAATAGTATAAGGCTTTTACTCCAGGCTTGGTAGGAAGTATAGCAACGAATGTGAGCAAGAACCAGTCACACCTGGCAGGTCTCCCAATTCCCTCAGTAACAATATCTAATGTAACTTGTACCTGAACACAAATATGCAATAAACAGCATTTTGTTCAAGACAAAAGCCTTATTTCATTAAGACTCAGATGGTTGGTATCACAAAATCATGTACGTCATAAGACATTACAGCTGGATCCCTAATGCCTCATGTATTCAATTTCTAATTGTTGTCAATATGATAATGTAGTGTAACTGGGTATTTAGATGGGAGTTAGGGAGTGGGGAGGGGGTAGTGTATAAAATTTCTTCTCTCCTCCTGAGTCATTCTGCACAAGAACAATGATGACAGGCTCTCTATCACACTGGTCCAGATTCTGTATACGATGGCAAAGTCACCAGAAGTTTCTACCTGAACGCACAAGCTCTGCTCCCCAGATGTGATAGCAGCAGTTACATGATCAAACAGAGAATGCATTTTTAAATATAGTTTTGAAGTTTAGCAATAGTTACATGTATCATTTGCCATTGCAGGAGGAGAAGGAGCAGGATGAGCAATGGGAGGAATATGAAAAGAAGGAGAACCTGGCTGCCAGACATCTCAAAGACCGGCTGATTTGGAGTGCTTCAACTAAATCAGTCTCTCATTTCATTTACAAACAGTCTTGCAGTTCCATGCAATCACTATCAAATTGCTTTCCTTCTCTTCAGACTTATTCACTTCACTACATAGACAAATATCAACACCACAACTGAAGAAATAAAACAAATGATCAATTAAACAAACTTCATCTTTATCTAACATTGCTAAAAAGAGACACCAATTCATACAGAAGAGGGTGTTGACTGGTTAGACTAAGGAAATGCAACAGGAATTGTTAATTGTCACTCTTAGTTCCTTTTTCAAATGTGGTTTCATGAGTGTCAGTCCTGATGAGTGCAAAATGAAAAGTTTTGACTTTGTGTTTCTTTCAGCCATGTTTAATTGCTGTTCCACAACCAATTCTTTATCTCACAGCTTAGATAAATAACTAACCATTAGTGTCCAGAGCCCTCCTTCCCTGAAAGTGTTTCCCCAGTGATCACAGAATTGTTACAGCATACAAGAAGGCCATTCGGCCATTATCCTGCATCGGTTCTCCTGCCGCATGCCAATCTCCTGCTCACGGCCAACTCCAATAATCAATGTGATAATAATCAAGCAACCTTTCTTCAGTGACGTGGATTCAAGGTAAATGCTGATCAGGAAATTCAAAGTGTCACAGAACCATTCATATTTACATCAAAGAACAGGTAACATATGTCAGTTTAACATTTCAACTGAGAGAGTGTATCAGTGGAATTGCAGCATACGCTCAGCACTGCACTTTATTCACAGATTCATAGCATTGTTATGACACTGAAGAAAGTAATTTGACCCATTGTGCCTGGACTGGCTCTTCAAATGGCCATCATTACCAAGTGCCAATATCCTGCCTTTTCCCTAGATCCCTGCACACCATTTCTATCCAAATAATCATCCAATGCCCTTTTGAACGGCCTCAGTTGAATCTAATTCCACCACATTTCCAGACAGCATGTTCCATAATTTAACAGCTCACTTTATGAACAAGATGTTTCTTGCATCATCCTTGCATTATTGGCACATCACTTTAAATCAATGCCCTTGCCTTTTAAAAGTAGGAATGGCTTCTCCCTATGTACTCTATCCATCCTGTTGATGATTTTGAAAACCTCTACCAATTCTCCACTCAGCCTCCTTCTCTCCAAGCATAACAATTCAAACTTCTTTAATGTACTCTCATTATTGACGTTCTTTATTCCTGGAACTATTCTTATAAATTGCTTCAGTACTCTCTCCAGTGCATTCACATGTTTCCTATAATGTGGCACCCACAACTGTGCACAATACTCCAGCTGAAATCTAACAAGTCTTGTACATGTTTAACATTATCTCTGTACTTTTGTACACTATGCCCCTATTAATAAAGCTGGGAAATTGTATGCACTTTAACCGCTTTCTCCATCTGTCCTGCCACCTTCAGTGAGCTGTGCACAGATAAACCAAGGTCCCTCTCCTCCTCTACTGCTTTAGAATTGTAATCCCTAATTTATATTGTCTGTCAATATTTTTCCCACCAAAATCCATCACTTCACACATCCCTACTCTGAACTACATGAGCCACCTATCCAATCACTCCATCAACTTGTCAATGTAATTTTGGAGTTCCATATTGCCCTCCTCACAGTTTATCATTCTTCCAAGCTTGGTGTACTCTACAAAACTTTGAAATTATCCCCTGCAAACCAATACCCACATAATTATTATTATTAGGTATACCAATACTGACCCCTGGGGAACTTCATCACAAACCTTCATCCAGCCTGAGAAATATGGATTGACCATAAGTCTCTTGTTTCCTAACCCTCAGCCACTTTTGATTTCATGTTGCTGCTATCCCTATTATACCATGACCTACAACTTTCCTCAAAAGTCTGTTTTGCAGTACTGTGTCAAACATTCTCTCAGTGATCGCAGCCTAAGAAGTGGAAAGCTTCTGAGCTTCCAATGCAGGCTGTTCAGATGGTCACTATGGATAATCTCAAGCTGCTCTGGGTTAGAATATCCCAGTCAGTTTACCATTTCAAAATGGGCTGCATTGACCTGTCTGGGTTGGCAGAAGTTCTAAGACACTATGAAGTGAATGGTGTGGGAGCAGTCATTTCTCCCAAAGAGGTAAGGCCACTCTCCTTGCACTCACATAGTTCTGCACTAGAACAGAATGTTCATTTGCTTTAATGCTTGGTTGATAGAACTAAGTTGAGATTGCATTATAACAGTGTAAACTACTATTGTAACCATTTGAGCTTTAATATTAATTGTTACATTTGTGGAAGCTTTCAAAACTGTCAGCAGAGTTTGGTTCACAGTGTATTCCATCATGTTGCTAATGGTACTTTTGGCCAATGTGGTCTTAATTCTCTGAGCTAAATCTCGACACAGCATTGAAGTGGATGACATTGCACAGAAGCCCTCTGAAAAATGACAAGTCCACCTAACATTGCTTGATAGTTGCCCATCAGCCCTCTTCAATAACCTGGGGATTCAAAGTTTATATCCAAGTAATCTGAAACAGAACTGGTGTGCAAACTCACACCATTGTGGCACTTAATGCATTTTATACCTCTCATATCTCCTATTCTAAGTGCATGAAATATTTCCTGATAGATGTCATCAGCTTCTTCAACAATCTCAGCACTGGAAGTTCACATATGAATTCTCTAAAGCAGAACCAGAATATGATCTCACCTTATGACAAACTAACACTTGCAGCATCTTACTCCTTTGCTCCAGCAGCTACACACAAGACATGGTGTACTACTTTGTACAGACACTTTCTCTAACCGAGTGGATCAAATCTGTGTGATCTCCACAAGTATCAGATCTAACATTGGTTGTTTCTAAAAGTCATCTTGACCTTCCTTGACTGGCCTCTACATTCTCAAAAGCTGAATTTCTTTTATTTAAAAAAGGGGCACAGTTTACTTCAAGGTGTGAGAGAGAGCAAAAAATGAAAATCCATGTTAAAAGCATCTGCTGCCTGTGCTGCGAGGAATGTGGAGTAACAGAGAAATTAGAGAGGGATAAAATATGTTCAATATGAAGAAAGCCTGCATCATATTTTCTCAAGCCGTACCAATCACCAAGACTAGGAGAAAGTGAGGACTGCAGATTCTGGAGAAAGAAAGTCGAAAAGTGTGGTGCTAGAAAAGCACAACAGGTCAGGCAGCATCCGAGGAACAGGAAGTCGACATTTCAGGCATAATATTGAATGCACACCACAACTTCAACTCTATCCCACTGCATGTGGTTTTCTTAGAGAGGAGAGAGGACTTTTGTCCTCTGGGTCCACCCTGCTGTTTTGAATTCCATTGACAATTTCTACTGCATGAAAGAAGTCAGTGTACTTGTATGAGTCTTGGATGCACTGGCTACAAAGGCCCAACAATATCTCTTCTTCCTTATTCTGGATTAGTGGTGCTGGAAGAGCACAGCAGTTCAGGCAGTATCCAAGGAGCTTCGAAATCGACGTTTCAGGCAAAAGCCCTTCATCAGGAATAAAGGCAGTGAGCCTGATGCATGGAGAGATAAGCTAGAGGAGGGTGGGGATGGGGAGAAAGTAGCATAGAGTACAATGGGTGAGTGGAGGAGGGGATGAAGGTGATAGTTCAGGGAGGAGAGGGTGGAGTGGATAGGTGGAAAAGGAGATAGGCAAGTAGGACAAGTCCGGACAAGTCATGGGGACAGTGCTGAGCTGGAAGTTTGGAACTAGGGTGAGGTGGGGGAAGGGGAAATAAGGAAACTGTTGAAGTCCACATTGATGCCCTGGGTTTGAAGTGTTCCAAGGCGGAAGATGAGGTGTTCTTCCTCCAGGCGTCTGGTGGTGAGGGAGCGGCGGTGAAGGAGGCCCAGGACCTCCATGTCCTCGACAGAGTGGGAGGGGGAATTGAAATGTTGGGCCACGGAGCGGTTTGGTTGATTGGTGCGGGTGTCCCGGAGATGTTCCCTAAAGCGCTCTGCTAGGAGGCGCCCAGTCTCCCCAATGTAGAGGAGACCGCATCGGGAGCAACTGATACAATAAATGATATTAGTGGATGTGCAAGTAAAACTTTGATGGATGTGGAAGGCTCCTTTAGGGCCTTGGATAGAGGTGAGGGAGGAGGTGTGGGCGCAGGTTTTATAGTTCCTGCGGTGGCAGGGGAAAGTGCCAGGATGGGAGGGTGGGTTGTAGGGGGGCCAGGTAGTCACGGAGAGAACGGTCTTCGCGGAAGGCGGAAAGGGGTGGGGAGGGAAATATATTCCTGGTGGTGGGGTCTGTTTGGAGGTGGCGGAAAAGTCGGCGGATGATTTGGTTTATGCGAAGGTTGGTAGGGTAGAAGGTGAGCACCAGGGGCGTTCTGTCCTTGTTACGGTTGGAGGGGTGGGGTCTGAGGGCGGAGGTGCGGGATGTGTAGGAGATGCGTTGGAGGGCATCTTTAACCACGTGGGAAGGGAAATTGCGGTCTCTAAAGAAGGAGGCCATCTGGTGTGTTCTGTGGTGGAACTGGTCCTCCTGGGAGCAGATACGGTAGAGGCGGAGGAATTGGGAATACGGGATGGCATTTTTGCAAGAGGTAGGGTGGGAAGAGGTGTAATCCAGGTAGCTGTGGGAGTCGGTGGGTTTGTAAAAAATGTCAGTGTCAAGTCGGTCGTCATTAATGGAGATGGAGAGGTCCAGGAAGGGGAGGGAGGTGTCAGAGATGGTCCAGGTAAATTTAAGGTCAGGGTGGAATGTGTTGGTGAAGTTGATGAATTGCTCAACCTCCTCGCGGGAGCACGAGGTGGCGCCAATGCAGTTATCATTGTAGCGGAGGAAGAGGTGGGGAGTGGTGCTGGTGTAATTACGGAAGATCAACTGCTCTACGTAGCCAACAAAGAGACAGGCATAGCTGGGGTCCATATGTGTGCCCATGGCTACCCCTTTGGTCTGGAGGAAGTGGGAGGATTCAAAGGAGAAATTGTTAAGGGTGAGGACCAGTTTTGCCAAACGAATAAGAGTGTCGGTGGAAGGGTACTGTTGGGGACGTCTGGAGAGGAAAAAACAGTGGGCTTGGAGGCCCTAGTCATGGCGGATGGAGGTGTAGAGGGATTGGATACCCATGGTGAAGATGAGGCGTTGGGGGCTGGGGAAACAGAAGTCTTGGAGGAGGTGGAGTGTGTGGGTGGTGTCTCGAACGTATGTGGGGAGTTCCTGGACTCGGGGGGATAGGACAGTGTTGAGGTAGGTCGAGATGAATTCAGTGGGGCAGGAGCATGCTGAGACAATGGGTCGGCCAGGGTGGTCAGGTTTGTGGATCTTGGGAAGGAGGTAGAACCGGGCAGTGCGGGGTTCCCGGACTATGAGGTTGGAAGCTGTGGGTGGGAGATCTCCTGAGGTGATGAGGTTCTGTGTGGTCTGGGAGATTATGGTTTAGTGATGGGGGGTGGGGTCATGGTCGAGGGGGCAGTAGGAAGAGGTGTCCTCGAGTTGGCGTTTGGCTTCAGCGGTGTAGAGGTCAGTGCGCCAGACTACCACTGCACCCCCTTTATCCGCTGGCTTGATGGTGAGGTTGGGATTGGAGCAGAGGGATTGGAGGGCTGCGTGTTGTGAGGGTGAGAGGTTGGAGTGGGGGAGGGAGGTAGACAGGTTGAGGCGGTTAATGTTCCGACGGCAGTTGGAAATAAAGAGGTCGAGAGCAGGTAATAGGCCAGCGCGGGGTGTCCAGGTGGATTCAGTGTGTGGAGGTGGGCGAAGAGGTCCTTGGAAGGTGTTTATTGATGCAGCCTCCACTGCTCTCTGAGAAAGAGAACACCATAGACCAATGACCTTTTGAGAAAAATAAACAAACCCTCCTAACCTCAGTCTTAAATGGGACAACCACTAGTTCTAAACTTCTCCTGAGAGTTTCATAGAACATAGAACAGTACAGCACAAGAACAGGCCTTTCGGTCCACCTTGTCTCTGCCGACCATATAGCCATTCTAAACTAATTATGCCTGTTTCCTTGAGAAACAGCCTCTCAGCAACCATCCGGTCAAGTCTCTTTGGGATCTTTTATGTTCCAGTAAGATAACTTCTCATTATTCTAAATTCCAATGGATACATTTTTACCTATACTCCATTTAACGTCAGTGGTCATTGATTGACAATTCTCCAGAAGTGATCTAAAAGTCAAATTCAAAGTTCAGTTAAGAAGAGAAAACAATGCATCCAAACATAGGTTCGAAACTAACTTCTCACTGTTTATGCTTGCTTAGCACTGAATTCTAATCTTTTCAACCTTTTGTCAAGATAACCCCTCCATCCCATGGTGGCACAGTGGTTAGCACTGCTGCCTCACAGCGCTAGAATGTTCAATTCCTGCCTCAGGCAACTGACTGTGTGGAGTTTGCACATTCTCCCTGTGTCTGCGTGGGTTTCCTCTGGGTGCTCTGGTTTCCTCTCACAGTCCAAAAATGTGCAGGTTAGGTGAATTGGCCATGCTAAATTGCCCGTAGTGTTAGGTGTAGGAGAATTGGTCTGGGTGGGTTATGGGTCGGTGTGGACTCATTGGGCCGAAGGGCCTGTTTCCACACTGTAAGTAAGTAGTAATCCCAAGAATCAGTCAAGTGAATCTTCTCTGAACTGCTTCTTATATAATAATCCATTCATCATTTAGGAGACTAATACTACACATAATATGTTAGATATGATCCAGTTAAAATCCTGTCCAGCTATAACAATACCCTACAATTGACTCTCCTCACAACAAAGACCAACATTCCATTTGTTTTCCTAATCACTTCCTATAATAGCACACTAACCTCTTGTGATTCATGTACAAGGTTCCCTTCCAAGCTATTCACCATCCTCACTTGGAAACTAACCATTCCTTTATCGGTTGCGAGGTCAGAGTCCTGGAAATCCCTCCCTAATGGCATTGTGGGTATACCCACACCAAAATGATTGCAGCAGTTCAAAAAAGCAGCTCACTATTATCTTCTCAAGGGCAACTACAGATGAGCAATAAAATGCTGACCAACCATTGATACCAACAACCAGGAATGAGTAAAAAAAATCATACCTCAATCCTTCTGAGCTCGTGAAATGTTCTGTCTAAACCTTTTTCAAAAGATGCACTCTATACCCTTCACACTCATAATTCAGCTGTTTCCAAGTTTGCAGATTATCATGTACATTTGAAATAAAGCTAAATTCTCAATATATCCATCAAGACAAGCCAGGAACAGGTTAACTGGTTGTTTTAAGGCCTTATGGAAATAGCTATTTATATGGAAATAAACACATTATAAATTATACTGTGTGATACTCCAAGATATAAACGATATTGAAATAACTATTCTTTCATATTTATTGATCTAACAATTTCATAATTTCAATGACAATATTGAATTTCTTGGATTCCATTTCATGATTAATACTTCTGAAATTGAATTATCGAGGATTGATGAAAAGGATCATTTTCATTAATTAAGTCAATTTGATACTTTTTACTCTTTTTTTCTAAAATAAATAAATCTATAATTGCAGTTCGTGTGGGTTTGGACTAAAAAGAAATGGGAAAAAAAATCTTTTGTTGTGTTCGCTCTGACTCTGATTGCTGCAATCTACAAACAGATGCTAGTACTAAGTGCCTAAATGAGATAATTAATGATGCCTGTCTTATGGATTCATTTGACTCCATTAACAGCACACAGGCTGGATTTGCATGCTTTAATCCCAATAGGATCATTTTTTTTCTCAAATTGAATATGTTTTTTCTATCGCTTAAACCTGTTACTCATCCCATTAAATTGCAACAAGCCATTTCCTGAGTGTAAATTGCCAGGAATTCTCAACTAATCCCATAAGAATTTTGTAGGTTTCAGAAGAATGATTTGATTGTTTTACCATTTTCACTTCTGGTTTTTCTTAATTTGGAAATTACCCATCGAAGAACCCAAAACTGGCCAAGAGCTTTCGTGGGCCTGACTTCCATTAAAATAAAATAAATGTTCATAGAAAATGTACAGCACAGAAAAGGGCCATTCACCCCACTGGTCTTTACTCACACAAGTCTCCCTTAAACTTATTTCATCCAACACTAACAATATGACCTTTTATTCTTTCTCTTCCACCTATTTGTCAATACTCTATTTAATTGCCAGTGGTCATTAATTGACAATTCTCTGAAAGTTGTGTAAAATCCATTTCAATGTTCTGTTAAAAAGAAAATAAAGAACGCTCAATCATAAATCTTAAACAAACCTCTCACTATTTATGCCTACTCAGCACTGAATTCCCCTATAAAAACACAGGAGTACACACTGCTTGTACCCATCCCCATCATCATATTCTCCAGTACAAGTACTGTTTGTATGTTATATCTTCTGGTTACTAATCACTAATGATTTGTGATTGGGTAGTTCACTGCAACAAATTATTTTTTCCAGTTTAATCAAGTTGGACAACACCTGGTGGTGCACAGTTACAAAAGCAAAATCAAACTGTCAATGAAAACTTCCAGAACCGCAGGAGAAACTTATCAAAATCAAATCAAAATATTATTATTTGAATCCTTCTTTCTTTGTGCAGTGTAACGGTCTGTTTAATTATCGGTAATGTTGAAAAGTTCACTATGGCATCTTACCAAGAAGAGACATTTGACTCAGATAATAAGGTGTAGTTTAATGTAATGTAGCAGTGAGTACAACTAGTTAGGCATAACTACAAATATCAATATCTATGTATGTTACACCTGCCTCTGCCAGAAGCTTGTGTAAGGCTAACTGCGTCCCCATCCAAATAATGTGTGACATCATTAGGTTGGATGGAGCTACTGAAATTTCACCATTATCTCTTTCAGAATCACTCCTTAAGCAATGTCTGTTTCCTAGCCTTTTCCCCCATTTAACAATCAGATGTTCATAGATATAACTTTACACATACAACTACCGCGTGCCTCCCCCAGGTGTCTGACTTCATAAATAAAGATGGCTTTGAGATTTTACTATTTTTTTTCAGAATGCATTCCCTTCTGACTTGGAAAGTTTAAGGATTAGGGATGCCAAGGCATCCATGTCATCAGCTGAGTAAGTTCCATTCTTCATTAAACTGGGTTACATTTACCCTGCCTTCTATTGTGCTAGAAATGGAAAGTGTTCAATGGGGAATGAAATGGCTGCAATCACATTCGGAGTGTGTGACCAAAGTGTCGCAATCTGCGAGGGAGCAGGATTAATATCAAACCCTTTAAGGAGAAGAACATTGCACACAGACCCATGAACTGTACAGGACATGGAGCTGCAGGTCCTTATTCCATGGCCATCTTCATGCATTGCCACAGTCTTTATTTTGCTCCCTGCCACAGGCATCGCTGACCAACTTATTCACTCCTATAGTTCCAATGGCTCTCAATGGATCTCCTTGTCCCTCTCCCTATCCTTCTGTCTTAGTGTACTCCTTAGTTCTGCAGCTAGGATGAAGCCCATTGGCCATGCACATTTGGTTGAGTGACTTGCGGAGAGTGGGTGGGCTTGCCCATAGCAAGTTGAATTTTCTGAGATTCACTTTCCAACGGCCAATGAAGACAGACTAGGTGGAGGTAAAGGGTTCAGTCACTTCCAGAGTGTCTTGGATAGAGAATTCTGAGAGTGTTGTGTGTCAGTCCTCTTCCAGCTGGAAATTTGTGACACTACCCGCTCATTCTATAAGGAAGGGGCACGTGGGTTTCACACCATGTTCCCTGTCCTCTGCCAGCACACCTGAGGTCCTGGGTTGCTGGAGTGCAGATGTGTGACCCTCTTCAGCAGGCTCTGAACATGTTGGACTTGTCTCTTTTTGCCAGATGGTCACATAATTCGTTGTACTGCTGCAGCCTCTGGCCAGTCCCATACCTGTCTGGTATGCTGTCCCTCCCTGTACATGTGGACCAAGTCCCTGAATGTCTACATTACAGGGCTCCCTCCTGTCTGGGGCTGAGCAAGTGCCTGATTTTCCACAGTGCTCCAAATGCCAGCTGCCTGGAGTGTGCATTCCTTGGTCAGCTGCAGAGCTGTCACAGTCTCAAAACCTATTCCCACCGAGGTCTCAGTATCTGAGCTAGTGAGGGGTGTAGGAGACAGCCTTGCCAGTGCTTGCTCTGGGACCTCGGCACCCATGTCCTCAGATATTGAGGAGATGATCTCTGGGGTGTCTGGTGATTTCATCACAACGATGGAGATGCTGGTGGTTCTTCTGAGACACAAGAGAAAGAAGGCATCACAACCTGTGGTTAGACATGGTGTGCAATGATGACACTGACAACGGGGTTAATGTAAGAGTTGCAGTGGAATGAAAAGTAGTACTTACTCAGTTCAGTGGATATGGATGTATCTGCATTCCCACAAGAGCAGTCCCAGTCTTCTCCTGGGAAGGACAAGATTTCCTCCTCATAGATGTGAGAAGCCTAATGTCTGGCTATCCTCTAACAATACTGGCTCTCTCTCTGCCCTAATAGAGGCTGTCTCCTGTCATGTGAGAAAATGAGGAAGTGAGTGAGATGCAAGTGATTTGCTGGGCTATTAGTGCTGGTGCAAGTAGGCAAAACATGGTGAAATCGTTCAAGGCTGTAAGTAGGTTGTGTGTAGGGCTTGTAGTGTGGAAAATTGAGGGCAGAGGGGGGTGAGTCAAAGTGAGAGAGGATGTTCAAGATGATGTGAAATCAGCATAGCAATAGCCTTGATGGGAGTTCAGTGCAATAGCAGAGACTGAATGTGAGGTGGCAGATAGAAGAATGTGACACTTAACTTGGTACAGCGAAGAAGGGCTTTCACAATCTTATGGAACTGCTGGCCATTCCTCCAGACCATGGATACAGCACTGACCCAGCTGGTAACATCATATCAGGCTGCTAGGGTCTGTGACCATCCTTCTCTGCTAGTCCTTCAGGAAAAGGACAATCATCCTCTTCAGCAACCCCTCAACCATAATCCTGGTCCCTGTCAGAGAACAGTAGGACCATCTTCCCTGTCTCTCACATGCTGTGACAACAACTGATGACAGTCTTTTGGCAGATATCATAGAGTGACATAGCACTCTGTGAACTACACGTAACAAGTTGGGGACAGACACCATGGGTAGTTAATCTGACAGGGTAAAAACAAGGACTGCAGATGCTGGAAATCAGAGTCTAGATTAGAGTGGTGCTGGAAAAGCACAGCATCCGAGGAGCAGGAAATCGATGTTTCGGGCAAAAGCCCTTCATCAGGAATAGAGTCATGACAAAGAGCCTATTCCTAATGAAGGGCTTTTGCCCAAAACATCAACAGAAGGTGATCTACAATCTTACAGATGCAGATTTTTTCTTTGTCATGACTGTGCCTGTGGCGTTTTTTGTTCTACAGCTCTGAACCTGACTCTTAGTATCTGACATAGAACAAAGAACTGCAAATGCTGGAAATCTGAAACACACAAAACCAGAAATTGCTGGAGAAACTCAGCAGGTGTCTGTCAAGAGAAAACAGAATAATTATTCCAGGTCTAGTGACCTTTCTTTGGAAGATTACTGTGGGCATTAGAGACTTTTTCAAAAAAGCTTAATGGAAGTCATATTACTATTGATAACTGTGTGTTCTGCTGTAGTCTCCTCCGAACAATGTGGAAAATTGACTGGATGAAGAGTGCTTTGGTATCTGTAATCAGTTGGTCAACAAGTAATCTATGAGAAAGGGCTACCCAGCTGATCGGCTATTTCTGAAAGGAACCACCTTGCCAAATTCAGTGTGAAACCTATTTGTTCTTCTGAAAGGAAGATTGAAGGAGCTTTGCAATATTTTATGCTCTCAACAAATTATATCCACCAAGACTCCAAGAATAACTATTTTAGTCATGACTTGACCACAAATGCCAGAAAATCAGAGCAACAAACTTCAGAATGTTCTAAACTTCACCCTTCAAGAATAAACACAATGGTTAGAAAGCATATTTTTCAATTGAACCTCAAAAGAATGAAATCTGTTTTTTTCTGTCTTTTCCTGAAATAAGTGGTATGTGTGTTTGTGTATGTGTTTTGGGTTTTTTCAAGGAATAAAAAGAATTATACTTCCATATTACTGACTGTATGTTAACCAATTGTTGTATATTCCTTGAATAGTTTTGATAATAATCCAACAGCAGTTTTTATTAAGAAACCTGGTTGATATTTTAAATTTAAAACCTGGTTTAGAAATAATATTTAACTGGCTATCTTACATACAATTTTTATTTTATGTTACGATCCACAGAATAGTGGAACTAGAATGATGGTGCACTCCGACACATAACAATATTATTTTGCTCTCCTGAAGTAGGGCGGTTCCTCTCCTCTCAGAAGTTTTTCCAGTCTCTGCCTCTAGCACAATTTTAAAAGTCGGGTTTCTCCAAGATTGAATCTTCCTTGGACTGTGAGAGATCTGGTAAAAAATAAACAGTAATCTCAACGAAAATTCTGTCCATTATGAGCTGCAATTTCAAGTCTCCAAAATCAAGTTTTCCATGAATTTATGAATTAATGAAATTGTCCATGAAATCTTTGGAAACTGAAATCTTAGAACATAGAACAATACAGTGCAGAACAGGCCCTTCAGCCTTCGATGTTGCACTGACCTGTGAACTATTCTCAGCTCGTCCCCCTACACTATCCCAAAATCATCCATGTGCTTATCTAAGGATTGTTTAAATCTCCCTAATGTGGCTGGGTTGACTACATTAGCAGGTAGGGCATTCCACGCCCTTACCACTCTCTGCGTAAAGAACCTGCCTCTGACATCTGTCTTAAATCTATCATCCCTCAATTTGTAGTTATGCCCCATCGTACAAGCTGACGTCATCATCCCAGAAAAAGACTTTCACTGTCTACCCTATCTAATCCTCTGATCACCCTGTATGTCTCTATCAAATCCCCTCTTTGCCTTCTTCTTTCCAATGAGAACAGACCTAAATTTCTCAACCTTTCCTCATAAGACCTTCCCTCCAGACCAGGTAACAACCTGGTAAATCTCCTCTGCACCTTTTCCAAAGCTTCCATATCCTTCCCAAAATATGAGGACCAGAACTGTACACAATATTCCAAGTGTGGTCACACTAGCGTTTTGTATAGTTGCAACATGATATTGCGGCTCTGGAACTCAATCCCTCTACCAATGAAACCTAACACACTGTATGCCTTCTTAACATCACTACCCACCTGGGTGGCAATTTTCAGGGATCTATGCACATGTACTCCAAGATTCCTCTGCACATCCACACTACCAAGAATCTTTCCATTGACCCAGTACTCTGCCTTCCTGTTATTCTTCCCAAAGTACATCACCTCATATTTAGCTGCATTGAACTCCATTTGCCACCTCTCAGCCCAATTCTGCAGTTTATCCAAGTCCCCCTGCAACCTGTAACGTTCTTCCAAACTGTCCACTACTCCACCGACTTTAGTATCGTCTGCAAATTTACTAATCCATCCACCTATGCTTGCATCTAAGTCATTTATAAAAATGACAAACAGCAGTGGTTCCAAAACAGATCCTTGTGGCACACCACTAGTAACCAGACTCTTCTGCTAAAGCATGCTTGTTCAGGAATTTTATTTGTTTTAAGATTAAAGTAATCATCAAAGACTTAAAAAGCTTTGACAAAAGTATCTATACTTTACAAAGCTGCCCTTTACTTTTTAATGTCTCATCAACCTGCTCAGGCACGTTACTGTACACCACTGAAGCAGGTGGGACTAGAACGCAGGCCTCCTGGTGAGATGTGGGGTCACAACCATCATGCCACAATAGCCCTGACAATATAATAATGCATTAACTCATTCAGCTGTCTGTACATAGTGTTTAAATTTGAAGTAATTCTGAATCTTAAGAACTGTCTTCTCAAAAGTGTTATCTTCCCAATCTGATGTTCTGTTTGGTCCATGTTTGACCTTAAGGTCTAATGTGACATATAATATCCTTCCATTTATTCTCAATATGTTTATTTATACTTATAAGGGTTTAAATCTGTAACATTTCAATGCTATTTCAATCTGTTGGCTTTAAGCTTTCATTTTTGCATTAAATCAATGTTACTTTCATGTTTTCTTCCAGAAAGATTTAATAAGTCTACGTGATAGCAACACTGCCTTACAGTTTTCAAACTTTTCTGTTTCTGGCAATTTTTTCTTCTAGTAAAGATTTAAACTCTGTTAACAAGCAATATTGTACTCTTTTTATATTCAAATTATATTAAGTGGTGATGTATCTCTGTAGCTTTTTTCATGATTAAAACGGTGGTTTCCACCTTCTGGACGGTTTTCTTGTCTTTGCAGCCATGATGGACGTTTTCCCACTTCTTCCTTCATAAAATGTATGCTTCTCCATCTTTGATAATCTAATGCACAAAGCTCGTTCTCCTGCACAAAATTGAAAAGTAGATTTATTTGTCTGCAGCCTTATTAAATAGAATCATTTTAGAATCATAGAATCCCTACAGCGTGGAAACAGGCCATACAGTCCAACAGGTCCACTCCGACCCTCTGAAGAGTATCCCCCCCCCAGACCCATTCCTCTACCCTATTACTCTGCATTTCCCATGACTAATGCACCTCAATAACACATTCCCGAATACAATGGGCAATTTAGCTTGGCTAATTCACCTAACCTGCACATCTTTAACCTTCCACCATGATTATAGTTTGATTATCTAAAATCTTTTAATTTTTCAAACTTCCTTCTTCTGTTAGATTCATTCTTCAAATCTTCTTAATGTTTCCTTGTATCATATTAATTGAACTCTGTCGTCATTACAGCACTGCAACCCCGGTATAAAATGTTATTTCTGGCCCTTACTCTGCCTCTTGCAGCTATGCCTCGTGGAGCTTATTCACAATTATGGTGATAGGAATTTTGAGAGATAAGAACTCTCTTTTCACTACGTTTCATTCCCTGTTTACCCTTTGTGTCATTTCTATATTTCTTCCTCCCTATTCTCTCAGGACTTCCTAACTTTACTTCTGAAGCCCTCCATAACTTCGACAGAACCTTGTTTTCTAAGCCGCCTGTCTCTTTTCCATGTGGCTCACTTTGACTCTTTTTCATGCCAAAGTGTTTCCCTTGCACCTCTTGCAAACGCTGCAATGAAGCTTTTTTTCTTGGATGGTGATTTCACCCTGATACTGCTCCCACAACTGCTGCCAACTGTCGCTTTTCACATATCAGTTATCTGGGTCCCTCTTAAAGCAGTAAAATTCTTAAATTGGCACATTCACTGTCTTCAAATCATTTTTTAAATACAGCTTCAAACGGAATTCAAATCTGCACCATTGCTCACCATCGTCGTCAAAGAGTGTGATGCTGGAAAAGCACAGCCAGTCAGGCAGTATCCAAGAAGCAGGAGAGTCAATGTTTCAATCATAAGCTCTTCATCAGGAATACACCATGTTGTATACTCTGGTACCAGCATTGCCATGCACTGATGGCATGCGGCTCGTGGCTGGGATAGTTCGTTGCCAACAATCCTCCTTTCATTGTTACATCTGAATGCTTGTCTAATTAACAGTGATTGCAGATATACCGCTATGGAGGCTTAACAAGAAGATGCACCTGTCTTACATAACAATATATAGTCTATTGCAGGATAGCGATGGTACAATTGACATGAACTAAATAGGCATAATAACAGCTATCCAGGACCCAGCAATGTAATGGCTGTTTCCATTGCCACTTAATGCAAAAATAAATTTATGTCAATCCAAAGAGTATGTGAAGTCATCAGGTTGGGTCAAGCTAATGCAATTTTGATCTCAACCTTTTAAGAACCATTACTACTTACAACAACCATTCCTCCCTGCCCAAAAAGAAATGTCAATCATGAGCTTACTGACTTTTAAAGAGGCTGACTAACAGCTATTATGTGCTGGAGCATCTTCAAAAAGCCAAGAGTGAGAGCTCGTTGCTCAGGGAAAGGTTGGCATACCCTCTGGACCTGCACACATTCCGATTGCCTTGCAGTTAAGTAGTCACAACAGCACTAGAAGCTATAACTGGACTGCCGGGTCTCTATAGGAATCCCAGGAGAAAGACAAAATAAATATCAAACTAAGATGTAAATGGAAGAGCTTTGGGAAAAGTTGATGAGCAGAGAGATCTGGGAGTTCAGGTTCACTGTACCCTGAAGGTGGCTGCACAGTTGGATAGAGTGGTCAAGAAGGCATGTGGTATGCTTACCTTCATTGGATGGGCTATTGAGTATAAGAGCTGGCAGATCATGTTAAAATTGTACAAGACTTTAGTTCGGCCGCATTTAGAATACTGTGTAGGTCGCCACATTACCAAAAGGATGTGGACACTTTGGAGAGAATGCAGAGAAGGTTTACAAGGATGTTGCCTGGTATAGAAGGTGCTAGGTATGAAGAGGGGTTGAGTAGGTTAGGATTGTTTTCATTAGAAAAAAGGAGATTGAGGGGGAACCTGATTGAGTTTTACAAAACCATGAAGGGCATAGACAGGATGGATAGAGATAAACTTTGTCCCAGGGTGAGGGATTCAATAACGAGAGGTCACGCATTCAAGGTGAGAGTTGGAAAGTTTAAGGGGGATACATGCGGAAGTACTTTATACAGAGGGAGGTAGGTGCCTGCAACGTGTAACCAGCAGAGGTAGTAGAGGCAAGCACGGTAGATTCATTTAAGGTGCATTTGGACAGATGCATGAGTAGGTGGGAAGCAGAGGGATACAGATCCTTGGAAACTAGGCAATAGATTTAGACAGAGGATTTGGATCAGCTCAGGCTTGGAGGGCCAAAGTGTCTGTTCGTGTGCTGTAAGTTTTCTTTGTTCTTTATTCTTTGTAAGGTAGGTTTGGAGCAAGAAGATATTGGGACCCTAAAGAAGTGGATGAAGGTAGTCAATTTCTGGAGACCAAGATGTGGAGGGAAGTGGTGATACAGTCCTGGGTGGGAAGAGGGAATGTTGCCCCCAACATTCACAGGACATCCCATATCGTTACCCTTCCTTTTCTTTCATGTTTTAGCCCGAGATTGTGACCAGTGGGCTGGCCTCCTTCAATGTTTCTTCTAATGCCCATTATGCTATGCCAGTGGGTATAGAAGGAGACCTTCAGGTGGCTGCTAATTGTATCACAAGGGCTTCAATTGGCCTGAGAGCAGACTGGCTGGCTGACTCTTTAACCATCAAGGTAAGGTTACCTCATAGGTAGCGGGGATGCAAAATTCCTCTTGATCCATTACTAATTTATATTTCTGATGTACACTCCACAAATCAACTGGAAATTAGGCATTGTGTGAATGGACTTCAGCAAGGCATTCAACAAGGTTCCACAGGATAGACTGATTAGCAAGGTTAGATCACATGGAATCCAGGGAGATCTAGCCATTTGCGTACAAAATTGGCTTGAAGATAGGCGACAGAAGGTTGTTTTTCAAAGTGGGGACCTGTGACCAGTGGTGTGCCGCAAGGATCAGTGTTGGGTCTGCTGCTTTTCATCATTTATATAAATGAATATAGGAGATATGGTTAGTAAGTTTGCAGATGACACCAAACTTAGTGGTGTAGTGGACAGCGAAGAAGGTTATTTCAGAGCAGAAAATGTGTTGCTGGAAAAGCACAGCAGGTCAGGCAGTATCCAAGGAACAGGAGAATCGATGTTTCGGGCATAAGCCCTTCTTCAGGAGCACAATGGTACCTTAATCAGATGGGCCATTGGACTGAGGAATGGCAAAAACGATTAATTTAGATAAATGTGAGGTGCTGCATTTTAGAAAGGTAAACCAGGGCAGGACTTATACATTTAATGCCAAACAAAGAGACTTTGAGATGCACGTTCACAGTTCCTTGGAAGTGGTGTCGCAGTTAGGCAGGGTAGTGAAGAAGGCTTTTGGTACATTTATCTTTATTGGTTAGTAATTGAGTCTCGGAGTTGGAATGTCATGTTGCGGCTGTACAGGACATTGGTTAAGCCACTTTTTAGAAATCTGCATTCAATTCTGGTTTTCCTGCTCTGGTAAATATGCTGTGAAACTTGAAAGGTTGCAGAAAAAATTTATAAGGATGATGCTGGGTTTGGAGGGTTTGAGCAATAAGGAGACGCTGAAAAGACTAGAGCTATTTTCCCTGGAGTGTCGGAGTCCGAGGGAGTAATCTTACAGAGGTTTATAAAATCATGAGGGGCATATATAGGGTGAATAGCCAAGATCGTTTCCTCAGAGGAGTCCAAAATTAAAGGCCATAGGTTTAAGGTAAGTGGGGCAAGATTTACAATGGATTTAAGGGGCAGCTTGTTCACTCAGTGGGTGGTGCATCCATGGAATGAGCTGCCAAGAGACTGGTCCAATTACAACATGTAAAAGACATCTGGTTGGGTGTATGAATAGGAAGGGTTTCGAGAGACATGGGCCAAATGCTGGCAAATGGAAGAAAATTAATTTAGGATATCTGGTCAGCATGGACAAGTTAGACTGAAGTGCCTGTTTAGCTGTATGACTCTATGACTCTAGAAATAACCATTCCTTGTAACTTACTTTTGTCAGCTTGGATGTATTGCTACAAATTAGGCTTAACTTGCTGTCAGTGTTCTTGGTTGTATTAAATAGCCCTGAGCATAGTTTGGCCTCGCTTGGTGCATTTTACTTGACTGAAGTATTTTGAAATGTTTTAGAGATGGGTAACATTTCTTCAGGCAAGATAAATGTGTTTTGTTTCCTATCCAGCTTCATGAAAAAACAGGAGGAAGGCCATGCAGCTGCAGCAACAGAAACAGTAGACAAGTTGCAAATTTTCTCTGCTAAATCCATCTTACATTTCACCCTGACTTGTCCTTCAATTTTTTTTTTGTTAGGTAAATAAACCAGAATTGACACAGTTGCATAAATGAACCCAAATAGAAGGAATGACATTTGAAGTTGATTGGTGTGATTTATGATTCTTCCCCATTTTTTTTCCCCACACAATGTCTCTTTTCTTTATCAATGTGTTTTGCCAGTAGCCTGTACACATTCTTTGATTTGAGGTTCAAGCACCACAAAGCAAGACTTTAGTCTTGGCACAGTGTATAATGTTACTTTCCTTTCACATTTCTACAAATCAGGAAATCCTGTCAATGCCGGTTTTACCGTGTGGGTTTATCACCACTAAACAGTTGTTGTTTCTCTGCTTGAAAAGTACTGCCCAAACAATTGAATTCTGTCACAGTTGCTGTGTCTGTTGAGCAGTAACAATATGCAGTGTTTATCTGTAACACCTTTACAAAGTACCATTGTCTGGATCTTTTTAGCATCTGGATCCGTTTTATTGTGTTACTGGCTTCTATAATTGTGCCTTTTAACTCCTGCTGATCCTTCCACATTTACCATATAAAAGTAATAGTATCAACAAATGTAAGGTTGTTAATAATTCATCCATTCATTCCCTTCCTTGGCACTCTTTAAGAGAGTGTCAATCGTGATCCTTCCAAGTATAAGTCAAACAGATGGGAAGATAGTAAAGAATGCTCTCTGCATCTGACTGTTGTATGCAACTCGTCTGTTAAAACTCTATTTGTCAAAATCCTGATTGTATAATTGTTCTAATAAGCACTTTGTTGTCATTGAAGTGCCATATGACCTTAAAACTTCCACTGTCTTTTATATCATCTTGGGCAATTCAGGATCAATTGATATGTAACCTGATGAACTTTATTCTAGGATCTTGACTCGAGTGAGACAGATGATGTGTTGATTTCAATTTTCAATATTCTCTAGATTTGAGAACATTGCCATTAGATTAGAAATTAGGGAATGTTTCTTCTTTATTGAAAAACAGAGACTGGAAACAGGAAATTAAAGGCCAGTCAGCTTAACAAATGTCATAGGGAAGATGTTTGAAGCTTTATTATTAAAAATGTTATAGCAGGGCAGTTTGAAAAGTTCAGGCAGAGGCAACAAAGCTTCACAAAAAGAAAAATGTTTTTTGACCAACATATTGATTTTCTTTATGGAAGTAACATGTGGTGTGGATAAAGAAGAGTTGGTGGATATACTGTTTATATTTCCAGAAGTAATCTGATAAGGTGTCACAGCAAAGGTTATTGCAGAAAATTAAAGTTCAGAGTGTAAAAGGGTAATAAATTGTCATGGATAGAAATTGGACAGAGTTGGCATAAATGGATCATTTTCTGGATGGCAAGATAAAATGACTGGTGTGCCACAGTGATCAGTGCTGGTGCCTCAACCTTTTACAATTTATATAAATCACTGAATGAAGGCATGCTTGCTAAACCTGCAGATGACACAAAAGATAGGTAATTAAACTGTGAAGAGGAAATATATGTAGGTTAAATATGTGGGGATACATCTTGCAAATGAATATAATGTGGAAAAATGTGAAATTGTATGTTTTGACAGAAAGAATAAGTAAGAAACATTTTACCTGAATGGTGAGAGATTGAAGAGCTCTGAGGATTGCAGAGGCATCTAGTTATCCTTGTGGATAAATCACAAAGTAAGGAGATATGGTAAGTCATTAGGAAAGGTCATAGAATGTTAGTGATCATTGCAAAGAAAATTGAAAACATAAAAATATGGAGGATATGCTTCAGTTTTGCAAGGTATTGGTGATACCACCTCTGGAGTATTGTATAGAAGAATGTAAATGTGTTGGAAACCATTCATAATAAATTCACTAGGCTAATATCTGGAATGAGTGAGTTGTCTTACAAGGCAAAGTTAGACATAAAAAGTTTGTACCTGCTGATGTGTAGATGAATGGAAGTTAACTTGATTGAAACACATAAGGTCCTAAAGGGTCATGACATATGGTATATGAAAAGGATATTTCCATTTCTGGGAGAATCTAGAACTTGGAATCACTATGTAATAATAAGATGTCATCAATTCGTGATCAACTGAAGTGATTAAGGAAAATTTTTTCAAAGTGACTTGTGAATCTTTCAAACTCACTTTCTCAAAAGTTAATGGAAACAGTCTTTGAATTTTTTTTAAGACAAAGGGAATAGATTCCTGAAAAGGAAGGGGTGAAAGGCTATAGGTGGTAGATGGTAATGTGAAGTAATTAAATCAGCCATGCTCGTATCAAATAGCACAACAGGTTCAAGGTGCCGAGTGCTTCTAATTTGTCTGTTTGTAACCTCTGCTCTATTTATGGAAATTGTCCGTCACCATTTCCCATTTGAAAGTGCATTTTCATGTATTTAATTCTGGTTGGCTGACAGGACTCCTAAACAGATTTGGAGTATAATTGTGCTTTGTATAAAATACCAACCAACATAGGATATAACTTTGTAAATGTCTTGACAAGATTGAGGTGTTTGACTTAATCACATTGAGTTGGTCTTTGTGCTTTTAGTTATCTCACCCACTTGACTCCCATAACTACGCAAAACCCTCCTTTGTTTCAGAATTTTGTTTTTGTCTAACTATGCTACTGTTGAGTGCCATTGAAAGTTTAACTAATAATAAAAGCACAATATAAATGCAAGTTGTTATTTCCATGGAAGCTTAGTTCTCCATTTGTACTTCTTACTTATTCTTGGAATGTTAGCACCACTTGTTAAGTCAGTATTTACTGTTCACTCCGAATTGCCATTGAGATGATGTTATGAGCTACCTTCTCAAACTGCTGCAGTCCATGAAGGGGAGGTACATCTGAAGTGTATTAAAGAAGGAGTTACATGATTTTGACCCATCAATATTGAAGGTATGGTTTGGAAAAAAGTGAGCGGCTTAGAGGGAATGACACAGGAAGTTGTGCTCCTATGCATCTGTACCCATGTTCTTCTGGGAGGCAGAGGTTGTGATTTAGAGTATGCTGTTAAATGAGCCTTAGTGAATTCTACAGTGTGCCTTATTGATGGTACACACTGCTGTGACTATGTGTCAGTGTTCAAAGGAGTGAATTTTGAAAGTGGTTCATGCAGAATGTTTTGTCCTGATGTCAAGTTTCTTGAGTGTTTGAGGTGCACTCATCCACTCAAATGGACTTTAATTACACTTCTGAACTTTGTCTTGTAGGTAATGGACAAGTATTGGAAAGTTAGGAGCTGAGTTACTTGCCACAGAATTCCTAGCTTCTCACCTGCTCTTATAAGCACAGTGTTTATAGAACAGGCATGATTCAGTTTCTTGTCAGTGGTAACACCCACCTCCTTGATTTTGATAGTCGGGAGTTCAGCAATACTAATGTAAATGAATATCATGGGGAAATAGTTAGATTCTAATTTCTCTGAAATGGTCATTTCCTATGTCATAATGATGGATCAGAACCCAAAATAATTATGATCAAATTGAACTTTTTAATTTTAGTACGTCTTATTTTAAAAGAAGCATGGTATGTCACAGATGTACAGAGTCAGGGAAACTTTGAAAAGAAAAACTAAAACAGAAGAGATAATGGCAGATTGATGACCCACACCCCTTCTCAGCGGGAAGCCATCTTTTGCATAGATGGTTGTGTCTTCCCACTTCCAGATGTATAAAAAACAAAGGGTTAAAAATGACTATTAGTTTGTGTGTGTTCGTGGCCAGGCACACTAGTTTGTGGACTAGTACATCACAGCATGGAAAGAACCATTAAACACCCACATGCTGCAGGTAAGAAAGGGAAAAACTCTCCCTTACTCAGAATGCTGCCAGTCAGCCATCATCAAAAGGAACTGGGACAAAAGAATTTCAATCAACCTGCAAAGTCAAGAATCTCAAAATTGATTGCATAACCAACAATATCAATGCCACAAGTAACATCTAATGTAATGGCCACAGTAATCTACAATTTACTGTTCACAAATAACCCAGAGACTGATCCATATATTTTTAAAATCTTTTTTCTTTTTTTGGGCTAGCTTCTTATTTCTAACCTGTATGCACTTGCTTTGTGCTATTATGTCTTCTCACATTCGGTTAACAATAAAATCAATCTCCGTAACTTCTAGAAAACTTGGTGAAACTGGTTTATTTTTAAAACATAAATACATTTGGTCTGACAGAAAGAAATCCCTGAGAAAGTGATACTTTTCAAATTAACTTTATTGCAATCAACTGAGAAGTTGGTGTGTAAATAAGGGCAGCTAGTTTATCTATCCTTATCTGGGAGCTTAATAACTCGGGTTATCTTGTCTGGAGCTGTCACAAACTAAGGAACTTCATCCAAGGACTGGCTGTAAGGGTTGGCACATGTGTGGCATGAATTTTATTTGTCACTGACCAACCCAAGCCCGGGTGTTGTTCAGGTCTTGTTGCATATAGACAGACTGTCTCAGTACCTGAAAACTTATGAATAGTGATGAACATTATGCAATCATCAGTACAAATACCTACCTCTGACCTTATGGTGGAAGACCATCATCGATAACATGGCTGAAAGTAAATTAGCATAAATTATACCCACAGTGATGTACTGGAACTGAGATAATTAACCTCCAATAACTACAGCTATCTTCCATTGAGCTAAATTTGTACCCAGTCAACAGAAGGTTTTCCCCATTCCCATTGAATCGAGGTTTGCTCTGATTCCATGATGCCATACTTGGTCAAAAGTTGTCTTGCTGTCAAAGGCTGAGACTTTCCCTTCACTGTTGCAGTTCAGCTCTTTTGTCCATATTTGGAACAAGGCTGTAATGAGGTCAGGAGTTTAGTTTCCCTGGTGGACTCAAACTCAATCATCAGGGAGCAGGTTATTGTTGAGGAAATCCTACACAGTAGCACCAATGACAACTGTTCCTCTCATTTTGCTGATAATCAAAAGTAGACTGATGGGCAGACAACGGCTGGTTTGGATGAGTCACACATACCCTGAATAGATGCAGCAATACTAGAACAGCTTGGCAAGGGATGTAGCTACTTCTGTAACACAAATCTTCAACATTGCTGGAATGTTGACAGGGTCTAAAGTCATTGCAGTATCCAGTGGCTTCAAAAGTTTCTTGACATAATTTGCAGCAAATTGAGTTAGCTGAAGACTGCCAACTGTAATGCTGTGGACCTTAGCAGAAGGCTGAAGTGGATCATCCACATGGTACTTCTGACTGAAAATGGTAGTAACTGCTTCAGCCTTATCTTTTACAGCAAGGCACTGGCTTCTCCATCATTAACAACTAGGATATTTGTGCTGCCACAAAATGTTCTGATGGGGATGCTAAACATGAGGATGAGACTGCAAGGGCAATGTGAGGTCAATATTTCCCAACACTCCTCTGGACAGATATACCTTCGACAGGTAAATTGGTGAGCATGAAGTCAAGTAGCGTCTTCTCTCCACAGCTGCTGAGCAGCCAGTCCATAGCCTGGGATTTGGTCAGATTGAGTAATAGTGGCCCTACAGAGACAGTTTTGGTGATGGACATTGAGATCTTCCACCAAGAGCACATTCTGTGTCTCTGCCTCCCTCAATATTTCTTCCAACTGTTCAATATGGAGTAGTATTGACTTATCAGTATCAGTAATATTCATTAGGATGGAGGATGGTACATGATAATCAATAGGAGGTTTTCATTCAAGTGTTTGACCTGATGCAATGTGGCAAAAGGCAGTAGGAAACCAGAGATAGGGAAGCTTACAAAGACCAAAAGAAGGCAACAAAAAGAGAAATAAGGAGGGAGAAGATTAAGTATGAGGGTAAGCCAGCCAGTAATATAAAAGAAGACTGTAAGATCTTCTTGAGATATGTAAAGGACAAAAGTGAGGCAAAAGTGGGCATTGGGCTGGTGAAAAATGACACTGGAGAGGTGGTAGTGGGGAGCAAGGAAATGGCTGAAGAACTGAATAATTACTTCGCGCCAGACTTCACGGTGGAAGACACGAGTAATATCCCAAAAATTCAAGACAGTGAGATGGCAGAACTGGGTATGGTGCCCATCACCAAGGAGAAAATGCTAGAAAAACTGAATGGTCTGAAGGTGGTTAAATCCCCTGGACCAGATGGACTCACCACAGAGTTCTAAAGGAGATAGCTGAAGAGATAATGGAAGCATTAGTGGTGATCTTTCAGGAATTGTTAGAGTCAGAAAAGGTCCCAGAGGACTGGAAAATTGCTAACATGAACCCCTGTTTAAAAAGGGAGGAAGGCAAAAGATGGAAAATTACACACCGATTAGTCTAACTTCGGTCGTGGGTAAGATCCTGGAATCCATTGTGAAGTATGAGATTTCTGAATACTTGGAAGTGTACGATAAAATAGGGCACAGTCAGCATGGTTTCATCAAGGGGAGGTCATGCTTGACAAACCTGCTAAAATTCTTTGAGGGAGTAATGAGCATGTTAGACCAAGTAGATGTTATCTGTTTGGTCTTCAACAAGGCCTTTGACAAAGTGCTGTGCAGGAGGCAACTGAGTAAGATAAGGTCCCATGGTGTTAGTTGCAAGATGCTAACATGAGTAGAAGCTTGGCTGTCTGGCAGAAAGCAGAGAGTCGAGATAAAAGGGTCTTCTCAGGATGGCAGCCGGTGACAAGTGGTGTTCCACAAGACTCAGTGTTGGGACTACAGCTTTTCACTTTATACGTTAATGATGTAGATGAAAGAACTGAGGACATTCTGGCTACGTTTGCAGACAATACAGAGATAGGTAGAGGGGCAGGTAGCATTGAAGAGGCCAGGCGGCTGCTGAAGGATTTAGATAGGTTAGGAGAGTGGGCAATGAAATGGCAGATGGAGTACAATGTGGGAAAGTGAGAGGTTAAGCACTATGGTAGGAGGAATAGAGGCATGGAGAATTTTCTAAGTGTGGAGAAAATTCAAAAGTCTCAAGTGCAAAGAGACTTGTGAGTTCTAGTCCAGGATTCTGTCAAGGTAAACTTGCAGGTTGAGACAGTAGTTAGGAAGCTGAAAATGTGTTGCTGGAACAGCGCAGCAGGTCAGGCAGCATCCAGGGAACAGGAGAATCGACGTTTCAGGCATAAGCCCTTCTTCAGGACCACAGTAGTTAGGAAGGCAAATGCAATCGTGCCATTTATTTTGAGAGGACTTGAATATTAAAGCAAGGATGTGCTTCGGAGGCTCTATAAGGCTTTGGTCAGACCACATTTGGGGTATTGTGCACAGTTTAGGGCCCCATTTCTCCGGAAGGATGTCTTGGCCCTGGTCCGTGTTCAGAGGAGATTCATAAGAATGGTCCCAGGATTGAAAAGCTTCATATATGAGAAACATTTTAGGACTCTGGGTTTATGCTGATGGAGTTTAGAAGGATGAGGGGGATCTAATTGAAACATACTGAATGGCCTGAACAGAGTAGATGTTGGGAAGATGTTTCCATTGGTAGGAGAGACTAGAACCCGAGGGCACAACCTTAGAGTAAAGGGAAGAATGAAGATAAGGAAAAGCTTCTTCAGCCAGAGACTGGTGAATATATGGAATTCATTGCCACAGGAGGCTGTGGAGGCCAGGTCTTTGAGTATATTTAAGAGTGAGATAGATAGGTTCTTGAGTATCAAGGGGATCAAGAGTTATGGGGAGAAAGCAGGAAAATGGGGTTGAGAAACCTATTAGCCATGACTAAATGGTAGAACAGACTCAATGGACTGAATGGCCTAATTTCTGCTCTTGTATATCTTACAGTCATATGGTCAGATGCCATGAAACGTCATGTGTTCAAAGTCAATTTTGAGGAACAGTCTACAGACTTTAGTAAGGAGGACTTTGCAAGTCCAATAAGACTAGATTTCATTTCCAGTTGTTTCCAGTGCTTTGGTTGCTGACAGATACTCCATCCTGCTTCTATTCTTGTTTCAGACTTCATAACAGGTTGGTACAGCTGAGTGTCTCGTTTAAGGTCAGAGTTTCTCTAGAGGATAGTAATGAACAAGATGGGTTTTTAAGACAATAAACACAGTCACTATTAGACTATCTTTTCAGTTCCAGATTTATTCTTTAAAATCAAATTTAATGGTGTGACATTTCCAGAAGATGGGATCGGTATTGGGATCGCAACTATTTCAAAAATAAATTAATAACCTGGAGGAAGGAAGTGAGTATTCTGTAGCCAAGTTTACAAACAACACTAAAATAGAGAGAAAGACAGTTGTCAGAGGGATACAAACAGTTTGCAGAGAGATATTGATAAGTTAAGTAAGTGTGCAAAAGTTGGCAAATAGAGTATAATGTGAAAAATATAAAATTATTCATTCTGGAAGGAAGAATAAAAGATCAGAGTATTACTTAAATTGGGAAAAACTGCAGAAAGGTACTTGTGTGTGAAACATGGAAAGCTACCACACGGATGCAGCAGATAATTTTGAAGTCTAATGAAATGTTGGTCCGTATTTCAAGGAGATTGGAGTATAACAGCAGGGTACGGAGGCGAAAAGTGTGGCACTGGAAAAGCATAGCAGGTCAGGCAGCATCCGAAGAGCAGGAGAATCGACGTTTTGGGCATAAGCTTTCAGGAATGCTTTCTTAATGCCACACTTTTCGACTCTAATCTCCAGCATTTTCAGTCCTCACTTTCTCTCTATAACAGCAGGGAAGTCTTAATGCAAATCTACTTTTCACTGATGAGACTACATCTGGAGTACAGTGAGCAGTTTTGGTCCCCTTATTTAAGTCAAGATTATCATTTCATTGGAGGCAGTTAGAAAGGGTGATAGCCTAGTTATGCTATCACTGGACTGTTAATCGAGAAACTCGTGTAATGTCCTGGGGAGTCGAGAGTGTGTTGCTGGAAAAGCACAGCAGGTCACACAGCATCCGAGGACCAGAAGATACGATGTTTCAGGCATAAGCCCTTTATTCTTGATGAAGGGCTAATGCTCAAAACATTGATTTTCCTGCTTCTTAGATGCTGCCTGGCCTGCTGTGCTTTTCCAGCACTACACTCTTGACTCTGATCTCCAGCATCTGCAGTTCTCACTTTCTCTTAATATTCTGGAGACCCAGGTTCAAATCCCACCACGGCAGATGGTGGAATTTGAATTCAATTTTTAAAAATGTGGGATTAAGAGTCTAATAATGACCATGAATCCATGGTCAATTGTCAGAAAAAAACCACCCATTTACCAATGTCCTTTAGATAGGGAAATTGCCATCCATTCCCTGTCTGGCCTACATATGACTCTAGATTCACAGCAATCACATATTGACTTTTAACTGCCATCTGGGCATTTAGGGATGGGCATTAAATACTGATGCCCTAATCCATGTATGAATAATTTTTAAGAAGTTCAGAGAAGGTTCAGTCGCATGATTCTGAGTATAGAGGGATGGTCTTATGCGGAAAGATTAAACAAGTTGGAGATCTACTCACTGGAGTTTAGAAGAATGAGAGAGATTTCATTGAAACATAAGGGTTCATAAGGTTCTTAAGGGACTTGACAGAATAAATGATGAGATGATGCTTCCCCTCAGAGCAGAGTCTAGGACCAGAGTGCATAGTCTCAGAATAAAGAGGCACCAATTTAAGATTGGGGTGAGGAGGAATTTCTTCTCTTGGATTCTTTGGAACTCCTTACCACAGGAAGTTTGGGAGCAGAATCCTTGTATAGACTTAAAGCTGAGACAGATAGATTTATAATCAGTGGGAGAATCAAGGGTAAAAGGGAAAGGACAGGAAAGTGGACGTGAGGAATGTTGAGGTAAAAACAATGACTGTAGATGCTGGAAACGAGATTCTGGATTAGTGGGGCTGGAAAAGCACAGCAGTTCAGGTAGCATCCGAGGAGCAGTAAAATTGACGTTTCGGGCAAAAGCCCTTCATCAGGAATATAGGCAGAGTGTCTGAAGGCTGGATAGATAAATGAGAGGAGGGTGAGGGTGGGGAGAATCAACCATTGTCCTATTGAATGGTGGATCAAGGTCAAGGAGTTGAAAATGTGGTGCTGGAAAAACACAGCAGGCCAGGCAGCATCCGAAGAGCAGGAGAATCGACGTTTCGGGTATAAGCCCTTCTTCAGGAATGAGGCTGGTGTGCCAAGCGGGCTGAGATAAAGGGTAGCAGGGAGAGAATTTGGGGGAGGGGCGCTGGGAATATGATAGGTGGAAGGAGGTGAGGATGAGGGTGCTAGGCCGGAGAGGGGGTGGGGACGGAGAGGTCGGGAAGAAGATTGAAGGTCAAGAGGGCAGTACTGAATCCAGGGGTTGGGACTCAGATAAGGTGGGGAGGGAGGGGAAATGAGCAAGCTGGAGAAATCTACATTCATCCCGTGTGGTTGGAGGGTTCCTAGGCGGATGCTGCCTGGCCTGCTGTGTTTTTCCAGCACCACATTTTTCAACGCTGGTCTCCACCATCTGCAGTCCTCACTTTCTCCTAGTTGATCAAGGTCAAGGAGCCAAGCAACCTACTCATGTTCCTACTTCTTCTGGTATTGTGGTCTTATTCAGTATTCCCTCGTCTTGTTATTTCTTCCAAAATACATCACCCTCACACTTTTCAGAGTTAAATTCCACCTGCCATTGATCTGCCCATCTGACTAATCCATCTATATCCTCATATAATCTCGGAATTTCTTCCTCATTATTAACCACCTGGCCAAGCTTTATATAATCTACAAACTTACTTATCATTCCTTCCCCCCTACATTGTCATCTATATCATTATGAACTGTAAAGGACTCAACACTGATCCCAGTGATAAATTGGCCTCCAGTCCTGTAAACAGCCTTCGACCACTACCCTCTGACTCCCACTACTAAGCCAATTTGAATCCAGCTTGCCAAGTTACCCTGAATCCCAAATTTACCTTCTTTATCAGTCTCCCGTACTGGGACACGGTCACAGGCTTTGCTGAAATCCATATAAACTGCATCAACAGCACTGCCTTCATCTATACAGTTAATCACTTCCCCAAAACATTCAATCAAATTTATTAGGTATGCATGTGAAACAAAAATGAAAACCATATCATGAATAACAGACAGTACATACTTTGTCATCCTTCAGCGAAGTATAAGTCCTTATCTGTTTGCAAGGATCATTGAAAGATCCCATATTATAGTCGAGGAGGAGTAGAGCAGTAATCCATAGTATCCAAGTCAATGTTTTGTCTTCAGTCCATAACTCATAGTTACATTGAATCAGATTTTACCACAGCAGAGTTATAGCAGTGCCTAAAGTTAATTATACTTGCTCCTGTACGCTGCAGCATTTAACATTTTTGGTAACTAAGGTGCTGCAAGTATGAGTTTACAACTCCACAGCAAGGAAATAGGACATCTGGAATCTGAGTGACCTGGAAAAGAAGCTGTGTCTTTCCTTCACCAAATAGTTGGTAAAATTTGAGAAATAAGCATTAGGAGATCTGAAAAACAAATGCAAATTAAATCAGATGAATTAAATGTGAAATCATGATACAAAGCAAAAGAAAAATTGAATGAAGAGTAAGGGAAGAAACAGACCAAACAGAAAAGATAATAACAGGGCAACCTTGGTGATGTCATTTTCCGTGGTTTCAGTTAACCACAGTTTACCACGGCCCGAACATATTATAGGGAACCTTCCAGAACAAGAGACCAGGGGCTGCCGGGAATGTAAATTTCCCATTTAAATGAATGGGTTCGTTCCTATCCATGGTTTCAGGCTTCCGGTAAGTCTTGGAATGTATCCACCGCAGGTACGGGGGATTACAATAATTATAAAACTGTAATACTAAAACCTTCAACAACAATTAATGCGTCATGCAAGGAGAGTTCACACTTTTCACATTTCAATTTCAATGCCACCAAGATTACAATTACCATGCTTGAAGGTTGTGTTTGTAATGAAAAGACTGAAGGACTCAAATTTAAGTTATAGAATTTAATTTATAGAATTTAAGTTAAAATTGGACCCAATTTTCTAAGACAGTCTGGTTGCATCAATTGCATAACTGCAGAAAATTCACAATAATTAATGCATTTTAATAATGAGATAAACAGTAAAATGCTATTTTTGCGAAGCTAATGGCTAAGTACACATGTCGGATATAGCGAGTAGAGTCTGCAAAGAGTAATTCACAGAAACATGGTTGAAGGACTGGCAAGTCAACATTCCAGGTTATAAAATCTTTAGGCAAAAGAGAGGAGGGTGGGCAGATGGGCAGAGAGGTTGGGGTTGCCTTATTAGTAAGATATAAAATTAAATCAATAGTAAGAAACGAAGTAGGGTCAGATAGTGGAGAATATGTGTGGGTAGAATTGAGGAACCACAAATCTGAAAAAATCCTATAGCTGGAGTTATGTGCAGACCTCCAAACAGTAGTCGGGCTGACAAGCAAGATTCCCCAAGAGATAGAATAGATGTGTAGGAAAGGCAAAGTTACATTGATCATGAGGGATTTCAATGTGCAGGTGGACTGGGAAAAATAGGTTGGTAGTGGATTGCAAGAGAAATTTATGGAATGTTTATGAGATGGCTTTTTGGAGCAGCTTGTGGTGGAGCCCACTAGGGAGCAGGCAATGCTGGATTTAGTGTTGTGCAATGAGACAGACATAATAAGGGAGCTTAAGGTGATGGAACCCTTAAGAGTCAGTGATCATAATATGATTGAATTTACTCTGCAATTTGAGAGAGAGAAGATAGAATCAGAGGTGTTGGAATTACAGTTGAATAAAGGCAACTACAGAGGCATGAGAGAGGAGTTGGCTAGAATTGACTGGGAGAGGACCCTAGCAGGAAAGATAATGAAGCAGCAATTGCAGGGGTTTCTGGGAGTAATTCAGAAAATACAGCAGCGATTCATCCTGAGGAAAAAGAAGCATGGGAGGGAGGATGAGACAACCATGGATGACTGGGAAGTCAGAGATAGCATAAAAGCAAAAGAGAAATCATATAATGTGGCAAAGGGAAGTGGGAAACAAGAGGATTGGGAAGATTCCAAAGACCAAGAAAAGGCAACAAAAATTGAAATAAGGAGGGAGAGGATTAACTATGAGGGTAAACTAGCCAGTAATATAAAGGAATTTTGTAAGAGTTTCTTTAGGTATGTAAAGAGCAAAAGAGAGGCAACAGTTGACACTGGACCACTGGAAAATGACGCTGGAGAGATAATAGAGGAGGACAAGGAAATGGCTGAGGAACCGAATAATTACTTCACATCAGTCTTCACCGTGGCAGACACGAGTAATATCCCAAAAATTCAAGAGAGTGAGAGGATAGAGCTGAATATGGTGGCCATCACCAAGGAGAAGACGCTAGAAAAGCTGAATGACCTGACGATCCATAAATCGCCTAGACAAGATGGACTACACCCCAGAGTTCTCAGGAAGATAGCTGAAGAGATAGTAGAAGCATTAGTGGTGATCTTTCAGAAATGACTAGAGTCAGACTAGAGGCCTGGAAAATTGCTAACATGACACCCCTCTTTAAAAAGGGAGTAAAGCAAAAGATGGAGTATTCCAGACTAATTAGCCTAACCTCGGTCGTGGGTAAGATCCTGGAATCCATTGTGAAGGAGGAGATTTCTGAATACTTGGAAGTGGATGGTAAAATAGGGTCAGCATGGTTTCATCAAGGTGAGGTCATGCCTGACAAACCTGCTAGAATTCTTTGTGGAAGTGAAAATCTAGTTAGACCAAAGAGAACCAATGGATCTTATCTATCTGTACTTCAAAAAGGCCTTTGATAAGGTGCCGCACAGGAGGCTACTGAGTAAGATAAGGGCCCATTGTGTTAGAGGCAAGGTGCTAGCATGGCTAGAGGCTTGGCTATCTGGCAGAAAGCAGAGAGTCGGGATAAAAGGGTCTTTTTCAGGATGGCAGCCAGTGACAAGTGGTATTCTGCAAGGCTCATTTTGGGACCTCAACTTTTCACTTTATACATTAACAATCTAGATGAAGAAACTGAGGGCATTCTGGCTATGTTTCCAGATGATAGAAAGATAGATGGAGGTACAGGTAGCATTGAGTTGGCCGGGCGACTGCAGAATGATTTGGACAGGTTAGGAGAGTGGGCAAAGAAGTGGCAGATGGAGTACAATGTGGGAAAGTGTGAGGTCATGCGCTTTGGTAAGAAGAATAGAGGGAAGGACTATTTTCTAAGTGCAGAGAAAATTCAGAAGTCTCAAGTGCAAAGAGACTTGGGACTTCTAGTCCAGAATTCTGTCAAGGTAAACTTGCAAGTTGAGTCAGTAGTTAGAAAGACAAATGCAACTATGGCATTTATTTTGGGAGGACTTGAATATAAAAGCAGGGATGTACATCTGAGGCTCTATAAGGCTCAGGCAAGACCACATTTGGAGTATTGTGTGCAGTTTTGGGTCCCATATCTCAAGAAAGATGTACTGGCCCTGGGGCACATTCAGAGAAGGTTCATGAGAATGATCCCAGGAATGAAAAGCTTAATATATGGGCAACGTTTGAGGACTCTGGGTTTATACTCGATGGAGTTTAGAAAGATGAGGAAGGATCTAATTGAGATCTACAGAATACTGAATGACCTGGACAGAATAAATTTTGGAAAGATGTTTTCATTGGTAGGAGAGACTAGGACCCAAGGGCACAGGCTTAGAGTAAAGGGAAGACCTTTTAGAATGGAGGGAAGGAGAAACTTCTTTAGCCAGACAATGATGAAACTATGGAATTCATTGCCAAAGAAGGCTGTGGAGGCCAGGTCATTGAGTATATTTAAGACTGAGATAGATAGGTTCTTGATTGTCAAAGTGATCATGGGTTATGGGGAGAAAGTGGGAGAATGGGGTTGAGAAACCTATTGATCATGATTGAATGGCGGAACAGAATTGATGGGTTGAATGGCCTAACTTCTGCTCCTATATCTTATGGTTTTATGGTCTTATGGTAACAAAGGGCAGTCATGTAGCACTATTAATAAAGGAGTCAATTACTGCAATAAGGAGAGGTGATACCTTGGAAGGGTTCTCAAACAAGGCTTTGTGGGTAGAATTTTGGAATGTTAAGGGGGCGGCTACTTTACTTTACTGGGCATGTGTTCTGGACCTTTGAAGAATCAGAGGGAAATAGAGGAGCAAATATGTGGACAGTTCACTGAGGTGTGTAAGAGTTATAATCAGGTAATTGTGCGAGGTGATTTCAACTTTCCCAACATAAATTGGGATAGTCATAATGTTAGGAGTTTAGACAGTGCAGATTTCATGAAATGTATCAAAGGGAATTTTTTGTATCAATATGTAAATGGCCCAACAAGGGATGGTGCAGTGTTGGATCTGGTTCTGGGGAAAGAAGCCAGGCAAGTGCGCATTGTGGCAGCATAAGAACATGTGGGCGATAGCAACACCAACATGGTAAGGTTCAAATTTGTTTATGGATGAGGAAAAAGATGGCCTACAAAAGACAAGTTTGGATTGAGGGAAAGCAGGTTTTATCAGAAGAAAGCAGGATCTGGCCACAGTAGATTGGAAACAGCTCCTTGCATGTGAGTCTACAGTGGAGCAAATGGGGGGCATTCAAAAAGGAGCTGGGGAGAGAGCACAGGTCTAATTTGTACTCTTTAAAGGGAAATACAGGAGCAATAAGTTCAGAGAACCTTGGATATCTAGGACAGTTCAGGATTGGATAAGGAAGAGGAGTAGAGTTTTTCGCAAGTCCAAAGGGAGCAATTCAGCTGCAGCCCTAGAGGAAAATAGGAAATGTAGGAGGGAATTTAAGAAAGCAATTAGAAGAGCAAGAAGGGGGCATAAAAAAGGATTTCCAAACAGCATTAAGAAGAATAAAAAAAATTTTATAAATAAATTAAAGGCAAGAGGTAAACCAGGGAAACAGTAGGGTCCATTTGGGACCAAGGGGACAACCTGTGTGTGAAGCTGTAGGATATTGGAAGGGTGTTGAATGAATACTTCTTTTTGGTCTTTACTCTGGAAAAGGGGAACGTAGGTACGGAATTCAGGCAAAGAGACTGAGAGGGAACTTGCACAATTTGACATTGGTCTTGGAGGCTCTGTCGGATTTAAAAACAGACAAAGCCTCAGACTGGATGAATTGCATCCCAGGCTGCGGTGGGAAGTGAGGTAGGATATTGCAGGGGCTCTGACACAAATTTTTAATTCCTCTCTGGCCATAGGGGAAGTGCAAGTGGACTGGAGAATGGCTAATATGGTTCCATGTGTGGTAGAGATGAACAAGGAAACACAGGCCTGTGAGTGTCATGTCAGTGGACAAGAAGTTTTTGAAGAAAATTTTGAAGGAACGAATTGGAAAAACATGGGATAATTAAAGATAGTCAGCATAGCTTTGTCAGAGGGAAATCATGCCAAATAATTCTGTGAGAATTTTTAAAAATGCGATCAAGGAAGATGTAGATGAAGGAAGTTCAATTAGCATAGTTTATATGGATCTTAGGAAAGCTTTTGACAAGGTCCCAAATGGGAGACTGATTGAGAAGGTTAACGTACATGGAGTTGAGGAAAGATTGGCAAGATGGATCAGAGCTGAAAATGTGTTGCTGGAATGGATCAGAAACTGGCTCAGTAATCTGACACAAAGGGTGGTGGTAAAAGTCTGTTTGAGTGACTGGAGGCCTGTGTCCATTCTTGTACCACAAGCATCAATACTGGGACACTTACTGTTTGTTATATACATAAATGATATAGATGAAAATGTGAGAGGAATGTTAAGCAAATTTGCAGAATACATCAAGATTGGTAGAATATTGGTGGTTGTAGGTTACAGGAAGATATAGATGCATTGGTCATATGGACAAACCAATTGCAGGTGGTATTTCACCCTGATAAGTGCAAGGTGATACACTTTGGAAGAAGAAAAAAGATGAGTGAGTATTCAATGAATGGCAGGACACTGGGACAGAAGGATCTTGGGGTGATTATTCACAGATCTTTGAAGTCAGTCGAGCACATGATTTGATAGTTAAGAAAGCATTTGCTTGCATCAATCATGGCTAAGAGTATAAGAACAAGGATGTAATGTTGGAGTTGCACTGAGCTATTGTCAGGCCACATCTGGAGTACTGTGTGCAGTTCTGGTCACCTCACTGCAAGAAGGATGTGAAAGCACTGGAGGGAGTGCAGAGGAGGTTGACTAGGATGTTGCCTAGGATGGAGAAATTGAGCTATAAGGAGAGATTAGGTCGGCTTGGGTTGTTTTCTTTAGAGCAGAGGAGACTCATGGGTGATATGATTGTGGTTTATAAGATTATGAGGGTATGGACAGGGTGAATAGAGAACAGCTGTTCCCCTTGTTTGAGGAATCAATCACAAGAGAACAAAGTTTTAAGGTAAGGGGCAGGAGATTCAGAGGAAATTTGGGGGAAAAAACTTTTTCATTCAGACGGTTGTGGGAATCTGGAATGCACTGCCTGGGAAGGTAGTGGAAACTGGAACTCTAAAAACCTTTAAAAATTATTGGACAAGTACTTCAAATATTATAGCATTTGATGATATGGGACAAATGCAGGAAAGAGCACTTTTAGTGGCAGTTATGTCAGTGCAGATTCAATGGGCCGAAGAGCCTTTTCTGTGCTGTATGAATCTATAAATCCATGGATGTCCATTAGGCCATGTAGATTCTGGAATCCTCTAACCTTTCATCCTTGACAGACTAGGAGTCTAAATGTAAGAGGGTTTCAATCAAATTACAGATATCCTGGAGTCATAATGATATTGGGATGATCTCATGCTGGCTTCCTTCCTTTGTTTGAAAGCCTGTTCTACCTGGTCTAGCTGGTGCCAACTCCTACTAAAAAGTCAGAATGTGGGAATTTTTAATTTTGCAAGCCTATGTTTTGGTCCTCCTATTATTCCACTTGGCCTTATAAGACTATGGATATCCTGACAAAGGATGATAATGGATTGGATCCAGTTCAGGTTCAGCTCTTGAGACAAGAGTGGAGTTGTGATAACAGTGTGTCAGAAAGTCTACAGATTTTAAGCTGTGGTATTCTGTGATGCGTGGGAGATACATAGAGTTCACTAAATTGTGATAATAAATGTAGTGTTGCTATACACTTGAACATTACAGCATGAAAACTCAATAATACTCTGATATAAAAATTTCAGCAGAAGTCATGATTTGCTCAATAGTATGTAGAGGGAGCCATAATAGATGGCTCATTGTTAATGTTATATCATTTGTAAGACTTGTCTCTTTAAGAGTAGTTTATTCCTGGTCTTCCCTGCCATTCTGCATGGGATACTTCTGATTTGGCATCGAAAGAAATAGAATGAACATTTGGTTTAAATTTTTGGCTCAGCAAATCCAATATGGTGGCAGGTTGCAAACCTGTCACATGTGCATCCGAATTACCATATGGAAGATGGTGCTTTATGCAGAGAAATGACATGCAGTGTCACACATAGCAATTAATAGAGGAACAGATCTCAGGAAGTTCATGAAAACTGTGCTATGATCCACGAGTTTAATCTTTCTGTAAGCAATAGAAATTGCTAATATTTCCAGATGGGAAAGAGTCAAACCACAAGTCTTTACTCTATTAAAAATCTTTCTTTCTGGGCCTTTTATAAATATTCACCACACATACTGAATGACCTTGCTGCTCTTTGTATTTCTGCAGTTATTCCCTTGTCTGTATTTTTTGTATTAGTTTATTGAAATTGTGTTGCTATAATATATTCACTGTTGGAACATATTCCCAACATGTATGCAGCAATATCACTGATTTCAATTAATAACATTAACCTGAGCTGGATTGTGATTGGAGAGCTACTGTCACTGTTAAAAGTCACTGTTTAAGACAAGATTCTCCTGAAGCTAGGTAAATAAGGATTAAATTGTATTGTTTGTTTATTATTTTCTAAAATCAATATATGACAGATGAACTGTGGGTTTCTGCTCCCATCAAGTCCCGAATGGCTACCCATTAAATTACACTTTCAGGTGAGTATCTTCCAATATATCTGGGTTAATTGGAGCATCTGCAGTCAGCTTCAGTGGTCAGCAAGGGAGGTGAGAACTCATTGTAGCACCTTATAGCGACATAATGTTTGATATGGATTCAGCCTCTTTCAGGATATTTGTACCTGATGCAGCAAAGCATAAGAACTAGACACAGGTAATGTAGTATTAAAAATTCCAAGAAGTGTTCATTACTGCTCACTATTATGCACAAACATAAGACTGACAAACACATACCTGCAACCGAATAGTTTAATACTAACCCAAACAGCAGTCTACTTTCAATGTTGTGTTATGCTGCAAATGGCCTGCGTTAAATGGCACCTGAGACCCTTTATACCCTTAGGTCACATGAGTATGTCTCTTAAAGATTTACTGACACATTGGCTCTCCTAAAGGTATACTGACATAGAGATAACACAACACAACAACCCTCTTTTTTGTAAAATTAAATCATTATATAAAACACTTAAACATAGTTGTATATAAGCATGTGTTGTCAATGCAATAATAATACAAGCAGGTATTAATTAAGTTATTGATCAATGGGAAATGTGATAAAGTAATCACTTACAAGGACGAAGTCTTCACCATGCACTGTGAAACTATCTGTTGCTATTTTTATCCAAGAAGGGCGGCATGGTGGCTCAGTGGTTAGCAGTGCTGCCTCACAGCACCAGGGACCCGAGTTCAATTCCCGCTTTCAGGCAACTGTCTGTGTGGAGTTTGCACATTCTCCCCGTGTCTGCGTGGATTTCCTCTGGGTGCTCCGGTTTCCTCCCACAGTCTAAAGATGTGCAGGTTAGATGAATTGGCCATGCTAAATTGTCCATAGTATTAGGTGTAGGGGAATGGGTCTGGGTAGGTTGCTCTTCAGAGGGTCGGTGTGGACTTGTTGGGCCAAAGGGCCTGTTTCCACACTGTAGGGAATATAATCTAAAAAAAGTGGATAGTCCAGTATAAGGACATACAGGCTCCCTCTGCTGCTGGGGTCGATATATCTGGCATACCTCACATTCATTCATGAATCAATGAATATCTTGATTCATTCCTGACCAGTGCACAGAATCATGTGCTAGTTTCTTGTGTGTTCAATATTCTTGTGTCTTTGATGTAACATGAATGTTACATAATGCTTTCAGCATTCAGACTTGTTCGTTCTTGAAAGTGACTTGTTATTGCATTCAAATTTGTTTTTGTCTGGTCAAAATCAACTAAAGTTCTCAGGTATTTCTTTAATACTGTTAGGCCATCCCTGGATAATGACCTTCTGCAACTCTTGTAATTATTCATCTTTGGCAGTTGCTGGTTACATCTGGTAGGATTGGCCTTGATCAGAGTGAAATAGATCTACTTCAGGAATGTCTTCAGCTTTAACCAATTTTATAGAGTGCAGCTTGTTGCACCATAATGATGTGTGTGTTGACGATCATACATTGGGACTATACCGAGATCCATAAATACTGGTCATCCTGCCACTATAAACTATTGATATCTACCAAGTAGAAGATTTTGGGAAACCAAGATGAGTTTATGTATTGAAGCTTCAATGTGTTTCTGCCAATGCATGGATTGATGATCTATTTTACACTGTGAAACTGCCTCTTGTAGGTTGTAATTTGGCCACTTCCCAAAGCACGTGTTTCAGGATGTGTAGGTGTCTATTGTTGGTAGTAGACCTTTGAGAATTTTAGCTCTCAGAGTGCGTCATCCTGTGTTTTCAGGACATAAGATGTTAATAGTAGTTAAAGCCTGCTAATCAAGCCCCAAAACCCCACCAGTCAAACCATCAGTATAAATGTGTTAACACAATTACTAAAATTACCAATTTATTTCTTTGAATACTTTTATTCAGAGTAGAAGATATTTCTTACCAAGTTTCTTAAATGAACCCAATGTGGTCCATTTATTCTCAATGAAACTTATTCCTAAAACAATTGACAAAAACTGGTCAACAATGAAGTTATAATCTAGAATAGAACTAGATTCCCTTCATCCTAGAAAAAACACATGAGAAACAGACAACCAACTCTGCAGAAGTGGTATTTTAAGAATAACAAAAAGGCAAAACAACACCCTAAATGTCTAATGATCTGTTAAGCAAAGAGAAAGTATGATGAAGCCTCTCAGAATGTGTGATGCTTGTGGACCAAGCCAAATCTCTGACATTGAGAGAGTGATGGGAAATCTTTCACACCAAGCTTTAGTTTGGGTGGATCTAGTTAGACCTGGGCCTGTGAATAGCAATCACAGTTTGACCGTTTTATTATTGGTAAAAGTAGTCCAGATATTGAGATGTGGACTATAAAAGACAGGTTCCCCAGTTCAACCAAGAGACAGACCAGCAGGTTTTCAATTTGCTCATTGTTCCCTTTTATGACTGCCCACCATGTTGTAACCCTCTGTCCTTCCAAGTGTTCAACACAGAAAAATACACCTGGCCAGGGTTGCTAGGCAGCCATCAGCACAGAGCTGCCATAAACCCTTCCAGTGTTCTTCTACACAATGTATATATAAATATGTATACCCGACAACCTGGTAATGAGGGAAACCTTCATTTTCTGAGATTTGCCTTTCACATGGTTGATTCTGAACTTCATGAATGTGTTTGCTCTTGTGCACATTCTTAATAATTCACTTGCTGCCAATGTTGTGGCATTGCACGTCTTGTTAGTCACCTGTAGTTTTATCCTCAGGCCTGGTTTGACTAGTTTTCCTAAACATGCATGCCTAATGTCCCTTTGTGCCACATGGTTTGCAGATGTACAGAAAAGCTGGACAGCTTCTGGGTAAGTGTGGAAATTCATATCATTTCCAGATTTTGCTGGTTTGGTGTGGTTTATCAACCATAGCAATAGCATGACTGTACATAATGTGTGCAATTGTTGAAGAAACTCAGCAGATCTGGTAGCAATTGTGGAGAGAAAGCAGAATTAACATTTTGGATCCAGTGACTCTTCTTGAATTTCTCCAGCAATTTCTGTTTTTGTTTCAGATTTTCAGCATCTTTGTTTTACATTAGTATACAATTGCTGTTAGCCTGCCACTATAGCTTCAAACTCACATCCATCTTCAAGTAATGTGTAAATTGTATGTCCCTTTTCCTTGTCCTTAAGATGCTTCCTGAAATCTGTAATTGATGTAGAGGTGATAAGGCACTTCTTCTCATGCCCTTTGCTGGGGCATCTTCTTGTAAATCAGTCCTTGGTGTTGTTATCTACATGACATGAGTTGGAGTCTGTTAATCTTGAAGCTAATTCTCATCTCAAATTGATCATTGAGAACTTTCAAGATCTTTTCTGGATCTTTCTGATCATCCAGAGATACTCTGGATGTATTAATTCTGTGAAGCCCTCTGTGCTGATAGCAAGCAAAGTTTGCAGAAGTCCCTTCTCAGCATTATTTGTTATTTGTTCTATAAACTAAAAGTACAAATGTTGTTTGAAATTTGCAGTATTATTAAATGTGCAGTCTCTATTTAAGTGGGTTCTGGCTATGTCTCCTTGAAGAGCTTTGCATTTTTTAGGAAATAGAGTCTAATGCAATGCTTTTTTTATTCCTTCCACTGGTTTAGTTTCTCTCTTCCCTTTTCCTCTTTTCTGCTTCTGTTTCTCTTTGTATTTCTTTTTTTCTCATCGTTTCCTGGACTGGGGACTCTTAAAGAATGGCATCTTGAGTACTATGGGCTTGCAGTTGTAGGTTTCAATCATTAGGTGGCATCATGCCAAACGAGGAATGATGACATCATTCACACAAAAAGAGAACTTGCTGGAAAACTCAGCAGATCTGGCAGCAACTGTGAATTGAAAGCAGAGTTAACATTCTAGGTCCAGTAACCCTTCTTCAGAAGAAATGTAACTCTGTTTCCTCAACACTGATATGGCCAGACCTACTAAGTTTCTTCACCAATTTCTGCTCTTGTTTTAGATTTCCAGCATCATAGTTCTTCAGTTTTTTTGCTTAATGATGACATTATGCAGGTTTCCCTCTTTGTTCATGTTGATTTGACTAAGTCAAATGTTAAAAAATGAAAATGACAGAATTGCCCAACATCTGAACACAGGTAAGGCTTGTTAGTGGCACTTCTAAGCTTCTTTTTTAGCTTGCATTTGTTCATAACCAAAGCTTTTTGGATATGCTGTGCAGGATATTTAACAGTCTTTTTTTAAAATCAAAATTACAGATACTCAGGTTTGTTCTATAAAGAAATAGGTCTTCTATCTTGAACACATTTAGGTTTCAAGTGGAAATAAATTGCTTGATCGTCTGGCTGGTCAATGCCTATCTATGGATTTGTACTCCAAGTATCTGATGTTGCTGACTGCTCAAATCCTTGACAGCTAGCATTGTTATCTAGTCACTCTTTGATCAGAATTTTAAATTCTTCCAAGACTTCAGACATTTCTTGATAAATAGTCACCATGAATTTTGCTCCTAGCAGGATATTAATCTAATGTGGCCTTGTTTATGTTAACCCTCACAATATAAGACATAGACATGCAGAATATCACATTAAAGAATCCAAAGAACATTTATTACAGATCACTGTTATGTACAAACATGATATTCACAGACACATATTTTTCTGGGCCAGTTATCTAGAAAGGAGCTTATTCTGTTCCAAAATAGTGTTTTTTTCAGTGTGCTATGTTTCAAGTGGCTTGAGTTAAACGTGCTTCTGACAACTGTATAAACTCAGGTCACTTGCCATGATACAATGTTGGTATCTTCAGTGTGTCTTTTAAAGATATGCTGATGTGTTATTTCCTCTAAAGATATACTGACATACCGATGTTGAGACATAACACAACAGATTGTGCTGCCTAAAATCATTCTTGAGAAATATAATACTCCATTCAATGCCTTGTGTAACACTTCAGACTTTGCTATTCAATATGTAACATCATCTTATGTTCAGAATATCTTGTAATTCTTTGGTGTTTTGTTATTCAGTTAATTGCGTCATCTGTTTGATTCTATTGAAGTTTTTTAACACATTCTGTCCCTGGCTGCAAGTGTGTATAGTAAGTGAAATATTCTCTTCCTTTGTTTTTTGCACATTTGGATTAGAAACGAGAGAGGTTGATAAAAAAAAACAAAAGCATTGGGTATTGCTGTAAGAGAAAACCTGTTTTTGAAGGTTTTCATTTGCACTCAACAGGAAATATGCAAAGAATACCAGATTTTGCATGTTCTCTACAGGTAGAAAAGGGTACTGTTTGTTGGCAGATCAACTCTGATTGTCCAAGGAGAAGGATTGTCCATAGAGACAACAATGGGGAAGCACAGCTTTCCTAAGCCATCTGATCATTTTTTTAAAAAGAGTCATGGACTTGGACATATCTTTTTGCTTGCCAATAATAGCTCCCTGCATGTGAATGTATTTCACTTCTACCAAGCATGTGTGAGCCATATCATGTGCTCAGCCGATCATCTTAAGTTAGTTGGCAACGTAGCTATTAGTGAACTCAGGATAGTTCAGCAAATGCTGCCCAATTGCGGAGATGCATTCAACAGAAAATGTTTTGTTTCAGTTTTTGGCAAGCATGAACTGCTTTAAGTATGCTCTGTACTCTGCCTACTATGAACAAATGCTGTTTGATTTCATCAGCTAGTTATTGAGACATACAGCCGATCTAGCTGACATTGAAATTATACCTAATATTTCAATCCATACATAGTGTTGTCCATTTGAGTAGTGGACAGCACATCATTTCATGGATGGGTGCATTCTGCTAATAGAAAATACTATCACAGAGCCGCCACAACTGGTTGTTCAGATTTTGGAGACATTACCATTCCATAGTAACTTGCAGTAGACTGGACAATTTTCGTATCTGAAAGTCTGAAAAAAAATTGCGCTAAATTTAATGGCTATGGTATTGGCTCCATCTACTGGCCAGAAAAGTAGACCAACCCATTGCAGACATATTGCAGAGCCCTGTCTGGATTAAATGGAAGCCACTTACCTGCCTACTGCCAGGGTTCTGTGTCTTTAAAGGCATAAATCCCACCTCCAAGACAGGCAAACTAGAGGATCAGCAACTCTCAGTCCTAGCTGCATGAGTAGGAATGCTGGTCTTTATGGAGCCTTCAGCAGACTTTGGAATGAAGGAAGTTGGCTAGGTTCACTGCAGTCAGTAAGGCAGACTGTGGCAAGGAATGGTAGGGTAGGTTATCTTCAAGATCGGGGTGATGGGAGTAGGGCACTCTTTCAATGGGGGCAGCGCTGGCTGCAGAACAAGATGAACTTCTATCCATTTTGTATTTGCTCTGCCACTTGCACAGTTGCCATTTGAGGTGTAGTGACCACTGACTATAACTGGCACATTTAAATGCCGTTGTCAAAATCCGTAATGTCATCACTATTTTTGCAACAGAAGGAAAATGCCTACAGTGTTGCATTAATGTACTTGTTTCCAGATAAGCTCAAATCTGCCTCTTCTAATACTCATCTCACAATGTGTTCAAGCAGTTTTCTTGTTATGTGATTCCAGGCATGAAATGAGAGGGATATTGAGTAGGAATGAGATCCCAGCATTAGGAGATGTGGGACGATGTGGAGATCATGAAGGAAAAGATATAGGGTTGATTCTTAGGTCAGCACTTCCATCATGATTTTCTTGGTTTAATGCCTTTGATAATCTGTGTGTAAATTTAAAGCAACTTGACATTCAGATAGAAAGGTTCAAGCAACGCCTGCATATATCTCATTGGTGCAAAGAAGCGAAAGGCAGGCAAAAATCCAGAGTTGGATGATTGAAGGAGGTTCATCGAATGATTGATTTTTGAGGGGCTTGATCTAACTTCTCACAAATCAGAGACTTTAAACTTATCTCATTGAATGGCCTATGGCCCTTTATTAGAGGACCACTGGTTAGGCCAGTCATAAGAGTCTGCGTAGTGCACTCTACAGATGTTCATACACAAAACATGCTGTAGTCTCCCAAAAACTTATATTGATGTATGGTTCCTGCTTATTTTGGGAGGAGGAATGGTCCATTTTGGAGTCCCTTAAAAATGATTTGTTCAGACTCAAGGCGGGCAGTATGTACAAAATTCTTTCATGAATTGTTGGTCGACTGACTGCCCTGATATTCAGTGTGAACAGTTTGGCTGGTGCATATTAATTAACTCCAAAAACATATGCCAGCAAGCCAGAAGGAATTTTAAGTAGTTAAAATTTGAGGTTCCACCAGCTGCTCGTCTACTGACTTTAGTAATGACCAGAAGCTGCTTTATTAGATGTGTAAGTGTCACCAACTTCAGCAGGGCAACTTTTGTCCATTTTGATTCTGTCTTTTAAAAGGGTGACCCACACTAGGGCCTAAACATGCTAGCCTCTTCAGCACAATTCACCTGAAGTCAGTCAAATCATTACAAATGATTGCACCCATTTTACAGTTGCTCAGGTTTTACATAGCAACTCAAAACAAAAGATTTTACTTGGCATCTGCATTTCACTGTGTGCTGGTATCACCGAAGTCAATGGGACCAGAGAAAATATCTCCACTATCTGGAGTCATGCCAAGCACAAAGTAAGACGTTTACAATTGTTAGAGATCAATCATCTCAATTCAATGATATTGATGCAGATATTGTTCAAGGTAACATCCTAGGTTCAATGATATTCAATTTCTTCTTCAGTGGTCTTCACCCTATCATAAAGTCAGAAATGTGGATGTTCGCTGAAGATTTCACACTGTTCAGCACGATTCTCAAATCCTCATAATCTCAAGCAACCTGTGGCTGTATGCAGCAAGACCTGGACAATACTCAGGTGGGTGGAAAAATGACAAATAATATTTGCAAGTTCCAAAAGCAATAACCATCACAAATAAGGGAAAATCTAACAATCCGCAGTGACATTCAACAGCATTTCCATCTTAAGGCTACAAGAGCAATGAGAGGCTGGAAATTCTGCAAGGTGTAACTATTCCCTCACTCTCTGGATCTTGTCCACCATCTACAAGGCCAAATCAGGAAACTGATGGATTACTCCCCACTTGCCAGAATGACGGAAACTTCAACAATAGAAGTGTTCTAAAATAGTAATTAGAGAGCAGGTTAGTTCATATCTATTATTATGCAATTGGAAAGAGCTAATTAATAATTTCATGGTAAAGCAGCTGCTAATGAAAAAATGCCCATAATGCTACAAAATTTTATATTGTACTTGAAAGTGATGAAACTCTGAATCTTAGGTCTTAAAATCTAAATAAAGATAACTATGAGAAAACAAGTTGCACATTGGCTGCAGCAGATTGTGAAGCTGCATTAAAGATACAGTGTTAGAAAGGTATGAAAGGTACAATACTAACATTTAAAGAATTATAACACATGGTTTATATCAATTTTATATTCCTTTGAGGCACATAGATGCAGCAGAAAATGTGATCCAACTGTGGCTAACAAGAGAGGCAGAAGGTACCTTAGGTCCAACAATAAGGCTTATAATGTTACAAAAAGCAGTAAGCCTGAGTATTGGTGTTGTTTTAGAATTTAACAGAGTCCAAGAAACCGGTTAAAAATATATGAAAATATACTAGTCAGAAACATAAATATGGACTGTAAAAACTTTGATAAGTATGTAAAAAGGAAAAAGAACACAAAGGCAAATGTGGGCTCACAAGAGGCAGAGACAGGGGGAATTTACATTCAGCAAAAGGAAATGACAGAGAATCTAAACAAATACTTTAGAATTTTAACCAGAAATTGGTTAAGTGTCATTTTAGGCAAGTTTCAAAGAAGGTTTTTTTTAATGAGCCCTTGTGAGTCTTCTCACATTATTCCCTGCCTTTTATCTTTGCACCACACCTCTATGGCAACACATTCATGCTATCTTCCATTCAGCAATGGTTAGAGAATGGCCTGCATTGCATCTATGCTCAGCCCCAGTCAGAGGATTGTACCATGGAGTCATCAGTCAAGGCTGCAGAAGATAGCCCTTGTCTCCCAGTAACCATTCTTGTGAGGCATACAGTCCTGAAACAGGAACATTGGAGTTCTCAAGAATATAGGCATCATCACTGCACCCATAGTGTCAGGCACCTACTACTAAGTAAGAAGTGGTACCGATGATCGTGGATAACTTGTACCTTGATGAAATAAAAGTATTTTCTTGATGAAGTCAGTTGCAATAAGAGATGATGCTTTCAACACATTGTTTAGACAGTCTATAGCACCCTGCACCTGATGGAAACTAGATATCATGGCAAAGGCTACCCTCTGGGCTGCAGTATTGACCACATCACAGGGAATTGAGATAAAGTGGTGTGATCTGGCACAAATTGAATTAGTAACCAGCTTGATACACTTGTGGGTTGAGGGTTGTGAGATCCCACACCAGTCCCCAGTGGCTTCTGGGAAGCAGCCAATTATATAAAGCTTAGAGCTGTGGTCAACTTGCCAGCCATCAGAATTGGATTCAGGTCAGAGGATCTGTTCCAACAGTTGGCATAATCCTCTGACAGTGCCCCAGGATAGCCTCAATCTGCAGTAACACTGAGTCTTGCTCATCTGGCAGAAATGACAAAGAGGTCGATAGATGCCTGGGTCTCCTGTGCATCCTCTGGTTCTTCAGTAACTTGTTAATTTGGAGGCTGATCGGCAGGTGCTGGAGGTGCCTGTCCTGGGTTTGCTAGTGAAGCTGCTCCTCCTCAATTTCACTGTGCCTTTGTTGTACTGAATCAATAGTGCCAACAGCCCCTGTAATGGCTGGCTGCAACAGTGGCAGTTGCCATGAACTTATGGGGGTAATATCAGAAACAGGACAGCTCCTTAGTAATGTGAGCAGTCAGATTCATATCACACAAATATAATGATTTAGCATATTACTCAATATAGTGGGCAATGGAGAACTCCAATAAGGAGGGCCATGGATTTGCTGGAAAAGCTCAGCAAGTCTCCAGAAATCAAAGTTAATGATTCGAGTCTGGTGACCCTTCCTCAACTGATGGTATTTAGCAAAATGTCAGTTTATGTGCAGAAGCTAGGTTGGGGGAGGGGGTAAGGAATGATAGGTAAGGATCGAGCCCAAAGAGAGAGAAGAACAATTGGATAGACAAAGGAGTGGATGATGAACTGGCTCAGAGGGTGAATAGACATCAAAACACACAAGATACAACAACTTAGAGATGCTCATGGCATCCTGGAACCTCTGACTCCATCCCCTCCCCCAACTCCACCTTCTGTCATGTATTCACCAAACCTCCTAACCTTCTGCTCTTTGATTCTGTACTCAGCAAAGGTTACAGTTTTATCTGTCTGTATCCCCACTTTAATGAATTTCAGGCACAACATGACGTTGAACTCTTCTCCCGTTGCCTTTACCTCTGTACCCATTTCATTGAATAAGAGTCCTCTCCCTGTCCCATAGATCCCTTCACCCAGCTCCAACACTCTCCCTCCACTTGAACCCCTCCATCCAGCCTCTAACCTGCACTCGACCTGTTCATTGAGGACTGTCAACATGACATTGGTCCCCTCAAATCTTCTGCCTCCTGGCCCTTACCCATTCCAACTTATCCTTCAGGGAACTGATCCAACCCTGACTTTGTAATTAAGCCTACTGATAAAGGTGGTGCTGTTATAGTCTGGCGTACTGACCTCTGCAATGCTAGCTCTCAGATACCTCCTCCTATCTCCCCTTGGACCATGACCCCATGATGGAACGTCAGGCCATTGTGTCAACTATGGTCACCAACCTCATTTCCTTTGATGATGTCCCCCCACTGCCTCCAAGCTGATTGTCCCCCAACCCCATACAGCTCACTTCCACCTCCTTCCCAAAATTCACAAACAGGACTGCACGGGCAGACCCATTGTTTCAGCCTGCTCCTGTCCCACAGAACCCACCTCTTCCTATCTTGACTCAGTCTTTTCTCCCCGGTCCAGTTCCTGCCCATTTAAATCCACGATTCCTCTGATGCTTTACGCCAGTTTCAGAGTTTCCAGTTTGTGAGCTCTAGCTGTCTCTTCTTTACCATGGATGTGCAATCTCTATAAATGTCCATACCCCCCACCAGGATGGATTCTGGGCTCTCTGCTTCTTTCTGGAACAAAGATCTGAACCATCCCCATCCAATACCACCCTCCTCCGCCTGGCCAAGAGCGTCCTCACCCTAAACAACTTTTCTTTTAACTGCTCTCATTCTCTTTAGGTCAGAGATGTGGCCATGGATACCTGCATTGGCCCCAGTTATGCCTGTCTGTTTGTGGAGCACATGGAACATTCCTTGTTCCAGTCCTATTCCAGCCACCAATCACAACTCTTTCTTCAGTATATCGATGATATCATTGGTGATGCTTCTCAACCTCGTTTGGAATTGGAAAAGTTTATCGATTTTGCTTCCATTGTCCACCCACCCTCACTTTCACCTGGTCTAACTCTGACTCCTCCTTGCCCTTCCTCAACATCCCTGTTTCTATTTATGGGCACCAATATCCACTATAAACCCACTAACTCCCATAGTTACTTGGACTATACATCCTCACACCCTGTTTCCTGAAAAGACTTTATTCCATCCTCCCAGTTCCTACATCTCTGTTTCATATGTTTCATCATGCCAACTTTGACAAGGGCACCTCTGAAATGTGCACTCTCTTCCTCATCCGAGGATTCCACAGCACCACTGTTCCACAGGCCTCTCAGCTGGGTCTGACACATCTCCCGCACTTTGGCTCTCACCCCTTCTCTTTCCTCCCACAACAGTGATGAGGTCTCCCTTGTCTTCACCTACTATCCCATCAGCATTCACATCCAGAGAATCATTAGGTGCCATTTCTGCCATCTCCAGTAAGATGTCACCACCAGACACATAGTCCCCTCCCTTTCCCTGGCAACCTTTCTCAGAGACCGTTCCCTCTGGGACACCTGTGGTTTCCCCCTTTCCTTCATTCCCAACACCTTCCCACAGCCTCACGGCACCTTCCTTTGCAACCACAGAAGGTGTTACACCTATCCATTTACCTCCTGCCTGCCTGGCATCCAAAGGCCCAGACATACCTTCCAGGTAAAACAGCACTTTACCTGCACTTCATACAATGTGCTCTTCTCTACATTGGGACAACGAAGCATTACTGGGTGACCACTTTGCAGAACACCTATGTGGTGTCCGCAAAAAACACTCTGAGCTTCCTGTTGCCTGCCACATCAACACACCATCCTGTTCTCTGGTTTGATGCAGTATTCCAGTGAAGGTCAGTGCATGCTGGAAGAACAGTACCTCATTTTCCACTTGGGGACCCCGCAGCCTTCTGCACTCAATATCAAGTTCAATAACTTTAGGGCTTGAGCTGTCCCATGTCCTTACCCAAACCCGCACACACCAGGCCTTGTTGTCTGCTATTATACACAATCTATTGTTAGCCACTAACAGTTCCCATTAACAGTTATTCACCATCACACCCCAGCCAAATCATTGAATCAGTGTCTGTCCAACTGTTCTTGTCTCTCTTTGGACTCTATCGCCACCTATCATTTACTTCTTACCCCTTCCCTATCCTATCTTCTGCATATAAACCAATATTTTCTTAACTGCCCTCAGTTCTGACGAAGGATCACTCAACCCAAAACGTTAACTCCGGTTTCTCTTCACCAATCCTGTCAGACCACATAAAGTCATACAGTCATCGAGATATACAGTATGGAAACAGACCCTCTGGTCCAACTCATCCATGCCGATCAGTCATCCTAAACTAATCTAGTTCCATTCCAGCATTTGGCCCATATTTCTCTAAACCCTTCCTATTCATATACCCACCCAGATTACTTTCAAAATGTTGAAATTGTACCAGCCACCTCTCCTCTGACAGCTCATTCCATCCATGCATCATCCTTTAGTGAAAAAGTTGTACCTTAGTTCCCTTTTAAATCTTTCCCCTCTCAGCTTAAACCAATGCCCTCTAGTTTTGAACTCCTCCCACCCCGGGGTAATGACCTTGTCTATTTACCCTATCCATTCCCCTCATTATTTTATAAACCTCAGTAAGGTCACCCCTCAGTCTCCAACACTCCAGGGAAAATTGTCCCAGTCAAGTAAGCCTCTCCCATAAGCTCAAACCCTCCAACCCTGGCAATATTCTTGTAAATCTTCTCCAAACCATTTCAAATTTGACAATATCTTTCCTATAATAGGGAGACCAGAACTGAATGCAGCATTCCAATAGTGGCCTAACCAATGTCCTGTATATCCGCAATGTGACCTCCAAACTCCTATACTCAATGCACTGACCAATAAAGTCAAGCATACCAAATGTTTTCTTCACTATCCTATCTAACTGTGATTCCACTTTCAAGGAACCATGCACTTGCACTCCAAGGTCTCTTTTTTCAACATCACTCCCCAGGACTCTCCCATTAAGTGTATAAGTGCTGTCCTGATTTGCCTTTCCAAAATGCAGCACCTCACATTTATCTAAATTAAACTTCATCTGCCAATCCTCAGCCCATTGGCCCACCTGAGCAAGATCCTGCTGAGTTTTTCCAGAAATTTTGGCTTTTGTTTCTGATTTACAGCATCCACAGTACTTTCAGTTTTTGTTTGATATCGGGACTTTATTCAATCCATGACATGCAAATTTAGTAGGAGATTGTAAATGCTACATGAGTACTGATACACTTTAAGGTCACCTATGATTGCTTTGTTTCACAGAGATGACTGTGATCAATTAGTAATCACCAATGACATGTTCAAGATTGCCTCTGACCAAGTTTTGTATCCCACACTGTTGGACTGTATGTACCACATCTCCAGAGTGTGATGATTGTAGATATCTTTGAGCTGTACAGTGAAAATGTCTGATTAATGCAACTGCCCCTGGAAAGGCCTCACATTGCCCTCACAAGACGTTGGTGAGGCCATGTTTGAAATACTGCATACAATTCTGGTCACCCTACTTTTGGAAAGATGTTGTTAAACTAGAAAGGGTGAAGCAAAACATTGCTGTCTCTGGAGGGTTTGAGTGAGAAGGAGAAGATAGATCAGCTAGGACCCTTTTCCTGGAGCATCGGAGGCTGAGAGGTGACCTTAAAATCATGACGGGCATAGAGAAGATGAATAGCCAAGTTCTTTTCCAGGTATAGGGGAATCCAAAACTAGAGGGCATAGGTTTAAGGTTAGAAGGGAAAGATTTAAAAGGGACCTGAGGGGGCAGCTTTTTCATGCACAGGGTGGTGCATGTATGGAATGAGCTGCCAGAGAAAGTGGTAGAGGTGAGAAAACTACAACAGTTAAAAGACATTTGGACAGGTACATAGATGGGAAAGGTTTGGAGGGATATGGGACAAATGCAGGCAAATGAATCTTGTTTAGTTTGGAATACCTGGTCGGTGTGGATGAGTTGGACTGAAGTGTCTGTTTCTGTTCTGTATGACGTGATATTTTCCCACTGCCTCATTATTATCCATGCTGTTCAGGGTTGGAGAAGATTCTGTACTTTGTGTCCCACTTCACAGAGAAAGATACAAAAGATGCTCCAGGGAATACTAAACAAACAATGAAATAGAGTTTAGAAGAATGGGACATGAATTCATTGAAACCTATGTCATTCCTTCAGGAATTACCATGGTAGATACCAGAAGGATTTTTCTGCCATCTATCTATCATCTTAATGAGGAATGGTGTGCAAGAAGAAGAGAAAAGTTTTTCAATTTGCCTACGATAAGATCAGAATTGAAAATTGATGTTGGAGAAAGCTGTCTTCGTGATTGCTATTATGACTTACAGGTATGGATTCTGAAATACACTATGGAAAGTATTGGCATTTATTTTTGCAAAGTGAACACTTAATTTGGCCCTGGATACGACTTGGAGAATAATAGATTATACGATCATTCAGAACCGAAAAAGATATTAGGTCCAACTCGTCCATGCCGACCAAGATTCCCAAACTAAATTAGTCCCATTTGCTTGTATTTAGCCCATATCCATCTAAACTTTTTCCATTCATGAGCCCATATAAATGTCTTTTAAATATTATAACAGTACCATTTCCTCTGGCAGTTCATTGCACATAAGAACTACCCTCCGTGTGAAAACGTTGCCCCTTAAGTCCCTTTGAAATCTTTCTCCTCTCACCTTTAAAGTATGCCCACTAGTTTTGAACTCCCCTACAAAAGCTGCCAGAGAGGCAGAAGAAGCACAGAAAGAGAAACAGGGAATTAGCTACTGAGATATTCTGGCTTAACGGTCCTGTAGCTAGAGATCTAGGGACAAATTGCCTGCACTCATCTCAGTCAGAAATGTTGTATGTGCTTGGAGGATAGTCAAATGTGTACAAATAAAACTAATAATTGGCATTATTCTGATATAAAGATCTTAAAAGACTTTTGTTTAGCCTTCAGGCAAATACTTCATTGCAGTTCATAGGATTCCTTCACTATTAATTGATGTTGGGAAAAACTGTGGAACAGAATAAACCAATGTATAATTCTCTTAGAATAGTCGGGTATGAAATAACGAAGAGTTGGGACCAAAGGAATAGCCCTCAATATTTACTGTGTAACAAGACTTCACACATTAATGTGTTGTGAAAATAAACAGCATTATACAGAGCTGCACATTACATTGGATACAGAGGCACAGGGAGTGATTAGATTAGTAATTTATTAGCTATATCTATAAAGAAAAAAACAACAGTAGTTTTATATGTTGTCCAAGCACAGTATAATTATATTGCTGGTATAGTTCCAGCACATTTCAAACTTCAATCCAGAAACATGAAGACACTTCTGTTCTTACATTTAATTTCAAATTCACAGTTGCTTGCAAAGTTGTTTAGATTATATGAATGAAATTTGTATGCCATAATGTGGAATTACACCAAACAAATAAAATATCATACAAATGAATAAGGAATAAAGGAAAGCAGGATTGAAAAGAGCAGCAGCTAAACAGATTTTATATTTAACATACTTATGCATAAGCAGATTTTACTAAAACCATATTCTTACTTTTTGCCAAGAAGGTATGACTGGCTTGGCAAATGAATCTGTTTTAAATAGAGGCAAGTGGAAGCTTTGCTTCTGAATCCAATTTGATCAGAATTCATTGAATGCTGATTTAACTATCAATCTTTTCAGGTGTGATTTCTTTCCAACTCATTACAGTTAGGGTACTCTGCCCCCACAAAAAGTGTGTAATGCCCAGTAAATGGGCTCACTCACGTTATAGAGCAGAGCAGGGGAGTTCAGTCATGCAGAATCTATGCCCATACCAGTACATTAAAAATTTACAAAGTGAAGCTGAAGAGGACTGGAATATCTTGTACAATATTTGTGGGAACAACATTATTTACAATATACGTTCCAAATTAGGCACCTTTAAGATTCACAAATTGTCCATCACTTCACTATCAATGCTCAGTAGCAGTAGTGTGTACTGTCTACAAGACCCACTGCTGAAATTCACCAAAGCTCCTTAGACAGCATCTTCCAAGCCCAAATCAGTTCCAGCTAGAAAGACAATGACAGCAGTTAAGTGGGAACACCATCACCTGCAAGTTCCTCACCAAGTCATTCACCATTCTGATTTGGAAGTATATTGCTGTTCCTTCACCGTTGCTGGGTCAAAATTCTGGAACTACCCCCAACAGCTTTGTGGGTCTATCTACACCAACTGGATTGCAGTGATTCAAGGAAACATGTCACCACCACTTTCCCAAGGGCAATACGGATGAACAATAAATGTTGGTCTAGTCAGAGATGCCCAAACTCCATGAATGAATTTTTAAAAATTCAACTAGACAGACGCTATATGATCTCACATCTGGAAACATGAGGATCTGGTGAATAATATCTCAGGTAGTATCTTGGTTTTCATTGTCAGTATTATTGAGGAAACAAAACAAAACATGCCAACCATGGGCTGTCCAGGACAAATTTAATCCAGCTAATTACCATTCTATCAAGGTAATTTGAATCCAACAAAGGTGCATGTTCGTGACACTTCAACACCAACAATCTGTAAACTGATGCTCATTATTCATTCCACAAAGATGATTTGTGGAATGGATCTCATGACATTGGGTTTGGATCTCATGACAGACTTGTTGAAGAAAAGTGGTTGAACTCTGGAACTGAAGAGCACATATCAAGGGCAGCACAGTGGCTCAGTGGTTAGCACTACTGCTTCACAGCACCAGGGTCCCAGGTTCGATTTCAGCCTCGAGTGACTGTCTGTGTGGAGTTTGCACATTCTCCCTGAGTCTGAGTGGGTTTCCTCTGGGTGCTCCGGTTTCCTCCCACAGTCCAAAGATGTGCAGGTCAGGTGAATTGATATTGCTAAATTGCCCGTAGTGTTAGGTGCATTAGTCAGAGGGTAATGGATCTGGGTGGGTTACTTTTCAGAGGGTTGATATGGACTGGTTGGGCCGAAGGGCTTGTTTCCACACTGCAGAGAATCTAATCTAAATCAAGGCAGTAATTAACAAAGTATGGAATCAATGACCCCTAGGCCTCTTCCTCCGATGGGATACCAGTGTCTGAGCACACTATCACGAAGCACAAAGGAGTCTTGTTTAACTTTTATCAAGATTTTGCACAGAGTATGAAGGTCATTTAGTACTCATATAAACAAAGTGGTTATCATCATCAATATCACAACGGAAGCATCCATGATAGAATGTGTTATGGAATCACCATAGATCAGTAATAGCAGTTTGTTCCACCAGTTAAGGGTCAGAGGGCAATGATGGCATCACATACTGACGTCATGAAAGATTATAAAGGCGTAATAGGTGTCGGAACTTATGTTGCCCATTTTACATTACAAACAAAGTCAAAATTACTTCAATTGTGCCTTGGAGCTATTTAATTTGTCCACAACAATCCCAAAATCATATAGCAGGTCACATTATGTGGGTTTTCACTTTTAAATGGCAGATTTCACCATTCCTCACTCACACAAAGTTGAGCTGCCACACCACTTGCAACTGATATAGGTTTTCACTACAGTCTTGACTTCTATACCACAGTTTAATCATTGCATGAATCTGATTTAAAGTTTGATTCGCAGAATCATGTTGGGTCAAACTAAGTTGCATGAAGCTGAGTTGGAAATTCAGACTGACAGTAGCTAAACACCTTGCAGCAACATACCAAAATTCTCTGCATAAACCACCTAATCACAACAAACATCTGGTTGCGACCCAATTATATGGTGTGTTTGATGAATAAGCAAAGTGGTACAAAGACGTGCAATTCACAAGATTGCAGATTTAATGCTCCAGTCTGTGCTTTATTAGGTAACTTTAGTTGACAACAGCTGGAATGCCCCATTGAGTGAGGGAAGGAAAATCTATACTCCTATTCCTGATTAAATATCCTCTTTCTTACCCTTAAGTGAAAAACAAATCACAGCTGACAGTCTAGAGGAAATGTTTCAGTTTTGAACGTGGCAATTTTTGGCTGAGATATTAAATCAAAATTCCTCTGCCTATGCAAATGCATATAAAATATCCCATAGCATTATCTGAAAAGAACAAGATAGTTATTCATGTTCAGACTAATAATTATTCCCAAACAACATCTCAAAAACAGATTATCTGGTCATTAGCACACTGTTGTTTGTGAAAGCTTGCTGTGTGTAAAGGAACTTTGTGGGCGGCACTGTGGCACAGTGGTTAGCACTGTTGCCTCACAGCGCCAGAGACCCGGGTTCAATTCCTGCCTCAGGCGACTGACTGTGTGGAGTTTGCACGTTCTCCCCGTGTCTGCTGGGTTTCCTCTGGGTGCTCCGGTTTCCTCACACAGTCCAAAGATGTGCAGGTCAGGTGAATTGGCCATGCTAAATTGCCCATAGTGTTAGGTATAGGGGTACATGTAGGGGTATGGGTGGGTTGCGCTTCGGCAGGTCGGTGTGGACTTGTTGGGCCGAAGGGCCTGTTTCCACACTGTAGTGTAATCTAATGTAATCTAATCTAATCTAAAACTTTCCCAACATTATGACACTGACTGCATTTCAAAAGTGCTTCCATAGTCATAAAGTATTTGAGATGTTTGATTCTGTGCAACATATGGAGGTGTCAGTGTTGGATGGGAGTAGACAATGTCAGAAGTCACACGACACTAAGTTATAGTCCAACAGGTTTATTTGAAATCACAAACTTTCAGAGTGCTGCTCCTTTGTCAGGTGAAAATTGAGGGCTGCGCTCTGAAAGATTGTGATTTCAAATAAACCATGTTGGACTATAATCTGATGACTTCTAACTCTGTGAAATATGTTAGAGAAATGCAAGTGTTTTCTTCTTAAAAAGACAACCCAATTAGTGATTTATTCACATTATAAATAATCTTTTGAAATTTAAGTGCAAATCCAACAATCTATCAATATTTACTTTTGATAGAAATGATTTAAAAAATACATATTCTGTCATTTTGATGAATGAATAAAGAGGCAAGGAATGAAGGTTTGTAGTTGATCAGGGTCTGTCTCTTGGGTGCAGTCCTCTAACAGGCTCCTGATTTATTTCTTTGTGAGGCTAATATCTCAGGACAGCAGTGAAGAAGTACTGATGCCATTCTTCCTGCTGTCATGGTGAAGCCTTTTTTTTCAGGAGGCTTTAACTACAACAAATGAGCCAATTTTAAAAAAAGCCACATGATAATTTCTGCTAATCATTCATCACTGGGGATTTTACAGCAGCACAGCTGTTCGACTGCAAGCAGATCGGGTTTAAAAAGGAAGAGGTTTTCCAGGTGAAAAAATAGAAGGAACGAAAAGGTTGTTCCGAGGCCAAATTATGGTTGCTGCTTTTACAGAATGATGGATTGAAGAAATCAAACAGTACCAGCAATTCAGACCGAGAGCATGGTTCTCCTACTCACTGGCGAAAGCATCCATCTAAGAATCCTAGCTTTTTTTACCCCGTGCCTTGAAGTTGTAAAGAATGCAGTGAAGATAATTAAGTGTGAAATTGCTACATATGTTTAATTCTTGTTTTGGCAGATGTGAAAACAGAGCTGGGCCAAATTAGAAGGAGAAAACAAACACTTTAGGTGATATTGACATGACATGAAAAGTCTTAACTGTGGTAATGTTACTGGAGATAATGAGGAAGAATCTGGCCAACAAAGTTCATTGCTCAAGCATTCAGTTAAATTTGAAGGGGCATGCAAGCAAAATGCTTATCCTGAGTGTATTTCGTTATCTGTCACCATAGCTGTAGAGTCACCCTGCTACTTAATGAAAGAGTTAGTTATTGAAGCATAATTGATTATTTAAAATACCTGTGTATTGATCAGGATGAAGTATACTAGTCATATATGTGTATGGCTACAATACAGGTCAGAGGCAAAGAATTCTGCAATGAGTAGCTCACCTCACCCCAAAAAGTGTTCATCACCTACAAAGCATAAGTCAGGAGTGATGGAAAGCTCAAAATTTGCCTGGATGAGCACAGCTCCAACAGGACTCAAGAAGCTTAACACTATTAAGGGCAAAGCAGCTGCCTTGACTGGCACCACATCCACAAACGTGCACTCCCTCCACCACCAATACACAAAGCAGCAGTGTTTACTATCTACAAGATGTACTGCAAAGATTCACCAAGGCTCTTGAGACAACACCTCCCAAATCCCAACCACTACTATTTGGAAGGACAAAAGTGGGAGATTTGTGTAGAGCCACAGAAAATGGGGGAGATACGAAATGAATATTTTGCATCAGTATTTACTGTGGAAAAGGATTTGAAAGGTATAGACTGTAGGGAAATAGATGGTGACATCTTGCAAAATGTCCAGATTACAGAGGGGGAAGTGCTGGATGTCTTGAAATGGTTAAAAGTGGATAAATCCCCAGGACCTGATCAGGTGTACCCGAGAACTCTGTGGGAAGCTAGAGAAGTGATTGCTGAGTCTCTTGCTGAGATATTTGTATCATCGATACTCACAGGTGATGTGCTGGAAGACTGGAGGTTGGCTAACATGGTGCCACTGTTTAAGAAGGGCAGCAAAGACAAGCCAGGGAACTATAGATCGGTGAGCCTGACCTCGGTGGTGGGCAAGTTGTTGGAGGGAATCCTGAGGGACAGGATGTACATGTATTTGAAAAGGCAAGGACTGATTAGGGATAGTCAACATGGCTTTGTGCGTGGAAAATCATGTCTCACAAACTTGATTGAGTTTTTTGAAGAAGTAACAAAGAAGATTGATGAGGGCAGAGCAGTAGATGTGATCTATATGGACTTCAGTAAGGCGTTCGACAAGGTACCCCATGGGAGACTGATTAGCAAGGTTAGATCTCATGAAATACAGGAAGAACTAGCCATTTGGATACAAAACTGGCTCAAAGGTAGAAGGGAGAGGGTGGTGGTGGAGGGTTGTTTTTCAGACTGGAGGCCTTTGACCAGTGGAGTGCCACAAGGATCGGTGCTGGGTTCACTGCTTTTTGTCATTTACGTAAATGATTTGCGAGCATAAGAGGTACAGTGAGTAAGTTTGCAGATGACACCAAAATTGGAGGTGTAGTGGACAGCAAAGAGGGTTACCTCAGATTACAACAGGATCTTGACCAGATGGGCCAATGGGCTGAGAAGTGGCAGATGGAGTTTAATTCAGATAAATGCGAGGTGCTGCATTTTGGGAAAGCAAATCTTAGAAGGATATATACACTTAATGGTAAGGTCCTTGGGAGTGTTGCTGAACAAAGAGACCTTGGAGTGCAGGTTCATAGCTCCATGAAAGTGAAGTCGCAGGGTAGATAGGATTGTGAAGAAGGCGTTTGGTTTGCTTTCAGTAATTGGTCAGAGTATTGAGTACAGGAGTTGGGAGGTCATGTTGCGGCTGTACAGGACATTGGTTAGGCCACTGTTGGAATATTGCATGGAATTCTGGTCGCCTTCCCATCGGAAAGATGTTGTGAAACTTGAAAAGTTTCAGAAAAGATCTACAAGTATGTTGCCAGGGTTGGAGGATCTGAGGTACAGGGAGAGGCTGAACAGGCTAGGGCTGTTTTCCCTGAAGCGTCGGAGGCTGAGGGGAGACCTTATAGAGGTTTACAAAATTATGAGGGGCATGGATAGGATAAATAGACAAAGTCTTTTCCCTGGAGTCAGGGAGTCCAGAACTAGAGGGCATAGGTTTAGGGTGAGAGGGGAAAGATATAAAAGAGACCTAAGGGGCAACGTTTTCACGCAGAGGGTAGTACGTGTATGGAATGAGCTGCCAGAGGATGTGGTGGAGACTGGCACAATTGCAACATTTAAGAGGCATTTGGATGTGTATATGAATAGGGAGGGGTTGGAGGGATACGGGCTGGGTGCTGGCAGGTGGGACTAGATTGGGTTGGGATATCTGGTCAGCATGGACGGATTGGACCAAAGGGTCTGTTTCCATGCTGTACATCTCTATGACTCTATATATTGGAATACCATCATTTGCAATTTCCCTTCCAAGCCACCCACATTGCTGGAAGTGTGACATCATTCCATCAGTGTCACTGCATTAAATTCCTGAAACTCTTTCCTGAGAATTGTGGGTGTACCTACACCAGATGGATTGCAACAGATCAAGAAGTCAGTTCACCATTATCTTTGGTGGTCCATGATGAGAACTCCTGTGAGCCTCTTTCTTACGATGTCTCTCAAGAACGTCAATAGTCCGACGAGGGAAGGGGCCATATTGGACCTGGTACTGAGGAACGAGCCAGGACAGGTGGCAGATATTGTAGTGGGGGATTTCTTTGGGAACAGTGACTACAATTCTGTAAGTTTTAGAATACTCGTAGATAAAGAAGAGAGTGGTTGTCAGGGAAGAGGACTAAACTGGGCCAAGGCCAATTATATCAAAATTAGGTAGGAGCTCGGAAATGTGGATTGGACACAGCTATTTGAAGAGAAGTCCACATTTGAGATGTGGGAGGTTTTCAAAGATAGGTTAAAGATAGTTCAGGATAGGCATGTCCCATCGAAGGCAAAGGATTGGACCGGCAAGATTCATGACCCATGGATGACAGAAGAAATTGTACGACTAGCCAAGAGGAAAAGGGAAACGTACATAAGGTCTAGGCAGCTAAGAGCAGAATGGGCCCTGGAGGAATATCGGAAGAGTAGGACAAGTCTTCAATAAGGAATCAAGCGAGTTAAAAGGGATCATGAAATAGCTTTAGCGAGTAGAATTAAGGAGAATCCCCAAAGCATTTTACTCTTATGTAGGAAGCAAGTAGGTAACTAGAGAAAGGATTGGTCCACTGAAGGATAACGAAGGAAGGCTATATGACTAACCTGAGAGAATGGGTGAGATTCTGAATGATTACTTTGCATCAGTGTTCTCTGAGGAGAGGAACATGATGAATGTTGAGATTAGAGATAAAAGTTTGATTAGTCTGGATCACGTTGACATAAGTAGGAAAGATGTGTTAGGTAGGCTAGAGGTTATTAAGGTGGGCAAATCCCCAGGACCGCATGGGATCTATCCCAGGTTGCTGAGGGAGCCGAGAGAGGAAATAGCAGGGGCCCTGACAGATATCTTTGTGGCATCCGTAAATACAGGTGAGATGCTGGAGGACTGGAGAGTTGCTCGTGTTGACCCCCTGTACAAGAATGGTAGTGGGGATATTCCGGGTAACTACAGACCAGTGAGCCTGACGTCAGTGGTGGGAAAGTTGCTGGAGAAGGTACTGAGGGATAGGATCTACTTATATTTAGAAAAGAATGGGCTTATCAGTGATAGGCAATATGGTTTTGTGTGGGGGAGATCGTGCCTTACCAACTTAATAGAGTTCTTTGAGGAAGTGACCAAGTTGATAGATGAAGGAAGGGCTGTTGATGTCATATACATGGACTTTAGTAAGACGTTTGATAAGGTTCCCCATGGTAGACTAATGGAGAAAGTGAAGTCACATGGTGTGCAGGGTGTTCTAGCTAGATGGATAAAGAACTGGTTGAGCAACAGGAGACAGAGAGTAGTAGTTGAAGGGAGTTTCTCAAAATGGAGAAAGGTGACCAGTGGTGTTCCACAGGGGTCAGTGTTGGGGCCACTGTTGTTTGTAATATACATAAATGTTCTGGAAGAGGGCACTATTGGTATGATCAGCAGGTTTGCAGATGACACGAAGATTGGTGGAGTAGCAGAAAGCGTAAGGGACTGTCAGAGAATACAGGAGGATATAGATAGACTGGAGAGTTGGGTGGAAAAGTGTCAGATGGTTTTCAATCCAGACAAATGTGAGGTGATGCATTTAGGCAAGACTAATTCGAGAGCGAATTATACAATGACCGGAAGAGCCTTGGGAAAAGTTGAGGGGCAGAGAGATCTGGGAGTGCAGGACCATTGTACCCTGAAGGTTGCTGCACAGGTGGATAGAGTGGTCAAGAAGGCATATAATATGCTTGCCTTCATTGGACGGAGTATTGAGTATAAGAGCTGGCAAGTCATGTTAAAATTGTACAAGACATTGGTTCGGCCGCATTTAGAATACTGTGTACACTTCTGGTTGCCATGTTACCAAAAGGATGTGGACGTTTTGGAGAGGGTGCAGAGAAGGTTTACAAGGATCTTGCCTGGTATGGAAGGTGCTAGCTATGAAGAGAGGTTGAGTAGGTTAGGTTTATTTTCATTAGAAAAAAGGAGATTGAGGGGGTACCTGATTGAAGTTTACAAAATCATGAAGGGTATAGACAAGGTGGATAGAGACAAGCTTTTTCCCAGGGTGAAGGATTCAATAACGAGAGGTCACACTTTCAAGGTGAGAGGTGGAAAGTTTAAAGGGAATACATGCGGGAAGTACTTCACACAGAGGGTGATGGGCATTTGGAACGCGTTGCCAGCAGAGGTGGTAGAGGCAGGCACGGTAGATTCATTTAAGATGCATCTGGACAGATGCATGAGTAGGTGGGGAGTAGAGGGATACAGATGCTTAGGAATTGACCGACTGGTTTAGACAGTACATTTGGATCGGCTCAGGCTTGGAGGGCTGAAGGGCCTGTTCCTGGGCTGTAAATTTTCTTTGTTCTTTGTTCTTAAGAAGCATATGTGACTGTGACCTTCCAATGTTGCAGTGTACAGATCTGCTGCTGCCTCATCATCTTGTCAGATCCTGATTAATCATCGAAGAATCATACTACACCTCCAGTAAGAAAGCAGGCCATTCAGCCCAGTGAGTCCACACTAACACTCTGAAGAGCATCCATCCAGACCCAGCACCTCAATCCTATCCCTATAGATCCTGCATTTTCCATGGCTAATCCACCTAACCTACACCTCCCTGGATGCTGTCGGCAATTTAGCACAGCCAATCCACCTAACCTGCACATCTTTGGATTGTGGGAGGAAACCATAGCACCCACAGGAAACTCAGGAGACATGGAGAGAATATATAAATTTCACACAAATAGTCGCTTGAGGTTGGATTTGAACCCAGGTCTCTTGTGTTGTTCGGCAGCAGTGCTAACCAGTGAGTCATTGTGCTGCCCCTATCATTCCTTCCTCATGTAGTGTACCATCTCATGCTGCCATATACAAGTCCCCAAATATGAGACCAGTCTGGGGAACTCAGTCTAGCGGAGTGAGGAAGATTACTGACCCACTTGCAGCTTGACACCAAAGATCAAAGGTGACCCTTCCTTGGGGAGTCTGTCAGTCCATTCTTACCACTCATTGAGGTCAGGCATTTCTGTCTTTCACTTGTAAATCTAGAGAAAAATGTGCACAAAACATTGCTAAACCATGGGGTTAGCCGGTGTCTTTTCTCTGACTGTCTTTCCTGTGCTTGCTGTAGCATCCTGGCCAACTCCTTGATTCCTCTGTTGAGTCTTGAGAAAAGAAAGGAATTATAGACTTCAGAAATCGAGGTGGATGAACTCACACTCAAGGCTGGAGGTCCTCTGGTGTGCTGTGATAACAATCAGAATCAACAAGGAACAGCAGAATAAAAGACTGGCAGATCTTTGCAAATGGCACCACTATCTGCCTCTAGGTGACATAGAGATCATTTCATGGCCCATCTCATTAATCATCATCCCATTAGGTCACTGATAAATCAGCCAACCATGTTTCTCTCCTGTGGTAATCAGACCCACCTCTTGTCCTACCAAGATCATCCTCAGCACTAAATTCAATTCTCAATGGCAAATAAGGTGTAGAGAACTCCAAATTCAACTTGTATGGCATCTTTGGGATATTGAGAACATGCAACTAACCATGGACCATGTATTGGAAATCATAATCATGGAATCTTTGACAGTAGGCTATAAAATCGTTTTCATGAGAGCTTTGGTGACTAACAGCAATTCTGGGCATTGTTCTTCCTTTAGAGCTTGGATTCCTGGTCCCATTCCTTCTGTTCTTCAACCTCTTCTTGCTCTCTAGTACTTTCCTCTTTTTCAAGGTAAAATCATATAATGTGCAATTCACATTAACAACACTGGCATTCACTCTGGCCTCTATTGAAACAACAGCCTCAACGAGGCATTAAAATATTTGCTTGAGGAAACTGATGACCTTTTGAATCTAATGTAACTCTCAGTGTTCTTCTACTATGTGTCAGTGCTCAATTTCCTGGCAGACGTCATTAGACAAGTGTTACAGTATCCCCTGTACAAAAGCAACCAGCTTCTAAGCCAAAGGTCTGGAGGCAAGTCAAGGAACATTGTGTAATAATAAACAAGAAAGTCATCAAGATTATTGTCAAAATACTAGGCACAGGTCTCCATAATTTGTTGTCTATTGTTGCAGTCAAGTTGCACATTTAAGAATGTCATTTCTTCCTGCCATAATGTGAACATTGATCTTGCAAAGGTTAAAACACAGGATCATGTGGGTACATTTGATACAGATGCTTTGTCAAAGCCGAAAACACTCTCCTCCTAATTGGTAGTTTCCATGAGGAAGGAATCTAACAAACAGAGCATTAATAACCTTCTTGATTGCAGTGTGTACTAAAAGATGGTACATACATTGCCTGATGGACACTGGCAGGAGACATTGTAAAGAAGTTTATGAAAATACCAAACTTTACAGCTACTTGCAGTTTACTGTAATGTTATTGCTTTTGATTACATTTTTCCTACTGAAATCTCAATTCAAAACTCCTTTGATTTAAATCAAAATGAAACTCTGCAGAAAGAAAAGGTCATAAGCTGCATCTATTTAGAATCTGTACGAAGGTCAGATTAGATTAGATTAGATTCCCTAAAGCGTGGAAACAGGCCCTTTGGCCCAACCAGTCCACGCCGACCCTCCGAAGAGTAACCCATCCAGACCCATTTCCCTTGGACTAATGCACCTAACACTATGGGCAATTTAGCATGGTCAATTCACCTGACCCGCACATTTTTGGACTGTGGGAGGAAACCGGAGCACCCGGAGTAAACCCACGCAGACACGGGGAGAATGTGCAAACTCCACGCAGACAGTTGCCCAAGGCTGGAATTGAACCTGGGGCAACATATTGAAACTGTTAGGAGAAAAGCAGAGATAAAGTTTCAAATCCAGTGACCCTTCATCAGAATGAAAGATCTCTGGACTCAAAAGGTTAACTCTATTTTTCTGTCTACAAATGCCACCAGTCCTGTTGAATTTCTCCAACACTTTCTGTTTTTGTTTCAAACCCCCAGCATCTGCAGCATTATAGTTATGAAACTGTTAACTAAGATGATTGGTGGAAGACTTCCAATCCCACCTCCCAGAACCGATTAATTTAGGTCTTTGATACGTTTCTCGCTATTGCTCCTTGCATGGATGACCACATCCTTCAGATAGGAACAGGAACAGGCCATTCAGCCCCTCAAGCCTGCTCTGCCATTCAATGGCATCATGTCTGATCTGTGTCCGAACTCCATTTACCTGTCTTTGGTCCATATCTCTTAATAAGTGGTACTAGGCTTGAGTATCAACTTTTCTGGTTAATGCTAGCCCAGGGGAAGAGATCAGGAACAACGAACAGACTCTTATGGAGTTCTGAGCAATATCGGCCATAGCAGGATGTGTAGCAGAATGAGGAAACAAGTGGAGCAAGGACTATCTCACGAGATAGTGATAAAATGCCAATTCAGGCTGTTCTGCTATAACATGACAGTTGTGTTTCTCTGCAACCTTATGCTATAGAAAATCACGCTATGAAAAACCACTTTAGAAAATCATGCTGCAGAAGATTGCTACAGAAAATTGTTATACTTATTCAGTAGAAAGCTTGCATTATCCAAACAATGTCCACAACTCGTCAATCGAGTTATAACCAATTTGCACTGATGAAACACGTAAACAACCTATAAATGCATATTAAGGCTTGTTAAATGCCTGGTAACAGCACAGTTCACCTCATTAATATTCAGGCTTCCATTTTATCAAACTCATAAAGTCATAGAGTTGTACAGCACGGAAACCGATATTCCGTCCAGCCAGTCCATGCTGACCATAATCCCAAACTAAAGTAGCCCCACCAACCTGGATTGGCATTTCATCGCTACCTAGTGAGAATCTCACCATGTTGCTTGTTAAAAGCATAGAAGATTTTGCAGTTGCTCCCAACACTGAGATAGTCCTTGCTGCACTTGTTTCCTATATCCCTCCAAATGTCTTACTTGTATTTAGCCAAATGTCTTTTAAATGTTGTAACTGTACCCACATCCACCACTCCCTCCGGAAGTGCATTCCACACATGAACCACACTCTGTGTAAAAAAATTGCCCTCATATCTTTTTTGAAATCTTTCTCCTCTTATCTAGTCTTAAAATCTCCAACCCTAGGGAAAAGACACCTACCATTCACTTATCTATTCCCCTCATGATTTTATAAACATCTATAAGGTCATCCTTCAACCTTTTATGCTCCAGTGAAAACAGACCCAGTCTATCCAACCTCTCCAGAACTCAAGCCCTCCAATCCTGGCAATATCCTGGTAAATCTCTTCTGAACCCTCTCCAGCTTAATAATATCCTTTCTATAGCAGGGTGACCAGAACTGCACACAGGATTCCAGAAGAGGCCTCACCAACATCCTGAACAATCACAACATAATGTCCAAACTCCTATATTCAAACATCTGAGTAATTAAGGCAAGAGTGCTAATAGCGTGCTTAACCACCCTATCTATATGTAATACAAATTACAAAGAATTATGTACTTGAACCCCTAGGTTTCTCTCTTGTATAATACTACCCAAGATACAACTTTTAATTGTGTAAGTTCTGCACTTGTTTGTTTTCTCAAAATGTAATACCTTGCATTTAACCAAATTAAACTCCCTCTGCCACTCTTTAGCCCATTGACCCATTTGATCAAGGTCACTTTGTTATCTTGGATAACTTTCTTCACTGTGCATTACACCACCAATTTTGGTGTCATCTGCAAACTTATTAACCATGCTTTCTATATTCTCATCTAAATTATTTATATAAATGACAAACAAAAGGGCACCCAGTATCAATCCCTGTGGAACATTGCTGGCCATAGGACTCCAGTCCAAAAAACAACCATCAGTCTCCATTTCCAGCTGTTAAACAAAATTTGTATACAACTGGCAAGTTCACCCTGCATCCCATGTGATCTAATTTTACTAAAGTCCAAGTAAACGATGTCAATTGTTCTGCCCTTGTCAATCTTCTTGGTTACTTTCTCAAAAAACTCAATCAATTCTGTGAAACATGACCTCCCTTGCAAAGAACCATGCTGACCATTCTTAATCATTCCTTGCTTCTCCAAATGCATATCAATCTTATCTTTCAGAATCTCCTCCAATAACTTACCCACCACCAAACTTACTCATCACTAAAAAAGGTAGATGTCAGGAAAATATGACAATGAAATTAAAGGTGTACCTGGTGAATACAATCACTGCCTGCTTCAAACAATCTTCACGATGGAAACTCGGCACCAACATTTCAGGGTATGCTCCAAGGGCAGTGGCCACGTGCGCACCACTTCCAAAGACATTGGCATATCCAACATATGCCATTTTCTAAGACCCCTCATAACACATTTCTGATCCATTTACAAGATGCTTCTGTACTTCAGTGCTGCATCTTGGGCTATACCCAGAACAGTCATTGTAATACTGCTGCAAGGACACTCTGTATTCAGGGATATGCACTCAACTCATACACTGGACCAGGCTTTTTATCTAGGCTCCTTGCTTGCTGTCATTCACTTTGACTCCACCCACATGCTCACAGTACCCCTACCTTGCATTATCTTGCCTTGCTTTAAAGCACCTTCCATCTTCAGTCAGAGATATCAGGCTCATATTACTGCTGTCTTGCCTTGCCTTTAGCATAGACACAATGTCAGGAAGCTTGTTATGCTTGTCAACAGGTCTCAATCAAATCAAGTAGATAGCCTTTTGTTCAGGGGATCCTGGCACAGTACATCAGGTCAGCCTCCAGTAACAGTCCAGGATCTGCTCAGCACAGTCAGAGTCAGTATCCTCTCCTCATAAGAAGTCAAAAGCTAAATGACAGGCAACACCCATGTGTTGAGTCATTCTTCCTTATTATGGATTGTTTACCTGCCATGCAGATACATTCTGTATTGTTCAAAAAGCACACAGTCCGCAGGCAGTCAATGTAGGTAGGCAAAAGTGAGGACTGCAGTTGCTGGAAACCAGAGTTTAGATCAGAGTAGTGCCAGAAAAGAACAGCAGATCAGGTAGCATCCCAGGAGCGGAAAATCGACGTTTCAGGCAAAAGGAATAGAGGTAGTCAATCCATGTAACATTTTATAAATTCCTACTTTGCAAATAGAACCAGTCTGACTCAAGACTGGGAAACAGACAGACTCTAACCTCACACTTTTAATGCATTGTATGAGCTGAGATGTCACCTTTGTTTTAATAAAACATTAAGTTATCTCGAGAATGTGACTTGAAAGAAGTTTTGGGATTTACATATTAATGAACCGAAACCTGCAATCCATTCTAAAAGATGAAAGACTCAACAGCAATCTAGGTTTGTTCAATATATCATGCCAGTTGCATGCATTACACTGTGATCTTTTGCTATAAATTATATGTCTGATGATCCTGCTCCACAGCTATCTGATAAAAGAGCAGCGCTCCGAAAGCTAGTACTTCCAAATAAACCTGTTGGACTATAATCTGGTGTTGTATGATTTTTCACTTTGTTCAACACTGGCACCTCTACATCAGAATGAGAGAGACAGGCCAGTATTATGCGATGCAGGTATTACTCTTGGTGTAGTTGGTGAGGAATGCCAAATGGGTGAGCAGGCAGTGCAATGGACTTGTAGGATTAGTATTGTCAGGGGTTGAGGTGGTGAAGGTGAGTGGGAAAGATGTTACTAGCATTGTTGACAGTGGTAGAGCATGAGTCTTTGTCCTAGATTCTTCCCCTGGGCAGCATTAACCTGAAAAGGTGTTCATTAAGCTTGGTACCGCATCTGAAGGATGTGGTCATCCATACAAGGAACAACAGAAAGTAACATACCAATGATCTCAATTAATTATTTCCTCAGAGATGGGATAATAAGTAATACTTCCAATATCTGATAGAGGTAGATGCAGTCACAGAAATAGATGAGTATGAGGTATCGAAGAAAAGATGGTGTACGCTGCCTGTTATGCTGGCAGAGTAATGGAGAACATTAACTAGGCATTCCTCCTAATGGCTCTGGACTGGCAATGCTTGTCTGGGTGTATATAGGCTTTTAAAGATGATGCACATGCATGGAATGTTAGTGAATTCCAGGATTTCTGTGTCACAAGTCGTTCCTGTAAAAGCATGTGGTAAGGTGGGATCAAAACCAGTTGTGACAGATACCACAGGGAAGAGGAAGGTAAGATAAGATATGACAAGAAAACTGACTAGGCTTTGGGGTAGGAACCCCCCCCCCCCCCCATATATATCTGGATGCATCTCAGGCTTAGTCAAAATAAAGTAAGCCCAAAGTCACAAATGTGGAGAAGAACAAAGAAGCAGTGGCCCAGTGTTAAGAGTCTTGTATATTATTTCACCATTAGCAATGCAGTATATCTTTAAGAAACATGCTTATGTTATCATCACTGTATCACAACATTTGACCTGACGGTATAAAGGTTTCAGACTCCATCTTAGCTGGGGCCACTTGAAACATGACAAGCTAATATCAGTGTGCTAATGTTTGTAGCCAAATAGCTTAACAATAGGTCAAATACTGAACCACTTGTGATTGTAATATATGTGTATTGTATGAGATTTAATAAATGTTTGTAGAAACTTTCAATAGCACATTAAATACATCTGCTTATGCTGCAGACATTAACATAAACATTGCAGCATCAGGTACAGAGACCCTGTTGAGGCAAATGAGCTACATCACAGAACCACATCGGTAAGCAATTGTGGCCAGTTACAAAAGAGTCCAGGTTTTTAGTTAAAAATCACACAATACCAGGTTATAGTCCAACAGGTTTAATTGGAAGCACACTAGCTTTCGGAGCGACGCTCCTTCATCACCTAGTGTGCTTCCAATTAAACCTGTTGGACTATAACCTGGTGTTGTGTGATTTTTAACTTTGTACACCCCAGTCCAACACCGGCATCTCCAAATCAGGTTTTTAGTGGCAGACACTTGAAAACTTCAGTGAACATTAACTAAATGACAACCCGAAGCTGCAAAGTATTTGGGAAGTTAACAGAACCAATTCCTGTGTGCAAACACCTGAAAAGCAGATTAGGTGCTTTCTTTCTACATAAAGTATAAATTTGTGTCAGGCTTAAAGCCCACACTCCCTCTTTCTTAAAAAAAATCTATTTTCCTGGTTTCTGAGTGAAAGGTAAGAAACAGCATAGTACATCTAATAGAAAGCCCTCCAGATCAAAAATACAGCTTTTAAAATATAGAAATATTGTCATCTAGGCTAAGAAAGCTTACTTGCACTTCAAAAATTCACCGAAGACCTTCAGGCAGCACCTTTCAAACTCACAACCACTTCCATCTGGAAGGACAAGAGCAGCAGCTATATGGGAACATCATCACCTTCATGTTCCCCTTCAAATCACTCATCATCCTGACTTGGAAGTCGTTCCTTTACTGTCGCCGGGTCAAAATCCTGGAATTCTCTCCCTAATGGATCTCCCCACAGCAGGTGGACTGCAGTGGTTCAAGAAGGCAGCTCACCAATACCTTCTCAAGGGCAACTAGCAACAGGCAATAAATGCTGGCCAGCCAACAATGCCCACATACTACAAAATTAATAAATTTAAAGAAGAAACTTGTGTGCAGAGGTTGCTTGGTTCTAAAATATTATTTCCCAATTCAGCACCAAGGCAGACAGAAGCACCAGTATATTAGCATCACTTATTTGGCATGAATAACATCGAGTGGCAGCCTCTGATAATAAAAGAAACCATAATATATTTACAACTTACTAGAGGAGCAGCAACAGTGAAAAAGAAAGCAAAACAGAAGTTGAAAAATGAACATTAAGAGGAGAGAACAGTAAAACAAATTTTAAAAAAAGAAACTATGAAACAGTGCATACTGCGTCTACAATATAATGAAACAAAGATTTCCAATAAGAGATAAAAGGAAAACATTTAATCATGAATTGGGCAGCCATGATGCTTTTACTGAATTACAGCTATTCAAGCAACATGCCCAGCTTTATTTTATAGATCAAATAGTAAATTATCCCATTTATGGGAAGTGATGTCTGAAAATCTTGCTTGCCATTGGCAAGGAGAGCAAAGAACTAATGATGCACATGTTGTGTTCTGTTATGTCCCATAGTTCATATGTAGTATTCATTTAAGAGATATGCTCATGATATCATCATTGCATGTAACTGATAGTATAAAGCATTCAGACTCCATCTTAATTGACCCATTTGAAGCGTGAAACACTGTCAAAAGCAAGCTATTGCTGATAACTGAATAACTTTATATTAGCCCAAGCAGTGAATGCCTGTGACTGTAATGTATGCACATATCAGGAGTGATAAATATATGTTGAATATTTCAGTATTATGTTACCCACTTCTGGTTCTTATGTTCCACGATCTAACTATAAATATTGCTGCATCAAATACAAATACATTATAGAAGGAAACCACCTCCCCCCTCCCCCCCACCTCCACGCCACCCCCACTATGGTGGTGGATCAAAGAGATTTGCTGAGATATGGGTTGCCTTTGAAGGAAAGCTAACCATGCCTTAGATCCGAAAGCTGGTGTGCTTCCAATTAAACCTGTTGGACTATAACCTGGTGTTGTGTGATTTTTAACTTTGTACACCCCAGTCCAACACTGGCATCTCCAAATCATTCCTTAGATGTTTGAATCTTTGCTTTATTGATCTCTGTCTTTACAGATAAAATCTAATCCCGTCTTCGATCCAACACCACCCTGATCCAACCCAATGTCACACCTCAAAACCACAAGTCACCATACCCTTTTCCTCCCCAGTCCTTGCACCTACCTTAAGCATTCATCCACTTAGCTGGCACTCCACCTATATAGCACCATGCAACTGTCTCACTTACCTACTTCCCTTATCCCATTCACCTGCCCATCTCACCCAACATGTTCTTTACATATTTACATTTTCACATGAGCTATCAAAGCAGCTGTCATGCCAGACATTTAAACTACAGACGCCACACATACAACTGCATAAGGGCTGTCGCTTCCGTGTCGATTGACTCTCCTGCTGGCCACAGTATTTCCTAAATTGGTTTCTGCTGTTTAGGTACAGGACGCTTCTGTCCAGGAAATTCCAGGGCAGAACTTATCAAAATGTAAAATATGTCGTTTTTAGCTCCATCAGGGTCAGAAATAATGTTTCAAAACACCTTCTAGAGTTAAAGCCACACAATGGTGGTAAATCAAAGCAGTTTGCTGAAGGGCACAGTGGCATAGTGGTTAGCACTGCTGCCTCACAGCACCAGAGACCAGGGTTCAATTCCTGCCTCAGGCAACATCTATTTGGAGTTTGCACATTCTCCCCATGTCTGTGTGGGTTTTCTCCCACAGTCCAAAAATATGCAGGATAGGTGTATTGGCCATGCTAAATTGCCTGTAGTGTTAGGGGAATGGGTCTGGGTGGGTTGCTCTTTGGAGGGTCGGTGTGGGCTTGTTGGGCCGAAGGGCCTGTTTCCACACTGTAAGTAATCCAAATCATATAGGTTGCCTTCTGTGCCTGTTTACAGTTTTCTGGAATTCCTGGGTCACCATTCCATTACATTCACAGTGGATCCTAGTGTTATGTTCAAGGTTTGTCAGTAGTATAATTAGATATTGAAGGTGACTGACATGCTACCAAGCTAAAACTAAGATAAATCACAAAAATCACAAAAAAAAATCACTCTCCAGAGAAGATATTGACTTTAGCAAACTATCACTTGTTAGATGTTTTGATGAAGGTGTCTTAACTCAGCAATGGCTAATCAGTTAGCAAACTTAAGACCTTCCCAGTCTTTATCATTTCAGTAATACACCGCATAGAGGAGTTACAAGCTGAACCATGGAAGAATTTTCTGATTTTCAAACCCTACCATTTGATATTTTTCACCAATACTTTGTTTTGATGACTATATTTGAATATGATGTCTTCAGAGGGAATAATTTTCAATCATGAAGGCATGTGAAATCAGTAGCGAACACTGAAATTTGTATATTACACAAGCTTGCTTCAGAATGATAAATCTCTTTCCATAAATCACTTGTAGCCACTCTCGCCATTATTCCAACAAACTGGGCAAAGGTGTAAAGAAAACAAATCAACATCAAGTAGATGATATATTTTCGCACATGCATGACTGCCTCAGAAACATGCTAGCTTGACTTAATCATTATATGACAATTTCTTCTCTTCATGCAATTTATTCACAATGTGAGTACTTGTAAGAGTATACTGGCATTAGAACCTCCAACAGCAGGTGGCTATTGTGAGGGAAGGTAGCTGGGGCAGAGAAATATACCTTCTGGGGGAAAAAGGTGTGGCTTTGGGGAAAGTGGCCTCATGGGAAGATGGATTAGAGAGACAATGGATTCTTTAGCACAATGTAAATGACAGGCTTCATTCCAGTAAATAGTGTGAGAGTTTTATAGTCAAGTTGTAGGTTTTTTTATCCTTGTGGTGGATATGGATTTTAGTGGGTGGGCAGAACTTGTTGCCAATCCCTAATTGCTCTTGAAGAGGTGGTGGTAAGCTGCCTTATATAACTATTGCAAACAGGGCGCCAGTAGACGTCTGATTTGCGGTCACCAGCATTCAACACCTTAAAATGGTAGTGTTCAGACCTGACATCGTGCACCAGTTGTGGGAATGCTCAGGTGTGCGGTGAAATCTCGTCTGCAAGTACCCCTGCCCTGACGAAATATCACATTGGCCCCAAAGTCCCGTACCTCCCGTGGAAGACTGTGCCCCACAACCTAAGCAACCTCTGGAAGTTTACATTTGTCCCCCTTAGGGATGTGAAATGGCGGACACTGCTGCTGCACACTATCTACCTCTTCTCCTTTATCCACCACCCGGACATGCCTTGGTGTGCCCATTTGCCACCAGGTGGTGGGGATCCCCAGTGGAAAACTCTCTATGTAGGAGTCCTCCGCTTTCACTCAGGGATCTGGAGTGGAGGGTGCTGCACGTAGCAGTCTCCTGCAATTGCAGATCGTGGTTGTTCACAGACTCCCAGCCCAACTGTTTGTTCTGTTGTGCTGTGGAGTCGGGGGACCATGTATTATATGGGTTGCTGGCATCTGCACTCCCTTATTAGTTTTATTAAAGATCTTCTTTTATGTTTTTGTTTGCACTTCAGCCCCATGCTTTGGTCACCCACTGCAGAGGGGGGAGACCAGATCAGAGGATCTCCTTGTGGGTCTGCTCCTGGGCTGGGCGAGGCTGGCCATAAACAGTTCCAGACAGCAGGCCATGGATGAGATCATTATAGTTGATTGCCTGCCCCTCTTCTGTGGTTATTGTTCAGGCCCAGGTGTCCCTGAAGAAGGTTTTCAGGGAAAGGTGAGCACCACTGGGCATGAAGTGTCTTATTTCCCCCTCCAACTCTATGTTGATTTAATCCTTACCCTCCTCTTCACCTTTTCATTCACGTGGACATAGCCCTTGAAGAGAAGGGCACTGCTTGTCACTGGCCACTCGTGCGTTTTTTTCTTTCCGGTGGTGAAATACGAATAAAGTTTTCTGCACTTGGTGTTTCTTCACTGTGTCCCACACCTACACACACAAAATATTTTAAAAAATAACCACTGCAGTCCGTTTAGTGTAGATACATAGCCTTTTTGGGAATGAGTTTCTTTTTGACCTAATGGTGAGTATCCTGGAGGGAAAGCAGCGGGTGTCCTTGTCTTTCTTGTTTTAATGTGAGTTTGGAAGGTTCTGTCTGATAAGACTTGGTGAATTTCTGTAGTACATCTTCTTGGTAATGCACACTGCTGGTATAGAGCATCAGAGGTTGAGGGAGTAAATGTTTCTGGATGTGATGCCAGTTGGGTAGGCTAACTCATCCAGATTGGTGTGGAGCCTTCAATGGTGTTGTTGGAGCTGCACTAATCCAGGCAAGTCGAGAGCATTCCATCATACTCTTTACTTGTGCTTTGTAGATGGTGGGCAGCATTTGGGCAGTCAAGAAGTGAGTTACTTGCTACAGTTTTCCTAGCCTCTGGCCTGCTGTAGTGGCCATAATGTTTACATAGCTAGTCAAGTTCAATTTAGAGTCATGGAGCTATGCAACATGAAAACTGACCCTTTGGTTCAACTTGTCCATGCCAGCCAGATATCCTAAATTAGTCTAGTCTCATTTGCCAACATTTAGCCTATATCTATCTCAACCCTTCCTATTCATATACCCATCCAGATGACTTTTAAATGTTATAATTGTACCAGTCTCCATCACTTCTTCCGGTGGCTCATTCCATACATGCTGTTGTGAGAAAACGTTTGCCCTGATGTACCTTTCAAATCTTTCCCATCTCACCTTTAACCAATGCATTCTAGCTTTGGACCCCCCCACCCCGCCCTGGAGAAAAGATCATGCCTATTCAGGGTCAAAAAGTTTGGTGCTGGAAAAACACAGCCAATCAGGCAGCATCCAAGGAGCAGGAGACTCGATGTTTTGAGCATAAGCTCTTCATTAAAAATATCACCAAATGCATTTCTGATGAAGAGCTTATGCTCAAAACGTCGACTCTCCTGCTCCCCAGATGCTGCTTGACTGGCTGTGCTTCTCTTGTGCCACATCTTTTGACTCTGATCTCCAGCATCTGCATGCCTCATTTTTTCCCACCTTGGATATTCACTCTATTCATGCCCCTCATGATTTTATAAATAGCCCGACTCTCTGGAGTTCAAATCCTCCAATCCTGGCAACATCCTTATAAATCTTTTCTGAACCCTTTCAAGTTTCACAACATCCTTCCTATAGAAGGGAGACCAGAATTGATCACAGTATACTAAAAGTGGCCTAACAAATATCCTGTACAGCCACAACATGGCCTCCCAACTATATTCAGTGCACGAACCAATAAAGGCAAGCATACCAAATACCTTTTTTACTATCCTACCTTTGACTCCACTTTCAAGGAACTCTGAACCTGCACTCCAAGGTCATTTTGTTCAGCAAAACTCCCGAAGACCTTACCATTAAGTGTGTAAGTCCTGCCCTTATTTGCCTTTCCAAAATATCTAAATTAAACTCCATCTGCCTCTCCTCAGCCCACTGGCCCATGTAATCAAGATCCCTTTGTACTCCGAGGTAATCTTCTTCACTGTCCACTAAACCCCCAATTTTGGTGTCACCTGCAAACTTACAAACCATACCTCCTATGTTGACATCCAAATCATTTATATAAATGACGAAAAGCAGTAAACCCAGCACACTTCCTTGTAGCACACAGTTGGTCACAGGCCTCGAGTCTGAAAACCAACCCTCCACCACCACCCTCTGTCCTCTACCTTCTAGCCAGTTCTATATCCAAAAGACTAGTTCTCCCTGTATTCCATGTGATCTAACCTTGCTAACCAATCTACCATGAGGAACCTTGTCAAACTCCTTTCTGAAATCCATATACATCACGTCCACCGTTCTGCCCTCATCATCCTCTTCATTACTTCTTCAAAAAACTCAATCAAGTTAATGGGACACAATTTCCTACACACAAAGCCATGTTGAGTATCCTTAATCAGTCCTTGCCTTTCAAAATACATGTAAATCCTATCCCTCAGGATTCCCTCCAACAACAATTTCTGGACAATTGTTATCCCCCACTTTGTTGAGGGAGGGAGATTTAGTAATGCTATTGAATGTATAGTGTTAATGGTTAGATTCTCTGTAATTAGAGATAGTCTGAGGAGTTGCAAATGGTCTGGAACATTTCACAATTATGAATGAACATCTTCACTTCTGACCTTACAATGGAAGGAGGTTAGTGATGAAGCAGCTAAAGGTGTTTGGGCCGAGAATACTACCTTGAGGAATTCCTACAGAGATGTACTGGAGCTGAGATTACTGACCTCTAACAAGCACAATCATCTTGCTTTGTGCCAGGTATGACTCCAACCAGTGGACAATTTGCTTTCTGATTTCAATTGATTCCAGTTTTGCTTGGGCTCCTTGATATTGCATATGGTCAAATGCAGCCTTGATGCCTAGCGCAATCCTTCTCACCTCTCCTCTGGAATTCAGTCCTTTTATCCATGTCTGAACTAAGGTTGTAATGACATTAGAAGTTGGGTTGCCCTGGAAGACCTGAAACAAAGTGTCAGTGAGCAGGTTGTAGCTGAACAGATGTTAGCTGATAGTATTGTTGATGATGCTTTCCTTCACTTTACTATGATTGATGGGGCAGTAATCAGCCAAGTTGAATTTGTCTTGTTTTTATTGTACAAGATATAGGAGGAGAAAGTGAGGTCTGCAGATGCTGGAGATCAGAGATGGAAATGTGTTGCTGGAAAAGCGCAGCAGGTCAGGCAGCATCTAGGGAACAGGAGAATCGACGTTTCGGGCATTCCTGAAGAAGGGCTAATGCCCGAAACGTCGATTCTCCTGTTCCCTAGATGCTGCCTGACCTGCTGCGCTTTTCCAGCAACACATTTCCATCTCTTGTACAAGATATAGCTTGGCAATTTCCCGCATTGGTGGGTAAATGAGAGTGTTACATCTGTACAGAAACAGCTTAGCTTAGGACTCAGCTAGCTCTGGAGTACCAGTACCAGGTCTGTCTTCCAGCCCATAGCGTTCGCAGCATCCAGTGCCTTCAGCAGTTTCTTGGTTTCCATTAAGTTAATTGAATTGGCTGATGCTGGGGGTTGTCTGGAGAAACTCAAGTTAAATCATAAGCATTTCTTGCTGAAAATTGTTGCAAATGCCTCAGTATTTTCATTTGCACTAATGTGCTGGATTGCCCTATCATTGAGGATGGGGATATTGGTGGAGTCTTCTCTCCTAGTGAGTTGTTTAGTTGTCCACCAACTTTCATGACTGGATATGGCAGGATTTTCAGTTTTTTTATACTGTAATTTAGACATGAGGTTGCCCTAACTGAATTTAGAGAAAGATCAGTTTCATTTGCTGCAACCCACAAAAGTTAACTTTTGGGTTCCCAGGTAATTAATCTGATAGCATTTTTATTCCGCTCTTTAAACATACAGTGATATACAGTGTATTAACTCAGAGTTTAGATCAGGGTGGTGCTGGAAAAGCACAGCAGGTCAGGCGGCATCCGAGGAGCAGGAAAATTGACATTTCGGGCAAAGGCACTTCATCAGGATTTTCCTACCTGACCTGCTATGCTTTTCGAGCACCACTCTGATCTAAACTCTGGTTTCCAGCATCTGCAGTCCTCACTTTTTCCTAGTTTATTAACTCAGGCTAGTATTAGAGACAGTGTTATCAATTGGGTCAAATCTATCTTGATCATTAATAAGCAGCTGTCGTCAAACTAATGTCTGTTGTGTAACTATCTCTGGAAGGTCCACAGTTGTAGTCAGCAATGCACTGTCATTATGGGCGGCACGGTGGTACAGTGGTTAGCACTGCTGCCTCGCAGCGCCAGAGACCCGGGTTCAATTCCCGCCTCAGGCGACTGATTGTGTGGAGTTTGCACGTTCTCCCCGTGTCTGCGTGGGTTTCCTCCGGGTGCTCCGGTTTCCTCCCACAGTCCAAAGATGTGCAGGTCAGGTGAATTGGCCATGCTAAATTGCCCGTAGTGTTAGGTAAGGGGTAAATGTAGGGGTATGGGTGGGTTACGCTTCGGCGGGTCGGTGTGGACTTGTTGGGCCGAAGGGCCTGTTTCCACACTGTAAGTAATCTAATCTAATCTAATCTAGTCATCAAAGAGAGCTATTCATAATAGAATTAGTGCTCCCTTCAGCATGGTTCTCATCTTTAGCAATGTTTACTTTGATTCTGGTACTAATTGCTGGAAATTTCCAGAATCTGCAACAGGGATCTCATCAGACAGGTTATTAAACCAATTGAATTGAAGAATTCTCACAGTCTGGGAATGAAATAAGTTTTAAACAGCTTTTTATGAGATTACAGCAAGTTAAATCAAATTTGGAACACATGCAAGGTATTAAAGTAAAGACATAATTCCATATTATTTCAAAACTCTATGGGTGTCTGGTCGAGGAATGAGAAAATGTCCATTCCACAAATATAAATTAACTTTTCAGAGCTATGGTGGTTATTCAGCAGCAGTCATGACTTTGTATGTGATTTTAAAACCCAGTTGCAACTCAATAAACAAGATGTAACTTTTCAAGATTTTTACAATTGAGAAAATGTGAAAAGTGGAAATTCAAATTAAATCAGTTATTTATAATTGATTTCCATCGTCAAAAACTTCAGCAGTATATTCTGGCGAGGATTGGAGAGGGGGGAAGAGGGTGGAAATTGTTGACAGAAAAGTCTGGATTGCCACATTTTAACTGTTTGTTCAGATGCCAGAAATTGCAAACAATTTCGTAAAGTTAAGTAAGCTTATGCCATTAGTTTTGCTATCATTACAGCCACAAAATCCAGACGTAGATATTGGCAGTAACTGATGCAGTGCAACAGACCACAACATATACACTGAATTTTCACACTTGTCACATGTAACATGATTTATTGTCCGAGTACTTCAGTCTTGTATTTGAAAAGTCCTTGCAGCTGTGGAAAGATTGAGTGCCCTATTAATGATGGTTAAACAGCAATGAACTCTTTTAAAAACATCTTTTCAGAAGGTGATTTTTGAGCCATGTTAGTGAAATTATATTTTTTAAAACATTGCACATTATGTTTCTCTGTGGCATCTAATATTGTATTCCATTATATATTTAGTGTGCAAACTGGCTGGGAGTATGGCACTGAAGGCAAAAAATAAAAAACTGGGTTTTGTTCAAAGCTGTGCTGATCAATTTAATTATGCTAAACAGTTCAAAATAGACAAAGATACAGCAAAAGTGTCCTACTTAGGATGCTGGAGGGTTGACTCATGGGCCAAGATCACCTCATATTGGCCCTCTGATATTTACAAACATGTCATACACCATGGGCCTCCCTGCAGTATCTCGAGAAACTCAAGTTTCTTATTGATAAGAGTTCAAATACTGTGGCCAGTACAATGATTTAAACATGACAAGTGCAACTGCGACACACATGGAAGGCAGTTCATAAAGGGCATTGGCAAGGGTGATGAAGCATTAGAACTTTCTGCTTGATGTTGTACCAAGTGGTGTACGGCAGTGCATGCAGTGATTTTTAATTAAGGAACACATTGTCTGGAAGCGACAGTGTTTAGTGGCTGCAGCTTTTCATTTCAAGGATGCAGAGCATTAAAGAGGAGCTTGCTTTTGAAGATTTTTGGTCTGGGCTTCAAAATCTGAGCAGCCAGACAAAAACAATACACTCTTTATTTTTTAAAAAACCTGGGTTGCTTTTTAATATGCTCACTCTATTACACAGTAAATGTCTATTCAAGCTGCATTCATTGGTAGTTTCTGGCATTTTACTTGCTTCCCTGACTGTTCCTGGTAATTGGAAACTGGTAGAGCACAATAATTATATAATCTATGGGCATTTCTGTATTGTAGTTACCAGTTTGAGACCAGTGCCTGCTGAGAGCAACAAGGAGCCAACAAACCTAATTTACACTGCAGGTTCCTTGACAAGAGAAAACCAAGCCTATGCTTGTATGCAACAACGGGGCTCCATTCACTGGCCATCAAATGCTGGTTAAATTGCAATGATAGCAGATAACTAATAGTCTTATTTAAGACTTTAAAATAACCTTTCTTTGTACTGTTGCAGTCACGTATGGTGTTGCAATGGGATGCCTTCTTAAGATTGTCTCACAATCCAGTTTTCTTTTACACACTACTGTTTGTGTTGAAGGTAAGTTGAGACCATCTAGCGCAGATGTACACTAAACTGGGCTACATGACTTGCATTGAAGCAACAAATGTGTATAAAGAGGTGTTTTACTTCTCAGAATTTTATTTTTACTTCCTTTAAAACTGATATTGATCTGAAGGTAATGATTTCAAGAATGCATTGCATTCTGTTCAGTTCATAAATCTTGGCTTGTTTTGTTATACCTAGGTGTCACACTAATCGTTTCAGTGGTCATAGTTTAGCTATATTGTTAATTATGCCTACCAAAACAACAGAACATTAAGAAATCTATTCAACATATTTCCTAACATGAGTCTCTTCAGATGTCAATTTTGAAAGACAGAAGAATTATGGTGTACTGTCTCCCACGTGTCAATAGTTCAATGAACTACTCAACAGGGATTCAAAACTGTCAACAAAATTAAATTTCCCAGATTTAATTTGAAACACCATATGACATTCTTATCCTCTCTCCCCCTGCCCCTCCCACAACAGCACAGAGAATACATAGAACCTTACCACATGTCTGTGAGGCACTTTAGTCAGAATTATGGAATAGGATATTCAAGGCTGAAGATCTCATTCACATGCTGTTCAATTTAGTAAGAGATGTTAGCTGATAACATTGATTTTTCTTACATCTGCAGCATAATTTCTCACCAATTATGGCATTACCCTGACTTTAACCTGTACTACCTTATCTTAGGCATTTAGATGGATCATTTTGATCATTAGAAATGTGTTTGCTTTTCATTATTTCTTAGATTTTTTTTGTTCTTATTATCTTACTCATCATTTGAAAGTTGCATTGTACAATTTAGCTTGTTCATAAAACTGCAATGCAAATTGAAAACCAAAATCTATATATGGCACTTCCTTTATTCTTCACATGCCATTCATCTCCACACAAATTCAACTCAATGGACTGTTCATATTTCGGCTTTCTATCTGTACTTTAATTCATCCTGATGAGTTGTTGTATTGATTGCACAAAGAGAAAGTTTGTAAGTGGATACCCAAAATTAGAACACATGATTATCATATGGAAGCAGTTTGTTTCAAACATAAGCTTTGTTTTTATTAAGAAGGAGCTAATGCATTCAAATTACTTCCTTAATTTTTACAATAGTAATTATGATGAAGCAATGAAATTATGAACTGGAGAGTATCAGAAAATAAAGCTGAAATTCAAAGAAATTTGTCGTTTCAAATTTGAAAGACTAACCAAAAATGTAAAACAAGAGAAATTTGCCCTTGGAGTTTAGGATCAGCTTCATTGAGTAAACCAAGGATTGATTCAGATTGATGGGACAAGGAAATCTACTTTCCACACCATAGTTCCATGCTTAGATTCTACAATTAATATCTAAAGATGTTTATCGAGGAAATCTTACTTTAGTTTATGTGTGACATTTGATCAAACTTGAATGATCACATACCATACTGGATCACAATGGGGAAGCAGTGACTCAATGGCTAATGTAACTGGCCTAGCAATGCAAAACCTTAGGTAAGTGCTCTCAGGACATGGTTTTGAATGCTGGCATGGCAGATGGTAGAATTTGAATTCAATAAATAAAAATCTGGAATTTGTTAAAAAATGGCCTGATGGTGACTGTATAACTACTCTTGATTGTCATTAAAAGCCCATCTGATTTGTTAACTTTCTACATGTGACTCCAGGCCCACAACAATGAGGTTGACTCTTAACTGCATTATGGGCAATAAATACTGGTCTACCAGTGATGCTCATATTCTGTGAGCAAATAATTTAAAAAGCTGTTTAAAATGCAAGTATTTCAGTTAACAAATAGAAATTGTTAATTTATCCATCTATTCACCAAGATTCAAACAATGGTATGACAAATTAGTTGATTCATATTAGTTTCTTAAATGATCAGATTGGATTTTGTAGCCCAGATCACTCCTTGTATTACAATCAAAAGAAAACTAATTTTATATTCACAGCAGTGATGATCCTTACTTTACCTTTTGGATTTTATTGGCTATTGCAGTAAAATTTTGAATGCAGAACACTTTTGTATATTTTAACCATATGTTGTACAATAAAAATTAATTCTAGTGATTTTTTTTCAAGGAAACTATGTGTCCTACATTGGTCCCTGATTTCCAAAATCTGTGCATTTAACATTAAAGGATCTGAAAGGTGACTAAAGAGCTAGGTTGGAAGCTGAAGAACAGGACAAGTCAAGTAGTGTTCTCAGGTTTGCTACTTGTGCCGTGAGATGGTGAGGTGCGGTGAGGTGAGGTGAGGAACAGGTAACGAGTGCAGCTTAATATGTGACCGTGCAGTTGGTGCAGGAGAGAGGGCTTCAGATACTTAGACCATTGGGATGCCTTCTGAGGAAGGTGGGACATATACATGAAAGACAGTTGCAGCTGAACTGGAGGAGCAGAAATATCCTGGGTAGGAGATTTGCTTGAGTGGTTCAGGAGGGTTTAAACTAGTTTGGCGGGAGTTGGGAACCAGAGCTACATATCTGAGACGGGGATAGTTATTGATGGGGCAGTAACATGATTTGGTGAAGCTATCAGGGAGGTTTTTCATGTGATGAAACAAAGGGATCGATTAAAATGTGTCAGCTTTAACGCAAGGCGTGTCAGAAATAAGACTGATGAACTTAGAGCATGGATCAGTACTTGGACTATGATGTTGTGGCCATAACAGAGATATGGGTTTCACAGGGGCAGGAATAGTTGCTAGATGATGCAGGGTTTAGAACATTTAAAAAGAACAGGGAGAGTGGAGAAAGAGGAGGGAGTGCAACTTTGCTAATCAGAAAGTGCATCACAGCTGCAGAAACGAAGGTTATCGAAAAAGGTTTGTCTACTGAGTCAGTATAGGTGGAAGTTAGGAACAGCCACATCACTAGGGGTTTTCTACAGACCCTCTAATAGCAGTACAGAGATTGAAGAACTCATAGGCTGGCAGATTTTGGAAAAATGCAGATGTAATAGAGTTGTTGTTATGGGTGACTTCAACTATCCCAATATTGACAGGAACCATCTTAGTGCAGATGGTTTGGATGGAGCTGTTTTTGTCAGGTGTGTTCTTTCCTTACTCAGTATGTAGACAGGCTGATGAGGGGTGAGGCCATTTTGGGTTTGGTGCTCAGCAAAGTGCCAGACAGATATCAGATCTCACGGTGGAAAAACACCGTGAGATCTGATATCTGTCTTTTTTTTTGCAGCAGAGAGCGGCGGGAGCTGGGCAGAAGTGAAGTCGGATCGCAGAGCCAGTTGGGAAGGTAAGTGATTGTTATTTGAGTGGAGAAGGAACCTGAGACACTACACATGTAGTGTCTCCCATCCTCCCTCCTCCTCTAACCTTAAAAAAAAGGTAAGCTACTTAGTGTTCTTGTTTTGGAGACTAAGTGTAGAGTTATGGCAGCACAGGCAGTGGAATGTTCCTCCTGCAGGATGTTTGAGGTAGGGGTGACCACCGATGCTCCTGCTGACTTCATCTGCAGGAAGTGCAGCCAGCTCCAGCTCCTCACAGACCGCATTAGGGAACTGGAGCTGGAGTTGGATGAATTGAGAATTATTCGAGAGGCTGAGAGGGTGATAGATAGAAGCTACAGGGACATAGTTATGCCAGAGAACAGAGGTAGCTGGGTAACAGTTAGAGGTGGGTAGGGGAGGAAGCAAGCAATGCAGGGATCCCCTGTGGTCGTTCCCCTCAACAATAAGTATACCGCTTTGGATACTGTTGGGGGGGATGGCCTAGCAGGGGTAAGCTGCAGTGACCGGGTCTCTGGCACGAGGTCCGGCTCTGAGGCTCAGAAGGGAGAGGAGGAGAGCGCTAGTTATAGGAGACTCTGTAGTTAGAAGGACAGACAGGCGGTTCTGTGGACATGGGCAAGACTCTCGGTTGGTTTGTTGCCTCCCGGGTGCCAGGGTCCAAGACGTCTCGGACCGTGTCTTCAGAATCCTTAAGGGGGAGGGTGTGCAGCCAGAAGTCGTGGTGCACATTGGCACCAACGACATAGGTAAGAAGAGGGGTAGGGAGGTCATTCAGGATATCAGGGAGTTAGGCTGGAAGCTAAAAGCGAGGACGGACAGAGTCGTCATCTCTGAGTTGTTGCCGGTGCCACGTGACAGTGAGGCAAGGAATAGGGAGAGAGTGCAGTTGAACACGTGGCTGCAAGGATGGTGTAGGAGGGAGGGCTTCAGGTATTTGGACAATTGGACTGCATTCTGGGGAAGGTGGGACCTGTACAAGCAGGACGAGTTGCACCTGAACCAGAAGGGCACCAATATCCTGGGAGGTAGGTTTGCTAGCACTCTTTGGGGGGGTTTAAACTACTTTGGCAGGGGGATGGGATCCGGACTTGTAGTCCAGCAAGTAGGCTAGCTGTTTGTCAGGATGGCCAAGAATGTAGGGAGGCTGTGGAGAAGGTAGCACTGACAGGGAATACTTGCGGACACAGAGATGGGTTCAAGTGTGTATAATTCAACGCAAGGAGTATCAGAAATATGGTGGGTGAACTTAAGGCGTGGATTGGTATTTAGGACTACGATGTTGTGGCCATCACAGAAACATGGATAGAAGAGGGACAGGAATGGTTGTTGGAGGTTCCTAGTTACAGATGTTTCAGTAAGATGAGGGAGGGTGGTAAAAAAGGAGGGGGTGTGGCGTTGCTAATTAGAAATGGTCTAATGGCTGCAGAAAGGCAGTTCGAGGGGGATCTGCCTTTGGAAGTAGTATGGGCTGAAGTCAGAAATAGGAAAGGAGCAGTTGGGCGTTTACTATAAGCCCCCCAATAGCAGCAGAGATGTGGAGAAACAGATTGGGAAACAGATTTTGGAAAGGTGCAGAAGCCACAGGGTAGTAGTCATGGGCGATTTCAACTTCCCAAATATTGATTGGAAGCTCTTTAGATCAAGTAGATTGGACGGGGGGTTGTTTGTGCAGTGTGTCCAGGAAGCTTTTCTAACTCAGTATGTAGATTGTCTGACCAGAGGGGAGGCCATATTGGATTTGGTACTTGGTAACGAACTGGGACAAGTGATGGGCTTGTTAGTGGGTGAGCATTTTGGTGATGGTGACCACAATTCTGTGACTTTCACCTTGGTTATGGAGAGAGATAGGTGCGTGCAACAGGGCAGATTTTACAATTGGGGGAAGGGTAAATACGATGCTGCGAGACAGGATCTGAGGAGCATAAGTTGGGAGCATAGGCTGTCAGGGAAGGATGTCATTGAAATGTGAAACTTTTTCAAGGAACAGATACGACGTGTCCTTGATATGTATGTACCTGTCAGGCAGGAAAGAGATGGTCGTGTGAGGGAACCTTGGTTGATGAGGGAGGTTGAATGTCTAGTAAAGAGGAAGAAGGAGGCTTACATAAGGCTAAGGAAACAAGGTTCAGACAGAGCATTGGAGGGATACAGGATAGCTAGGAGGGAACTCAAGAAAGGGATTAGGAGAGCTAAGAGTGGGCATGAAAAATCTTTGGCGGGTAAGATCAAGGATAACCCCAAGGCCTTTTACGCATATGTGAGAAACATGAGAATGATGAGAACGAGGGTAGGTCCGATCAAGGACAGTAGTGGGAGACTGTGTACTGAGTCGGAAGAGATAGGAGAGGTCTTGAATGAGTACTTTTCTTCAGTACTTACAAATGAGAGGGACCGTATTGTTGAAGAGGAGAGTATGAAACGGACTGGTAAGCTAGAGGAGATACTTGTTAGGAAGGAAGATGTGTTAGGCATTTTGAAAAATTTGAGGATAGACAAGTCCCCCGGGCCTGACGGGATATATCCTAGGATTATGTGGGAAGCAAGAGAGGAAATTGCAGAGCCATTGGCAATGATCTTTTCGTCTTCACTGTCAACAGGGGTGGTACCAGGGGACTGGAAAGTGGCGAATGTTGTGCCCCTGTTCAAAAAAGGGAATAGGGATAACCCTGGGAATTACAGGCCAGTTAATCTTACTTCGGTGGTAGGCAAAGTAATGGAAAGGGTACTGAGGGATAGGATTTATGAGTATCTGGAAAGACACTGCTTGATTAGGGACAGCCAGCACGGATTTGAGAAGGGTAGGTCTTGCCTTACAAGTCTTATTGAATTCTTTGAGGAGGTGACCAAGCATGTGGATGAGGGTAGAGCAGTGGATGTAGTGTACATGGATTTTAGTAAGGCATTTGATAAGGTTCCCCATGGTAGGCTTATGCAGAAAGTCAGGAGCCGTGGGTTCGTGGGAAATTTGGCCAGTTGGATAGAAAACTGGCTAACCGGTCGAAGTCAGAGAGTGGTGGTAGATGGTAAATATTCAGCCTGGAGCCCAGTTACAAGTGGAGTTCCGCAGGGATCAGTTCTAGGTCCTCTGCTGTTTGTAATTTCTATTAATGACTTGGAAGAGGGAGTCGAAGGGTGGGTCAGTAAATTTGCAGGCGATACGAAGATTGGTGGAGTTGTTGATAGTGAGGAGGGCTGTTGTCAGCTGCAAAGGGACTTAGATATGATGCAGAGCTGGGCTGAGGAGTGGTAGATGGAGTTCAACCCTGTCAAGTGTTGGAAGGACAAATAAGAATGCGGAATACAGGGTTAACGGTAGGGTTCTTAGTAAGGTGGAGGAGCAGAGGGATCTTGGGGTCTATGTTCATAGCTCTTTGAAAGTTGCCACTCAGGTGGATAGAGTTTGTAAGAAGGCCTATGGTGTATTAGCGTTCATTAGCAGAGGGATTGAATTCAAGAGTCGTGAGGTGATGTTGCAACTGTACAGGACCTTGTTAAGGCCACATTTGGAGTACTGTGTGCAGTTCTGGTCACCTCACTTTAGGAAAGATGTGGAAGCATTGGAGAGGGTGCAGAGGAGATTTACCAGGATGTTGCCTGGAATGGAGAATAGGTCATACGAGGATAGGTTGAGAGTGCTAGGCCTTTTCTCATTGGAACGGCGAAGGATGAGGGGTGACCTGATAGAGGTTTATAAGATGATCAGGGGGATAGAGTAGACAATCAGAGACTTTTTCCCCGGGTACAACAGAGTGTTACAAGGGGACATAAATTTAAGGTGAAGGGTGGAAGGTATAGGGGGGATGTCAGGGGTAGGTTCTTTACCCAGAGAGTGGTGGGGGCGTGGAATGCGCTGCCTGTGGGAGTGGCAGAGTCAGAATCATTGGTGACCTTTAAGCGGCAATTGGATAGGTACATGGATAGGTGCTTAAGCTAGAACAAATGTTCGGCACAACATCGTGGGCCGAAGGGCCTGTTCTGTGCTGTATTGTTCTATGTTCTATGTTCTATGTTCTATGTTCTAACACTTTAGTATCAGTAACCACACCATGATACATAAATTTGTTCCTCTGAAACAGGCAAGAAGGAGTAAGATTAAGGAGTCTTGGATGATGAGAATAGAGGAGCTTCTTGTCAAAAGAAAGAAGGCAACTTATGTAAGGTGGAGGAAGCAAGGATCGAGCACAGCTTTAGAGGATTTCAAGGTTACTAGAAAGGAGCTCAAAAATGGACTGAGAAGAGCCAGGAGGGGGCATGAAAAGGATTAGGGAGAACCCAGAGGCATTTTACTCATACATGAGGAATAAGAGAATGATCGGGGAGAAGGTAGGGCCGGTCAGGGATAGCATAGGGAACTTCTGAGTGAGTCTGAGCAGATAGGGAAAGCCCTAAATGAGGTTTTTGCTTCGGTTTTCACTAAGGAAAGGGACCTAATTATGACTGAGAACTTTGAGGAGCTGGGAAACAGGCTTGAACAAATCGAGATTGAGGAAGTTGATGTGCTGAAGATTGATAAGTCCCCAGGGCCAGACCAGATTTATCCTAGGTTGCTCCGGGAAGCAAGAAAGGAGGTTGCTAAGCCATTGGCAAAGATCTTTGCTTCCACACTCTCCACAGGAATTGTGCCGGAGGATTGGAAGGAGGCAAATGTTGTTCCTCTTTTCAAGAAGGCTAATAGGGAAATCCATGGCAATTACAGACCAGTCAGTCTTACGTCTGTGGTCAACAACTTTTGAAAAGAATTCTGAGGGATAGGATTTATTGCTATTCGGAAAAGCATAACGTGATTAAAAGCAGTCAGCATGGCTTTCTGAGGGGCAGGTCATGCCTCACAGATCTTATTAAGTTCTTTGAGGAAGTGACGAGACAGGTGGACAAAGGTCAGACAGTGCATGTAGTGTATATGGACATCAGTAAGGCATTTGATAAGGTTCCCCATGGTAGGCTCATTCATAAAGTCAGGAGGTATGGGATCCAGGGAGATTTTGCTGTCTGGATTCAAAATTAGTTGGCTGACAGAAGACAGAGTGTGGTTGTAGATGGAAAGTATTCTGCCTGGGGGTCAGTGGTGAGAGATGTTCCGCAGGGCTCTGTTCTTGGGCCTCTACTGTTTGTAGTTTTTATAAATGACTTGGATGAGGAGGTTGAGGGGTGAGTTAGTAAATTTGCTGATGACGCAAAGATTGGAGGTGCCATTGATAGTATCGAGGGCTGTTGCAGGTTGAAGCGTGACATTGATAGGATGCAGAGCTGGGCTGAGAAATGGCAGATGGAGTTCAACCTGAATAAATGCAAAGTGATGCATTTTTGAAGGTTGAAACTGAATGCTGAATATAGGATTAAAAACAGGATTCTTGGCAGGAACAGCAGGATCATGGTGTTCAAGTGCACTGATCCCTCAAAATTGCCACCTCGGTGGATAGTTTTGTTAAGAAAGCATATGATGTTTTGGTTTTCATTCACAGGGAATTGAGTGTAAGAGCCACAAGATTTTGCTGCAGTTCTACAAAACTCTGGTGAGACCACACTTGGAATATTGTGTCCAGTTCTTGTCCCCTTATTATAGGAAAGATGCAAAGGCTTTGGAGAGGGTACAAAGAAGGTTTATCAGGATGCTGCCTTGGCTGGAGGGCTTGTTTTATGAAGAGACGTTGACTAAGTTCGAATTTTTCTTTCTGGAGAAAGGAGGAAGAAAGGTGACCTGATCGAGGTGTACAAGGTAATGCGAGGCATGGATAGAGTCGATAGCCAGAGACTTTTCCCCAGGACAGGATTGACTGTCATGAGGAGTCATAGTTTTAAGGTGTTAGGAGAAAGGTATAAAGGAGACATCAGAGGTAGGTTCTTTACACAGAGAGTTGTGAACGCATGGAATGCATTGCCAGCGGTGGTGGTGGAAACAGAGTCATGAGGGACATTTAAGCACCTATTGGACATGTACATAGATAGCAGTGAATTGAGGGGTGTGTATGTTAGGTTATTTTATTTTAGATTAAGATTAATCCTCGGTGCAACATCGTGGGCTGAAGGGCCTGTTCTGTGCTGGAGAAAGTGAGGTCTGCAGATGCTGGAGATCAAAGTTGAAACTTGATTGCTGGAACAGCACAGCAGGTCAGGCAGCATCCAGGGAACAGGAGATTCGACGTTTCGGGCACAGGCCCTTCTTCAGGAATGAGCAGAGAGTGTTCAGCAGGAGAAGATAAAAGGTAGGGAGGAGGGACTTGGAAGAGGGGAGTTGGAAATGTGATAGGTGGAAAGAGGTCAAGGTGAGGGTGATAGGTCGGAGTAGGGTGGAGGCGGAGAGGTCAAGAAGAAGACTGCAGGTCAGGAAGGCGGTGCCGGGCTGGAAGGATCCGGCTGAGACAAGGTGGGGGGAGGGGGGATGAAGAAACTGGTGAAGTCCAAGTTCATCCCCTGCGGTTGGAGGGTTCCCAGTCGGAAGATAAGTATTATCTTCCGACTGGGAACCCTCCAACCGCAGGGGATGAACTTGGACTTCACCAGTTTCTTCATCCCCCCTCCCCCCACCTTGTCTCAGCCGGATCCTTCCAGCCCGGCACCGCCTTCCTGACCTGCAGTCTTCTTCTTGACCTCTCCGCCTCCACCCTACTCCAACCTATCACCCTCACCTTGACCTCTTTCCACCTATCACATTTCCAACTCCCCTCTTCCAAGTCCCTCCTCCCTACCTTTTATCTTCTCCTGCTGAACACTCTCTGCTCATTCCTGAAGAAGGGCCTGTGCCCGAAACGTCGAATCTCCTGTTCCCTGGATGCTGCCTGACCTGCTGTGCTGTTCCAGCAATCAAGTTTCAACTGTTCTGTGCTGTACTTTTCTATGTTCTATGTTCAGGTGAGCTGCTTTCAGTCCTCTCCAACTTCCTGGGAGTTGCAGCAGAACAGCCTGGAGTCAATTATGCGAGAATTGTATTTTTCCCCTAATTAGGAAAACACTTGACCTCCACTTGATGTCTCCCAGTGGCTTACAAATATCATCATATTAAGTATCCTTCTTTGACTGTTCCAAATATCCTAGCACCAATCAAAAACGTTTACACTAATTCTAATATTCCGACCTGCAGGAGTTACATTCTGTTTATCTGAATGCGTCTGTCTTATTTAGCCATTCATTCTGAAATACAATTGTATTGCATTAAGATCATTGTAAAATACTTTCATTCTTTGATTTCTAAGACCATCTGTGTTTCTGTTCAGCTGAATACAGTCTGCCAAATATTTATGAAAATCTACATAACCTTTCACCCTGGGCTACATCAGTTTGATTCCTCAAATAGTTATAATTGCTGACTCCGCATGCTAGAAAACTCCAAAATTCCGAGCTCATTCCTTGATCACAAATAAGTACCTAAATTATTCATTTCTGTAAGTAGATCCAAATAGTGGGATTGTTCTGGTTTCAATCAGTAAGTGAAAAATCACCTAAATACCCCAAATGGTGTAGAATCCATTCTGGGGAGAAATTGAATTTTTTTAAAGATAATTTTTACGTATTGTGTGTTAAATACATAGATGACCATTATTTTTGCAAACACTGAAATTTGCCATAATAATTCAATTAAAGATTTAACGTTTGTTGTAAAACAGCTGCTTCAACTAACTCAAGCTGCCTTATATTAAATCTTAAACTTATTCTTGGACAACTAACTTTTAATTGTTTAATGATTCAGTATTATACCTTGTATGGTCTGTACCCTACAATTGGTCAAGTTTAAAAATTTTCCTCAGCATCTAACCAGAGTACGACTGTTTTCAGATTTGGCATTATTAGCGTCACAATTCCAAATCTTTCTCCGCTTAAGACATTTATCATGTCTACTGATTTACAGTGACTACTTAAATAATGAATTCTACTAGAGAAAGCAGATACCAGTTATTTAGGATAATTTGTTCTGTACAGATCATTCTTAGTTTTATAATGTCCTTGTGAAGTGCTTGAGGATTCATTATGTTAAATATAATTTATAAATAGAAATTGTTTGTTCATTGATTCAAATATCGAGTTGATAGTTCACATTAATATTTTAGACCTGGAAATGTTATTGTTACCAAGGTAAGCTCATTAAAATTTAAACTTTTGTGATTGCCAAAATGCCTAAAATATGGCAGTTCAATTTAATCAAATCAGAATAGAAAAAGCAGAGGTGCAAAACAGCAGGTGGGCTTACTTAGCTGAAGAAATTGTAAATGCGGGATAATTGGCTCAGTTTGAGAAAAGTCCAGAGCAGGTGACATCATCATGGAGATGGGTGAAGCTTAGTTAGTTACTCTGGTTTCAATTTATCTGGGTGTTTGCTTTTAATTGTAGTTTGGAACTTATGTTGTTTGTAGGCCAATGAGAAACATTAGACAAAGTGAATGACAGTTTAACAGACCTGTTCTTGCGGAGCAAAACCTTGTTGTTATTATTGACCATGTAAAAGGCACAGGAGGGTTAATCTCCATTTCAATCTTTTGAGAAACAAAAGTTGGAAAGTTGCCTAGTTTAAAATAAGCATCTAAAATAAGCCCTACAGTGTCTTACCACAAAATAAAATAACCAGTAGAGTAGCTTGCAAGCATTTGTAATGTAACCAGATCAATGGACTGGGGCCTCAACTGTTTAGAGAGATTAAATGGAAGTTTTAAGTCTGAGAATAGCTGGAATGGAGGAGAATTCTCCAGAGGATTGTGATACACCTGTAGGTGATTCCCACTAAAGCAAAAACTTTCAGGCTTATGTATCTTATAAAACAAAATCTTAGGTTAATAGGACTTAACCTGGGTGCATAGCACAGATATTATAAACCACACTGTTAGGATAATAGTGCTTGCTTAGTTTAATTCTTTTAGGTACACTAAAGTTTGTTTTGTTAAAATGAGTAATATTTTGTGGACTAGTTCTGTTGGTTAAAATGAGGTGGTCAGATTTCTTTTTGAATGTCAGTGATCCCTAACAGGCTTGTAACAATATGCAGACATACACAAAGACCTACTTGTGCCCACTGCAGAGAGTTTTCAGAATTTCCTTTCATTCTCACTAAGGTAAAGAATGTTAGTGCTGTTGAATGAAATCCATCACAATTTAAATTTAGTAGGCCAATACCAACTCCTCTCTGTCAAACAAAGCAAGAGATAAAACTTCTCTTTTGATCCCCTACTTCTTATGATTTTTCACATATAAACTTTTGGTTCTGAAACCATTAATATTTGACGTAGCATTAAGCTCCAGACAATCTGATGATGTCATATGGTCTTGAGTGAGGAAAAGAGGAATCTAATTCTTGATTCTAGTGGGTCAGAAAACTCATCTCTGGTGAGTTGCATTCTTAGTGATAATGATTGACTAGTCAATATATAGTATACCTCTTTCTATCATGCATTAAACTACAACTTGTTGTTAAGACAAGTGCCTCTGTTCATTAACACTCACTAATGGTTCATCCTGTACCACCTTTTACAGGACAGACTTGTTAACCCTGTATGGAAAGAAGAATTGGAAGCAGTACTCAACACCAATAACTAACAGGTTTGGATTTCACAAACATATGATGGTGCATTCACATACCCTAGCCCCAAGCTCTGAAATTTCCTCTCTTCACATCTCTCACTTGACTCTTCAAGAAGCTTTAATCATTTATCTTGATATCAGTTGTGTCTCTGTCATGAAATTCATTTCAGAATGTTTCGTATTTAAAAGATGTTATGTTGCTTGATCATTACAATATGTTTTAACTATACTCCTTGCTACAACTGCAAGACATTTTCAATTCACGTAAGCACCTTTACTTTGAGTCAAGTCAGATACTGCTTACAGGATAGGATCCTTACAGTCACCCAAATAGCTACCAGAGCCATCTAAGTTGGTATAAGTGTGGATGTTAGACTCCTACCAAGTCATCAGTTGATGGGTCTGAGAAACAGATCGTCAAGCTACAATGACAGCTGCCCCTGTCTCATTCTGGACCATCCATCATAAATTGATACTATCACATTTCCAAGTTATCTCAGACTCGCTGCATGTAAGAAGCATACAACCAAGACCGAAATAATGCACACCTGACACAAATGTAAGTGTTTAGGGGAAAGAAAATTCCATTGATTCCCTGTTCAACAACAAAGAACTGCGGACACTGGAATCTTGAAACTAAAACACGTACAGCTGATAAAACGTAGCAGGTCTGGCAGCATCTGTAGAAAGGAACAGAGTTAATGTTTCAAGTTTGTGTTCCTTCATCAGAACTGGAGGATCTAACAAAGGGTCACTGGACTCGAAACGTTAACTTTGTTTTTCTCTCTATAGATGGTGCCAGGCCTGCTGAGTTTCTCTGGCACTTGGTGTGACAATTACACATCATAGTTTTGTTCCTAAAAAATAATTTCTAGAATAAGTTCTGTTAGTTTATCTGATGACGTATATTGATAGATGTTAATCGAGTTAGAAAATTGTTGCTGTGTACCTCCATTCATCCAAATATGATTTTTAAGTTGCCCTATGAACATAAAGAGCTACCGTTCCATCGAATCTACAGCATGACTGTAAAAGCTGGATATTGGTGTAATGTAGCATTTGTTGGGAACTTTTAATCAGACTCAGAATCCCACTCCTGATTTTTACCCAGACTCAAAGTGATCAAAGCCAGATATTGGATGAGGACAGAATCAGGTTCCACAATAATTCCTCTTTCCTCTGATCTTTCTCTAAATTAAATAGTCAGCTGCCAATTACCATACATTGCATGATTATTTAATGACCTCTTGGCCAAGATACTAGAGGCTATTTTAAACATATTTAGAATGGGTAGAAAATTGGAAATGAATAAATAGTTGATAAGTTACTGATGGCACAATTGAATGAAAGAAAATTGTTCTTCACTGCTTTGAGAAACCTAGACTATATTTGCCCAGATATTTCAAGGCATACACTTTCCAGCAGGAGTCTTTTTGCCCAGCAAGTAGAATTTGAAACTAGCTCACTCCCCTTTGTATCCCATGTATTCTGGGCCAATTGATTAAAATCTTGACAAAGATTAGTTAATTCAGCATCATTGCAGGTTTGATTCTGATCTTTCCTGTTCTGAGTGGCTCTGTCTGACAAAGTTTGTTGTATGTTCTAAATAAATTTTAAAAAGTAAATCATTGACAGATTTTAAAAAAACACTTCAGGGTCCCTTCCCTCTCTCCCACACCTTTGATGGTCTGCATTGTCCTGAAAAGGCTTTGCATGTAAATTAATCAATTGGAAAACACTGGTGATTTACTGGCAGTAGCTAATAGATTAAATATACCATGAGTGATTTGGTGATGGGAGAAAAAATATTCAGTTGTGTGTTATAGCACTTCTGGATATAAAAGAAAAAGTTTTTAAAAAAAGAGAAAAAAGTAATGCATTGAGTTTTAAGGCTGCTTGGGGGCAGATGCAGGAGTAAATGGGTTTGCAGAAAATTGTCTAATAATTTATCTATTTTGTAAGTTAATAATAAGGATTGTGCTGGTGTGTATTTAGAAAGGACAAATAGTAAATAATTGTGACGTATAAAGTAAGATAACTGCACTGATAATTTTAAGTTAAATTGATGTATTAGTACTTGCTTTATAAAATCTGAAACATTTTAAATGTGAATTCCAAAAGATGGTGTTTTTATCATAAATGTGTATGTTAGAAATTCATTGTAGCAAATTTATTACATAAAGGTAATACAAATGTTGTGGTTCTGTTCGCCGAGCTGGAAGTTCTTGTTGCAAACGTTTCGTCCCCTGGCTAGGCGACATCATCAGTGCTTGGGAGCCTCCTGCGAAGCGCTTCTTTGATGTTTCCCCCGGTGTTTATAGTGGTCTATCCCTGCCGCTTCCGGTTGTCAGTTTCAGCTGTCCGCTGTAGTGGTTGGTATATTGGGTCCAGGTCGATGTGTTTGTTGATGGATTGTTTTTAATGATTACAAACGTGTCATCGACATATCTGACCCAGAGTTTGGGTTGAATTTGTGGTAAGACTGTTTGTTCTAACCTTTGCATAACTGCCTCTGCTATGAGTCCCGAGATTGGTGATCCCATGGGTGTTCCGTTGATTTGTTCGTATATCTGGTTGTTGAATGTGAAGTGTGTTGTGAGGCACAAGTCCAGTAGTTTAAGTATGCCATCTTTGTTGATAGGTTCAGCGTCCTGTTTTCTGTTCTGTATGTCCAGTAGGTTGGCTATTGTTTCTCTGGCTAGGGTTTTGTCAATCGAAGTGAACAGTGCCATCACGTCGAATGATATCATGGTTTCTTCTTTGTCTATGTGTAGACAACAAACACATCGACCTGGACCCAATATACCAACCACTACAGCGGACAGCTGAAACTGACAACCGGAAGCGGCAGGGATAGACCACTATAAACACCGGAGGAAACATCAAAGAAGCGCTTCACAGGAGGCTCCCAAGCACTGATGATGTCGCCTAGCCAGGGGACGAAACGTTTGCAACAAAAACTTCCAGCTCGGCGAACAGAACCACAACAACAAGCACCCGAGCTACAAATCTTCGCACAAACTTTGGTAATACAAATATTTAATATGAGAAGAATAAAATTAGTCTAATGTATTTTAAGTTACAGTTTTAATGAAAATCACAAGTGTTTTATGACTTACTATATGTTAGTCTATTTAGCATTTACCACAGAGTCAAGTTCTTATTGAGTCAGATATCAGGAAGTTTATTCAAATTATGGCTGTATAATTCTATAGCAACTAGCTTTATCCAAACAATATGAGATCTCAGACTTACATAACAGTTGTGGTTATTTGTTTAGCTCACTATTGTATTGGTTACATAGTTGTCTGTTTGACTGACTAGCCAACTGGAAGGTTGTTTGTTGATGCTTGAACTCAGGGTGTACAGAGAGTAAGGTGGAGACCTCTTAAGCCAAGTGTTACATGTTGTGATGCCATTTGGCTGTTTTAAAGGAGTATTGGGTTTTGAGAGCAGTGTAATAATACAACGCAATCGGAATCAGAATCTTTCAAGATGACATTACAAAGTTTTGAAAAAGTGCCCTGTTAAATCTTATTCTTTAGAGTATGTAAAAATATCGCTGGGAGCTTAGTTGATGGTTTAAATGGGACCTGTCAACTTCTAGAAGTTTTTGATTAATTATTTAATTTGATTTATTATTATCACATACCCAGATACATTGAAATTATTGTTATGCATGCTATAAAGGCAAATCATACTTTAAATAAGTATATCACAATACTATAACAGAAATGTAGAATATACTGTCACACCTACAGAGAAGGTACACAGAAAGATCAACTCTAATTTGAGAGTCCATTCAAAATTTTGATAACAACAGGGGAAAAGCTGTTTTTGAATTTGTTAGTACATATTTTTTTAACTTTTGTATCTTTTGCCTGATGGAAGGGGGAGAAGAGAGTATAACCAGGGTGGGGGTGGGGGGAGGGTCTTTGATTATATTGGCTGTTTTTCTGAATCATTGGGAAGTATAGACAGAGGCGATGGATGGAAGGCTGGTTTGTGTGATGAGGTAAAAACAATGACTGCAGATGCTGGAAACCAGATTCTGGATCAGTGGTGCTGGAAGAGCACAGCAATTCAGGCAACATCCGACGAGCAGCAAAATCGACGTTTCGGGCAAAAGCACTTCATCCGGAATAAAGGCAGAGAGCCTGAAGCATGGAGAGATAAGCTAGAGGAGGGTGGGGGTGGGGAGAAAGTAGCATAGAGTACAATAGGTGAGTAGGGGAGGAGATGAAGGTGATAGGTCAGCGAGGAGAGGGTGGAGTGGTTAGGTGGAAAAGGAGCTAGGCAGGTCGGACAGGTCCGGACAGGTCAAGGGGACAGTGTGGAGCTGGAAGTTAGAAACTAGGATGAGGTGGGGGAAGGAGAAATGAGGAAGCTGTTGAAGTCCATATTGATGCCCTGAAGATGAAGTGTTCCGAGGCGGAAGATGAGGCGTTCTTCCTCCAGGTTTGTTTCTTGGTCTGGGCTCCATTCACAACTCTTTGTAATTTCTTGTGGTCTCAGGCAGAACAGTTACCATCAAAGCTGTGGTGCATCTATAAATATTGATTAGTGTCATTGAGGCCTCATTGAATTCCTTCCATTCCAACATCATAGCAGTAAATTTAGCTATCCACTGTATATATGCATGAATTTCCTTGACATTTGACTTCAGAAAGCTATGGGAAGGAAAGTTAAACAAAGTGTATGTAGGGTGACAGATCCATCTCTACCATTTTGTAGTCTCATAGAAGCTGAAAGTTCTATCCAATTAATCTTCATCTGGGATACTTGCTCCCACCTGCAAATATTGCGCAGATTTTCAACTGGTCATGAAACTTGAAGCTTTGTATCGTACCAAGTTCTGAAACATTCTTATTGCTTTCCTGGAAGGCATTTCAAATAAATCAGTGATTTCTGGGGCACTCCACTCAGTAATTCCCAGCAGACACTAACTTGCAGTTAGGATATGCTGCATTCTGACTTTCAATTAGTGCCTTAACCAATCCAAAGTTAATTTAAAACTGTCACAGCCTTATGTCTTTACAGCAATGTTTTGTATTGAACTTTATCAATGGCCACCTTGAATCTTTGACCACATATTTCTAACATCCTTTTAGGAAATCGTTCCTCAAAAATGTAGAGCAAGATATAAAACAGCAGCTCACATCCCTGCCATTTATTTTCACCATTGAGTTTCTTCCACATGATGTTTTGTTATTTGAGGAGAAAGTGAGGTCTGCAGACGCTGGAGATCAAAGCTGAAACTTTATTGCTGGAACAGCACAGCAGGTCAGGCAGCATCTAGGGAACAGAAGATTCGACGTTTCGGGCACATGCCCTTCTTCAGGAATGAGCAGAGAGTGTTCAGCAGGAGAAGATAAAAGGTAGGGAGGAGGGACTTGGAGGAGGGGCGTTGGAAATGTGATAGGTGGAAAGAGGTCAAGGTGAGGGTGATAGGTCGGAGTAGGGTGGAGGCGGAGAGGTCAAGAAGAAGACTGCAGGTCAGGAAGGCGGTGCCGGGCTGGAGGGATTCGGCTGAGACAAGGTGGGGGGAGGGGGGATGAAGAAACTGGTGAAGTCCAAGTTCATCCCCTGTGGTTGGAGGGTTCCCAGTCGGAAGATAAGACGCTCCTCCTCCGACCATCGCGTTGTTGTGGTTTGGCGGTGGATGAGTCCAATGACCTGCATATCCTCGGTGGAGTGGGAGGGGGAGTTGAAATGCTGTGCTACAGGGTGATTGGGTTGGTTCGTCCGGGTGGCCCAGAGGTGCTCTCTGAATCGCTCCGCAAGTAGGCGGCCTGTCTCCCCAATATAGAGGAGGCCACACCGGCTGCAGCGGATGCAGTAGATGATGTGGGTGGAGGTGCAGGTGAATCTGTGGCGGATATGGAAGTTATTTGACCAATGTTATCATGTGCACTGTGGTATGATGCCCTTTAAATGACCATGTCTTTGGAAAATTTCAAATGTTTATCTGAGGTAAATAACTGACCAGGTTAAAAAAAATCAAGCCTTTCAATAAATTTTTTGGTTAAATAAAATCTTTGGCCAGAAAGTTCCTTGAAGATGTTTTATTCTTTTGCATTTTTGGGATTCTCACTGCACTTCCACTGAAGCTACAGTAATGGAACAGGAGCATTTCCAAGAACAGTCCCTGACTTTGTTTTTATTCTCCGGAAACTTCATTGTATCCTCTAAATGAGCAAACTCATGATGTTCTCTTGACCTTGTGTACATATAAACTGCATGAAAAGTGAGAGCATATCTGGTTTCATCTATTATCAAAATTATTCTAAATTGCTGAACCATATCAAAGCTCCAATGAGAGAGATCCGTAATTCCAAATATTCTAAAAGACTTTTCAAATGCATCTTTTTTTTTCCCTTGGGAAATTCATTATTAATGTATACTTGGGTATCGTCCAAGGCCCTTCAGAAGCATAGTAGGTCTGGACAATGGTACCATTGTCAAGCTCACTGCCAGAAATTTGATAATTACTTGCTTTGTTAGGTTTGGTCATTAGTGTAGAAATGTAGCATAGCAATCCCTTCTTTGACCTTTGTATAAGTTATTCTCATAAGGGTTCAAACATTATCTAAAGGTTGTACTTTTTTTAACAATTGAATGGAGTCCTTGAAAAGTCAAGAATGAGAAAAATCAAACTCTACATCAGTCAGAAAAGCAGGGAAATTTTGTCTCAATTCCCAGTTGCTGCTGTGAAAACTGACAGAATATTTTAAATCCATTCAATGTTTATTAGTCTCATTGAAGAATAACAGCAGCTGCAGTGCTAATGTTGGATTCTTTCAACTGAATTCCAGCCTTTGTTTCCTTTAGAGTGTGAGTTTCTTATAATTGTATCAAGTGGGTTATCACTAGAAAATAGGAAATCTGACCACAGTTTGGTAGATCTCTAAAGAGAGATAATGACAACAACTCCGTAAATGAGAGCGGCCATTGAATTACTTCTTGCCATATCATACAGCATCAATAGTAAGGAGACTAGCTATATTTCAAAAGTAGAAGAAAACCAAAAGCAACAACAGAATTTGTTAAAAATGCATATAGTTACCTTTGGATAATCAATAATTTGCAGGATAGATTAATCTCAAAGTGGTCAAAATTTGTGCAGAATTTGTGATCACCAGCACAATCCCGATCTTATCTGTCACTGCAAGGAATCACTTACACAATGTGGTCCCTATTTATTTATTGTCATCTTGGTGGATCTGAAATCCCAACGTACTTATGGACTTATTGAACTCCTATTTTCAGCATATAATTTTTAAAAGAGAACTGTGACAGCCAAAAGTTGATTGCAGATCTAAATTCAGTGACTGTCTGGCAGAGTCCTGTCTGGACCTATCTGTGCAGAGTTAGACAGAAAGACTAAAATGGATGAAATAGGAAAAGGCTGGTTGCTCTCCCACCTCTAAGCAGGTAACTGTCTCCTGCAGAAATGTTTATGTTTTACCCTTACAAGGGGCATACAAAAAAGAGATTAAAATCTGACTGGAACTATTGTCTGTATGCGTTAATGGCTCAATGCACTAGTGTGTGAATAACTCTACTGTGAAGTTCACAGTTCAGGAACATTTATCAAATATCTGTATATAGATAGAGGGGAAAGACTTCAATGCCATCAGCTAGACCCTGTTGAAAAGAACCAGGGTAAAAGAATTTCACTCAACCTGCAAATAAGTCAAGGATTTTGAAATCAACTGCTCAACTACTAATGTCAATGCTACTGATAAAATCCAGTCGAATGGCCAACTGCCATTTTACTAACTACTCTTCATTGAGTAGATGTGTTTTTGTATGTGTGAGACAGAGAGAGTGTGAGTGAGCAAGACAAGTGAAGGGATTGTTTTAAAGTTAAACTGTTGAGACTAACTGAGGAGATGGGCAAATAAAGAAGGAAAGCCAGCTGATCCCTCCTTATTCAAGAGCTTAATGATTTGGGGTATCCCTTCAGGAACCATAAAAACTAGAAGGACCCCACCCAAGACTAGCTGCAACATAGACTCACAGAGATGTACGGCATGGAAACAGACCCTTCAGTCTAACTTGTCTATGCTGGCCAGATATCCTAACCTAATCTAGTCCCATTTGCTAGCATTTGGTCCATATCCCCCTAAACCTTTACTATTCATATACCCATCCAGATGTCTTTTAAATGTTGTAATTATACCAGCCTCCATTTCATCCTCTGGTAGTTCATGCCATACATGCACCAGCTGCTGTGTGAAAGAAATTGCTTCTTATGTTCCTTTTAAATCTTTTCCCTCTACCCTTAAACCTCGGCCCTTTTTTTTCCCCCACCCCAGGGAATAGCCCTAGTCTATTTAACCTATCCATGCCCCTCATGGTTTTTTAAACCTCTAAAAGGTCATCTCTCAGCCTCCGACACTCCAGGGAAAGTAACCCCTGCCTATTCAGCCTTTCCCAAGAGTTTAAACCCTCCAACCCTGGCAACATCCTTGTAAGTCTTTTCTGAACCCTTTCAAGTTTCACAACATCCTTCCTATGGCAGGGACACTGAAATATTAAACAATTGCAGCACTACTTAACACTAAATTCAGACTCCATCTCTTAAAGTAGAGGTGCCTCAACAGGAGTGAGTGCATGCACTGAGACTCTCAGTACAGCATCATGATGGAGAGCAGATATCTATCACATGAATGTAAACTGTGCCAGAAGCTTAATGACCTCATACAATTGATACAGATGTGAAAAGGATATAGCATTTGAAGATGAATTCACCGATTCGAGTCTGACCTCACATTAATAACTCACTTTCTCACACTTACTACTGCTGCAATTCACCGCTAGCTAATTGAAGGAGACACATAGATTGCACTATGCTTTATAAGCACACTTTTATTTCTCTTGTAGAATAAAGCGACACGTAATTGGATGAAACAGCACCAAATTGGCAAGGACTAGGCATGGATTTATATCCTTATCCTGATGAAGGAGACAGTACTTGCAGTCAATGGAGAGGCTGTGACTGAGGTTGTGGCCAATGGTCAAGTTGCAACCATTAAAAGTGATAATATTCTCATACTTATGCATGCAAAGTCACTTACTGCAGAAGTAAAGATCACAACTATGACAAGTCAGCCAGTTCACCAAGGATACAATTGCATTTCTCTGTTCATCGGACAGGGCATCACTGGCAAGGCTAGTATTTATTGCCTGTTCTTAGTTGACCAGATGGCAGTTAAGGGTCAACCACATTGCTGTCTGGAGTAACATGTAGGTCAGACCAAGTAAGGATGACAGATTTCCTTCTCTAAAGGACATTTGTGAACCTGGTGGGATTTTTATGACAATCACTTTATTACAGGTTTAGGGTGAGAGGGGAAAGAGATAAAAGGGACCTAAGGGGCAACCTTTTCACACAGAGGGTGGTGCATGTATGGAATGAGCTGCCAGAGTAAGTTGCGGAGGCTGGTACAATTACAACATTTAAAAGCATCTGGATGGGTATAAGAATAGGAAGGGTTTAGAAGGACATGGGCCAAGTGCTGGCAAATGGAACTAGCTTAGGTTAGGATATCTGATCGGCATGGACGAGTTGGACCTAAGGGTCTGTATCTATGCTGTACATCTCAATGACTCTACTGATTTTATTGAATTCAAATTTCACCATCTGCCATGGTGGGAATCGAACCAATATGCTGAGAGCCTCGCCTAGTGTCTGTATTGCGAGTTCTGTGAGAACAACACTTTGCCAATGCCTCCCATTGCCGCTTGATTAGTGCCCTTTGTTTTTGCACATCAGCCAACCAACTTAGATTGTTGCCGCCTCTGCCAGGATGGATTAATCTGAACCCAGGCCTTCAAGGTCCAGAGCTATTTGAGGCTGTCATCTGAAGTTCATTTTTACACTCCCTCATTGAGGACAGCAATCTTCCATCAGCCTTGCTGCAGTTGCCAGAGTAACACCAAAACAAACAAAGGCACCTGGAATACAGGCACTAAAAAAATCTATATTGATAATTATGTTTGACTCTTGCACTAAATATTGGATGGTTTGGTTTATAAAGTTTGTTTGGAACAGTTGTTTTGTCAGCATTGAGGCCAAGAGAATACGGTGATGATCAATGACAGATGGAAGGGAAGGCCTATACATATCCAGTACAAACTTAAAATACCATGCAACCACCTAATCAAGGCAGTAAAATGTAAATCAAAGGTCGTCTGGACCAAACTGTCCAGTACTTTGTTCAGCCTGCTTTGTGAGTATTACATTCAATTCTGGTTGCTGAGAAACAAGGGAAATATTCAAGTACTGGAAGGCTGTACAGTGAAGGCAGCTTAAGACTGATCCCTGAGTTATGAGTAAGTATTTGAGGAATTTGGATTTTCAGTCTAAAATGTAGGCATGTGAGAGGTGATTTTATAAATGATATGTGGCATGGGAATATAATTTTCATCAAATAACCTTCCTCATCCATAGGTATCTCATAGCATTGTAAAATGTATCTAATATGAAGATATCTGTATACTGGTTATATTCAATTACATCTCAATTATATTTTATTCTGAAATTTTAAAGCCACTTGAGTGACAGCTTGGAATCAATGTTCTCTTTGTGCAAACTTTTTATGCAGCAATGTCAAGATCAATTTAATCTGTTAGTCTGTTCAAGACCTGCTTAGACAACAGGCTGTAGGGAAACACTGCCTGTTCATCATTAAACTATGAATGGAACCGCAGGAGGATTAATTTTGGCATCCAATATATAGCGGGTGGATTGAGGGCAGGATGTCTACTGCACCTGCTGATGATATAGACAGGAGCCTAAACCATTTTCATGGTCAAGTCTCATTATAATAGAACTAGCAAACTGCCAGCATTGAATGAGCTTTGATAGACAGCTAGGCGATCAGGGGTTTGGGGGTGGTGGTGTTGGCATGGGAAACCCAGCATCTGCGCCACAAGAGTTGTGCCAGAAGTTTCTCATTAAGAGGTGGAGAGACAATTCTGCCAGGGAGTTGGGAAAGTTGTCTACAAAGGATCTGGAGATGAACTCTGGCCTCACAAAAAGGATATGAAAAACTCTGTGCAATATTTTCGAGCATCTTAATTTGAATGATTTTTTGTTTCATAACTCTAATTTAGGTTGAATCATCATTGATGTTGAGAGAAAAATTAGCACTACAATATTCTACTTTCCCCCATCAGTGGAATGAGAAAGCTGGAGTCAGCAAATAGTTTGATAATGTTGTTTGCTAAAATTTCTATAGTTTTTATTTTGTTGGAATCATAATCTGCAAGATGAATGCCTGCCCCTATTCAATGATAGACGTGCATCGTGCAACACAGTTCCTGTCATTCTTGCCTTAATGACAAACAGACACCAGGGATGGCTGCTTGTCCTTAGTGTTTAGTATTGCTAGCATGCTGAAAGGTGAATTTTAAAAACTTTTCAAATCTGGACCGCCTGTGTAGTGGCCTTGATGTGATATTCAAATATCTTGAATCTTTAACCAGCTACACATATCCATCAATCATATCGCTTTGTGGAAGTCCTTGAAGATCCAATTAGAACCCCCTACTCTGCATACCCAGTGTGCCCAATCTCAATTGTGTTTGCTGGCTTGAATCATTTTGGCAATTGAAAGTCCCATCACACAGGAATTGTTTGTGATTTTTGAGATTTTTAGCTCAGGTTGATGATAAGCATGTAAGTTAGCTCACTGAGCTTGGAAATTTGTTTTCAGACATTTCATAACGTCTGAAATGCTCGTGGTATGTCCCGCCTCTCTATTTATGGGTCTTGGTTTCCTAATGATATCACCCCCTCAGTGAGCTAACTTACATACTTAACACTGGAATTACATTAGAGTTCCACAATTCCGGAAGACCTGGGTGAAACCATACGTTATTGTGATAAATGTCGTGAACAAGATATGTCTCTTGTAATTCTCAGAATATGAACAGCACAGGAAAACTGCAGCTGTCCATCCCTAATTATACTAAAAATGTTCATGATTAGCTTTTTCCTTGAACTGCTGAAGTCCATTTTATAACAGTATCTAACTAAAAGTATTGAGTGTTGTGAGCACTACTTAAATTGGTCCCTCACTGCAGGGCCATACCAATCCACTAAGTGTCTTTTGCTGGTTAGTGGACATGAATTGATGTACATTTTCTGACAACTGCTCATTGTAACCTAAAAAAAAAGTGGAAACACGTTGTGTTCCCATGTTAAATTCTGACTGAAAGTAGATCAAATAGTATTACAGTTCTTTCCATGTTGTCACCACATTTGAACTTATATATTGACCCTACCTATACGTGGCCTTTGCTGTCAAATACACTTTTGCCTTTTCATATGTGCCTCACCTGGATCATTCTCCAGACAAACAAATGGCTTCCTCCTGGACCTTTCTAACTGGGCTTGATTGGGCAAAAGTTTTAATTGCATTGTAATATGAAATGCTGGGATTAAACATGGAAAATAGGAGCACGAGTAAGCAGGATTAGCTTAATGGCTGACCATTAAGCTCAGTATTCTGTTCCCACTTTGTCCCCATGCTGTCTGATCCCTTTAGCCCGAAGCACTATACCTAATTTCTTCTTGAAAATTTTCAATGTTTTGGCTGTAACGGCTTTCTGTGGCAGAGAATTCTACAGTCTCACCACTCTCTAAGTGAATAAATTTCTCCTTATCTCATTCCCAAATTTCTCCATAGACTCTAATGCCTTATTCTGAACTACGTGGTCATCGAGAACATCCTTCCTTAGTTTACCCCATCTAGTCCTGATCAAATTTTATAGGTTTCTATGAGATATTACCCACCTTGTTGTTCTTAACTCCTGTGAATATAGTCCTAAGTCATCCAGTCTCTCTTGGTACACCATACTGCCAGCCAGGAATCAGTCTGGTAAACCTTCATTGCATTCCCTACATGGGCAGGATATTTTTCCTCCGATAAGGAGCCTAAATCTGCACAATACACATCCATTACAGTCTCACCAAGACCCTACATAGTTGCAGCAAGACATTTTTGCTTCTATACTCCAATCCTCTTATTATAAAGAACAACATACCACTTGCCTTCTTCACTGCTTGGTCCAACTGCATGTTTACTTTCAGCAACTGGGAAGTGTTGCTGCAACAGTGTAAGATATTAGTTAGACTGTACCTGGAGTGTAGAATTTTGATCCTCTTACTTGAGGATGGATATAATTGCATTAGAGGCAGCTCAGAAGGGGTTCACTTGATTGATTCCAGAGATGAGGTGCTTGACAAAGTTGATGAAGAAAAGATGTTCCCTCATGTGGGGCAATCTAGAAGGGAAGGTCATAGTTTTAGTGTACAGGATAGCAGATTTAAATCAGAGATGAGGAGAAATTGCTTCTCTCAAAGTAGTTCTCTCTCTCTGGAACTCACTACCCCAAAGTGTGATCGACACCAAGACATTGAGTACATTTGAGGAGGAGGTGGAAATTTTTAATTAGTAATGGGTTGTAAGGTTATAAAGAGTGGTCAGGAAAGTGAAGTTGAAGTCAAGTTGATGTCAGCCATGATCATATTAAATGAAAGAGCAGCCTCTAGGTGCTGAATTGCCTACTCTAGCTCCTAGTTCTTATTGTGTACAAGGACACCCAGTTCTCATTGCATTCCTCCTTTCCCAATCTATTGTCATGCAGATAATAATCTGCCTTCTTGTTTTTGCTACCAAGATGGATAATCTCACTTTTATCCACATTATACTTCATCTGCATGCATTTTCCCACTCACACAATTTGTCTAATTCACAACGGAGAATCTCTGCATCCCTCACAGTTAACCCTCCCACTCAGCTTTGTATCATCTACAAACCTGGAGATATTGCATTTAGTTACCTTGTCAAAATCATTAATATGTAAAAGTCCAGGAAAACTTTATCCAAAAACTTCAGGACCAACTGATTTTTGGGTAAAGTATATTTTGAGGTTTTTGGATACATTCATAAATCTGTCCAGTTCCATTTGTGTCCTTCGGGGAAAAAAAATGTTCACCTGGCCCGATCAGAAATAAAACAAAGATTTTTCTCTCCCCCAATAGGCTAGAACTCAGAAGGGGTGCATGTCAGATCAGGGCTGCTTTTGAAAAGACCTTTGGTTTTCAGGTCCTTTCAGTTTCCAGCCATACGGATAATGTGTGTAATATGAATAGTTGCGGTCCAAGCACTGATCCCTGCAGTATCCAATGGATCACTGGCTGCCACTCTGAAAAAGACCCATTTATTCTTGCACTTTGTTTTCAGGGTCTGCCAACTTGTTCTCTATCTATGTCAGTATATTATCATGCTCTTTAAATTCCTGATGTCTTTCAGGGAGAGAAATCTGCTATCCCTAACTAGTCGGGCCTACAATTGTCTCCAGACCCAAGGCAATGTGGTTGACTCTCCACTGCCTTCTGAAATGGCCTAGCATGCCATTCAGTTGTTTCAATCACAACAGAGTCAACAAAAAAATGAAACTGGAAGGCTCACTTGACAGTGATCTTGCACTGGAAAAGATGACAGGAGAAACAGTCCCGTCTAACCTGCACAGTTCCCCTTTCAATATCAAAGAGCTATTGCCAACATTGGGAGAGTTGTCTCACAGTCTTGTCAAACAACAGACTGACAGAGATACTCAACTTATCATACCTTCCAGACAATGTTACAAACACCACCATCATCATCCCTGGATATGTCCTATCCCAACAGCAGGACAGACCCAGCAGAGGTGGTGGCAAAATGGTATACAGTTGTGAGAGTGTTGCTTTGGGAGTCATCAGCATTGACTCTGGACTCTATGAAGTCTCATGGTGTCAGATCTTAGATGGACAAGGAAACCTCCTGCTAATTACCACATACCTTCCTCCTCCAGCTAAAGACTCTCTGCTCCTCCATGTTGAACTGCATTTCGGGATAGCAGTGATGGTAACAACAACACAGAGTGTACTCTGGGTGGGAGGGGCTTTAATGTCCATCATCCTGCGTCGCTTGGCAGTAGTACTACCAATCGAGTTGGTCTATTCCTAAAGGACATCACTGCTAGACTGGATCTGCGACAGATAGTGAGGGAATCAACAAATGGTTAGGCCACTGTTGGAATATTGCATGCAATTCTGGTCACCTTCCTATCGGAAAGATGTTGTGAAACTTGAAAGGGTTCAGAAAAGATTTACAAGGATGTTGCCAGGGTAGGAGAATTTGAGCTATAGGGAGAGGTTGAATAGGCTAGGGCTGTTTACCCTGGAGCTGAAAATGTGTTGCTGGAAAAGCGCAGCATCCAGGGAACAGGAGAATCGACGTTTCGGGCATAAGCCCTTCTTCAGGAATGATTCCTGAAGAAGGGCTTATGCCCGAAACGTCGATTCTCCTGTTCCCTGGATGCTGCCTGACCTGCTGCGCTTTTCCAGCAACACATTTTCAGCTCTGATCTCCAGCATCTGCAGACCTCACTTTCTGCTGTTTACCCTGGAGCCTCGGAGGCTGAGTGGTGACCTTATAGAGGTTTATAAAATCATGAGGGGCATGGATAGGATAAGTAGACAAAGTCTTTTCCCTGGGGTAGGGGAGTCCAGAACTAGAGGGCATCAGTTTAGGGTAAGAGGGGAAAGATAAAAAGAGACCTAAGGGGCAACTTTTTCACGCAGAGGGTGATACGTGTATGGAATGAGCTGACAGAGGAAGTGGTGGAGGCCAGCACAATTGTAACATTTAAAAGGCATCTGGATGGGTATATGAATAGGAAGAGTTTGGAGGTATATGTGGCCAGTGAGATAGATTGGATTGAGATATCTGGTCAGCACAGACGAGTTGGACTGAAGGGTCTGTTTGCATGCTGTACATCTCTATGACTCTATGACCCTAAGAAGCAAAATCATACTTGACCTCATCCTCACCAATCTGCCCGCTGCAGAAGCATCTATTCATGACATCTGTAAGAGTGACCAGGCATTGTGGAGATAAAGTCCTGCCTTCTCATTGTGACTACCTCGCATCGTATTGTGTGGCACTATCACTGTGCTAAAAGTGACAGACTTTGAACAGATCTAGCAACTCCAGACTGGACATCCATCAGGTGCTGTGGACCATCAGCAGCAGCCAAATCAAATCCAAACTTCAACCTAATGTTCTGGCTTATCTCCCACTTTACCCACAATATCAAGCCAAGGGATAAGCCCTGGTTCAAGAGGGAATGTCAAGAGCAGCACCAGGCATACCTGAAAATGAGGGGTCAACCTGATGAAGCTACCAAACAGTGCATGTTGCATGCCAAACAATGTAAGCATTAGGACCTAAGCAATCCTGCAACCAACGGATCAGACCTAAATCTTATAGTCCTGTTACATCCAGTCATGAATGGTAGTAGACAGTTTTACAACTCACTGAAAGGGGAGGTTCCATAAATATCAACATCCTCAATGATGAATAGCCAAGCAATTCAGTGTAAAAGATAAGATTGAAGCATTTGCAATCTTCATCAAGACCTGACAAGTGGTTGAACCACCTAGGCATCCTCCAAAGGCCCCCAGCATCACAGATATTAGTCTTCTGGGAAATGGAAGCACTTGAAAACAATTGGAGGCTCTGGATACAACAAGTGCTATGGAGTGAGCAACATTCTGGTAATAGTGCTAAAGACTTGTGCTTCAAGACTTGCCCTTCTGCTAGCCAAGCTGTTCCAGTACAGTCACATTACCAACTTCTACCCAATGATGCAGAAAATTGCCCATATATGTTCTGTACACAAAAAGCAGGAGAAATCTAATTTGGCCAATTATTGCCCAATCAGTCTACTCTCCATCATCAGTAAAGCGATGGAAGGTGTAATCAACAGTGCTATCAATCAGCACCTGCTCAGCAACAGCCTGCTCAGTGACATCCAGTTTGGGTTCCACTCGGCTCATAGAACATAGAAGAATACAGCGCAGTACAGGCCCTTTGGCCCTCGATGTTGCGCCGATCCAAGCCCACCTAACCTATACTAACCCACTATCCTCCATATACCTATCCAATGCCCGCTTAAATGCCCATAAAGAGGGAGAGTCCACCACTGCTACTGGCAGGGCATTCCATGAACTTACGACTCGCTGAGTGAAGAACCTACCCCTAACTTCAGTCCTATATCTACCCCCCCTTAATTTAAAGCTATGCCCCCTTGTAATACCCGACTCCATACGCGGAAAAAGGTTCACACTGTCAACCCTATCTAACCCCCTAATCATCTTGTACACCTCAATCAAGTCACCCCTAAACCTTCTTTTCTCTAATGAAAACAGCCCCAAGTGTCTCAGTCTTTCCTCATACGATCTTCCTTCCATACCAGGCAACATCCTGGTAAACCTCCTCTGCACCCGTTCCAGTGCCTCCACGTCCTTCCTATAGTATGGCGACCAAAACTGCACACAATATTCCAGATGCGGCCGCACCAGAGTCTTATACAACTGCATCATGACCTCAGGACTCCGGAACTCAATTCCTCTACCAATAAAAGCCAGTACGCCATATGCCTTCCTCACCGCACTATTTACCTGGGTGGCAACTTTCAGAGATCTGTGTACATGGACACCAAGATCCCTCTGCTCATCCACACTACCAAGTATCCGACCATTAGCCCAGTACCCCATCTTTTTGTTATTCTTCCCAAAGTGAATCACCTCACACTTAGCTACATTGAATTCCATTTGCCACCTTTCTGCCCAGCTCTGCAGCTTCTCTATATCCTGCTGTAACCTGCCACATCCTTCCTCACTGTCAACAACTCCTCCGACTTTCGTATCATCCGCAAACTTGCTCACCCAACCTTCTAACCCCTCCTCCAGGTCATTTATAAAAATGACAAACAGCAATGGTCCCAAAACAGATCCTTGCGGAACACCGCTAGTGACGGCACTCCATGAAGAAACTTTGCCATCAACTACTACCCTCTGTCTTCTTCCATCCAGCCAATTCCTAATCCAAACCTCCAACTCACCCTCAATGCCATATCTCCGTATTTTCTGCAGTAGCCTACCATGGGGAACCTTATCAAACGCCTTACTAAAATCCATATATACCACATCTACCGCTTTCCCCTCATCAACCTCCTTCGTCACCTTTTCAAAGAATTCAATAAGGTTTGTGAGGCACGACCTGCCCTTCACAAAACCATGCTGACTATCCTTGATCACATTATTCCTATCCAGATGTGCATAAATCCTATCCCTTACAATTCTCTCTAAGACTTTGCCCACAACAGAAGTGAGACTCACCGGCCTATAGTTACTAGGGTTATCCCTACTCCCCTTTTTGAACAAGGGAACCACATTTGCTATCCTCCAGTCTTCTGGCACTACTCCTGTAGACAAAGAGGACATAAAAATCAAGGCCAATGGCTCTGCAATCTCCTCCTTGCTTCCCAGAGAATCCTAGGATAAATGCCATCAGGCCCAGGGGACTTATCTATTTTCACCTTTTCCAGGATTTCCAACACCTCTTCTCTACATACCTCAAAGCCATCCATTCTACTTATTTGTGACTCAGTATTCGCATCGACGACAATGCCCTGTTCCTGAGTAAATACTGAAGAAAAGTATTCATTCAGTGTCTCCCCAATCTCTTCCGCCTCCACACGCAACTTCCCACTACTATCCTTGACTGGACCTATTCCTACCCTAGTCATTCTTTTATTCCTAACATACCTATAGAAAGCCTTAGGGTTTTCCCTAATCCTACCGACTAAGGACCTTTCATGTCCCCTCCTTGCTGCTCTTAGCTCTCTCTTCAGGTCCTTCCTGGCTACCCTATAACTCTCAATCGCCCCAATTGAACCTTCATGTCTCATCTTGAGATAGGCCGCCCTCTTCCATTTAACAAGGGATTCCAATTCCTTATTAAACCATGGCTCCCTCGCACGACCCTTTCCTCCCTGCCTGACAGGTACATAATTATCAAGGACACTCAATAGTTGCTCTTTGAACAAGCTCCACATATCATTTACACTCTTGCCTTGGAGTCTACTTTTCCAAGCCACACATCCAAGCCTCACTCAGCTCCTGACCTCATTACAGCCTGGATTCAAATGTGGACAAAAGAGCTGAGGTAAGGAGAGAGTAACAGCCTTGATATCAAGGCTACATTTGACTAAGTGTAATATTGAGGACCTCTACTAGAATCATTGGCAATTGAGGTAAGAATTGTTGGGTTGGAAACATACCTTGCACATAGGAAGATGGTAGTGGTTGTTGAGGGGCGTAGTCAGTGATCTCAGCTCTAGGACATCTCTGCAGGAGTTCCTCAGGAAAATGTCTTAGGTCCAAACATCTTCAGCTGTTTCATCAATGACTTTCCCTCTGTGTAAGTTTTGAAGTGAGGATGTCCATCGATGATTGCACAATGTCCAGCACAATTTGTGACTCCTCAGATACTGGAGCAGTTAATGTCCAAATGCAATACTAAGACCAGGATGATATCCAGACATGGGCTATAAAGTAACAAGGAACATTTGTGCCACACAAATGTCAGGTAATAACCATCTCCAATAAGGGAGAATCTAACCATTGCCCTTTCACTTTCAATGGCATAACCATCACTGAATACCCCAATATCATCATCCTTGGGGGTTACCATTGTCCAGAAACTAAATTGAAATTGTCATCCAAATATAGTGGATACAAAAGCAGGTCAGAGGCTAAGAGCCTCCTAGCAGAGTGCTTTAGGGAACATCTCCGGGACACCTGCACCAATCAACCACACCGTCCTGTGGCCCAACATTTCAACTCCCCCTCCCACTCTGCCGAGGACATGGAGGTCCTGGGCCTCCTTCACCGCCGCTCCCTCACCACCAGACGCCTGGAGGAAGAACGCCTCATCTTCCACCTCGGAACACTGCAACCCCAGGGCATCAATGTGGACTTCAACAGTTTCCTCATTTCCCCTTCCCCCACCTCACCCTAGTTCCAAACTTCCAGCTCAGCACTGTCCCCATGACTTGTCCTACCTGCCTATCTTCTTTTCCACCTATCCACTACCCCCTCCCCCGCCCCCAACCTATCACCTTCATCCCCTCCCCCAGTCACCTATTGTACTCTATGCTACTTTCTCCCCACCCCCACTCTCCTCTAGCTTATCTCTCCACGCTTCAGGCTCTCTGCCTTTCTTCCTGATGAAGGGCTTTTGCCCGAAACGTCGATTTTACTGCTCCTCGGATGCCGCCTGAACTGCTGTGCTCTTCCAGCACCACTAATCCAGAGGCTAAGAGTACTACCCACTAGTAACTCACCTCCTGAATCTCCACTTCCTTTATATAATCAACCAGGTACTAGTCAGGAATATGATGGAATACACTCCATTTGCCTGGATGAGTGCAGATTCAACAACACTCAAGAAGCTTGACAGCATCCAGGACAAAGCAGCCAACTTGATCAACACTACATCCACAAGCATCCATTTTCTCCACCAATAATGCTCAGTAGCAGCAGTGTGTACTATCTAAAGGAAGAAATGCATAAATTCACCAAATCCTCAGACAGCATCTTCCAAGTCTAAGACAAATTCTATCTCGGAGCACAGCAGCAGATACATTGGAACATCACCACCCATAAGTTCTCCCCAAGTCACTCATCTTCCTGACTTGAAAGAACATCAGCATTCCTTCACTGTTGCTCAGTCAAAATCCTGGAATTCCCTCCCTATGGGCATAATAGGTCTACCTACAGTACATGGACGCTGCCGTTCAAGAAGGCAGCTCACCTCCAACTCCTCAAGGGCAACCAGAGATGGGCAATAAATGCTGGCCAACCCGCAACATCCATATTCCATGACTCACTAAAAGAGGAGCGTACATTCTAATTTTTTATATGGCATCTCAATGAAAGCCTTCTTAAAGTCCAAATGAACCAGATCTACTGGCTCTCCTTTATTAACTTTGCTGGTTACATCTCGAAAAATTCCTGTAAGTTTGTCAAGCAGGATTTCCCATTGTAAATCTATGCTGTCTTTTTCCAATCCTGTCACTATTTTCAAGGTGCTCTGTTACAATAACTGACCCTAGCATATTCACCATTACTGATGTCAGGCTGACCTGTCTATAATTCCCCACTTTCTCTCTACCTAATTTAGTAAAGATAAGAGTCACATGATCGACTCCTCAACCAATGAGAACCATTCCAGTGTCGACAAAATCTTGGAAGGTGACCACCAATATATCCATTATTTCCAAACCAACTTCCTTAAGTACTCTGGAATATACATTATTAGGCCCTGAGGATTTATTGGCCTTTATTCAGATTAATTTTTCTACCATATTGATTTCCTTCATTTCCTCCCTCTTGCTGGACCCTGTGATCCCTCGCATTTTGCGGGATAGTATTTGTATCTTCCATTGTGAAGAGAGAACCAAAATATCTATTTAATTGATTGCCATCTCTTTGTCCCTCAATATAGCATCTCTTGTTTCTGATTGTAAGGGACACACGATTGTCCTCACAAAGTCTTTTCTCTTTGCATACCTATAGACTGTCTTATAATCAATTTGTATGCTCTTCACAAGCTTACTCTTGTATCCTATCTTCCCTCTCTTAATCAATCCCTTTGTCCTCCTTTGCTGAAATCTAAACTGCTCCAAATCGTGCTTTGTTTTGGCAAATTTGTATGCCACTTCCTTGGATCTAATACTATCGCTATTTTCCCTTGTTAGCCATGGCTAGGCCGCCTTTCACAGACAGGAATGAACAATTGTTGTTGTACCTCCATAGACTCTTTTAATGTTTACCATTGCCATTATCCACTTAAGAAATATTACCCAATTTACCATAGCCTGCTCTCACTTCACACTTAGTAGTTTCTATTCTTTAGATTCAGAACCCAAGTATAAGAGTCAACTGTGTCATTTTCAATGTCCATGAAGAATTCAGTCATATTATGGTCATTAGCCCCAAGGATGGCTAGAGTGCCAATTATTCCTTTCTCATTACACAATACCCAGTCTACGATGATCTGTTCTTAAATTGGTTCCTCAGTGTATTGATCCAGAAAACTATCTCATATACCCTCTAGGAATTCCTCCTCTATGGCATTGTTACTGATTTTATATGGTCAATCTATATACAGATCAAAGTTGCCCATAATCATAACAGGACTTTTACTGCTTGTCTCTAATTTCCAGTTTAATATGTTACTGAACCATTTCCATTAAAGTTTGGGTGTTATACTTTTACTTTCTAAATTTTAACTGCATTTGTCCACATACGTGACACACTTTCTTTGGCCAATGAAAGTGTGTCACATATGTGGGCAAATGATCAAGAGAAATTGTGTGTAGATTCATGAGGATACAGCAAGTGATTATTTGCATTAAATGCATGCCTTACATCCAAGAACATGTAGGTATGTACTCAAAGGAGCATCATCATAGCCATCAATTGTACCATTGTTCAAACTTTACACACAGGTATGGCAGACCTGAAAGATTGCATTCACCCACTTTCTAACCTCTATCTGTGTGGTTGGCACCAAAAATTTGACAGATGGGAGCTCTTCATCAGTCTCCAATTCCTTTGTCTCACTCTTGAAAGCAGTAATTTCAAAGATTTATCATTGATGGCTGAAGTGTTTCACAGCAAGTTCATTGCATGTGATTCATTTTATTGATCATTGTAATACAAAGGTTGCAGTTGATCAGGGACAGTGGCCCACAGAGACCAACAAGGTCATCACTATTTCTGACTTTCAACCAACCTGATTGCTGACAAATTCCCTGAAGATAATAAAAGGTCATTCAACTGAGAGAGAGGAATGTAATTCAGAAAATTGTTTTCGGGAGCCCTAACTCTCCTTATCATTGCTGTTAGTATGTGTGCATGTTTCTCTCAATTTCCTGGATTAAGAAAATCAAGATGAGAGAACTATATCTGCTCACAACAGTTGCAACAGTGACTACAGAAACAAAAAAAATCACCTGATAAATAGATGATTCTGCTCTCTTGTTATTTCTTCATCATTCTTAGAAATGCTTTATTCCATATATTTATTTTTTACCTTCAATGAAGAAAAATAAAACTGTACAATGTCATCTGCGCAGTATCATAAAGTGGTAATCATACCATGAAGGTGACCCATTACACACTATCAACAGAATGCAGTAAGACCCAAGGCTATCTTGAACTTGGCAATTGTCCACAGCCATGGCCCAACTCCAATCTCAGCACTAGGCATCTTTAAATACCATTGCACATTTTGGGAAGCAAGGCAATAAGCAAAAAAAGTCTCAACCAAGTAAGTATCTGTCACAAAAGTAAACATAGTGACACAAATCATGTATGTTTTGATTTATTCATTTGGACCATTCATTATTTGTTCCTATCCAGACAAAAGTGTCACAAAGCTGAATATACATTTTATTTTACCCATTTCTCATTGATAAAGGAGATTATACTTAAAATAAACCTGGAGAAAGTGAGGACTGGAGATGTTAGAGATCAGAGTCGAGAGTGTGGTGCTGGAAAAGCACAGCCAGTCAGGCAGCATCCGAGGAGCAGGACAGTCAATATTTTGGGCAATAGCTCTTCGTCAGGAATATGCGGGTTGCAGGGGAAGAGGGCTGAAAGATAAATAGGAGGAAGGGGGGAAAGTAGCTGGAAAGGAGACAGGTAGAGGCAGGTTGAGGGGTGATGTGATAGGTCAGACGAGAGGGTGGAGCAGATAGGTGGGAAGGAAGATAGAAGGACAGGTCAAGAAGGCAGTGGCATGTTGGAGCGTTGGATCTGGGATAAGGTGGGGGGAGGGAAAATAAAGAAACTGGTGAAGTCAATGTTCTTCCTCCAGTCATCGGATGGCTTGCACTTGGCAGTGGAGGAGGTCCTTGGCGGAGTGTTGAAATGGAGGGGAGTTGAAATGGTCGGCCACAGGGCAGTGCGGTTGTTTGGTGCGTGTTTCCCAGAGATGTTCAACCATACCTGGCACTAATGAGGATATACCTGCAGCATTTTATTCAGTATTAGCCTCCCAACTTAAGGAAGCATATAAATATATTGGAAGCAGTTCAGGGAAGGTCATTGGCACATAAAGCTGGAATGGGCCACTTGTCTTTGATTCTGGATTAGTGGTGCTGGAAGAGCACAGCAGTTCAGGCAGCATCCGAGGAGCAGTAAAATCGACATTTCGGGCAAAAGCCCTTCATCAGGAATAAAGGCAGAGAGCCTGAAGCTTGGAGAGATAAGCTAGAGGAGGGTGGGGGTGGGGAGAGAGTAGCATAGAGTACAATAGGTGAGTGGGGGAGGGGATGAAGATGATAGGTTGGGCGCGTGGGGAGGGGGGAGTGGATAGGTGGAAAAGAAGATAGGCAGGTAGGACAAGTCATGGGGATAGTGCTAAGCAGGAAGTTTGGAACTAGGGTGAGGTTGGGGAAGGGAAAATGAGGAAACTGTTGAAGTCTACATTGATGCCCTGGGGTTGAAGTGTTCCGAGGCGGAAGATGAGGCGTTCTTCCTCCAGGCGTCTGGTGGTGAGGGAGCGGCAGTGAAGGAGGCCCAGGACCTCCATGTCCTCGGCAGAGTGGGAGGGGGAGTTGAAATGTTGGGCCACAGGGCGGTGTGGTTGATTGGTGCGGGTGTCCTGGAGATGTTCCCTAAAGCGCACTGCTAGGACGGATCCAGTCTCCCCAATGTAGAGGAGACCGCATCGGGAGCAGCGGATACAATAAATGATATTAGTGGATGTGCAAGTAAAACCTTGAGGAATGTGGAAGGCTCCTTTAGGACCTTGGATGAAGGTGAGGGAGGAGATATGGGCACAGGTTTTGCAGTTCGTGCGGTGGCAGGGGAAGATGCCAGGACGGGAGGGTGGGTTATAGGGGGCATGGACCTGACCAGGTAGTCACGGAGGGAACGGTCTTTGCGGAAGGTGGAAAGGGGTGGGGAGGGAAATATATCCCTGGTGGTGGGTTCTTTTTGGACGTGGCGGAAATGTCGGCGGATGATTTGGTTTATGCAAAGGTTGGTAGGGTAGAAGGTGAGCACCAGGGGGTTCTGTCCTTGTTACGGTTGGAGGAGTGGGGTCTGAGGGCGGAGGTGCGGGATATGGACGAGATGCGTTGGAGGGCATCTTTAACCACGTGGGAAGGGAAATTGCCGTCTCTAAAGAAGGAGGCCATCTGGTGTGTTCTATGGTGGAACTGGTCCTCCTGGGAGCAGATACGGTAGAGGCGGAGGAATTGGGAATATGGGATGGCATTTTTGCAAGAGGTAGGGTGGGAAGAGGTGTAATCCAGGTAGCTGTGGGAGTCGGTGGGTTTGTAAAAAATGTCAGTGTCAAGTCGGTCGTCATTAATGGAGATGGAGAGGTCCAGGAAGGGGAGGGAAGTGTCAGAGATGGTCCAGGTAAATTTAAGGTCAGGGTGGAATGTGTTGGTGAAGTTGATGAATTGCTCAACCTCCTCGCGGGAGCACGAGCTGGCGCCAATGCAGTCATGAATGTGGTGGAGGAAGAGGTGGGGAGTGGTGCCAGTGTAATTACGGAAGATCGACTGTTCTACGTAGCCAACAAAGAGACAGGCATAGCTGGGGCCCTTACGGTTGCCAATGGCTTCCCCTTTGGTCTGGAGGAAGTGGGAGGATTCGAAGGAGAAATTGTTAAGGGTGAGGACCAGTTAGGCCAGATGAATGAGTGTGTCGGTGGAAGGGTACTGTTGGGGACATCGGGAGAGGAAGAAACAGAGGGCTTGGAGGCCCTAGTCATGGCGGATGGAGGTGTAGAGGGATTGGATATCCATGGTGAAGATGAGGCATTGGGGGCCAGGGAAACAAAAATCTTGGAGGAGGTGGAGTGTGTGGGTGGTCTCTCGAACGTATGTGGGGAGTTCCTGGACTAGGGGGGATAGGACAGTGTCGAGGTAGGTAGAGATGAGTTCAGTGGGGCAGGAGCATACTTAGACAATGGGTCGGCCAGGGTGGTCAGGCTTGTGGATCTTGGGAAGGAGGTAGAACCGGGCAGTGTGGGGTTCCCAGACTATGAAGTTGGAAGTTGTGGGTGAGAGATCTCCTGAAGTGATGAGGTTCTATATGGTCTGGGAGATGATGGTTTGGTGATGGGGGGTGGGGTCATGGTCAAGTGGGCGGTAGGAAGAGGTGTCCTTGAGTTGGTGTTTGGCTTCAGCGGGTAGAGGTCAGTGCGCCAGACTACCACTGCGCCCCACCCCTCCAACTGTAACAAGGACAGAATGCCCCTAGTGCTCACCTTCCACCCTACCAACCTTCGCATAAACTAAATCATCCGCTGACATTTCCGCCACCTCCAAAAGGACCCAACCACCAGGGATATATTTCCCTTTCCACCTTCCGCAAAGACCGTTCCCTCCGTGACTACCTGGTCAGGTCCACACCCCCCTACAGCCCACCCTCCCGTCCTGGCACCTTCCTCTGCCACCGCAGGACTGCAAAACCTGCACCAACACCTCCTCTCTCACCTCCATCCAAGGCCCTAAAGGAGCCTTCCACATCCATCAAAGTTTTACCTGCACATCCACTAATATTATTTATTGTATCCGTTGCTCCTGATGCAGTCTCCTCTACATTGGGGAGACTGGACTCCTCCTAGCAGAGCGCTTTAGGGAACATCTCCGGGACACCCGCACCAATCAACCACACCGCCCAAACAACTCGCCCTCCCACTCTGCCGAGGACATGGAGGTCCTGGGCCTTCTTCACCGCTGCTCCCTCACCACCAGACACCTGGAGGAAGAACACCTCATCTTCTGCCTCGGAACACTTCAACCCCAGGGCATCAATGTGGACTTCAACAGTTTCCTCATTTCCCCTTCCCCCACCTCACCCTAGTTCCAAACTTCCTGCTCAGCACTGTCCCCATGACTTGTCCTACCTGCCTATCTTCTTTTCCACCTATCCACTCCCCCCTCCCCACGCGCCCAACCTATCACCTTCATCCCCTCCCCCACTCACCTATTGTACTCTATGCTACTTTCTCCCCACCCCCACTCTCCTCTAGCTTAACTCTCCACGCTTCAGGCTCTCTGCCTTTCTTCCTGATGAAGGGCTTTTGCCCGAAATGTCGATTTTACTGCTCCTCGGATGCTGCCTGAACTGCTGTGCTCTTCCAGCACCACTAATCCAGAATCTGGTTTCCAGCATCTGCAGTCATTGTTTTTACTTGTCTTTGATAACAGGCTGGAGAGGCTTAGCTTGGATCCACTGGAGTTTGCAAGACTAACTGCTGACTTGAATGAAACAGATAAGATCCTAAAGAAGTTTGAGGGTGGGGACGTGTAAAGCATGTTTCCTTTTGTGGGAGATCCTCACATGAGGTGTTACCATTTAAAAATACCAGGTCACCCACTTAGCACAGCAATGAGAAAAAATATTTCTCTCCGAGGATTGTGATTGTTTTTTAGAGCTCTTTTCCCCAAAACAGTGATGGAAGCAGAGTCTGAATATATTTTGTGATTGAGTTGGAGAGATTCTTAACAAGCAAGGATGAAAGATTATTGGAATACAGTGGCAATTTGGATTTGAGGTTAGTACCAGGTCATGCAGAACCTTATTAAATGGAGAAGCAAGCTGAAGTGATCAAATGACATACTCCTGCTCCAAATTCATACTCTTATGTAGAAGTTACGCTTATTTAAAAGGCTGTGTGTCTTAAGAATGTCACCACTAGGTGGCAAAAGGGGTGTACAGGTGCAGAATCTTTACCTGGCAGTGCGACATCACTGTCAGAGTGCCAGACGCAGCTACCTTCTAATCGGAAGGATACTCGAGTTATATTAGTCTATAGAGGTAAAAACAATGACTGCAGATGCTGGAGACCAGATTCTGGATTAGTGTTACAGGAAGAGCACAGCAGTTCAGGCAGCATCCAAGAAGTTCTATAACTAATCGTTCATTCAGTGAAGGAGCTGCTGCTGAGTGCCAGACAGGGGAAAAGTCCTCAGAATTGTTAGCATTCATCCCCAAGCCTAAATTCAGTTGGAACCTGCTATTTCTCTCTCATCACCATGAGGAGCTGTCTGGCAGCACTGTTCAGGCACTCCTGTATCAGCCTTTTCCCTGTCTCCTGAATTCACAGTCCCTGATTCCCCCAGGTATATGGGAATTTAGCTTAAATGGGGTCACCTACCCATGCACAGACCGTGATTTTGATTGCAAATTTGTCAATCATGCATTGGCTGACACATGCTAAGTTAGGGACATCTGTCTCCAGCAACTGACCTCACCAGAACTATTTGAGCAAGCTTAAGCAGCCACCTTGACAGATACCTTTACATTCAGGCCAATTACTCCATATTGAAAGCATGATCAAATATTTGAATTATTCACAGTTTTGGGGAAGAATTTTATTTGGTTTAAATTTCATTCAGTATATTCTTTAAGAGGTGTGTGGGTCATTTATTGTGAAATTACAGTTAAATGAGGGAGCGAGAAATCCAAGTTGATAGATGGTATTAACTGCTCCACTTGAATTTGCTGCTCCAAAACTTGCATGATTTCAGGATTTCATAGTGGTCCTCACTCACAACATTCATTTCAAATAGATACTGAGTGCTTTTAGGTTCTCCAGCTTACTGTAGTGCAGTTACCTCAGTTAAATGAAATTCAAGAGGCCTAATGAGGTAAGCATATAATTTGCAAGCTGATATACCTGATGATCTGGTAGTTAAAATTAGAAGTTTTAAACACCATAGCCTGGGTTTAATTCCTTTCAAGGAATAAAGCTTTGTAATGCACACCAAAAATCCTGGCTTCAAGTACCATATTCTAGGGGTGGCACAGTGGCTTAGTGGTTAACACTGCTGCCTCACAGCACCAGGGACCTGGGTTTGATTACAGCCTTGGGTGACTGTGTGGAGTTTGCACATTCTCCCTATGTCTGCGTGGCTTTGTTTTAGTTGTGTTTTAGACCTTAGGCCTCCACACACAGTTTCCAGGGACCAGTTATCTATTTCAGTTCATTGACACCGTAGAGTTCCTAAACCACCAGTAAGCCTTGAGAAAGTTCAACAGGAATAGCTGCTTTGCATACATCAGCACCCTAAGTTAACATTGAATGATAGGAAGTGTTCATAAAGAGAATATTATAAGTCATATAATGACTGGATTACCACAGGATTTAATGATAAATCTTCTACATATCCAAGTAATTTGTTGATGATATTAAACTGAAGACAGTGGAGTATAATAAAAAAAGTTGATGAACTAAGGAAGAACTTGGACAACACCTGGAAGTCTTCATTCAAGATGATGACAAGATATTAAAACCCTACAATGGCACAAAACAAATGATCAGAAAGGCTGGCCATTATATATCTGAGAACTAATTTAAAAGTTGGGAGAATTCAATCAATTCAGGCATGAAAAGAGGTGCATTAGAATGGAACTGTAAATATACATAGGATAATAAATTTAAAGAAACTGCTATTTATGAACAACAGCCTCCCCCATCACCGCAAAACTCTGTGAATTTGCTCAATAACGGATCAAACTTTAGAAACTTTATTTTATTAGCCCCCAGTGTAGCTGGAAGATCAGCTGGGGAGCAAGCACTGGAGAGTCATGTCAGGAGAATTTCCCAGGCAAATTTCCCAGTGATGGGAATAACAGTAACTCAACTGCTTACCAAAAGGAGATTGGCAGCCAATTTGTTTAATTAATTTCACACATAAAGGTAGTTTTCCTTGCCCTCTAGTTTTTTTTCCAGTTGGAGATTATTCTTTCCTTACAGCTCCCCAATGTCACCATATGAGAGGGCAGGCATCAGCAACTTGGATGCTCTGTAGCACATAAGAAGGGGTAACAAAAAACAATGGAGTCCCCAGAGGTCTGAATGCTGCCACTAGAGTACTGTCTCCCTTTAGTCCTCCAAGTCCTGCCTACTTGGCTCCATGCAAAATATATTTAATGTTCATGCTTCCAAGGGCACTGCAAGGCAGAGGCCCTGTCATATTCTCCTTGCTGGTTTAATGGAGGCCACCTCTCTGAGTGATGTTATCAAAGCAGCAAAGTTCCAACCTCTGAATGTGACAGCAGCCAACTGGGTGGGAATATCACAGTGGAACCTCCTTTTCCAACCTTAGCAGATTGACAATCTGAAAACACTCCAATAATAGGACCTCCACCACTTCAGCAAAATCACATCCTAGGTTTCAGAGCGGTGCTATCATAGGGATCCACGTTAGAAACTAAACCTTTGTAGATAAGCATGAAATAATCCATCAACATGAGTTTAAATTTAAAAATCACACAACACCAGATTATAGTCCAACAGATTTATTTGGAAGTACTAGCTTTCGGAACTTCCAAATAAACCTGTTGGACTATAACCGGGTGTTGTGTGATCTTTAACTTTGTACACCCCAGTCCAACATCGGCTCCTCCAAATCATCAACATGAGAATCTCCTAACATTAAATATTGAACAATTGTGAGATTTCGTCAAGAATGCAGAATCAGAGCATTGTCTGATTTCATCAATTAACATCATCATTGACTCTTAAAACTCAAGCAGTAATGAAAGTGGACTTTTTTTCCAGCTCCTTATTAAACAATCCAAAACTAACCCATTGCCCTCCTTTCTCAGCTACTACTGTAATGTCCTCTACTTCAATTTTTTATCTATCATGCTCCAGCTTGTTTTTTTATAAATTTGGTTCTCACATGCCAACAGGATCAGTGATTTCTCCAAACCATCCCCCACAGTATATAATCATCCTTCACTATTCCAAGAAAAATGAAAAAAAGGGAAAGGAATGTCAAAAATGACTCTAATTCATTTAAAAAGGATGTCTGCTGATGAAATGCTTTATTTAAATGCAGTGCAATTGAATAGTATTAAGCAAGAATCAGCATGCTCGATAGCTTGAACAAAATGTATTAAATACTGAATGTATCTGGGAGAGAATGCCAGTCAAAATATTCAATGACAGATCTATTTCAGCACTAATCGTTCATTTACATTATTCAGTTAGCCATGGCTGATGGGACAACCATTATGTGAGGTAGTGGATCATAAAAGTAATCCAAGAGCTGCACTGATGGAGTAATATATTAATAGAGGAAACAAACATATCAGATGGGTGGACAATTTGCCAATCCACTGCTCAAAGAAAGTTTGAAGTTCTCCCTGTATCCTAGCCAATGAGATCTCCCAGTGTCCAAGCAAACATTTACTCGACAAAACAACTTCCGCCTAAAGCAGAATAATTGTTCATTCATGTCTATGCTGTTTATAATGCCATCCTATGGAAATTAGTTGAATTTTTTTTCTCTAGAAAACAACACTGGCTGTCATGTGTTTGCTGTGAAGTGATTTACTGAAACTAAGAACATGACCTATCCTAAATGTCAGCCCTCCCTCCCTCCCCTTAATCCTATCATCAGTAGATTCCATCCTTTGAATATCATTCACCACATGCTTCATAGAAGCGATTTCTGGGATTATCTCAGTCAAACTTTGTGAAATCACCTATTTAGCAGAGTCGGATGGGGACAAGAGCGACTGCACCACCATGCTAGATACTTGTTTCCCCATGCAGCTGGAATCTTTGATGGTAGCCCACAGCATAGAGTTACAGGGGCAATGAGAGTTGGAGGGACAGGTGCTTTCCTGCTCCATCCTGATCATGAATCCTTATGTTTCATTGTATAAGCAATGCTGATCCTGACCCCATACTTACAAGATTCTTGGCAACAAAGCCATTTCCTAACCTAATGCCCAACAATAGACAATAGGTGCGGGAGTAGGCCATTCAGCCCTTTGAGCCTGCACCGCCATTCAATATAATCATGGCTGATCATTCCTAATCAGTATCCTGTTCCTGCTTTATCTCCATAACCCTTGATTCCACTAACTTTGAGAGCTCTATCCAACTCTTTCTTAAATGAATCCAGAGAGTGGGCCTCCACTGCCCTCTGGGGCAGAGCATTCCACACAGCCACCACTCTCTGGGTGAAGAAGTTTCTCCTCATCTCTGTCCTAAATGGTCTACCCCGTATTTTTAAGCTGTGTCCTCTGGTTCGGCACTCACCCATCAGTGGAAATATGTTTCCTACTGCCAAAGTGTCCAATCCTTTCATAATCTTATACGTCTCAATCAGATCCCCTCTCAGTCTTCGAAACTCAAGGGTATACAAGCCCAGTCGCTTCAGTCTTTCAGTGTAAGGTAATCCTGCCATTCCAGGAATTGACCTCGTGAATCTACGCTGCACTCCCTCAATAGCCAGAATGTCTTTTCTCAAATTTGGAGACCAGAACTGCACACAGTACTCCAGGTGTGGTCTCACCAGGGCCCTGTACAGCTGCAGAAGCACCTCTTTGTTTCTATACTCAATTCATCTTGTTATGAAGGCCAGCATGCTATTAGCCTTCTTCACTACCTGCTGTACCTGCATGCTTGCCTTCATTGACTGGTGTACAAGAACACCCAGATCTCTCTGTACTGCCCCTTTACATAAATTGATTCCATTGAGGTAGTAGTCTGCCTTCCTGTTCTTGCCACCAAAGTGGATAACCATACATTTATCCACATTAAACTGCATCTGCCATGCATCTGCCCACTCACTTAACTTGTCCAGGTCACCCTGTAATCTCCTAACATCCTCATCACATTTCACCCTGCCACCCAGCTTTCTTTCATCAGCAAATTTGCTAATGTTATTGCTGATACCATCTTCAATATCATTAATATGTATTGTAAAAAGCTGCAGTCCCAGCACGGATCCCTGCAGTACCCCACTGGTCACTGCCTGCCATTCCGAAATGGAGCCATTTATCACTACCCTTTGTTTCCGATTAGCCAACCAATTTTCAGTCCAATCTAGTACTTTGCCCCCAATACCATGAGCCCTAATTTTACTCACTAACATCCTGTGTGGGACTTTATCAAAAGCTTTCTGAAAGTCCAGGTACACTACATCTACTGGATCTCCTTCGTCCAACTTCAGAGTTACATCCTCAAAAAATTCAAGAAGATTAGTCAAGCATGATTTCCCCTTCATAAATCCATGCTGACTCTGTCCTATCCTGTTACTACTATCCAGATGTGCAGTAATTTCATCCTTTATAATAGACTCCAGCATCTTTCCCACCACTGAGGTCAGACTAACTGGTCTATAATTTCCTGCTTTCTCTCGCCCACCTTTCTTAAAAAGTGGTATAACATTAGCCACCCTCCAATCCTCAGGAACCGACCCCGAATCTATTGAACTCTGGAAAATAATCACCAACGCATCCACGATTTCCCGAGCCACCTCCTTCAGTACCCTGGGATGCAGACCATCAGGCCCCGGAGACTTAACAACCTTCAGACCTAACAGTCTCTCCAACACCAAATCCTGGCAAATATAAATTCCCTTAAGTTCAGGTCCTTCAGCCACTGTTACCTCAGGGAGATTGCTTGTGTCTTCCCCAGTGAACACAGATCTGAAGTACCCATTTAATTCCTCTGCCATTTCTTTGTTCCTAGTAATATATTCCCCTGTTTCTGTCTTCAAGGGCCCAATTTTTGTCCTAACCATTTTTTTGCCTTGCACATACCTAAAAAAGCTTTTACTACCCTCCTTAATATTCTTGGCCAGTTTACCTTCGTACCTCATTTTTCCTCTGCGTATTTCCTTCTTAGTAATCCTCTGTTGCTCTTTAAAAGCTTCCCAGTCCTCAGTTTTCCCACTTATCTTAGCTATGTTATACTTTTTCTCTTTTAACTTTATATGTTTCTTTACTTCCCTCGTCAGCCACGGCCGCCCATGCCGTGAAAATCAGACACTACCATGAATATCAGTTCACCAAGTGTACCATTCTCCAGGGCCCTGGTAAAACCAAAAGATCATAAACCATAAATTGCTGAAAAAACTCAGCAGGTCAGGCAGCAACTGTGGAGAGAAAGTATGGTTAATGTTTCAGGTCCAGTGACCCTTCTCCAGAACTGGGACTTTTCAAGTCAGGATTCCTTGCTCATCATGCTGCTATTTAGCAGGCATTTCTGTTTTAAGAGATTAAGGGAGGATCAATTTGATGCCCCTTGTTATTATCCGAGTATAAACTTAGAATGAGATAATTTGAATTGTCCAAATATGGATTAAGATTTAATATTGGCAGGATATTGAAATGAAAATAAAGCTATACTTTGTTATCGCTCAGAGGATTAATTTTTATCAATAGTTCAGTGTTTTTGGGTAGAGCTCTGCTTAGGTTACTCTAAGTTGAAGATTTCAGTTGCATATTGTAGCATTTTGAAACAAAATTGGAGTCCCCATTGCAATATGTGAATAAGATATTGCAATCTCTTTAGTTACATGTGTTGTAGTGAATGAGTGAAACACCAAACTAGAATGAAAAGAGGGAAATATCTTTTTATATTGAGACATCCTAACAAAGTGTTTCACGTCCAATTTATTAATTTCAAAGGGTAGTTACTGTTGTTATGTAATCAACTATAAACAGCATAAGATCATATAATTTGTTTTTAGGTTAAGTATAATAATTGAGTTTTTTTGCAGAAAGGTTGTGTATTCTCAAATTAATACATTGGGTGAAAGTCATAGAGTCATACAATATAGAAATAAGCCCTTCAGCCCACAATATCAATGCTGGCCAACAAACAACAGACTCATTAATCCCATTTACCTGCACTTGATCAATAGCCTACAATGTCCTGGCATTTTAAGTACTTATCCAAATGCTTTTTAAATGTGAGAATATCTGTCTTCACCTCCCTCTCAGGCACCCTCTAGGTGAAAAATTTCTTTCTCAGATCGCCTTTAAACTATTTGCTCCTCACGTTAAACTTATACCCTCTGGTCTTAGACATATCTGTCAAGGGGAAGAGATTCCCACAATCCACTCTGTCTAAGCCACTCATAATTTTGTACACCTCAGTCAGAGTTCCTGTCAGTCTGGCTCCACAGAAAGCAAATCAAGAGTGTGGTGCTGGAAAAGCACAGCAGGTCAGGCAGCATCGGAGGAGCAGGAAAATCGACGTTTCGGGCAAAAGCCCTCATGAAGGGCTTTTGCCCGAAACATCGATTTTCCTCCTCCTCAGATGCTGCCTGACCTGCTGTGCTTTTCCAGCACCACACACTTGACTTTAATCTCCCACATCTGCAGTCTTCACTTTTGTCCACAGAAAGCAAACCCAGCCAATTCAGTTTCTCCTCATAACTGAGACTTTTCATCGCAGGCAACATCCTGGTGAATCTACTGTGCACTGTCTCCAGTGCAATCATATCCTTCCAATACACTGAAATAAAAGTGCCAAGTGACAGAAGGGATAAACATTGATTGTTCATCGATCCTCCTCCTCTTTCTGCTAATTACCTGATGGCGCATAATAATTATTTTCAACTGGATGTGGCAGTGAAATGAAGATCTGTTCTGAACAATTGGATATAGGACTGTTTTGTTTGCTACAGGCTGATTTATGTAGCTAGCATGCATGTGATCCCCTGCTGTAGTTTCACTCTGTTGGTAACTAATGGGAAAGTGTGCTGGTAAATGAGATTTCTTTCATATTTTTGAACAAAGGTAATGGTGGTGAAGCAGAACATAACTGCAAAAAAAATCCACATTAGATGTCTCCTACATGTATTTCTGTTGTAATGGGACAATGTCTTCATCAACATTTTTACAGTAAAATGGAAAATGCTGCATATATGGGCATTCCAAAATAAAAGCAGAAAGTGATGGAAAGATACTGTAGGTCAGGCAACAGTTATGAAAACTGAAACTTTATTGCTGGAACAGCTCAGCAGGTCAGACAGCATCTAGGGAAAAGGAGATTCGACGTTTCGGGCACATGCCCTTCCTCAGGAATGTGCCCGAAACGTCGAATCTCCTTTTCCCTAGATGCTGTCTGACCTGCTGAGCTGTTCCAGCAATAAAGTTTCAGCTTTGATCTCCAGCGTCTGCAGACCTCACTTTCTCCTCGAACAGTTATGAAAAGAACAGATAAGTCTTCATTTCAGATACAACTGTATTCAGATCTTAAAATTAAGAATGAACTGATATATTGATAAATTAATAATACAACCAAAATATATTCACAAGTATATTTATTATGACACTTCCCAGTTCATATACTTCTGCACTATTGTGCAAGGCCCCAGTCAGTCCTTTTTATGTAAGGCAGCAATTTATATTACTTCTTCCAATCCATTCTTCTCTATCAGCTTGAGCTATTTATCACTTTCATTTCTACTCTGATCTCTTGGTCCTCAACCTCTTACACTATTCCAATAAATTTTAGTAGAAGTTTCAGAATCTGGGCCATGTCTTTAAATTAACAATTTGAGATATTTTTGGATGATCATAATAGTACTGATATTTCGATTCATACCCCATCTGGAGACATCTTTTATTTCTTTATTTGTACCATTTGCATCTCCTTTTATCTTGCACAATAATCACTTTTCTCATTTGCTATCTTCCACAGTCCACACTATCACAAACCTTTTTTTTTGTTCTTTTCTCTCCTCCCTCTCTCCATCTGTTCTCACTAAAACACTGTCACATCGCTACTTCTTCCACTTTCAATGAATGATCATTGACCTGGAACATTGGTTACGTATGCACACTTTTGTAAACAAAGTAGTCCTAACTATTTCAAACACTACACAAGAGCTGGACCAGCTGTGGTCAGTGGTAACAGTCTAGGCCTGAGACTTACAGAGAAGCATCCAGGCAGTTGATAAATCTCCAGAGTCATCTATAAGGTAGTGGCTGTTGGATATATGAAGGTGAGATTCTAGAGGGCATACATACTGTGGTGGTTGTTGGGATGGGAGAAAGTCATCTCGTCCCTGAGCAGTGGCTCATATCTGCATGCATGGCTTCTTCCATCAAGAGACTAGCAGCTCATAGGAGGAGAAAGTGAGGTCTGCAGATGCTGGAGATCAGAGCTGAAAATGTGTTGCTGGAAAAGCGCAGCCGGTCAGGCAGCATCCAGGGAATAGGAGAATCGACGTTTCAGGAATGAGGAAATTGTGTCCAGCAGGCTAAGATAAAAGGTAGGGAGGAGGGACTTGGGGGAGGGACGTCAGAAATGTGATAGGTGGAAAGAGGTCAAGGTGAGGGTGATAGGTCAGACTGGGGTGGGGGCGGAGAGGTCAGGAAGAAGGTTGCAGGTAAGGAAGGCGGTGCTGAGTTCGATGGATTTAGACAACCAGCAGAACATTTGGAGGATGGTTGCTTTACATTTACACGCCTGTCACATGTGGGTAGCAAACCACGGTCACCTTTCAGGGGCCTCAGATGCTCTCTTTTAAAGAATATTGGTGATGTGGGCCTACAGGATATTGGCAGTGTATTAGAATTGAAGGTTAACATTTGTAAGGGGCCATCCTTACTGCTTGGGGGAATGAACTTTTATTTCTATGAGAAGTGCTTCATTATCAGCGACTCCCATATCACCATGATAGCCACTTTATACTGATTCTCATGTTGTATGGCATACTGGGATTGATCCTGATGTTCTCCTTCTAAGTTATCATTAAATTTTTCATCTGAGGATGCTTGCCAGTCTACAATGTGCTCATCTGTACCTGCAGCACCAGGCTGCACCAGTAAAAAGGTGCATAATGTAAGGCAGCAACAGATCGGTCCAGGCATTAGAATTTCATTTCTTAAAGGCAAGTGATGTTCTCAATAATTGTCCTGTTGGATGGCTGGCTTCATGAGCTACCTCTTTAACATTTATCACTTCTATCTTCAAGCAACCATCTAGTTGTGGCCCAAGGACCAGTGATATCTGGGAGTGCCTGAGGATATAAGGATCATAATATTCCTAGAGAACCACATGCACACCAACAAGATCTGGAAGCAGTGGTCACATACAATCTGCACTGTGGTGGCATGAAATGTTTTTGTTTGACCAGCCCCTGGTGAGCCCATTGTACACATGGCCATGAAGGCAGCAAACAGTCAATGACCCCTTGTACTTAGCAGTAAGCTAACTGCACCTGTTATTTGCTTTTTTTTAAACTTCCCAGTTAATTCCAATTCTGACTGCATCTCTGGACTTGTAATTTCCTGACAGACCTCAAGGCAATAATCAGGAATAAAATCTGATCTTATATCAGTTGCACTAAAGTGCTCTGATCTGAAAACTGACAACTATAACTTCAGAATCTAACAGTATTTTCATTTTTGCAGGACAGAGATATAAAGTGAGTCTTAGCAAAGGCAAACAAACAGAGTTGGGGTACAAATCACCTCTGATTTAACTTGAATGATGGACAAACTTGTGAGGATGAATGATCTATTCTTCTTTGAATATTCCATGTTTCTATGAACCTAGTTTAATTTATTATCTGACTGAAAGGTGTTCCAGGTTTTTCAGTTGACCCATTTTATTGCATTTTCCTCATATATTCTCTCTTTATTTACGCATTGTTTGCTTCTCCAATGCCTTTTATTTCTTCTATGTTTCTTCCAAGCCCTTTGAGTTGCTAATCTGTCCTACCTGGACACAGAATGCTTCTTCTTTGTGCTTGACTGGGGCTTAACATCGAATATGTATTATTCCCTTTTTAACCTGCTCATAATGATGTCCAACTCTCTCATGTCCACTGGCTGCATTTCTTTCTGGTGATTGGGGGCTGCAATTTATATCAGCGAGTTTCTAAAAAAAGGCTCCAGGCTGCTTGAAATTTCTCTTGCTCCAGCCCTGTTCATAATCCAGCACAACAGGGAGCTCTCACACTGACTCATCAGGTGAATCAGAGCCTGGCCTGAGAAAGAGATCACAAGGCGAGTTCCTCCAGAAGGGCCAGATTATACCCTTCAATCAATTAGCAGATACATTTCTCTCCCAGCATGACCAATACTGTTGTTTGCAGATGAATCCCTGCCTCTGAAACCCAGTAATGCTTTGCAGAATCCAGCCTGAGCATAACCTTGGAAAGTTTCCTCCATTAACAATCTAAGGATAGCTCAGCACTGTCCCCATGACTTGTCCGACCTGCCTATATTTTTTTCCACCTATCCACTCCACCCTCCTCCCTAACCTATCACCTTCATCCCCTCCCCCACTCACCTATTGTACTCTATGCTACTTTCTCCCCACCCCCACCCTCCTCTAGCTTATCTCTCCACGCTTCAGGCTCTCTGCCTTTATTCCTGATGAAGGGCTTTTGCCCGAAATGTCAATTTTACTGCTCCTCGGATGCTGCCTGAACTGCTGTGCTCTTCCAGCACCACTAATCCAGAATCTGGTTTCCAGCATCTGCAGTCATTGTTTTTACCTAATCTAAGGATATATCTCATCCTGTGCATCATCAGAACTATGGAAGTCATTAATGACAGGAAAGATCCCTTAAAATGAGACCTAATCTGAATGTTTTGCATTAGAAAGTGGTAAGCATTATGGAGCGAAAGTCTAAAGACTACCCCATAGACCTTTATGTACACTATCCACTCCAAAGCACATTTGATCCTATAGGCAGCTTTAAGAGTACTGGGTATCACTAGAGCGCAAGGAACCATCACAGTAGCAGAAATAAGATTTACAGGTGTCAAGGAGTATCAGAAGAAATTTACGCAGCTCAACCTGTACAATTAATAACAGTTTTTTTTTAATCTGTCCCTAATTGTCCTTGTTCTGAACCAGGTTATTTAAGACAATTTAAAATTCAAACTCACGTGTATGTCAGGCCAGCTAAGGGATGGCAAATTTTCTTTTTTGAAATTAATTATTCCTTCACAGTCGCCATGACTGATAGGAGATGTAAATCCAGATTTTATTTATTGAACTGCCATAATTAAGATTTTAACCCATGTGTCCAAACCTTTACTGGTCCATTGGCATTACCATCACACCACTGTCTCCCCATGAAAGCCTCTCAAAAGGTACTGCAATCTGTATTGACAAAAGATCAAATATCACAGATGTTGTTCTTACTGGATCATTTGAAGTCAGCTCTGCCCAAAATATATTGATTCGAGCATTAGTTCCTAAAAATAATTAACACTTTATTCCCTGCATTCCCTTCTTGGAGGGCATTTGAGGTAATAATTTGATAAGCTACAGGTTAAATGCCTTCAGACTTGAGTGTTTCTCACAAATGGTCTGGTAAAGGTCACTCAACATCGCATGAATAAGGAAATTAAATGCTAGAGTTAGAGGAACCATTGACATATCATAATGGTTTTATCTGGTCTGGTGTTACACAGAATAGAAATGAGATCTTACTGAATAAATCTTGTAAGCAATATCAATATTGGAGACTAGCTAATTCTAGAGGAACTAAAAATTAGTCTGAGCCTGTTTCCAAGTACAGACTTGATGCTGCGGATAGAGTTGGTCTCGTTTAATAGGCAGCTCACCCCACAGTGGAAAGCCAACTGGTTTTAGGCTAGCTGCCAGTCTTTCCCAGAGAGTTCTGGGTCACAGAAGCAACTGCAGAAGAATCTGTGCAGCACTTCCACTCCCCCTGACACCATAGGAGATGTCTTTTTGAAACAAAATTCAAAAACCTCCCTTCATTTGAACACTAACTGCCTTACTCATGAGGTGACCAATTTATCAAAGGGTAAAGGATTAAATACATCCTTTGCATATTTAATAGGCCTCCTATCTGTTTTATGTACCTGAAACACTAACATCAATGGGCCCAACAGAATTAACATTAGAATCAATACCTTGGACAGAGGACAACCCACTGCTAAATCGATTTGCTTTGTGCCCATGTTCATGCTGAAAAATTAATAAATACTAGTTTCTGCCTCATTGGCTCTGAGTAGTGGACATTCAAATTCCTGTGAAGTTCATAAAAACTTTATTATTTGCCCTTAATTGCCTCCTACCATTTGTTATTTTGACACTAAGAAAGTAACAATAAGTCAATCATTATGACAAATTGAATCTTTGACAACATCAAGAAAATAGACAGGAGCACATTATTTCCAGATAACGGCTCCATGTAATGTAATGTCCTCATATTCCAGGTGCTCCACAAGGCTGCTATTTTATTTGGCACTGTTGACTTCCAAGATTGCGAATAGTTTCCTTTCAAGGGTACCATTAGCCTTGTAGCTACTCTTCCTGAGTTTATTGTAGCTGTTCACTGCACATATTCTCCCCGTGTTACTAACTTCAAAATTTTGAGGTCATATTGATCATTTTGATCGATATAAGAAATAAGTTATATTGGAAATAATATAAAATCATTACCTTGAGATATTTGTATTGCATTTGCAGTAACTGAACAGTTCAATGTCAATTGAGCCCATTTCATGTTTCAAGTATTGTGTGGCTGCATGTTTCATTTTGGATATTGATCTGGATATTCATAATTAAATATTTCACTGAAATTCCCTTCATTGTTGAACCTAAGGTTCAATATTGGGTGCAGTGAATCAAGAAGGCCATGATGCCAGTTCTGCGTTGATCTGAGTGATGGCGACATTAACATTTGTAATTGGCCTCAGTGCCTGTCAGTTTGGGATGAAGAACCAGGCTGGTCTGTCACTTCTAATTCTATCTTATAATTCCTCCTGGAATATGACAATTGTGGGTTGTGAGTAAGTACAGGATTGGGCTCAGCCTTGGTGGCTCCACCATACTGGAGGCTCTTGTGGTGCAAGTGCATTGTCCCTATGTTTGATCCAGGAGACCTGGGTTCCTGTCTCAACTGCTATAGAGGTGTGTAATAACATCTCTGAACAGTTTGATTAGGAAATATCTAACTTACACAGGAGAAGCACCATTTGGACAATCTATTGACAGTGCTGGTATAGTAACGCCTGGCAATAGTCAGTCCTTTCAGGAAAAATGTTTGAAAAATCAGTTCAAGTTTTTGTGAGTTACAGTTGTGCGTAAAGTGCTGTTCATGACCTTTCCAGGAATCATGTTTTATCACAGAGCATGATGCACAAGGGTTTATCTATTTCCATGCAGAAGTGAATATGTTGTTTATAAATGATGGAGGATCTGCCAAATTCCCATCAAAAGGTAATTCTAATAAATCACAAAGTTCCTTTGGAAATTGTCTAGCCATTATGATTCTCAAAATGACAGAACATTTTGATCGAGTGAACACACCCGATGTTTCCTCTTTTTTGTAACAGAGTCCCATCAGTGTGGAAACACACTCTTTGGCCCAACATGTCTACACCAACTCTTCAAAGAGTAACTCACCCAGACCAATCCCCCCTACCCTATATTTAGCCCCTATCTAATGCACCTAACCTACACTTCCGTTAACACTATGGGAAATTTAGCATGGCCAAATCATCTAACCTGCATGTCTTTGGACTGTGGGAGGAAACCCATACAGACAAGGGAAGAATGTGCAAACTCCACACAGACAGTCACCCGAGGCTGGAATCAAATCTGGGTTCCTGGTGTTGTGAGGCAGCAGTGCTAACTACTGAGCCACCATTCCACCAATATGTTATTTATTGATGGATAACAAGATGGCCAAGTCAATGTGAATAACTTTCCTGCTCTTTATTAAAATAGTGCCAGTGGACTGTTGATACCCAACCAAGGAGAAGATGGTGCTTCAGTTTAACATCACAGTTGAAAACCAACATCTCTGACACTGCTGCACTTTTTTAGCACTGCATTGGAAGTGTCAGCCTAAATGAGTAGGCCTTGAGCCCAGGCCTTTCTAATCAGGACTACTTGTTTAGAAAAGAATAGCTATAAATTATCAATATAAGATATTCACCAAGAAATCCAATGGGGAATTCAGAAGAAAAGTTCTTACTCAAAGAAAGATAAGAATGTTGACCTTGCTTGAACGGGAAATGTTTGAAACAAAATAATAAGTTGAAGATAGATAAACAGATGAAGAAGAAAATAGAAGATATAATGACAGATTTAGATAAGAAACGATGGGAGGCAGCTTGAGTGAAGTATGAATGCTGGCATGGACTAATTAGGCTGAATGACTATTTCTGTGACTTTTTCTTATCCTATTACGTACCTTCTGTCAGCGTCCAACCCAAATTTAATTCATAATTTAAAAATCCGTTGTAAAAAAGCTGTAACTTTCTTGAATACTATTCACCCATTACAAAGAAGGAAGTGCTGGATATCTTGAAATGCATGAAGGTAGATAAATCCCCAGGACCTGATAAGGTGTACCCTAGAACTCTGTGGGACGCCAGGGAAGTGATTGCTGGACCACTTGCTGAGATATTTGTATCACCGATAGTCACAGGTGAGGTGCCGAAAGACTGGAGGTTGGTTAACGTGGTGCCACTGTTTAAGAAGGGTGGTAAGGACAAGCCAGGGAACTATACACCAGAGAGCTTGATGTCGGTGGTGGGCAAGTTGTTGGAAGGAATCCTGAGGGACAGGATGTATTTGGAAAGGCAAGGGCTGATTAGGGATTGTCAACATGATGATTTTACAAGATGATTAGGGGTTTAGATAGGGTTGACCATGAGAACCTTTTTCCACGTATGGAGTCAGCTATTACGAGGGGGCATAGCTTTAAATTAAGGGGTGGTAGGTATAGGACAGATGTTAGGGGTAGATTCTTTACTCAGCGAGTCGTGAGTTCATGGAATGCCCTGCCAGTAGCAGTGGTGAACTCTCCCTCTTTATGGGCATTTAAACGGGCATTGGATAGGCATATGGAGGATTGTGGGCTAGTGTAGGTTAGGTGGGCTTGGATCGGCGCAACATCGAGGGCCAAAGGGCCTGTACTGCGCTATATTTTTCTATGTTCTATAACATGGCTTTACGCCTGGGAAATCATGTCTCACAAACTTGATTGAGTTTTTTGAAGAAGTAACAAAGAGGATTGATGAGGGCAGAGCAGTGGATGTGATCTATATGGAACTTCAGTAAGGCGTTCGACAAGGTTCCCCATGAGAGACTGGTTAGCAAGGTTAGATCTCACGGAATACATGGAGAACTAGCCATTTGGATATAGAACTGACTTAAAGGTAGAAGACAGAGGGTGGTGGTGAAGGGATGTTCTTCAGACTGGAGACCTGTGACCAGTGGAGTGTCACAAGGATCGGTGCTGGGTCCACTACTTTTCGTCATTTATGTAAATGATTTGGATGTGAGCATAAGAGATACAGTTAGTAAGTTTGCTGATGACACTAAAATTGGAGGTGTAGTGGATAGCGACGAACGTTACCTCGGATTACAATGGGATTTTGATCAGATGCGCCAATAGACTGAGAAGTGGCAGATGGAGTTTAATTCAGATAAATGTGAGATGCTGCATTTTGGGAAAGCAAATCTTAGCAGGACTTAGACACTTAATGGTAGGGTCCTAGGGAGTGTTGCTGAACAAAGAGACCTTGAAGTGCAGGATCATAGTTCCTTGAAAGTGGAGTCGCAGGTAGATAGGATAGTGAAGAAGGTGTTTGGTATGCTTTCCTTTATTGGTCAAAGTATTGAGTACAGGAGTTGGGAGGTCATGTTGCTGCTGTACAGGACATTGTTTCGGCCACTGTTGGAATGTTGTGTGCAGTTCCTGGTCTCTTTCGGAAAGATAATGTGAAACTTGAATGGGTTCAGAAAAGATTTACAAGGATGTTGCCAGGGTTGGAGGATTTGAGCTATAGGGAGAGGCTGAACAGGCTGGACCTGTTTTCCCTGAAACGTCGGAGGCTGAGGGGTGACCTTATAGAGGTTTACAAAATCATGAGGGGCATGGATAGGATAAATAGACAAAGTCTTTTCCCTGGGGTGGGGCAGTCTAGATCTAGAGGGCATAGGTTTAGGGTGAGAGGGGAAAGATATAAAAGAGACCTAAGGGGCAACTTTGTCACTCAGAGGGTGGTACGTGTACGTGAGCTGCCAGAGGAAGTAGTGGAGGCTGGTACAATTGCACATTTAAAAGGCATTTGGATGGGTGTATGAATGGGAATGGTTTGGAGGGATATGGGCCAGGTGCTGGCAGGTGGGACTAGATTGGGTTGGGATATCTGGTTGGCATGGGTGAGTTGGACCGAAAGGCCTGTTTCTGTGCTGTACATCTCTATGACTCTATAATACAGAAAATCTTGAATTATCGGTATAGGGCCATTTTCAATAAATCAAGCTGCAACTCTTTGTTATTCATCAGATTGCTGAGAAGTATGAAGAATCATTCAAAATTTAAATTGAATCTTAATAAAACCTGTAAACTTACTGAATGGAAAATGCAATGTCTGGTTAGATTTATCCATATTGAGAAAGCAAAGATTGTTCACAGGTTGTGGGTGTATGCTTATTTTTAGTTTGCAGTCTCCTTTCTGATTCCTGGTGGTTTACAATTCCAAATACTAACAGCTGAATTGATACCAAACTCAAAATAGCCACTCTACATGCATGAATCTAGATAGCAAGTAAATTGACATCACAGGCATGTCTGAATTTGATTTCAACCAATGTCAAGCAGACATAGTTTGCAGTAGTAGCTCACAGCATGATGATCAGGAGGGGTAGAGTGGTTCTTTGGTTCCTCTTGTCCTGGAACTCTAAAGCAAGTTATTCGCACTCTCTCAATAGCAATCCACCTGAGATCAGGATCAGGCCTAAGAAGAAAACTGAATGGTTTAGTAACATATACAGTGGGTTGTAATTAACTGTACAAGTGGTCATCTTAGTTTATTAGATTTTTAGTTCAGAATATGTAAAATAATGAAATATCACCATTGTATTAAACATAACATTTTCATGTAATTAAATCGCTTTTAAATTATCTACTAAACATCTAACCGAATCATTAAAAAAACAGGTTTAGACATTTTTGCATTTTTCTTAGCCCCTGTGTTGATAGTTGCCTGCAGGGTTTGGAATTAAATAATTTTATCCAACGTTTTCTTACTTGCAGCTGAAGCTCTTTTTTCAGAGGAATGAAAAAAGAATTCTGTTTTTGTAAGCACAATGTGACATTATAGGGGGAAAATGAACAGAAGCTTGTCTTTGTTCCTCAATGAAATCCAGTCACAGAGAAGCTATTGAACTTCCTGTGGACTGGAACCGAACACGCAGGACCTAGTATATAGGGAATGCTCTGTTTCTCCTGCCTTTGGTGAAACTGTAAGAACGGCATCTTTGTGCTGAAGTGAAAATGATGCTGCTCAGTTTTCTCATGAGGTGACTTACAGCACCCCCACTGTTTGGAGAGATAATTTCACTTGTAACGCTAATAACTTTAGTGGGGCGGCTGGCTGAGCTAGTGAGGATACTTCACTGCACATCTTGGCTCAGTTAGAAATCGGAAGCAGATGGTTCTTTCGGCTGGCTTCCCACTCAGGCCTGTTACTGCAAGCCTATGGTTGTTTGCTGGTTGCTGCTGGCAGTTTGTGACTTGAACATGGTAGGACAGCAGTGAAAAATCAAATCTCTTAGCAGACCAGCACACTGTGATGAAATTTGACAGATCTGACATTCTATACCTGATGCATAGTTAGATTATATTAACCTTTGCTTTCTTTCAGCTTTTTCCCCACAAGTTGTTAAAATCATTTATTTTCACCTGTGACATTACATGTAATTTTTAAGGAGATACTAGTCAAATTAACTTACAAACTGTTTCTACAATCCAATATATTTCATTTTTTGTGGAAACAACCTACGATTCAATTAAGGATGGTAGTCTGTGTCTTTTGGGCAATTCGTTGACATTTTCCTTCATTTAAACTACAAATGTGAAAAGAATTCATTTTGAACAATAGCAAACTCCTTTGTGGGAAGTATGTTTTTTCAACACAATAACATTCAAGAGAAATTTTGCATGATACCTTTCAATGCAAATGAAAGTTAGAATTGCTACTTTGGATGTTATTAAAATCTCAATGTTTATTCATAGTTTAATCATTTTAATTATTGAAGTCTGTTGCACCAACTATGCTGGTTAACAATCAAAATTAAAGTTAATGCATTAACAATGCATTTCCTTCTCTTAAAATTTTTTATTGCATGGTTGGTTCAGAAAGTTGGGTGTAGAATTAGACTTTTCCATAAATTCACTTTTTCTAGTCTTTCCACAATAGTGAAGGAATAGTATACTTTCAGTATGATATTTCTTTTAAGAAACAGAAGGTTAATGAAACCTTACCTTTCAAGGTCTAGTAAAAGGAGTTGCAAATCATTACCAAAAACATTGCAGAATAATAAAGTGTGTGAATAACAGATCTTAATTCATGCCAAAATGTTGAATTGCAGCTGTCATGTTCACTAAATACTGAACTTTCTAATTTACTTAATCTACATTTTAATTTAAATATTTAATTCCCCTATCCATGGGCAAGATATTGTCTGATATCTAGTGTGTTGTTTGAGAGAAATAAAAGACTTATCTGCAATTATAACCATAAGGAATTGATTAGACTTGGATAACTTAAAATGGATGTGCATGATTGATTCTCCTGTTTCAAAGACACGAAGATGATATTGATTTTGATGCAACATGCTTTGTGAGGAAAGAAGGGGGAAAAAATACCATGGCACACTTTTTGTTTTGTTTGTGTTTAGTTTAGCTCCAAGACAATATCTGCTTTTAATTCTGAAGCCTCCGTGCTGTCTTAAAATTATTCCTTCTTTTCGTTCTGTCAGTCTTCAAATTTCTCTAAGGGCAAAGAATTTGTAATTAGGGTAAAAAGGGGTTTGATTTTAATAAAACTCGAAGTAACATAAGCCGGTAAGTGTTCTGGGTGACTAAACACAAGGATGCTGTTTGTCATATGCCAATTTTGCTTATGATTGTTGATCAAAATTCGAAAATCTTTAAAAACGTAATTATTATATGACAATATTATGTTCGTAAGATGGAAATGTAATTTCTTTAAAAAAATGTAATTCTCGTAATTTAACATTTTCTCTCATAATTCCTATTAACTCTTCTGTTCAAAGCAGATTATCTGCTAACTCTGCTGAAAGCACTATTCCTATTTTAAATATAACACAACACTTATATTTTGCTTAATATTAGATGAAAGAAAAGCTAAAACAGGAATAGAAGCTGAAGAAAAAATAGCACATTTTCTTCATGTTTGAGAAAATTAGCTCTTTACGCATGCAATGTAGAAACAGATACTGCATCAGCCTCTAAGTCTGTAAAAACATTGCATGATACTCTAAGCAGTTCCATCTGTCATGCAGAAATTTTCGGCTAATAGCCTATGGCATTCTCAGTCCATAGTCCACTACCTGTGTTTCTCGTATTAAATCCCCATGTTCACCAAAAGCTCGCAGACTTGAATTATCTCAGTGTTGAAACACTTATTTTGCCGCTTCACTTTGATGTTGAGCAGTGGGCTCTTTTTTTTAAGCAAAGACAGTACTGAACAGATGACTCCTCAGTTCCTGTTCACCTTGCCACTGGGTCTGTGAGATTGGTTCATTGTCAAGGAGACTTTACCCATGATTCCATATGGTATGGATTGGGCTACAATGTTGCCCAACATGCCATTGCAAATGTTTTCTCAATTAGGTGTCTTATCTCCCGTGAGCTGCATCAGATGAAGGTTGCTGACAGCATAATGGCCGGGAAACCCTCCGACAGCTCCATCAAATGGCAGCTGTGCTATGACATCTCAGCCAGGACATGGTGGATGGTGAGTTGGCAGCAAAAGCTGTTTTTTTTTACTTTCCCTCCCTCTTTGACTGAATGTCCCAGACCTTGCATTCATCAAATTAACATTTGATTTTCACACTATTCAGAGCTGCAATCTCACACTTTCAGTTTCTCCTCTGTGCTTTTTGAACAATGACCACTACACAGTAACCCGCTTATCCTGGAATCGTGCAAGAGAGAACAAGTGATTGACAGGACAAAGTGTTAATTTTGTTTTTTTTAAAGCGTGAAATTAGAGATGTGTTATTTAAAAGTATCTGTTGATCAGGTAGTTTCATGCATGCAAGACAGAATGTGTTTCAGAATTCTTGTGATTACTTATTTAAGTGGCTGTGAGACTTAAGTCATTTCTCTTGATTTAAAATAGCTGCATGAAAATCTGTATATTTTTTCAACATTTAGAGTTGTTGTCAACTTGAAATTTGATCAACTTTGTCATGTTAAAGCTGTTTCTAGCAGTTACTCTCTGAATACTGGAATACTTCCGTATATCACTGATGTAAAGTATTCAGTCATTTCTGTTTGTTTTCATTATAGTGGGATACTGTGTTATTGTCAGTTCAGTCATGTGTTTTTGCGTTCCTTTTCATTATGTAGTTTGTTAGAAACTTTGCCTCTGATTTTAAGTCGTTGAATGGTTCCGGTGTGCAGTGCGGAGAGGTTAACACAATTCACAGTCAGTCGAGCCACACAACCTTTGACTTGCTGAATCAAAAAGGATACACGGAATGCAGAAGGATGCACAATAGTCCATTGTGGCACTAGATACAAATGAGTTCTGTTGCAAGGGACAGAGATGCGAATCACCATTGTGTGCTTCAGCGTGTACGTTAGCTTCATTAAAAGTGATTATTTGTTTTGGTCATTATTATTCTTGAGGCAAGCACGAATTCTGCCAAAGTGACTGGAGGGGTGGAAGGATGGCAGAAAGAGGGAAGGGGGAAAAAGTTTGTTGGGACAATGAGTGTATTATACTTTCTCAACTGGACCGTAAACTTGCTTGTTCTGCATCAATATCAGGATAAAGCCTGGCAAGTGGATTTGTACAGTGCATCTTGCTCTTCTTTCTCTGCTGGCAGACTGAAATTTTGTGACTTCCTTTACATTTTTTTAGATGCAATTTTGGAAATGTGGTGTCTCACGGGGGGAATTAATGTGAAGAGTTTCAAGTCAAGGTATTCATGACCTCTGTCTCAGGGTTTGAATCATATCCATTTGTGTTCTAACCTTTTTTAAATATTGCTTCTACATGCTTGTTCCTGTCAGGTTAGACAGGACCAGCACGACTGCCAGAACCTTCCTGGTATAATGAAGCTGAGTGGTAATAATGCAAGTTCTGTTGTGCTATTGTTAGTTAAATTACAATGTGATAACTATAATTATAGCAGAATTTATTTTCAGTAGGAGGTTTGCCCCCTCTCTGACTGCTGCTGTGACAGGAGAATTTTATTTTTAATGAATTGTAAACATTTCAATATTGTAAAGGAGGCGTTTTTATTCCCTCTGCATGTGCTTACCACTTTTTGCCATTAAATTTCAATGGTGCTTTGAACTAAAAATTTACAGAGGAGCAATCCATGTGAAGTTAATGTACAGCTGTTTAAAAGAAGATATGCCTGCAGTATTACTTTCTGAACCACTTTTAACAACCTGTTTCTAATTTTGCCATTAAATACTATGCAGTATAAAATTTATAATTGCATTAATTTCCATAAAATGAATGCAGTTTTGGAGTGAACTAATGTTATGCAGTGCCTATGTTTATGACTGTATGATTTGTGTATAATGTACTTCATATGTTAAATGTGGGGAATGATGTCTAGTGAATTTTGTTATTGTTTTAAGGACTTAATAAGGTGTGGTATGCAGACTGTTTTCTGTCCCTCAGAATTTAAATTACACAGAAAGGATTCTAAACATGTTGTAAAAACAAACCTCTCTTCAGAGACATTTTTTTAATATTGATTTTTTTTTTGTTGCCAAAGGCAATATGAGACTAAATTTAATAAGCTGTACTCACTGTTCAAATGACCAATATTGTAGGCAAGTATTTACACACAGCTATGTTTTTCTTACAAACTTTTCTTATGTCTAATATTCTATGTCAGAAATATGCTCTTTGCTATATTGATGATCTAGAAGCATGACATTTTCAAATATTTCAATTGCATTCCCTGTCTGTATGTGACTTTTAGATTTGCATCATTCTTTAAAATTCTGCAAGTTTTTAAAAAGTCAGTCCATGAGTTAATGTTTGTTTTCTTTTATTGTAATGGGAATATTATATTTGATATTCTATTCTCTGTCTTGCATGAGTTTTAAATATTATCTTGATAATTGTATTAAAAATCAAATAATAATAATCCACACTTTTCCCCTTCTAGAATAGCTCTAGTTATTTGCTTCTGGACAGTTTTTCATAAGTTAATTACATTGTAATTCCAACAGTCTATTTACTGATGTTTCTCTTTTTAATTCAACTCCAGTGCATTGAGATCACTGGTTGGTTGATTCTGAATGTATGAAATTGACCTGAGATTGACACACAGATCATTGTCAGGAAAAAGGGAAACTGCAGCTTCAATTACATAAGGACATGAAGAATCATTTACATTTTTTTCCAAAATGGAAAATTAAATAATTTTCTTAGATACAATTACAAGACCAGCACAGCCATAAAAATGCAAAATACTTTGCGCAAAATTGAAAAAATAATTGTTTGTTACTTCTATAAAAGAAATCTCTGCAAATAACACATTAATTTACATAATTAACATTAATGAAAACTCAAAAATGTAGTTATAATATCATAAATGGAGCTCATTTCCATATGTTATTCACGTTCTGAAGAGCTGATTATACTTTGCCATTACATTAAAAAAATTGTTCTTCCATAAGATGTCATTAGAAATTTCATCCCTAATCATGGGAAGCCAGCTCTTCTCAGAATTATTCTCAGTAAACATGTGGAATACCACAAATTGGTTACAAAACAGACTAGGTAAGTGTGATTCACATTAAGTAATAATAGCTGCTGGTGTTTCCACACATAAATGTAATAACCACATAGATACATATATAACATACAACAAATTAGCACCAATATGTGAAAGACAATTATCATTTAATAGTTAACAGTGTTGTCATATCAGAAATCAAAACACAAGTGCAATTCAAATATAAACTATATATATATATATAGCCTAACTATCTAATAGCGGTTTTTTCAGCCTAGTTATGCAGACTCCAGCTAGAGTATTCATTGTCATTTTGTTCTCTCCAGTTGTGTGATTTTTTTTCCCCTGGATGCAAAATACATTCAGCGTAATTTGATGATTTAAAAAAAATTGAAGCCTTCCAATTTGAGACTTAGTAGAGTTTGCATGTTTGTACTGAGACCGTCATCTCTCAGATACTCGGTGACCTCACCTTAACGTTGAATCTGTTTAGATTTCCGCTAGAAACACTATTAGATGTGTAGGTTAGAACATGGATATCCCACAGCGCTGCCAAAAAAGATTTCGAATGTAAATGTTTTGCTTTGTCTATTCATTATGAGTGGATACAGAAAGAAGTTTTAATAATCATTTCCACGGTGATGTTTGACACATTTAAAGTACATTTGACGGTGTGATGTCTCAGACCTGTAATGTGCAGAAATTGCAGAGCTGGCAATAGATTCACTGGTTTATTTGTTAATTGTCACTCTCTAACATTTTACGCTTGCTTGTTTTAGAATTTAAATGGTCGAACACATTTGAAATGATTATTGTCTACTCTTATAAAGTTTTATTTCTCTGAATATAAACATTCCTTCTTTATAATGTTCCCATTCATTTCCGATTAAGGCCCACAAATGACAAGCGAAAAGGTATTGTTTCGATGGAAGTTACTAGAAATTGACAACAAGGCGCAACCTGTGAGCAATTTAAGGGAATAATTCTATAAATGTTGTTATTTAAACGCAGCTTCCTATAATCTCCGGTATTCAGTTTTCCTCCAAACATTTCCGTACAATAGCAGGTGAAAGTTTGTTGAGTAGCGATGATGTCTTCATCGTAACTTGGTATCGCTTAACCACTTTTTAAAAAATGATATTGTGATACTTAGGAGCTTCTGCATGGGGCAAACGGCTGTTTTACACAACTGAAACCTTTTGTGTATAAGTTTAGTTGGTTGGAAATGTTGAGTCTTGTGTTGAGCGCCGTGTTGAATTAACCGTAACTTATTCAGCAGCTTCAAATAAAATCTGCAGCAACAATGGTGTGAGCTTGATGGTACGGATGTCTTTGTCTCATCCTTACATCGCCAAAATATGGACAATTCCGATTCTAGACGAACGAAAGCATTGAATGAAGTTATCCTGCGTCCTGCCCCATACTTTCTGAATAAAAATACACTGTCTTTAATTGAAGAACTGCAGTCAATAACCCAAATAAACAGTCCATTTTTTAAAATCATCTTATATTGTATACCCCAACATGTGGAGAACATGTTAGTGAAAAGTGTCGTTTGTGTTTATGAAAATTTGGCTGTATTGGGTAAATATTAATTTGGTACCAAAGAACAGCAATAAGTAACACTCCCTGTTATCACGCTGAACAGAATGTTCTAGTTGATGACATTTATAGTCAGTACAAAGAGTTTCCTGAAATTCAGCAAGTTATTTTTTCTATTCCCCACTCCCAATTTAAGTTTTACAGATTCTTTCTATTTTGTTAATGAAGAACTGACTAATGTGGGTTACCAAGAGTAAGAATGTTGGCTTTACAAATTGTTAGCATGACACCCAGTTGATCCTGTACACAGTTGTAAACAATTTTAGAGTAGCAATGTGGGCAAAGTCTCCTGATACATTTAAAACCCACAGAAAATAGATATAATAGATGAAGAACATCTTATTGATGCTCCTTATGGCTTAATTTGAAAGCAGCATTGGTTCCTTGGATAGTTTCGATTTGTTTAATAAGAAGACACATTTATCAAAGTTATTTTAAATTGTAATAAGTTCATTATATGATATTCAAGGTAAACATTACTTTAAAATCAGAAGTCCATTCAATTTGAATGAAGAGCTTCATTATGATACTGACAATTCCCTGACATCTTCAAGTCTAACCATTTTTGGGGTCTATTCCTTTACTGGACACAGCGCCTGTTCAAATTGCTGTGTTTAGCACTTGCTTAAATCTCTCTTTCTATGGTTTGACTTCTCTATATTTTTACCACACTGTTTTTCTCTGCATTTCATTTCTTGTTCAATTTAATATATTTGCACATCTTGTTTTAAGTTCCCAGTCTTTCTCCAGATTACAGGTTAGCCACAGTTTGTGGTGGTATTCTCCTGCTTGCTCAGATGCCTTCATTCCTAATTTAGGCTCATTTTCATCTGATGTTTCCCACTCTTTCAGTCTGCATCTCCATTTTATTTTTTCTATATTTTTGTCTACCCTATCTTTTCCCCTTTCTAACTCTTCTTTTGTTTATACATATCTTTCCATTAGTCCTTGAAAGTGTTCACCCTCTGTCTATAAATAACCTTTTATGGACAATTCCCGAACTAGTGGCAACAGGAAACTTTGTTCTGGACTCAGGTTGAATCCTGAATCCATGCTTATGCTTATACTGTTGCCAAGAATTTCCTTTGGCTTCCTTGCAATCATCCAGTGTAATTTTGATGATTGATCAGAGAAAGGTCCACTTAAACGTCTACCTGGGTTTTCAGCCAATACTCTGCTGATGTTACAGTGACTGATTAGGCCCCCATAATTCAATATCAGCACAAAACAAAATATCATTGTAAATATACCTGTAGTTTCTTACCATCAGTCTGCTGATTCTAACCATATATTGCATTGACTTTTTCTCCTTCTGTTTCAGTCTAATCTTACTTTACCACTTCAATATACTATTAATTTTCCTCATAAATTCTTTTTGTCTCTTCATGTCCCTCACATTCTATAGTTTGTTAGATGTCCTCCTCAGTGCAGAGCATAATGCTACAGTAATGCCGTGGTTGTCTTATCCACTTAAGAAATACAAGTTGTCATGACATCGCCAGCTGCTGTGCCAGGCGAGAGCTTACTCCAGATTTGAGGTTAATCAACTGCAAATTCCATTAGCTTCATACAGAGCAAAAAACTACCAAGCAGACGGATCCACATGTGAGCCAGCAGTCAGGTGCAATGGAACAGAGCTGTCCGTCAGGTGTGTATTGCCTTCACTGGAGCACACACCAGGCAGCATGATTTGGAGAACAAGCAGAACTGCATTGTGCTTGCATATGATAAGTATATGCACATGAATATCTGTGCAGTCATATCGACTTATGTACTTATTACCATACCTACAAGTGTTTATCATTTGTGTGCTTGCTTATATACCTTCTTGATCCATTTAAAATTATGACAACAGGAATTCCATTTTACCTTATGTCTGAAAATTCATTTTCAGAGAGAGAGAGAATTCTGCATGTGGGTAATACTTTTGAAATTGCCTGCTTTTTCCAACCTAGGCTTTCACAGTATATTATTTTACAGTGTTAAATGATTGAAAGTACTGGGGTTAAATTCCCTGGACTTTGCACCTATGATATAGGAGCTGTCACAATATTTACCTGAAAGAGCTAGCAAAAACTCTTGACTGTACACCACCCATACAAGTGCAGTTATCCAATGAGCTTGCAATTCATTCTACTCATCCAAAATGTAAACTTTATATTGTAACCTGACAAACTTTCTTCCACAGCAGGTTATATTTACAAAAAAAGTAACACCACAGGAATATAGAGGAACAAAAGTTTCTGACTGTTTGCTGTCTAGAGAAAATATATATAGTGGTTTTAGTCTTTACATCTTTTTTGTGTCTATGTTAATTTTTCTAGCTTTCTCAATTTATGTCATCATTGATATAAGTATATAACCTCACTTTTACTTATTTATAATATCTGAAAGATTTGACATTTAGTTTTACTTTTCTCAGTTGAAGCATTGCACAATAAGCATTGCTAACTCTTGGTAAATACCATCTTCTGATCATGAAACATGTTAAACGGCAGTAGAATTATAATATTCCCATGCATTTATGGTGAGCTGTAATGTAAGTCACCAAATATGTTCACTGCCCTTCCGTTTAAAAAAAAAGCTGCAATTTTCTTTACATACTGTTGAGCAATTCATTTGAAACTGGTTCATCATTATTAATCAATACTAATAAATGGCATATTATTGTATGGTAAACTTAAACAAACTCTTCATCTGAATATTTTTAATTACTTTTCTACAAAAACATTTATCTAACAACTTGTCTTTTATACAGTCAAAAATTTTATTTATAGATTACACAAGTAATTTAACTCAAGGATATTTGCCATAAGCGGTAAATCTGGCAAAAGCTGCAGTCCATTTTTTCTGACAATATAAGTTTAAGGCTGAGTTGAATCTAAGCTGATAATTTTTCATTTTTCTATTGCTCTTATTTCAGCCTTGTACCTGTGTGATTACAGGAAACTAAATAAGATATAAGTTAACTATTTTTTGTGATTAATCGAAACATTTTTCAAAGGTCAGAAACAAAAACAAAAAATGTTGGAAAAAACTCAGCCAGTCTGGCAGTATCTGTGGAGAGAAAGCAGAGTTAACATTGTAGGTTCAGTGACCCTTTCGTCATAACTTTCAATGGTCTTTTTCACTTCTAGTCCTTAGGGCACTTGCAACGACATAAATGTTTTATTTAAACAATAATTTAATTTACCGGAATGCGATGTCTTTTAACTTTCCATCTGCTCAGTGCTGTTTATTATAGATTCACTGTTGATAGGATACAAAGTTGAAGCAATTTTGGAGAATACTGAATTTGACTAATCTTTTTTTAATATTTTAATGCTACATTTGAGGACAGTACCATAGTTCTAATAAGCCTATTAAAACCGCTCTATTAAATCCAAGGGAGTTGGAAAACATAAATGTATGGGTGAATGTTCTTGCCTCCAACCCGACAGAAACATGCTGGTAGCATATTTGGTGGGGACAAAAAAACTTCTATAGTTGCTTCACTGGTACTAAAGTTCTGCTCCTCCAAACCCATGGAATTCACAACTAGAATATCTCTGAGTAACGCCCATTTGAAATATGAATTTGGAAGCTTATAACATGCTTCCAATATTCCCACGATCATTTTGTAAGTACTTTTATTCCTCATCAGGTTAAAATGCAGAATAATTCACTACAAGCAATGCTCACAAAGCTGTAATTTAATCAAATGCAAGAGTGAATAGTTTATGATCAGAAACGAAACACGGAATTAAATGTATTTTGAAAATTCACAGTCAGATATTTGTCATAATAGAAACTTAAATATAATTAAATATCTTAAATATCATCCACCTCCATTATGTAACAAACACAGTGAATGAAGAGGTTGTGTAACATGAATGAAAGATATAACTGACTGATGTAACTGAAAGGTATATGATGCTAAATCACAGATGTTACAGTCTTCATTTTTGGGGTGGGTGAGTGGAATGAATTACCAGTTGTTAACTAATACTGTATGCATTGTACCGATATATACTTGTTCAAAGCAGGCGGTGGGGACTGTCATTTAACAAACCTACATCCTCCTTATTAAATCTACAGCCATGGCTACAAAACCGTAACTCTTGTCATTTTTTTATGCTTCTGTGTCAACTTTTTTCCAATATAAATCCCTTATGACCACATTTATAATGGGAGACAAAAATATAAATTTGTCACGTTAATTGCAGTTGCTCTCTACAACAGTAATCTCATTAAGCAGTTTCAACATGATTCATCTAATTGTTCAGCTACTTTCCAAACAAATTAAATATTAAATACTTCATCCAGTGTCACTTTTTAGTGTAACTATAGTTCCCGTAAGTAGTTTTGCTGTTGCAGACTGCTGAAGTAAATTCAGGCCTTTGAATGTTAAATTGTAGACAGTTTGCATTAGTGGGATGAATGATGCAATTGTTTGTTGGTTATGAATGTAGGCCCCATGCTGTGATGAGGATGGGTCAGAGGTTGGAGAACATGAAGGAACCTTTTTCTTGGCACAGTTGCCTTGGTATAGCAGAGCTTGGCAGCCAATTTTCTTTTGCTTTAACTACTAGCTGAAGCATCTGGTACTGTGGAACTGTCTGGTACAGACCACAAGTGTCACTCAGCGGCCAGTGTCTCTGCGTGAGGCCCTTTGTTGTGTGACAAAGAAAGATGGGTTACACATAATGCCATCCCTAATCATAAGAAGGACTCTTGAGCTGCGCGGGTACAATGTTATTGCTAAATTATGCAGTAGTCATCGAATCTGGATTCACTGTTCACTTGGACAAGGAATGCCAGTATTTCCTGGATATATTGGCTAATGGAAGCTATGTCATACACTTAACTACTTGATTACTGAATTCCACATGCTGCTTCTTTTTCAGTTTGTCAACCTTATAGACTTGATTAATCATGTCACATGCATGCTTGATGCAGAATAAAATTATTTCTGCTTAGTCAAAACAATGTTTCTGACCCCTAAGCTCAGAAGGTCACCCACACTATATACATGTAGTGACAATCCCCACACCTGCCAGCCTTTTGGTTTCTCTGAGTGAATTTGCCAAATAAGGATCGGGTAGTCCAAAATCAGGACTGGTTCAATTCTGTGACCAATTTTCCTGAATTGAAACTGTTCAACCAGCAAATTATTATCATTCCATCAGTTTGCAATCATGAGAGAAATAAGACTTAGACAAAATTAGTTTAATTTTAACTCCCTCTGATCAAGAGAAATGAAATGGTCATGGAATTAACTTTACTGCCATTATTCCCAGGGCTCACATGTTTTTATGGGTTGTATAGGTCTCCGGTGGCAATATTGTGACTTAGCAGAATCTCCTTCATTGATTATCCATTCAACAAAACCTAGTAATACACCAAAAAAGCTCCAAAAGGAAAAATTTGAACTTAGTTTTGTGAACCCAGGAGAAGCAGGAATGCTCCTGTCAGTTCTCTCCAAGATACAATGGACTTCTCCCACCTCAACGTGGTCACAAACCTCCTTTCTGCCTTTCACAACCGGATGGGGCACCAGTTCCTGTGATATTGCATTATCTTGGTTTTCACAGGCCACTTCATATTTCTTCGAAATATGGACTGAGTGCCTTCAAGCACCATTGGGCAGCTGATCACTGTACTCTGCTGGCTAGTCTCCATCATAAAAATCTATCTAAGCCATCCATAGTCTATTAAAATCTTACATCTCTCAGCGTAACTCTATCTACAAAACTGTCATATTTTGTGACACTCTATGTCAACACCTTTCAGCTATAAATATTCATCATGGGAAGCACATACACATATTTGTCACTTTAGTTACACCTTCCCACCAGTGGTGGGGCTATAGTCTGTCAGCTTTGCACCTCTCAAGATTCTGTGTTGCAGAGATGCTATGTTTCAGTCAATTTTGCTTCTGCACTTGTCAGATTAATTTTTCTGGCTAACTATAAATAATGTCAAATCAATATACTCTACAAAAAAATAAGAATTGAGTGTTTGACTATAAAATGGAGTTGGAATTATATCTATCCACCCAGTGCAGTAATCAACTGCTTTGTAACTCCATTTCAATGAGACAAGAGATAAATAGATTTTTTGTCATTATGGTACATACTAGAATATCATAATAATAATATGTACAGTACAGTTATCTCATTGGTACAGGACATCCAGGTAATTTACAATTGTCATGCATACTGGCACACTGAGTCTATTGCGACCCTCACAATAAGAAATATTATCCTATCATAAGTCTTGATAATTGAATGTACTTTTCCAAATGCTACTAAAGATGTTATCAGGGAGGACTAATGCATTCTGCTCTGAGTTTTGTCAGAGTATTTTGGTGTGTGATCTGTTATTTAATTCTAGAGAAAGTGCTTTTGATTGCTTTTTAAAAAAAAACAGGAGATGGAAGCTATTTTAGTTATAGAGTTTGTAATGTTTTGCTATGACAAAGACCCTTTCCGTTGAAACTGCATGGAACAAAGTAAAGACATAGTACCATTTTACAGTTTTTTATACATTATTGAAAGCCATCAAAAGAAAGGAGGAAAAAAAAACAGGAACAATTGTAAATAAAAATTAGCATAGAAGCAAGAAAATTTAAAATTACCACAATTACTGGGTTAAAAACTTAGGCTGAAATAAACTCAATAATTTGTATAATATCTAACAAACACATCTGTTAAAATATATTCCTGTTGCATTAAAACAAGTAGTAAATGGATTTTCCATATTAATAACTAAGTTGGACAGGAATACTAATACCAGTAGTAGTATTTTTGTTGATAAGTTGAAGTTGAAATTTCTTGCTAATTCTTGGGACATGCAAAATCCTGAAGATATTGAAACTGGATTTATTAAAATTTAATGCCTTCCATTTTTTTCAATAAATTATATTGTGTTTTTTGTGCAGAAAATCTACTCTAATAGCATTTTACAAAAAAAATTCCAGGGACTCATATGAAAGAGCTTTGGATTCTAAATATTATGTAGTCTTTTGATAATGGTAAGCTCCCGATTTATGTATTTGATGCTAAAAACATTATTAAAGCAAATACAGATATACTGTTAACTGGAAACATACTTGTGAGAATTAGGACATATGCATTCTTCACTACAAGCAAATTACGCACATTTTTATGTACCTCTATCTACAAATAAAATAAAGTTATCTTTTTAGAAAGGTTGCATGATATTTGGTATCCATAGTTTTACAAGAATGACTGGAAATGTTTTGACACATTTGTTGTGCAGTTTCTTTCATGTGAAATCCTCCTAATATAACCATCTCTTGTAAACTGGAATTTTTTCAAATTTAATTACTTATTTTGTGTACAAAAAATTACTATGGTTGGAATAATAAACTTTCCTGAAACTTTTACTGCTGAAAGTTGACAGCTGAAGAAATGTTCAGGGACAATTTTATTGAAAAAAGTTGTTATGGTCTGTGCATTGAGGTTCCCACCAACCAGAATCAGCCTTTTGAACATTAACTGCAGTCAGCAAGTTTAAATAACAAGGAAAAATTGTGCCCCTGTTAGTTATGCAGCGAACTTTTACATAATACAGTAGAAGGACTTAAAAAGCTCTCTCAAAAGTAGAATTATCGCTTTATTAATTACCAACATCATGAGAAATAGCAGCACCTGTGATCATTCCTTTTAGTCCACTTACATTTAGCAACAGCTCAGTTCAGCCTACAGTCTACATGAGATGAAACAAAATAATCCTGAGAAAGATGCTTTGATGGCCCTGAGATTGTTGCATAACGATATCAATGAAAGCGCAATCATAGCAATGACCACAACTGGCATCTAGCAGCCAGGTTAACCATGTACGCAGCATGCTTTGTCTTAACACTTTTTATCTGTATGTTGATGAGAGTCATGTTCTCCTCCAACTTACGACGATCAGAAACATATCAGGCTCAGTCTTGTCATATTTTGGGAAAGGGTCAGTTTCATTGAATTCCGTAGAGGGTTTCTCTCCACAAAATCTACCACAGTTTCTTGTATTATTTTACCAAAATCTCCTCATTATCTAGCTACCACACCCCTCAGGTGCAAATTTTGTCTGATGCTAGCTTGATTTGAACACTCACCATCGTTGGAAGAACTTGCCACTGCCTAGACATTGTGGAATAGACTTAGCATTGGCACTGGCACCATTGTTGAAGGCCATTGTACACCTGACAAGCACTGCCAGCTCAGAGCTGCCTGCTTGGTTCTTGTCATTTTCCCTGACCTGGCAGACAAAAGGAAATTCGCACCTGGTTTTTGGACAGACACTTGGAGATTCTGGTGGATGGAATGATGCAGGGGAGAGACATGCTCTACCCAAGACTGCCAGCATGATCCAAGGTTGCCACCCAGATCAGTGCAGTCTTGGCCACCTGGAGGAATACTGGTGCATTCATTTCTATGCATGACCTTTTTTTTTACTGCTTTTGCTCTCTGACTATCTGAGCATCCACACCTCTTTCACCCCTACTCCTCACAGTCCATAATTCCTACCTGGCAATGGACCACAAGCAATGAACAAAACTATTTACACCAATCCTACATGTTAAGTTACTTCATCTGGAAATTTCTAAAAAGCAAAAGGCATAATTAGGGGCCAGAAGATCCCACCTTCCAACTTTACTGGCCATGCTTGCCTGCATGGATTTTGTTATCTTCTTCCTTGGTCTCCAGTTTATATTTCTTTCTCTCCCTTGCTTTTTCTCACTTCAAATCCATCTGCCTCGTTAACATAAACTGCTGGCTGGTGTCTCTGGCTCTGGTCTCCACAGCTGCAAAATGCTGCCCAACATTTACAGAGGCCCAATGAACCACCATATAAGTATCAGACTCCAGTCCTTGATCAATTTAGCTAACAAGAACAAATAGTTCATTTTAAATGCAAGAAAGCAGTTTGTGACTTATAAACTCAACCTGTGTAAGCATCCATTATACAGTGAGAAACAGAAAATTTCATTGAGTGGGGTCAATTAAGTCACATGAAATAACAACAATTTAAATGCAACTGTTGGATGAAAATTTCTATACCACAATGAAACGTGAATATTTAAGAGACAGCCACATAACTCAGTTGCATTAATCTGCATATTGAACCATAATCAATACACATAAACTTATGTCTCGACAGAAATTGTACAGTTGTTTAATATTATTTACTATTAAGAAAGCATATTTTAATCCAACAAAAACAACATTTTTCTATAAAATGCTCAGGAATATTATTCTACAGTATAATCATATTCTGTAAACAATGTTATGCTTGAGCCCAGTAAAGCCATGCATTATATTTATTTCATTCATTCATGTGATAAAGACACATATTGCCCAATTTTAATTGTCCTTCAGAAGATGGTAATGACGTACTGCAAACCATGTGCTAAGTTTAGGAAGGAGGTTCCAGGGTTTTGACCCAGTATCAGTGAAAGAATGCTGATATAGTTCAAAGTCAAAATAGTTTGTAGCTTGCAGGAGAATTTGGAGTGATGGCATTCTGTACATTTTCTGCCCTTGGGCTTCTGTTGATAGAAGTCATGGTTTTACAAGGTGCTATCAATGAAATCTTGGTGAGTTGTTACAATGCAATGCATACTTGTGCCACAGCGTGCCAGTGGTTGAGAGAGTCAATGTTTAAGATGGTGGATTGGGTGCCAGTCAAGAGAGCTGTTTTGTCCTGGATTGTACCAAGGTTCATGTGTCTTGCTGGAGTCCTACTCATCCATTCAAGTGGAATGTATTCCATCGTGCTCATGATTTGTGCCTCATAGCTGGTGGGCAAGCTTTGGGAAGTGGAGATGTGAGTTTCTTATCACTGAACTCCCAGACTTTGACTTGTTCTGGTAGACATAGTTTAAATGGCCAGTACACTGAAGTTATTATTTTCAAACTTACTGTCCAATAAAAATGAATGTGTCATTTTTAACCATTTTCTTCCTCAGTTTCTGATAAGACAGGCTCTCAATGGTTTCTGGTGCTGGAGGACCTGAGAAAAACTGAGAGAGGACAACAAAGATTCATTAGACAAGACAAAATCAGAGTGAACAAAAATAAAGAAAAATTCATATGTCCTCTATTTGCAGTGGGACCTAATTCTGTAGAGAACAAGGCATAACAAGTGTTCGTCTTCCTGCAGGTCTGCCAAGAATGAATACAATCAGATCATGGAGCTACAAATGCTGATACTCCATTGTTCTATGCGTAGTTCCCCAAGATAGTGAAGAATTAGTGCATGTATTGCAGAGAAAGGATGGCACGATTGCTGGAGACATAAATTTCAATCAAAAAATCTATCAACATGTAAAGGGTAAATGGGTAATAGGTGAAGTGGGTCATTAGGAGCAAAGAAGGTGATATATCCTCAGAAGTACAGCACAAGGCTAGAATTGTTGATAGCTACTTTATATTGACATTTACAAGGGAAGAATATTCATTCAAATAATCAATAGAAAAGGAGAAGGTTGAAGAAATGGATGGTTCGAAAATTGGTACGTACAATATACTGGAAAGTCTGGCTTTGAGTGTTCAGGTCATCTCATATGGATGCCTTTCATCCAAGTTGTGGAAGGAGTGGGTTGGAGGTGGTAGAATGGTTTTTGAACTTCCCTAGCTGTGGGGATAGTCATAGACTATTGGAGAATAGGAAATGTATGCCCTGAATCACAAAGGAGTTTCCTGACAGTGCTACGAATTACATACTGATTGATTTTTAATATTTGTTCATGGGATATGGGCATCGCGGGATAAGCCAGCATTTATACCCCCTCCCCCCACCCCCCCCACCGCTCAATTACCCTGGAGTGGGTAGTAATGAATTACTTTCTTGAACTGGTGCTGTCCTTTCAATGTGAAGGACACCCATAATTCTGTTAGGTATAGGGCTCTCTGATTTTGACCCAGTGTCAGTGAAGGAAAGGTGATTTAGTTCCAAGTCAGGATGATCTGTGATTTGGAGGTGAAAATACAGTTGATGGTGTTCCAACGCATCTGCTGACCCCTTTTCCTTCTAAATGATAAAGACCTTGGGTCTGGAAGGCCCTCTCTAAGGAGCTGTAGTGAGTTACTGTAGTGCATCTCATACTTGGTACACACTGCTACTATTGTGTGTCACTGGTGAATGGAGTGAGTTTTATAGGTGGTGGATGGGGAGCCAATCAAGTGAGTAGGGTGGTGTTGAACCTTTTCAGTGTTGTTGGAGTTACACTCACCCAAGTATGTGGATAGTATTTTATCACATTCTCGACTTGAGCCTTGTAGTTGGTGTACAGGTTTCGGGAGGCAGAACGTGAGTTAGTTGCTGCAGAATTCCTCGCTTCTGATCTGCTCATTGCATTTATATGTCCAGTCCAGTTCATAGAGTCATAGAGTCATGCAGCACAGAAACAGACCCTTTGGTCCAACCAGTCCATGATCCCAAACTAAACTAGTGCACCTACCTTCTCCTGCATGTACTTTCCTATTCATGTACTTACCTAAATGTCTTTTGCATGTTGTGATTGTACCCACATCCACCATTTCCTCTGGAAGTGCATTCCACATACAAACCACCTTCTGTTTAAAAATTTGTCCCTTGTGTCTTTTTCAAATCTCTCTCCTCTCACCTTTAAAATGAGTCCCCTCGTCTTAAAATCCCTATCCGAGGGAAAATACAACACTATTGACTCTATCTATACCTCTCATTATTTTATAAACTTCTATAAGGTGCCTCTCAATCTCCTATGCTCCAATAAAAGAAGTCGCAGTCTATCCGGTCTTTTTTTCCAACTCCAATCTTCCATACCCAGCAACATCCTGGTAAATCTCTTCTGAAAGCTGTCCAGTTTAGTAATATCCTTCCTATAACTGGGTGACCCCAACTGGACACAGTAATCCAGAAGAGGCCTGTATAACCTCAACATGACTTCCCAACCCCTATACTCAAAGGATTGAACAATGAAGGCAAGTGTGCCAAACACCTTTTTAACCACTCTGTCTATGTGCGAAGCAGACTTCAAAGAATTATGTCCTTTTTCTAGTCAATGGCAACTCCCAGGATAACGATAATGGGGCATTCAGTGATGATAGTAGTACAGAAAGTCAAGGGGTAATGGTTAAATTCCTTCTTGTTGGAGAAGGTCTTTGCCTTGAATTTGTGTAACACAGTTGTTACCTGATACTTGACAGCTTAAGTCTGGATATTGTCCAAGTCTTGCTACGTTTGGCCATGGACTTCTTCGGTATCCGAGGAGTTTCAAATGGTGTTGAACATTCCGCAATCATCAGTGAACATCTGGCCTTATGAAGCTGATTGATGCACCAGATAAAGACGATTGGACTGAGGAACTCCTACAGCAATGTCCTGTGGTAGGGCTGATTCACTTCCAAAAATCATCCTCCTTTATGTTAGGTATGACTCCAACCAGTAAACAGTATTCTCTGATTCCCATTAAATCTAGTTTTGCTAGGGGTTCTTGATGCAATGCTTACTTGACTGCTGCCTTGATGTCATCTTGGTTTCTAAATTCAGCTCTTTTGACCAATGTTATTTTGAGGTCTGGAGCTAGGTGTCCTTTATTAAATGGAAACTGAGCAAGCAATGTGCAGGTTATTCCTTTGCAAGTGACCCTCAATAGTATTATAATTGTTTTGCTGATGGTTAGAAGATACTAATTGGTGGCAGCTGGCTAAATAGGATTCGTCCTGCTGTTTGGGTATAGGGCATAACTGGACAATTTTGCACATTGCTAATTAGATGCCAGTATTTTATCTGTTCCAGCTTGGCTGGGGCTATGGCTGGTTCTGGAGCACAACTCATCAATGCTGATACCAGATTGATGGCATGACCTATTATCTTTGCATTATCCAGTGTCTTTCGCCATTTCTTGATAGCAGAAGGAGTGAATTGAATTGGTTGAAGACTAGTATCTGGGCTGATGAGAATGGGACTAGTTGTTGCAAGCCAGCAGTGTGTAACAGTCAGGTAGGTAAAAACAATGACTGCAGATGCTGGAAACCAGATTCTGGATTAATGGTGCTGGAAGAGCACAGCAATTCAGGCAGCATCCAAGGAGCAGTAAAATCGACGTTTCGGGCAAAAGCCCGATTTTACTGCTCCTCGGATGCTGCCTGAGCTGCTGTGCTCTTCCAGCACCATTAATCCAGTGTGTACCAGTCAGCATGGAAAAATAACTGAACAGGGATTTGGATAGTCTTGAGATAGATATGGAGTCTCAGCGTGAATTTGTGAATTGTAGATCTTGCTCAACTAATCTAATTACAATTTTTGATAATATATCAGAGAAGATTGATGAAAGAAACTCAATAGGTGTCACTATGGATTATAAGAATGTATTTGACGAAGTATAAAATAAAAGGCTGACTAGTAAAATTGAGGTTTGAAATGGGAGTTCCAACTTCAATCAAATTTGGCTTGAAAGAAAGCAGTATTTCATGGTAAGTGGCTGTTTTTTCACACTGGAGGATGGTAGACTGTGGTAGTCCCCAAAGGTCAGTGTAATGAACATTATATTTTGATATTTTAGACACATATGACTTGGATGTCGTTATACAGAATAAAATTTTAAAACTTACTGAAGATACCAATCTTGGAAGAGTGGCAAACAAGACGATACCAATTGAATGCAACAGGACATAGATAGGTTTGTAGAATGGTTAGACAATTGGCACATGATTTCAAACAGAGAAGTGCGATGAATTTTGCAAAAGGGTTAGGGAAAGGCAACATACTGAGTGGTACAGTATTTGCATGTGCAGAGAGTTTGAAGTTTATGTTCTTAGATCATTGAAGGTATAAATCATTGAAAAAGTTATTAGAAAGCATATAGTATCTTGGAACTCATTAGCAGATGTACTGAGTGCAAAAGCAGTGATTTACACAAAACTGTGGTTTGGCCACTGCTAGAGTATTCCATCAATTTCTGATCCCCACACTTTAGGAAAGATATGAGGATATAGAAGAGATTTGTCATAATTCCAGGAATGGGGGATTTTAGCTACAAAGTTATTGGAGAAGGTAAGGTTGCTGTCTTTAGAGCAGGTGTGATTAGATGTACAAGATAATGACAGGTTTGATAGGGTAAGCAAGGAAAAACATTGGCTAACAATGCACGGATAAGGCAATATAGGTTTAAGGTTTTGAGCAAGAATTGCAGGAGAATGAGAGGAAGAACCTTTTCACACAGTAAGTGGTAATGAGCTGAAACTCCCTGTTCATAAGGGTAGAGGAAGGAAAGGCCATCAAAAATTTCAAAAGGAAACTAAATAGACACTTGAAGGAAATAAACTTGCAGGATTTTGGGGTTAGAGCAAGGATATGAGAATGACTGAATCATTTTGAGAAATGACACAGACCAGTTGGGCCAAAGGCTCCTTCTGTGCTCTAAATGAATGACTCAAAGATAAATGGCAAAATCAACAGATGTAAAAAAACTGAGAGCATTGGGGAATGTAGCAGAGAAACAGAGTGAAAGAAAGAGAAGATCATCTCAAAAAGAATAATAATAAAGATGAATAATGGCTCATTAGTTATAGGTACAGGACACAACAGTTCTCAAGGCTCTTCAAGCTTACATTGAAACACAAATCACTACATTATTGAAGCATCCTAACTTTCAAATGTTCAAAATCCATCAAGTGTTAAGACTCCTAAAAATACACATAGGAATACAGCCCAACCACAGTTTTGCAGATCAGAACTACAATTCCAAAAACATCCAGACTCAATACCTACTCCACAGCATATTGCCTTCTGATGAGAAATTAAACAAGGTACTTCAAGCTTATATAGACAAACAGCATGCTTCATGTTCGAAATAATCCAAGAACCACCAGAATTATTAAGAAGTCATTTAATAAAATATTGCTATTTCATACCGAGTGAAGACAAAATCACAATCTAGCATTTAAAAAGCTGTCAGAAATATGAGGTATTGGAATCCTTTAAAATTGTTGACTGACTATAAACTCTAATTGTTTTCCTTAGACAAAAGAAGATTAAGGGGCAATTTAATAGAGGTGTTCAAAATGATAAGGACTTTTGATGGAGTAAATCAGGGAAAACTGTTTCACTAGCGCTTAGATCATTAACAAGAAGAGACTGATTTAAGGTAATTACTGACAGAATCAAAGAGGAGATAAATTTTTATGAAGTCTGCTGTTCTGATCTGGAATGCACTGCCTGAAAGGGTGGTGAAAGCAGATTTAGTACTAACTTTCAAATGGGAATTGTGTGTATACTTGAAAAGGAGGAAAAGAAATTACAGGGCTGTGTGGAAAGACCAGGGGAGTAAAAATAATTGGTTAGCTCTTTCAAAAAGCCAGCACAGATGTCCAATATTTGTATGAGTATTTCAACAATGAGCATTTTCAGGCTATTGATCATAATGGGCAAGTATAATCTTGTTCTCAGCCAATGTTCACACTTTCATTAGGTCAGGAGGAGAAACACTGGCTCGTTTTCCACATAAAGAAAGCGTTATTGATTCAAAATAAGAGCAGAAAACACCAAAAATGCAAAACACATCATGCTACAGCTGCAAGAGAAAAGATAATTTAATGTTGCAGGTGGGAGCTCATTTCTACTACAGGCTGCAGGTTTTTAAACTGGTGCCAACAGTCCACAAATTCCAGACTTATTTTATCTCATCCAACACGCTTTATCTCCTTGCTGGCTATCACCCACCACCAAGGCTTCCAAATATAAAATAAGCAGAGCTTATTTAACTGCTGTGTAGATTTTATTTACCAATGGAGACCGTTAATTAATCCTAAAAGCTGACCTTTCTCTCCCACCCCCGCTGCTAGTTCTTCATATTTCTTTTATTTGCTTGCATTTATCTTGATACATATTTTATTTTCTTTAGTGGGCTTTGGTGCCGAGGAGCAGCATTGGTTACCCAACCCTAATTACCATTGGGATGGTGCTAGCAAATCACATTTCTTGATGGTGGCAGTTTATCTGATGAAGGTCCATCAACAATGTTGATGGGAATGGAGTTTGAGGATTATGATTCGGTGATAGTGAAGGATTGGTGATAAGAGTTCAAAGTTACGATGGTCTGTGGCTGAGAGGGTAACTCACAGGCTGCACTGTATCCATGCATCTGTTGCTCTTTTCCTTCTAGGTTTTCAAGTTTACAAGTTTGGAAGGTGCTGTCAAATGTGCCTTGGTGAGTGCCTGCAGTGTAATCTGTAAGTAGCATATACTGCTGCCATTCTACTCGAATGTTGAAGGTGCAAGGTACCAATTAAGCAGGCTACTTTGACATGGATGGTGTTGAGCTTTTTGAGCATTGTTGGAGTCACACCCATCACAGCAAGTGAGGCGTATCCCATTACACTGCTGTCTTGTAGATGGTGGAATGGCTTTGGGGAATGCTGGAGATAAATTACTTACCTGAGATTTTACTGTTTCTGACCTGCTAATACTACAAAATATTTTTTTTAAATTTAAAAATTAATATTAAAGTATCTCCATATGAACATGCTTTCATCCCTTGCACCTCTGCCATCTTTAAAAGCCCATTATACATCCAGATAAGCACTTTCAGACTGAAGTTGTCTTGCATGGTTGCTGACATTTGCTCGAGACAAGTCACATAGCAGAATTCAGTGGCCTGCTTTGTGGGCAGGGCAGTGTACAGGAGGGATATCCTCTTTCTCAGGACCAGCATATCATGAAAACATATCATGAAAAGCATTACTGCTAATTTTTTTGTTAAACTAAATAAAATACTAATGAATTATGGTCACTGTTGTAATATAGAAAAATAAACTGGCCGAATAAAAACTCACTTGATACATTCATTTTGTTTAGTCCATTAAATTCAATGCTATATTTTAGGAGCTGATATTTTCTATCTTTCCTGATTGTCTCTCTTCTCCTCGGTCTTGTCCCAATGCTAAACTTGATTCGCTTGTTTGAATAGAGTCATAGAGATGTACAGCACGGAAACAAACCCTTCAGTCCAACTCATCCATGCCGACCAGATATCTCAACCCAATCTAGTCCCACCTGCCAGCACCTGGCCCATATCCCTCCAAATCCTTCCTATTCATATACCCATCCAGATGCCTTTTAAATGTTGCAGTTGTACCAGCCTCCACCATGTCCTCTGGCAGCTCATTCCATACACATACCACCCTCTGTGTGAAAATGTTGCCCCTTAGGTCTCTTTATATCTTTCCCCTCTCACCCTAAACCTATGCTATCTAGTTCTGGACTCCCCCCTCCCCAGGGAAAAGACATTATTTATTCTATCCATGCCCCTCATAACTTTAGAAACTGCTCTAAGGTCACCACTCAGTCTTCGATGATCCAGGGAAAACAGCCCAACCTCTCCCAATAGATCAAATCCTCCAACCCTGGTAATATCCTTGTAAATCTTTTCTGAACCCTTTCCAGTTTCGCAATATCTTTCTGATAGGAAGGAGACCAGAATTGCACGCAATATTCCAACAGCGGCCTAACCAATGTCCTGTACAGCCGCAACATGACCTCCCAACTTCTGTACTCAATACTCTGATCAATAAAGGAAAGCAAACCAAACACCTTCTTCACTATCCTATCTACCTGCGACTCCACTTTCATGGAGCTATGAACCTGCACTCCAAAGTCTGTTTGTTCAGCAACACTCCCTAAGACCGTAACATTAAGTGTATAAGTCCTGCTAAGATTTGCTTTCCCAAAATGCAGGACCTCGCATTTATCTGAATTAAACTCCATCTGCCACTTCTCAGCTCATTGGCACATCTGGTCAAGATCCTGTTGTAATCTGAGGTAACCCTCTTCGCTGTCCACTACACCTCCAATCAGAGAAAGAAAATGAGTTAGACTATAAGATCATAAATTAATTTGTCTCTACTGTTCTAGATCTTGCTAGAACAGATGGTAGAGGAACACACCAATATCACTAGTTTTTTAAAGCTACCTTTATCACCACTGGTTAATAGGGCAATTTTCTTAAAGATCGGTTACTTTGATGAGTCCGGTGCACTTTACATTGTTGTTTCATGTAAAACCTTTCATTTAGATTTGGGAATTACTGTAAAAGCTTACCATGTGTATGGTTATTATGAAACCATTGCTTTAATGATTTCCATTTGGAGATAGAGAACATAACATTCAGAATATGGTTTACAGTACCATAAAGGCTACAGAACAACAAGATGTGATCCTAACCATGCAGATGGTTCTGTGCTGAGCCTACTCATACCAGATGAGTCAACAATTAGGGTGACACACAGCGAAAATGGGAAAAACACTGTAAATTCTCAGCAGAGGTAGCATCTGTGGAGAAAAGACAATAGTTAATATCATCATTTTAACCAAATAAATGAATAGGAGACATTGGAGAAAAACCAGTTGACAGTTTGCAGTGGTGACTTTGTTTTTTTTTAATAATTCAGTCTTTGCTACAATAATGTTTAATTGTAAATAGGAGATACAAAACTTTTATAATTGAGCATCTGAACATATCTCAAATAAAGATAAAAAATGCAAGAAAATCTCTGTAGGTCTGACAGTATGCGGAGAGAAAAATCAGGTTAACATTTCAGGTCAAGTTCAGATCAGCTTATGACTGTCCTGCCTTGACTCTGCTTCCAGCTATAGTTTCTGATTTCCTCTAAACTCTACTGTCATCTTTATAACACACATTCAACTGAACATTCAAATATTTCTTCTGATCCTATGCTTATCAGTATTATCAGATGTTCTGTAACCTGCCAATATCATTCTGCTCCTTAAAAATCCTAGCCTTGTCTTTATTTTTCTCTCCAAGTATCTCATAATTTTCCAACCTCCCATTCCCTTATAAGAACTTGAATACATCATTGCAACACAAATCTCTTCCCATCATAGTCTTCCCAAATAGTTTTTCACGCACATATAATGGCGATATCCCTCAAGTAAAAGTTGCCAACCCCATTTTATTTATTTTGAATGAGATTTTCCTCCCATGCCTTTTTCTTTGCCCCTCTAATATTGTTGAACAAAACACCCTCCTCCTCTGTCCCTCCTCATTGTCCTGTAGTCGCGTCCTGTGCATTATCAAAACATCTCCTGTAATTACTTATGCATATATGTCAGTCTAATTTGTAAAACTATAATAGAACAATAACTAACATTGGAGGAGATGTTTCTAGTCCAGGCTAGGTCCATTCCAGCAAGGTGGTAATTAAAAGAGCCAAAGACAGAAAATATGATGAAACAATAAGAAGTAATGTGTGATGCACTTCAGGTGATTTGTTTTTAAAGTTCATTTATAGATGTGTTGCTGAGCCAGTGTTCATTTTCCAACCCTAATTACCCAGAGGACAATAGAGCTGTGGGTTTGGAGTCACATGTACATCAATTAAGGAAAAGATGACAGATTACCTTCCCAAACAGGCATTAGTGAACCAGATGAGATTTTCTTGACAATTAACAATGCTTACTTGCCATTATGTCAGCCTTTAATTCCAGGTTTTATTGAATTCAAATTTCATCATTTGCTAAGGAGTGATTTAAACCTCTGTCCCTTTAAATATTGTACGAGATTTCCTGGATTACTAGTCCAGTGACATTAACACATTGCCTCTGCCTCTCCTAGAGTTCATCTAGCAATAAATAGATGTTACACAAGTACCTGCACAATGATATTTTAAATTATTAAAGCCATATTCTAAAGGTGGTACAAATATGTAGTTCATGTAGTTCATGAGGGGCAGCACAGTGGCACAGTGGTTAGCACTGCTGCTTCACAGCGCCAGAGTGTGGTATGGTAGGAAGATCGTATGAGGAAAGGCTGAGGCACTTGGGGTTGTTTTCATTGGAGAAAAGAAGGTTTAGGGGTGACTTGATAGAGGTGTACAAGATGATAAGGGGTTTAGATAGGGTCGACAGTGAGAATCTTTTTCCACGTATGGAGTCAGCTATTACAAGGGGGCATAGCTTTAAATTAAGGGGGGGTAGGTATAGGACAGATGTTAGGGGTAGGTTCTTTACTCAGCGAGTCGTGAGTTCATGGAATGCCCCTGCCAGTAGCAGTGGTGGACTCTCCCTCATTATGGGCATTTAAGCGGGCATTGGATAGGCATATGGAGGATAGTGGGCTAGTGTAGGTTAGGTGGGCTTGGATCGGCGCAACATCGAGGGCCGAAGGGCCTGTACTGCGCTGTATTCTTCTATGTTCTATGTTCTAGACCCGGGTTCAATTCCCGCCTCAGGCGACTCTCTGTGTGGAGTTTGCACATTCTCCCCGTGTCTGCGTGGGTTTCCTCCGCGTGCTCCGGTTTCCTCCCACAATCCAAAAATGTGCAGGTCAGGTGAATTGGCCATGCTAAATTCTCCGTAGTGTTAGGTGAAGGGGTAAATGTAGGAGAACGGGTCTGGGCGGGTTACGCTTCGGCGGGTCGGTGTGGACTTGTTGGGTCGAAGGGCCTGTTTCCACACTGTAAGTAATCTAATCTAATGGCTCATGCATTTTACTATATGTTTATAGTTTTAGGAATTAATGCCTAACTGTAGAAGATGGGATAAATTCATTGAAGCACATAGAAGACTATTACACTTAAAACTTTGGTGTCCTGCTACTTTAAGAGGTTAACAGTTAGAAAAATAAGATCAGAAACATCAGGTGGCCTTGCTGAACTGGTGTCTTCTGATTAATGACAATTCAAATAGAATGGTAGTTTTGGAAAGTTATAAGTAAGTTAGTTAAAGCATTCAGTGAACTCTGAAAGCCTGTATATCCATTTACTTCATCAAATAAATGAAGAAACTGTAAATGAAACATACTTAAACTGAAAGTCACATTCAGGATAGCTCAGTACAGATGATATCATTATGGAGACAGGTAGAGCTTAAGAAAGTTCTCTGATTTTAATTTACTTCAGTGTGTGTTTGCTTAGAGAGGTGTGTTGCAATTGGAGCTGGGAGAGTACTGAGCAGAAGAATTGCCTGCAGACAGGTACTGCTGTTAGCAAGCTACAAGGAAATAGGACTCAGGATAAGTCTCAGAGTTTGGTTGCTCCATGCTATGGATGAAGAATAGGGCCAAAAAGAAGCCATGGAAGCCATAGCTAGTTTAGAGCTGCTGAGAATGCATTAAGAATACCAGCAAGCATTATTTGCTTAATGCAGTTGAGAAAAATTAGAGCCTAGAGAAACTCAGCAGCAGCTCAGTGAAGTTACTACACATAAAAGCTGAAATTGTGTCAGTAAGTAAATATTTGAAAGTAGTCTTAGGAGTCCTTTGGATCTCAGTCCTGGCAGAAGACATTGAAGTACTAAGACGTGAGCAGTCATTGAGGCTGTTTGAATCAAAGAAACTTTGGGAACATTCCAAGGCTACATCTTTGAACATGAAGAATTGAAATCCCTTATAAAGGACCCAGATTTATCATGAGATTTGGTGACCCACCATGTCACTAACATCTGAATGGGATCTGTCTTGACTTTTTTAAAGTGCAGTCTGTGGGGGTGTTCAATCTTAATTTCTTTTAGTTCATATTTATCTCATGTTAATCATAATGTTAGTGTCTAAGTTGTACATATAGAATATAGGTTTACATCACAAGAGTTATCATTGATCAGAAACAAAACTGAACTAGTCATGTAAATATCATGGATTTAAGAGGAGGTAAGAGATTAGGAATTTGCAGCAAGTAACCTACCACCTGACTCTCTAAAGCCTGTCCAACAAAGATTTAAGTCAGGTGTGTGATGGAATGCTCTCTACTTGCCTGGATGAGTGCAGCTCCAAGAACACAAGAAGATTGATACCATTCAGACAAAGTTTGATTGGCCCAACATCCACAAACAATTAATCCCTCTACTGCTGACTGTCAGTTGCAACAACGTGTACCATCTACAAGACACTTTGTAACAAATCTAACTAGGAGAAAGTGAGGACTGCAGATGCAGGAGATCAGAGTCGAGAGTGTGGTGCTGGAAAAGTACAGCAGGTCAGGCAGCATCCGAGGAGCAGGAGAATCGACGTTTCAGGCATTATCCCTTCATCAGATTCCTGATGAAGGCCTAATGCTCAAAACATCGATTCTTCTGCTCCTCGGATGTTGCCTGACCTGCTCTCCTTTTCCAGCACCACACTCTCGACTTTGTAACAAATCACCAGGTTTCAAACATAGCACTTTCCAAACCTAAGAACACTACCATTTAGAAGGAAGAGAGCAGCAGATATGTGAAAACACCACCACTTGTGATTCCTCTCTGAGCCCTCATCATGACTATGAAATATATTCACAATTCTTTCATTGTCACTGGGTCAAATGACGGAAGTCCCTCCCCAACATCATTGTAGGTTTACCAACAGAAAGGAATTGCAGCAGTTCAAGTAGGCAGCTTACCATCAGCTTCTCAACAGTAACTAGGCATGGGCAATAAAGGCTGGTTTAGTGAAAGCTTAGTGAAGCCTACATCCCACAATTGAATTAAGAAAGACATGGAATCATATCTTCCATGTTCAGTAAATCTCCAAATCATGGTTTAGTCATTATTGCTTATGTTTATTTTGTTCACATTTCTACAACATAGATTATTTTAGCAAGCTGCAGGGAAGTAGGGCTCAGCATAAGTCTCAGAGTTTGGTTGTTGAGGAAGGTTTGTCTACTGTGTCAGTATGGGTTGAAGTTAGGAACAGCAAGGGAACAACCACTGCATCGGGGGTTTTCTACAGACCATCAAATAGCAGTAGAGAGATTGGAAAAATGCAAAGATAGCAGGGTTGTTGTTATGGGTGATTTCAACTTTCCCAATATCGACTGGAACCTCCTAAGTACAGATGGTTTGGATGGAGCCGTTTTTGTCAGGTGTGTCCAGGAGAGTTTCCTTACTCAGTATGTAGACAGGCCGATGAGGGGAGAGGCCATTTTGGATTTGGTGCTCGGCAACGAGCCAGGACAGGCATCAGATCTCACGGTGGGAGAATACTTTGGTGAAAGTGATCACAACTGCCTCACATTTAGCATAGCCTTTGAGAGTGAAAGGAGCAGTTACCGAGGGAAGATATTTAATTGGGGAAAAGGAAATTATGACGCTATCATACAGGAGTTGGTAAGTACAGACTGGGAGCAATTGTTCCACAGAAAGGGCACAGCAGAAATGTGGAGACTATTTAAGGAGCATTTGTTGCGTGTGATGCACAAATTTGTTCCTCTGAGACAGGTAAGAAGGGGTAAGATTAAGGAACCTTGGATGACAAGAACAGAGGAACTTCTCTTCAAAAGGAAGAAGACAGCTTACATAAGGTGGAGGAAGCAAGGATCTCGCACAGCTTTACAGGATTACAGGCCTGTGAGAAAGGAGCTCAGAAATGGACTGAGGAGAGCCAGAGGGGGCACGAAAAAGGCATGGCAGGAAGGATTAGGGAGAATCCAAAGGCATTTTACTCATACGTGAGGAATAAGAGAATGATCAAGGAGAATGGAGGGCTGATCAGGGATAGTGGAGGGAACCTGTGCGTGTAGTCTGAGCAGATAGGGGAAGCCCTAAATGAGTTTTTTGCTTCGGTTTTCATCAAGGAAAGGGAACTTGTTTAAATGAAAACTTAGAGGAGCTGGGATACAGTCTTGACCAGATGAAGATTGATGAAGTTGATGTGCTAGAAAGTTTGGAAAACATTAAGATTGATAAGTCCCCAGCACCAGACAAGATTTATCCAAGTCTGCTCCGGGAAGCAAGTAAGGAGGTTACTAAGCTGCTGGCAAAGATATTTGCCTCCTCACTCTCCACGGAAGTCGTACTGGAGGATTGGAAGGAGGCAAATGTTGTTCCTCTTTTCAAGAAAGGTAATAGGGAAATCCCTGGCAATTACAGACCAGTCAGTCTTAAGTCTGTGGTCGGCAAAGTTTTGGAAAGAATTCTGAGGGGTAGGATTCATGACTATTTGGCAAAGCATAGTGTGATTAAAGGCAGTCAGCATGGCTTTGTGAGGGGCAGGTTATGCCTCACAAATCTTATTGAGTTCTTTGAGGAGGTGTCAAGACAGGTCGATGATGGTCGAGCAGTGGATGTGGTGTATATGGACTTCAGCAAGGCATTTGATAGGGTTCCCCATGGTAGGCTCATTCATAAAGTCAGGAAATATGGGATACAAGGAGATTTGGCTATCTGGATTCAGGATTGGCTACCTGACAGAGGGCAGAGAGTGGTGTAGATGGAAAGTATTCTGCCTGGAAGACAGTGTTGACTGGGGTCCCACAGGTATCTGTTGTTGGGCCTCTGCTCTTTGTAGTTTTTATAAATGACTTGGATGAGGAGGTTGAGGGATGGGTTAGTAAATTTTCAGATGACACAAAGGTTGGAGATGCCGTCGATAGTATAGAGGGCTAATGCAGGCTATAGCGCAACATAGACAGGATGCAGAGCTTGGCTGAGAAATGGCAGATGGAGTTCAACCTGGATAAATGCGAAGTGATGCATTTTGGAAGGTCAAACTCAAATGTTGAATATAGGATTAAAGACAGGATTCTTGGCAGTGTGGAGGAACAGAGGGATCCGGGTGTGCAAGTAAATAGATCCCTCAAAGTTGCCACCCAAGTGGATAGGGTTGTTAAGTAAGCATATGATGTTTTGGCTTTCATTAACAGGGGAATCAAGTTTGAGAGCCGTGCGGTTTTGCTGCAGCTCTACAAGTCCCTGGTGAAACCACACTTGGAATATTGTGTCCAGTTCTGGTCGCCCTACTATAGGAAAGTTACAGAGGCTTTGGAGAGAGTGCAAAGAAGTTTTACCAGGATGCTGCCTGGACTGGAGGGCTTGCCTTATGAAGAAAGGTTGAATAAGCTCAGATTTTTCTCTCTGGAGAGAAGGAGGAAGAGAGGAGACCTAATCGAGGTGTACAAAATAATGAGAGGAATAGATAGAGTCAATAGCCAGAGACTTTCCCTAGGGCAGGATTGATTGGTACGAGAAGTCATAGTTTGAAGATATTAGGAGGAAGGTATAAAGGAGACGTCAGGGGAAGGTTCTTTACGCAGAGAGTTGTGAATGCATGGAATGCGTTGCCAGCTGTGGTGGTGGAAGCAGAGTCATTGGGGACATTTAAGCGACTGCTGGGCATGCACACGGATAGCAATAAGTTGAGGGGTGCGTCGGTTAAGTTACTATATTGTACATTAGGGATTAAATCTCGGGACATCATTGTGGGTTAAAGGGCCTGTTCTGAAAGAATTCTGGAATTGTTAGATTCTTGATCTGAGACCACAGTTGTTTAGTGGTTGACTTGAATTCTCTACAATCACAGAATCTGCAGACCTCTTGGAGTTCGTGTTAAATGTTTTTCCCAAAATGCTTTTTCAAAAGGTATTATATTCTGAGTGAAAAGAAAACTGGGAAGGGGCAGCATGTTACAAATCTAGTGGTCATAATTTTTTTTTTTCCCCTCTTCTACTCAAAAGCAGCTGTTGAAATATAGTTCAGTATGTATTGTGGATTCTAGCTTCATTGTCTTTCCAAGCTAGACAACTGGCAGGCAAGTCTTTCATCCCCTAACATGTGAAATTATCAATTGTGTGTGAGTTAAACAGGAGGTGAGTTTATTAAAGCTGACATTGCCAGTTTCAATGTCTTTAAATAAAATAGTCATTTCAATGCAGTCAGCATTATTTATTATACATGAGTTCCTCATACCTTGCTTCAATCTGTGATCAGGTAGCCACTGCAGCCATTTTAAATCCATGTTTCTTCCTTTTTAACACCATTTATCATCATATGACATCTCAAGTATTAACACTGTTTATTGTAAAGGAAGCGGAATATAAAAAGTAAAGGTGATTTGTTACAGTTTTATAGGGCATTGGTAAGGTCACATCACGGATAGCTTTAGTCATCATATTTAAGAAAGAATGTAAATACATTTTGTAGAAAGTTAATCTGATTGTAATTGAGAGGCTGGTGGGGAGTTTATCTTCTGAGGAATGGTTGGACAAGTTGGGCCTGTATCCATTGGAGTTAGTCAGAATGAGAAGTAATCATATTAGAACTTGAGGGAGATGGATAGGGTGGATGCTGAAAGAAAGGTTCCCTTAGGGGATATAATTTAAAAATAGGGGTGTCTTATATTTTTCTCTTATTTAATTGTGAGCTTTGAACTTTCTTCATCAGAAAACAATGAAGGCAATGTCATTGAATAATTTTAAGGCCGAGGTAAATAACTTTTGACTTTCTTATTAGTCAAGAATCATGTGGAGGTGAGGCCATAATCAGACATGATCTCACTGAATAGGAGAGCAGGCTAAGGGCCTACTGCTTCTAATTTGTACATTCATCTATAAGAATATTAGAAAAAGAATATTGACAAATATAGAACATATGACGACAAGCCAAGATGGTGGAGGCAATAGATGGTGCACAAATTAATGTGTAGGATGTACTGGAAATACTGGTGTAGTGTGAAGGGTTAAGTTTACACTTTATATCATCCATTCACATGGCACTGGTGCCCGAGTCTGTCAAAATTAAGTAATATATCCTCTTAACATGTCTTGTAAATAGTTACATTAATAAGCCCTGTTAAAGTTCACCCACAAAAGCATAAACTTCATATTTCTATCGTTGACTTTTCTGCGAGTGAATAAGGTAATTGGTCTGGAGAGCTTTTATCTCGGGTTGAGATTTTCCAGTCTCAAGGCAGGTTATCTAGAGGACTAAAGTGATAAAAATGTCACCTTGGTTAAGAAATAGACTAAAGACATTACAAGCAACAACGAACCTATCCATTTCACATCAGCAGTGGGTAAGATTTTAGAAACAATTATGTTAATTACGATGAGCGAGCACAGGTTTATAAAGGGCATATCATGTTAACCAATTTGATTAATTTTTGATGTAATAACAAAAATCACTAACGAAGGGAATGTAGAGGATGTTGTCCATATGGATATTAAGAAAATATTTGAAACCTACCTCATAAAAAGTCTGTTTACCAAAATTCATAGAATGGGAGGGTGAATGTCAATTTGATTTAATAAAAAATGTCCTTAAGGCAGAAATCAGTCAATCATGATAAATGGTGGTTTCCAGACTAGGGGGTAGTGTTCCTTAGGGTTAGTGCTTGGACCACGGCTGTCTTCGATATGGGTAAATGACTTGCATATCAGATATTAAGTAAAATTTTAAAATTTGCTGATGGTACCAAAGTTTGAGGCATCGCAATTAGTGAGAATGATACCCGTTGACTGCAGCAAGACATGGAGTAGGCTCACAAAATTTACAGCCAAATGACTGATTTGCATGTAATACTAAAAAGTGTGAGGTAATGCATATTGACAGAAAGTACAGAGAAATTTAAGCTTACTGCTCCATCTCTAATGAGTCTGAAGTGACAGAGTGACTTGATAGTTTATGTTTATCGATTTTAAAGGTGACAGGACTGATTGAAAGAATATTTAAAACTTGTGAGATCTCAAGGTTCATAGTTTGCATTTTTGAGCTGAATTTTACAGAGGGAGAAAAGTATTGCTTGTTCCCATGGAAGAAAACTCCGATTGACTTTACCATGGTCATCCTGCAGTGATAACACATTGGCTGATAGCCTAAACAAGCTGACGCCTCTGCCCTTAAGTGGAAGGAAATCCCGCCCTCAAGAGCTGCGAGTCAATCTGATTAGCCTGCAGCTCTCACAGTGTTAAATGAATTCAAAGCACTGTTTTTTTGTGTTCTTTTACATGCAACCATATTGCACTTGGCAGCATGGAGTAGCAATTTTAAGTTCTGAAGACAGGAAACCTGGCAGAAGCAGGTGAACAACCATTATGGTTCCACTGTACTTAGTATACAAGAGTAAGATCTCTTGGGATTTGAGTGGTCAAGGTTAGTATTTCTTAAAACAGTGCAAAGTTTTATAAACATTTGCAATTCAATATTATTTGCAAATTATTTGAAAAGTTATTCTCAATTTTTATTTTATTAATTCTTTCCACTCGACAGCTCACTGGACAAGAATCAATGCTGCAAGTCAACTTGAGGTTCCCTCACCACGAGTTGAATGGAGTTTCTGATTTCTTGCTGCTTTTTGATCCCTTCAGCTCTCTGCGATCCATTTTCCTGATTTGCCACGTACAGCGAAAGTACAATTATTTTTTCTCAATAACTATTTCCTTCAGTCAAACATCAAATAGAACATTTGGAATAATTAAGGCCAACTCAAACAAGGTTTTATTTAATTAATAAGTCCTATTTACTAAGTCAGTTTAGAAATCATTGACAAATCCATTGAATTTCTGCTGAAGAGAGGAGAATACATTCAATGTTTCAGCATTTTTGTTTCATTTCTAACGATCTGGGATTGATACTTTGACGAAGGAAAATAGCAAGTTGACTTCCACGCTATACATAAAACTATGCAGTTTTATTTCTGAAATTTTCTTGAGGAAACATACTGTCTGGTTTTTGATTTCTGGTATGATCGGTGAGGATGAGCACTCCCCCAGACCTTGCCCATACTTCTACTTCTTGCCTTCAAACAACCACTAAACCTCAAACAGGTCATTGTTCTCAGCAAGCCGCCCAGCCTAAAGGACAATGACATCGCACAGCCTTGTCACGGTGGACGCTGCAAGACGTGTCAGAGTGTCAACATGGATACCACCATTACACAGGGGGACACCACCCACCATGTACGCGGCAGGTACTCATGTGACCCAGCCAAGGGCCAGGTTGCCCTGAGGCATGGTACATTGGTGAGACCGAGCAGAGGCCATGGTAACGGATGAATGGACACCGCACAGCAGTCAGCGCAGGAGTGTTCCCTCCCAGTCGGGGAACACTTCAGCAGTCGGGGACATTCGGCCTCGGACCTTCAGGTGACCGTCCTCCAAGGCAGACTACGGGACAAGCAACAACGCAAAGTGGGCGAGCTGATGCTGATAGGGGATGGCCTCAGGTTCACGTCACATGACAGGTGACCCCACTACACTATACACTCTCTCACACACGTACACAATCGCACATGGACACGCGCATGCACGCACGCGCGCACACACATATACACAATTCTACATACTCACACACCCACAGAGACCCTCTCTCATACACAAGAGTTCTCTCATATGCACACACATGCACCCCCTGCACTCACACCCACGCACATAACCTCTCACAGACTTAAACCCCACCATACTTACACACATACTTTACCAAGCTTACAACACACATAGACACACTCTATCACATTTCCTCACATGCACACACTCACTCTGAATTTTATGGAGTGAATTTTTATTTGCAGAATTACATTTTATTTTGCTCAAAAACCACATAAATCCATGTAAGATTCTGTAAGTTTCACTTTAGAAATAGAACCAGTCTGACTCAACATTGGGACACAGATAGAGTTTAACCTCACACCTTTAATGCATTGTCTGAGCTAAGATGGCACCTATTGTTAGAAAAGCTAAAGCTATCTTGAGAATGCAACCTAAAAGGAGTTCTGTGGTTTACATACTAAAGAACTGAAACTAGCATATCCCATTCTAAAAGACGAAAGACTTAATCTAAATTTGTTTAATATATCATTACAGCTCCACAACCTTTTTGCTATAAATTCTGTGTCATATGATCTTATACTCCACAACCACCTGACGAAGGAGCAGCGCTTTGAAAGCTAGTGCTTCCAAATAAACCTGTTGAACTATAACCTGGTGTTGTGTGATTTTTAACTTTGACCACCCCAGTCCAACACCGGCACCTCTAAATCATAAAGAGAACATAGGTAGCTAGGAAGCTTTAGGGTCTAAGATTGGGGTATGTTTCAAAGCACCTCCCCCCCCCCCCCCAACTTGATAATAATGGAGTGAAAACATCAGGAACAGGAATTGTGCAAGATTACAGATAGGGGACAAAACTTGATACAAAAATAAAAATTGCTGAAAAAGGTCAGCAGGTCTGACAGCGTCTGTGGAGGGAAATCAGAGTTAAAATTTCAGGTGCAGTCACTGGATTTCTGATTTCTGTAACTCTGATTTCTCTCCAAGGATACTGCCAGACCAGCTGAACTTTTCCAGCATCCGCTATTCTTTTGTTTTTCATTTAGGATAAAACTTGATGTCCGTCATAAAGATTTTAATTGCATTTATATAACATAGACTTACAAAAAATCTTTTACATCCTCATTGTCTTAAAACATTCCACAGCTACTATCACCATCTGCATAAATGTAGCAGCCAACTCCTTAAAAGAGAAGAAAATAACAGCAGTGAATTATGTAATTTGTTAATTCGCCATTTTCATTAAGATAATTTGAAAAATAAATGTTAGCCAGGACAGTAACAGTAACAACAATGAAGGAGCAATATGAACTAAGATAATTGAATTGGAGTTGAAAATAATGAATCAGTTGATTAACATTTTATTGGAGAGCCATTAATTCTACCATCAGGCCAGATTGGACTGTTAAGGCACTCCAAAGTTCTGAGCGAACTTGAACAAGAAACCAGTAAGGGCAGTTCCTGACAGAGAAAAAGACTTGTTTTTTTGGCAAATTGCATTTAACAGCTGTAGTATTGTAATGTACTGAAGGTCAAAGCAGAAATGAAGCTAATTCAGGTTTCTTGCAATTACTCAAGGGATCATTTGCACAGCCTTAGTGGGAATTACACAGATTGAAGAGAGTTTACAGTCTAGGACAGCAGGTGAATATTGTAGTTAAAATTCTATTTTGCTTTATAACTTCCATCTTCTTCTTTCTTTTTCTTTCCCGTTTGCCTTTGCTCTTTTTCTCTCCTGCCAGAAGATATCTGCTTTGTAGAAAGCCAGTGTATAGCAGATCTGTTACAGATCAGAGTAAACCACAGTGGAAAGAAAAGGAAATACCGATTAGAAACGTCAGATTTGATTATTTGTTCCATATTGAAAGTACCTCTTATGTTGCAGCTATTCTGGGGCACAGGCTAACATGAATTTATTTATGTAGGATGTCATGAAATTAAGAGCACATTATGGTGTAGTGAAATTCATAAAGTTCTGGAATATCATAGCATCACATTGATCAATTCTGGATCAATGTGAATAAATGCCTGAGTATGTACTCTCATTATTTGAAACTAACCAGTCTGGTACTGCTTCATAACTGCGAGGAACAATATTTGCATTTATGCAATATCTTAACACCTCAGAGCTTCAGTGTATTCCAGGCTTTCTGGACTGGTTAGGTTTTCATGAAGTGTCGTTATTGTTGCTTACTTGGTAAATGACATGGGCAATTTGTATCCAATAAGCCCTACAAGCAGAAAATAAGATTTATGTTTTCAGTGGTGATAGTGAAGGGAAAAATGTTGGTCTGAGTCCCAGGAGAATTACTGCGGAATTCTTTCTATCCAATGTGAGTAACCAGAAAGGAAATGGTGGTTTGATGTTTCATCCAAAAGATAGCCCTTTAGCAGTGCAACATGTACTCAGCACTATATTGAAACATCAGTTTAAATAGGTAAACATGTCCTTAATCTCAGAGGAATTTAGTAATTCTGACACTATGTTTGAGGAGGTCAGATATGGATGGACTAACTTAGAATCTTAAAGGAAGATTATCTATTTTATCACAGATTGGGAAATTATAGTTTCTGGAAGTGATTTTATTTCAATTTAAATCAAAAGATAGATAATCATGGGGTCTGGGCGCACAATTTGTCAATCTATGCTTCAAGAAGATGTCAAGGTACTTTCTTGAATAATACCAATTGACTTAAAAATTCATAGAAATGTGAGCTTAACAGTTACGTTGAGATTGCGCCTGTTGGTACTCCAGTCATTAATTCACAGATGATTATAGGGTATGCTTAGTTGCATAAGATAAGTGGGTACTGTGGTATTTTCCCAGAAGACCACTGCTGGAACCTTGTGGTATTTCTATCCACCAGTGAGTGATTCGGAGTAAGAGTTCTTTGAAGTAGTTCACTGCCAGTAATCTTAGTTTGTCTTTGCTTTGTCTTGGGCCTACCTAGTGATTAGTAGTAGTTGGTGAAAGATACACCACCATATTTTCTACATAGAGGCATTGTTCTCAGATATCAAGAAGATTTACTGAATGATAGTAATGAGTACAGCAACACTTGATACAGTATAATTATTAGGACAGTAAGGAGAATTTTCTGTTAATCATTCTTGGGATGTGGGCATCATAAGCTAGGCCATTATTTGCTCTTGAGAAGATGATAAGCTGCCTAAAGCTAGAGAAGAACTCTCCAGATAAACAGTCCATCTGCAAACTGTTTGTGATAGCAAAACATTTGATGAATCTGATGTAAAATGGACATTAACTTGTCCAGAACCATTATTTTAGCCAGCATCAATCACTCTCCAAGCTTTTTATTTCATCCAACGAGGAAAAGGGCCTGGTGTTGAGGAACGAGCCAGGCCAGGTTTTAGAAGTTGCAGTGGGGGCTTTCTTTGGGAACAGTGACCACAATTCTGTAAGTTTTAGAATACAGGTAGACAAAGATTAGAGTAGTCCTAAGGGAAGAGTACTAAACTGGGCCAAGGCCAATTATATAAAAATTAGGCAGGAGCTGGGAAATGCAGATTGGACACAGCTATTTGAAGGGAAGTCCACATTTGAGATGTGGGAGGCTTTCAAAGACAGGTTGAAGATAGTGCAGGATAGGCATGTGCCGTTGAAAGCAAAGGGTAGGAAAAGCAAGATTCGTGAACCATGGATGGCAGAAGAAATTGTACGACTAGCCAAGAGGAAAAGGGAAGCGTACATAAGGTTCAGACAGCTAAGAACAGAACGGGCCCTGGAAGAATATCGGGAGAGTAGGATCAGTCTTAAACGAGGAAACAAGCGGGCTCAAAGGAGTCATGAAATAGCTTTAGCAAGCAGAATTAAGGAGAATCCCAAAGCCTTTTATTTTTATATAAGAAGCAAGCAGGTAACTAGAGAAAGGATTGGTCCACTAAAGAATAAGGAAGGAAGGCTGTGTGTCAAACCTGAGAAAATAGATGAGATTCTGAACGATTACTTTGCATCAGTGTTCACTGAAGAGAGGGGCATGATGAATGTTGAGATTAGAGATAGAAGTTTGATTACTCTGGATCACGTTGACATAAGTAGAGAAGACGTGTTGGGCGGGCTAGAGGTTATTTAGGTGGACAAATCTCCAGGACGGGATGGGATCTATCCCAGGTTGCTGAGGGAGGCGAAAGAGGAAATAATTGAGACCCTGACAGATATCCTTAAACACAGGTGAGGTGCCAGAGGACTGGAGAGTTGCTCATGTTGTCCCCCTGTACAAGAAGGGTAGTAGGGATATCCCAGGTAACCAAAGACCAGTGAGCCTGACATCAGTAGTGGGAAAGTTGCTGGAGAAGGTACTGAGGGATAAAATCTATTTATATTTGGAGAAGAATGGGCTTATCAGTGATAGGCAACATGGTTTTGTGCGGGTGAGATCTTTGAGGAAGTGATCAAGTTGATAGATGAAGGAAGGGCTGTAGATGTCAGATACATGAACTTTAGTAAGGCTTTTGATAATGTTCCCCACGATAAACTAATGGAGAATGTGAAGTCACATGGTGTGCAGGGTGTTCTAGTTAGGTGGATAAAGAACTGGTTGAGCAACGGGTGACAGAGAGTAGTAGTTGAAGGGAGTTTCTCGAAATGAAGAAAGGTGTCCAATGGTGTTCCACAGGGATCAGTGCTGGGGCCACTGTTGTTTGTGATATACATAAATGATCTGGAAGAGGGAACTGTTGGTAGGATCACCAAGTTTGCAGATGACATGAAGATTGGTGGAGTAGCAGAAAGCATAGAGGACTGTCAAAGAATACAGGTGAATATAGATAGACTGGAGAGTTGGGCAGAGAAGTGGCAGATGGAGTTCAATCCAGGAAAATGTGAGGTGATGCATTTTGGAAAGTCTAATTCTGGAACAATTATACAGTAAACGGAAGAGCTTTGGGAAAAGTTGATAAGCAGAGAGATCTGGGAGTTCAGGTCCATTGTACCCTGAAGGTTGTAGCACAGGTGGATAGATTGGTCAAGAGGGCATATGGTATGCTTGCCTTCATTGGATGGGGTATTGAGTATAAGAGCTGGCAGGTCATGTTAAAATTGTACAAGACATTGGTTCAGCCGCATTTAGAATACTGTGTAAAGTTCTGGTCGCCACATTACCAAAAGGATGTGGATGCTTTAGAGAGGGTGCAGAGAAGGTTTACGAGGATGTTGCCTGGTATGGAAGGTGCTAGCTAAGAAGAGAGGTTGAGTAGGTTAGGATTGTTTTCATTACAAAAAAAGAGATTGAGGGGGAACCTGATTGAGGTCTACAAAATCATGAAGGGTATAGACAGGGTAAGTAGAGATAAGCTTTTTCCCAGGGTGAGGGATTCAATAACAAGAGGTCACACTTTCAAGGTGAGAGGTGAAAAGTTTAACGGAGATACACTGAGTGTCACTGGAAACACTTGCTACTGCCCTCTGCTTGATACAAAAAGTATCATCCAAAAAGCTTGCTTTCCAAATGCATCTGTATATATGATTTACATTGCAAAAAGGATCAATGTGAGTCATCCTCAAGTATTTCTGCAGATAGAGGTGTTGGTATCTTTAAAGGATTTGGGAGCCAGACAGTAAAATTAATTCAAGTGGAGGTCCTACAAATTTTCCATCTCCTTAGCCTCTGTCTGTTATGTTGTTGCTGCCACTTTTCTTCCCTATTGGGACACCCAGCTGTCTATCCAGGCCACAGGCAGGTCCCAAACCCAACTATGGCCACTGACATGAGATGAACAGACCTTGGAGAGAAGCTTCCAATCTTTGTTGCTATCCTGCCCTCCCTCTTCCAAGTAAACTGACAAGAGTGCACATTAGAATAGTTAACTGGTGACAAATAAAATATACAGAGTATTTTTAGGTTATCACGCACTGGTCATTGTCTTTTTAAAAACTGCCTAATATTTTTGCAGTGTTAGCCTATAATATTGAAGCTTTTTTTTACAATGTGTGTATTAAAGTAACCATACACTTTTCTCCAAAAATATCACTTCAGATTAGAGAACCTCATCGTTTTTATTATATGCAGGCCATAAATTTCCACCTTAGACAATCCAGTACTTATAGGGTTAATATACATGTAGACTTCAATGCTGTTGTGATCAGACAGAGACGGAAGGATGCATTAAATACCTCCATCCTGTTGCAATCAACCATTTTGAAAACAATTTATCTGCTTGATGTAGACTGCTTTCCTAGTTCCGCTAAGCCTATTTCTAAATGATTGTTGCTCTCTCGGCAAGTAGATGTAAATTATTGGGAAAAAGGCATATCCACTTACCAGTATGGTCTACTTCCTTTTAGATCCCCTTATAATTCAATAATTGTGGGGCAATCTAATGGATGAGCATTTGACTCCTGAACAGAGAGATGAGAACTTTTAGTTCAAGGGGCTGCCTTTTTCTTCTTAATTTGTTCGTCTTTGGTAGGGTGAAGTTAAAACATCTAATTTTGCTTGAATTGGTCTTCTTGCTAGTCAAATGTGAGGTTGAGACGCTGGATAAGTCTAGCAAGTCTATCCACAGCTTTTAGTGCTGTTATTTGGGGCAGGAATGATTAATGATTGCAACACTGTCCCACGTTTGAGTAGGTTACAGTGTGACACGATTAGGTATTACAGAATTCAAGGCAACAAAGAATAATAAAGCAGAATTAAGTAGAGAAAAATATTAAGCAGTATGGCATGTTGCCCTCGAGGTTGGGAGCTCGCAAACTTGGTCGTATCACTGAAAAAACTTAACGTGAGATTTGTTTTCCACAATGAAAGGGGAAAGACTGTTGTGGAAATATCATCCTGCACATTCTGACAACCAATGTAAAGGGTGAGAGCATTCTCTTTGTTCCTCCTACTGCATTGTATGGCACATAGAGAAAATGCATCATGCATGTTTCAGATTAGTACTGAATCAATGAGAACAAACTGGTCACTTTACATGATAGATTTGCAAATGTTGCAAAACCGAGAGCCTATAATCAGCACCTATGCATTTTTCCACTATGCTTAGTTGATTTATTTCAATTGTAAAAATTTGTTACTATTATATCAACTACATTTTTCCTGTATTTTTGATTGTGGACTGAAATAGGAAAAGAATTGTTTTAACAACTAAGGATTGTTGAAGGATTGCTGACTTTCATTGTTAGTAGTGTTTACACAATTGCTTGGTCAAGCAGTAGTGGAAGCCTAGTTTGCAGATGAATTGGAGCCAAGGTATGTGCCTTGACTGGCAACAAATAGCTGATTGGTTTGTGGACTAATGACAATTATCCATAGGAAAAGCTTTCTGCCTGACAACAATTATGTGATTGGCTCCCAGGTGGCTGAATAGTTTGAGTGTGTGAGTATTTTGGCAGGAACTATCGGAACTCAGCAGGAGAAGGAGCTATTTTTGCTCTGTAGTAAAAAGCCATTTATACCTGAGGATAGACAGTTTATTTACCTTTCCAGTTGACGTAAGTTGTGATTCTTGATTGTTACATCAAAGCATAAACAGGTCACCCTGCACCTCATGCAAACAAGTGAAAACATCTGGAGAAGAGAGACCAAGAAGAGGCATTCTGATCATCTCAGCAATTCCTGCTCACAAAAACTACTGAAGGGTCTTCCCAGTCTTTCCCTTTGCCCATAACATGGATTTTTTTGTGAATGTGTCTATGTGTATCTGTCTGTGTATGAAGAGGGGGTTCTTATAAGGGTATTTTATGCCAATGGTTCACAAATGTTTCTCTGTTGGTAAAGCCTATTTATTTGTAATAGGGTAAGAATTAGGTTTCGAGTTATCTTGTTAAGTAATTCTTGTTAAGAACAGAAATCTGATCTGTATTTTCTGTCAACATGAGTCTAAATGTCAGGTAAATTGAGGATTCTGCACTTTTCTTAAAATCTTTAACTTTTGTGATGACAGCAGGCATAGTAGAGCCTGATTTCCGCACATTACCCTAGTGAGATGTAATATGCTCTATAGAGTTATAGGGGAAAGGTTTAAAAGGGACCTGAGGGGTAACTTTTTCACACAGAGGGTGGTACCTATATTGAATGAGCTCCTAGAGGAAGTAATAAAGGTGTGTGCAATTACAACATTTAAAAGACATTTGGACAGGTACATGGATAGGAAAGATTTAGAGGGATATGAGCCAAATGTAGGCAAATGGGACTAGTTCAGTTTAGGAAACCTGTATGGCATGATTGAGTTGGGCTGAAAAAATAGGAAAATATGGTCTGATAAATATATACAAGGATGTATGTTGGTATATTATCTAAAAATATTCAGATAATGCTTGGGTGGATGTACTTTATGACCAGATCTCGTCCTTACACAATTATCACAACTCGCTGTGTAACTTCATTGTGTGGTGAGCTTTTGTTCATTGTGGACTCATATGTATCATTTGGCAAAGATGTCTTGTTGTTGTCTAGTATTATACTTCCAATATCAGAGTGATAACTTGTATGACAGATAGTTGTTCATCCACAGCTGGGTATGTTGTTTATTTTGTTGAAAATTTTACCATTGTTTGTGACAATATTGTGTGGCCTGGGCTGACACAACATCATACATAGTACCTTTTCATAAACACATGTACTCACAGAAGGTCTTGAACATTGATGTTCTGTTACAGCTGGGATAACTTACTGCATGGTCTTAGATTATGGTCATGTAACATTTTCTCCCCTCTTTCCAGCAGCAAATTGTGTATGTGTTGGATAATAAGTGTGTATAATGTAGGAACTGTGTGGATCTGCCTCCCAAATATCAGAGCTGCCAGTGAGTGTAAACCATTGCCTTGAGGAATAGCACCTAGGTTTGACATGGTTATCTGAAAACCCAGCAATGCTTTTATTTTTATTGCATTGACGATGCATTCTCCAAGGCCATTAGATTGAGGGTGGTGAGATGAGATGTGTTGAATGACCACTTTCTGTATGTTTTGGAAGGATACACTAGTGTACTGTGGACTACTGCTGGGTACAATTTGTTAAGAAATGCCAAATACTGAATGTGGCAGTCAGTATGTCAACAACTGTTGCATTTGTGGTATCTTTGATTTGTTTCACAAATGGGATTTTGGTGAAACAGTCAACCACCAGGATGTAGTCATTTCGACATGGAAAATAGCAGTAACAATCTTGCAACACAGCTCAGAAGGAATGAAATGTTCTCTTGATTGTTGAGGTTGATGGAGTTAACATGTTCCAAATGATATGGTTATTTGATTAATGTCCGTTTTGATGTCGGGCCAATAAATAGATTCAGAAGTTATGTGCATGTAATATCTGTGTATACAGCTAAGTATATCTTGATGGTGAGCTTATGGATTAATCATTTTTTTGCCTTTGATGGCTGCATTCCTAAAATGTCATACTTTGTCTCTGAATGCCAGAAATAACTTTCTTGTCCTGGGAGCTGTTGAATTGGTTCAGACCATGCACTAATGATAGTTTTCTTGAGTTGTTGCTGCTGGTCATCATTAAATGTAGTTTATTTAATCTCCTCTACTTAACTATGACCTAAATTAGTGAGATCAGCATGTCGACTATCTTATAACTCAGATTCAACAATATCCACTGTAGGCCTAGAGGAATATTTTTGTTCTCAGTAAGATCCGGAAGTCAGCAAAAAACATCTGGAACAGTCATCTGTGAACTTTCTTTGTAATGCACTTCCAAATCATACCAAAGGATCTTCACAAGTAGACATGGTAATCATGGAGGTGGATTTGAGAGGCCTTCAACAGGGTGGCACAGTGGCTCACACTGCTGCCTTGCAGCACCAGAGACCTCGGTTCGATTCCAGCCTTGGTGACTGTCTGCGTGGAGTTTGCACATTCTCCCTGTTTCTGCGTGGGTTTGCTCTGGTTTCCTCCCACAGTTCAAAGATGTGTGGGTAAGGTGAATTGGCCATGCTAAATTGCCCATTGTGATAGGTGGGTGGATTACTCTTCGGAGGGTCGGTGTGGACTTATTGGGCCGAAGGGCCTTTTTCTGCACTGTAGGGAATCTAATCTCGATCATATCCAATAAAAGCAAATATTTGTCTTCCTGATTGGTTGCTACACCTACCCGTCTGCTATCATTGACCTGTGTATAAGGACACCTAGATGTCTTTGTATATCAGCATTTCCCAACATATCAACATTTAAATAATACCGTGCCTTTCTGTTTTTTTCACAATAAAGTGTATAATGTCACATTTTACTGCATCTACAACTTGTTTGCCCACACACTCAACTGTCTAGATTGTCCTGAAACCTCCTTGTATCTACTTCACAAATCTTAATCCCAACTAGTTTTGTGTCAACAGCAAACTTGAAAATATTTAGTTCCCTTTTTCAGGTCATTCGTATATATATCATGAATAGCTGGTGGTCCAAGCCCTGTAGTGCACACTAGTCACCACCTGCCACCCAGCAAAAAACTAATTGATTCTCACTCTCTGTTTCAGGTCTGTCAACCAATTCTCATTCCATGCCAATATATTACCCACAATCTTCTAGGAGAAAGTGAGGACTGCAGATGCTGGAGATCAGAGCTGAAAATGTGTTGCTGGAAAAGCGCAGCAGGTCAGGCAGCATCCAAGGAGCAGGAGAATCGACGTTTCGGGCATGAGCCCTTCTTCAGGAGTGAGGAAAGTGTGTCCAGCAGGCTAAGATAAAAGGTACGGTGGAGGGACTTGGGGGAGGGGAGTTGGAAATGCGATAGGTGGAAGGAGGCTAAGGTGAGGGTGATAGGCCGGAGTGGGGGTGGGGGCGGAGAGGTCAGGAAGAAGATTGCAGGTTAGGAAGGTGGTGCTGAGTTCGCGGGTTGGGACTGAGACAAGGTGGGGGGAGGGGAAATGAGGAAACTGGAGAAATCTGAGTTCATCCCTTGTGGATGGAGGGTTCCTAGGTGGAAGATGAGGCACTCTTCCTCCAGCCGTCGTGTTGCTATGGTCTGGCAATGGAGGAGTCCAAGGACCTGCATGCCCTTGGTGGAGTGGGAGGGGGAGTTGAAATGTTGAGCCACGGGGTGGTTGGGTTGTTTGGTCCGGGTGTCCCAGAGGTGTTCTCTGAAATGTTCCGCAAGTAGGCGGCCTGTCTCCCCAATATAGACGAGACCGCAGCGGATGCAGTAAATGATGTGTGTGGAGGTGCAGGTGAATTTGTGGCGGATATGGAAGGATCCCATGGGGCCTTGGAGGGAAGTAAGGGGGGAGGTGTGGGCGCAAGTTTTGCATTTCTTGCAGTTGCAGGGGAAGGTGCCGGGAGTGGAGGTTGGGTTGGTGGGGGGTGTGGAACTGACGAGGGAGTCATGGAGGGAGTGGTCTTTTTGGAACACTGATAGGGGAGGGGAGGGAAATATATCCCTTTCCCTCCCCTCCCCAATCAGCGTTCAAAAAAGACCACTCCCTCCGTCTCTCCCTTGTCAGGTCCACACCCCCCACCAACCCAACCTCCACTCCCGGCACCTTCCCCTGCAACCGCAAGAAATGCAAAACTTGCGCCCACACCTCCCCTCTTACTTCCCTCCAAGGCCCCATGGGATCCTTCCATATCCGCCACAAATTAACCTGCACCTCCACACACATCATTTACTGCATCTGCTGCACCCGATGTGGCCTCCTCTATATTGGGGAGACAGCCGCCTACTTGCGGAACGTTTCGGAGAACACCTCTGGGACATCCAGACCAACCAACCCAACCACCCCGTGGCTCAACACTTCAACTCACTCTCCCACTCCACCAAGGACATGCAGGTCCTTGGACGACTCCATCGCCAGACCAAAGCAACACAACAGCTGGAGGAAGAGTGCCTCATTTTCTGTCTAGGAACCCTCCATCCACAAGGGATGAACTCATTTCTTCAGTTTCCTCATTTCCCCTCCCCCCACCTTGTCTCAGTCCCAACCCTCAAGCTCAGCACCACCTTCCTAACCTGCAATCTTCTTCCTGACCTCTCCCCCCCCACCCTCACTCCGGCCTATCACCCTCACGTTAACCTCCTTCCACCTATCGCATTTGCAACGCCCCTCCCCCAAGTCCCTCCTCCCTACCTTTTATCTTAGCCTGCTTGGCACACTTTCCTCATTCCTGAAGAAGGGCTCATGCCCGAAACGTCGATTCTCCTGCTCCTTGGATGCTGCCTGACCTGCTGCGCTTTTCCAGCAACACATTTTCAGCTATTACCCACAATCCCCTATGCTGTAGTTTTGCTCTCTAGTCTCTTATGTGAGATCTTATCAAAAATCTTCTTGAAAGACGAATACACAATATCCACTGATTCTCCCATAATTCTACTAGCTCCATTTTTGAAACCTACCAGTAGATTAGTTAAGCATGATTTCTCTATCAGAAACCCATGCTAATTTTATCCAATCCTGTTAATGCTTTCCAAATGATCTGTTATCATGCCTTTTATAATGAACTCTGGCATTTTGGCACTACTGATGTTAAGCGTATACTCCTGTAATTCTCTGTTTTGTTTTCTCTCACTCCATTTTTAAATGTGGGACTACATTTGTCTTACTAATATTTTTCTCCACACATTTGTAGAAGCCTTCGGAGTCAGGTTTGTTATGTTCCCTGCAAGTTTACCTTCTTATTCTTTTCTTCCCCTATCAAACAAACTTTTTGTCCTCAGGATAAGGATGAGGAAGCATTTCTTTACTTAAGGCTGATCAGTATTTATTACCACAGAAGGGTCTGGAAGCCAGCTCACTGAGTACACTTAAGGAAGAAATTGGTACATTTTTAGTGACTAAAGGCAATAAGGGGTATGTTAGAAAGCAGGAAAATGATGTTGAATAGAAGATCAGACATGCATTTACTTCCAAAATGGTAAGCCTGAAGGGATCATATTATTGAAAAAGAAACTTACTGGATGATAAAACATTTTTGTGAGATTCCAATATATGTTGGTAATCTGCCTCCTACATATATGATGTATACATGGGAATAAGATCTTGAAGAGGAGTTAATTGATGGCAAAATTCAGAATACATGGGGAATAAAAGGCTAAAAATACCAAGACACATATGTACATCTTTCTGAATGATGTGTGTTTGGTACCATGGAATCTGATTCTAATTTGAGCTTTTCATTAACGTGCATGCTACAGTTACTAGGAAGGCTAATGTCAGGCTGACCATGATCTTTCAGATGCAATATTAAATCATTATTAAAGTTACCAATTGGTTTTTATTCATTCACTAAGTGAGGGCATCGCTGGCTAGGCCAGCATTTATTGCCCAGCCCTGATTATCTGGAGGCGGGAGGGGGGGGTTAGTTAAGAGCCAACTACGCTGTGGGTCTGGAGGTAAGGATAGCAGTTTCCTTCTGAAAAGGACATTCGTGAACCAATAGAATCAAACCATGTAAAGTTTAGCCAGGTTATGGGTAAGCCTGATGTTGTGGACTGAAGTCTTTGAATTTGGAACTGATCTGTTTGCTACCTAATGCATCATGTTAATACACAGATTAATGGATGCTTGTAGATAAATTATGGAATGTCCCGCTGTATGAACAATGTGAGGTGTCCATCACAAGGAGCCATTTTTTCATTTAAGATGGATAGTGCCAATGCACAGGGAGTCAGACCCATAGTTAACTTGTATTGTGTGTGGTCTGTATCGTGTGATTCCAGTTTTGTGAGTGTATCTCTTGTAAGATACATAAAGGGATGATAATTCCATGTATACCTGTGCTAATCTTGGCATAAAATGCACATTCTCCCTGCCTTTTGATATTTATCATTTGAATGGATAAGGGCTTCAGCTTCTTTGCCACCTCCATGAGTTTATCAACTTAATACTGTCTGATTGTGATCTGCAAGCTGTAATCTCCCGTTAAAGCTTTGGATTTCATTGACCTGCTTGTATGCCAAGGATAGAAGTTTTGAAGTCTCATTGACTTTTTCCTTGGCTGGACCTTTCTCATATTCTTCTGTGGAACACAATGTTTTATTTTTCGAACACTTGCACATTTTAGCCCAATGCTTTCTGAGAGAATGTAGCTTGCATATATCACGAAATGTTGGACACTGTTTTGATTGGTGAAATAATCACATCTCGCAAAATATTTGGATGGTTTACTGGCCTTGTTGAGTGGTGCAATAGTTTTTGTATAGTCAGGCACCTGCAGTTGTTGCTTTGAACTTGCATGGTTCTTTTAACAATGTAATTCTTAGCTTTGTCCAGGAGTGCCTTTTGGAAAGATTTGATAAATTTGCAGGCAATGAGCAGTTTTATAGGTCTTTCAGCTACATTAACATCAGTGAAATCAATCTGTATACCTTTGCATTGAAATTGGCCTGCAAACTGCAAACTAAGAAACTCGTGAACTTATGAATTGAGAGCTGGAGCAGGCTCTTCAGTCCCTTGACTCTGCTCCGCTGTTCAATAAGATCACGGCTAATCAGATTATAACTTCAAATCCACATTCCTGATTACCTCTGATAACATTTCAAGCCCCTGCTTAACAAGAATCTATCTATATTTGTCTAAAAAATGTTCAAGCATTCTACTTCCACTACCTTTTTGGAGAGAAATTTTCAAAGATTCCCAATCCACTAAAAGAGAAAATGTTCATCTCGTCTCTGTTTTAAATTTGCAACCCCTGATTTTGAACAGAGTCCCCTAGTTCTATATTTTACTATATGTGGATCCATACTCTCTACATCTACCCTGTCAAAGCACCTCAAGATTAGATTAGATTACTTACAGTGTGGAAACAGGCCCTTCGGCCCAACAAGTCCACACCGACCCGCAACCCACCCATACATTTACCCCTTTTACCTAACACTTCAGGCAATTTAGCATGGCCAATTCACCTGACCTGCACATCTTTGGACTGTGGGAGGAAACCCATGCAGTCACGGGGAGAATGTGCAAACTCCACACAGTCAGTCGCCTGAGTCGGGAATTGAACCCGGGTCTGCTGGCGCTGTGAGGCAGAAGTGCTAACCACTGTGCCGCCCACTCCCGCTACCTCTCGCATGCAAAGATATTGAATGTTTCCATAAAGTTACCTAAACTCCAATGAATGTATCATCAATAGTCACAGGTGAGGTGCCGGAAGACTGGAGGTTGGCTAACGTGATGCCACTGTTTAAGAAAGGTGGTAAGGACAAGCCAGGGAACTATAGACCAGTGAGCCTGATGTCAGTGGTGGGCAAGTTGTTGGAGGGAATCCTGAGGGACAGGGTGCACATGTATTTGGAAAGGCAAGGACTGATTAGGGATAGTCAACATGGCTTTGTGTGTGGGAAATCATGTCTCACAAGCTTGATTGAGTTTTTTGAAGAAGTAACAAAGAGGATTGATGAGGGCAGAGCGGTAGATGTGATCTATATGGATTTCAGGGAGGCGTTCAACAAGGTTCCCCTTGGGAGACTGATTGGCAGGTTAGATCTCACGGAATACAGGGAGAACTAGCCACTTGGATACAGAACTGGCTCAAAGGTAGAAGACAGAGGATGGTGATGGGGGGTTGTTTTTCAGACTGGAGGCCTGTGACCAGTGGAGTGCCACAAGGATCAGTGCTGGGTTCTCTACTTTTTGTCATTTACATAAATGATTTGGATGCGAGCATAAGAGGTACAGTTAGTAAGTTTACAGATGACACTAAAATTGGAGGTATAGTGGACAGCAAAGAGAGTCACCTCAGACTACAACAGGATCTTTACCACATGGGCCAGTGAGCTGAGAAGCGGCAGATGGAGTTTAATTCAGATAAATGCAAGGTGCTGCATTTTGGGAAAGCAATCTTAGCAGGACTTATACACTTAATGGTAAGGTCCTAGGGAGTGTTGCTGAACAAAGAAACCTTGGAGTGCAGGTTCATAGCTCCTTGAAAGTGAAGTCGCAGGTAGACATGATAGTGAAGAAGGCGTTTGGTATGCTTTCCTTTATTGGTCAGAGTATTGAGTACAGGAGTTGGGATGTCATGTTGCAGCTGTACAGGACATTGGTTAGGCCACTGTTGGAATATTGCGTGCAATTCTGGTCTCCTTCCCATCGGAAAGCTGTTGTGAAACTGGAAAGGGTTCAGAAAAGATTTACAAGGATGTTGCCAGGGTTGGAGGATTTGAGCTGTAGGGAGAGGCTGAACAGGCTGGGGCTGTTTTCCCTGGAACGTCGGAGGCTAAGGGATGACCTTATAGAGGTTTACAAAATTATGAGGTGCATGGATGGGGTAAATATGCAAAGTCTTTTCCCTGGGTTCAGGGGAGTCCAGAACTAGAGGGCATAGGTTTAGGGTGAGAGGGGAAAGCTATAAAAGAGACGGGCGGGGCAACATTTTCACATAGAGGGTGGTACATGTATGGAATGAACTGCCAGAGGAAATGGTGGAGGCTGGTACAATTGCAACATTTAAAAGGCATTTGAATGGGTATATGAATAGGAAGGGTTTGGAGGGATATGGGCCGGGTGCTGGCAGGTGGGACGAGATTGGGTTGGGATATCTGGTCAGCATGGACAGGTTGGATCGAAGGGTCTGTTTCCATGCTGTACATCTCTGTGACTCTATGAATATAAGCATTTCCCTAAAGACCAATCCACCCATTCCAGGTGTTAGTTGACTAAACCTCCTCTGAATTGTCTCCAATGCATTTACATGCCCCCTTAAATGAGGTAACAACTACCATGCACAATACTCTAGATGCAGTCTCACCAGCGCCCTATATAATTTATGCATTATCTCCCTTTTTTTGCGTGTAATTCCCCTTTTGACAAATGGTGACATTCTATTAGATGTCCTAGTTAGTTGCTGTATCTGCATATTAACCTTTTGAGATTCATGCATAAGGACACCCAGATCCCTCTTTTTCTCAGAGCTCTACATTCTTTTACCTTTTAGATAATATACTTCTTTTTCACTCTTTCTGCCAAAATAGACAAGTTCATGTTTTCCTAGATTACACTCCATTGGTCGCATCGTTGTCCACTCACCTAACCTATCCACATATTTTTGTACATTCTTTATGTCCTCTTCTCTATTTGATTAATTACATATCTTTGTGTTGTCTGCAAATTGGGCAACTAGTTCTCTTTATATGGGACAATATTCACTTTATTAACTCTTCTTTCTGTATTTATAGAAACCCTTCCTACGTATTACTATTTTTTTGGCTAGCTTTCTCTCATACACTAATTTTTTTATCTTTATTAATTTCATGGTCATTCTTTGCTGTTTCAAATATTCTGCACAATCTAATGATCTGCCACCTAACTGCACAATTAGAGCTTTTTTTCTTTTAGTTTAATACTATCTTTAACATTTCTGGTTAACCATGGAAAGGACATTTTTCCGTTGGAATTTTACTTTCCCTTTGGCACATTTCTATTCTGTGTATTCTGAAATATCCCCTTGAATGTCAGACACTACATCTGTCTTGACATATTCTTTAACCTTATGTACTATACAGATTAACTATCTCTGCACTCATGCCTTCATAATTGTGCTTATTTAAATGTATTTAAAATGTCCCTTACAACCAACTTCTATAGTATTTTGAGTTTTGGAAACTAAGGAGTCTGTTATTTTGATCTGACTTTTTGAGATTTCCTAAAATGATAATGTTTGACTCCCTGTCCTTCTTTACAAACTGTATACTGATCTATGAATTGAAGATCCATCTTTTCTTTGAATAACTGAAATTTGGATAGATTGTCATTGCAGTGTCAACCCATGGACAGACATCTGCTTACTATCCTTACTAAGCAGCTTTATGTTCTTCAAAAATTGCCACCATACAAAAGATTTTTCCTGCACTGTAATGTTTTGCATATTTTGTTGGCTTCTCTCTTTTTGTTTCTGTCCTTTTTGCAGCTGAAAGAGTTTCTGCATTCTTTCTTTTTATATGTTATTCTAAAACAAACAGCTAAATAATGCCTGCATTTATAACTCATGCCAAAGCGTATCAGCCTGACAACACATGCAACTTGTTCCTGCTGTTGCATCATTTCAGAAGAAAGCAAAATGGCAGAATTGACCAAAATTTGTGCACAGATATTAGATTACATTACAGTGTGGAAACAGGTCCTTCGACCCAACAAGTCCACACCGACCCGCCGAAGTGCAACCTACCCAGACCCATTCCCCTACAATTACCCCTTCACCTAATACTACGGGCAATTTAGCATAATCAATTCACCTAACCTGCACATTTTTGGACTGTGGGAGGAAACCGGAGTACCCGGAGGAAATCCATGCAGACACTGGGAGAACGTGCAAACTCCACACAGTCAGTCGCCTGAGGCGGGAAATGAACCCGGGTCTCTGGCGCTGTGAGGCAGCAGTGCTAACCACTGTGCCACCGTGCTGCCCATGGCATTCTATACTTAGAATGTTTTTTTCTAATGCATTGGGCTGTATTTCATGCTAGGATAACATTGCCAAATCAGAGCTGTTCTTCTCCTCTAATGAAATGCTGTTTTTTGAAAAAAATGGGAACACCATGGCCTCCATTTTGGTTCAAGAGAAACTGTACTCACAACTGTTCCTCTGTTGTGATTGCTGTGTTTCAGTACAGTTGTAGCTTCAGTTTTGGTTGTTGGATGCGAACTTCAGCTCTGAGCTTGGGCAAATGATGGGTGATTGCTTGTAGTTGAACTTTCCAGTGCTACGATCACCTTTAAATTTTTGGTATTAGCTTGTAGCAGATAGCTTCTAGTACCTACTTGGAATCATCATCTTCTCATGCCAACTTGCTGCTTCTGTATCTTTCTACTTGTTAGCCCAGGCAACGTTAACCACAGAGAGTCTGATTCTTATGGGGACAGGTATCTGGAAGCTTATTAACAACTAACTATGCACATTGATATGACAGCTTAGATTTATGTATTGTTGGTTTTATGCTTACTCATATTATCATAACATTAGATATACATAGCTGAGTGGCTAACTTGCTGTCTGTTTGTCTGACTGGCACTTATTGACTCATTGCTGAGTGCTTGCTTAACTCACCAACTAACTCTATGGAGAATAAGATGGAAACTTTTTTATGCAAGGGCATCATAGGTCAGTGTCATCTCACTGTCTTGGAGACACAGTGCCTTTCAGAGGTCTGTACAATGGTACAACACTAGCAAAGGAAAGCTGTGCTGTCCGTGGTGCCACTATTGGGTGAGACTTTAAATCAAGGTCATGTCAAGATAGTAAACATTAAAGAATACTATTGCATTATTTCAAAGAAGAGCAGAGAAGTTATCCTTCAATCAACATGACATTGCTGCTGTATGCAAATTTCTACCACATTTCCTGCTTTATAGAAGTGTTTACACTTAGAAAATGGTGACACCATTTTAAAAACTACAGACCTGACTGTAAAGTGCTTCAGGATGTGATTGTAGAAAAACGTTGGATGCAAAAGGTGGAAACTCTTTCTTTCTATTCTGTAATAAAAAATGGGTTCAACTCTTGTGACCAACTCTTGTGGGGTTTTGAATAGCCACAGCTAAAGTGCTAAGTTATTCATTTAGTGTCTGACCAAAATCAAATTGTTATCAAGATGGTAGTCAAAGACAGGAGGTCAAAAATTAACATGATTTTTAAAATTCCCCTAATTAGTCTAAAGTCACTTCCAGAGACTGACCAATTTTCCACAGTATTCGCAATCCATGAAGATCACTCAGGACAGACCCAATCGAGACTGGGAGCAGCTCTTGGTTTAATTATGGGCTGGTTGCATTATCTTGGCTCAGCTATAGAATATTTTACATGTAACTTCTATCTCACTGGACCACAGTATAAGCAGGGGTTTTTTTAATATTTAACAGCACTCGGCCAACCAGACATCTGGTTTTATACCAGAAGGTCCCAATTTCACTGCACCAGGGCTCATTCCAGCACCAGATGGTCTTGGGTCTGGTACTTCAAATGCTTGCTGCCTTGCACCATTCACAAAGCCGTACAGCCCAACCATGAGAATGTCTGTTCATTTTGTGTGTGTTTACCAATCAATTTAATAATATCAGAAATGAATGATAGTAAAATCAACCAATTAGAGGCTGGATGGCTCCAAAATGTCATCTTGTTAACAAATTGTCACTTCATCCCATTCATGATTGTTTCGAAGTCAGGAATGTGCCTGTGGAGAATGGTCCTATTCAGCCCATTCTTCAATTTATTGACACAAATACCTCAGGCTCAGCAAATATTTGCACAATTATTAAGGCAATTGCTGTAACAATACCGTGTGTATTGATTTAATTATAACAACAGACCGGTCAAGCCTTGGTTTGCTTCATTTACATGTTAAAATCAGTGCACAGAGGTGTTGGGACCCCAAAAGTTGAAGTGGTTTGTGCTAAGTATTTCTGACCTCTGCCAGTGTTTACCCTAAGCAGTACTGTCAGCTTCAAAAAGATGTTAAATGACATTTGAATTTCCCTACAGCTAATCATTATCCATAGCAATTACAACTTGTGATTTTGAGAAAATTGGTTTCAGAACTAATACAGAGGGTGATGATCATAAAATAAATGTCTGGCTTTAGGTGCTGATGATGAGCTTTGAAATGTTTTAATGTCACTGCTATGTTCATGGAATATGATGTACAGAACTGATGTCGGTCTGTAGAAGGTTAAATCTACACATTACAATCAAATCAACAAAGCACTGATGAAACTGGGAGAAAGTGAGGACTGCAGATGCTGGAGATCAGAGCTGAAAATGTGTTGCTGGAAAAGCACAGCAGGTCAGGCAACATCCAAGGAGCAGGAGAATCGTCCGAAACATCGATTCTCCTGCTCCTTGAGTGCTGCCTGACCTGCTGCGCTTTTCCAGCAACACATTTTCAGCACTGATGAAACTGGTCATGATAATTTTATGCTGAAGGTCAGGTGATCTGATCCTTTCATATTCTGATGACATTATTTCTTTCCTTCAACAGCATAAAATGCCGCATGGTCTAGCCTAAGATTAAGTACAAACTGTAACATCCATAATGAGGAGGATATCTACAATTGTTTCCGACTAAACTCCACTTCAAACAACGTTTTCTTGAACTGTGAATGAAGTATTTCCTGTATTTCTAATGCTTTGCTAGTATAATTTCAACTCTTTTAGTTTAGCTTTAGAATGCTCTAAGTCTGTTTGTGGCTGTTTTTACCAAACACCTGCTGAACTGCCTGATTACCCAGGCACATGGCTCTTAGCCACTCACGCAATAAAATGCCTTTTGAGTTAAACAGAGATTTACAAATTAATTTATTCCATCTGTTGCTTCATGTGAAATGCCATCACGCAACATAGCTTCCTGGATGGGCTTTTGACTGTTTATTAATAACAAAGTGAACTGAATTGTGTTTTATCTTTTATTAGTTGAAAGTTGGAAGGCTTGAAAACATAATGATAGACCAATTTCTTTTAAAAGATAAAGCACAAATTTGGATGGACACTAAAAACAGTCAAGGGAATCCCAATGCATAATTAATTTGTATGTTCCTTCCTACACAGACAACATACAGATTTTGTGCTGTCTGCTCATCACTATGATGGTAGCATGCAGCCAATACAAAAGCACTATGGAGTAGCTGCAAACCTCTAAAGGGGGACCAAGTTCATGCAAGGCCAGCAGTTAAAGCTAGTCTACACCTCTTAAATGCCTTGACCCTGTTAAATGGAGTTAGTTCTTGCTGGATCAGGTGCTGTAAGTGTTCAGGTGAAGACACCTGAAGCTGAAGACCAGCGAATAATAATGCAATGATTTCCAACAGCAATGGAGGCCTTGGTACAGGAGGAGAGAGGTCTATAATCCATATGGATCCAGATGGCCTTTCAGATGGACTGTGTAAGGCATTGCAAATTGATAGCTATTACACACAATGCTAGCAACTTCACCTTGAGAACTTGGATACAGTGTTACGTGACGTACAGTAATCATTAGAGGGATTGTAATGTGCAAGACTGGTAGTGAATAGAGAAGGAGGATTGCATTCACTGGGACTACAGTTAGATTGGTTGTTTGTTGTTTAAGAAAGGGACAAAGGATAACTCAGCAAATTACAGACCTGTTGGCTTGACATCAATAGTGGGAAAACTGATAGAGGCCATAATACAGGATGAGATAAATATGTACTTTGAGAAAAAATAGGTTAATACTTGACAGTCAAATGGCTTTGTCAAAGGCAACTCATGTCTGACAACTTTAATTGAGTCCTTTGATGAGGTTGCGCAGGTAGTGGATAAGGGTATTGCTATGGATGTTCTATATTTGGACTTTCAGAAAGTATTTGATATGGTGCCACATGGCAGGTTGGTTAGCAAATTAGAAATGTTTGAGATTGATGAGTCCTTGGCAGCATGGATTCGAAGTTGGCTAAAAAAAAGGAAATGTAGAGTAGATATCGATGGGCATTTCTCCTGAAGATGAGTTGAAAGTGGTGTTCCCCAGGGATCGTGTTAGGACACTTGTTTTTTCTGAGTTATATAAATGATTTGGAAGTGGGTATTGAAGACAAAATCTCAAAATTTGCGGAATAGGTAGGGAGAATAGTAAATTGTGATGATGACATTGAATTACTTCAGAGGGACATTGACAGATTGGCCAAATTGACAGACAACTGGCAGATCAATTTCAATGCAGAAAGATATGAGGTAACGCATTTTGATAAAAGAAGCATAGAGAGACAATCCAACTTTCTGAGAAATACCAGAGCAGAGGGACCTCAGGGCTCATGTACATGATTCTCTGAAGTTAGCCCGGGCAAATTGGAACAGTTGTTAAAAAGTCTTATAAGATCTTTGGGTTTATAAATAAAAACATAGATTTTAAGAGCAAGGAAGTGATGCTACACCTCTACAAAATATTGGCCTGACCATATTTGAAATATTGTGTTCAATTCTGGGCACTTTATTTAAGAAAGGATGTTAAAGCCTTCGAGAGAGTACAAATAAGATTTACTGGAATTATATGAGGAATACGAGATTTTAGATGCAAGGTAAGTTCAAAGATGTGCAGGTTAGGTGGTTGGCAATAGTAAACTGCCCTGCAGTTTGTGGGATGTACTTGCTAGGTGGACTAGCTATAGTTTATTTGGGGATAGGATAGGGACCAGATCTAGCTGGGATGCTGTTTGGAGAATCGGACTTGATGGACCAAATGGCCTCTTTCCACAATTGGGTTTCCATTCTATGAATTTACATAAATGGGGCTTATTCTCATTGGAGCAGAGAAGATTAATTGATGATCTTATTGAAGTGTTCAAAATAATAAACAATTTTGACAGAGTAAAGAAGGATATTCTGTTTCCACTAGTTGGTATATCAGTAACTGGGGGTCTCAGTTTCGAGATTGTGAACAAGAGACCCAGGAGTGAGATGAAGAGAAATTTCTTTACACAGAGAGTTGTTAGGATTCAGAATGTGCTTCCTGGGAGAGTTGTAGAGGTGGATTCTATAGAAAGTTTCAAAAGAGAACTTGTTATATGTTTGAAAGTGATTCATTTAGAGTGGTATTGGGCTCAAGGCTGGAGAAAGAGACGGGTTGAGTAGCTCTTTCAGGAGTGGTGAATATCCTTTTGTACTGTAAAATTCTATGATTCTATTATTCTATCACAGACTATCAGACTGGAGAGGAGATATGTTGATTTCCTTCTTTCTTTCTCTTTCCCTTTTATCCTGCTCCATGCCTCCTAGTATTTCTGGTAACAAGGTGCTTATGATAGTGAGGTTGTGTAAGATATACACATTATGTTGTGCTGCAACTCACCTACAGAGCAGCCCAGAAAGTCGAATGGTGATAAGAACATAAGAACCCCTCAGAAGCAGGAGTAGGCCATTTGGCCCTTCAAGCCCCATCCACCATTCAATAAGATTATGGCTGATCTTTTTGTGGCCTCAGCTCCATTTACCCTCTGTCTCACCATAACCGTTAATTCCTTCACTGTTCAAAAATTTATCTATCTTAGCTTTAAAAACATTCATGAGGAAGCCTTAACTACTTCACTGGGCAGGGAATTCCATAGATTCACAACTCATCGGGTGAAGAAGTTCTTTCTCAATTCAGTCCTAAATCTGCTCTTCCTAATTTTGAGGCTATGCCCCTTTGTTCTAGTTTCACCTGCCAGTGTAAACATCCTGATGAAGAGCTTTTGCCCGAAACGTCGATTTTGCTGAAGCTCCTCGGATGCTGCCTGAACTGCTGTGCTCTTCCAGCACCATTGATCCAGAATCTGGTTTCCAGCATCTGCAGTCATTGTTTTTACCCAGTGTAAACATCCTCCCTGCTTCTATCTTAACTAATCCTGTCATAATTTTATATGTTTCTTTAACATTCTCCCTCATTCTTCTAAATTCCAACAAATAATATCCCAGTCTACTCAGTCTCTCCTCATAAGCCAATCCCCTCAGCTCTGGAATCAACTTCCTCTGCACCCCCTCCTGTGTCAGTATATCCTTTCTCAAGTAAGGAGACCAAAACTGCACACAGTACTCCAGGTGTGGCCTCACTAGCACCCTATACAGCTACAGCATAACGTCCCTGCTTTTAAACTCAAACCCTATCGCAATGAAGGACAAAATTCCACTTGTGTTCCTAATTACCTGTTGCAACTGCAGACAAACCTTCTATGATTCATGCACAAAGACACCCAGGTCCCTCTGCACAGCAGCATGCTGCAATGTTTTACCATTCAAATTATAGTCCTGCTCAAACGTCCTAGTAACCTGTTCAATGGCATTGATATGTAGGAAGAAATGGCTCTTGTTAAATGCATGAGGCCACCTGTGAGCACCAGAGTCATGAATCAGATAATCAATGAGAAGTTATTGTCACCCAAGAACCAACTGGTCATGTCATGGTGGTTTAACTGCTGGAGAACAAAGGCACTGCAACTACAGCCAAGATACAGACAGAGAGCCATAAAGGAGAGAAACAGGCCTTCTGTCCAACTGGTCCATGCCAACCAAGTTTCCCAAATTAAACTAACCCTGCTTGCCTGCATTTGGCCCACATCTCTGTAAAACTTTCCTATTAATGTACTTGTTCAAATGTCTTTTGAATGTTGTAACTGTACCTGCATCTACCACTTCCTCTGGCAGTTCCACATACAAACCACCCTCCATGTGAAACATTTGCCCCTCAGGCCCCTTTTCAATCTTTCTCCGCTCACCTTAAACCTCTGCCCTCTAGTTTTGAACTCTCTCACACTAAGGAAAAGGCCTTTGCTATTCAGCTTATCTATGCCCCTCATGATTTTATATACCTACTAGGATTCATGAGACACGTTATGTGGCTGCACACCAGGTGGATGATGGGGGATTGAAAAGTCTCCCTCTGTCTGTGAACCACAGGATACAACTCCAACTTGAGTTTTGGATGAGTTTCTGGCATGGGATTTCCTCTCCTTCTATTTTTTCTTTGCCTCTGAGTTTGCTTGTTTTTGAAGGAGGCTGCACCCTTTTTTAAATTTGATTGCACCAGGTGCAATGATCCAAAGTAAATGATTCAAAATCAATATCAAAAGTTCTAAAACAAAGCCTTCAGTGAATCTGTCTTTTGACCAGCATTGGAGCTTATGCTGGACTCAAGGCCTCCTTAGAGAACTGACTTTGGCATCCTGTGTCATGTCTTCTGACAACTCGATAAATTGTTGTGATCTCTCTACCTTAATTAGTTTGTAGTGTTTTGGATTACTCGTTACTTCGGTTAGAACCTTGGCGTGCAACTCTTATACCTAATCATGTTATTCCAGCCATTTGGCTTGTCTCCAGTACCACCTTATTTTTAATTTTTTTGTAATTATCTCTTTACCTCAATTAATCAGATTATAGGTCATCCCTTCACTTGCTGTTAACACTTTACTCACACCGTCTGACATGTTTGATCACCTGCAGAGATTTATTATAGAGGCTAGCGACACTCCACTCACACCATTTGTATGATCTTTTAATCTGTCTCTGCCTATAAATTCTATGCCTGTATGCTTTATTTACTTCACCTAATGAAGGAGCAGTGCTCTGAAAGCTTGTGATTTCAAATAAACCTGTTGAACTATAACCCAGTTTCATATGAATTCTGACCTTGTTTACCCCAGTCCGACACCGGCACCTCCATATCGGAACTTATACAAGATAATGGTTAGACCTCATAAAAACTGAAAAAACTGCTAATGCTAGAAATTAGAAATAAAATTGCTGGAAAAGCTCAGCAGGTCTGGCAGCATCTGTGGAAAAAAACCAGAGTTAACATTTTAGATCTAGTGACCTTCCTCAGAACTGCTCAGTACATCCTCAGATCTAGTTAGACCTCAGCTGGAGTGCTGTGTGTAGTTCTCAGTGACCATTTAAGGAAGGATGTGAATACACTGGAGAAACTGCAGGAAAGGTTTACAAGAATGTTCCAGAAGTGAGACATTTTGATAGAAGAAAAGATTGGAAAAACTGTTTTCCTTGGAGAGGAGAAGGGTAAAAGAAAATTTGAGATAAGTTTTCAAAATGAAATGTCTGAACAGAGTGGATAGGGAAAAGAAAATATTCCACCTTCTAAATGAACCAGAAGGCACAGTCTTGTAAAAGAAGCAAATGCAAAGTGAGAATAAAAATTTCACTCAGCGCGTAGTTAGGGTATGGAGTGAACTGTCTGGAAACATGGTAGATATGAGTTCAATTGAGCTATTCTGGAGGACATTAAATGATGGTTTGAATAGGAACAATTTGCAAGGTTTTGGGGAAAAAGCAGGTGATCAGCACTAAGTGAAAATGCTCAATGAGTCAGAGCCATAGCCACCTTCTGCACCATAACAATTCTGGGGCTATTCCCACCAGAAAGATAGGGGTTTATTTGTGTTTATCATGCCTAACAGTACGGGAGTGTTATCAGTAGGGTAATTTGTAGCATGTCTTATAACCCTTCTTCATTCATGCATAAAGGCAGATTGAAGATGTGGTTAAAGTGCTTTATCAATTTTGGATCTTTTCTGTGAGCTGTTTGTACCAAAGATTGGTAATAAGCTAGTAGAGTGGGGCCTAGAAGCAGATTTTAAAGTATTGAAGATGCTTTCTTGTCTGCTTTTTGATTTAGCCAAATCTCTTCTTTCTCTCTATGGATGTGTCAGTAAACATTACACTTGGAAAGTGATGACTAGTCACCCTGCAATGGGCATATTTCCCATTGATTGCATTGTCCATTCTTGATGCGCAGAAGAGATAGGGCGGAGAGCTTCTAAAGCAGTGAGTGTAATTCATGAAGGTATTGTATATGCAATGCAGTGAATGTCTATTTTTGTTTACACTGATGACACTTATATTTCTCTAAGATAAAGCCCCTCATGACCACCTGTTTGATCTTTGAGATACTGACACTTATCTGAATATTTCTGCCCTTATGTATTTCTGTGAAATGATCTTGATATTTAGTTTTAGAAAAATTAGATGGTGGTCAGTCCAAAAGTCAGGGAAAAGACTTTGTCTATTTATCCTATCCATGCCCCTCATAATTTTGTAAACCTCTATAAGGTCACCCCTCAGCCTCCGACGCTCCACGGACTGCTCTGACTTTGGAGGTAGAAATCTGCATTGGTGATTAGTTCATGGTCAGCATATATTTTCAACATGAGGAGATCATCACTGTTACAACAATCAATCCCACAGGAGCATAGAAAGAGGTCATGGCTGATTGAACATATCAATGCCTTTTACACATATCCATTCCATAGCCCTAGACATTACTGGTAATCAGACATCTATAAAACTCAGATTTAAACATACTCAAAGACTGGGGTTTCACAGATCTTTATGACAGGGAATTATCAACTCTCCAGGGTAAAACATTTCTCCTCACCTCAGACATAATGGCACCTCCCTTATTTTTAAATTGTGACCCCTGGTTTTAGACTCCCTTATCAACAGAATCATCTTACTTTCATTTACCCTTTCTATCTCTTCAAGTATTTTATAAGTTTGAATTAGACCACCTCTCATTTTCAAATCTCTAAAGAATATAGGCCCAATTTGCCCAATCTCTCTTCATAGGACAGACCCACCATTCTGGGAACGATTCTTTCAATGCTTCCCCATGCGTGCTGACCTATACAATGGTTAAGAATGATAAGATTTCTGACTTCAACACAGAAACATCAAAGGAATGAAGTTCATCAGAGAATTTACTCTTGACTTCATCAGGATTGATTAAGGTAGGGTCATACACATTGAGAGTAGCTGGGCTGTTGCCACACACAGATTGCCTAAACAGGTTGCTCAAAGACCAATAGTCATTGCTACCCTGCACATGGGGAGCCTAACTAAACTGGATGTTTGCTAATCCCACTTTTCACTGGAAAGAGAGAATGAAAAGTATTTTCTTCTCTTTGCATACGAGACTTAAAAAGCTCATTCATCTTATAGTAGACAAAGAACTGTGTGGCGTTGGCGATGTTCTCATCTCTAACTCAGAAGGAGAACAGTTAATAGTTATGATTGCCTCTAGAGCGAATGATAGTACCATCTTCTTACTCTGCTGAAGCTGCTGAAATATCTGCAACCAGTGATTGATTTCTGGAACACTGTCCAATACTGAAGTTGAAGTGGATGAAATATTCCCTGAAAATATAGCTCATGTAAGATGCTTTCTATCTTCATTCCCCTTGTTTTTCTCTCTTTCTGAGTGTCTTGTCTTCCTCTACGTCACCTCTGCTTATTCTTATTGTGATACTACAGGCGAAGGTGATAAAAATGGATCAATTTATGACTGGGACTAAGTGGTCTGAACAGAACACTTGGAGTCAGAATTAAAGTCATGTCATGTGCCACATCACTTCTTGTTGACTTCATGTTTATACAGCATAGCTATTACCACCAATCCTTGGGCAAGGTTCCTCAATTTATTACATCCAGAAATGATATACCAAATTGTCAAGTTGCCAGATGAGGAGGTAAGACCTAGCTCTCCGTCTTTATTCACCCACTGCCATGCCCTCTCACCTTGGTTGCTCACAACAAAGTTCACTAAAAAGATCCTCCTCTCAAATTCAATTAAATGTTTCTTTTAAAAGGAGTCAATTTAATCAGCCAATTTTGAGTTAATGAAAGACTGACCTCATTAGTTGCTAAGTGTAAGAGGAAATAACTCAACACACAAATGCAGTGGTTAGGAAAAAAAAAGCGAGTCAAAAGGTCGATCGAAGTTACAAGATCTCTGGGTCACCCATTAAAAGTAAACAGTGGAACATTGATAGCTCTGCAGTCTGTTTTGAGGTTCTTAGCTTTGTCCTTGGTTAGCTGAAATTCTTTGGCCCAGCTTCCTTTTAACTTGCGTGTTAATTGGCTTCTAGTGCTTTAGCGAGACAGAGGGAGATAGAAAATCTGCCTACAATGAAAGGATGACTAAGGGATGGCTATTCAACTGTGTCTTTCACAGCACACTGGTGATCAAACCCAGGCTTGTGTACATGAACACCTCCACTCACTGGCACACAGAACCTGTCAACTCACCAGCAAACACAAGTAAGATTGAAACTTATTTTCAATCACTGTCCTTGTGCATTCTTGAAAGGGAAAATGCAAACATGTCTCTTGCCCAGACTGTTTTTTCTCCCCCATCATGTTCACAGACTGAGTTGAAAAGTTTGTATTGCATTTCTCCCTTTGAAACCTCCTTGATAATTTCAGGTCTGACATTCCAGGGCCCCTCTCCAGTCAGCCACTGAAATCACATCTGCAGTCATCTTTTGACTCTATGTTTTTGCAAAACACATGTTACAATTAAAAAATCAATATGTTCATCGGGTGATGTTGAGCTATGATCCATGGTCATGACCACACAAATCATCAAGCACTATTTCTGCTGTCTCAACAGTAGCTAATTTAAATCAATCAGCAACAAACCTCAGATGATCCTAAATACTTTTTGTGACCATACATTCAGCTGCATCAGTTTAGAGAAGGTTTTAGATGGAAACTTTGGACTAAAATGGCACAGCTGACGTCAATTCAACATTACTATTGGTTGACTCTGCATATTTCTCACACATTCTCCCTGTGCCCATGCTAAAGAATAACCCAAGGTGGTGTGAGTAGCCTGTACCATCAGTATATATATGTAGCACATATGTTTTGGTATGAAAACTGTACTTATGTTAAAAATACATGCATTACACATCTAAATATTGCGGCAATGTATTTTTATTGAACATTATAAAGAAAGCAGTGAATAGTTTAGGATTTAGGATCCTATTCTGTGCAAACTTCAAAGCTGCTTAAAAAAATACATTTCACTACTTCTCGGTTAGCCACAAGGAATTTTTTCTACTTTGTTTTCCAGTAGTTGTCACAATATTACTGTCATTGAGAGGAATGACTGTTTACAGCAGCAACTTTATTCACTTCACACCCAAATTACAATATGTAGTTTGAATCAACAGAAAGCCAAACTACCTCAGGAACATGGGATTAATGATATAGGTGCCTTAGATTTGACATATCACATAGGACTCCATTGTGTACTTTCAACAAAAGAATAATTCTCACAATTTGATGAACGATGCTTGGCTATGTTAGTAAATTTTGCATTCAGAAACATCTGTGAAATATTATGTTTGTAAGACTATTATATTGAAAATAGATGAAGGAGAAAAAGATACATGTGTGTGCATAAGATGATTTCACAACTATTCAGTTAGTCTTACATGTTCTATAACACTCAAATGGCTTTTAGAATGGAATAACACAAGTGTACATTAAAAGTGAGGATGTTGTCTTCTGGATTAATGCCAATATCAAATGTTGACAAATCAGATGATGCCAACCACAAATCCTGTTCTTTGCATAATTGTCACAAGAGCTAAAAAGTTTTAGAAAGGTGTTTTATTGATCTGTTTGTCATTTTACCAATATGCACAGATTTCTTTTCATTTATTCTTGGCTTTCTTCAGATTATCTTGTCATGCATGGGTCAGAAAGAGTTAATACTCTGGAGTGCATAAGCACAAACCAACATGATGATATCACATGGACATGTGAGCAGAACAGCTTAGGATCTCAAAGGAGTGAGATCTGACATCTGGTCCTCTCCAAAGTCTCTGTATCATTTGAATTTAGTTTAACTAATTACTAACATGCTAACTTGTTAACTAAAAGACACTCATGCAGATAGACCAGTAAATGTTTTTCTTCTGCCACACTAGACCAAGCAAGCCCTGTAGATTTCTATATTTAAAGACAATAGTGGCAGCAAATTTCATTAGGAGGAGCAGCTCATTGAGCATAATGAGCTGACATGCCCACATAACACAATTCACTTCAAAAAGATTGTTACAATTATTCAGCAATGTCACTGTTGTATATTTGTATGTTGTTGAATGGTAACTGTAAATAGACTTGTTTTTAGATTACTTACAGTGTAGAAACAGGCCCTTCAGCCCAACAAGTCCACACCGACCCGCCGAAGCGCAACCCACACAGACCCATTCCCCTACATTTACCCCTGCCCCTAACACTAATTTAGCATGGTCAATTCACCTAACCTGCACATTTTTGTACTGTGTGACGCAGACACGGGGAGAATGTGCAAACTCCATATAGTCAATTGCCTGAGGTGGGAATTGAATCCAGGGCTCTGGCGCTGTAAAGCAGCAGTGCTAACCACTGTGCCACCGTGCCACCCATTCCAGAACCGCACACAATAATGATTTGTTAAGATGTAGCCTCACTTCCTAGCGTTTATACTCCATGCTTCTATTAATGAACCAAGGATTCTAAAAGCCTCTTACCAACAATTTCAACTTAGCATAGCATCATTTTCTTACCTTTTTATTGTTTGCTTCTATTGAAAAACCCAACAATCCTGTAAGCCTTATGTTGCAATTTGCCTGGCCACCTTTAGAGAATTGTGCAGGTGAGCTCTGAGGTCCCTCTGCTCCTGTACTCCGTGGTAGATTAGATTCCTTACAGTGTGGAAACAGGTCTTTTGACCCAACCAGTCCACACCAACCATCCGAAGAGCAACCCACCCAGACCCATTTCCCTCTGACTAATGCACCTAACACTATGGGCAATTTAGCATGGCCAATTCACCTGACCAGTGAATGTGGAAGAATGTGCAAACTCCACACAGACAGTCACCCGAGGCTGGAATCGAACGTGGAACCCTGGTGCTGTGAGGCAGCAGTGCTAACCACTGAGCCACTGATGCTGTGATTTAAAATGTTTTCAAATATAAACTGCACTTCAATTAGATCTTTGCAGCTTAAACTGCAGAAATAATCCATAGTTAATCCCATAGAAACACTGGTAAAATCTCAACATTTGTTTCAATATATTTAGTTTTATCAACATCACAGTGGCAAAACAGCTTTGATTTCTAAACACCAGCTTTTTTTTCAGATTCAGCTGTAGCCACTTAAAATAATACAGTAGTTCCTTGAGAACTGTTAAAGAGAAACTGGTTAAAAGAAATAGGAGCAGGAGTAGACCCTTTGAACATGTCCCACCATTTTGTAAGATCATGGCTGATCTGCCCCAATCCTTAATACCTCTTTCATATCAGCCTCATTGTAACTCACAACTCCTCAATATTTGAAACATGTATCTACCGCCTCTTCAAATACATTCAGTGGTCTAACCTCCACGACTCTTTGGGGTAGAGAATTCCGGACATTCATTATGCGCTGAAAGAAGAAATTCCTTCAGCTTTTGTATTAAATAAATGCCAGCATGTTTTGTAACTATATCACATATTTTGAAACTCCCCACAAGAGTGGAAACATCACATTTACCCTGTCAAGTCCCGTCAGAGTTTGCTTTCAATAAAATTCTGCCTCGCCCACACCAGCACTCCTCAACAAAGTATTGAGGAATACGGGGCCTGGTTAGAGGGAGGAACTAAAGAAAATCATGAATAAGGAAATAGTGTTCAAAAAATTGATGGGATTAATGGCCAATGAATCCTCAGGGCCTGATAATCTACATCCCAGAGGAATTCAGGAAGTGACCCTCAAAATAGTGAATGCATTGGTGGTCAGCATTCAAGATTCTATAAACTCCAAACTGTTCTTATGGATTGGAGAGCATTTATTTTAAAAGGAGGTAGAGAGAAAACAGGGCATTATAGATTGGTTAGCTTGACTTTGGTAAATGGGGAAAATGCCAACATAAAATATTTAGTAAAAGAGCACATTGAAAATAGTGGAAAGATCAGATGGAGTCAGCGTGAATTCACAAAAGGGAGAACATATTTAAACTATCTACTGGAATGTTTTTGAGAATTTGACTAGGAGAGTTGGTAAGAGGGAGGCAGTGAATGTGGTTTATATGGATTTTCAAAAGGCTTTCAATAAGGTCCCACATAAGAGATTAGCATGTAACATTAAAGGACATGGGATTGGGGGTAGCATACTGACATGGATAGAGAACTGGCTGGCAGTCAGGAACCAAAAAGAAACACTTTTTCTGAGTGACAGACAGAGAGGTACCGAAAGGATTAGTGCTGGGATAGCAGCTATTCATAATACATATTAATAATGTAGATGAGGTATCTAAATTTAATATCTTCAAGTTTGTAAACAACACAAAACTGGCTGGGAGGGTAAACAATGAGGAGGTTCACAGACATGCTTCAACGTGACATAGACAATTTGATGAGTGGGCAAATGCATTGCAGATGAAGTAAAATGTATACAAATGTGGGATCATCCACGTTAGTAGCAAAAACAAGAAGGTAGATTATTATCTGAATGTTGATCAATAGATTGGGAAAGGGGGAGGTGCAAAGAGACCTGGGAGTCCATTTACACTAGTGGCTGACAGTAAGCATGCAAGTGCAGGAGGTGGTGAAGAAGGCAAATGGTATGTTGGCCTTCATAGTGAGAGGATTCAAATATAGGAGAAATGATGTTTTGCTACAATGTACAGGACCTTGGTGAGATCATATCTGGAGTATTGTGTGCTGTTTTGGTCTCTTTATCAGAGGAAGCATGTTCTGGCTATGAAGGGAGTGTAGCAAAGGTTTACCAGGCTGATTCTTAGGATGAAAGACGAACATATGAAGAGGGATTGGATGGTTTAGGACTATATTCACTGGAGTTTAGAAGAATGAGTGAGTCTCATAGAAACATATAAAATTCTGATAGGACCGATAGGGTAAATACAGGAATGATATTCTTGATGACTGAGGAGTTCAGAACAAAGGATCAAAATCTAAGGATACATAGTAGACTATTTAAGATTGAGATGAGGAGAAATTTCCTCATCCAGAGATTGATGAGCCTATCAAATTCTCTGGCATAGGAAGCCTTTAAGACCAAAACATTAAATGTTTTCAAGAAGGATTCAGAGATAATTCTTGAGTCTAAAGAGATCAAAGGGTATTGGGAGAAAGCAGGAACAGGATACTGACAGCACTTTCTGCAAATATCTCTGACTCAAAATGGAGCTGAAGATTTCCAAATGTTCCAATTTATTTACCTGAAGAGTTACCAAGGAAATGTTAAAGATATCCTAATCTAACTTTAGGATAACTGTACAGTTGAGCTCCACCTCTTGCCCAGTTCCTGACTATCCCCTCAACAGACTTGCCACCTGACCTAGCTGCTACCCTACCTCCTTCCCCTCTCTACCACCTTACTCATTCACCTCATCCACTTACACATTCACCAAATCACTCATGTACTAACACTCAATCTCTAATTAATAAATAATTTAGGAGCAAAATTACATGCTCTGAACCATTATTTCCAGCGATTTCACTAGCAGAATTATAATTCTAGAGATAAGTAATATTTTCCCATAGAAATTTACACCCCATATATCTCCTGTAGACAGACTCTCCAATGGCATAGTTGATAAATGCTGTGCTTGAATAGATATAAAATGTACTGCTGCAGCACCTACATAGCAATTGTGCAATCAATGGCCATGAACCGATCTATGCCTAGAAACATTTTCTCTTTTATTTTACGTAAAATAAACAAGAGTCGGTGTCTATTTTCATTTTATTTTGATTTCTGGATGGATTTCTTTTTCTTATGTGTCTGAGGTTTCATCTGATGAGAAGATGTTGCAAGATCTTCCATCTGAAAGTTGCCCAGGAGAATCAAAAGCGAGGAACATGGCACTAAGTATCATAATCAATCACAGTCATATTGAATGACAGAACCAGCTAGAATGGCTGAATGGCATACTGCTCTTCTTATTTTCTCTGTTTCTAACTGAAACAGTGGTGGAGGCAGATTTTGGTTTATGTGGGGAAATGGAGCTAATTGGATAGCATTTTCACAGAAGAGAGTAAATGGCCGATTTCTTTATATACAGCATAGTTCTATGGGTCACACTCAAAACATTTTTGCTTTAATTGTATTCTCTTCATTCCTCGCCTCACTGATTACACAAGTTGTCTTTTTTATTATGACAAAAACAAAAAAAAGTTGTTGACTCCTGAAATATATGTCCAGTATGAAAGCATAGTTTTCTGTAGAAAAAATAGAAAGTATTGTCAGTATTTAACTGGATCAGTCAACATCAGGAAAGTGACAAGACGGATTCTGACAATTTGGATGTTTACTGAAAATGTTTTTTTATGGATTGGTTTCTTTATCAAAACCTTAGGGCAACATGGCTTTAATATGTACAAAATATTTTGCAGGGTTTTTTGTTCAGGTATCCAAAATGCCATGTCTACGCACTATGAAATAAATCAACATGGGAATTTATTACTTCATCCTCAGTAGACTTTAATAGGCCTCTCACAACTGTTTAGATGCTTATTCTATTAATTGATGATCATTCTTATGGCTATATCTTGAATATTCATGATTTTAAGAATTCCCATTGCCTCAAAGTCACAGCTGTTTAAATCGACAGCAATTGTTCCAGAGAGCTCCATAAATAAAAAGATCCTTGTGGTTCAACATTTCGGCCCACAAAATTAAGAAGCTCTTAATGAAACATTAATGCACGTTTCTTTAGTTTGTCTTGTTGAGGACTGAAATAGTGTTCATGCATTAAGGAACAATTTGCCATGAATGGGTCTTGGTTATTATATGCAAAGAGATTGCAGTCTAGATAATAAGGTATACATTTTTGAGCAGATGAAAGAAGGGGGATCAGAAAGTAACAGGATCCTGTAGAAATAACAGTGCCAAAAGCTCAGAATAGAAAATATCTGAAACATCTGTGACTCTCTTTGTGGAGCTGAATGATTTCTTTTTCTTTTTGAAAAGTGTAGAAAGAACCTGAGAAGTGGTATCTAATTGAAATTTTACAAGAAGGACTCTGTCTTACGAAGGTGGTGTCAGCTAACCGTGCAGACATACCTCAGTGTTGCATAACAGAGGCCATGGTTGAAAGATGTTAGGCTGTTCACTTATGGTTTTGGATTACTTTGCATTTTCACAGACTAGAAACTTACATTAAAACTCTTACGATTTCCTTTTGAATCAAATTAACTGATTATTTTATGATTTATAAAGAAACTGTATAGTTTTAGTTAATGACACTCTATTGTCTAAATTTCCATGAGGAGATGTTCAACAAAGCAATATTGATATCCATCATTGTTAATGTTATTTTAAAATAATTTCAAGTATCAATTAGAATCTGCTTAGAGCTATCACCATCACTCAGTGACAGTGCACTCTAGAATTTAGCCTTGATGATTTGAATCTCACTTAATTTGACAGTTGTTGCAAACTTCTGTAGCAAGATGATGAAGCTTCTTTAAACCATCTGGATCACATTACACACACACACAATCAGTTGGAAAAATAAACATAACATTGCCTACAATCTTTGTTGCAATTCAGCTTGTGAATGGAGCTCTGAAAATGTAGACATCCATACGCACAACTATTTGACTACAGGAGCCGTCACATCTGAATCCGAATCTGTCCTTGCTCATTGTACGCACGTGTTTTCAATTGGGGGGATGGATTGGTGTGCAATCAAGAACAAATATGACTTAATGTTCACCTCCCTAACCCAAAGGCAAAAAGCAAATTGTAATTAATTACTGCCACCCGGTTGAGATCAGCTAATTCAGGTCAGATTGAGGATCAGACCTGCAACTTTTCTAGCTGGAAGATTGTTGAAGTTATTAGTTGATTGCAATTTTGAGGAGTTGAGGCTACTGCAGTCTCCTCAAGTTTTGTTTATTTTGTATGAACTCAAAAAGAAATTGCCTACAGTCATTCCTGATATGAAGTATTCTTTTAAAAAGAACACAAGTAACTGGAGACTCATATGATTTCTGTAAGACTTTTTTACTCTTACATCCAAATCCCCTTCTAATAAATGCTAAAAAAAAGGTTGTTTTCTATATCTGCATGTTAGTTTTTATGCTAGGTGTTCAAGTATACTTTAAATAAGATAAGATCTAAGTCAAGGAAATGAACATTGATAGACTTATTAAACATAACTATATTCTAGGGAATGGTAAGAGAGGACATCTTTGAGAAATCTACAGACTGGTTCCATGTGATCAAAATCACTGTTACATTGCTTGTCATGCACATACTCAGTAGCTATACCCAGAGAAAAGGCAGAGTCAATCCTTCAGTGCACTTCTCTCTCACCTCACATGCATTCCGAATACCCTTTTCAACTATGAGCATTAAACCCTTTGCTTTCATTCTCCCAACTCCTCCCCACCCCTGAACTGCTTCACATGTGTCTTTTCTATTTGACATTAATCTTCAACAGCATTCTCAGGTGTCATGGATAGTTTATAGGAGATAAGTACGATCTCATCGTTGTTTTACAAAATGACAACAACAAAGATTGCTCAGGGAAAAATTAATTGAAGAGGTAAACCTCTAGCATTCAAATGATCACAACCCTTTGAAAAGGATGAATTGAAATTCTTCCTTTCACATCCATTTGGGGCATGGATCAATCTGGTGGGTGAATTGAAGAATGAGGACTCCTTGAAAATGTAACAAGTAACTAAGCAGGTGATTGGGGTTAAGTGATTAATTCATTGACTGGTTAAATATAAAGGGGAACAGAGGGGCCTTCTTGTGGCACTGTGGTAGTGTCCCTCACCTTGAACTGGGAGGCCTGGTTCAAATCCCACCTGCTCCAGAGATGTGTAGTAACATCTGAGAGTAGGTTGTGTACAAAAATTGTTTAAACGAGAAAAAAGGAGAGACCACAATTTGGTGATGGAAAAAAAGATCAGTTGCAGGTTAGAGAACTTATGGGTATAAAATAAGATAAAGAGGCACAGGGGGTTAGTGGCGCATTAGTAATTCCTACCTCTCGGTAAGAAGGTTCAATTCTCACCTCAAGATGTAATGACAAATCACAACGCATACAGTCAGGTTGTTTTAGATATTTTCTAACCAATCTATTCAGGCATGTTAGCTCCAGGACTCTTGGGTCAGAGATAGGGACACTACCACTGCACCACAAGAACCCCACAAAAGCCATTTAAAAAAAAATGGGGGGCCAAAGCTAAGGCCAGTATGTGAAAAGGGCTGTAAGACTGAGTAGTTAATAAATTCTATTCTGAAAATAAAGGCATTGTGGTTTCTGTCTCACCAACTAGCTTGGACACTGTCTTTAACTATTGATTATTAGACTATCAAGAGTGTGGAATCAGACCCTTTGGCCCAACAAGTCCACACTGACCCTCCGAAGAGCAACCCACCCAGACCCATTTCCCTCTGACTAATGCAGCTAACACTATGAGCAATTTAGCATGGCCAATTTACCTGCCCTGCACATCTTTGGACTGTGGGAAGAAACCCACGCAGAAACATGGAGAATGTGCAAACTCCACTCAGACAGTTGCCCAAGGCTGGAATTGAACCTGGGACCCAGGTGCTGTGAGGCAGCAGTGCTAACCACTGAGCCACTGTATGGCTAGAAATAGTCTGCAAGAGTATGGAAAAAAAGTAGGAGATTTACAGGAAGCAATGACACATGTTTGAAGAGCCGGTGGAAGTACAATTGGCCAAATAGCCACAAAGTGCATTGTAAAAATTCAGTGTCTCTGTAAAATGTTTAAAGACATATCAACAATGTTTGAACAAAAGTTATGAAAATGAAAGTAAAATATCTTACTTTATAATAACCATACTGTTGGCATCACTTTGCATCGCAAAGCAGCTATACAGACAATTGACCAATCCCCCATGATAAAACAAATCAGTAACAAAATGATATTTTTTCTATCTATTTTCTTCCATCTATCTTCTACATAATACAATAACTCTTTCATATCCCCTTTTATTCTTAAAACAATCAAAAATATATTTATCCACAAAGTGAACTAAACAAACTTTTATCTTTCATGTTTTTTTATAATTCTGTACACCACCAAGCACCCATTTTCAAGGTTATCAAATAATTTCTTAGAGCAAGCCACTTTTATATGAAATAGTCTGACAACAGGTGACTTGTATCAGCCAATTTTATTTTCGAAATCATTTTTCATTCTCACGTTTATTTTACGCTAACATGGTCAATCATCAACCTTTTATTAGTGATCCTGTTTGTTGAATGTACATTGCCCCAAACAAATCATATAACATTCTATCGGAAAATATTTGTCAGATTGTCCTTTGTACAGGATTTCCTTTAGAATATTGAAGACACCCCTATATTTATTGCTTTTACTTGCAGTAATGTTTCATTAGCTGAAGTGCATTTATGTAACCTTTATATTTTCTTGACTTTCCATGCCAATGGACAACATTTATTATTTCCCAGAAAGAGTATGAGCAACTCTTAAATAGCCATCTGGAAGATTGGCATGTGAAGGATTGCTAAAAAGCACCAACTTCATACTTTTTGGCTCACCCTAAGATGAAAACATGAGCATGCATTTAATTAAAAGTTAATTCTTTAATATTTTGTTTCCTCTTAGACTTCTTCAAAAGCAGAATGTTTCATCATAGTCCTCAGTTTCAATATGTCGTAACTGGCATTAGGTGTAGTCTGAGTGCACAACCACTTAAACTGACCAGTCAAACTTCTTAACTAGTCTGTTTCTTCCCTTGGAGAAGGTGAGGACTGCCAATGTTGGAGATCAGAGTCGAAAAGTGTAGTGCTGGAAAAGCACAGCAGGTCAAACAGCATCCGAGGAGCAGGAGAGTCAATGTTTCGGGCATAAGCCCTTCATCAGGAATGTGGTCGTGGTGGTGGTGGTGGGGTGGGGTGGGGTGGGGTGGGGTGGGGGGAGGCGGGGGGAAGAGGGGTGGAGCTAAGTGATAAATGGTGGAATGGTTCGGTTAATGGGAAGGTCGCTTGGAAGGCAATAGTTAGATGCAGGTGGGGGGTGATGATGGTCGGATAGTACAGAAGGTGGGAAGGAAGAAGGACAGGTGGACAGTTTAAGATGGTGGTGTCAAGTTGGAGGGCGAGATCTGGGATGAGGTGGGGGGAGGGGAGATGAGGAAACTGGTAAAATCGACATTGATCTGGTGTGGTTGGAGGGTTCCAAGGTGGAAGATGAAGTGTTCTTCTTCCAGGTGTCGGGTGACTCAGATTTGGTAGTGGAGTTGTCCCAGGACTTGCATGTCCTTTGTAGAAAGGGAGGGGTAGTTGAAGTGTTCGGCCACAGGGCAGGGGATTGGCTAGTGTGTGTGTTCCAGAGATGTTCCCTGAAACTTTCCGCTAGTTGGAGTGCTGTCTCCCCAAAGTAGAGGAGACTACATCGAAAGCAACGGACACAGTAGATGAGGTGTGTGGTTGTGCAGGAAAATCTCTGCTGGATGTGGAAGGATCCTTTGGGGCCTTGGATGGAGGAACCCTCCAACCACATGGCATGAACGTCAATTTCATCAGTTTCCTCATCTCCCTTCTCCCCACCTCATCCCAGATCCAACCCTCCAACTCAGCATCACCCTCTTGAACTGTCCTAACTGTCTATATTTTCTCCCACCTATCCGCTCCATCCTCCGTTCCAACCTATCACCATCACCCCCATCTGCAAGTACCTATCACCTTCAAAGTCACCTTCCCCCCAGCCACACTCCCGTTTCTATTTATCTCTCAGCAACACCCTCCCCCCCACCACCCACATTCCTGATGAAGGGCTTATGCCTGAAACATCGACTCTCCTGCTCCTCATTTGCTGCCTGGTCTGTTGTGCTTTTCCAGTGTCACACTTTTCAACTCTGTTTTTTCCTTAGTTGAAAAACAATCTTGCTGTTAGGACCTGGCCAAATTATTAGGATGCAATTAAGACTTTCCTAAAGTGTTCCAGCACCACACTCTTCAACTCTGATCTTCAGCATCTGCAGTCCTCACTTTCTCCTAACTGTAGTTAGCATTGATCTGCTCAGGCTCCTTTTGATGCTAAATTCTGAGCTTCTTCAAGGAATTCCTCATCTCTAGAAGCTTGGTAGTTTTACCATACACTCATTACTGAAGGAAACCTTGCATGCTTCCATTGCTTGCTGATGGGTTTCAATCACAAACCTCAGCTGACTTTCCCATTGATTAAGAATCTCTGAACATTTAGCATCAGCTTTGGAGTTGAAGTTGAACAGTCCCCTGATTTGTAAATAGTTTTCCATGGACTGTTTGCAAGGTGAACTGAATGAAATGAACAGAAAAACTAAAATCTTCAGCTCGCTGAACTTTTGTATCTCTGAAAAGATCATTCCCTTCCATTTGTTTCCTGAAGGAGCATATTAAGGTTTAGGATTTCATTTTGTGGTTGGTCACTGTCATTCTTGGTGCAGCTTGTTCAAAGGGAAGGAAAAGATTTGTAATGTCTTCAAAATGGATTTTGTCAATTAAATCTGGCTGACTCGATAATGATTTAGCTTTAAAGTCTGCAGCTGCTAAATAAGCACATTCAAAGCTAGGTAGACAGCTCTGATTAATAAAGAATGACACTGTTGGGAATGGCATTCAGAGAATCAATAATCTCTCTCCCATTATAGCAAAGGATAGCTTCCATGTTGTCTTATTGTCATTCTTCCTCTAAATTGAGGCTTGATGAAAAATGGTTGGAGAAATTGAGACTTCAGCCAGGGTTTGAATCTGAAGGAATGGGTACATTTGCCCCTGTATCCAATTTAAAATTAGTTTTTTTGCAATTAACCGTGATATCTGCATGCCAGAAATCATCTTGTGAATTGTTCGCTTCCCCTAATAAGAATGTATCTTGGTCATTGGTAGTATCTGTTTCCTGGAAAATTGTAGACTGAAGTGGTCCACTCTGAACCTGCTGTGCAGTCAGGTGAAATCTTCTATTGCCACTGAACAACTCGCTTGAAAATGCCTGTGCTGCAGAAAGTGTAGCACTCTCAGTTAGTGGCCAATTAGATTTGAGGTCCATGTGGAGCTTTCTTGCCACAATGAAGATAAGAGCAATGGTGGGAGCAGTGCCCTCATCCCCTTGTGACTATCGTCTTCCTGGTTTATTGGTAGCCATCTGGTTAACAAACTGGACTTAGTGTCAGTGAGCTGACTCCAGGAAAATTCTCTGTCTCTGCAACTTGAAATGTTAGCTGTTTTGTGCTCCATTGATGCTGCCAGCGTCAGCACTTTCAGCTTGTTTTTCAGTAAGGTGAGATCTATTCATTAGCTATCAGGTTAGAAATTTTGATTACCAAATCAACAGATTGTTAAAGCTTAGTCCAAGATATTGTTGTGTCGTCTTAGTAATAATAATGGTCTGATAATCTATCACTCATCAGAAAATACTTTACAAATTATGAAGCAAATATTACAGGATTCTATGTGTACAGCCTACAACAGACCAAACTCCAGACAGGATTGTAAGGTAAAGTACCCTTATAGCATTTGGTAAGCTGTTGGTTTTAAAAATGATATTATTTCACCCTGTGTGACCTTGTTTTTCTGAGTCCGTGCAATAGAGTTGATTGTGTTGCCTCCTTCTGGTCATTGACATTCACTTCCAGGGACATTAGGGCAGTGCATCTGTGTCAGTAAAATTATCTGGGCATTTCTGAATGGTTTATCTCTCTTGAGTAGATCTACATACACAGCAGAAACATTGGATTAGAGATGGTTTGAATTTTTGCTCCCAAGCTATTAAGAAAATGTTTACACAAGCGATGATCTCTGATTGGATTTCTTACACTTGCTTGAAGATTCTTGCTTGTTTTGTTTTTCTCTTTCTGTCTCAATCAAAAAAGATACCAATCTAGTTTGAAGTACAACTAAATGCTGAAATGTTACCTGAATGCTGACTCCCACAGGATCTCCAAGTTCAATAACAAAATAATGAAAGAATACTGGATAAAAATAAAAACGGGAATTATTACAATCTAGCAGCTGATCAGACAATTTTGATGGAAATACAGGAATACTCTTTTGGATCCATTGTCTTTCATGAAAACTTCAAATAACACTGCCATTCTCATTTGCTTCTGCTAAGTTTGTGTTATTTTTTGATAATTTAAATCATTCCCTTTTCTGGTACTGTCTTGTTTATCTGTCATCATTAACCACTTTCACCTTGCAATTATCACCCCATCTCCGACTGTTAGATGAGTTTTCATTTCTCAAATCTATCTCCAGTTTTCCTGTATCATTGCTTGAATTGTACCTTGTGTCACCTAACATAGAACATAGAACATAGAACATAGAAGAATACAGCGCAGTACAGGCCCTTGGGCCCTCGATGTTGCGCCGATCCAAGCCCACCTAAACTACACTAACCCACTATCCTCCATATACCTATCCAATGCCCTCTTAAATGCCCATAAAGAGGGAGAGTCCACCACTGTTACTGGCAGGGCATTCCATGAACTAACGACTCGCTGAGTGAAGAACCTACCCCTAACATCAGTCCTATATCTACCCCCCCTTAATTTAAAGCTATGCCCCCTTGTAATACCCGACTCAATACGCGGGAAAAGGTTCATACTGTCGACCCTATCTAACCCCCTAATCATCTTGTACACCTCAATCAAGTCACCCCTAAACCTTCTTTTCTCTAGTGAAAACAGCCCCAAGTGCCTCAGTCTTTCCTCATACGATTTTCCTTCCATACCAGGCAACATCCTGGTAAACCTCCTCTGCACCCGTTCCAATGCCTCCACATCCTTCCTATAGTATGGCGACCAAAACTGCACACAATATTCCAGATGCGGCCGTACCAGAGTCTTATACAACTGCATCATGACCTCAGGACTCCGGAACTCAATTCCTCTACCAATAAAAGCCAGTACGCCATATGCCTTCCTCACCGCACTATTTACCTGGGTGGCAACTTTCAGAGATCTGTGTACATGGACACCAAGATCCCTCTGCTCATCCACACTACCAAGTATCCGACCATTAGCCCGGTACCCCATCTTTTTGTTATTCTTCCCAAAGTGAATCACCTCGCACTTAGCTACATTGAATTCCATCTGCCACCTTTCTGCCCAGCTCTGCAGCTTCTCTATATCCTGCTGTAACCTGCCACATGCTTCCTCACTGTCAACAACTCCTCCGACTTTCGTGTCATCCGCAAACTTGCTCACCCAACCTTCTAACCCCTCTTCCAGGTCATTTATAAAAATGACAAACAGCAATGGTCCCAAAACAGATCCTTGCGGAACACCGCTAGTGACGGCACTCCATGAAGAAACTTTGCCATCAACTACTACCCTCTGTCTTCTTCCATCCAGCCAATTCCTAATCCAAACCTCCAACTCACCCTCAATGCCATATCTCCGTATTTTCTGCAGTAGCCTACCATGGGGAACCTTATCAAACGCCTTACTAAAATCCATATATACCACATCTACCGCTTTCCCCTCATCAACCTCCTTCGTCACCTTTTCAAAGAATTCAATAAGGTTTGTGAGGCACGACTTGCCCTTCACAAAACCATGCTGACTATCCTTGATCACATTATTCCTATCTAGATGTGCATAAATCCTATCCCTTACAATTCTCTCTAAGACTTTGCCCACAACAGAAGTGAGACTCACCGGCCTATAGTTACTAGGGCTATCCCTACTCCCCTTTTTGAACAAGGGAACCACATTTGCTATCCTCCAGTCTTCTGGGACTACTCCTGTAGACAAAGAGGACATAAAAATCAAGGCCAATGGTTCTGCAATCTCCTCCCTTGCTTCCCAGAGAATCCTAGGATAAATGCCATCAGGCCCAGGGGACTTATCTATTTTCACCTTTTCCAGGATTTCCAACACCTCTTCTCTACATACCTCAAAGCCATCCATTCTACTTATTTGTGCCTCAGTATTCTCATCGACAACAATGCCCTGTTCCTGAGTGAATACTGAAGAAAAGTATTCATTCAGTGTCTCCCCAATCTCTTCCGCCTCCACACGCAACTTCCCCCTACTATCCTTGACTGGACCTATTCCTACCCTAGTCATTCTTTTATTCCTAACATACCTATAGAAAGCCTTAGGGTTTTCCCTAATCCTATCTACTAAGGACCTTTCATGTCCCCTTCTTGCTGCTTTTAGCTCTCTCTTCAGGTCCTTCCTGGCTACCCTATAACTCTCAATCGCCCCAATTGAACCTTCACGTCTCATCTTGAGATAGGCCGCCCTCTTCCATTTAACAAGAGATTCCAATTCCTTATTAAACCACGGCTCCCTCGCACGACCCTTTCCTACCTGCCTGACAGGTACATAATTATCAAGGACACTCAATAGTTGCCCCTTGAACAAGTTCCACATATCATTTACACTCTTGCCTTGGAGTCTACTTTTCCAAGCCACACATCCTAAGTCATGCCTCACCGCATCATAATTTCCCTTACCCCAGCTATAATTCTTGCCCTGTAGTACACACTTATCCCTCTCCATCACGAGTGTAAAAATCACCGAATTATGGTCACTATCCCCAAAGTGCTCACCTACCTCTAATTCTAACACCTGGCCTGGTTCGTTACCCAGAACCAAATCCAGTATGGCCTCACCTCTTGTTGGCCTGTCTACATATTGTGTCAGGAAACTCTCCTGCACACATTGAACAAACACTGACCCATCTAACGAACTTGAGCTATAGCTTTCCCAATCAATATCAGGAAAGTTAAAGTCCCCCATAACAACCACCCTATTACTGTCACTCATCTCCTGAATCACCTTCCCAATCCTTTCTTCAATGATTCTAGGACTATTAGGAGGCCTGTAAAAGACTCCTAACAGGGTGACCTCACCTTTCCTATTCCTAACCTCAGCCCAAACTACCTCAGATGGCAAGTCCTCATCCATCGTCCTTTCCACCGCTGTAATACTATCTTTGACAAGCAATGCCACACCTCCCCCTCTTTTACCCCCACCTCTAAACCTACTAAAACATTTAAATCCCGGAACCTGCAACAGCCAATCCTGTCCCTGTTCTAGCCATGTCTCCGTAATAGCCACAACATCGAAGTCCCAGGTACCAACCAACGCTGCAAGTTCACCTACCTTATTTCGTATACTTCTTGCATTGAAGTATACACACTTCAAGCCACTTCCCTGTTTACAGGCACCCTCCTTGGAAATTGATGCCATGTTCCTCACCTCCCTACACTCCAGGCCCTGCACCCTGAAGCTACAATCTGGGTTCCCATGCCCCTGCCGAGTTAGTTTAAACCCCCCCCAAGAGCACTAGCAAACCTCCCCCCAAGGATACTGGTTCCCCTCAGGTTCAGGTGTAGACCATCCTGTTTATAGAGGTCCCACCGTCCCCAGAAAGAACCCCAGTTATCCAAAAACTGGAACCCCTCCCTCCTGCACCATCCCTGAAGCCACGCATTTAATTGTTCTCTCTCCCTATTCCTCGAATCTCTATCACGTGGCACGGGTAACAAACCAGAGACAACAACTCTGTTTGTTCTAACTCCAAGCTTCCAACCTAGCTCCCTGAAAGCCTGTCTAACATCCTCAGCACTCCTCCTACCTATGTCGTTGGTGCCAATGTGGACCACGACTTCGGGTTGCTCCCCCTCCCCCTCCAGGACCCGGAAAACACGATCAGAGACATCACGTACCCTTGCACCTGGGAGGCAACATACCAAACGTGACCCCGGGAAAGAGCTGAAAGGCAAGGGAATATATTGAGGGGTCGCCTACCTTTCACCTTATAGAGAGGTAGGTGATAGGCTAGAGCATCCCTCACGTGCCCACCACCTCCCCCCTCCCCCACCCCTCCCCCCCCCCTACACTGACTCATAGTTAGGGCCACTTTGCAGTTTCTTCAATGCACCACTGGTATTTTATTAATATCACTGGTATTTTATCAATTTCATACTGCCATCTGAATATACCTCACAATAAAATATTGTATCCTTTCTATTGGTTCAGAGTTGGAGGGGCAGGTGTCCCTTCAGATTGGGCACACTGTGGGCCACAGGACCTCCTCATCCTAAAACTGACATGGGCCCTGTTGGTAGGGTGGTACCTCCTGCCCCCTCAGAAGCAAATTCTCCCCCATCACTGAGGCCTAACTGAGTGTTCTAGCAATCCATGACCTCTATTATCTGAACTCCTAGCCTGTTCTGGTGTCAATGGTCCAAGTACCATTGCAGTCACCACAGCTACCCATGGCGTTGCTGGGTTGGAAGAACTGCCAGCCTCTAATCAGCTGACAACCAGCATCAGAGTATTGGCGAGGTGGGGGAGCCGTATGTACAGCTATTCTATTTGAGGTGTTTCTTCCAGGATAGGTAGAGGCAGGCGAGCCTCTTCAATCTCCAACTTTCTGGCTGGAGGACAAGAACCATCAACACCATGCAAATCCCAACCCATGTTTGAGTCAGGTTTCCATCCTTGCCATTGTCCTGAAATTACTAAAGTTAAAGTCACAAGTGGTATACTGTGCAACTGTAACCATGATGTGCTATAATCCCTCATTGCTTTTGACATGTCCTTAGCCTTTGACAAAGTTCACCTCACCACACCATCCTTCAACGTTCATGTGGAATGCATAGCTTTCTTGGTTCCATTCTTGTCTATCCAGTTGTACCCAGAGAATCTTCTGCAATACCTCCTTTTCCCATTCCTGCATTATTACCTCTGATGTCCTTCAAGACTCTATCTTGTGATTAGAGGGCATTTCAATCATAGGATTTAGAAAGAAGCGTAGATCAGAGAAGATGTGGAGGACTTTATCAATCAGAGGGCATAGGGTTCAGTCAAAGGGATTAGGAATGTGGATCAGAAAGAAGCGTGGAGAGGAGGAATAGTTGCACTCTTGAACTTGGCTTCTCCTCCAAGATGTATCTGGACGGCTAAGAGGCAGGGGATGGCTGGAGAGCACATAATGAGGGAGTATCAAACCTGGAAAGTAAGGGGGATCATCAAAAGTCAGATGTGAAGGGATACATAGGTCCGAGACTTTGTAGTGGTATAAAAGACCTTGATGGGAAGTCATTGGCAAGCACAAAAACTTCACAGACTGATATTTGAATCTCGGAGAGGTGTGAAAGCATTTAGCTTCTGAATCTATCAATTCCTCACTTTGTGAAGATGTCAGCTTCTCTGTCATCAGTTAAAGTTGAAAAACTGAAAGACAAATGCCAGACTTAAAGTTCCATTTGGCTTCCCTGGAATGTTTTGGCTACTCCTGGCCTCAGGTAAAGCAGGAAGTGGGCAGGTTGGAGGCAGGATTTAGTCAAAAATCTGATTTTCAGGCATTAATACATCTGCCCAACCCAAATCTATTCATTCCATTTAGATAAAATTCAGGCCATGGTGTCAGATTCACATATTTACTGACCATACCCAGCTCTACCTCACCACTATCTAACTCAACTCCTCTACACCTTTGGTGGTGTCCAGCTGGTGTTAAGCAGAAATGTTAAATAATTGAGTATTGAGAGGATACCAGCAGTCACGTACATTGCTAAGGGGTTCAAGAGGAATTAACAGTTGAAGTTCAGAATCCCCTGGCCACACAAAGGTCTGAAAGGCTGTATTGAATGGACTTACTACAGGAGGCACATCACTAAGTAGATGTTTGCAATTTCATCAGGGTGGGGTTCTATTTATAAGATAAGAGTCAAATTTACATTTAGATTTGAATTTCCCATCTGAGATAAACAGTTACCTCAAGTGCCTGTCAGCATAACGTACTTCAAATGTTCACAAGGCTAGGTATAAATACTAAATGTTCCACTTTGATTTTAACACCACTTTGTGCCTGGTCCCAGCCAGGTGTCTAGCATCAAAATTCCCTTTTTAATGCCTAAGTATAATTACCTCACTCCAAACATATGGATTTAATGAGTCATCAGTCAAAGAAATTACATTTGTCCATTCTGCAGCCTGCCAACTTGCATGGTAAATTTCCAATTGTTTGTTTTCAGTACACGACAGTCTCTGGGAAAATTATAATCCCACTCGAGTGGATGAAATGTATATAGCCCGTAAGGTGTTTCTGACTTTGCAAAGAATTTATTTTGATTTACTCAAGGAAAATAGTTATTACCCTCACTCATTGCCTGTAGTTAACAATGCAGAGCCCATGGAAGGACTCACACTCCAATTTACTCCTCAAAAATGTAATAAACTCCACTTTTGTCATCAATCTTTTGATGAGCATAAAGATAATCTAATTGACATGCAAGAAAAAAAAATCCAGAGCTTTGGATACTGATGACATGTTGTGGTTCTGTTCGCCGAGCTGGAAGGTTTTGTTGCAAACGTTTCATCCCCTGGCTAGGCGACATCATCAGTGCTTGGGAGCCTCCTGCGAAGCGCTTCTTTGATGTTTCCTCTGGTGTTTATAGTGGTCTGTCCCTGCCGCTTCCGGTTGTCAGTTTCAGCTGTCCGCTGTAGTGGTTGGTATATTGGGTCCAGGTCAATGTGTTTGTTGATGCATCAACAAACACATCGACCTGGACCCAATATACCAACCACTACAGCGGACAGCTGAAACTGACAACCGGAAGCGGCAGGGACAGACCACTATAAACACCGGAGGAAACATCAAAGAAGCGCTTCGCAGAAGGCTCCCAAGCACTGATGATGTCGCCTAGCCAGGGGACGAAATGTTTGCAACAAAAACTTCCAGCTCGACGAACAGAACCACAACAACAAGCACCCGAGCTACAAATCTTCGCACAAGCTTTGAACTGATGACATTACAAGAAAATATATTAATGCAAGAGGAAGGGATGCCAAGGAGAATGGAAAAGAAACATTATTAAAGGCATTTTCCTGAACCATGAAGAAATTAAATTTATCAATTCTTCTACCCATCAATTAATCAAAATTTCAAATGGTAATGTTTGATAATTAGTGGACTCTGAAATTGCATTGAGGGCCTTACAATTGGTTCCATGAGTCCAAAACCTGAACATGCAATCAATGTTGCCATTTCTGATTGATATTCTATGACCCATACCAGTAAATACATATGTTTGAATGTGGAATGATAACAGGATAAAGCGCAGCATTCATACCCCTATGACTACAGGGCCAGCTTGTGCTTATGACCTGTAATCAAGTCGCCCAAAGTCCCAGAAACTTGCGATAGGTATCAAGCTGTAAAGAGCGGTGTTGCGAACGATTCAACCACTTCCAAGATAAAAGGAAGTTGGAGGTAAGGATAGCTAATTAGCATTTCTATTTAGATTCAAAGCTAATGTGTTTCCCATTGCCATGAGAATGAAAGTAGATTAAACCATTCTGAAATCAGTTTATAGGCCTTTCTATAAATCCATGAATCGCACAGGAAGACAGCAGCTCATTCTGGGCAGTCTACAGATGCCTGAGACCTAGAGAACAAGAGTAGAAAGCACCTTAAAGCAGAGAAAATGTATTCACCTCACAGAATATGAGTGAATAAGCACTCCCAGATTAAAATATGATTTCATGAAAATTTAAAGGTACAGGAAGATTTGCTTACCTTAGAGCTCGCAGAAGGGATCAATAGCATAACTTTCATAAGAATGACAGTTCCAGGAATCAAACTTTCCCAGCTGGGAAATAAAAAGGTAATAAGCCATTTGAGAGCCAAGAACTTTAAACTGCTTCCTAAGAGTGAGATATGCCCTTAAAGGACACCATAATGCTTAACAAAACTAGAATTTTTTTTAATCTTAAAAGTTAAATGGGAAATTTTGTTTGTAGTTTAAAGTACAATTCACTTAAAAATGTAATCAATAGCATGTTTTAGTTAATAGCTACTGTGCAAGGTTTAAAATGTAAAATCTTGACATGTCATTCTTTCAGCTGTTAACTGAAAGTCGATGTTGGTTCCTTTGAATTTATAGTTGTAGACCATGTGTCATTAGGCTGGCAGGATTTTGATCCAGTGACAGTGAAGAAACAATAATATATTTCAAAGTCAGGATGTTGTGTAGCATAGATAGTAATGTTCATGTTCCCATGCGACTGCTGATTTTTGCCTTCTATCTGCTAGAGGTTGTGAATATGTAAAGTACTGTCAAAGGAGGCTTGGTGAGTTGTGGCACCTTGTGTATGGTATAAACTGCGTACATTGTGTGCTGGTAGTAAAGGGAGTCAATGTGGGAGTTGATGGCTGGAGTGTTAATCAAGCAGACTGCTTTGTCCTGAAGCTTCTTGAATGTTGTTGTCATTGCAATCATCCAAGCAAGTTGAGAGTACTCCATCACGCTCCTGGCTTGCACCTTGTCAGTGATGAACAGGCTCTAGTGAGTCAGAAAATGTGAGATTCACCACAGCACACACCGTCTGACACCCCAAAACCTGATTGTAAAACCTTGCTACAGATATTGTCTTTCCTCATTGTCTACAAAATGGCAGTGACACATTTCAGAAGTGAATCATTTGGTTTTAATTATAAAATTCCAAATACTCGTCTTGCTTGCAAGTAAGTGATCATTTAAAACAAAATATCCAAGTGCATAACTATGCTTAATTTATTTTTAATAAATGTAGTTCACTAATTACAACAGCTTGTTGTAGTGGAACTTCAGCTTTGTTCTCAGTTTACCTTTGTATCTAACATCCATGCCTGCAGTGTTGAGTGAACTGCTGATGATGTCACTGTAGGTGGCTGTGCAGATAATTGTCTGGAACTCAGCCCTTTTGTGCAATTGGAATGAAAAACAGGCTATTAATTAACTATTTGGATCCCACTGATACTAATACGATTATCCCAATTCTTACTGAGGACATGTGGTACTTAAGTAAACATTAGCAGCTGTCATATACGAAATTCTTAGATCATTGTGAAAAAGTTCCACAATCAATCTTTCTGTACATATACAACTGAGAAACATGCTAAGGTAGATGATGGATATCATATTTTGCGATGTATATGAATGACTTGGGGGAAAGAAGTAAATGTCAAATTTGCAGACAACAAAATTATGAATGAAATTCAACAAAGCTTTAGGGTCCTCTGTACCACAAATGCTGATTTATTGCCATTGACTGCTCAGAGCATTGCTGAATCAGGAAAACTGAGTTGCCCATTATTTTTTTTCTCCATGATGAACGTACCTTACAGGTGCCTATACTCTGTTGACTGGCATTCAATTTGAATTTTAATGTTCAAAAAAATGCTGACAGAATTACTGAACTTCTGCTAACATTAAAATGGCAACAAGTGGAAAAACTGCAGCCAATGCAAAGTGAAGGAATACACCCTGGCCTGTTAACCTTTGCCTGAGTTTGTTTAGGGTAACCTCATACCCAAATTAGAATACAGTTTGCATCGTTGGAGATCCAAAACTATTTTTATAACACTGATGGTGTGCTATGACTGTATGAATATTAAGTCTTGTGAGTGGTGATTGATGTAACTATTTACAAGGCATGGTAAAAGTACGTGCTGCTGCAGTCTCATGCTCCAGTTATGTGAGTTCTCATATCATTATGACCATAAGACCAGACAAAATGGGAAAAGGAGTTGGCTATACAGTCCTTTTAGCCTGCTCCACCATTCAATAGGATCATGGCTGATCCAAAATTCCTCATGTCTATTTTTCTGCTTTTTCACTATAATCCTTGATTCCCCTAATGATCTAGAAGCTATTCATCTCAGCCTTAAGTATACACAAGAAGTCTGTCCCATATCTCTCTGTGGCAAGTAGTTCGAAAGTCTCTCAACCCTCTGAGAAAACAAAATTCTTCCCCATCCTAGTCTTAAACTGGTACTCCTTTATACTGTATTGAGACTTTGTCCTTTGGTCCTGAATGCGTCCACAATTGGGAGCATCCTGTCAGCATTTACCTTGTTAAGCCCCTTGAAAATCCTACCTTTTTCAAAGAGATCATCACTCAGTCTTCTAAATGCCAATGAGTTGAGTCCCAAACTGTTTAGCCTTTGCTCAGAAGACAATCCCTCCATACCAGGGATTATCTGAGTGAACCTTCTCTGGACTGCCTCCAATGAAATTATATATTTCCTTTAATAAGGGGACCAAAACTGCTCACAGTACATCAGATGTGCTCTCACTACCATCTTGTGTAGCTGCAGTAAGACTTCCTTACTCCTAAATTCCAACCCCCTTGAAATAAGGGCCAATCTTATTCCATTACCCTTCCCGATTACCTGCTGCACCTGTGTGCTAGCTTTCCATGTTTCCTATGCTGAACCCCTTTGTGTTGCAGCTTTCTACAGTTTTTTATCCATTTAAGTTACATTATGTTCTTTTGTCCTCCCTTCCAAAATGAACAACTGCACCTTTTCCCATATTATATTCTATTTGCCAATGTTTTGTCCACTCCCTTAATCCATCAATATCTCTTTGTAAACTATTTTGATTCCTTTCACAATCTGCCTTTCCACTTATTTTGTTGTCTCAAATTTGGCTAGAGAACATTCTCTTCCTTGCCTCAAGTCATTCATATATATTGTAAGCATTTGTGGTCCCAGCACAGATCCCTGTGGAATCCTCCTGGCTACAAGTTGCCAACCTGAAGAATAACCCTTTATCGCACTCATTTCCTGCCCATTCGCCAATTCTCTATTCATGCTAATATACTACGTTTAGAATCATGAGTTCTTATAACACTTTGTGAGGTACTTTGTCAAACGCCTTCTGGAATTTCAAACACAATACATCTACTGGTTCCCCTCTATCAACTCTTCCTCAAGAAACTGCAATAAATTAATCAGACCTAATTTCCCTTTTATGAAGCCATGCTGTCTCTGGCTAATTTGATTATGCTTTTCTAAATTTTTGGCTATTACTTCCTTATTAATTAATTCCAATACATCTCCACCAATAAATGTTAGATTAATCCAACTATACTTATCTGCTTTTTTGCCTCCCTCCTTTTTTTAAAAAGGGTGACATGTTAGCAGTTTTCCAATCATAGAACATAGAACAATACAGCACAGAACAGGCCCTTCGGCCCACGATGTTGTGCCGAACATTTGTCCTAGCTTAAGCACCCATCCATGTACCTATCCAATTGCCGCTTAAAGGTCACCAATGATTCTGACTCTGCCACTCCCACAGGCAGCGCATTCCATGCCCCCACCACTCTCTGGGTAAAGAACCCACCCCTGACATCTCCCCTATACCTTCCACCCTTCACCTTAAATTTATGTCCCCTTGTAACACTCTGTTGTACCCGGGGAAAAAGTCTCTGACTGTCTACTCTATCTATTCCTCTGATCATCTTATAAACCTCTATCAAGTCACCCCTCATCCTTCGCCGTTCCAACGAGAAAAGGCCTAGCACTCTCAACCTATCCTCGTACGACCTATTCTCCATTCCAGGCAACATCCTGGTAAATCTTCTCTGCACCCTCTCCAAAGCTTCCACATCTTTCCTAAAGTGAGGCGACCAGAACTGCACACTGTACTCCAAATGTAGCCTAACCAAGGTCCTGTACAGTTGCAACATCACTTCACGACTCTTGAATTCAATCCCTCTGCTAATGAACGCTAATACATGATAGGCCTTCTTACAAGCTCTATCCACCTGAGTGGCAACTTTCAAAGATCTATGAACATAGATCCCAAGATCCCTCTGTTCTTCCACCTCACTAAGAACCCTACCGTTAACCCTGTATTCCGCATTCTTATTTGTCTTTCCAAAATGGACAACCTCACACTTGGCAGGGTTGAACTCCATTCTGCCACTCCTCAGCCCAGCTCTGCATCATATCTAAATCCTTGGGTACTTTCCAGAACCCAAGGAATTTTGGAAAATTATAAGCAGTGCATCATCTGTCTCTGGAGTTACTACTTTTAGGATTCTATGATGCCATCCATCAGGGCCAAGATTTTTATCTGCCTTTAGCCCCATTAGTTTATCCACCAGTGATGGACTGCGTTTGTAATTGGTCAGTAGCTATCCATAAAATAAAAGCATAACTCCCTTTACTTTACAATATCTGAGTCATTGTTGACTACCATAGACACAGCTTCAGTCAGTAGATTCTGTCTGTGGACACTTATGAGTTGTCCCTCATCTGCTACATTATAATAGTTGTGGATGCGCACACATTTGTACACAATACCACTGTTCATCAGTGACGGATGGAGTGAATGTTAAAGGGAGTATTGGAGGTGCTAATCAAGTAGGCTGCTTTCTCTTAAATGATGTTGAGCTTCCTGAGTGTTATATGTCCATAATACAATTTTGATTTATGGAATTCATTCATCAACTCCAAAGATTTTGTTTACAAAATGAGTGAACAATGAGTGCATCTGTACAATTTTGCATGCTCCCTGACCTCAGTCCATGCAAATGTCTGATATAGGGGCAAGGGGAGATGTAGACAGAGTAAGGTAATTTGAGATCAATAACAAATGTGTTCAGCTCAGTTGATAAATGTCAGGACAAAACCAAAGACTGCACAATACATCAGACTTTCCCTTATTAATTTGTCAATACTTTGATGAGAAGGGCTGTTAATCAAGCCCTACTATTCCATCAACAAATGTATAAATGGCCAATTGAATCATTAAGATGGTTAAATTGTCTGACTTTGATTGCTATTGAGGAAAAAAAGAAAATCACACTACGTTTCATGAATAAACAAAAAATTGAACAAATAATCTTCAACAAATGGCAATATTAATTATTTATTATTACAAGGTAAATTGAAGCTCTATCCCTTTTAAATCCAAACATGCACATATTGATTCACAAATAGGACAGACAAAACCTCAATCTGGGAGCATGCAAAATTGTACAAATGTTCACTCTGTGTACACTCATTTTGTAAACAAAATCCTCAGAGTTGAGAAATGGATTCCATAATACAAAATTGTATGATGCACATTCAGCACTCAGGAAGCTCAACATCATTTAAGAGAAAGCAGTGTATTTGATTAGCACCTCCAATACTCCCTTTGAACATTCACTCCATCCATCACTGATGAACAGTGGTATTGTGTACCAATGTGTGCGCATCCACAATTATTGTAATGTAGCAGATGAGGGACAACTCATAAGTGTCCACAGACAGAATCTGCTGACTGAAGCTGTGTCTGTAGTAGTGAAGCGAGCTAAAGGTGAAAAATAATTAGTTTTGTTCATATTGGAATTAATTGGAATTCAAGTAAAACTATTCAGTTTTAAAGTATAATGACTCAGATAAACATAGTCAAAAAGGAACAAATTCTATGGACCAAGAGCTCAAACCACAAGTTTGGAGTGAGGTGACTGTCTCATGATTCTTTGCTTTTTAGTGACAATGTCATGTTGTTGTCAGTATCAGAGCAAAGAAGGTCCTCAACACAATAGCTGATCAGTTGTACCTAGGTCATTGCTTGAGTTAGCTCATCTTCTTTTCAGGCTCACTGAATATTGTTATTCTCACTGATAAAGGGTGAGAAAAAGAGAGGCCTGTATGTGTTGCGATTGTGGGCCAAAGGACCTGTACTGTGCTGTACTGTTCTATGTTCTATCTGACTAGAACTACTTCTCAGGTTTATGACAAACTGTAATCTAAAGTCTAAAGACTGTTGTCAAGCAGTTTTTCAATCCAAAGGCATGTGGTATTAATGTGTTTCAGAAAAGTATCAATCCATTCTCACTAAAAGTTACATGACTTAGAGTAACCAATCCGTGTACATAACACAGTTTAACTTTAAAACAATAAAACTCACCAAGTACATTGCAAATTAACAGGATCCAAAGTTCAATTTTTTCCAGTTTATATTCCAAAGTAATTAACATGGTCTTTACAAGGTTTTCACCATACTATTTTGTACTCCTTTCTCTGGAGCTGGAATATTAGTGTTGTTTTATTATTGTACTCAGGATGTTCACACAGCTTCTCCTGCAGGATGTCATTCTGCAACTGTGATTTTGGAGAAAAACAGGTAATGCATCAGCAGCAGAAACAAACAGAGAATGCTGGAGAAACTCCACAGGTTTGGCAATATCTGTGGAGAACAAGCAGAGTTAATGTTTTGAGTCGAGTGACTTTTCTTCAGATCCGATTCCAGACTGATGTCAATTATATGTTTTATATTCTAGATTTGTAATTCTCATATTCCTGGCAATGATCTGTTTGTCCCATAGGGGTAAATTTTCTTGTATAGAATTTATGCACATAATAATCAGTCATGTTTTGTGCATAATTTACTGCAAGAATTTTATAGATTTAAGTTGAGAAATTTGGAATATTTATCCACTGGTGGATGAGTTCTGTAGCAGTTATTTATTTAGCCTTCTGTTCTTGTGTCACTGCTTCCTGTCGGATTTTATGTGCCCCACTAGCTCAATTCTCTGCTGGATGCTTTACATAGTTACCTTCCAAACAGAGACTAGCACATCATTTAAAAGGAAGTGACATAATTCTTTGAAAAAGAAGATGCTAAAAAGATTTATGGTGCACCAGCACAGGTAGACACACCTAGGCCCAAGTGACCCATTCAGTTCCATGAATCTTTGAAAACTTTCCTTTATTAAATCCGAAGCCAGGAAATTATTTGGAAATGTTGATGCTGAGCCGAGTTCAGGACAATGTGCCTTGTGGGAAGTGTCCCAGACTTGAGCCTGTTACCATTTGAATAATGGCTTGTTTGTATCAGGGCAGTCTGCAATACCCAGTATTGACATCTTGTACAAGATTGTAACTAATTTAAAATATGCTCATTTACACAGCAGTAAAATTATGGTAAATGGAGTACAGATCAATTCAAGATACGATGGACCAAGTAGCCTCTTTCAGTTCTATAGCAATTCTGAAATTCTGTGGCTGAAACTCTCATTATGTGAAGGTGCTAGTGGACTGGGATGGACAAAGTTAAAATCACACAACACCAGGTTATAGTCCAACAGGTTTATTTGGAAGTACAAGCTTTTGGAGCACTGCTCCTTTTCAGGTAGCTAATGGAACAGGATCATAGGACACAGAATTTATAGCAAAAGATCATAGTGTCATACAATTGATGCAACAAACCGAGATTGCTGTTAAGTCTTTCATCTTTTAGAACGGGATACAGGTTTCGATTCATTAATATGTAAATCCTAGAACTTCCTTCAAGTCACATTCCCAAGATAACTTTAGGTTTTATTTTAAAAAGTGACATTTTAGCTCAGACAATGCATTAAAGGTGTGAGGTTTGAGTCTGTATGTTTTCCAATCTTGAGTCAGACTGGTTCCATTTCCAAAATAGGAATAGGAATGTATCTACAAGTATAATTCTGCAAATACAAATTCACCCCATAGACTTATATGTGTGTGTGCGTGCATGTGAGAGAAAGTGAGTGAGTGTAAGTGCGCGCACATGTGTGCCTGAGAGAGAGCGTGTGTATGAGAAAGGGTTTATGTGAGTGTGTGAGTATCTAAGTGCGTGTGAGTGTGAGTGTGTGTGTGAGAGAGAGAGAGAGAGAGTATAGTGCAGTGGAGTTACCTGTAATGTGACATGAACCCAAAGTCACGGTTGAGGCCATCCTCATGGCTACCAAACTTGGCTATTAGCCTCTGCTCGGCTACTCTGTGTTGTTGCGTATCTGAAGTCTGTCTTGGAGGATGGTCACCCAAAGATCCAAGGACAAATGTCTCTGACTGCTGAAGTGTTTCCCGACAGGGAGGGAACACCCCTGTTTGGCGATTGTTGCGAGATTTTCATTCATCTGTTGTCGTAGCATCTGCTTTGTCTCGTCAATGTACCATGCCTCTGGGCATTCTTGCCTGCTTCTCATTGACAGAGTTGTTACCTTTGCGAGGAAGTTGAATCTTAATCAAATTCCAGAGAGAAAGGACCTGTTAAATATCACATGGATGGAGAACATGAATGTATCTTTTCTTCTCCTTCATTTTGGGATGCAAACCTCTAATGATAATCATGAAACCATCATCAATTGTTGGGAAAAACCCATCTGATTCACTAATATCCTTTAGGGAATGAAACTGTCATCCTTACCTAATCTGACTGATATGTGACTCTGGATCATACTGCAATTGGGGGATGGGAAATAAATGCTGATATGGTCAACGACATCCACATCCCGTGAATGGATTTTTAAAAAAAAGACATCACTGCAGAACTCCTCGGGGTAGTGTCCTCGACCCCATCACATTCAGCTCTTCCATCAATGACCTCCCCTCCAACCTATGATCATAAGTGGGGATGTTTGCTGATAATTGTGTAGCATTCAGTACAATTCACCATTTCTCAAATACTGAAGATATCTCTACCCGAATGCAGCAAGACTTGAACAACCTTCAGCCTTGTTTTGATAGGTAGTGATTATTGGCTAACCAAGTGCCAGACAATGAACATCACCAACCAAAGGAAATCACCGCTCCTCTGTGATGTTCAGTGGCATTGACCAAGCCTCTTGAATTAGCTCTTTGCTCATATTAGAACCAAAGCTGTATTGTGGCCCTTGTGAAATCAAACTGAGCAGATTATGAGTGCAGAAATGCTCTTTATTAGCATTGTCAATGGTCATGTCCATCACATTGTTGATCATTGAGAGTTGACTGAGGAGGAGGAGATGAGGTGGGTTGTAAATGGACAATTGTCTGGATTGGATTTATCATACCTTGCATGAACAGTAAAATAATTTAATAATTAACTACAATGCCATCGTGTAAACTCTACTTTGTCTCTACAAGGACTTTTATGCGGTGTTCATTATTGTTGTATGGACATGCCTGCTCATTATGTTGCTACTTGTGATAAACTGTCACCATTCTCTTTAATCATAGAGATGATACTACTCGTTCAATTGCATTGTTAGTGTATTAGTTGATTTAATCATCAGAATGGCGAATTGTTTTATTTCTGTACTATTCAAATTAAGACTTAAGCCAGACTTCTTTAATGAGCTAAAAATATAACTCAATACATATTCCTGAATAGGTGGTAAACATTGGTTAACATTTAGCAATGAACTGTATCCCCTTTAATCCAAATACAAAGAAGTCTCTGCAGAATTCATTTTTGAAAGGGCAAATGAAAAGTACCCTGTTGGCCATGCATCTGAAAACAAATCATTGAACTGGAATTCTCTCGGTCCATCAGATTTCTTGTCAAAGCAATCAAATTTCTGATTGCTATAGACTGATGGAAGATTCATTTAATTTCAAGTTGAAATTTAGCTGAATTGGATATTTGGAAAGTAATCAAAGTTCACCTTTTCAGGGCTTATACAATATTCAGAAATACTGATATTTGGAAACTTTACTAGTTTCCATAACTTTTACTGAGAGAAGGAAAGGAAATTCTGTAGCTCCTGAGATTTTCTTCTTTATGACTACCTACGTCTAGAAACAAAAGCAGTAAATTCAGTCCAGAAAGGGTTTCTAGCCACCTATAAACTCCCATAGTTTTTTCAATGGTAGGTTTTATAGCAATTAAGGGCCATAAACCCATCTCTTAACTCCCTAACTACCAATGTATCGTCAGATTGGTCAAGAAGAGCTGTACTGGACACTCTCTCTCCACTGTTGCTGACAGACTTGCTGAGCTTCTCCAGCACTACCTGCTTTTGTTTACAGCAGCCTAATTGTCACAGTTCAAGTTTCCTAGCTGTCAGCAAACTGGCAGGAAAAGACAACCAAAGTGATATTTAATCAGGTGCAGTGGCCCTGACTAAAGACACCAAGACTGGAATTTCAGATCAAACAATGTCGAGGATGTCTTGATGCCCACATTTGTCCCCTTTAGTCAAATAGTACCCTTCCAAGCTAGATCAGTTGGCAGACATTCAAAGCTTCTCTGGTTAATGGACTTCAATACTGTCCACCAAGTGACCCTCAGTAATACCTTGACTGAAGCAGAAATTCTTACTTGATTTTGCCATGAAGTAGCATTTTATTGAACTTCTTTTTAAGTTTTTCTTAAATTCATGGAATATGTGAGGCAAGCAATAATTGCCTACTCCCCTTGTTGCACTTAAGAAGATGGTGGAGAGCTGCCTGTTTGAACACCTGCGTCCATTTGATTTAGGTAGACCCACAATGCTGTCCAGGAGGGAGTTCAGGGATCTTAATCCAACGACACTGAAGAAATAACAATATACTTCCAATTCAGAATGGTAAGTGGTTTGGAGGGGAACTTGCAAGTGGTGATGTTCCCATGTATCTGCCGTCTTTGTGCTTCTAGATGTAATGATTGTAGTTTTGGAAGGTGCTGTCTCAAGAGCCTTGTTGGATTGCTGCAGTGCACCTTGTAGATGGTGCACACTGCTGCTATTGAGCAATAGTAGTGGAGAAAGTGAATTTTGTAGATGTGGTGCGAATTCCCAGAAGATATCAAGTTTCTTGAGCGTTGTTGAAGCTGCTCTAATCCAGGCAAGTGGTGAATATTCCACCACAATTCCTGGCTTGAGCCTTATACATGATGGACTGGCATTGAGATTCAGAAGGCAAGTTGCTTGCTACATGATTCCTGTGTCTGACCTACTCTTGTAGCCAGTATAACTAAAGGCAAGTTTAATTCTGGTAAATGGTAAGCCCCAGAAAGTTGATTAGAGAGTGATTCAGAGATGGTGAGATGGTTAGATTTTGTCTTGCTGGAAGTAGTCATTGGAGATAGCACTTATGTGACATGAATGTAACTTTTGCCACTTGTTAGCCCAAATCTTAATATTGTCCAAATCCTGCTGTGTTTGGATATGGACTGCTTCAGTATCTGAGGAGTCATGAAGGGTGCTGAACATTGTGTAATAATTGGCAAATACTCTCACTTCTGATCTTATGATGGAGAGAAGATCATTGATGAAGCAGCTGAAGATGTTTGGGTCAAGGACTCTCCTGAGGAACTCCTGCAGAGTTGTTCTGGAACTGAGATAACTGACCTCCAACAACCACAATCGTCTTCCTATATGCCAGGTATGACTGCAACCAGAGGAGAGATCCCCTGATTCCCATTGACTCCAGTATGTATGTGTTATTCAGAAGGAGATTTCCTTGCCCATGTTTAGTCTGTTGCCATGAAACTTCATAGGATCCAGAGTCAATACTGAGGACAACTTGTTCCCAACTGTAAACCACCACCTTGAAGGACAGGATATACCCAGGGATGGCAATGATGTTGAATGAAACATTGTGTATAGTATGATTCCGTGAGCATGACTATGTCGGGCTGTATTTTTATTACCTGAAATAGTTCTCCTCCCAGTCTTGGCACTAGCCCCAAGGTGTTGGTCCTGGCAGGGTCAATAGGGCTATATTTTCCGTTGTCATTTCCTGTGCATTAGTTGATGCCACGTAGTCCATTAGGTTTCATTCATTTCTAGCAATTGATACCTTCAAGCTTGTTTGAACATTTCAGAGGGCATTAAAAGACAACCACATCACGGGGGTCTGGAGTCACATGTAGGCCAGACCAGGTAAGCACTGCAGTCTTCCTTCCCTAAAGTGCACCTGATGCATTCTTTACAACAATCAACAGTGGTTTCATGGTCATTATTAGACTTTCAATTCTAGATTTTTATTGAGTTCAAATTGAATCCTCTGCCATGGTAGGATTCAAATGTCTGTCCCCACAAGCTTACCTGAGTCTGTAAGTCATTAGTCTAGTGACAATAGCACAACGTATCACCTTCCCCTAACTGCTAGCCAGCACACCATTACTGATATGGTATCGCATAGTTCATTATTGTTCAACAGGTGACTCTACTTCTTCGCTGGCCCAGTATGAAACTAAGGAATGCAAATAAGGTAATATTTTTGAGGCTTATTATATAGTGGTAAATAACAAGATAGTGGCTTGTGGCACCACACTAACATTCCTGTACAATTAACTTCAACTGCTGAAATCCAAAATTCATCTTGGCACCCAAATTTGGTCACCAGAGTCACTCCAGGCCCTTAAGTTAAATACAGTAAATTACATTCTTCTGGGCTTCTGGCAAGCATTTGTTAAGCTGCTAAAAAAGAAATCATTGTTCTTGCATCTAACTATGTAATCTACTTACATGTGTTAAATTTAAATGACAGTCACTGTTTGCCAAAGGTTTAATGAGTGCTATTGGGCAAATAAACTTCAGTATGTGAGCCTTTTCTCCCCTGAACCATTCTAAACTGGCACAACAGTTTGATTTTTTTTTAAAATAAGGCAGTTTTAAGCAATAAATGTAAGAATGAGTTTAAGTATTATTTTAACTGTTGTTTTTTAACTAATATTCTAACGTGTATGATATAGTTGTTACTTACCTCTGAAAAGGAACAAGTGTATTCTTAATGGCAAGATTTGACCTGAAACATTACAGTATCTGACTTGGCAAGTGTAACAGGATAGTCATAAGCTCAAAATCTTAATGACTGAGATTGGGTAGTTAATTTTGTAATCCACAAAGGTTTTATGGATCTCCCTAAGACATATGACAGGAACCTAATACCATTTTCAAGAAAATTGACAACTAAGCTCTATGTTCCTCTTACTGATACTATCAGAAATGGGCAAAAGTGTTTCCTCATTTCCACTCCCCCCACCTTACCCCATGACCAACCTCCCAGCTCAGCACCATCCTCATAACCTGCCAATCATCCTTCCCACCTATCCACTCCACCCTCCTCTCTGACCTATCACCTTTATCCCCACCCCCCAACCACCTATTGTACTCTTTTCCACTTTCTCCCCAGCCAACCTCCCCCCCCCCCCCCCCATTTATCTCTGCAACCCGGAGGCTCCCAGCCTTCATTCCTGATTAAAAGGTCTTGTGAGAAACGTCAATTTTCCTGCTCCTCAGATGCTGCGTAATCTGCTGTGCTTTTCCAACACCACTCTAATCTATCAGTAATGGGGTTTAAATCCTGTGTCTTCTGACTCCATGAAAGACATACGACCACTAAGCCAGAAGTTCACTTCATTCACGAATTGCCATATCATAAAAAGTGTCAGCTGTGAATCTTCCACGTGCACCATTAAAATCCTAATTTTAACTGTGGATACTGGAAATTGAAACAAAAACAGAAATTGCTGGAGAAACTCACCAGGTCTGCCAGCTTCTATGTAGAGAGAAAACAGAACTAATGATCTGATGAAGGGTCACTGGACCTGAAACATTAACTACTTTCTCCTCACAGCTGCTGCAGACCTGCTGAGTTTCTCCAGTACTTGCTGTTTTCGTTTGAAATCTGAATTGGTTGACATAGAAAAATGTTAGCTTTCTGTGGAAGTAACTTTTTTCCAAAAGTCTACTAAGATTAAAGGACAATTATGATAAACAATATTTCACAACTGATGTGGTTTGACAATTGTATTAATTCTTCCATTTTTTCCTTTGTCTGTACTTTTATTCCGTTAATTCCTATGAGGGAGATGTGGCTTGAATTAATCAAAAGTTTGCTTCTCTATGCAACTTTCATTTTGCCACATCAGAAGGTTAGATACAAGGTTAACTGTCAAGAGGATAAATGAAGGAAATAACTGAACAGAAATAACAGAAGAGTGGAGCTGCACATAATTGATGTGACATAACTCAACCCACCTTTTCACAGAGCCTGAAATATGTTTGCTTCATGTGCAATAATGCATCTCCCTTTAGTAGATAAAGACATTACACATTCAGTCTTAGAAAATTTTCATTGAAGCTCTGATCTTAATGCTACTGCCAAAATAGCTGACTAGCATGAATAACAAGCAGGCTGCTTAATGGAATGCATTAAACTTAATAAATCTGTAGCTAGAAAATTGGGTAAAAGGACAAATTTCCTATTTGCTGGCCTATATAAACTAGCTTTTGAAGTTTAAGTTTCCCTTTCCTTAAGCATTAGCTTTCAAAATGTGCCTGGTTTTCCTTTCATGTAACATCTGTAAAAGTGATTTTCTGTAAATTTATGAGAAGTATTATATAGTAGATTAAGTGGAATGTATAAGTCTGCACATTTTCCATAGTTGTTTTCCGAACAAAGCCAGGGATATGGTTTTGTTTTGGTTTTCATGCTGAATGCTAATATTATCCTCAGGATATAAGTCAATGTAGAAAATTGAAGCCCTGTTTGAACCTCCTTGGGGCTTCCATCCTTTTGAATGTTTTGATTTTAATCAAAAGTATCATTTAATTAAAAGTCTTATGGCAGTTGAGCCCCAGAGGAAGCTGCTGCTGCTGCTGCTAGCTGTGACTTTTGTGAAACTGTAAGGGTAGCCTGTCTCTGGCTATTCTCTTATGATGTGTTCAGAAATCTGAGGTGTTTGGCAGGAAGACAGAATATCAGAGAACGTACCTGCAGTGGCAATATGATCAGGCAAGTACAACCAACCTCGCTGTGCATGAAGCGGTGAGAAAGTTTCACAAATGTTGTCAGTCAGATTGTTGAAGTTTTAGAAAATACTTACTGATATCCCAGCACCATTAATTTAAAGACCAGAGAAGATAGACCTCTGAATGCTACCTTATAAGCCAACAAAAACAGTAGTCAAGTTTTTGATGTAAAAAAATTGGACACTAGTTGGTTTTCTACTTGCACTGCATATTATTCGAACGTAATTCACATGACCGAGTGTTGCTAAACACACATCTATATTTGTTTACGGGATGAAAAGAATGTTTGGTCATGAGCATCTTGGTAGCGATCCACTTTGATCTGCACAAGCAATGGGAGAAAGACCTTGCATTAGACAGCACAGCACCAGCTGTTGCAGGAGAGTGAGGCAAGAGGAAACTTCTAGAAGTAATTATTCAGCATAGAATAAAGGTGGATTGATTTGGGAAAGCCAGCATGGAGTCCTAAAGGGGAAACCATGTTTAACTAAATGTTTACAGATGTAACAGAAAGGATAGATGAGGGTAATGACATATATTGACTTTCAAAAGGCATTTGATACAATGCCACATGACAAGGCTTGTGAGAAAAGTTGTAGAAAATAAATTGGACAGAAACAATGTGGGTATACAACTGGCTGAGAAACAAGCAACAGACAGTAGCAGTCAATGGATATTTCTCAGGCTGGATGAAGTTTGTATGGATTTCCACGGGGTCAGTATTGGGATCCTTACTTTTCCCGACATGTATTAATGATTTTGATCTTACTGTGCAGAGACAGTTTAGAAGTTTGCAGTTGATGTGAAATTTGGAAGTATTGTAAGCTGTCAGGAGAACAAAGTAGAACTAGTTGGAGGAGTGGTTGGACGGGTGGTAGATGAAGTTTAATATAGAGAAGTTTGAAGTAATCCATTTTGGAGAAACTGAGGATTGCAGATGCTGGAGATCAGAGTCGCAAGTGTGATGGCTGATGCCCGAAATGTCAATTCTCCTGTTCCTCAGATGCTGCCTGATCAGCTGTTCTTTTCCAGCACCACACTCTCAACAGACATCCATTTTGGCACAAAGAACATGGGCAGACAATAGAAAATAGTGGATGAAATGGGTGCAGAGAACAACCTGGGTGTATATGTGGGCTTTTCATTGAAGACCAGATGGGGAGAGCAATACTCTAGGTTTTATTAACAGGGGCATAGTGGAGAAGAGAAAGGAAGTTATGCTGAATTTATAGAAGAAACTTGTTTTACTACAATTGAAGCTGTACATTTTTGGGCACAACACTATAATAATGATGGGAACGGTATTTGAAGAGAATGCAGAAAATATTTACACAAATGCTTCCGTGAATGATAATATATTGGAGAGGTTGGAACTGTTTTCTTTGGAAGGAGAAAACTAGGAGGAGATCTAATACAAGTTTTAAATTTGTGAATGGTCTGAATAGAGTAAACAGAGAGAAATTAGTTCCATTCATAAAAGGATCGAGAGCAAAATGGTGAGGATTTAAAGTGATTTGCAGACATTGCAAATGTAATATGAGAAAAAACATTTTCATAAGAGTGATTCAGATCTGAAATGCATTGCCTGGATATGTGGAGGAGACAGGTTCAATTAAGGTGTTCAAGAGTGCATTAGATAATTATTTGAATGGAAACAATGTGCAAGGGTATGGAGAAAAGGCAGGAGAATGGTATTAAGACACAATGCTTATTGGATAGCCAGTGCAGGTACGATGAGCCAAATAGCCTGCTTCTCCACTGTAACACTTCTGTCATTTGGTGGTGCTCTTCTCAGCTCTCTGCTGCTTCCAGACATCCCACCTCTGCTAGACTTTTGCAACCAGGACACGTGCAGTACTGAATCCAAGAACTGTGTGCCCTCTCCTTTGTTCATAGAGGCTCCTGTGGTGTGTCATCAGTGCCAACCAGAGTTCTCCATGCCCTCAGAAAAATGCCCACAAATACTGCTCCACACAAAAAAATTCTGATCAACACTTCAACTCAAAATCTAATGTAATCTAATCTAATAACATTCATAGAACAGGGCCTTGTGCAGGAATGTGGGACTAATGTCGAGCGTGCTGGATTTCTAAAAAAAGTGGGCGGCACGGTGGCACAGTGGTTAGCACTGCTGCCTCGCAGCGCCAGAGACCCGGGTTCAATTCCCGACTCAGGCGACTGACTGTGTGGAGTTTGCACGTTCTCCCCGTGTCTGCGTGGGTTTCCTCCGGGTGCTCCGGTTTCCTCCCACAGTCCAAAGATGTGCAGGGTCAGGTGAATTGGCCATACTAAATTGCCCGTAGTGTTAGGTAATGGGTAAATGTAGGGGTATGGGTGAGTTTCGCTTCGGCGGGTCGGTGTGGACTTATTGGACCGAAGGGCCTGTTTCCACACTGTAATCTAATCTAATCAAAACCTGCAGATTTCTGGTTTAGCTTGGCCAGCAATATTTAAATTGTGTAATCAGCAACAAGGACCAAAAGGTATGTTAAATCTAAACTTTCAAATGTCACATTTTGTCCATAATAACTTGTTTAGTTGAAAGTTGTTTAGTTCCCCTGTCTAAAGTCCTTTCTGTGAGAAAGTGCCAAATTTTGCTCTTTATCACATTGTTTTTTGTTGTTAAACTGACTTGCTTCTGATTTGGACTACTGTATCTCCTAATGGTTTGCACTTAGAGTACACCCATCATTAGGCCCTTGACCTTCAACACCCAAAAGTGAGGAAAGAGTGGATGATCAGTTTCAGTCCCATCAACTCAGATTCGGAGCTGTCACCCTGCAAAGGACATCCCAGGTTGGAAAGGAATGACATCCTGAAAGGAATATTGTTTGGTCTTTGGAGATTTGAAAATATTACAAAAGAGTATTTATGGTAAAACTTATTCAGGTGAAAAGTCACATAAATAAAATATATCTGATGATCAGCACTTTATATATTATTTGAAATGGGATATTTACACTTTCCTTATGTAATTAGTAATTTATTTCTCTCTAAAGCTTGAGCATCCCTTGTTTAAAGCACCCCCTATTGTTAAAATCTCCTTTGCCAATGTAGAACTCAATCACATTTTCAGTCATTGAGAAAAATACTGTAAGTGAATACAATTTATAAGCTTCTTCAAGAAAGCAAAAATAACAGCCCTTTTTAGTGTAATGCCTATACACATTACACTTCAGAAATTATGCAGATTTCAAGCAGGGCTTCTAATGTTACCTGTCTCTGAAACAAAGAGAACACTGTAACATTTTAGAACTCCCTTTGAGATCTTTTCACAGTCTTATAAATCTAGTTCACATATTAATTCAAATCCATCCCTGGAGTGTCATTCAAGCAGGATCCTTCCTTCTCCATGGCATTAACGTAAAGCATGCTCAAATATTGTAGCCAGAAAAGATATACAAGGGGTGTGTAGTGGAAAGGCGGGGGTGGATTGCTTATTGGAATTGAGTTCAAGCATCTCCCTGGTGATTTGGTCTGAAGCCATGCACCAAGATAACCTGGCTCTCTTTGAATATTGTGCAGCTGTAGAGAAGTCAATCTTGCAGCAGGTGGTGTGGTTGCTTCATTTTGTTTAACAATCGAGAATCTTTGCAGACAAGACCAGTTTCTGCTCTAACCATGTCAGTTAGTGAACGACTCACAAGGCCTTGGAATGTGTTCCTTGTAAACATTAGTAGACAATGGCACTTTTTATTTTTTGAAAGGTTTTCTGCCTAATTTTTCATGAAGGTGCTGACTTTTCTTGGATTCAGTTTCCACAAGTGCATCCAATTCATTAGTAGCTGCCATTTACCATACCTCAGTCTAGAAAATACAGGCATAGAATTTTCAATTTTGCACTTTCCAGCACTTGATTTTGTAACCATTCTCTATATGGAGAAAAACCCACAGGCTGGCAAGCACAGCAGAAAACCCCAGTGAGTCCATACAGGAAACGATTGACAATCTAGTCCAGTCCTTAGTCATAACCATGCATATAATTTCCAACATGGATCACTGGACAGCTATCAGGAGCAATTGAAACCATTAGCTAAAGATTATCTAGTACACCACAGAATAATTATAAAGTTTAAAGCTTTCTGATTGTATGGCTGAGTTATAGAAAAGGGTTATGTTGTCTTTTTTGCAATCCTTTGTATTGTATTATTCAAAATGACTAAATGTATGGTAGGTTCTCAAACGGGCTTAATTATACCATTAACTTGAGACAATCAAGGAGGAGAACCACTACAGTGTTTTACCATACTTCTCAGAAACATCTCAAAGTTCTTCACACAAGATAAGTTACTTTTAGTAGTTTAGTCATTTGTGTTACACTAATTTTGCATGCTGTGTGAACATGATGAGGTGAGAAAAATCCTTTTTGCACTTGAATTATTTTTCAGTTCAGGATGCACTGCCTGCAAGTGTGGCGGAGGCATGTTCAGTTGAGGCATTCAAGGCAGGATTTGTGATTATTTAAGTAGAAACAAGGTGCAGAGTTACAGGATTCTGGCACGAAGTTAAAATACATAGTGAGCTAGTGCAAGCATGATGGGCTGAATAGCTTCCTCCTGCAGCTTAACAAGTCTGTGATTTCTGTGAAATTAGATTAGATTACTTACAGTGTGGAAACAGGCCCTTCGGCCCGACAAGTCTACACCGACCCTCCAAACAGCAACCCATTCCCCTACATTTAGCCCTTCACCTAACACTACAGGCAATTTAGCATGGCCAATTCACCTAACCTGCACAATTTTGGACTGTGGGAGGAAACCAGAGCAAACCCATGTTGACACAGGGAGAATGTGCAAACTCCACACAGACAGTTGCCTGAGACGGGAATTGAACCCGGGTTTCTAGCGCTGTGAAGCAGCAGTGCTAACCACTGTGCCGCCTTAGCTGACCAGTTATCTATTTTAGGTGGTGGTGTTTAAAGTGTTGCCCAAGACCACTGAATCATAGAACAATTACGGACCAGTAGGAGGCCTCTATGTCAGTGCTGGTCTTCGGAGGGATCAGTTGCCACTTCATAGCTTTCTCCATAACTCTGCAATTTTAGCTAATGATCCCATTCCTTTTTAAAAACCTCAATTGACCCTACCTCCACTATATTCTCAAGCAGTGCATTCCAGATCCTAACCACTGATAGTGAAAAAAGATTTTCCTCATATTCAATTGCTTCCCAGAACCTCTGGTACTCCGTCCTTCCACTAATGGCACAGTTTCTCCCTGTTTACTCTGTCCAGACCCCTCACGATTTTTAAATACTTCTAGTAAATGCCTTCTCAAACTACACTTCTCAAACTTCCAACTTGTCCAATCTTTGTACATAATTCAAGTTCTTCACCCCAAAGTCATTCTCATGAGTGTTTGCCATGCACTCTCCATTGCCTTCAAATTCTTCCTAAAGTTTAATGCTCCAAATGAGATTCAATACTTCAAGGCTTTTTTTTTAATATAACCTCTTCATTTTTTACTCTATGTCCCTGTGGATACATGTTTTATTAACAGCTCTCTCAATATGTCTTAATATCTTTAATGATTTAAGCACAATTGCAACCATGTCCTTCTGCTCCTACACCCCTCCTCACAATTGTGCCCTTTTCTTTATATTGCCTTTCTTTGTTTTTCCAACCAAAATGGATCACTTCACACATCTAATATTAAAGTCCATCTGCCAATTATCCACCCATGCTACCAACCTATGTCCTTTTCAAATTCTACACTATCCAACTCATTCTTAACAAAACCTTTGAATTTTGATATCATTCTGCAAATGCTAAAATTGTTCCCTATACACCAAGGTCTGCACCATTAATATATAACAGTGAAACCAATGGTTCTACCACTAACACCTTGGAACTCCATGAGAAATCTTCTTCCAGTCCAAAAAAAAGCTATTCACAAATACTCTTCATTTCCTGTCACTCAGCAAATTTTGTATTCAGGTTGCAACTGTCCCCTAATTCTATGAGCTGTAACTTTGTTCATCAGTCAGTTGTGCAGTCAAGTTTCCTCGATTTTCCGTCTGATGATGGATTAACTGGTTACCAGTCACTTCGTCTGCCCAGGTGACCCTACCATTAAACTAGGTTTTCCTCTAGAATCCCTTGAAGAGTTATTTGGAGAGCAGAGGGGATAATGATTAGAACAGCACCAATCATCAGGGCAGGGGTGTTAGAGGTAGTTTAGTAAAAGAAGAATCTCTGAGATATACAGATACTTCTGTGGATGTTTTGTTCGTTGAAGCATGGATTTGAAAGCAATGATTTATTAGGACCCCAGATTAGAAAGCTATCAGATTAGGGATTCAGGTTGTACAGCAGCAATTTCTGAATTTTTAAGTGAAGCATTCGCTAGCCCAAGTATGCCCATGCAGTGCAAGAAGAGTTTATGGTCTGAAGTGTGATTAGGGTAGGTCAAGGCAGTATTTACAATAGATGTTATGACACATTTTCTACCAATGCAGTGCCTTCAGTTATCATCTTACATCTCATGCAGTTGTAGCATTCACCACCTGAATATCAGTTAGCAGTTTTCTCTAAAATTGAACATCTAGAAATACTGATATCTATTCTTAACACTCAGTCACTCTGTGAATTCAATTGTCTGTTATAATGTATTGGGTTCTTGAAAAGTTGCAACAGTTGCAAGGATGATATCAGAAATGTGTAGTTATAACCTGTCTGGTAAAGATGAATAGGCTATAAGAATATAAAGATGATGCACCATGATGAAGTCATATGGAGTTATGAATCTCAAGGAGTGAATATTGATATTTGATCTTCCACAATGTGGAGCATTGCAATTACATTTAGCATGTTGATGTAACCTATAACCAGCTGCTAACATGCAGTAAACTGTCATGTTAACTTTGAGAGATTTTTATAGTCAGACCAAGTAGGCCCAGTAGTTTCTGACATATAAACAGGATAGTAGCCTCAATCTTCATTATAAGCAAAGCTCATACAACATCCTGAGCTGGCACTTCTATTCAGCTGTCCTGTGACCAACATCAAGAAATGTAAGAGGTGAGTCAAAAGTGTTTCCAACGCTCAAGATGCAATTGTAGAGTCATAGAGATATACAGCACAGAAACAGACCCTTCAGTCCAAATCATCCATGCCAATCAGATATCCTAAATAAATCTAATCCCGTTTGCAAGCATTTGGCCCATATCTCTCTAAATCTTGGCTATTCATACACCCATCCAGATGCCTTTAAAATGTTGTAATAGTACCAGCCTCCACCACTTCCTCTGGTAGTTCATGCCATACAACACCACCGTTTGCATGAAAAAGTTGCCCCTTAGGTCCCTTTTAAAACTTTTCCCTCTCACCTTAAAGCTATGCCTTCTAATTTTGGACTCCTCCACCCAAGGGAAAAGACCTTGTTTATTTACCCTAACCATGTCCATCATGATCTTAGAAATCTCTACAAGGTCACCGCTTAGTCTCCGATGCTCCAGGGAAAAATGTCCCAGTCTATTCAGCCTCTTCCTATAGCTCAAATCCTCAAACCCTGGCAACATCCCTGCAAATCTTTTCTGAACTCTTTCACATTTTATAACATCCTTCCTATAGCAGGGAGAGCAGAATTGCACACAGTATCCCAATAGTGGCCCAACCAGCTGTCCTGAACAGCTGCAACAGGACCTCCCATCTCTTGTACTCAATGAACTGATCAATAAAATAAAGCATACCAAACGCCTTCTTCACTATTGTATCTACCTACGAATCTACTTTGAAGGAATTTTGAAGCTGCACTCCAAGGTATCTTTATTCAACAACACTCCCCACTTACCATAAGCATAAAAGTCCAACCCTGATTTGTCTTTCCAAAATGCAGCAGCTCACATTTACATCAATGGAGAAAGAACAAAAAACGAGAGTATTTGTACCTTTCAAAACCTTAGGATGTTCCAAACTGATTTACAGTCAATGTAGGAGGAGAAAGTGAGGACTGCAGATGCTGGAGATCAGAGCTGAAAATGTGTTGCTGGAAAAGCGCAGCAGGTCAGGCAGCATCCAAGGAACAGTACAATCGACATTTGGGGCATAAGCCCTTCTTCAGGAATGAGGAAAGTGTGCCCAGCAGGCTAAGATAAAAGGTAGGGAGGAGGGACTTGGGGGAGGGGCGTTGGAAATGCGATAGGTGGAAGGAGGTCAAGGTGAGGGTGATAGGCCGGAGTGGGGTGGGGGCGGAGAGGTCAGGAAGAAGTCAATGTAGTACAGTTACTTTGAATATGGGCTATTGTAATGTTGTCATTCATATGACAGCCAAGAAGGGAAAATTAGCATGGAGTCAGAATTTGTCTTCCTATTTTGCAACTTATTTTTGGAGCTGAATGTAGACAGCAGAAACTGAGACTTCTGTCTTATCAAAGAAGCCTGCAGCAATATTGCATAAAATCATAAAGTCCCTACAGTGAGGAAGCAGGCTATTTGGCCCATCAAGCCCACATTGACCCTTCAAAGAGCATCCCATCCAGTCCCACCTTCCCACTATCCTATAACCCTGCATTTCCCATGGCTAATCCACCTAGCATACACACCCTTCAACACTATTGGCAATTTAGCACGGCCAATCCACTTAACCTGCATATCTTTGTACTGTTGGAGGAAACCAGCGCAACTAGAAGAAAGCCACACAGACACAGGAAGAATGTGCAAACTCCACACAGACAGTCACCCAAGGGTAGAATTGAACCTGGATCCTGGCACTGTGAGGCAGCTAACCACTGAGCCACTGTGCAGCCTATGGAGTTGAGTTTGGCATCATTCTTTCAATAATTATCTTCCAAAAGCCAAATATTTTTAGTTCATGCAATGTTGCATTATAAACAATGATTCTTGGGACACCTTTTGGTCTGTATTGTAAACCACCACTTGGTTATCCAAGCATATAAATTAAGATGGTAGAATGTTTAAAGTTTAATCTTATCACATCATTTCCTTTCAATGTGTCCCATTTCAACTGTTCTCCCTTTCTGTCTCTAGAAAATGTATATCTCCAGGTAATTGGCCTGATCATCAATCCACTCATTCTAACCATGGCTTTGAATCACTGGGACTGGAATGAAGGAATGACACATGGCAAAAGCATCCTGACAGCATTAATGGATATTAATTTGTATAATAAGGTGATTGATACTGCTGACTAGCTACACAATGGAATGAAACCCTTCCCAAGGTCTAACCTGGGAAGGGACCCAGGTAGGGTCATTAAACAGAAGACACACAAATATAAGGATATATGTTACATATGTTTCATCAACTACTCCTTGTACTGTCCATTACAATTGTCCAGCTTGCTCTCTTGTTTTAATAATAACTGAGCTACAACTCGACAATCATAATGATCTTGTGATACTCATCTAGGTATAAAGAAATTCAAGATAGTGATAATTTTGACTGATAGAAACAATGAGGTTCTGCTGATGGAAATGGGATACAAGTCTACAACCAGGAGTTAACACATCTTCCCAGTTGACTAACCTCAGTGTTGGAGAAACTATCAGAAGTCATTCTGAGAGATGGCATTGATCTTCATTTGGAGTGGCAGGGATTAATCAATAATTAATCAAGTACAGTTTTGTTAAGGGGAGGTGTGTCTGACCAACTTGATTGAACTTTTCAAAGAGGTGACCAGGTGTGTAGATGAGGGTAATGCATTTGATGCTGGTCAGTTGGGCTGATCAGTGACAAATGAATTTCAATCTGGATAGTGTAAGGTGATGCAAACAAAGCAAGGGAATATATAGTGAAGTGTAGGACCCTGGGAAGCACCAAGAATCAGAGAAACCTTGGTGTACATATCCATAGGTTCTTTAAGGTAGTGGGATAGGTAGGTTAGGTGGTTAAGTAGGCATATGGGATGTTCACCCTTATTAGCCGAGGCAGAGTTTAAGAGCAGGGAGGTTGAGCTGGAACTGTATAAACAGCTAGACTATTGTATGCTGTTCTGAAATTCACATTATAGAGGGATGTGATAGGCTGGAGAATAGTGCAGAGGACATTTACCAGGATGTTGTCTTGGCTGGTGATTATCAGTTATGAGAGAGGTTGGACAGATGAGGGTTGCTTTTCTTGGAACAAAGGAGACTGAGTGGGGGATATGACTGAAATGGATAAAATTATGATGAGCATTGACAGGCTAGATAGAAAGAAATGCATCCCTTTAATGGAGGGATCAATGAGGAGGGGGCATGTAAGGTAAGGAGCAGGAGGTTTGAAGGGGATGTAAGGAATTTGTTTTTCACTTGGAGGGTGATGGGAATTTGAAACTCACTGCCTACAAGGGTGGAAGAGACAGAAACCCTCATAACATTTTAAGAAGTATTTAGGTGTGCACTTGTGATGCTGAGGCGCACAAGGCTATGGGCCAAGTGCTGGAAATTCGATGGTTGTTTCATCACCGACTCTCAATGGGTCGATGGTCCTTTTTTTTTGCATTGTAGCCCTTTCTATGACTCAAAACAAAATAGTTTGCATGCAGTGAAAGTCACAGCTTCAAAACATAGCAATAAAAAGAATTCCCTTGGGAAATCTCTGATCTGAGTTCAAAATTGTACTTTTGCAAAGTTGCTTGATTGTGGAAAGAAAAGTGCTGACAGATCTTGCAGAGCACCAAACTAAGATGAATATTCAGAAGAAGTAACACTAGTCTTCAACTCCAGCAGCCAAATTAGTTTTTCAGTGCCTCAGGGCTGTTCACATCAACACTTGTGGTGTTAGCTTTAATTAGGATTAGCATTGGATTGGAAAATGGAGATGATGCAACAAGAACTTTGGCCATGCTCACCTGAACTATTTAATATGGCAGGGCAGACATTGGGCATTGGCTGGATTCAGATGGAAAATTTGGGTGCTAGTTTTTGGCATTTGTAATCCAATTGCTCCATTTTGCTAATTTTATCACTTCAAACATATCTAAAACCAAGCCAGAAATCAACGGAAAATCCAGACAAATATTTCTTGGTGCGTGTCAATGTATTTATGTGTGCCTGTGTGCCTCTGAGCCATTTTAACACCTTTGAACATACTGTAATCCTTCCGCTGAAAAGAGCAATTTGTCCTTGAAAATAAATGTAAACACAGCTCTTTAGCTCAGCTGCCTGCTTGATAAATTGATCTCCCAAAGTTTTCTGCATCTTTTACCATCTCATTGGAAAGAAAGACGTACTTGCTACTTTAATTAATGTTGCTTGTGGATTTGTTTAAGGATAATATTCAGCCCACATTTGAATTCTCAATGTATATCTGTTTGAGACCTCATTTAATTTTCTGCCTAACATCTCACTATTCAAGCAGCTAATTACTGAAACTTAGAGGCTCTGCTGTTACGGGCTGAAATCCTATCGACATAGGCTGTGCAACATGCTGCTTGTGAAGGGCTGCTGAGACAGCAGTCAGAAGGAGGCCACAAAGAAACCCAGCACCTCCTTTGGCTCTCTGCAATAGTAATAAACCCATGGGGAGACCGCCAACAGGAAGGGGGGCACGCCACTGTGGTTGCAATAGCGACACTTCTGAGAAGACTATCAGTCCCACAGCACATGCATTGCGGTAGACCAAGTGCAGCCCAAGAGCTGTAATCTATATGCTGCAAATGGTTAATAAGAAAGAAATGCCAGTGGAGCAAGACATTGCGTGAGAAAGAACAGGCTCATCCAGCAATAACTTTAATATATATATTATATTCATCAGGAGAGCTTCAATTTGTTTATGTAGATCACATTGAAATGTTGAAAATAAATATACTTAAACAAAGCCGTCTGCACATTGTTCCTCATGTGGATGAGGTTTTGTGCTAATTGTTGCCATGTGTTTATTAATGTTCCACTTTCCCAGTGTAAAGCTGCATTATACTGTGGGAAGATCTACTTTTTTCAAGGTTTTGGCAAAAATAGCGTGACTTGTTTTCTTCATACCATGCATAACTACTGACAGAATCTATCATTCAAATACAATTCATTCCATATGCATACTGGATACAACTGTTAAATAACTGTCAAAATGTGTAGTGCACTCCATGCTTCATTTTTTTTATGGCTTAAAGGTCCACAAAGCACCACTTCCTCAGCTGGCACTGCTCCACCTAGTTAATAAACTTAATGAACCCTTTTAATTAATGATGACACGAAAGCCTTATTTATTAAAAACTTAAAAGATTTTTTTTTATCCAATGAGCCTCATAGAAGTCTGACAGTGATCTACAACTAGTACTACATTCTATATACTAACCCTTAATTAACTTCAACAGCGATAATAACTTTGCTCACTGAAACGTATTTAATACCAAACTGTGTTTTAATGTTGGGGTCCAGAAGTTCATGGCAGCCCCTCTAGTATCAGAATTTGTGGCATTCCTGCTTATGTGTATGTCATGGGCAAAGAGATGAATTTGAGAACTATTTCAGTGTTGAGGAACTATAATGAGCAAAATTTATAAATAATTCAAGATTTCCAGATTGCTAAGGAGAATTTGATTTTTAAAACAAGTACAAGCATCTATGCCTGCCTTGGCTGAGTTGATAACACTCTTGCTGCTGAGTCAGAGGTTGCGAGGTCAGTTCCATTGCAGAGACTTGTGTTCTCCTGCACTGCAGTATTGAGTGAGTGCTGTACTGTCAGATGTCCTGACTTTCAATTGAGATGTTAAATCAGCTGCCTTCACAGCTGGATGGAAACGTTCTTGCATGATTATTTGAAGAAAAGCAAGGGACTTTTCTGGTATCCTGATGAATATTTGTTTTGCAACCAACTACTGTTAACAAGTTACTTTGTCATCATTTTACTCTTGTTTCTGGAACTTTTGCTGTTTGAAACTTTGCAGCTGCAGTTTTCAGATTACCACAGCTGTTATAATTTAAAAATACAAGATTAGATATAACCTGTAATCCATATCAGGTGTGGCCTTCCAGTGAATCAAGACCCACATCAAAGTTGTTGACTTTTATTTGACCGCTAAAATTGTTTAGTAAGATATTTGGTTGTATCAAACTGCTACGAAAAGGTCAGACCACCTGCCATTGACTTAGGCAGCAGAAAAGCTAAAGACACATCTGGTTCAATTAACCCTTACAAAATCCTCACCACTGAAATCTGGGGATTTATCTGCAAAATTAGGAGACCTGCTCCATAGCAACAGGCTGACAATGTCACATTCATCAAATCATACCTTACAGGCAACAGCTCAGACTCCTCCATTATCATTTCTGGCATTTTCTTGTCCTACTGGCTGAATGGACCTGCTGAAATTGAAGGAATAGTGTTACACAGTCAAGCAGATGAGGCTCCAATGCCCATCACCACTTACCAAACTGACCAAGATCCAACAGACATATCTTTCTGACAGCACCAACAGCAGATTATGAGAGAACCAATGCAAAGGAAAAATCTACTTCACCACATCCTCAGCAATCCACCTGTCACCGATTTATTTGTTCCTGATGGACCACACACAGTCCTGGAAAGAAGTGACATACTCTGCAGTTTGGTGCAAGAACATTACTGTATTAACTTAAACAGGTTGAGAACTGATCTAGCAGCTTAAAGTAGGTATTTGTGAGGTGCAGAATTACATTCCACCACAATCTGTAACCTTCTGTCCCAGTGTATATTTCTTCAGCATTATTACCATAAACCCAGCAGATCATCAGTGATTCATAAGAACATTAGTTAAGAACATTAAAAATTAGGAAGTAGAAATGGATTAAATAGGGCCATCAGCCTGCTCCCTTAATCAATACAATTATGGCTAATCTTCTGCCTCAACTCCACTTTCTTGCTCGTTCACAAATACTTTGATTTCTTGAGAGATCAAATATCTACCTGTGCTAGCCTTGGGTATAGTCAATGATGACAAATTCAGATTCAATGGGGTACACACATCTAAAGATTCACAGTCCACAGCATGAAACAAATTCTCATCTCAGTTCTAAATGATCAACCTCTTTATCATGAGACTCCAGCTAGGGAAAACAACTATTCAATGTCTATCCTATCAAGTTGCTTTAGTATCATGAATATTTTAATTAGATCATCTCATATTCGTGTAAACTTCAGAGATTATAGACTCATTCTACTCATCCTGCATTAAAGGGAGTGCTCTCATTCAAGGAATGAACTAATGAATGTTTGATGCACCCTCTCCAGTGTAAGTATATCATTCCTTAGATATAAAGACCAACCCTACCTACCAATGTAGTTAACTCAGCCTTATTAGGGGCATTTAAACAGTCCTTGGATAAGTGTATGGATAATGATGGGATTAGATTAGTTCACAGGTCAGCGCATCGAGGGCCGAAGGGCCTGTTCTGCGCTGTATTGTTCTATGTTCTATAAAGTGTTACACAGCACTGTGTGTGGCCTAGTCAGTGTCCTGTACAGTTGCAAAAAGACTTGCTTGCACTTGAATTGCATTTGTTTCCTATGGGGTCAACATGCAATTTCTTTGCTAATTGATTGCTATACCTGCTTTCTAACTTTATGTATCTTGTGTGAATGCATCAAAGTATTTCCGAGCATCAGCATTTAAAAATTGCACTTATTTTTGCATTTCTACTCTCATTACCAAACTTAATGATACTTCTTTACATTACAGTCCATTTTGTTGTCCATTCACTTAACATTTTTAATCTCTTTATAGCATCTTCGGATCCTCCTTACCACTCACATTAGCACTTATATGACATTCAACACAATATGTTCTGAGCAATGCTCAACATGTTTTGGGGTGGCAGTGGCACAGCAGTAATGGCATTAGACTAGTAATCCAGAATTTCAGTCAAATGTTCTGAGGGCATCGTTTCAAATCCCACCACAGTAGATAGTGAATTTTGAATTCAATGAAGAAAAGCTTTAGCTGATGGTGACCATGCAACCATTGTTGGTTATTATAAAAGTCCAACTAATTCAAAAGTGTCCTTTAGGGAAAGAAATCTGCTATCCTACCTAGTCTGGCCTACGTGTGACTCCAGACAATGTGATTGACTCTTAACTGTTCTATAGGCAATAGTTGCTGACTTAACCAGTGATGTTCACACCCCATGTATGATTTTTTTTAAAAAAAGAAACATAATCTGGTAAAGCTACAATACTGGAACACAACCATGTATGTTAAAGAGTAGAAGAAATATTACATAGACAAGCTAAAAGTAATACCACAACCATTGAGTTGAACTGAAGCTCGATAGTCCTCGAACATTTAATGGCAATTGGCAGTAGGCAATTAAACAGCTAACAGCAAGAGGAGTTTCCAGAAACACCTCTATCCTCAATGCTAGCCTAGCCCAGTATGTGACAAGGCCAAGAGCAGATGAAATAACACCATCTGCATATTCTCCTCCAATCACAACCTATCCTTAGACATTGCACGGTACTATATAAACGCAAATTCCTATTTTCTTCCTTCTGCCCAGTTTAGTCCTTTAGTCAAATTGCAGTGTACTACTCACCAAGACACCATATTGTTGATATGGCACCCAATCGGAAGCATGTATATTTGTGCTGCAGTATACTGGAATGCAGCAGTGTGTCATTGAGCCTCTGTATGCAAGGTATCAAGGCCTAACAATATATCACAGGGCACTAGAGACTGTGGTGTGTTAAAGTACTGCACAGGCTGTAATGTGAGTTTACTGCATTTTAAAATTTGCAGCATGCTAACGTGTATTCTGTTGCTATTATAACATATGGTTATAAGGAATTCTTGTAAAATATATACCATGACAAAACTTGGCACAAGCATTGTTATTTATTTTATGACATTATATAAATAGTGTCATTGGCTTTTAGGGTAATGGATGATGAAATTCTCCAATCATAAATCACAAATATGATGACCAGCAGCCAAAAGGTATTATTGTTAATGACTTTACTGTAACTTTATTTAATATTTCTTTACTGATTTGTGACACCTCATGCATTTCCTGAACATCATTTAAACAAAATATTGTATTTAATGATCACTGAGGCAATTGTTTAACAAAACTTTTCTTCAAAATGTGCCATACACAGTTTCACGAGAAAAACATAGGATTTAAGAGCAAGAACAGGCCATTCAGCCCATTGAGCCTGCTCTTCCATTTAACATGATCATGGTTAATCACTCATCTCAATGATTGTCACTCATGCTGTCCCGATATGCCTTGACACCTTTAGGTTCTATAAATTTTTTTTTCCTTTCTCAGCTGTATTCAGTGACATCGCCTCCATGGAATTCTGTGGTAGACAATTCCATAGGTTCACTACCATCTGAGTGAAGAAATTTCTCCTCATCTCAATGTGAAATGGCCTATAACAGATCTTGAGATTTTGACCCCTTGCTCTAGAACCCTCACCTCAAAAGAAATCATCCCTGCCAGTCACAATCCTGTCACAATTTTGGTCATTTCTATAAGATCCCCACTCATTCTTCTACATCTGAGTGAATGCAGGCCCAGTTGACCCAATCTGTCTTCACACCTACCATCCCAGGAATTAGTCTGTTGCACTCCCCTGTATGGTAATTATATATCTTCTTAAGTAAAGAGACCAAAACAATACACAATACTCCAGCGGTAGTGTTACCAAGACTGTGTACAGCTGCAGTGAATCTTCCTTGCTTCTGTACTCAACCTTCTTGCAATGAAAGACAACATACCATTTACCTTCCTATAGCTTGCTTTCAATGAGCATCATACAAATATACCAAGATTCCTTTCCCCAATCTATTAGCATTTATATCACACCACACCATTCGCTTTTTCCCACCAAAGTAGACAACTTCACACTTATTTATGCTATATTGCATCTGCCCACTCATTCAACTTGTCTGAGTTATCCCGAAGGTTCTCTACAGTTTCCTCACCGCTCATACTCACAATTTTGTATTGTCACCAAAGTTGGAAATATTACACGTATATTGTTAATATGTATTGAGAGCAGCTGCGGCCTAAACACTGATCTCTGCATCCCTACCAGTAGACCTTGTACAGAATAAGGAGGTGAGTCCTTGGAAAGTAAGTGTCGAAGTGAAGATGAAGAGGCAGAGTGATCTAGAATACAAATAAACACATCACCTACAGTAACCATACCACTTTCATAAGTTTTGAAGATTTCTATCAGGTCACAGTCATTAGTCAATATTCTTGTTTCTAGAGAAACAACAAATGTAAAGCCATTGAAATAAAGTATAAAAATCACTGGGGAGAAAATTACTAAGAAACTATAAGAAAGATTGACAAACTGGCTGGGGCTCTTATCTCTGAAATCAAGAATACTAAGAGGTGAACCATGACAGTTGTTTAAAAATTGTGGTAGTATATGTTAGAAGAGACATAGAGAAAATGTTCACAGTTGAAAAAGAGGCAGGATTCAGGAGTGATGAATGCATCCTCACAATTTGCATTTCCAAACATCATTGGCTTAGATGTCCTTTTTCATTTTAGCAAGAAAAGATCTTACTGAAAAGCTCAATATGTCTGTCAGTGATTTAAGGCTATGATTCATTGTCATGACAAGTAACAGATGATCTGAGACAGTCACAAAGTTGAGCTAAGGTTTAGATGAAGAATAGTAGGGGAAGGCTCATATGGAATAACAAATATGAAGTTGTTGGATGGAATAGCCTTTTCTCTACTGTAAATACTCTAATGTCCCTCAGTGCTCTGCTCTTCCTCCCATTAAAGAGAACAGAAAATGCACAGGAGAGAACTGAAGGTGTTTCTCCACAGAGCTCTCAGCCCTTCGCATCAGTGGAGATATTGCTGATGGTCGCTGGTGTTGATCTCTCTCTGTTCATTGGAGGTGAAGACTTCCCAGCCATTTAGTGATATAATGTAGTATCAATGATCCATTTGTGATAAAAGATGCACTCATATTGGTTTGATTTCAAAAGCAAAATAGAATACGTTGATCTTCATAATGAAAAGCAGTAACATTTTTACCGTGCCAGTACTAATTCATACTTTTCTTTCACTCACCGCCCACGAAGCAGAATGACATGCATCTCATGAATGGCAAATCCTCAGAGGAGCTAATTCATTCTCGAAGGTGCATCATCACAGATGCATCAACTCCGATCCTCACACTTTCATAGGAACAGCAAGATGAATAGCTAGATTTCCACCTGGTGACTCTCACATCATAAGTAAACAAGACCAAATGCTGGTGGCAGGGACAGCTGTGGAGAGCCTGTGCTGGAAAATGTAACCCTCTCTTAGGTCTGCTAATCTGTGTACCTCAGTGACAATGATGGAATGAATAATCAGTGAAGAACAGCTGAAAAGTTGTGATGCACTGACATGCTTTACAAGCACACTGATCACAATTGAAGAGAAATGAAGAGAGCAGCTCAAGTATGAGTATGTTGATATCCCAGGATGTTGCTTAAATGGATAGAATAGCTAACTCCAAGTAGGTTCATGCATGGCAATCAAATGAGTCCGTGCACACATTGACAAACAGCCATACCGGCACTGAATGCCAATATGTCCATTACTTAAAGATAGCTAGCATATCCTCAGCCTTCAAGTGCTGCATTTATCTGTACAAACAGCTTCCCAGAAAAGTGCTAGCAAGGAATTAAGTTGCTGATGAGACAAAGATTAGCAAAAGGTGAAATGGAAATAGATACTTCACTGAAATCTTTCACTTCTCAACAGCTGATTCACACCTGAGTCAGTACTCATGTTCAATGATTGAGTCTATCCTTCCATTGGTACAAATAGAGCAGAATTTAACAGGGTCCTTGGATGTTAAAGCCCAGAGGTCATTGGCCAAGAGCATCTCAGCAATTGGAACAGAAATCTGAGCAGCCTGTCTCCATCTGTATTGAGGCATAGAGGATTCACTATGTATGTGAGTTTAAAAAAAAGACATGTAATTGCACAATTTTATGAATGTGGGTGTAAAAAAAAGTGACATTGTTTAATTTCAGTTATTTTGTAGAATCGCTTAAGTTTGATTTCCAATTTGTGGTTGTTGAGTGAAAGCTCACTCTTTAATTGTTTTTTTTGATGAATGGAAAGGCATGATTTAATGGGGGCTAATTGATAAGATGTGCATGGAATAGTTGATTGATTTCATGATTGCTGTGTGCCTGTGGCATTGTCAGTGGGATAGCAGATTCCCACATTGTCATTATTGAAGTTGGTTGCAGGAAGAGTGATTGATGCACATAATATACAATATTGACTTTGGTCTAATGGTAACCTCCATAAATCTTGCAGCCTAGGCAGCAATGTGACCAACGAGTTCCTGTTCTTCCTCTTCCTCCTGTTCCTCAATCTCAACAAATGTATTGTGCTCAATATTCTGGTTTTCACTATGCAACAATGTGCAGAACACAATGCATCATGACCATTGTGGATACTCTGGTTAATACATTGAAAGTTACCTCCTGATCTTCAGAAGTACTGATACACATCTACAGCACTTTGCTTATTCATTCATACATCTGGTGGTTTTCTGGCATTCACTGTAGTGTGGTTGTACTTTCATTGGTTGGGTTTCTGACAAATGTCATGAGCTCTATTTGAAGTAAATAGTCCTCATTTCTCTGCAGCCACTGCTTAAGACTGCATCCAGTTCCAAAGAGCTCAGAGAGCTTCACTGCAGAAAAATGACAGAATCATGGCAGCTTCTGGGAACATTTTACACACACAAAAACATCTTTTTGTGCTTTCACACAAGCTGCACATTGATGGAGAGGAACCCTTATAGTTCCCAAATTTGCCTGCTTAGTCTGGGGTTTGAGACTGCTGCATGTGCACAGTGAATGACATACCTTGGGGAAGCCAACCAAAAATGAAAACTCACTTATTCTCACTGGTGTCATCACAGGGGATGTTTACATAATTTTCAGCCCCCAAAAAATCAATTGCTTGTCATCTGCATTTGTAACCCACCGACTTAAAGATTCTGGGCATATCTCTGGCAGAATCCTGGAAGTGATGACATCAATAACTTCAGTTAATGCATGGCCACTAGGTTATCTTATAGGAGGCTGTAAATGGCTGCCATCACATGACACAACATCCTGAGTTTCCTAAAACTGAAAGACAAAGAAACTCCTACTCTGTCTGTACACCCTGTGTTGTGGTAGTACTGTAGGCTGTACTCTTTTTCTGTTCTACTTTATGCTAGACCCTCTTCAATGTCAAACTGCAGGCCCCCAAATAGCAAGGCTTTCATTGCTGGCAGTGTTATTACTGGTGGTCAAAATATTCTTCATCTGAGTCTGCGGTAGTCAAGGCACTGGTCATCCAGATATGTTATTATTCAGAAAATGTCTCAGTATAGAAGGTAAATTCCTAACAAAGGTACAGTGAATGAACCCTTTCCAGTTGTAATTCAGAAACAACTATGGAAACTGAATATTTATTGTAGTGATTCTATTTCAAATCAGTCCCCTCAATTGTTGATTTGCCTTTGCCTTGCTTTCAATGATACGTTTCAAGAAACCATAGAAACCAATGAATACAGCATTAATCGTAAAACTGTTGAAATATCATTCCAGTTGAGAGATTACTATACATTAATAGGCAACCCATCGCTCTTGAGGTCTTCATTACTGCATTCTGCTCCTGTCCATACCCTAGCCAGATATTCCTTCAGGTTAAAACTTTGCCCAGGTTTTAGCATTAACTGTATTGGTTTATGTATACCACAATGCACACTCATACAGAACACTGAAACTATCTTTTGCAACATTTTAGGGAAGTAGAAATGTGAAGTGGTTACTTGAAGTTTTCAGTTTATCTACTTGAGGGGCCAGTGCTGAACCAGACAGCCTTAAGAATACGTAAACATTGGCAGTTAGAAGGTTTATGGATTATATCCTTGGCAAACATCATTGAAGCAGTAAGTCTAATTATTTAGATTCATTACTGGAAAGCAAAAAATATAAACAGATAAGTTTATTCAGCTAAGTTACAGTACCAATATGGAAACTCATTCAGCGAGAATGGGGGGGTCAGAGAATTGGTGTTAGAATACTATTGCCTGACTTATAATATATGCTCTTTTCAACCACTGCTCAACGCTGACAGTGTAGGGCAGTTTAGTTTACCTCATGGTGAGGAAGCATGTAGGTGAGATTAAAATAAGTATTTTTCATTTATACAGTCTCACTGATGCAGAAACACATCCTAAGGCATTTTGCAAACACTAAATGTAACAGAGGTTTAACCAATCAAGGAAAGATTAGCAGGAGTGGTCAAATATTCATCATTGTGGGGGAGAATTTACCAAAGACAATGGAAGGAAAAGGGAAACTATTTCCAGAAAAAAAAACTTGTGGAGGTATTGGTAGATGATGAAATTTTTTTCATGGAAACACGTGAGATACTTGAAGAAAATTAAGCTACTGAATTAAAGGGATAGCAAATTAAATTAAATACATGAAAACTTAAATGGATAGACCAAGTTATGGGGAAATGATGAGGGCTATTTAGTTGGTACCAGATTCAGAACTGTAAAAGCAATGCAGTGATCCAGAATAAGATCATTGCTTGCAAAGGTCTTGTTAAGTTTAAACAAATATTCTTCCAGAAAATATCAGAAGGAGCTATTAGAGGTCAGGCACTGATGTTTGGAGTCAATGGGACAGGAAATCATTGGTGATGTTAGCTCTCAACTAAAATGTGGTACAGGAAAATCAATAACTGTCAACAGCAGCAAGATCAGTTGCTGCTCTTAAAGGAAGCAACAATGAGTATTATCTTGGAGTTTCTGATAGAAGCCACCCCTCATTCAGGGGAAAATGAAGACTAAGATAGCAAGAGAAAGTAGGTTGATCAGTTAGTCTTGAGGACTCCAATTCCGAGGATTGTCCTTGCCATCCCCAGTTATCCCAGATAGTCACGTAGATCAGACACATAGCACTAACTATTTGCTGTCAGTTTCAAAGGCATTACTTAAACCTTGATCAGCATTTTAGCTATTTAATGCAAATCAAGCATGTTTCCATGTCATTTTTAGGCTGCCAGTCCATTGCTACTTGACATGAACAAATATTTTAATGCATTTTATAACAGTTTATTAAAAGGCGATTTCTAACAGTTATAAAGGTGCTGGTTTAGAAACTTTGAAATTGACCAAAGCATTTTGTAGGTACTTTTGAAATCTATTCGCAGTCACACTGGCTGTGTTTATCAATAAAACAAGACTGATTCAGCTGTAATCTCAAACAGGTTCTTTTATGAAAACAATGACATAAAAATACAATATTTTTCTTGTCTAAATGTATTTTTATGTTTCAGAAGCACTTAACGTGGCCTTTGATTCAAAGTTGCTTACATACATACTTTCTGTTAGCCCATACAGCTTATCAATATTCCTAACACTTTTTTATTATAATGTCTTATGAAAAACGATGGCACTCTGATTTAAGGCTAATCATCTGCCATAATGTCTGTTAAGCGTTTGCTAATTATTACGAGTAACAGATAAATCGCATTTGCTTGACCATGTCCACTGTAAATGATGGGTACTGTATTTGAAATGGGAGAGAGGCAAGGTGATGTGGAGAGCAGGAGAGGGAGAGGAAAGAAAAGAACAATGACAAAAACCTGATGAAAGAACGCAAGAGCTTTGGTCAAAATTGCCAGCCTGAAAATGCAAAATAAAGCTGGACAGGTTTTAGACCTAATTTTGATTTCTTGGTTCTAGCGATTCTCATATTATTTAACCAAACAGCAAATAAATCATGATGTAATAATGGCATTTGAAGATTAAGACTTTCTCCCTATTTTATGGCAAATTTTAGTCAGTGAGCAGCAAAATGGGTATGGTGGAAATATCTCCTTAATTCTATTGCAGACACAACAGAAATTGTAAGCTAAACTTCCCTATCAGGAGACTGATCTACTTCATGGAAGTGGAGGTAACAAGGTGTGACCAATACCAATAATATATTTTCCCCAATGTCTATCCTAAACCCACCCAAAATAATGATCTGAAATGAGTAGTAGTAGGAAGAAGATCTTGTCTTATGAGGAAAAGTTGGGCTCATTAGAGTTTGAGAGATGATCTTATTGAAACATAAAAGATTCTGAGGGAACTTGACTTAAAAGAGATGTTAAGAGGATGTATTCTCTAATGGGAGAATCTAGAAAAAGAGGGAAAAGTTTGAAAATAAGGGATCTAAGTCTTAAGGAATTTCTCCTATGAAAGACATTAGTTTTAGGAATTATCTTCCACAGACAGCAGTGGAATCTTGGTCATTGAATATATTTAAGACTGAGTTAGGTAGTTTTATTGAGAAGGAAAGTGGAAAGGCTCGATCAGATCAACCTTGAAGTTAACGAATGGCAAATCGGGCCCAATTGTTCAAACAGTATACTCCTGCTTCTTTTCCTTATAATTGTATCTTATTATGAGATGCAGGTGGACATCCATTGAGATCTTTCTTTATTCAGCAACATAATCTGTACTATATACTGGAGTTATCTCTAATGACTGCAGTAAAGCTTTCACAGAAGGATACAATGGCTCCCAATACCAATCTCTGGGAAACTGTACTACAAACCAACCTCCAGTCCCAAAATGTCCATTACTGTCTTTTTCCTGTCACTCAGCTAATTTCATATCACGTTGCTACAGTCCCTTTTTTTTACCATGACCTATATTGTTTCTCAAGTTTTGTGTGGCACTGTATCAAATGCTTTCTGGAAATCCATGTTGTACAATATCCACAGTGTAATGTTCTGTTATCTCTTCAAAACATTTCAAACAGTTACTTAAACATGATCTCTACTTAAAACAATCTTGCTGGCGCTTCATAATCAGCCCATTATTTTCCATGTGACTACTAATGCTATGCCAAATAATTGTTTCTACCAGTTGATTACCACCAAGGTTAAACAATCTGGTCTTTAGTGTCAGATTATATTTTCTTGTTCAGAGACATAGCACTACCTGCTGAACCACACCTGTCACATTACTCATTCAATTTGTGATGATATGGAAAAAATGGTATACGAATGGCAATACTCTGTTTCTATATAATGGGTCAAGAGAAAAATGAAACAATCCTCTAATACAGAAGTAATATATATAAAGCACTAAGCATTTTTTTGTTAATTCTGCAAGTCAAAATATATTCTACCCATTCATAAAATCATTGGAAATAACAATCTTACAAAGTACACTTATTTATTGAGCAGTACGGCATTATTTTTGATGAAGTGGCTTCGGGGAAAGCATTTGGATACCTTGAGGTGAATTTGTCTGTTCTCACTGTCAAAACTGTTAAATAAGTTAGTTCTGTTTGTAACACTTTTTTACTGCATGTAAGTCACATGTATTTTGCTTCTCTGCAGGAAGGTCACAATTAAGGTCAATGTAAAACACAAATAGCACTTGTTGTTGGTTATCATTTCACAAATCCTTGACAGCTGAAGAGGACCAGTGAGGCCTCAAGGAGAATTCAGTATTTGGTTGCTGGGAAAATGACATCCTTTGATCTTCTGTTTTTTTGTCAATGCTTCTCATCACTTTCTTTGCCAATTGCCATGGAGACAGAAACCATCCATTTTTCATCACATTCTTCCATAACTAGGTCTTTTGACAGCAGGCAACTTTTTGAAAATTCAGAAAACCTGATAGACTTGTGAGGTCTTTCAGTCAAAACAATTAAATAACAGAAAAAGGATTATAATTCTAATGCAGATGGAGTAAAATGTCCAAAATAACATTATTTCAAATCAGATATTGTTGGAGAAACTCAGTAGGTTGAGCAGCACCTATGGAGAGAAAGCAGAGTTAACTTTCCGCAGAGCTGCTGCTATTGTTTCAGTGAAACTCAGGGTAACCTGGAAGAACAGCATCTCATTTCCCATTTGGGGACCCTGCAGCTTTAATACTCAATATTGAGTTCAATAATTTTACAACCTGAAAACCTTTTTTTCTATGGCCTAACGCGCCCCAACATCCTGTCATGACCTGGACTGCTTTCAGCACAACCAACTTATTTTCACTCATTTATGGTCACCATTATCAGCTTTTTTTTTTCTCCCAGGCTTGCCATTATCCATGCCATTATCTACCAAGGTGCCTTTTTTCCCCTCTAGGCCATTTCCACTTATAATGTACTCCTTTCCCTCTCTAACCCCTTTTATTTACCCAAATACTACCTTTTCCTAGCTACCATCAGTTCTGAAGGGTTCTGGATTTCCAGCATTCACAGTTCTTTGTTTTATTATTTTAATCCAGCTTGGCCTCTTCCTGAAATCCTACAGTCACAAATGTGTATTCAGCCAATACGATTTACTCCATTTGAAAATAAAAAATGGTCGCAGCAAACCAGAATGCCCTGGCAACATCATGGTTGTACTATTGAAGACTTGGTTCAATAAATCGAGCTATGCCACAAACCAAACCATTCCAGTATAGTTACAATACAGGCATTGACCCAAACAACGTGGATGATTATTCAAGTCTGCTCTGCCCACTGGACTGTAGTGGTTCATGAAGGCTCACCATCACTTTTTCCAGTGCAATTAGTGATGACTAATAAATACAAAACTTGTAGCAATGAATGAATTTAAAAAGTTTTATTACTAAGTTATTTTTTCCATGTGATACAGATACACCAAAGTAGTGTTCAGAAAAGCACTCCAAGATTTTCAAGCATTAAATCTAACAAAAGGGTAATATATTTCCACATCAGAATGGTGCATGACCTGGAAAGAAACTTGGAAGTGATGGTGTTCCAATGGCACTGTTGCCTTTGTCCCTCAAATATGGCAGAGATCATGGGTTTTTAGATTCAAGAAAGAAGTCTTGATAAGTTGCTGCTGTAGCTGGTACATACTGTCAGCATTGCACACTGCTGGAGAGTTATGGCTGTTAAAGTTGGTGGATGATGCGACAATTAAGCAGGCTGATTTGAACTTGATGGTAATATGCTACTTAAATGTAGTTGGAGCTGCATTCATTCAGTCAAATGAAGAATATTCTGTCACACACCTGACTTGTTTGTTGGGGGATCATGGTAGATGGTTGAAACATTTTGGAGAATCAGGAAAGCTTGCTCTTGAAGTTGCAGTATTGAACTGATTGGCCAATCTAAGTTTCTTGTCATTGGTGACCCCAGGATATTGAATAGTGGAGAGGCAACGTATTCTACTTCTTACTTTCTAGGAAGAAGGTACAGGGAAAAAATATTCATCTAATTGTCCAATTCACCTGAGTAGTAAAGAGTAATATAATTTTTCAGCAGTCTTCTCTTGTGCAAAATTTGCAAGAAGACTGGAAATTTGTTGACATTGTATTCCTGTCCAAAAATGATGAAAAAGACAAACTGTATTATCACTAAACTTAAAATTAGTAATGGATAAACATTTAGTACCATAATTGCGGCGATACTCTTGCTCAGAAAAAAGAGTCAGTGAAGTAGATATGCAGAAGTAAAGGGTCAGTCATATCTGACACAAGTGTTAATTATCTTTGAGAAAATGTGTATGGATAAATGCAATACAATAGAAATCTCATATATCCATTGTCAAATGATGCTTGTTGAGATGTCTCATTGGAGATTTGATTTTAAAATTTGAAAAGCAAAGTATGATAGCAAATATGCCAGCATAATAAGAAGTTGACTAAAGGATAAGAGACCACAATGTATGGATTAATGAATTTCTTTAAACTTCAGTGTCATGGAAATTAGTGTTAGAATCATTGTCCTTTCAATGTATATAAAATACATTAAACTATGGAATAGTCTCAAAATATACAAGAGATTAATGATAAGTCAGTAACATTGACCATTGAAAATCATACCAGGGAAACAAATTAGAGAGGGAATATACATTCTGATAAAATCTGAAAACAATATGGGAATAGAGAAGCAGAGCATAGTTTTACACTAAAATAAATTTAAAGTAGTTGAACAAGTTGGAGATGCTGTCAAAAGATATGTAAAGTTTTTATTAATATTTAGCAGTATTTGAGTACAAAGCCAAATACTACCCTGCACAAGTCATTGTTTGGGCCACAACTGGAATTTATTGTTTAAGTTTGAGCATCCTACTTCCTACAGAGGGGATTACCCAAAATAGTTCCAGGCTTGGAAAACATGTGTAGAGAACCTAGAGAAGCTTGCACCAAGCTCAGGCAATGTTAAAATGACATATGATGAGCATGTTCAGAATTATGGCTAATTATAAGGTAAAGCAGGAAGGAATTATTTCCACTGGTCAGTGAGTCAACAAATGAAGATCATAAATTTAAAGTTATTGCCAAAAGAGCAAAGAGTCATCTTAGAAAGAGTTTTATGAAAAGCAATATTGACTCATGGAGAATACTACCAAACTAAGAACATTTTTAAAAGGGTAATGAATAAGTGTTTGAAAAATAAACTGTTTGTTAAATATATGGGTCGAATTGGGAAAAGGTTTCAGCTTGATAAGGAACAAGGAACCCAACATCCCTATTCCAATCTGTAAAATACAACGGGTGTGACTTCCAGCTCTTCGGAAAAATAAACTGAGTGGAATGTATAATGGGCAGCCAATCTTATGTCACCCTTTTTACTCCCACGCAATTGTTGTAAGTTTCACTGGTGTTTTTATGTTCCCAGAACATCATAAAATAGCAAACACAATATATTTAGGTTTTAGTTTAAACAAAAATCTGCCACATTCCTGTTATTTATTAAGCGAGACAACTATTATTACGAAGACAATTCCACCCCCTGTCAAGTGGACATAATATAAAGGTGATCCCACACTCTGGTAGGATACTTTGGATATGAAACTTTGGAAACAAAATCCTTGTTTATGTAACATTCCATTTAGAATAGAGCAGGCAAGATAAAGCTAAATGACTGAAATTTTCCAAATGTTGTCTCAAAGTCAATCTCAGGGTTTAAATTAAGCACACACTTCTATGATGTTGCTGTCATGCAATCTTGTGCTCACCTGCAGCAGTTTGGCACTGCCAGGAATTTCTGGGATTTCTACCACCAGCGCTATATGTTTTCAGGTGTCACTTACATCCTGGCTGGCTTGTTATGCCTGACCCTGCACTGCTCTATCAGGATGTGCTATTCTTCCTGTGCAACGTCCACATCTTCCTCCTCAGCAGACTCTGGCTGCTGTCCCAAATCTTCAGCATCCATTATATTTCCCTCTTTACCTGCTCCTGAGCACAGCATGAAAGATTATCCAGCTCACTCCGTTTCACCTGTACTGCACGGACCCCCATCCGGACTAATCCAAGCATTGGAATCTCACATTCAAGAGGCCGATTATCTGCTCCATTATGGCTCGGGTGGAATAATGGGTAACATTGTAGCTACCCCTAGCCTCAGTCAGGGGTTTCATAATAGATTCATCAGCCATGATTGAAGAGAATTAACTTGACTCCCAGTAGCCAACCTGTTAAGACATGTGGCCCTTGAAGTGCAACCATGGGAGTTTTCAAGGGATAGGCATCATGGCAACTTCCAGTGTATCTGGCACAGTCCTTTAGGATGTGGCACTGATGATCACAAATGACGTGGACATTGTTCGAATAGAACCCTTTTCTGACAATGAAGTCAGCTGTATTATGATATGGTGCTCTGCCCACACTGTATGTACAGTCTATGATGCTCTGCAACTGAAGGATGCAAAGTTGGCAAAGCCCACTGCCTGGGAAGCAGCACTGACCTCGTTACAAGTAAACATGAAGTTGTGTGATCTGGATCAAATTGCATCAATAACACCCTTGAGATATTTGTGGTTGTTGATTGAGAGGTCCCCATGGAAACAGCCAGTTATATAAAGGTTTAACACAGTGGCCACATTGATGGCCACTGGGACAGGATAGTCATATACCTCATCAGGTCACAGGTCTCACTCCAGCAGATGACACTGTTCTGTGACAGTGTACAAGGACAGACTCAGTCTGCAACTGCAATACACTTCCCTCATCTGGAAGAAATGGCATAGAGGAGGATAGACTCTAGCCCTATTATACTCCTGTACTTGCTGAGGGGACTTTCAATTCAGATTGGTCAGCAACTCCTGAAGGTTAGAGCTGCTACTCGGCTTGCTGGTATATCTTTCCTCTGCCAGTTTTCTGTGCATTTGTAGTACTAGAGTAACAACGATCCCCATTGGAGCTGGACCTACTGGTCACAGTCCCAATGAAACTCTAGGAAAATATCAAAACCAGACAACACATCGGCAATTACATTCTCTCGTACTGCCACATCGCATAATTTTCAAATTAAAAGGCTGTAACAATAAACTCCATCTAAACAGCTTGGTATTTTTCTAAAAACCTAAGGAGCTATGATCAATATATACAATTGTCTCAGACATGTTAGTTGCAACATAAATGTTGCAATGCCAATCTCAAACACAATTTCTCCTTCTCAATTGTGAAAAATTTCTGTTGATGAATATTCAACTTTCCGGAAAAATACCCAATAGGTCTTTCCTTCTTCCCACCGTTTTCTTGCAAGAGTATAGCACCAGCACCCACATCACTTGCATCAAGTGTCACCTTAAATGGCTTTGTGTTATTAGATATGGCTAACACTGGGGCGGTGGTTAACACCGCTTTCAGGATCTCAAATGCCTTCTGACATTTTCTGGACTTCTTCAACAAGTCAGTCAGTGAGCAACCATGCTGTGAAAATTTCATTTGAAGTTTCAATAAAAACCCAGGAATCATGGTACTTTGCTCTTCTTTGATGGTATGGGAAACTCCCCACTAACTTGATTTTCACATCTCATGGGACCATCTGTCCATGTCTAATGATATGGCCCAAAAATGTGACTTGGGCTTTTGCAAACATACTGTTTGCCAGATTTATCACCTAGCCTGCCTACTGAAGTCAATTGAACAATTCTGATAGATACTCTAAATGTTTCTTCCTCGTGTGATTGTCTGTGTACATCGTGCAACTGGATAATCCCAAAATTATTTTATTAGTCAGTCTTTGAAATGTAGCTGATGCATTTTGAATACCAAATTGCATCACTTTAAACTGGTAAGGTCCATTTAGTATCACGAAAGCTACAATTTCCTTTGCTGTCTGAGACAAAGGCACCTGCTAATATCTTTTGATTAAATCCAGCTTCAAATTATAAGTTGTTTATCCCACCTTCTCAATACAGTCTTCCAAATGTGTATTATGATACAAATCAAATTTAGTAATTGCATTGACTTTACAATAATTAATATATAAATGTTGGGTTCCATCCGGTTTTGGTACCATCACTGTGTCAGCTTCATTCACTGCAATTCACTTCAATTATATTTGTTTTTGAGTATGTTTTTAATCTCTTTTGAATCAGTGCCAATTTTAGAGGGCTAAGTCTATAAAGATGTTGCTTAATTGGAACAGTATTTCCTATATTTTCATAAAGCGTAATTATGTTAGTACTTCCTAGCTTATTCCCACATAGCTCTCCGTGTGATTGCAATAACTCTTTCAGGTCATTTCAATATTCTTCTTGAAGGCAACTCAATAATTTGTCCCAATTTTTGAGAAGTTCCTCCATTATCCAATTTAATTTTGAGGAATACCAAATTCCGATTTATCTGGATTTGGTTCTTCATTGAGTTGTAACAGAGGAGGAAGTGCTGGATGTCTTGAAATGCATAAAAGTGGATAAATCCCCATGACCTGATCAGGTGTACCCTAGAACTCTGTGGGAAGCTAGAGAAATTATTGCTGGGCCTCTTGCTGAGATATTTGTATCATCAATAGTCACAAGTGAGGTGCCAGAAGACTGGAGGTTTGCAAACATGGTGCCACTGTTTAAGAAGGGTGGTAAGGACAAGCCAGGGAACTATAGACCAGTGAGCCTGACGTTGGTGGTGGGCAAGTTGTTGGAGGGAATCCTGAGGCACAGGATGTACATGTATTTGGAAAGGCAAGGACTGATTAGAGACAGTCAACATGGCTTTGTGCATGGGAAATCATGTCTCTCAAACTTGGTTGAGTTTTTTAAGAAAGTAACAAGGAGGATTGATGAGGGCAGAGCGGTAGATGTGACCTATATGGACCTCAGTAAGGCGTTCGACAAGGTTTCCCATGGGAGACTGATTAGCAAGGTTAGATCTCACGGAATACAGGGAGAACTAGCCATTTGGATACAGAACTGGCTCAAAGGTAGAAGACAGGGTGGTGGTGGAGGGTTGTTTTTCAGACTGGAGGCCTGTGACCAGTGGAGTGCCACAAAGATCAGTGCTGGATCCTCTTTTTTTTTTGTCACTTACATAAATAATTTGGTTGCAAGCATAAGAGGTACCGTTAGTAAGTTTGCAGATGACACCATAATTGGAGGTGTAGTGGACAGGGAAGAAGGTTACCTCAGATTACAACAGGATCTTGACCAGATGGGCCAATGGGCTGAGAAGTGGCAGATGGAGTTTAATTCCGATAAATGCGAGGTGCTGCATTTTGGGAAAGCAAATCCTAGCAGGACTTATACACTTAATGGTAAGGTCCTCGGGAGTGTTGCTGAAAAAAGAGACCTTGGAGTGCAGGTTCATAGCTCCTTGAAAGTGGAGTCGCAGGTAGATAGGATCGTGAAGAAGGCGTTTTGTATGCTTTCCTTTATTGGTCAGAGTATTGAGTACAGGAGTTGGGAGGTCATGTTACGGCTGTACAGGACATTGGTTAGGCCACTGTTGGAATATTGTGTGCAATTCTGGTCTCCTTCCTATCGGAAAGATGTTGTGAAACTTGAAAGGGTTCAGAAAAGATTTACAAGATTGTTGCCAGTGTTGTAGGATTTGAGCTATAGGGAGAGGTTGAACAGGCTGGGGCTGTTTTCCCTGGAGCATTGGATGCTGAGGAGTAACCTTATAGAGGTTTACAAAATTGAGGGGCATGGATAGGGTAAATAGGCAAAGCCTTTTCCCTGGGGTCGGGAATCCAGAACTAGAGGGCATAGGTTTAGGGTGAGAAGGGAAAGATATAAAAGAGACCTACGGGGCAACTTTTTCATGCAGAGGGTGGTATGTGTATGGAATGAGCTGCCAGAGGAAGTGGTGGAGGCTGGTACAATTGCAACATTTTAAGAGGCATTTGGATGGGTATATGAATAGGAAAGGTTTGGAGGGATATAGGCTGGGTGCTGGCAGGTGGGACTAGATTGGGTTGGGATATCTGGACGAGTTGGACTGGAGGGTCTGTTTCCATGCTGTACATCTCTATGACTCTAAGTACCACATTCTCCTTTTGCTTTCCTTCCCCCTCAAAATATCATTTGAGTATATTCACATGGCACATTCTGTGAATTTTCCTTCTATCTGGCCTTCATATCACTCAATTTTCTTTCAATTTGATAAGATCCACTAAACCTTGCTTTTAAAGGTATGCCTGACACTGGTAGTAATACTAACGCTTTATCTCCTCTAGTGAAACTACAGATATTTAATTTCTTATCTGCTTCCTGTTTTAACACATTCTGCACTTCTTTGAAATGCTGCCGAGTCAACACACCCTTTCTATTTAATCTTTTCCTCAAATTTGACAAATTGTCCAAATATGTAGTCTTTGAACTCAAACTTACCAATTTTTTTCCTTAATTAATTTAAATGGTCCTCTCATTTCGTGTCCAAAAACTAATTCAAATGGACTGAATTTTTAGTTGATTCATTCAATATATCCCTAATTGCAAGGTGTATGAAAGAAATCCCAATCCTCTCAATAGTCTTGATGATAAGCCCTCAACATGGTCTTTAAAGTTTGATGCTCCTTGTGATTTTGGATAGTTCGCTGTTGATTTACACTGATATATTCCTCAGCTACCTATAAATTCCTTGAATTATTTTGATGTAAAATTTGACCTCAATCTGATTTTATTTCTGTGGATAGTCTGTACTGAACAAAACACATTGAGTAACTCTTCTACAGTTCTTTTAGTTATGATACTGCATAATGGAATGGCCTCTGCAAATCTAGTAGTCACATCCATTATGGTCAACAAATACTGATTCCCAATTTTTGTTTTAGGGCAGCATCCTATGCAATAAATTAAGACTCTTGTAAGAGGTTCCTCAAATAGTGGAATAGGTATTAGCAGTGCTGGTTTTATCACTGCCTGATGTTTTCCTATTACCTGAAATCTATAACATGTCCAGCAAATCAACCACATCTCTATGATGTGCAGGCCAATAAAAATGTTCTTGTATTTTGGCTTGCGTTTTCCTGACTAGGCTTTATATTCTTTTGCAGCTCTTCACTTCTACTGGGATCTCCTTTACCACTTCAACAAAATTCACTGGCTTATCCTGTTTTACCACATCCATCTTACCAATGCTTTTCTTAAATCACCAACAGTGCAATGTCATGCGTCCTACTTATTACAGTGAAAACACCTGAGGTTTTTTTTGTTTCTTGTCCCCCTTCATGGGTTTTCATTTTAATCTAGTAAACTATCTTTATTATCTTCCATAAGATCTCCTCTTTCTTTACTACCTGAGGATTTCTCTTTTTCCCCAATTTCTATTCCTCACCGACTGATGTCAGTAGCCTAACTTTGATTTATGAACCAATTCATAATCATCTGTTGTTAATCTTGAAGTTTTAATTCTCTGCTCTTCCACATGTGTTCTGGAAGTGAATTTTTGAACTTGTCCATAGAAAGTATTCACAGCCCACTATTTTGCCAGAGCAGAGCTGCTAAGTTGGCTGATGGGCAGTTTTGGTGACCAATTAGCAGTGATGGGTAACGATGAAGGTGCAATTTATAAACTGTGCACCTGTTCTAAAGGCAGAATGGAAGCCATTAGACTGGCAGTGATTTTATCTTGCTATGGAAGATTGCAGCCAGGGGAAAAGAGTCAGAGGCCTGGCACTTAGGGCAGAGTAGCTCCAAGATTCACTGATATAGCTTTTGAGGGCTTTTTTGAGGCAGTGGGAGAGGAGAGTGGCCGTACTGCTGGATGGCCACACAGTCAACAAGCTGAGTGGTAGAAAACATCACTTGCCAAAGTGCTGTCTGGAGAACTGGGGTGCAAAAAACAAATCTTCATTCTGGTAAGATTAGTATATCAAGGCACATGTATGACAGTCTTCCAGGTCTGCACTCACCAGCTGAGCTGCACACGTGTGTATAGTTCTCCTGGACATAGGAATCATATCCATGATCAGGATGATCACTGATCTGTCAGCAATACCAGGGAGTCCAAGCACTGTTGGGGATCAGGCAGCATCGATACATGCAACTTCTTACATAAACAAGCCATTGGCATTGATCAGCAAAACAAGCATTCTCTTATCTTTCTCTTTTGCCCTTGCAGAAGAAGCAGGTGCAGACCTCACAGGTGAAGGCTCACACAGGAGCAGAAACACACCAGGTCACTGTCCTCATTACAAGAGAAAATACCACAGTGCCCCCTAGTGGGTGACAGAGGGATGGGAATATCCGAAGGAAAGCCATTGAGATGTGTAATTTGAGGAATATGGGCATACATCCACCCTGTCTGACAGCATGACATCACCAGTTTGATTGGGAACTCTCTGCTGTCACAGGCAGTTCTCTCTGTTTCCTTTTTCTGGATTCCAAAAGGTTAATTGTAGTGGGCTGTCTGAGGCAGCAGAGCTAGCAATCATTCAAGTGCATCCTCCACCAGTGCAGCTACATTTCGCATTGATGGAGCCATGCACATGGATAGAAAGAATGACACCGTGTGAATAAACTGCCACTAGTGAGCAAGGACAGGAGATAAGCATAAGTGGTATTGGATGGAGGACTGACACAGCCATATTCAGATGGCGCAGATGCAGTGCCTCAGTGCTCACAAAAAATGATGTTCTTCTTCAATGTTATTGAGGCAGTAGTAAGTCATGAAATCCAAATGAAGGAGTCCCTTCAGCCTATGTGCACAACCATGGCTCAGAGGATAAACACACAAGCTCCTCCATTGAAAGAGTGGTCAGTCTAATGGGGAAGTATTTTCTGGTGGCTCTTGGAATAGATGCAGGATCAATACACTGGCATACACAGTACACATGAGAAGCTCTATAGTGTTGACCTGTCAGTGAAGTTGATGGTGGAAAAGGCTTGGAAAAGAGGTCAGTAGTGCCCCAGCTGGTTACATCCTCCAGCAATCAGGAATGCCATTTAAGGGCTGACACAGTCATCCATGACGATGTGCTGCCATAGATGGCTCCCTGTGAGGTTGGCACTCTCTCTCTCAGTGGAGAGCATTGTGTTTACAGCCCTGAACCAGAATGGTGTCATGTCACACCTCATGGGGCAACAATCATCTGCCTCCTTGGCCCTTCTGACTGAAGGACCATCCAAGCAAGCAGGGTCATGTGAAAGAGGCTGCCTCAGATCCATCACCAGTGCAGCTGCCTTTGAAACTGGTGGACCTATTAAAATAAGGTCATCGGTCATGTGCATCTCAGCTCCAAGAAGTCACACACAAGCAGGCTATGTCCACTTCAGCTCAGTCAATAGGGGGCCATCGTGTAGAAATAGCTGAGAACTGAAGCCACTACATCAGCCAGAGCACTGACAAGAACATTAAGATTGTTTTAATTGTGAATGTGTATTTGAAGCTTACAACAATGTTAACAATTAATTATTAAGTTGTGATCCCAAATGTGGGACTTTCCATTATTTAACAGCACAACTGCAAAAGCAGAGTGAAGTGATGAAGAGAAGCTGTTGAATTTCAATGCATAATGACTGCTAAGCAGTTTGGTACCATGCATTGTCAGTAAAAGTGGATCTAATTAACTTTGCCTCTACAATGGAAGTCTTCCCACAGTTGGATCAATATGAGTTCTTTAACATTCAGTGCTGTTACAAAACTAGGAACATAGGAAGTAGACCATTCAGCCCCTCGAGCCTTTCCACCATTCAATAAGATCACAGCTGATCTGTTCACATTTCAAATTCCACATTCCTATCTACCTTTCCAAAATCTTTGAGTCCCTGACCAGATAAGAATCTATCTGCCTGTGCCTTATAAATATTCATGATTCTGCCTTCTGAGGCAGAGTTCCAAAGATGCTCTGTTGATTATGGGGTGCTCAAATGAAATATGACTAGATCAGGGCTGTGTTTTGGGGATCTTCATGACATTCTGATAACAGCTTCAGGTCATGATTACACTCCTGAGCTGACCCTGACCTCTCCATGTAGGTCCAGGTTCCTTATCTCCTCCTCTTCTTGCTCTTCTGATGAACGTGTGTTGAATTAACAGCTCAGATTGAATGTCTACTCCTCTGTGGGCAGCTCATGCTATGGAGAGGGCAGCAGTCCAGAACATTGCACAAGAATCTTGTGGGTGTGTAACACTGGGCACCACCCAACCAGTCCAGGCATCAGAACTTCACCTCCACAAGCCCAAAGGATGATTTAAGTGAGTCTTGTAAGCCATAACTTTGACTGTGACACCTTTGTGGATCCATTTCAGAGTCATGTAAATTGGTGAGTCATCATCTTTTCATGAGATAAAATTTGTTGTCCTCTAGAATAGATCCATGAAATTTTGATTATGTAATGAAGACCTGCAAGACCCTGGACTGGCAGGCAATGATGCTGCCATCATAACCAGTGCACACATGGAGGAAACTGAACATTTAGAAAGTGGGAGAGAGTTTACAGAATTGATGAATCTCACTAATTACTCATCCAGTGCTTTTGTGGCAACATTGGATACAACAGATGATGCATTGCAGCCGCAATAGAGGCCTTTGATCTTCAACAGTCCCATCTGTGTGAAATGAGCTCAATGCATTCTACTCTCTCTTTGAATAGAAGTGCACTGAAAAAATGTTACCTATCCATCAACTTTGAATGCACCCGTACCCTCACAGGCATTAAATTAGCCTTCATAAAGGTGACCCCATGGAAAGCGACAGCCCAGATGGAGTCCCCAGCCAAGCACTCAGATCTTGTACGGACCAGCGGGTGGGAGTGTTCACAAACATCTTCAGCCTCTCCTTACGATGGTCTGAAGTCCCCACCTGCTTCAAGAAGACCACCATCATCCCGGTGCCAAAGAAAAAAGTCATGCAGTGTGCCTCAATGACTACTGCCCTGTTGGCTCTGACATCCATAATTTATGAAGTGCTTCGAAAGGTTGGCCATGGCTCCCATCAACTCAAGCTTCCCAGATTGTCTTGATCACTAACCAGAGCAACAAGTCCATGGTACATGACATCTCCCTGGCCCTACACCCATCCTTGGAACATCTCGTCAACAAGGGGTACCTATATCAGGCTGAGACTTATTGAATACAGCTTCAAAGCCATAATTCCAAACAAACTCATCTCCAGACTCAAGGACCTCGGTCTCTGCTCCCCTCTTTGTGACTGAATTCTCGACTTCCTGAACAAAAAACTGTAGTCAGTAAGGATAGGTGGCAACACCTCCATGATAATCCTCAACACCAGTGTCCCGCATGGCTGCATACTCAGCCCCCTGCCATATTTCCATACAGGCATGACTATGTGGCCAAATTCCGCACCAATCCCATTTACTGGTTTACTGACGACACTGCCAGTTAGGTCAGATCTCAAATAACAACAAGACCGAGTACAGGAAGAATTACGCCATGAAGTAAAGACAACAATCTCTCCTCCAATATCAGAGTCTAGAGTGTGATGCTGGAAAAGCATAGCAGGTCAGGCAGCATCCGAGGAGCAGGAGAATCGACGTTTCGAGCATAAGACATTCATCAGGAATGAGGCTTGTGGGTCAGGGGGCTGAGAGATAAATGGGAAGGAGTGGGGCTGAGGGGAAAGGGAGCTGGGAAAGCAATAGGTGGATGAAGGTGAGGGAGAAGGTGATAGGTCAGAGGGGGCCGTGGTGGACGGGTCTGGAGGGCAGTGCCATGTTTGAGGCTTGGAACTGGGATAATGTGGGGGGAGTGGAGAGGAGAGAGGGGGGTTGCAGGGTCCCAAGGCAGAACATGGGCCGTTCCTCCTCCAGGTGTCGGGTGGTAACGGTTTGCCGGTGGAGGAGGCCCAGGACCTGCATGTCCTTGACAAGAGTGAGAAGGGGAGTTGAAGTGTTCAGCTACAGGGCGGTGGAGTTGGTCGGTGCAGGTGTCCCAGAGATGTTCTCTGAAATTATCTGCAAGAAGGCGTTCTGTCTCCCTGATATAGAGGAGACCACACCAGGTGCAACGGATGCAGTAGATGACATTGGTAGAGGTACAGGTAAATTTCTGGATGTGGAAGGATCCCTTGGGGCCTTGGATAGAGGTGAAGGGAGTGGTGAGGGCACGGGTTTTGCAATTCCTCTGGTGGCAGGGAAAGGTGCCAGGAGTAGGGTGTGTGCTGGTGGGGAGTGTGGATCTGATGAGGGAGACACAGCGGGAATGGCCTTTTCAGAATGCTGATAGAGGTGAGGAAGGAAATATATCTCTGGTGGTGGGGTCCGTTTAGAGGTGACAGAAGTGGCAAAGGATGAAGCGTTGTATGCGGAGGTTGGTGGGGTGGAAGGTGAGGACTGGGGGATTCTATCCTTGTTGCGTTGTGACGGATGGGGTTCAAGGGAGGTGGTGCGTGAAGTGGAGGAGATGCGCTGGAGGGCATCGTCAACCACGTGGGAAGGAAAATTGCGATCGTGCAAGGAGGAGGCCATCTGGCACTTTCTAAGGTAGAATTGGTCATCCTGGGAACAAATGCGACAGAGATGGAGGAATTGGGAATAAGGGATGGTGTTTTGGGAGGAGGTGTCGTCGAGGTAGCTGTGGGAGTTTGTGGGCTTCTAGTATATGTCTGTTTGGTCGGTCATCAGAGACGGCGATGGAGATGCCCAGGGAACGGGAGGGAGGTTTTCAAGATGGTCCACGTGAATTTGAGGTCAGGGTGGAAGGTACCGAGATGGTCCAGGTGAATTTGGAGAATGGGTGGAAACTGACCTCACCATCAGAGATATTTTTCCCTCCCCACCCCTATCAGTGTTCTGAAAAGACCATTCCCTCCGTGACTCCCTCGTCAGGTCCACAGCCCCCACCAGCCCACACCCTTTCTGGCACCTTTCCCTGCCACTGCAGGAATTGCAAAACCTGGACCCACACCACTCCCCTCACCTCCATCCAAGACCCCAAAGGATCTTTCCATATCCATCAGAAATTTACCTGTACCTCTACCAATGTCATCCATTGCATCCGTTGCACCCAGTGTCATCTCCTCTACAGCGGAGAGACAGGATGCCTTCTTGCAAATCATTTCAGAGAACAGCTCTGGGACACCCGCAGCCACCAACCACCGGCCCATGGCTGAACACTTCAACTCCCCCTCCCCATCTGTCAAGGACATGCAGGTCCTGAGCCTCCTCCACTGCCAAACCGTTACCACCCGACACCTGGAGGAAGAACGCCTCATATTCCGCCCTGGGACCCTGCAACCACACGGGATAAATGTGAATTTCAACAGCTTCCTCATTTCCCCTCCCCCACATTATTCCAGTCCCAAACCTCCAAATCTGCACCACAATCCGGATCCCTCCATAACTGCCCCCTCTGACCTATCACCTTCTCCCTCACCTTCATCCACCTATCGCTTTCTCAGCCACCTTTCCCACCAGCCCACCCCCCCCCCCCTCCCATTTATCTCTCAGCCCTGACCCACAAACCTCATCCTGATGAAGGGCATTTGTCCAAAACGTCAATTCTCCTGCTCCTCCGATGCTGCCTGACCTGCTGTACTCTTCCAGCACTACACTCTCGACTCTGAGCTCCAGCATCCGCAGTCCTCACTTTCTCCTCTCCACCAATATCAGCAAAATGAAAGAGGTCATCATTAACGTCAGGAAGCAGAGTAGAGACCCTGCCCCGTCAGCATCAATGATGCTGAGGTAGAGATGGTCGAGAGCATCAAGTTCCAGGGAGTGATGATCACCCACATTGACACTATGGTCAAGAAAACTTAGCAACATCTCTACTTCCTCAGGAAGCGAAGAAAATTCAGCATTCCATAAAGATTGTGCCAATTTTTTATCGAAAAATGCTTTCTGCGGTGTTATGTGGATGCATACAACATGATAATGACCACTTCTTCCCAAGACCAAAAGAAACTGAGAGTTATGAACACAGCCCAGTCCATCGGGTAAACTAGCCTCCATTGACTCCATCTGCTGCCTCAGGAAAGCAACCAACATAATCAGAGACCCATCCCCACCCCAGCTATACTCTCTTTCACTCTCTCTCCAGTCGGGTAGAAGATATAAAAGTTAGAATATATGTATGAACAGATTCAAGAACAGCTTTTTCCCCACTGTTATCAGACTTTTGAATGGACCTCTTTAATGTTAGTATTGATTTCTCTCTGCACCTTCTCAGTAGCTGTAACATTGTATTCTGTACTCTGTTCTGTTATCCTGATACACTTGTATTTTAGATCTATCTGTATGGCAACACTTCTCATTTTACCTCAGTCAATGTGACGGTAGTAAATCAAATCAATCAATCAAATTGAAATGAGATGTATTGGTCCCTTTTTGAGAGGGGGTATTAGTGAAATACGAGCTGCAAAGGTGTGCTGCTGCTTGCAGGATGCCACCAAAGTCAACTGCTGATGCTTTGGAGCAGCCAGAGGCAAAGATGTTCAAGGGAAGCATGACCTCAATCACTTTTTGTGAGGGGCATCACAAGCAGTGGTATAAGGTTCAAGATCCTCCTCAATGACATTGTAAATCTCAATTACCTAAACGCATACAGTCTCCCATGCAACGGTCCCTGACATATTCAGCTGGCTATGGTCATACAATCATGTTGAGGACATGATCTTCATTGCCTTCCTGACCCCTTGCTCCTCTCTTCTGTCCTCCTCAAGCCTAGGATACTGCATGGATTCCTGAGACTTATCCTCCCACTCTCCCACTCTCCCACCTGAATGTCTGACTATTACCTTGGCTATGGTCAGCTGCCCTCATGTTGCTCATTGGAGAACCCTCTGCTTGCCTCATGGTTTCCAGAGAGTAACAAACCTTTGGCCTTACAGCTCTTTTCACATTGATTAACATTGATCTGGCTAAAGAAACACTGACATCACTACTAGGAAACCCAGGACTCCAAACACCAGACAGCACCAACTTCATCAGCAAAGTCGACATCCTCAAGGTAGTGGATCTGTGCCTCATCATCCACTTCACATTCAATAAGAAAACCTACAATCAAGTCAACGGAACATCAATGGGATCACCAATATCAGGGCTCATATTGGAAGCAGTAATGCAGAGACTTGAACAAGCTGCCCTCCCATCTATCCAACCCAAACTTTGGTTCTGCTACCTAGATGGCACCTTTGTGATCACAAAACAGAACAAATTAGAGGAAACACACAGCACCATCAACAAAATCCTGACAGGCATAAAATTCACAAAAGACAAGGAGAACGACAACAGACTCCTATTCCTAGACAAGACAGTTGAATGTACAGTTAACAGAGAGCTTCAAACCAGCGTCTACAGAAAAACACCAAACACAGACCAAATACTTAAATTCAGAAGCAATCATCCCAATTCCCACAAACGGAGCTGCATTTAGACATTAGACATTATTACAATGAGCTACATCACACTGCAGCACCCAAGAACTATAAAAAGCAGAAGAAAACTATCTATATGTTTTCAAGAAAAATGGGTACCCAAAAAACACAATCCACCAATTCCTCAGAAACAAACCCAAACAAGCAGACATAACACAGCCAAAAACTTTAGCCACATTACCTTACATCAAAGACATAGCAAAGATTTACAATGTGATGTAACAAATTTCAGTTACATCACACTGTAAATCTTTGCTATAAATTCTGTGCCTTAGAATTGTGTCCTCCACTATCACCCGATGAAGGAGCAGCGCTCCGAAAGCTAGTGCTTCCAATTAAACCTGTGGACTATAACCTGGTGTTGTGTGATTTTTAACTTTGAACAACTTTCTTCCCTACTTCTACTTGGTCTATTCCTGTTCCTGATTATACAACTCACAAATCCTTGGAAAAATTAGAAACTGAACCCTGACAAGCTGACAAAATGCTTATTTACAAGGTGACTTGGTCAATAAGCCAAATTGAGCTGGTTGCTGGCTTCTGCCTTCCTCCCTCCTGGGCAAAAATCACTAGTGGTCAAAATACTGATGGTAAATTGGCACAACAACGAGGAATGTAAACTGTCTGTCTACCTGCTGCAATACTCAGAACCCTGACTGGGTGAAACTGAATTGTCACTTCTGCAAATACATTTCTGTTTGAGCCTGATTGATTTTCTCAGCATTGAACAATTTTCTTTCTCTTCTGGAGTTCCTGTTTAATCCTATCAAAAGCTACAGACTGTTCCCGACTTCAAAACCATTGCTCGCCTTTTCTCAAAAGATTTCTAACTGGCTGAGTAAGACAGGATAAATTGGCTTGTAAACTTTCCCACATCCTTAAGAATTTTTTTGCACATTATTTATGTTCTTTGGTGCCAAACATTCAGTGTTGCTTCAGTCTTCCTTGGATCCACCGTGATGAGTTTTTTTTTAAATCATGAGACTTTAGAACATAATCCTCATTCTACAGAGTCGATATTTCTCATTTAGTATATTTGCATTCTGTAATGCCTTTATTATATTCCCAACTCTCTGGTCCCAGTCCTCTTCACTCCTCCTTCATGCACAGTCATTCATATGGTAAATATTTCCCTGTTCCCCTTCCATGATTCTAAATATTGCTCTTTGGAAAATCACTGGTGCAGAGCAGATTCCAAACGATAAATGGTTGAAACAGTACAATATAAAAACAGAGTCATAGACAGCAATCTTAAACCTTGACTTAAGAGTATTGTCCAGAAACCACTGTTTGTTGCCAATTTTGTCAAACTGTCATTGATAGATGAAATAGGATAGATTTCACTCCTAATTACAAGACCATGAGATATAGGAGGAAAAAAAAGGCCTGTTGAGTCCATTCAGTGAGATTGCGGCTAACGTGATAATCCTCCACATCACTTCCCCGGTTTATCCCCATTACCACTGATTCCCTAAGTGATTAAAAATTTGTCCATCTCAATCTGTACTTAACAACTCAGCCTTGACAGCCCTTTGTGGTAAAGAATTCCACATTTTCACTATCCAGCAGAAAAGAAATTCCTCATCTCTTTCTTTAAATGTGTGAGTCATTACTGTCAGATTATGCAATCTGGTCCTAAACTCACCCACAAGGGGAAGCAACTCTGCCAGGCCTTCTCAGAATCTTATATATTTGAATAAGGTCTTCTCCGCTCCTTTGTTGAAGTGAGTGTGAGTCACACAACATCATAGTTCTCCATTTGTCTTTGGGACAGTTAGTAGCCCATTTTGGTGTTTTGGCAGGCTTTTAGGACAGTGACATAAAACATAGAGAACATAGAAAAATACAGCATAGAACAGGCCCTTTGGTCCACGATGTTGTGCCGAGGATTAGTCCCAATCTAAAATAAAATAACATAACCTACTCACCCCTCAATTCACTGCTGGTGAACTCACTGCCAAGGTGACAATTCTAAGTTACTCATTTGATCATGTTATAAATGGCTGTATTTGCTGGCACCACCAAATGTTCTCATTGTGCACAACCAGAATTCTAAATATGCATACTTGTGAAAAGCCCTGCCAGGAAAACAAAATGCAGTGACCAAATAAGCACGTTACATATCACTAATCAGAATAGACTGCGCATGTGCAAAATGCGCAATCAGAAATTTTCAGTAGTGTATGCAGACGCATCCATTTTCCATAGCATGCCTGTCGAATAAAAAATGTAACTGTACAAGGCACAAACCCAACAAGAGACACCGTGCAGTCAGGAAGAATTAGATGAAAATGAAGGACAATAGAAAGCAAGAACAACAACATAATACCTGGCAGTCAAGGAGAATAATGAGCAGTGATTTGAACTCTCTGATGTTGTAATAACCTACTAAAAGTTCCCCTGCATTAACACTACTTATTGCCTCCTCAATATTCACTGGATTCTGCAATAAAGAGCAGTCAATTCATTCTGTAAGCTCTCACTTCAGTGATGACTTATTGGCTGCAGCAAAATCAGATCAGATATCACTTTCTTAAATATGAAAATTTAGTGGAATTTGAAATTTATTTACAAACCAACAATTAAAATGTTTAAAAATTAAAATGTTTTGAAACTTAAGAGTCAACCAGTGGTGCTATTCTTCTTCTGAAGAAGGATCAGTGGATCCAAAATCTTACCTTTCTCTGTCCACACATTCTGCCAGACTGCTGAGTTTCTCCAGCAATTTCTGTTTGGTGTGCTATTCTTAACAGAAGGCTGCTTCATTTCATTCCACTACCACTCTGAGTTGTTCTCTAACTGTTTGAAGAGAGTTGTGTAATTCTGCTGTTGTTCATATGGAGACCCTTGAGCTGGTTGTGCTTGAGACTCCTTGAGTGTGCAAATCCAAGAGGCCTCAAGTACAGATTGCAGCACCTTAACGTCTGCCAGGACAGCCTGGCCCAGTTGGCTTTCCTAACATCATAATCAATAGTGGCATGATCGGGGAGTAAATGGCAATGTGCATCATTTCCCTCTGTGTCTCTGCCACTCCAACAGTCTCACCTAAAGAAGGACTGACTGCAGAAGATATGATTCCTTCAAAGCCCTTGACATTTGGTCCTGCAATTTTTCCAAGGTCTATCTAAGTCAAAGGAAGGATCTGAGCTCTGAGTCTCCATGGCTGTCTTTGGAGCTGTCATATTATTGTAAATAATGTAAACGTCTTTTATTTTCTGAACACCCAAATACAGTTTCTCTGGAGGTGGCGAGACCCTAAAAACTGCAAAATTGCTGATGCTGTGGAAATTGAGCTATAATTAGCTTGTTCCATATTTTTATTCAAGGCATTGTAACTCCTTGTCAGGACTTCCAATACTTGATTTAATTAATGCTGACAGGCAAACAGTGATTTTCTCATTGTTGTCACCTTGAAGTTCTATTCTCCATTCCCATTGCAGATCTGAGAGATGGCATCATTCTCTTGTGAGTTATAGGCATGGGTTGTCTCTGTTGGTAATGTCTAGTCCTGTGTCCCATTGCTAAATACATCAGTATTGTAGTCATTGTAACAATTTCAGCCATGTGAACTTGATAGAATACGAGTTCCCTGACTGGGGCTGTTAATCTGGTCCAATCGGGGAGCCCTGGCTGACAGATACAAACAGGAGTATCCGTGATTCTCTTCACTCTGAGACTGGCTCTGAGGGAGATGGATCAGTGTCAAGGACTCTCGATGTGTAAATAAAGGGTGACTTGGTGATGACATATTGGCCTATGTGGAGTTATTTCAAGCATGTTGTGACCCTTCTACCTAACTCTCTAGCTGAACTATGGATCCAATCTCTTTGCTGATGCTCAAGAGTAATGGAGCACATAATGATACTGCCTCAGAAAGATTCCCTAGCTCTCAATTTTCTTAAAGGTAGCTGTGGTTGTTGATAAAGCCCAGAGTAAGGGAAATAATAAAAGTTAAAATGGCCTTGGAAGATGTTTCACTTTGAAGGCCTACATTACAATATGATATACTGCACTCAAGTTGTGAATGTGATTTTTATGCGGGACTGAATTAAGATGTACAAGTAATGTGTAGACGTTCTGTCAAGTGATGTCCTGCACTGAAGTATCAATATGCACAGAGGCTCTGGCCAGCTCAATAATTTCCTTGCTTGTTGTTGCAACTTGCTCCAGATTATGAGACTATTCCAGACTGGTTCTACACATGATTATTGTGCATCGTTTTGTTCTACAGAAAGAGATGGTAAGAAATCGCTTCTGAGAAAGAGAGTGCAGATGTGCGAAGCTTGTGCCAAACGTTCATATACCAAGAGGGAGTTAAAGCAAGATGCCAGCTGGTTGAGAAGGTGTTGAAAGGGAAGCAAGTGTATGGAATGCAAAGTGGGAAAGGAGTGTTGACAGAAGTTTCTGCTACTGTAAAGGCTAGCGAGTGAGAGGAGAATGGTGTTAATGACTTTGTGAAGGAAATAAAGAGGAGATCCATGTATGCTTATAATGGGAAAGAAAGTTTGAGTAAAGTGTTGCTTGGATAGGGAAGGGATTAATGAAGTGTAGGGATTTTTCAGAGTCCTTGTGGAGACATATGATGGACTTCTGCCACATCTTCGGGGGAGTAGGGAGTGGAGGGGTGTGGGGGGATGAAATGCTATTTTCACCCTTGATACTCCAGTAAGATAATTGAAACATCCCCTGCAATGTATCAAGGTCCTGGGGAGTGATGCTGCTAGAGTTGATGTTTTCTAAAATCTCTGTTGATGCCTGGTGACAAACCTGTTTGCTAAATCTTTGGGTATTGACAGGACAAAGAATTCCCTCTTTGCCCTCACCTCTGTACAAGCATTTCCAGAGAAACTCACGAAAATGTTGGCTCAACCTGTTATTCATCTCTAAGACTCTTCCTCCACACACATGGGATTACAAATTCTTTTTAAGAAATACATTCATGCTTTGGGTAGGTCTCTAAAGACTGACAGATAATTGAGTCATGATGTGGAGGTGCTGGTATTGGACTGGGTTGGTCAAGGTCAAAAATCACACAGCACCAGGTTATAGTCCAACAGGTTTTTTTGAAAACACTAGCTTTCGGAGCACTGCAGAATGCTCGTGTTTTCGATCAAACCCGTTGGACTATGACCTGTTGACATGTGATGTTTGGCCTTGAGATAATTGAGCTAAAGAGGTGCCCTGATTCCATTCAAGACAATTAATTCAGTGGGAAACCTATCAGTGAGATTCTGAAGCCCAGGATTTAAATATTCTGGATCTCTTTTTGGCTACAGTGGCTGAATTTTAAATTGAAACCAAAACAAACTTACCAAAAACTGACCCAGAGTTCAAACTGGGATGTATGAAATCTCAGCCAAATGCAGTATCTTGCGAACAGCTGGAGCAGAAAGAAGCAGCCCTCCAAAACCTCACTAAATGATCAAATTTATATGTGAGCCAAATTGGTGTGCATGTTGGCAGGAGTCACAGCAAACTCCAGTCTGTCCTTGCCTGGCTTCCATGCACAAATACTCTCCTGTAAAGGTCAACGAGTATTGGACTAATGCAACATCCCCACTGTCATCCTAATGAGATTAGTAGTCTGTGAATAAATCTCACATCCCTGGTCTGTTTGGCTGGACCCACATTCTACAATCTACAATATTAATGAATTAATCTTTCATTAGGGGTGTTTTTCCAGTAACTAAACATAAATATTAAACAACTTTTTTTTGCTGTAGATCTTCCTTTCTAATACATTAGCACCATTCCTTACTTTTTTCACATTTGAATCGCCTGCTTTTTTTTAGGCTAATGTGCTGAAGTGATTTGACTGAATCATTAAAATACATCTGCACTCAACCCTATGAAAAATAGAGAACACTTATCAATCTTTGCAAGGTTTTCTCTTCAGCATGAGTTTGTTATCTAAGGGAAGGATAAATCTATCTCAGTTTGTCTCCTTATTACAGCCCTGTGACGAGAGCAATGAGTTGTCCAAGTTTCGCTGCAGTCCCAGTTTTCCAGTAAAGGTCCATCCCAGTATCTCAACAAACTTTCTCCAAATTGCTCCAGTGCCTAGGGTTTCAGCTCCCTTCAATCCCTGCTCTTTAAACCTCCTTTTATTTACTGTCAAAAACAGCCTCCTTGCTGTACTGCATCTTGCAAATCAGTATGCTGTTCATTCATTGACCATTAAGCTGCTCTCTGAGACATTCTCACATGTGCCAAAAAAGAAATCCTTTCTCTTGGCATTGGAAAACCTTTTCTTGCACAATTTGGTTCACATTTCAGTGCCCTGATTGGCTAATTGGTGTATTCTGCCTGAATGGCAAATCAGCAATTCCCTGGAAGAGAGCAGCGGAAAGCCCTGAAGGTAACTGATAGGAGAACTGTGTTAATTTATAGTTGGTCATAGGGATGGTTTGACCACCTATCGGTTAACCTGCATCCTCCAGGGAGCTGGGAAGGAATCAAACCTTGGTTAACTACAGATGATTGCTTTGCTTTGTTCAGGGGTGTCTGCCAACCACAAGTCATATTTGATGAGGTATCTGGATGGTGCCCGTCAGGGAACCACCCCAGGCAGCACTGAAGAAGGTGGTGGACTGGTTCAAGTGGACCCGGGCATATTCAGCCAGACTTCCCAGTGAAATATTGGATACTTTTCCCATTTGCAGCTCTGGCACCAAACAAAACTCGCCTACACTTAACATATATCTGCAAATTTTACAACAATATTCACACTGAAAACATCAATTGTTAAAACATGGTGTGAAAATGAAAATAAATGAGGCTTATCAATGTAGGTTGGTTCCAACATTCTGCATTGCAAAGTAAAGTTTCATTGTGATAGAGGATTCCAGTTGGGATCTGGTGACAAGTTAAGTCTTGGTTTAGTTGGATTTACAAGCATTTGTGAATTGTAACTGTTGTCTTTAAAAACTGGATGTCTTCTTCTGGATGCCACCTTTGACTAGACAAATTCTGGGCTATATCAATATCTGATCTCTTACTTGACTGACCCCTGCCCCCTCCAAGACTCCAGCATGTCAATAATCACAGAGCCCCTTTTTTCCAAGGTCTCTCAGTGACCCAGTTTTGTTTTTTTTTGGAAATCCATTCACTCGAACAGTTACCCTCTGCTAGGAAATCCATGTTTCTAAATATTGGCTGAAGACAGAACCAGGGTCAATTGTCATTTGTACTACAGGTGATAAGATTGCCAGCATTTACTGTTTAATCTCACACTTAAACAATGGTCACCAGGATAAGAGCTGCCAGTACCTTCTGGAACTGCAATCAGGACTGAATCACTGCCTTCAGGATAGAAAATAAATTCAAGCAAAGAGAAAAGAATTGCAAATGAAAAAAAAATCGGGCATGGAAAACTCTTTGATTTGTTGGTGTTGAGAACAACTTGCTGTTCTTTTTTGAGATAACAGAAGACAACCTTACCCTAACTCAGTTTAGGATACTTCAGTCCCAGCCTCATTCTTAAAATAAGCTATTAATGCTGCTCTGGCTGCTCTTCTCTCCAAATAAAATTTTTAAACGCTGCTGCTTTAATTTTCAGAAGGAAGTCATGAAATGGAGATCATAAATTGTCTGTATCCATTTTGTATTTTAGGAGATTTTATTCAGATAAATACCTCCCCGGAATAGATGCCTTCCTAAAATAATTGGAATGAATCATCAGAATCAAAGATATTTTCACTGGCGCCTATAGGAATGTACAGATTGAATATTCAAAGATTTATTTTCTATAAGTCTCTACAGAAAAAAATGTTGAAGATTTTACAGGGTTTTTGCTCTGCACTGCAGTATGTAACTTGATCCAGTGGAATATTCCAAGTCCCTAGAGGATGGTTAGTAAGGAACGTTAATCCCTTAACTCAACCATTTTTACTTGCCAAAGGAATAGAGGATAATGGAGTCACTTTTGATGCACAGAGTTCTGCATTCAGATGGAAAGGAGACAAAAAATAAATACAGGAACAGCAGTTGCAGTGTGAAATCTGTTTATGTGGAACAGATGGAAGAGAATAAGGAAATGCAGAAATGTGAGAAACGCTTGGAGCGATCTCCACATGAGGGCTACAGTGAGATACAGAGTCAGAACAAATCCTGGAAAATAAATCTGAGAGCTGACAGTGACAGGGCAGTAAATCAAAACAGGAATGAAAACTGGAGAGCATTTTTCTCTGTGGGAGATATGATTGGAGTGTTTCATTTATTTTGGAATAAAGTCCAGTCCAGCAGATATGCAGCAAGTACAAAGCATTTATCATTCATTATAAATGCAATGTCACCAAGCCACATATTTCATTCATGTGACATATACATAAGTGTATATATGTACATCGATAAATGGTTACATGAGAAATTTCCATACAGGGTGCACACAAGACACATCAGATACCTCACATGTATCCATATATACCAAGCCAGTTACACATTCTATACATATGACACACCAAACATGTACAAATGAACCCAAATACATCCAGTTATATGCACATAAACAAGTGTCCTCCTGCACAAATACTCATGCTTTCATTAACAAAACACGTTCATGCATACAAGTGTATGTATATTCACACTTAAGAAATATACACATATGCACACTTATTTAGATATGTCTCATACATATCAATATACCCCATGTACAATTACATAGATATTACCACCAATACGCATGTACCCAACATATACTCCAGTCTGATTAATAATTCTACCAAAAAATTGTTTTCTTTTGTATTAATGCTGCTCTTGCATTCCCATTATTTAGCCACGTTAGCACCTGGTAAGGAGTTTAGAGAAGGCCTCTGCTAATGCTGTTCTATAATTGATTACTAGGATGTCCAGAAGAATTGTGCTGGACACTTTGATTTCCCTTTTGAATGCCAGCCTTCTTTTCAATCGCTTTCTGCAGTGAAATTGCTGACAGCAAGAGCTGCTAGCATGAACAATCATAGGCACCCATTATTAATAGTCTTACTGTATTACAGCATAAACTGATTAAGTTGCTGAACTCTACTGTCACAAAGTAAAATGAAATCTGCACAACAATATGTTATCAATATCAGGTTCTGTTCATTGCAATGAGAACAATTTGTCGTGAACACATCAACAAGATGCAATGGAATATTGTGAGGGTGATCAAATGTTGAAATGTACCATTACATTAAAATGCTGTCATGATGGACTGGAACACAGGCCAAATTACTGGTCAGGTCCATTCCTGATCTTCAACTGACTAAAGATTAGCACAACAAAACATTAGAGAAGGGTGATGACAAAGCACTCAAGTCAGCAAAGACATGGGCAAGAACAGAGAAGAGTTGTTGACAACAAATATTTTTTTCTTTCTTTCTTGATGGGATATGGGTATTGCTGGCTGAAACAGAATTTGTTGCACATAATTAATTGTCTGTGAGAAGGTTCAGGTACACCGACTGAGCTGTTAGGAGGGGAATTCCAGGACTTTGATCCTGTGGCATCAAGGCATTGGTAATATAGTTCCATGCCAAGATAGCCTTTATTTTGAAGGAGAACTTGCAGGTGATGATATTCCCATGCTTCTGCTACCTTTGTCTTTCTAGATGGTAGAGGTCACAGATTTGAAGGTGCTGTCAAAGGAGTCTTTCTGACTTGTAGTGAATCATGTAAATGATTTGCATTGCTGCTTCTGTGTCAAAGCTGAGTGAATTTCGAAGATGGTAGCTGAGCAACCAATCTTAGAGGTTAATTTTCCTAGATGAGCTCCTTAGTTGTCAGAGTTAAATGTGTCCTAAAATCCACTAATTGCCAAACCCACAGGATCTTCATGATACCTCACTGATCCACTTGCAGGACACTTAGGTAATACAGACTTGCACTGCAGGGTGTACCAGTAACTAGCATTGAAAGGCTACTGCAAGTCATTTCGTGCACAGGGACAGACACCCAGCTCATGGATTGGACCACATTGCATCTCGAGGTTCTTCACTAACTCTCTTAGCATTCATTCATTTTGAGTTCACCACATGCTCACAGCATCCTTGTCTTGCCTTGCCTTATCTTGCCATGCCATACCAATTGGCACAGTCACAAAATTAAGTAGTTAGCCTTGCTCGTCACAAGCCCTTAGTCCAGTGAGCACACATCTTGCTGTATGGCACTTTACTACATCAATTTCACACCCGGATCATATGCCAGCAGCTTATGCAACTACCGTGGGAAGAGGACTTGGGAAGATATTCATGGGCAATGGAAGTTGCAGGCTGGGGGTGAAGTGGAATGGCAATTATGAAGAGGGGGGCAGTGATATTTCAAAAGGGGATACTGTAAAGCATTGGTGGGAATGTGGTGGGAGAGGGAGGTTTACCAATGCTTAGGAAGAGATAGTATATGAAATGGCAAATGGAGTTCAATCTGGATAAATGTGAGGTATTGCATTTTGGTACAACGAACAAAGGCAGGGCTTATACAATTAATGGTAGGGCCTTGGGTAATGTTGTAGAACAGAGAAACCTTGGGCTTCATGTATATAATTCTTTGAAGTTTGTGTCACAGGGTGGTTAAAAAGGTGTTTGGCACACTTGCCGTCATTGCTCAATCCTTTATGCACAGGTGTTGGGAAGTCATGGTGAGGTTGTATAGGGCATTGGTGAGGCCGCTTCTGGAACACTGTATCCAGTTCTGGTCGCATTGTTATAGGAAGGATCTTATCAAGCTGGAGAGATTTCAGAAGAGATTTACCAGGATGTTGCCGGGTATGGAAGGTTTGAGTTATAAAGAAAGGCTGGATAGGCTGGGACTTTTGTCACTGGAGCGAAGGAGGTTGAGAGGCAATCTGATAGAAGTTTATAAAATAATGAGAGGTATAGATAAGGTGAATGGTAGTTGCCTTTTCCCCAGGATGGGGGATTTCAAGACAAGGAGTCGCATTTTATGGTGAGAAGAGAGAGATTTTAAAAAGACATAAGCAGCAAATATTTTACCATAGAGGGTGGTTCACGTGTGGAATGAACTGCCTGAGGAAGTGGTAGATGTGGTTACAATTTCAACAATTAAAAGACATTTGGATAGATACATGAATAGGAAAGGTTTGGTGGAATATGGGCCAGAAGCAGGTAGATGGGACTAGTTTAGTTTGGGATAATGTTTGGTATGGCTGGTTGGACCGCTGGATCTGTGCTGTACCACTCTATGACTCTGTGACACCCAACTTTCATGGTCACTCATACATCAGGGAGGTGAAGTGTGGTGGGCAGGCTGGGCAGGTGCAGGCTCATGTAGACAGATCAAGAGGGGACCTGGGCAGGGGGGATGTATCCTTTCAGATTCATGGGAAATGCTATCTGGAAAGGTTCTGAAAGTTCACTACCTGCTCATCATGTAGAGACGGAAGCTGGAAGCAATTGGCCAAAGGGCATTCATTTTCACTTTGCATTTTGCTGGAATTTAAAAGTAAGCAATGGGAAATAAAATGGCTGCGACCATACCTAGAGTAGGCAGGATAAGTGTCTCGAACTGTGAGGATGGGGGCTGTAGGATCCACTGCTATGAGACCTGTTGGAGGTCAACACTCTAACACACTAGCTCATAGACACGTCCCTGCTGGCCTCCTCATCCCTGGTGATCCTAAGGCATTGATTCCTTGTCAGCTACACACATTTGCGTCACTCTCCCCGCATCACACATGACTGATATCATTCACACCAACACCTCTGCACACAAAGGCCAGGGAAAGGCTCAGGATGTTTGATCACGAGGAGAAAATGTGCCAACTGAACACATTGCTCTACATACTCCTTGTTAACTTTATTTGCACATGCTCTTGCCTGCACAGATATGCATCCAAAGTACCTTCTGTATGAATATGAAGTTAGGCATCATTCTGGCACAGTTTACATTCAGGGCTACACAAAGAATCAAAAAAAAAGTCCAGTGCAAAACCAATCAAATTTATACAAACTTTATATACAGTACACCTGTGACAACAAAGTGCCCTTAGAAGGATTTTTTTTTCTTTTTCTCTTTTGCACTATGTTTCAGTGTTGTCCCTGGTTCTACATCTGGGTTAGAGCGAGCCTGCTTGGTAAAGGAGCCCATTGACCTTCGAGGTTTGGTCAGGTGACACTAGAGGTATTTGCATTCTGATTTGCCAAACATGCTGAGGACTTTCTTGCTGGAGGCTAGTGGACCCTCCTTAACCTCAAATTCCAAAAGTCAGAGTGGAGCAAGCCGGAAGGAGGTGAAGGGTCTCGCCACATCTGGAGTTCTGAGGGGTGACTTCTGAGGGGCATGTGCGCAGTTTGTTCTCCAGCTGAGTGCCTCCTGGCACCACTTTGTCACATTGTGAGGAAGGGGTGCCCTGGAATTCACACCAGGTTCTCCATTCCCCTGTCACCTTGCCTTCATGGCAATGAAGTGCAGGTGTGAGCACAGCTCCAATAGATCCTGAGGGAGTTGGACTCAGCTCACCATGGCAACCATCAACCTGTCACTGAGAAAGATTTGATTTAATTTGATTTGATTTCTTATTGTCACATGTACCTAGATCGAGTGAAAAGTATTGTTTTGCATGCTACCCAGACAAATCATATCTTACATAAGTACATCAGGGTAATAGAACATAATGCAGAATATAGTGTTAGAGCTAAAGTGAGCGTGCAGAGAAAGATCAACTGTAATATATGAGATGTCCATTCATAGGTCTGATAATAGCTGGGAAGAAACTGTTCTTAAATCTGTTTATACATGTTTTCAAACTTTTGTATCTTCTGCCCAACAGAAGAGGATTGATGAGCATATAAACTGGGATGGGACTGATCTTTGATTACGTTGACAGCTTTCCTGAGACAGCAGGAAGTGTAGACAGTCACTGGAAGGAAGGCTGGTTTTCTTGATGGACTGGGCTGTGTTCACAACTCTCTGTAATTTCTCGCAGTCTTGGGCAGTGCAGTTGCCATTCCAAGCTATTGCCCAACCAGAAATCATGGACGAACCTGAAGATGCACTCCCTACTGAAGTCTAGGTCTGGGGCGTTCAGTCGGTGATCCTGACCTATGCAGAAAATCTAGGTACAATCTTCACAAAGCCACCAGGGATGCTAAAAGACAATACCAGACTAAACTAGAGTTCAAAATTAATCACACGAACACAGCCTTGTCTATGGCCAGGCTTACTTGATATAATGGGTTTATATAATTGATGTAACATGATATAATGATGATTGTATACTAAGGGCAACTGGGTTGCCATAGTGTAGCTGGTCTCTTGCAACCTCCAGGGTATGTAGCTCATTGCCTTCCACCTTACTCCTGTTCCTCCCTGTTCATTCTGTCAAAATCCCTGATGGCTGACACCATAAGGTTCCGCGAGTTTTGAGAAGATTAGGTCAATTGAAGTTCTGGATGTAAATTTGCTCACTCAGCTGGAAGGTTCATTTTCAAAAGTTTCCTTTAGGAAACCTCGACACATAAATAGAAAGCGGGCCATAACACCTGTGCTTCACTGGAGGCTCGCTGAAGATGTTACCTAGTATGGTGACAAAACATTTGAAAACAAATCTTCCAGCTCAGCAAGCAAACTTACATCCAAAACAGTAGGGTTTACTCCTACCTGAGGGTGAGTAGTTCCTGATCTCCAGCAGTCCTCTGAGTGACCAGTGAATTTGGGTGTTTCTTCTTCAATCAGTTGAAGAGCTGTCATAGTGAGGTGCTTCCAACATGTGGACACCCCTCCACATGGCTGTTTTCATCTAGAATGAGAAAAAGGGAAGGATTGAGTGAAATGAAAGTGGCTGGTACAGCTATTTGTGCTGGTGGTGTCCTGGCCAAGTTATTGGGCAGTGCAGAGGTCATGCAAGGTTAACAATTTAAGGGACAGGGCAGAGGGAGGTAGTGAGAGTGGCAGAGCATGAGTCTGGGTGGGAGATGAGTGTAGTAGCAGAGTTCGTGAGACAGGTAGCAGAGAGAAGCACTTATCCTGGTGGAACATAGAAGGTCATTGATGTGACTGTGGCACTGCTGCCCATTCCTCCAGACTGTGGAGAGCACACTGACCTGGGTGATTACATCAGATCAAGCTGCCCAGGTCTGGCACGGTGGCTTCCTCTACTAGTCCTCCAAGAGGACTGCCCTCATCTGAGTCACCATATCCAGCAGCACATCTAGATCTTTGTCAAAGAATCATGGAGTCATCTTTTCTTTGTCCAACATCTTCTGATTGAATGTTTGGAACGAAGTAGGGCAGCTAGCACAACAGTCTCTTAACTATGGCACAGGCACCATGGATGCTTCTGTTTTGGTGAATATCCATAGAACAGAGAGTTATGTCAGAAATTTCACATAGTTTGATACATCTAGAATCAGACAAGTAGGGGGGCTAATGAGGCACATTTGGTAAGATACAGCAAGAGATCTTGTTAGGTTGTGTGGTGAAAATCTTTACAAAAGATTGATGAAACTACCACTTAGCCAAAAAAGAGTAATTTCATTGTATCAATATGTCTGGTCCAGTTCTGTTCGATGGCAACTCCCATGATGTTAATTATGGGGACTTCAACAAACACAAATATACTGTGGCAAATTTTCATTTTGGCTCACATTGGAAGGTGGTCATTGGATGGACTGGATCATATGAGTGATAACGTTAGCCAGAGATCTAGTCAAGCCTCGTTCTAATAATATCTGTGGGCATCAGTGATGAAGGAGGGGAGAGTTCTGCAGTTCCTTTATTGAGTATTATTTGCAAGTGAGGTATTGAGGATGGTGATTCTCCTGAATCTTCAGAAATCATTGTCAAAAGCATATTTAAACTAATTGAGAGTAGCTGCAATGATTCCTTTATTTAGAGGGCTGTTGAACTGGAGTCTTGGAGCTCAGTCTAACTGTGAGGACTGAGCAAAATGTGCATAAAGCAAGTTAACCAGTTTGGGAGAGAATGGAGAATGTATAGTGTGAAGAGACCACGTGAGGAGTATGTTCCTCATTATTTTCTCCATGGCAACAACTTAGCCAATCAGTCAACTTGCCAAACAATCAGCACCATTTCCCCTGCAGTATAAAGCGTTATGATGGCTTGAGATTTGTGTTATTGTGTTTGTACGATGAGTGCAAGGTGATAAGCTTCAACAATATGCCCCTCTTTTCAGAAAATGTCAGCACTGTAATAGGAGTGCAGGCTGCCTAATTTGAGTCTGAGTCAGAGATTGCATTGCAGTGAGAACAAAATTGCCACCAGTGAGTACAGGTGAGCCTTCAATATTAATACAGAAACAAATGAGAGTAGAAGAAAGATGTACAGGGAGGGCGAACTAAGCTTGTGGTTTTTACAAAATCCTAACAGCCAGCTTCCCGTTACATGAGCACAGTCCCAGGAATACGTTTCCTCTGTCTGCCCTTTAGCTCAGAGAGCACAGCATGGATGATGATCTGAGGAGTTGCAGAAAACAACATACAAAATGGGGGAGAAAGGAATCACTTCCAGTTCTGGCTTTCCCAGTCTGGGCACAGCTTGAAACTCAGCTCCACTCCTGATATGAATCCCACCTTAGCATAATAACAAGCTTCATTCACCAGCTGCGCAAATCGCATCGGCCTTTCTCTTTGCAGTCTGCTCAGTCCCAGACTCCAGAGGGGAGATTATTTTGAAGACAGTCGAAAGAAAGTCAGATCTGACCACATTAAAGCATTAAATTACAAAAAATCCATTGCCATTGACTCCCACCATGTGGAAATCTTGATGCTGGCAGAAACATTCTTGGCAAAATAGTGATGCATTTATCAGGCTTCAATTTTGACATCGTGAGCCCCTGTGGTGGCTGTAAAATTTGCACAGGGTGATTACACTGTTTACTTGTGTGAGAAGAGAAAAGAAAAAGTTCACAATATTTTATATCGCAAAGAGGCCTCCTGGTGGGCCCCACAACATGGTGCAAATTGCACACTTTTTTAACACACTTCCTTTTTTATTAATTGTGATGTTGAATTCATGCCACTTAAAGAATGGTGAAAATAAAAAAAGTGTTAACCTTTTTCAGTTAAACAAAATGCTATAAAGAACAATTGGATTCGGAAAGAAAGTTGCATGTCAAATAAAATTGAAGACAAAAACATTCTAATAATTTTCTTTACAAAATGTATAACTCTACATCTCACCGAGTATTTCTTGAGTAAGAAGCAGGAGCTGCAAATTACAAGTTGGAGACAGTGGTATCGAAGGTTTCTGACAACACAACATTTGACACAGCTTCTGGAAACTGTTGGACAACAGCGCAAACTGACACATGCTCTGATTATTTGCTCCCTCTGGAGCCATCTGACCCACATAATCCACCCACACAATGATTGCTCTTCAAAAGAACCTTAATAAAAATTGAAAGATCTGCAGATGCTGCAAATCAGAAACAAAAAACAGAAATTGCTGGAAAAGTTCAGCAGGTCTGACAGAAATCAGAGTTAACATTTTCAGTCGAGTGAGCCTTCCTCAGTAGGGTTGATCCAAAACGTTAACTCTGGTTTCTCTCCACAGATGCTGCTAGATCTGCTGAGTTTTTCCAGCAATTTCTGTTTTCGTTCAAAAGAACCTTTTAGTTGTAAAGCATTTGGGATGTCCTAAGATTGTGAAAAGAACTATGTAAAATCAATTCTTTCTTTCTATGCATGATTCACTCTGTAAGGACTGTAAAAGCCTATTCGTTGCAATTTTTCTTCTCATCCTCCAACATCATGGTCATTACGTTTCTGAATTTTAAGATCACAAAGGAATTTTGAAAACTAGGTAAATCTACATAACTAAAATATAGAAGAAAAAAGAAAACAGAAAGATGCACATTTATATGTCATCTTCACAGCTACAGGACCTCCCAAAACACATTACAGCCATTTAAGTATAGAATCTCTATTGTGCAGATAGAGGCTATTTAGCCTATCAAACCTGCACCAGTCTTGCAAAGTGCATCTGACCCAGACCCACTATCCTATCCTCATAACCTTGCATTTCCCATGGCTAATCAAACTAGGTTACACATCCCTGATCATTATGGGCAATTTAGCATAGCCAATCCACCTAACCTGCACATGTTTGGACTATGAGAGGAAACCAGAGAGGACCCAATCAGACATGGGGAGGATACACAAGCTCCTCACAGGCAGTCACCAAAGGCTGGAATTCAACTCAGGTCCCTAGTTCTGTGAGATAGCAGTGCTAGCCATTGAGCCACCCCAAGTATTTTAGAAAAATCAGACAGAGGTTTTTCACAAGCTTTTGCTGTCCAACCAAGAGCAGAATTCCACCTCATATGAATGGGCAGTGTAGACACAGAACAGCACAGTACCAGTTGGATGGGCAGTGTAGACACAGAACAGCACAGTACCAGTTGGATGGGCAGTGTAGACACAGAACAGCACAGTACCAGTAATGGACAATTAAGTAGCTGCTGTTCTAATGAAGATCCATCCCTTGATTCGCAGAGCTACCAATTGAATCAGAGAACTAACCATGCAGCAGTCCCTGTAGCAACATTAATAAAGGTGGTTATTCAGGGTTGCATGCTAAAGAGGAGAACATCTTCTAAGGCCAGGTAAGAGGAAGTACAGATGAAATGTTTCCCCTCGCTGGGGAGTCTGAAGGTAAGGGATACAATTTCAAAAGAATACTGAAAGGCCTGAATAGAGTGGATATTGAGAAGATGTTTGCATTAGCTGGAGAGACTAGGACCTGAGGGCATTGCCTTGGAGTAAAGGGAAGACTCTTTAGAACAGAGATGAGGAGAAACATCTCCAGCCAGAGAGCAGTAAATCTATGGAATTCATTGTCACAGAAGGCTGTGGAGGTCAGGTCATTGAGTATATTTAAGACGGAGGTAGAAAGGTTCTTGATTGTTTCACATCAAAGGTTTGGGATCAAAGGTTACAGGGAGAAGGCAGGAGAATGGAGTTGAGAAGCTTATCATCCATGATTGAATGGTGGAGCAGACACGATGGGCTGAATGGTCTAATTTCTGCACCTATCTCTTAAGATATTATAGTCTGAAAATAACAGGGATGCCACTTAGGTGAATGTTTAAGGACTATTTTTAAGATAAAGATCGATAGATTTCTGATTGCCAGTGTCATGTCAGGTTGAGGATGGGCTGAGTAAAATGTGTTACAATGTTTGATCAGCCATGAGTATACTGAATGATGAGGCAGGTTCAAGAGGTTCCTGCATTCCTAACAATAGTAAAGTGCTGGAGGCACACAGTGTCCATTAACTGGTTTAACTAGTCCCCTTCTGGTCAGCATGGGACTCTGCTGCTGAAGTTCTACCCTTAGAATAACCTTTGATGATGAGAAGTTCTGGGATTCTCCTCCTAGTCCTGCTGTCACCTAGTTATTAGAGGCCCTTGTCGAAGAATGAAGTTAACATGAGGAGCAGACATGACAATGTCAGAGTCATGTATGAATGTAAAAATATCAGGAAAAGGAGCAGAATCTTTACCTCATCTTAAGAGAATGTATTAAAGATCCAGCTGGAAATAAACAGTTCTTGCATAAAGAACACAGACCCAAACAGCATACTTTTAGCAAATTAAACAGTTCCAAACTTAGCATAGCCAACAAAACAAGGTGATAGCAGAAATGGAAAGAAGACTCAATGAAGTTAGCAGTTGAAGAGCAAGTCAAGATTAAGATGAATGGAAAAAAATTTTGAGGACTCACCAAGACTTTGAAAACACCACAGGAGCAGCTGCAGCAAGCTAGAAAACAGGCCATGAGCAAAGACCCACAGTATTCAACTGAGAAACAGACACCTTTGCACATGCACAATTAGCTCCTGAACTCAGAAAATTTTTGCACATGACTATGGCTTAATTTATGTCACCATACTACCCTCAATCAAGTGGAGAAGTTGTGCGAGGGGTCTTAACAACTGTTGAAGAAAAAGACGTCAATCTTGCTCTGTAGATTTATCAATCTTCACCACTGTATAATGAGTTGTGACCAGAATTACTAATTGATAGGAGACTGAGAACTCAGGTTCCATCTCCACTATACTCATAAAAAACTAACATTACAGAAAACAACCACAAAGAGTGAAATAGTGAAAGCAACAACAAACATAAAGCAGGATCAAAACTTCAACATCAAACAGCTTGCAGGGCAGTTGCCTGAGCTGAACCCCAGACAGACAGCTTGGGTGGATAACCAACAGAGAGTAGATATAATTATTGAAAAACACCACAACCAATGTTACATATGGTTAAGACAGACCACTGAATTATAAAGAGAAAATGTAATGCATTGATATATTGAAAGAAGAAAGCAATAGAAACTTTGCCTTACAGCTCAGAAGAAGAACACTCACACTGCCAGGCAGGGGAATACAGAGCATCTTCAACATCAAATGAGATCAGAGCCAGGCTGGTATAAAGGCTGTAGAGATTAAACCTGTGATTCTGTGTTTTTGAGGAAAGGCATTGAATGGAATATGTTAGGAACTAAGGGTTGGCAGGAGATATAGAGTATACATGAAGATCTGACATGGAACAAAAACTCAAATCTTGTCTGCAGAGAATGTAAAGAACTTTCTGCCAATAAAGAATTCTTGCATAAAAAAGAACCTGGAGTCAAGCAACATATTTTTGGGGACTGAGTTGACCCAAACCGAGAATATGGTTCAAACACTCTTGCCTTTCAGTCCATAAGCAGAGTACTGGTAAAAGCCAGCCCATAGTCACTGCTTCAAACTAAGAAATATAACAATCAATCTGCACAAATTTGACAAATAATCTGTTTCTGTGATGTTGATTGAGGGATAAATATTGAGCAGGACACCTGGGATTAACACTGTTCTCCCCCAAAATAATGTTGAAGGATCTTCTATGTCCAATGCAGAAGAAATGGAGGGCCTTGGCTTTAATGTGATTCCTGCATTGAAACCCTGAAGTGGGACTAAAATCACAACCTTCTGATTTCAGAGGTGAGAGTACCAACCGTGTCACATGTTTCTATCTGCCTCAATGGGTTAGATTTTACTTTTGCTCGATTATCTTTACACCAGCAATAAAGCTACTAATCTTACTTAAATTTATCAGCAAGCTGGATGGCCTCCTGATTGATCCCACCAGATTGAACACTGAGATCTGCAGCTGCCACCTGGAAAGTATCACAAAATCATAGAATGGATCAGTACAGAAGGTGGCCATTCATTCAAAAATGGCCATGCTGGTTCTCTGCAAAAGCAATTCACCCAGTGCCACTCTCCCATTTTCCCTTAATAACAATCCAATATTTTCCTTTTTAGAATATGATCAAATTCCCTTTTAAATGGCATGATTGAATCTGCCTCCGTCACGCTGTCCAGTATTACATTGCAGATCCTAACCAATCACTGCAAAACCAGGATTTCCTCATGTCGTTCTTGCTCCTATTGCCAACTACCTTAAACCATGCCCTGTGGTGCTCAATTCTTCTACCAATGAAAACAGTTTCTCTCTATCCAATATCCTGTTGGGTTGCTATCACAAAGGATGCCCAGCAGCCCATATTATATCTATGGATGCCAGAGGAGCAGACCTACTCCCTTTGGGCCCAAAGAATAATTAAATATTTACTTCTGGCTTCAGCACCCATTCAATGACAAGATCCAATTTGAAATGATCATCAGGATAAATGCAATCTATCACATTCAATGCCTGGCTGTAAATGGAGACTATTATTAGTATTAACTGGACTCGTACATGGTACAAAGGACCCTCATGACTTTGGGTGGATGTCACCCCTACCTGATTAGTTGGGCAGCTGAAAATCATTGAAGACCACTGACATTTATAGTTGTTGGTAACTTTAACAGCAATAATCTTAATTTTGTGAGCTGGGCAGAAATTATAATAAGAGGATTCCAAAATACAGTAATGGAAAATGAAAACTTGGAGGTTGATATGCATTTGAAGAGTTTAAAACAGAGAGAGAGAGATTCAGCTTCACTCATAGAAGTCATGCCCTAGCTCTATACAATTTGTTATTGAGGCTATTAGTTGATTTATTGCAATACAATTGCTTGTGGTAACAGTCAAGCCATAATACTAATACAAATACTAATACAAATACTAACATTCTGTCTCAGTGGTTTATTGCAGGTATTTGAACTTAGCAGAAAATCTTTAAAATTTACAACATTCTGGTGCTCTTTTGAGTTCTTACAACAGAAATGCAACATAGTATAATACTGAAGGAGAACGTCAACCCATCAAGACTGCACCAATTTTTGTTTGAAGAGCAGTTCGGTTGGTCCAATTCCAACAGCTGTTTTTCCATATTTCTGTAAAGTTTTCTCTTTCAAGCATTTATCCAGTTCCTTTTTGAAAGCTACTGTTGCATTTGCATCCACCAGCCTATCAGACAATGCATTCCAAATCGTAACCACTTGTTGTGTAAAACAATGTATGTCATTTTGTCTCTGGTAATTTTGCAGTTCATGTTGAGTCTGAATGTTGACATCTCAGCTTTTGGAAACAATTTTTTTATATTTATCCCACCTATTGTAACTTTCATAATTTTCAACATGTCTCTCAAATCTCCTCATAACCAAAACAAATGGATGCTGAGCCACGTATGGAATATTAAGAAGATAAATAAATATCTCATAAAAGAGGTAGGCTTAAAGGAGGCCTTAAAGAGAAGAGAGTAAGGTCAGGACCAAGAGCCAGTGTAGGTCAACAGAGGCCTAAGTGAAAATAGTAAAGTGAAAATAGAACAACTGCAAACTCACCGAGTTGGACAATGGAGGAGAGACACTGAGGGAGACCACCTTAGCACAATCAGTTCAAATCCATGTAATGTGATCACGAATGATGAGGGATAATGCATCACAATCCCAGAAAATATCAGTTTTGGCATTGGCGATGACCATTTTGCTGCTAGGCAAGGGTGAAGCTTTATATTTAAGAGAAAGAGAGGCATAACTGTTGAACACAACAGCATTCATAAAGAATTTCTCAAAGAATAGGTCACTGTTTTCAAGGATAGAAATATTATCAAGTTATCAAGCATCATTGCATGAATCAAATTATATGAATATTTTTAAAAAGATCATAGTACAGCAAATTGCACGTATGCATTGTAGGAAATGAATTTGATGTAGTGGATAGACTTCACAATCCATACCTATATAAATTTTTGTTATTTGGCAATGGGGGACATTACAGATATTCCTAATCTCATCCTCATCAAACCACTTCATTTATATGTTTTCCAGCATGTGTTATCAGATAATGGTCAGATTTGAGAATGTTGATTCACTCCCACGTCATTTTTCATTATATAATCGTGAAGAATTTAGGAGTATTACTGATTTCCTTCCAAATCAAAAAATATCTGATAACTTTTTTTTAATCATTTACAAAATGTGGGCATCACTGGTTAGGTCAGTATTTATTGTCCATCCATAATTACCCTTGAGAAGGTGGTAGTGAATGACTGAGTCAATGGCAAGACTCAGGGACCTTGGATGACAAGAGAATTGTGACCTCAATTAAAAAGAAAAAGAAAACACATGTAAGGTTTAAGAAACTGAAGACCGACAAAGCACTCGAGAAATATAAAGAAAGTAGGAAGAAACTTAAACAAGGAGTTGGGAGGGCTAAAAGGAGCCATGAAATGACTTTGGCAGATGTGATTAAGAAAAATTCCAAGGATTTTTATACATATATAAGGAGCAACAAAGTTGCTAGGAAAAGGCTAGGTCTACTCAGGGACAAGGGAGGAAATTTGTGTGTGGAACCTGAGGATGTGGGTGTTATCTTGGCCATTACCTTGCATTGGTATTCACAAAGGAGAAAGATATGGTGGATGATGAGTCTTGATATCATCTCAAACTTACTTGTCAGGCTACCTTACATTCTCCTCCAAATCATTTAGGGGACCCATCACTGATGCCCATGGAATGCCACAGTACAGAGATCTCCAGTCAGAAAAAGACCCTTCCACCACTACCCACTGTCTTCCATGACCAAGCCAATTTTGGATCCATCTTACCGGTTCACCATGGATCCCAAGTGACTTCACCTTCTGTAGCTTAAACATTAACATACAGAGGAATCTGGACATACAGGTTCACAGTTTCCTGAAAGTGGCAACACAGGGTGGCCAAAAAGAAGTATGGCATGCTTGCTTTCACTAGTTGGAGCATAGCAAATTGACAAGTCATTTTACAGATGTAGAGTACTTTAATTAGGCCACATTTGGAATATTGCACACTGTTCTGGTTGCCACACTACCGGAAGGATGCAGAGTTTTTGGAGAGGATACAGAAAAGGTTTACCAGAATGTTGCCCTGTTTGGAGGGTGTTAGCAATGAGGAGCGATTGGACTAACTCTGTTTGTTTTCACTTGAACATCGGAGGCTGAGGGGTGACCTGACAGAAGTTTACAAAGTTATGAGAGGCATGAATAGGATGGATAGTTGGAGTCTTTTCCAGGGTAGAAATGTCAACTATTAGGGGACATAGCTTTTAGGTAACACGGGATGAGGGGAGGAGTTTAAAGGAGATGTGGGAAACAAGTGTTGTTACATAGAGACTGTAAAGTGCCTGGCATGCACTGCCACTGGTGATGGTGGAGACAGAAACAATAGCAATGTTTAAGAGGAATCTTGACAGATACATGAATAGGCAGAGAATTGAGGGATACATACAGCATAGAGACAAAAGGTTTTTAGTTTACAAAGATGTTATGTGTTGGCACAGTCTTGGTGGGCTGAAGGGCCTTTTCCTGTGCAATGCTCTTCTTTATTCTAAATGCTGCACTGCAGGTGGTGTAGGAATACCATAGAGCTGTATAGATAGGGATTCCAGAATATTAACACTGCAACAGTGAAAGAACAGTGGTTCCAATTCAGGTTAATGTGTGATTTGAAAGTGATACTTGCAGCTAGCTATGTTCCCATGTATCTGCTGTCTTTGTCCTTTTAGATGGTAAAGGTTGAAGGTTGGGATGGTGCTGAAAAAGGACCTTTGGAGTTTTTTGCCTTGCATTTTGTCTATGATACATACTGTTACCACTGTAGGTAGTAGAGGGATTGAATGTGGTGGATAAGGCAATAATCATGAGAGTCACTTTGTCCTGGGCGGTGTCGATCTTCCTGAGTATTGTTGGAACTGCAACAAGTGCAACAGACAAATGCAGAGTATTCCACCAAACTCCCAACTTGTACCTCATAAATGATGAATGGGATTTGGGGAGTCAGTGCATATTTTACACATCACAGAATTGCTAGCCTCTGACCTGCTCTTATAGCCACTGCTTTTATAATGGGTGGTCCAGTTCAGTTGCTAATCAGTGGACGTTGATAGTCGGGGAAATCAACAAAGGTAATGGATGTCAAGAGAAGATGGTTAAATTCCCTCTTGTTGGAGCTGGTCATTGCATGCCACTTGTGTGGCATGAAGTCACCAGCCACATGATAGGACAAGCCTGAATGCTATCAGGTCTTACTGCAGTAAAGAAAATTAGAGCGTAAGGTACATAATGTGTATAGACCTTATAAACCTTTAAGAATTCTCCACAATTCAATAAGATCATGATTTGTCTTTTACCTCATCTTTAGACCTTCCCATATTATCTCCTTAATTACCCTTAACACCCCTTAAATATCTTAGCATTCAAAGATGAATTGATCTCTAACTTAAAAATATTGAATTGCTTAAAGATAAAGCTACAAGTAAAACAAAATGATACAGACTTTTTGCATCTGTTAACACCAGCGAAGTCATAAGTACATTTAGAAACAAATAATTTAAGACTTTGCTATCCCAAGTGCACAGGGAAAATTTTTATCCAATGTGATTTTTTTTTAATTTGATATCATAAGATGTTTAACAAACAGACAAAAACTTCCGTTCTTTTTTTAATGTAATAGTATGAGAGAGAAACAATGCGAATCTCTCTTAAATATGTTCTCAAAATCTATTTGAAAAAGAAGGATTTTCATGTTTACAGTGATTTTCATTATCATCAGATGTCTCAAAGTATTTTACAACCACAAAGTACTTTTAAAGTATAGCCACTGTTATAATTTAGGAAATAAAGCAGTCAATTTGTACAAAACAAAACGCCCACAAATGGTAGTCAATATGACTAGATTATCTATTCTTGCAATGGTTTTGAGTTATAAATATTGGCCAGGATATTAGGGATAATTCTCCTTCTCTTATTCAAAATAGTGATGGGATCTTTTACATTTACTTGATCAAGTAAATCGATCTCATATTAATGTCTCATCTAAAAGACACCACCTCCAATAGGATGGAGTGGTCTCAACAATGCCTTTTATGTAGCAGCCCTAGTATATGACCCAAATCCAGAATCTTGTAACTCAGATATGAGAGTTCTATCTGATCAATGGCTGACAGTAATTCAGAAAATCGTCATGATTTTTCATTTGAAGAGTAGGTGACAATATGTGTATTATTGTATTGAAGTTATTGATTTGCTAAGAACAATAGCTTTTAAACTAATGACAGAATCAAAAAGCAATTCAGGCACATTTATTTTGCTGGAGAGTGTGTGTATTACTGATAAAAGTCAGTCTACATCTCTGACAGCAGTATAAATGTAGTCTGCTCTGATGTTAGAACACTTATGATTCTTGGTGGCTTTTGGGCTAGCAAAGAGCTAAACTATTGATGTTTGACCAACCCAGGCTGTTCGAGTGCTATTGCCATCACTAGTCAGTGTGGAGCTTTGTAAAGCATCGAATAAGTAATGGCCACCTGTGTAATTTGTGACTTTAAAATAAAGTAGAAATGAGTGTGAACAGTAACTGCTTACTGCTATGGAAACTGACCTGCAATATAAGTATACTGTGGTTTCTACGGTGGCAAGAGTATCAGGCAGATCACTTTAAAACTGTACAAATGCAGCATTATGTGACAGACTCACTGGAATCTAATCCTCCTGCCCTTCAATTGACTGCACTCTCTGCAATGTTTATAGCTCAGTTAAACCTTTATTCTGCTGTCTAATTTCCAGAATATTTAAAGCTTATACTTTAATCAAAATAGTAAAGCATCAAATGTACCTGTACATATTTATTAATTTCATTTTATTACTTTTAGCATTTAAAATCAACAAACTAAATGTACCTTTTCTATGATAAAAAAACACAAAAACATAGAAGATATGGTCTGTAAGCCAAATGGCACAACAAAATATTCCAAAGATGCCCGTTTTCGAAGTGCAGGAAACTTTCTTAAAGAAACATTTTAGCTGGGAACAAGAGTTATAATGGATTTCATATAAAATGTTTTTCTCCCTTGCTTGGTTCAATTTCACTACTTAGTATTGGTACATTTCATGATTGAGTGTGGCTTGGGCATATTAAATTTAAGCATAGCAAGTGCCATCATCTGTCTGAGGGAACACAACTTTAAACATGGCAGTAATATTCAATAGATTTGGGAGAACTATCACTTCATACATTATGCATGACAAATATTCTTAATAAGTTGTCTTGTTAACTCTTAATCTATTGGAATACTTGTAATAGTGGTGGAACTGTGGATCAGGCGTTTCTCAAGCTGGTTGTCAAAAACTAATATTGGTTGCTGCAGAACTTTCCGCAAACCTGTGTGGGAACACATTGCAATGAATTTATTCAATTGTTCCACAGTTATGGAGAATCTAATCAGGCAAGGTATCCACATTATTGATCTGAAATAAATGATCTCACATTTCCAAACAATTGCTTTTCTCCCAATTTTCGTGCACTTATCTAAAATAAGTCTACTTCATTGGTGTTTTCCTCATCTCATGTCAGAGTTGGAAACAGAATAATTATTAGAAGTTGATGTCTATGGATAGTGAATAACTCTACTCATTGTATCACCAGACTGCCAGTGTGGTGATAACTAGGTGGACCTTTGACTTTTCTCATCAAGCAAGTTCTATGATCCTAAAAGGTTTGTGACCTCAAAATGTCAAATTAAGCTCAATACATTTTCATTGGAGTTATATCACAATGTAATAGGTCAGCTGTATCAATAGGACTTTATTTCTGATCCTAAGCAAGAAAATTATGAGGATTGACCCTTTCATAGCTGAGACATTGTATTGATTGGTAGTGCAGCAAAGGTTAATTGGAAGGCTTTGTTTTCACTAAAGTTGTACTTTTGATCCCTTCATAACTAACTGGTTCAAAGGGCAAATGTTGTAGTATTGGCCATACAACATGAAGATTTTATATTTCATCTCAGTTTGGTGTCATTCAATATAAATTAAATACAGTTAAATACCAGTTCCAGATAACTATGAGGGATACACACATACAAGTCCAAAATAGTTTTACTTCCATTCCATGCAAAATAATGAAATTAATTCTCAGTAAATTCTCTGTAACACAATAGCCTAATTAACAGAACTAAATATGGAGTCAGGGAAGGAACATCCTGTCTAATCAACCTACAAGCAACTGACAGCCCAAATGCATTGCTGGAAATGCTATGACAAAACGTCAGACTTCAAAACTGCATCTGACAAAGTTTCAACTAAACAATAACAGCATTGGGAATTCACAGTTTTGTTCTTTATTTGTTTGTGAGATGTGGGTGTTGCCAGCAAAGCTAACACTTATTGACCATCCCTCACTGCTCTTGAATTGATTGGCTTGCTCAACAGAGGGCAGTTAACTCAACTGCGTTGCTATGGATCTCAAGTCACTTGTAGACTGTAAGATCATAAGAAATAGGAGTGGAAGTAAGGCCATTAGGCCCATCAAGTCCACTTCGCCATTCAATCATGGCTGATGGTTATTTCAATGCCACTTACCCGCACTCTCCCCGTATCCCTTAACTCGTTGCGAGATTAAGAATTTATCAACCTCTGCCTTGAAGACATTTAACATCCAGCCTCCACTACACTCCATGGCAATGAATTCCACGGGCCCACCACTCTCTGGCTGAAGAAATGAAGGTCAGACCAGGTAAGCACAGAAGATTTCCTTCTGAACAGCTCAGCTTTTGTAACAATCAATGCAATCAATTGTTTTTACAACTGTAAGCCTTATAATAAGTAATCAACTAGAAGTATAGAGTAACATGAGTGTTTATTGGAGGAGTTATGGCAGAGTGGAATAAGTGCCAAATGGGACATATAACGTAGATAACAATCACAAACCAAATAATTAATGTCAACATGTGAAGAATGAGGAAAGATTGAATTTTTCACTGTGGAAATGAGACATCTCAGAAGTGGAGGCAAATGACATTTTTAATAGAATTGAAATTATAGATTAGAATATTGTTTTAATTTAAGTACTGATGATGAAAGTGCAACAAAATCATAAAAACTGAATTGAGGATTGATGACAAGAAATTCTGCTTTCCACTGAAACCAGCTGGCAGATGGAATAAGCTTCCATGGAGTAAAACCATGGGAGTTTTTAAAGAAACAGTTGGATGTTGAAAAGGGGAAACTTTAGGATCTTTCTGGATATGTTAATTAAGATGGGTCAAATGAAAAAAACAATCTGTAAAAATCTTTAAACAATTTGCTAGATACCATCAAGCAAGGTAACTGGTAGAATGCTTTATTTGGCTTCTGCTTCTGGACTCCGAAGGAGCACAATGTTTCCTGAAATTGATAGCTATGATACCTCCTGGAAAGGAGTTGTGTGAAGGCAGAATTGAATTCATTGCTGAATGGCCTTTTGACAGTGCTTTATCTCTCTGGAAGAATAATTGATTGGGTAAGGATCTATCGTGATGTATATTCAAAATCCTAGAAGACAATGCTGAAAAACCAGTTTGCACCCAAGTTTGACTGCAGACCGCTGCAAATAAAATGTGCAAACAGGCATGCAAATTTGATTCACAACATCATCAGGGCTCAAAATATATGATTTTTCCAGATGGCAGTGTCCTGGTCCTAATGGTAGAGTCCTGGGAGTGCTGTAAAACAGAGAGCTAGGGGTTCAGGTATTTAGTTCATTGAAACTTGTGTCATAGGCAGACAGGGTGGTTAAAAAAAGGTGTTTGGCGTGCTGGCCTTCATTGTTCAGACCACTGAGTTTAGGAGTTGGGAGGTCATGTTGTGGTTATACAGGACATTGGTGAGGTCACTTTTAGAATATTGTGTACAGTTTTGGTCATCCTTCTCTAGGAAGGATATTATTAAATTAAAGATGTTGCAGAAAAGGTTAACAAGGATATGACCAGCTCTGGAGGGTTTCAGTTAGAAGGAAACGCTGGAAAGGCTGGGACTTTTCTCACTGGAGCATAGGAGGTTGAGGGGTGACGTTATAGAGATTTATAGAATCATGAGGGGGCAGAGGTAAGTTGAATAGCAAAGATCTTTTCCTTATGTTTGGGGAATTTGAAACTAGAGAGCATAATTTTCAGGAGAGAGGAAAAATGTAAAAGGGAGCTAAGGGGCAATGTTTTCATACAGAGGGTGGTTCATATGTGGAATGAACTGCCAGAGGAAGTGATAGATGCAGATACAGTTACACCATTTAAAATTCTCTTGGACAGGTGCATGAATAGGATATGTTTAGAAGGATATGGGCCAGATGCAGACAAACAGAACTAATTTAGTTTGGGAAACTTGGTTGGCAAGGACTAGTTGGACCAAAGGGTCTGTTTCCATGTTGTATGATTCTATGACTCTAGGATGAAGGGTAGCTGTTGCAGAGGAGTGGATGGGGTGTGTAGTGTTGAAAGTGGAAGCAGCTTGTCTGCAGTAGACAGTAGTGGCCATAAAAAGCCAAGAGGATGGCTACTCCTCTTGGCTTAATATTCAGGTAATTAACATTTTATTTGGTAGCTGCATTTTTTTCTCTGGGATGGATGGTTTGAAGACAGAAAAAAGCCAATCAAGTGCGTGACCTAAAGCAGGCATTAAATCTGCCATTTGAATTTGTAATAGGTATGTACCTCATTTCTGGCAGTCACCTAGGAATACGGAAGATCATCCTAATCAATATGGCAAATGATACATTTTCTATGCACTTTGGTCATGTGCAATAAGTCATTGTAACTGGAAAGTTGCAGACTTATTCACAGCCAGAAAATGTGTGCAATCCATCTGTGCTTATCTTTTCAGGTTTATTTATTTTTATAAAGAAAGTGAAGTTATTTATATGTTAAATGGATAAGATATTGGGAAGAAGTGAGAATCACTTTCATACTTTTTCTCCCTTTCAAATCATGGAAAGTTCTGCCTGAAGTCAGCATGAGCTTGCTTGACTGTTGTTCTCTACTTTTGCATGTAGGAAGCTTGCAAACCTCTGGTGATTATAGCAGAAGTACTGCACAGCATCCGATCATAAATATCCTTATGTATTAATCATCTTGTCAGCAGATAAACTAATAGTCCACCAAACCAATAGCAAAGTACTCCTTTGCTGGAAACGTGAAATAAAAACAGAAAGTTCTGTAGAAACTCAACCAGTCTGGCAGCATCAGGAGGAGGAAAAAGAAAGAGTTAATGGGCTGAATCCTACCAGCCACTGAGCAATGGGACAAGCAGGAGGCTGGAAGAGCACAGCAAGCCAAGCAGCATCAGGAGGTAGAGAAGTCAACATTTCAGGTATAACCCTTCTTCAGGATATTCTCCATTCCTGAAGATGATTTATACATGAAATGTCAGACTTCTCCACCTTCTGATCCTGCCTGGCTTGCTATGCTCTTCCAACCTCCTGCTTGTCAACTTTGGATTCCAGCAGCTGCAGTCCTTTTTTGTCTCTAACTGAACAATAGGGGCATGAAGAGAATGTTGGGAATCATATGAGATCAGAGGTAAAGAGATCCCTATTATTGAAAGCAAAATATTTTATTTTTCAATCAAGCGTTGAACAGCAAGATGAGATTGTCACTTATAATTTGCAAGAGGCCTATTTGTTTTCTTTAAGATCTTCATTATTATGTCATGTCACCTGGATAAAAATGGCCACAATTTGCCAGCATGGAAGTGAGAGTTGTAACCTGGTGACTGCAGCTTACCACTTGCTCCTCCAGCCCTCCACCAGTAACTAGCATCTCAAGGCACACTCCATAGGCAGTGTCTGCACATACCTCCTATGATAGCATTTGAAGAAGAGCATAATCTTTTTGGTGTCTTGGCCAGAATATTTCTGTCAACCAACAATACCGTCTTATGATGATTTGGGGGATTTTGTTATGCACATGTAATAACACTTATTAAACCTTAAAAAATCATTAATTATATGGAAAAGATTTTAGAATGTTTATCATAGATGTGTTAAGATGTAATATGAATTGTTCCTGCCTCAGCTCATTTATTGCTGAATATTTCAATCATGATGTTGATATCTTTCTACTCTACTATTCTTGCTTACATTTACCTGTTCAGCCTCTTATCTTACACCTGGCAGGAGCTTGAGCACATCCAAACCTCAGCTGCCCAAATCATAACTCACATTACATCTGTTCACTCATCATCCCTGTACTTTCTGAGGTATATTAGCAACTGGTCCCGTAATGCCTCAATTTTAAAATTCTCATTTTTGTTTACAAATCATTTTTGGCCTTGCAGCTCCTTGTGCCTGGAAAATTCCTGCAGTGTTACAAACCTCTGATGTCTCTGCTCTGGTTCAATTCCATTTCAATTGTTCCATTATTGATAACGTACACTCCTCTGCCCTCTGCTACTCTTTCCTCCTTCAAGATGCTTCTTAAGCCTGAACTATTTGAACAAGCTTATGGTCATCAGTCCTACTTATCTCTTCATGTAACTTAGTGGTCAGTTCAATTTGATCATGTTCCTCTGAAGGATATGGGAAAAAATAAATGCGAAATACTATTTGGATCTAAAATAAAAGCAGCAAGTGCTAGCGAAACTGAGCAGGTCTGGCGGCACTTGTGAAGACAGAAACAGAGTTAACATTTCAAATTCAATTATTCTTCTGTTTCTCTCTCCACAAATGCTCCCAGACCTACTAAGTTACTCCTGCATTTTCTGCCTTTGTATAACTACAAGTTGCTGTACATTCTTTTTAACTTTGACAAGTTCCTTTAAGTTTCTTGTTTCCAGCTAATTTTCTGTGGTTTGAGTTGCAGATAACATTAAAATTTAATTATAATCCTAGCATATGATTGTAAATCATGGAAGTAAAACTGGAACTTCAAGCACAAATTTCCATCTCATTATTGGCTTCTCAATTTTGAGTTTGCTTCAGCATACTGAAATTTATTGAATGTGATTGTGTAAAAGCAACACCAGTTCAAGCCAGTCCACTGGCAGAAGAGCAAAGAGGCTCTGCCTTTGATATGAAGATCACAGGATGAAAATAGCTTCATCTAGCATCAAGGTAATCAATGTCTATGCTGAGAAGCTACTGATCTGAAAGTATTATTCAAAAGCATTCTATGCACTGTACTGCATGTGGCCAAAATACCAATATTCTGATCCCGATTTGAGGAGTAGTTTCTTGAATTTGTATAGACAAATAAACAAGTTTCAGGAGTATAAACCATGGACATCAAGCATTTATTTGCAGTCTTTGATAATGCAGCATTTTCATCAGCAAACTTTTAGTAGTTGATGGTAATCTTTTAATAAAAGATTATTTCCCAACATTTGTTTCATTTTATCTTTTCTTCTAATGGAGGCTTTGACTCTTTCCATAGTCGGTTCTATGGATACTAACAACTACCTGATGCCTGACCTGAATACTGTTTATTTCACAGGGAGCCCCGGTAAGTCCTGGAGTGTTAGACAACCATTGAAGGGTTAGATAATCACACAAACTCTGCCCTGGTACACCTGCACTTTTAAGCACAGATCACTGGATGATTAAAAGTGAAATCTTATTTAACTTCTTTAACTCCTCGTTCACATCATGTCTAATTTCAGTGCTGCCATTTTACCTGATATCAGCTAACTCAGAATTGAATCAAAGTTGGAACCTACCTCATCTGGATTTAATTGCAAATTGCTACCTTATCAGGGAGCTGTGCAAAATGCTTTTACAAGGATTTGGTTTTTCCATTTGGGCCTTGCCGCTTCCTATTGCTGTCACCTCTTTCAGGCAAAAGTGAGGACTGCAGATGCTGGAGATCAGAGTCAAGAGTAGAGTGGTGCTGGAAAAGCAAAGCAGGTCAGGCAGCATGCGAGGAACAGGAAAATTGACGTTCCGGGCAGAAGATTCCTGATGAAGGGCTTTTGCCCAGAATGTCAATTTTCCTACTCCTCGGATGCTGCCTGACCTGCTGTGCTTTTCCAGCACCATCCTAATTCTGTCCCTTTTTTCAGCCTAACAGCCAGTCACAAGTTCTGCATTCTTCTAATTCCAGCTTCTTGTGTAGCCCTGATATCCTTCAGCCTCTTTGCTCCAGCGTTGTGGAATTCCTCCCTCCTAAACTTCTGCCTCTCATTCTTCATTCATGCAAACTTTTGGTCTCCTGTTTTAATGTCTTCTTCTTTAGCTCACTGCCAATTTGACTCTGGTTACTCTCCTGTTAAGGTCATTGGGAATGTTTTACTAAAGAAACTGCGCGGGTTGCAACTTGTTAATTTATTGAGGGCCAGCAGTACTAAGGAATTGCTGCTATTGTTTCATAACAGATAGTAATCTTGAAAAGATGCAACAAATAATAGACAGATGGAAAGAATGCTAACCACTCCAGCATGCCCAGTGTGGGTGTATTTTGGGAGCTGAAATCATTAAAAATAGGAATTCCAAACATAACCTGCAATGAATGCACCTATTTCTGATTTAACCAGAGCCATTTTGATTCAGAAAGCTAACCCACATTGCAAAGGTAGGTCAGTACTTTACATATTTAAATGAGGCTGTGTGCCCCAGATTTCATTATCAACTTGGATTTAAAGGCTACAGATCAGATTTCTGAGCATTCAGGAAACCCGGCTAAAAGACAGGGGAACTGTCACAAAGCCACCCATGTTTATGGGCTATGAGGGGCAGGAGTGATTTATCCCTCTTCCCCATTCACAAATGGTCAAGCTAACCTGCTGTGATAGACCATTGGTGCAATCTTTCTTCTGCAATTGCCCCCAAACCTAATGTGAGTACTCTCCCTCCACCAAGTGTATCATGTGCTGTGTTCCACCATGATCCAAGCTCTCTATGAACTCTCTTTCCCCCAATCACTGTAATCCCCTTTGTAATTTGATCTCCACAGAACCTCTCTCTTACCACAATAATCTAATAATCTCTCTTGCCCAATCTGGGACCTGTTATCCTCAACCTCTCTTCCACCTGAGCAGAAACATACTAAGCACTTCCCCCAACCTCAATTTATGCACAACCTGCACCAACCCCAATCTTTTCAATTGCCTGTATTAGTGCAGTTGTTTAAAAATGTGTTGCTGGAAAAGCGCAGCAGGTCAGGCAGCATCAAAGGAACAGGAGAATCAATGTTTCTGGCATAAGCCCTTCTTCAGGAATAAGGAGGGTGTGCCAAGCAGGCTAAGATAAAAGGTAGGGAGGAGGGACTTGGGGGAGGGGCGTTGGGAATACGATAGGTGGAGGGAGGTTAAGGTGAGGGTGATAGGCTGGAGAGGGGGTGGAGCGGAGAGGTCGGGAAGAAGATTGCAGGTCAAGAAGACGGTGCTGAGTCTGAGGGTTGGGACTGAGAAAAGGTGGGGGGAGGGGAAATAAGAAAGCTGGAGAAATCTGCATTCATCCCTTGTGTTTGGAGGGTTCCTAGGTGGAAGATGAGACGCTCTTCCTCCAGGCGTCATGTTGCCATGGTCTGGCGATGGAGGAGGCCAAGGACCTGCATGTCCTTGGCGGAGTGGGAGGGGGAGTTAAAGTGTTCAGCCACGGGGTGGTTGGGTTGGTTGGTGCGGGTGTCCCAGAGGTGTTCTCTGAAACGTTCCGCAAGTAGGCGGCCTGTCTCCTCAATGTAGAGGAGGCCTCATCGGGTGCAGCGGATGCAGTAAATGATGTGTGTGGAGGTGCAGGTGAATTTCTGACGGATATGGAAGGATTCCTTGGGGCCTTGGAGGGAAGTGAGGGGGGAGGTGTGGGCGCAGATTTTGCATTTCTTGCGGTTGCCGGGGAAGGTGCCGGGAGTGGAGGTTGGGTTGGTGGGGGGTGTGGATCTGCCGAGGGAGTCATGGAGGGAGTGGTCTTTCTGGAACACTGATAGGGGTGGGGAGGGAAATGTATCCTTGGTGGAGGAGTCTGTTTGGAGGTGGCGGAAATGACGAAGGATGATATGATGTATCTGGAGGTTGGTGGGGTGGTAGGTGAGGACCAGTGGGGATGTGTCCTGGTGGCGATTGGAGGGGCAGGGTTCAAGGGCGGAGGATCGGGAAGCGGAGGAGATGCGGTGGAGAGCATCGTCAACCACGTCTGAGGGGAAATTGCGGTCTTTGAAGAAGAAGGCCATCTGGGTTGTTCAGTATTGGAATTGGTCCTCCTGGGAGCAGATGCGGCGAAGGCGAAGGAATTGGGAATATGGGATGGCGTTTTACAGGGGACAGGGTGGGAGGAGGTGTAATCTAGGTAGCTGTGGGAGTCGGTCAGTCTATAGGAAACATCCGTGTTGGGTCGGTCGTCCGAGATAGAAATGGAGAGGTCTAGGAAGGGGAGGGAGAAGTCTGAGACAGTCTAGGTAAATTTGAGGTCGGGGTGGAAGATGTTAGTAAAGTGGATGAACTGTTCAACCTCCTCGTGGGAGCACGAGGTAGCGCTGATACATTCATCGATGTAGCGGAGGAAAAGGTGGGGTGGTGCCAGTGTAGCTGCGGAAGATGGACTGTTCCACATATCCAACGAAGAGGCAGGCATAGCTGGGGCCCATGTGGGTGCCCATGGTGACTCCTTTGGTTTGGAGGAAGTGGGAAGATTGGAAAGAGAAGTTGTTCAGAGTGAGGACCAGTTCAGTCAGTCGAAGGAGGGTGTCAGTGGATAGGTACTGGTTGGGTCGGCGGGAGAGGAAGAAGCGGAGGGCTTTGAGTCCTTCGTGATGGGGGATGGAGGTGTACAGGGACTGGATGTCCATGGTGAAGATAAGGTGTTGGGGGCCGGGGAAGTGAAAATCATGGAGGAGGTGGAGGGCGTGGTGGTGTCCCAAATGTAGGTGGGGAGTTCTTGGACTAAGGGGGACTCCCTTGGCATATCCACACCCCCCACCAACCCAACCTCCACTCCAGGCACCTTCCCCTGCAAACGCAAAAAATTCAAAACTTGAGCCCATATCTCCCCCCTCACTTCCCTCCAAGGCCCCAAGAGATCCTTCCATATCTATCAGAAATTCACCTGCACCTCCACACACATCATTTACTGCATCCGCTGCACCCGATGTGGCCTCCTATACATTGGGGAGACAGGCTGCCTACTTGCGGAACATTTCAGAGAACACCTCTGGGACACCCGCACCAACCAACCCAACCACCCCGTGGCTGAACACTTTAACTCCCCCTCCCACTCCACCAAGGACATGCAGGTCCTTGGCCTCCTCCATCGCCAGACCATGGCAACGCGACGCCTGGAGGAAGAGCGCCTCATCTTCCACCTAGGAACCCTCCAACCACAAGGGATGAATGCAGATTTCTCCAGCTTTCTTATTTCCCCTTCCCCCACCTTTTCTCAGTCCCAACCCTCAGACTCAGCACCACCTTCTTGACCTGCAATCTTCTTCCCGACCTCTCCGCCCCCACCCCCTCTCCGGCCTATCACCCTCACCTTAACCTCCTTCCACCTATCGTATTCCCAACACCCCTCCCCCAACTCCCTCCTCCCTACCTTTTATCTTAGCCTGCTTGGCACACCCTCCTCATTCTTGAAGAAGGGCTTATGCCCGAAACGTTAATTCTCCTGTTCCTTTGATGCTGCACTTTTCCAGCAACACATTTTTAAGCTCTGATCTCCAGCATCTGCAGTCCTCACTTTCTCTTAGTGCAGTTGTTCGCTTGCAGTGCCAGTAAGTATCCAAGCTGGATGTTGTCAAGCAGCAATTGAACACAAACGCTCAGCAGGACCTCCGCATTTCCCATGTTTCCTGATCGCTGGCAGTCACCCCTACTCCCTCCCTGTTTCCCAGTAAATAGCAGGGCCAATGCAATGGTTCGAGCAGTGACTAACCACTAATAATGCAATGTCAACTGTGCTACATTATTCTTCAATGAAAAGTTGACAAGAACATACTAGGTGAAGGATTTGGCCTTGAAATTAATCAAAATAGTAATACAGATTGCCATCTATTATTATTATTTAGTCCAGTGATACATGCCAATGACTGAGAAGTGACTTTTTGCACAGCTTTTCTTCTGTTATTCTTTTCAAACATTCTTAGTAATAATCCATCATTGTTGTGTTGACATAGAAAACAAGGTCAAAAACTAGTGAAAAACAAAAATCATGAAAATGAAAACCATATTAGCCCGTAATTTATTGTGTTTACTTAATTCTCTATGTTTTTGATTTAATTCCATAATCATTCCACTCCATACTTGGTTGAGAACTTCCTCAAAAAGAGCACAAACTGAAAAAAGTAAATATTTTCAAAATGTCTAAATTTTAATGGAAGGAGGATTCAATATTTTTTTTTTATCATGGATATACTCTGGATGATATCTGAGAATTACATATGTTGCTCTTTTCTAATTGTTTCTCACAGAATGTTCCGATCAATCAAATACCTCATAAGTATATAGGACTTCAGGAAATTTTAAAATTATTATATGTAAATTATTGATTCTGACTTGGTCTGATAGTTCTTACTATTTCCACAATAAGATAGGCAAATTGCATCAATTCACCAAAGCCCTGTTCATTGCCCTGAATGAGCCAGTTTATTTGTCATTTGTAATATTGAGGTTGACTTTATTCATGCAGATGAATTATTGACCAGTGATTTTAAACATACTCTTTAGTGTTATTTTCCCAGATGACATCTTCACACTGTAACTAGATTCTTACTTAAAGGTCTCTAGGCACAGCTGGTGTAAAGAATTCACATCTACATCATCTTACATATTATGTAAGCTTGTGGCTGGCACAAACACATAAAAAATAAGCCACAGTTGGCTCTGGGCTTTGCCACCATGGCACCTGCTGTTAGTCATTTTTAAAAAAAATTAACATAGAATAAAAAGTTTAAATTTAAAATAAATACAAAATAAATTGGAACTGTCCTAATAAAAAAATTTGTTACTTTGCATAAAGCACATACATACGCAAACACAGACATGAATACTCAGATACACAAATCACTTGTAGGCACAGATGGGAGAGGTTGGAAGTGTAAAATAATTGGAAAAAATAAAATTTCAATACATGTTTGAAGTTAAGAATGATAGAAAGGTTAGAGGTGGTTGATGGGATGATCAGGAGTCATTGACAATCATTGTAAAAATGACCAAAACAATTTTATATAAATCAAAGAACTCCAGATGATAAATCAGAAACAACAACAGAAATTGCTGGAGAAACACAGCTGGTCTGGCAGCATCTGTGGACAGAAAGCTGAGTTAATGTTTTGAGTCTGATGAATTCTTCATAACTGATTTTACCTGGGAAAAGGTTGGCATATATGCTGAAGATGGGGTGGGGGAGGAGTAAGGAATAAATGATAGGTGGAGATGGAGCCCAGAGACAGAGAACAACAAATGGGCAGACAAAAGTAATGGTCAGCCTGAGAAAACAATAGCTGCTAATGGGGCAGTTAGTGGCTGACAGTGGGTTGGTTGTAGTGGCAGCCTATCTGGTAATAAGTATCAAAAATAGAAATTGCTGGAAAAGCTCAGCAAGTCTGGCAGCATCTCTGGAGAGAAATCAGAGTTAATGTCACAGATTCATAGAGATGTACAGCACGGAAACAGACACTGCAGTCCAACTTGTCCATGCCAACCAGATATCCTAACCTAATTTGCCAGCATTTGGCCCATATCCTTCTAAACCCTTCCTATTCACATAACCATCTAGATGCCTTTAAAAGTTGTGATTGTTCCAATTTCCTCAACTACTTCCTCTGGCAGCTCATTCCATACATGCACCACCCTCTGTGTGAAAATGTTGCCCCTTCAGTTCCTTTTAAATCTTTCCCCTCTCACCCTTAACCTATGCTCTCTAGTTCTGGACTCACCCACCCCAGGGAACAGATATTTACCCTATCTATGCCCCTCGTGATTTTATAAACCTCCATAAGTACAGTTCTGAAGAAGGGTTTATGGAGCCGAAACATTAACCCTGATTTCTCTTCACAGATACTGCCAGACCTGCTGAGCTTTTCCAGCAACTTCTGTTTTTGCTTCTGATTTACAGCGTCCTCATTTCTTTTGGTTTTTATCTGATAGTACGGCCTAGTGTGTGGGGTTTGGGTAAAGACATGGATGAAGGTATTAGGCTCTAAATTAATTGAACTTGATATTGAGTCCTAAAACTGCAGGGTCCCCAGGGTCTGTTTTCTCTTCACAGATGCTGCTCGACCTGCTGAGTTTTTCCAGCAATTTCTGATTTGCAACAAAACAGTTTGGTACTTAATTGGTCATTAGGATTTATTTGAACAAGATGCCACTATCAATAGATATTGCATTAAAATTATTTTGCACTCCAGCATTTTGGTTCAGCTGTTTGGTATATATCTAAAAAAAATCAAACTGGTTTTAAAATTTGTCCTTTCTCACTTTATTAATAATCGGCGTTTGATAGTTCTGTATTCCTGAACCGCAGTTTTGGGAGGTTTGTGCAGCAGAGTAAATACTGCACAGATCCAACCTAAAGTCCCAGTCCAGACTGGTCCTTTCCTAATTAGAGAGGAGTCAGGTGCTCCTTCTCCCCCATGATGTAGTCTATTGATGTTATTGGCCATGAGTCCTGCAGCTGAACGACCAATATGTTACTTTAAAACAACCAAACCTAATACTCTAATCGCATCTAACTCCTTCAGCACAGCTTTAAGTATTCGATATAGTTAAGGACAATGGATTCTTTGTGTGCCAAGTTCCCAGTCTCAACAATTCGACGCAGGGAAAGAGGGATTTCAGTTTTGTCTCTTTACTCTCCTGCTCTCCTGAATGCATGATTTATGCTGGAGCACAGATCCACAGGTGCCAACAAGCATCCAATGCCTCCCTAGTGACCATTATTTATGCAGGAACCTGGACACAAGTGTTATCATATTAGGCAGATGTTGCAGCTGAGCCCCATCCTCACCCAATGTCCGCATGTGCAAGTTTCAGCAGGGATTACTCAGTAGGAATAAACAGTGGAAGTACTGGCTTATTTTTTTTCTGCTTTCAGTCCCAAGAGCATGGAAGCCAATTGTATTGCCTGTAAATGTTGTCCTGGCTGAGAGCAACTAATTCAGCACAGGCTGGAGAATGAACTAGGGAGCTTTCTGTATGGCTCAGAAGCGCACTGGACAGATTTCATATCCATCGAGTCATTGGGCAGCTGCATGAAAGAGGGTTAATTATTCCAGATTGCTGAGCAACATTTATAGAAGCCTGGTAAAAATTCCTCTGACTCCTATCCTGGCAGGGGCAATGGTAACTAAGACAAATTAAAGGAAAGAAAATAAATTAATCATGTGAAACACAATTACACTGATTCTATTGCAAAAGCAATTACTAGGGACAAACAGTCCATAGCCACGTGTTTTTCAGTGATTTAAATTTCCAGTAAAGACTAAGCACCAAATCTGACTAAATTCGAATTGTGTCCAGGTTTTTGGAAGATCTGGTGCCATGAGGCCTATTGTGTTGCCTTGCTGTATCTTACCGAACTTGCCATTTAATTACCTACCACACCCCTATGGTATCTCACAATCCATTCTGCCCAATTTATCACATGCTGTTGCCCAGAACAATTCAATGTTCTGAATTTCACCAGTATCCCACCTTTAAAAGGCTGTTGTCCACCCAAGACAAGAATTATTCCTGATGAAGGGTTTTTACCTGAAACGTCAATTTTCCTGCTATGATGTAGTCTATTGATGTTATTAGCCATGAGTCCTGCAGCTGAACGACCAATATGTTACTTTAAAACAACCAAACCTAAAACGTCAATTTTCCTCGGATGCTGCCTAACCTGCTATGCCTTTCTAGCACCACTCTGATCTAAACCCCAAGACAAGAACTGTCAGTCCAGAGCTGCTCTGCATCATTCCTGACCAGGGCAGACAGGAATTGGCACCTCACTTTGTTGGCAGGTTCTTGGGGTTCCTGCTGGATGGGGTAGTGCACAGGCAGGACTTTCTCCTCCCCAGGACCAGGAGTGAAGGTCACAGCACTAGGCCATGCCAGCCTATCCTGGGTGAAAATTGTCTCAGCCATCTGGAGGAATGCCTAGCAATGAAGGAAACAGGTTAATGTCCTCTCCAATCTGCCAGCATAAGTGCCACCACCTTCTTTCCTTACACTCACTATAACTCTGCTACTGTACCCAACTTGTACCAAGACTCATGCTCTACAACTCACACCATCATCCTGCACATCTTCTGCACTCCCTGTCACCCACCCCAATCCCTGACAGTACTAACCATGCATGCCCTCTGTGCTGCCTACTCACTGGCTGGGGTCATCTCCCCACATGTGTCAAGTGCCACCCACTTTCATGTCCTTATGACCTGCTTTTCTCACATTCTAAGAAGAAATCAGCCCAAAATAAGACAGAGTACTGCCTGTCATTTGGATCCTCGGCACTTATGAGAAGATGCTCCAGATACTAATTCTAAGTAGGACCTAGGCTGGTATCAGTGGCTGCCCTTGATTTACTGTGCTAGGAGCAGCTGAGAAATCCCCTTGACTTACTGACAGCTATAGCAGGCTTCCTAGCTTTCTGCCTGCACCAAATGGCATGGCAAATAAGCAGGAATATAAACCTCAGGCTGATAGGGCAAAGCAGAAAAAATTAAGACAAGGCAAAGCAAGGCAGGGATGTTGTGAGCATTGGGTAGTCTAAGTGTTAGTGAGCATCCTGAGGCAAAGCAAAATGGCTGACAAGACAAGGATATTTGCTGGTATAGCCCAACATAGAACATTGAGGTGCAAAAACATCCTGTAAGTGGATTGAATTTCTGCCATCATGATCATTAGATGCTCTCACATGTCCAATATCAACATCTGTAGGTGTGAGGAAGTGTGGCCAGTGCGCATGGAGTATGACTGAGATATTGATTCCCAGTTTGCAACATGGAGGTAATACGGAGCAAGTGACAAGCTGAAACTGCCAGGTATCCACTAAGTTTACCTTATCGAATTTTCTTGACATCTAGCTTGTTTGGCGAGTTTGGTAAGATGGAAAGCTGGGCATTAATGAGGTAAGTTGTGCATTAACACAGTATTTAACAAGCACTAATCCCCATCATCTGGCAATTTAACGCAACCTGGCAAGGATTTCACCATGGCACTTGTGAAAAGTGTAAAAGGTGGAAGGAGATGACCGCAATTTTGAGAATGGGCCCTGCTGGATTTCTCATCCAATTCTGTCATACATCACACCAAAGCCCATGTCACTCAGACCCTTGTAAAATGCGACCCTAAGTTCTGTTAGACAGACAGCCTGTTACAAAATAATTCAACAAAGGTCACTTCCCACTGACAACTGGAAGAAAAACAAAGACGTTACAAAGGCATAATTTTAAGGACTTGGGTAATGGTGAATAGATCAAACAAAAGTTGCTAAACACTAGCAGTCAGACTTTCACAATTTGGAAAGTATTAGTTGTCATGGAGTTTTTACATGTGGAAAGAGGTGTTCTGGCCCATTACGTTCATGTCAATCATCAAACATCCATCTATTCTAATCCCATTTTCCATCACTTGGCCCATTGCCTTTTAAACTGTAGTATCTCAAGCATTCATCTAAGTAATTCTTCAATGTTTTGAACGTTCCTACCTCTCCCATCCTTTTAGGCAGCAACTTCTAGATACCCACAACCTTGGATGTACAATATTTTCTCCCAGAATAAATTTGTGGATCAAATGTGTTGATTAAATCAAGTAGTGCAGAGAAGGGAGAATGCAGAGCCAGTCAAAAATACTTTACTGAGTGAGACAATTGCACAGAGGCCAGTATCCTGTTACTAAATCACCTTTTATTTGTATGTGGCCAGCCAGGTCAGAGTCAGTCCCTGAAGTCAGAAGACTCCCTGAATCCCCTATTTATCTTTTTTTTTTGTTGTGTGAATCCCCTTTTTTTTTTAATTTAACCCCCACACTACCACCTAAGTGCGGTAGTGCTTATTTTATCCCCCAGCACCCAGGGTGTGTGTGCGCAGGTGTGAGACACAGTGAAAGACACAAAGTGCACGAATCTTTATTCAATTTCCACCACCAGGAAGATAGGAAAACACCCAGGTGGCCAGTGACAAACACTGCCCTTCACATCAAAGGGCAGTGCTGTGTGATCAAAACAGTGAGGGGGAGGGTAGGGATTAAATAATCCCCTATTTATACCTGTCAAACTGGGCTCCCTGATTGGCCCAGGTTAACAACCCCATTCACGGATTTCATAGTCAATACAATTCACTTAGTTCCAATCACTACACAGAGGAAAAGTTAACGTAAGTAAATTGGAATACTTTTTGGATCTCTTCTCTCCAACTCCCTTTCCTGACGAGTTACTTGCCTGTGTGGGTCACATTGGAGTCCAACCTTCATATTTAAAGCCTACTGATTTTAATAAGTATGCTTGTTTTCTGTTTAAAAAACATATTTAAAAGGGATCTTCTGGGATCTCAGATGGTAAATACTATAGTTTCACCTACAGACTTTCTCAGTAGCAGGTGAACAGAGTTAAAATCTCCGATGTTGGTGGGATTTGATATCCTCCTTCAATGCAGATTTAGAGGCTGGAAGGGGCATTTAATCAGGCAGATGGGGATTCCTTTGCACCTACGGCAAATTGAGGGCCTTAATTCTGCAAGTATTGCTGTCACTGGTAGTCACCTGGCAGCAGATGAGGTCACCAGGCTGAAACTGTTGAGTTTGCTCAAGATTCTCGGGGGGCAAGAAGGATGCTCTTAATTCAACCACACTCTGAGTCTGATTAAGGCACTTAGCATCATGAGGTGCTAGTCTATTCAAATTCAACTTACCCTCCCACCCTTTTTGCTGACTCCCCTCAGACCTTTATCCTGCTCTCACTCACATGTAATCTAAGTTCTCCTGGTCATTCCAGGTTTCTCCTGTGTTACATTGCTGGCAGCTACCACCATTCCTCACCTGTCCACATGACAGGCTGCCAGCCCTCCATTTAGCTGACAGTCCTCAGTAGTGAAATTTTCATCTCAAAGGTCTTGATCCCGAGGAAGACACATCTCAGACCAATTTAATATAGTGAGCCACTAAGTAAACAACACAAGATCCTCACCAGCGCATCAAGTGAGACCTCCATCATCTGCATTAAATGATGATTTGGAACTCTTACAAGCTGCCTATTCTTGCAGCCTGGATCTTGTAGTTAATAGAAGTTGTTGTTAATGAAGCACCTTTCAAAATAAATAAAAATATAAATAGCATTGCAAATATGATCTATCTATTGTCTGGAATTAAAGCTGCATAGAAGCCCTTTTAAAATAACCACATTTTGGTCAAATATTTCTTTTCAAAGTAAGCTTTGAGTAACTCTATTTCAGCATAATTCATTCAAAACAGATCTGATCATCAAGACAAGAACGTTTTACTGATTTCAATTATAGCCCAATGTTCCTTTTGAAATTTATGATTGTTTTATTAATAAGTGTGACAGCTTTCACAAGAATGATATTCCACCAATTGTCAAGGATGAAGTTAGATGCAAAGGGCAGGAACTAGTCTGAAGCCTGATTCTCACTTGGATAGGGGATGCAGACTACTTGCCCAAAATGCATTGCATTATGTAACTTGCCAGACTCAGCCTTTCAGTCCGGAAATCAGGGAGTGACAGTGTGTGTGTGTATACAGGATAAAGGGATGCTCAAGATCCTGAGTGACAACAGCCACATTATTTTTGTGAAATGCAGTGCAAATCTCCTGCCTCTTCCAGCCCACTAAAAATAATTTTAAACTTCTCTTTATGTGTTGTACAGCTGTACCACCAGCGGATGGTGCACACTCTGTCCATTTCTGTTTGAAAGTGATCATTGGTGTCCAACGTACATCATAAGATTCCAAATTGCCACTAAAATGACCTGGAAATAGGAGCTCTTTTAGTGTGCAGCAAAAGGCTCCTTCCAAGATAGTTAAAAATCACACAACACCAGGTTATAGTCCAACAGGTTTAATTGGAAGTACACTAGCTTTCGGAGCGACGCTCCTTCATCAGGTGATAGTAGAGGGCTCGATCGTAACACAGAATTTATAGCTCGATCTGTGTTACGATCGAGCCCTCCACTATCACCTGATGAAGGAGCGTCGCTCTGAAAGCTAGTGTGCTTCCAATTAAACCTGTTGGACTACAACCTGGTGTTGTGTGATTTTTAACTTTGTACACCCCAGTCCAACACCAGCATCTCCAAATCATGCCTTCCAAGATAGCACTGGCTGGACCGACATTCATGAGCCAATAATACATTTAGTCCCATTTCAAACCAGTTGACCGTCTTGCTAACACTGATTTAGCAAAATTAAAGCAAACTCCATTGTGTAAGTTTTCATATAATTACCACATTTTTTAAAATTTCTAAGCTATGTGACCTTTAATCATAAGACAGACTAGCACAGAATTTCTCAATTTGATTCTATAATTTAGTTTGAAACAAGCTTCTGCAATGAGGCAAGTTTTAATACTATAAATTTAAGCTAAATGTCAAAAGCTGCCATCATCATTCAGGCTCTTTCCACATGAGTATACAGTGATATGTTGATAGCAAGAGATTAATGGCAGCAGATTTTTTCATGATTCTGATTACATGCATTTTTGATATTATTAATGTTTGAAACTTCTACTTGTTTTATATGGTATCTTATTTTAACAGCATTTCTTGGACTGCAGATCACAATCTTAAGTAATGTGAAATAAAATATGCATTCAGCATTTGATATTTCTAACAGAAAAAATTGCATTCTATATCTACAAAATATACATTCTGTAATAGTGTACTTCCCTTAGTTTACTCATGGAAATGCTGATATCCAAAGATCAGAGCATTAGATCACAAGATCTGTAATCTCCATAACTAAATGTTGGCAAATGTAGCATGAAATTTTGCACTGTTACTTCAATCTGAGTTCAGTAAAAACAAAAACTGTTGGGATTTTGACAGTAAAGTAAACCTGAACTTGAACTCAGATCAGTTTTGAGCAGGAGAATTTGGAATTAAACTTAAAACGCACTCACTATCTTGAAAAACTGACCCTGATTATTACAGCTCCTGGGTTTTACAATCTCACTGATGGGCTTCCTATCTAGCATGTTGAACCAACCAGACATCAGCCTACACCTCATGTGCAAATTCTGGCAAGTTAGCCAGAGACTTAAACAAGAAAGAATTTCTTGATGAGAGCTTGCATTTTCTTATGGACTCTTTCACTTCACCAATGCTCCAGGTCAAAGCTTTGCAAAATGCATCGGAGAGAGATTCCACTGTTCCCAGAAACTTCTGAAATTACTTCTGAAACAGGAGTTCTCTCTTCTTAGGCTTTGAATTAATTTATTACACACAATGTCTTCTTGCTTAAATGCCCTGGACATTTTTTTCAATTCACGGCTGTTTGATTCAATCATCACATGATCACAGTTGAAAATCGGAGTTGGGTGACATCTACTTTGGCTGCATCATAAAAACACAGCTTTTACGTAATTTTGCAACTGAGCAAACTGTCTGCCTGACTGAAAAAGACATGAGGGTGCTTAAATATGAAAATCATGTTGCAAATTTATTTTGAGCATGGGTGGTGCATGTACACAAACCATCTAATAACATCAAGGTTTGAGGAACTTGTGACAAACGGGGGTAAAGTCTACAGTGGGAAAGCAGGAGAAATACCCTGTAAAGAGTTATGCAACTAAACCTAGAACTGACCAAAAGAATGAACTATTTGCACAAAAGATCAACTTCAGATCGGATTAACTGAAACAAACTGAATTCAATCTCCTTAAGCATTAATGCAGAACGTTGTTCCCTGATTATGCATTGGCCAGTATCAAATTGTAGACTGATGCATGACTGTTTTAAAAGGACAGGAAAGCAGCAAGAAGTACCTGTTATATGCAAGTCTGATTTATTTAACTTCAGTACATTGCTCGTCAAAGAATCATAAACATGGTTAGGCCTCAGTTTTTGCTTTGATGTTGCTCATGATATTTATGAAGGAAAAGGCAGTCTGAAATGTGGGTTTCACTCCAGTAGCTCTCTGTGGTTTTATAAATTTAGCCAAGAGGAAAAGCTCTTGCAGGAACTTTAACTGCATTAGTTATTTTCCTGATCATCAGATGGAGCAACATGGCATAGCGTGGCACTCCATCTAGCTGCCGGGGTGGGAACTGGTTGCCAAACAATCTCAGACAAATTTGAGTGACAGGCAGAACTGAAGCTCAGACCAGCAACCATATGGTTGAGGAGGCAGGCTCAGCACCACCTGTCCTCCATGGCTGCTGCTGTACATGGAGTCTTACAATTCAAACGGTAATTTTTTTTGCCCTAAAACTGTGTTTTCAGCTGCTGCATAGAGTGGAAAAAGTGCAAAGATTTCTCTTCTGCAGATGGAGACACAATAACCACACCTTCCAAGCTTTTCCACATCCTTTATATCCCTCAAGTTTTTATGCAGGAGATCAATCAGGCACCGCAGCAACCTTTTTTTCGTGTAATGTCTGATAGAAAAGATGAGGGCAACGGAACGCATTGTCTTGAAAGTTGAAGTAGGAGCAATATCTGCAGATTATCAGCTCCAAAATCAGTACAGGCGGCTCAGTTCTGATCATATTTTTGGCCTTCCCATAATCTGCCTGCTGAGTCCCTATAGAGCTCATTAACACTTATTTAAATAGGGCCAGTAGCGTTGGTGTACTGGATTTACAGACATCACATTTGCAATGCAAATGGATTGAGTATCAGAAATGCAGAAGAGTTGAGTATCTTACAGTGAATTTTTTAAAAGCAGGCTTGTGGCCAGGACCAGCTGAAACTAAAGGAAATGGAGAGATATTGAGCTGAAGGTAGTGGAAAATTGGGCCACAATGTAACTCCTCAAATCCAAAGGAATAAGGTTTGCAGGATGGGGAACAGTTGAAGTGGGGGCACAGTTACAATCATAGCAATGTGTTGTTCATCTTCACTCAACAAATGCATCCTCCACCAATTTCACAGTCATGCTTTGGGCAGTGCTTCAGAGGCCCTCACCATGTGCAGGCAAAGACCTCATTAAAATGCAGAGGTCTCGTAATGAGGTCATTCAAATCACAATGTTACTTTAACCATGTTCTATTTGCAGGACAAGGATTTTGGCTTGGGAGCACTCCTAGGTCAGAAAAGATTCTGCTAAGCATAGCATTTTTGAAACATAATCTGATGATGTTCATTTTGACTTAATTTAAAATGCTGAGGACAGCCACTTTAGGGTAGCTCCATTCTCAGTCTATGAAGGATATTCTTGAGATCTGCAACCCCCAAAAAAACTCAGACATGCTAGAAGCATATTAGCATCCCCTTCAATGCCAAAAATCATATTCTTGAGCATCTGGTGTCAACCCGATGTTGCACAATTTCCAACACAAGCCTCGTATCATTTCATTCAGAGATTACGCATTCAGGTTGTGTGGGTGCAACAAGAGCTTTATTAAATGATTTTAAATGGTTGTTCTCACATTTCCAGTTGTTTCCCTACAGATTACATTCTGTTTTTTGGTAAAAAAAAAATAACCCAATTTAACTTATCAAACACAGTGAGCAGCCAACAGACTCATTGGCGTGAATCTACTGAGCAGTGGTAATTGGCAGCAATAGTTGGTTCCAGATAGGGGGTAGGCTAGGCATGTTGGGGGTAGCTGAAGTCAGGTCTGGGATATGGATTAAGAGGACTAAGAGTTCAAATAGTCCTAGTGTCACAGAAGTCGAGCCACTCAATTTGCTGTCTCTATACTGAAACCTTAAATTAAAATCAGGGTTATAGAATAAAGCATTTGTGTTTTGCTTGTTTCTTTTCAAGGACGGGTTCTTGTTACCCTGCTTGTTTCCAGGCCTGTTACCTTGTCATGTCAGAAGGGGTCTCTGCTAACTCATATGTCTTGCATATTTGTGGCAAGCTCTGCCTTGCCTGTTTTGCAATCCAAAAATGTTTGGATGTGGACATTTCAGGTACGTGGAATTAATTGCGTTGGACACACATGGAAGAGCATACGGATGAGAACATCAAGAAGACTGTAACCCTAAATAATCCTCAATGACTGCTACAGGATGCAACTGAGCAGAAATAATCACGTCAAACTGCTTTGCTTTATATCTAAATCAGCTGATCAAATGAGTCAGCATGCACCATTTCCTGTATGACTATAATCTCCATGAATAATTGTACACTAAATAAGGACACATTCCCTCTTTATTACAATCAACTCACAATTGAATGTAAGACGTTACACTTATGCCTGACACTGTGCATATGTGCCTTTCTTCTCCTATTTTTTTACTCACTGTATTCTTTCACCATCCTCCATGAAACGTCAAGATGTTGACAAACTTGTCTCCGATCCATTTCCCATTGCAAGACAGTAGTTTGTACTTTTATAGAGGAGAGGGTCACAACTCCCAAATTACTGAAATGGAGGCTGATAAATGTTCTAGGGAGACTGCCACAATATTGATTCATGTCTGCCCAAAAGAATGGCTTCCTTGATTTTGAAATGAAGACTGTAGATTCCAAAGCCACATGTCACCAGATATCCTTAAAGACTGTCTGCAGTAGTTGTGCATGCTGTTAAGTTCACACAATCAAACCTCACTAATCCTGACTCGATGAGTTCCAACTATCCCCTGACACCACTCCACTACACCAATGACCAACTAATACTCTAATGGAACCCAGCTACCCCCAACATTTCTAGCCTGCCACCTATCTGGGACCAATTACTGCTGTCAATTACCACTGCTCAGTAGATTCATGTCAATGAATCAATGAATCTGTTGACTGCTCACTGTGTTTGATAAGTTATATCAGGTTATTTTTTACTGAAAAAGAGAATGTAATCTGTAGGGAAACAACTGGAAATATGAGAACATCCATTTTAAATTATTTAATAACATTTGTGTTGCACCCACATAACCTGGAGTGCATAATCTCTGCATATCACTGAGTCACAATGCCTGAGACATGTAACATCCACCACTGCTGTCATGTTACCAAAGGGAAGAAAGATACCAAATAAGAATGGGTAGGCATTTATTCCGTTGGGTTTAAAGGGACAGAGGGGTATAGAAACCTATAAGTTGTACAAGTTATAGGGATGTTGCTGTGACTGTCCAGGTTTATTACAAGTTCTGCGTGCAAGTAAGTACTGCTGAGAAATAGTCAACGCCTATTACAAAAAGTATCTTATTCAGGATGGTTGTGTGTAAACTCTCAAATTTTGTTTATCTCTGACTCTTTGATGCATTTTTTTAGATACTTGTGCCAGGTCCTGCTTTTTATGTTGCACAATATCATGCAGAAGGTTTCCATGACATATATTTGACAGTAAACCCAGTCTGGCACACAACTTAGCATTTACCTCCTGCTATCTAATCTGCTATTCTGATCTTCAGTCCTTCTTGGCTTTCTGAATGCTGCAATTCAGGAGTTTCCAAGATCCCTCAGCACTTTTTTTTCCCCTTAATACTTAGTATTTATCAAAATAAATTGTTACAGATAATGCAAATAACTTAATTCTTGAAATTACAGCAGGGTCAGCTCTGAATAGTATCAGTAGCCAGATGTCCTGATTAAGGGGAATAATACCCCTTTGGAATTTTTGAATAATGGAACAATAAATCTTGACAGCAAATCCAATTCAAGCAAATTCTACTTCATAAATCCAGGAGCAATCTGATGTCACTTTTATGTGCCTATTAATAATTTACAGTGCAATATCATAAAATACCATGACTGTCAGTATTTGGATAAAGCACATATTACAATTCTGACTAGCATAAACAACCATGACAAAAACTTTATTTTCTGTAAACCAAACATTTATTATTGATTTCAATTTGAATGATAATGTTAGAAAGTAATTGTTTGAGGTTTACACATTGCAAAGGCCAACACTCATCAAAATAATCAAGCCCACAGGTTCAAATGTTGATTGGACATGTAAATTTGAACTATGCCACCTAATAACCATACATTTTCACACAGTATGTTGCCTGTTTAAAGTATTACAGGATGTATTGAATCAAAAAGTGCACTTAAAATTGGATATCATTGAATTAATGCTGCAACCAGCTGACTACTCCATTTATATAGTTATTTCAGTTCTGTGAAAAGTCTCACAAAAATGCATGTGTTGAAAATTATTCATATATTATAAAGAGGTGTGCGGTGGTTTTGCAGATTTGCTTAATTTCCAGGTGCATTAGGAAATTATCTAATATACTAATTCATCCCAGCATCACAAAATGAATCACTATTAACTAATAAAATCATGAGTGAGAATCAGGGAAATGGAACATTTGCAAGAATATCATCGAGATAATGCAGTCTTTTAAGAATACAATCTTTTGTAGACATGAACAGCTAGTACTAAAGCAACTGAAGTAGATCAAAAATAAAATAGAAATTCTTGACAGCCATGTTTCTGATATGACATTGAGTACATACACTGGAGGATAGGCTGAACCTCTATAAAGCTCGAATATTGATCAGTTGGTCAGTCTGCTTTAGAGTCTAATTGAGAGACTGCAGAGGAAATTTGACAGAATGGTTCCAGGAATGAATTATTGGGGTATTTAGTTGCAAAAATAGATTGGAAAAGCTGAGATTGTTCTCCTTGGAACATAGCAGATAGAAGAGAGATTTGATAATTTACAAGTTTACGAGAGGCTTGACTAAGAGTAACAAGGAAAATCTTTTCCAATTAGCAGATAGTACAAGGACTAGAGTGCAACAGATTTAAGGTTTTGGGCAGGAGTTGCAGGGGTAAAAGAGGAGGAATTTTCCATTCAGTGAATAATAAGTACCTGGAACTTATTTCAGAAGTGTGATGGGAGCAGATACAATGATTTTGAAAAGAAATTGGATAGGTACATAAAGGAAAATAATCAGAGCAGAGCTACATGGTTTGAATAAAGGAGTGAAACTGAATGGATTGGTCTATGGAGAACTGGAAAGGACTCATTGCCCATATGGTCTCCTATTGGTATTGTTAATGAGAGTCAAATTGAATTCTGGAAGGAATAGGAGCAATTTTAGTCAGTTTCACCCCTTAAAATGTTGCACAGAAATTTGCCTGAAAGAGTCCACAGCTGGGATTTTCATACTTCATGACTAAATTTTAACTGAACATGTTCTGTCATGACTGAAACACTGCCCCAGCAGCGAAATAATGCACCATATCGCATGCTTATCAATCATTAAGAGTTTGTAACCCGATCAGCGGCTCAACATTTGGGAGGGTCAGGTGGCCAAAAGCTGGTGGTCTACATTATGCCAGCAGTGTCTGGGTCCTGAGGAGCGCCTGTCAAGGCCTATTCCAGAGGGAATCCAGCAGTGACAGGTTAATTGCTTTTTTTTTCCATTTTCACAGGTTAGGGGTCAAGGGGAGGAGGGTGATGGGCGGGGTTTTGGAGGTAAGGGGACACTATCTCCACCTCTCTGATTGCTCACAGATTGGGACAATTGAAGGTCCTTGCCTTAACCTTGGCAGGCAGGTCACCCTGATTTCTCAGCCAGGAAATAGCCAACTTTCTCACCCACCAGGAAGGTAAATAATTGGAGAGGTGGTACATTGAGGCTCTTTTGTGGCCATTATTTGACTTGAAGGGCTTTACTTGCTGGTGAGTTGAGACAGTCACCCATCAACCTTGTTCACCAGCACCTAATTGCAGAGATGGTGAGAAGGAAGCAAGTTTCACTCCAGGGAAAACTCATCTAACTATTTCCCATTCTTGCAACCAATCTCTCCATCCCTATGGAGGGGAAATTCCACCTAACGTTTCTGGAACATGTCACTCAGTCAGAGGTTTCCTTAAAAAGGATACTGTTTACTAACACACTGTTGCTGGGCATGAACTCAGTTGGATTAATGCCCTGCTTAAAAGTAGGTTGTCTCTTCCTGAATATATCCTGAAAACTGGGTGCTGTTTACGTCAACAATGGAAACATTTATTGCTGCTCTAAGTGTTCCTAAAGCTTAGTTCTCACTTTATGAGACTGCCTTAATCATCCGGACTGCCAGAGTCACCAGTGTTTTCATCACATCATGCCACACCTTCTTCTTGTACTGCAAATATGGATTGTGAAATCCATCAACATATTCACCGGCTGCAAGAATGCAAGACCTAAGCTAGAGATGCCTATCACCTCACACCTATCCACATTATAGCCCATCTACCAGACTCATGCCCATCACTCACCTAACTAAATCCCTTGAAGCCTCTTTGCATTCTTCTCACAACTCACATTCCCACCAAAGTTTGTATCATCTGCAAACTTGAAAATATTAAAATTGGCACCCATAATCCCAATCATAGATACAGATTGTGAACAGCTGGGGTCTAAGTGTCAATCCTTGCAGCACCCCAATGCTCACAGCCTGCCAAATTCTACTCTCCGCTTTCTGCCTTGCCTAATCCTCAAACCATGCTAGGATAATATCCCCAATCCCGTACATATTAATTCTGAATTTCAGACTTTATCAGAAGCCGTCTGAAAGTCCAAATACACCTTATTTACCAGATCCTCCTTACCACCTCTGCTAATGAGGTTCTAAATAAACGATTACATTTGTCAAACATGTTTTCACTTTCATAAATGCATGTTTACTCTCCTAATTAATTATTTTCTAAGCATCTAGGAGGTAGCACAGTTCTGTGTCCACCTCCTCAGTGAAATGTAAGCACCTCTGAAGAAATGCTACTTCTTCTGCTTAAAGCTCACCATCCTCCTGACATGCTGGATTAATGAAAACAGTCTTTTTGCTGTCTGGCCTACTTGTCACACTTCAGCTTCATTCCTTTCTGAATTCAAAAGCTTTGCTAACTCCTACAACAACACGATATACAGTACTTCCATGCATTCTGCTACAATGCAAAGTCAAAAGCTTTCTGTAAGTTCTATGGCAATCCTGACAAATAGTATCAAAGGAGGCATTTTTCATATAACCAAAACATATTCAGCCAGTAACAGTTCAACAGAGAGCACTAATAAAATGTGAGGGGCCCATCTTGTGATGCAGTGGTAGTGTCCCTACCCCTGAGCTGAAAAACCTGGGTTCAATTCCCACCTGCTGCAGAGGTGTATAATTACATTTCTGAACAGGTTGCTTAGCAAATTTGGTTAATGAAAAGAAAATAAGGCATATGAGGTGCAGAATGGTAGGTTGTATACTAAATCAGTAGAATTTGTGCAGTCTGATCATTTCAGAGCACAGTACATGCCTTTAGACTCTTGGTGTGCCACATAGGCTGCACCAAAAGTGGATAGAAGAAGTATGGTTACCACATTATGATCTCTATGCTTTCTTAATACTGGTAAAACAGGACTGAAGAGCTGAATTTTGGGATGTAAATGTTTGCCATGATATTGCAATGATGAGTAGCAAAGTTATTGATGAACATGTTACTTGTAAACTGTGCTATGATTTATAATATTGACACTGTCCAACCAGATGAGTTTTCTTTATTTACTTAATTTGAATGATTATATTGATGAACTTTATAATACTTCTCTTAATTCTGAAATTTCTATTTGAAATATAAATCTGGTGAAATAATTTTGCTTGGTCTAGCAAATAATTCCGACTACACTGTATTTTGTACATAGCCTGGTGCTTGAACAAATAAAATTCCATTGCAAAACAGGTGAATCAGATGCAGGAGTAAGTCCTTTTTTAAGGTACTGACTTACTTGGCAGGTGATTATTAACATAATCATTTGAACCTTTGATGAACACAATGAGCATTCACTTTCAGTGGGTTCTTAAAGTTGCAAATACAAAGTGTGACGAGACATTGACAGAAATTCTTTCCTAATACAGTACTAAGCTATCAGGGTTGTGGAAGTGCTATATTCCATTTTAAAATGAATCTGATAAATCTTTAACTTTTTCATCCAATACAGCCTTCCTGGCTATATATGAATGTAAGCTTCTTCCTTATTGTTGCACTGTCACTTAGCTTGGTCAAGCAGATGAGATTGTTAAAATAGCTTAGCCATTGTTTTTTTCAATTATCAGGTGATGAGTTGCAATTAGAGTGGTACAGGTCAGGCAGCATCAGAGGAGCAGGAAAATCGATGTTTTGGACAAAAGCCCTTCATCAGGTGATGAGTTGCCCCTGACCACAACAGCCTTTGGCTTTCTGTATGTTTTCTTGCTCTTGTCTTTGTCAACATGATCTAACTCATTGCACATTCTAAGTGTCTATAGTCCTTGATACCATGCACAAGTGAAAAAAAGAGGCGAGTTCACCTGGTGTTTTAGCCAATGTTTCTCTCTCAGTGAACATCAACAAACAGATTAACTGGTCATTTATCTTATTGCTGTTTAGGGAGTCTTGCTGTGTGCAAATTGTTATATATGTGTTATATAACAACAAGTGATTACACTTCAACAAGTAATTTATTGGCTGTGAAGAGCTTTGAGAGGTCCTGAAGACACATTATATATTGCAAATTCTTTTTGTCCTTGTCTTCTAAATTGCAGCTATAGTCTGTCCCAGTTTTGTGCAGATAATATAGTGGATTTCCATTGACACTGAGCTGCTCATAGATTGAAAGTGGCAAGATGTTTCAGACTATGTTTATGACACAGTGAGAATCAGCTTAACCAGTAAGTGGTGAAACAGGCTTTTGAGATAAACATAAGGGAAACATTCCAATGCTGGAGGCAGTTTTGAGAAAAGTCATGAAACTGATCACTTGTTTCACAGTGCTGAATAATTAGAGAATACTGAAGCATTTTGGCTCTTAATCCTTGAAAAGGATTACTGAAATATGATTGCATGACTGTATATGAAATAATAAACATCAAGAAAAGATAGTGGCATAAATTACTCTTTTTAATTTGCTGTTGCAATGGGAGTGATGCTGGCAGTGTGAACATTTAATGCCTATCCCTAATTGCTGATGCGAGGGGCGATATGATTTACTACTTGAACTATTGAAATTCAAATTGCTTAGATACATAACAAACTCCTGTCATTGGATAGGAGTTTCAGAGTTTTGAGTTAGCAATAGTTAATGAATGGTGATATGGTCCCAAATCAGGATGATGTTTTCCTTGACAGGGTCTGTTGCCCTTGTCCTTCAAGATTGTAGAGGTCATGGTGCTATCAAAGGCGTTCAGATGAGTTGTTACAGTTTATCTTGTAAATGGTATGTGTTACTACCACTTTGTGCCAGTGATGGAGGAAGTATATGTTGATGTGGTGGATAGGGTGCCATTGAATCCACTGTTTTGTCTTGGTTTTTTTTATTTTTGCATGTCTCTATCAGGACCAGCACTTCTTGCCCATATGAAGTTGTCCTTGAACTAATTAACTCTCCAGTCATTACGGAGGGCAGTTAAGAGTCCAACAGGTTACTCTGGGTATGGAGTCGCATGTAGTCCGGTCCAGGTAGGAACAACTGATTTTTTTCTCTAAAGGACATTAGAAAATCAGATGAGTTTTAGTTAGTCATATTAGCATACAGCAAGTCAGGTTAGAGAGATGAATGAGTAGCTCAAAGTTGTGATAGAGTGAGTTTCAGTTCTGGGACACTGGGGAATGTGGGGACTGCATCATTGGGATGATCTAGACCAGAAATATGCTGGTTCTGGTGTTCTAACAAGGGGTGTGGAAGGGGGAGGATTGGAAAGAGAAGTTGTTCAGAGTGAGGACCAGTTCAGTCAGTCGAAGGAGGGTGTCAGTGGAAGGGTACTGGTCGGTACAGCGGGAAAGGAAGAAGCGGAGGGCTTTGAGTCCTTCGTGATGGGGGATGGAGGTGTACAGGGACTAGGAAAGAGAAGTTGTTCAGAGTGAGGACCAGGGAAAAAGAAATTGTTCACGAAGAAGGGCTCATGCCCGAAACGTCGATTCTCCTGCTCCTTGGATGCTGCCTGACCTGCTGCGCTTTTCCAGCGACACATTTTCAGCTCTGGTGTTCTAACAAGCAATGCAATTAAGGAAGCAAGGAGAATTTTAAGCTAAATAGTAGGGTGAAGTGATCAAACTTGTGAAGATATGATAATTCAAAGAAAAGAGACTAGACAAGAGAGCAAAGTGTTGATATAGGAAATGACAAACAGAGCAAGAGATAAAAGAATAAAGACTATAGATCTAAGAGCAGACAAGCAGATGTGGGTAATGGTTACAAAAGTTAAAAAAGAACAAAACCAAAAACTCTGTATCTGAATACATGTAGCATTTCAAACAGAATTGATGAATTAATAGCACAAATAGAAATAAATAAATACAATCTAATAGCTGTTACAGAAACACAGCTGCAGGATGAGATCATTTGGGACCTGAATTTTGAAGGTACCTTATGTTTAGGAAGATCAGGAAGTTAGCAAAAATGGAGGAAGGCTCTATTAATTAATGATGGTATTAACACTATCGAGAGGTATTTCTTAAGTTCAGTCAACCAGGATATACAAGAGGTTTAGGTAGAAATGAAGAATGATAAAGACAAGAAATCACACGCTAAGGTGGTGTACAGCCTTGTTAACCACATGGAGTATAAAGGCAGGAATAATGGATGCTTCTCAGGAAGGTAATAATCCAGGGGATTTAATTCTCAACAACAGACTGGTAAAATCAAATGAGAAAGGACAGTCTAGATGAGGAGTTTGTAGATTTTTTTTGTGACAATTTCTTAGATCTTTTTCCTAGGGTCGGGGAGTCCAGAACTAGAGGGCATAAGTTTAGGGTGAGAGGGGAAAGATATAAAAGAGACCTGCGGGGCAACTTTTTCACGCAGAGGGTGGTACGTGTATGGAATGAGCTCCAGAGGATGTGGTGGAGGCTGGTACAATTGCAACATTTAAGAGGCATTTGGATGGGTATATGAATAGGAAGGGTTTGGAGGGATATGTGCCGGGTGCTGGCAGGTGTGACTAGATTGGGATATCTAGTCGGCATGGACAGGTTGGACCGAAGGGTCTGTTTCCATGCTGTACATCTCTATGACTCTATCAGCACTTTCTTGTGCTAACCAGAAAGCCAGTTATACAAGACCTGATACTGTGCAACTAGGTAGGATTAATTAATGGCCTAATAATGGAGATACCTCTAATCAGAAGCAATTATAATGTGACTGAATGTTACATTCAGTTTTAGTGATGGTGCAAGGCTAGAATTCTAAACTTAAAAATAGGTAATTACAAGGACATGAAAGTAGAATGAGCTAAAGTGAACTGGAAAATTATATTATGAAATAGGTGGCACACATGTAAGGAGATATTTCAGAATACACAAGATACAGACATCCCAAGGGAGGGGCCCACTTTTTGTTGGTCACTCAGAAGTTAAAGATTGTACCAAGCTCATGGTGAAACAGAGGGAACTTGGACTTCAAGTGCACAGTTCTCTCAAAGTGGAGTCACAGGCAGATAGAGCAGTGAAGAAGGCTTTTAGCAAATTGGCCTTCTTCTGTCAAGGCATTGAGTAAAGAAATTGGGAAGTTATATTGCAGTTTTACAGGACATTGGTGAGGCTACACTTGAAGTATTGTGTTCAGTTTTGGTCACCTTGCTATACGAAGGATGTTAATAAACGGAAGAAGTGCAGAAGAAATTTACAAGGATGTTGCCAGAACTCAACGGCCTGAGTTATAGGTAGAGGTTGGACAAGCTAGGACATTTTTCTTTAGAGTGACAGAGACTGAGGGGTGATCTTAGAACTGTATAAGATTATGAGAGGCATGGATAAGGTGAATGCACTCAGTCTTTTTCCCAGGGTTGGGGAATTGAGAATAAGTGGCCATCAATTTAAAGTTAGGGGGAAAGAATAAAAGGGAACCTGAGGGCAACCTTTTTACTCAGCGGGTGGTATACTTATGGAATGAGCTGCTAGCAGAAATGGTTGAGGTGGGTACATTAACAACATTTAAAAGGCATTTGGACAAATACATGTATAGCAAAGGTTTCGAAGGATAGGGGCCAAGTGCAGGGAAATTTGGACATTTTGGACAGTATGGACCAGTTTGGGCCAAAGGGTCTGTCTCCTTGCTGTAGGACTCTATAACTCTATAAATAAAAAGCATATACTTGCACAAAGATGGGTAGCGGGTCAGAAGATTGGACAAAACATTTTTAAAAAAGCAAAAAAAAGCTCCATTATGGATAGGAAGGAAAGTATTAAAGTAAACAGATAACTAGCTAGAAATATAATCAAATATATTAAGAGTTTCTATGAATATCTTCGAAAGAAAATAGTTAATGAAGTGAATGCTGGATATATAGAAACTTAGTTTCAGGAATTAATGATAGAAAATTAGGATATGACAAATGAACAGGTCTGTTTTTTTTAATAGGCTTTGACTGCAATGGATATTAATGACAACTTGGAGATAGCTGTTAATTAGGAAATGGAAAGGAGGGAGGAACTCGAGAATCACCAAAGAAATGTTAATAAGCAAATTGTTGGGAGTTGGGGGGTTGACAAGTCCTGGGTGCTGAAGAGCTTCACTTTAGGATGTCAATTCAAGTGACTAGAGAGGTCATAAGTTCCAAATTCTGTAGATTCAGAGATGGTTCCATCAGATTGGAAAATACCAAATGCAACTAATTTAAGAAGAAAGGGACATGGAAAGCAGGAAACTACAGGCTAATTAGCTTAATCTTTTGTTATAGGGAAGATGCTAGAAGCTACCAGTAAAGATATTGTAACAGGACACTTAGGTTCCTAGTGATCAAGCTGAATCAACCTCTATTTGCAGAAGGAATATCATGTTTTACCAGTGCAGGCATATATTGAATTTCTTTAAGGAAGTAACATGTTCTGTAGGTAAACTTGAATCAATGGATGCCCTGTACTGACATTTCCAGAAGGCATTTGATCGGTTCCAAAACAGAGGCTTTTTTGCAGGCAATAAATATTCATTATGTATGGGTAACATACTGGGATGGTTAGAAAGGATTATAGACAATGGTTAATTTGAAAAGGCTGAATAGATATCAGAACAGTTTTTCTTTAAAGGTGTCACTAAAAGGATTTTGATTTTTGTAAAAGAGACATTTTGGAGGTGACATGCCTTAATCTAATTGCTTGAACTTATTTACCAGAAATTGTATGCCTGGGTTTCTGGCTGTTAGGAGTTAAATTTTGCTTGGAATTCAGTTGGGGTTGAGTCCACTGAGAAAATGAAGTTGCACAGTTCATCCTTTGTCTTTCAGGGGAAATCCATGAGGAGGGTGCAGTGTGATAAAGTAAATACTGATCTAAGTTTTCTCATTAAAAGCCTTTGAATTCTCAATTACTCCTTCATGAACTGCATCGGCAAATGTCCCGACAACAATTGCCTGCGTTCAATGACACCTGCCTACATGTGCCAGGATCATGACAGAAAGCTATCTTGAACATTTCATAGAATATTTTTTTTGCCTTCAAGGACTAACAATTATTGGACAAAGATTTTATTTCAAAATTAATCTTCGCAGGAAAAGTTTTTCCATTGAAATGGTATGTTTGGATCTTAATTTAGAAGGATAAATATTTATATTTCCCTATTTCAAATTGAGTGTTAATCAGCTTTACACCTTAATGAATAATTTCTGTTTCACTATAAATCAATAACATAGAACATAGAACAATACAGCACAGAACAGGCCCTTCGGCCCACGATGTTGTGCCGAACATTTGTCCTAGCTTAAGCACCTATCCATGTACCTATCCAATTGCCGCTTAAAGGTCACCAATGATTCTGACTCTGCCACTCCCACAGGCAGCGCATTCCATGCCCCCACCACTCTCTGGGTAAAGAACCTACCCCTGACATCCCCCCTATACCTTCCACCCTTCACCTTAAATTTATGTCCCCTTGTAACATTCTGTTGTACCCGGGGAAAAAGTCTCTGACTGTCTACTCTATCTATTCCCCTAATCATCTTATAAACCTCTATCAAGTCACCCCTCATCCTTCGCCGTTCCAATGAGAAAAGGCCTAGCACTCTCAACCTATCCTCGTATGACCTATTCCCCATTCCAGGCAAGATCCTGGTAAATCTCTGCACCCTCTCCAAAGCTTCCACATCTTTCCTAAAGTGAGGCGACCAGAACTGCACACAGTACTCCAAATGTGGCCTTACCAGGGTCCTGTACAGCTGCAACATCACCTCACGACTCTTGAATTCAATCCCTCTGCTAATGAATGCTAATACACCATAGGCCTTCTTACAAGCTCTATCCACCTGAGTGGCAACTTTCAAAGATCTATGAACATAGACCACAAGATCCCTCTGCTCCTCCACCTTACTAAGAACCCTACCATTAACCCTGTATTCCGCATTCTTATTTGTCCTTCCAAAATGGACAACCTCACACTTGACAGGGTTGAACTCCATCTGCCACTCCTCAACCCACCTCTGCATCATATCTAAGTCCCTTTGCAGCTGACAACCGCCCTCCTCACTATCCACGACTCCACCAAACTTCGTATCGTCTGCAAATTTACTGACCCACCCTTCGACTCCCTCTTCCAAGCCATTAATAAAAATTACAAACAGCAAAGGACCCAGGACTGATCCCTGCGAAACTCCACTTGTAACTGGGCTCCAGGCTGAACATTTACCATCTACCACCACTCTCTGACTTCGACCGGTTAGCCAGTTCTCTATCCAACTGGCCAAATTTCCCACTATCCCATGCCTCCTGACTTTCCGCATAAGCCTACCATGGGGAACCTTATCAAATGCCTTACTAAAATCCATGTACACTACATCCACTGCTCGACCCTCATCCAATGTTGATTATTAAATAACCTGGTTGGCATTTAACTGGGTAAGGCATTTAAATTTAAATTGTGACCATGTGGTGGGATGAGAGAATGGCAGTGCACTCTCCAACCTCAGTCATAACATAAAATTGGAGGCTTTCACAATAACTCAAAGCCAGAAATGTGTAATTGGAAGTGTAATAATTGAAATGTATAAAATGAAAAATGTTAACTTTCTTGTGCATTAGCATAAAGTATACAATACCAGGATGGCGTTATCAATTGCTGCGACCTTCTGGAGATGGGAGCTTTATCTCTGAATGATTTGGGGAAAAAAGTTATCAAAGCTAGGCTAATTCAATTAGCAAAAAGGTTGGAGTTAGAATTTAAAGTAGATGCAAAGAAAGCAGATAAAATTCAAAATATAGAAGAGTTTTTGAATGCAATTCAGATGAAAATTCAGTTGAACTAGCTAGAAATCAAATGCAAATGAAGCAAATCGAAATAGAAAAGGAAAATTAAATACCAAAACTTGAACAGGAAATAGATTTAGGAATGATAAATTTCAAACTTGAGGAAAAGAAAATAGTATTTCAGAATGAGGAAAAGAAAATAGTATTTCAGAAGAGGAAAAGACCTGACTACTTCAAAAAGGACACTGAAAAGGAAGAAAGAGTATTTCAAAGGGAAAAAGAAGGGACACAGAAAAGAGAAAGAGAGTGAGAAAGAGCATAATGGCGAAGGAACTGGAACTGAAACAAATAATAGATCTGACTGCACCTAGATGTAGTGGAATAGAAAGGACAAAGGAAACCTTCTTACAATACATAGTGGCACAGGTAAACTTACTTGTAAATCTTACTTGTTCACTGTACATCATCATTTGTCTGATTGATTATCATTCTCGCTGCAGCTAAAAAAGAAAGCTAAAGACGGTACCCTTTCATGGTAAGCTGTAAAATAACTGAGTCCTAGATATGCCACAGTGATGTAGTGAGGCTTATGCTTCGCAAATGTTAACTTTTGTGGACAGAGGGTGCAGGAGTTTTCAGCCTGTGGAGTGTAACTCGAAGTGTTATGAATGATAGCTAAGATAGATTCCTGAAGGATATATCAAAGAGCTGCAGCCATCAGTTACCAACTCAGACTTTCAGATTGAGAATTGGTGCCATCCAGGTTCTCTCCACTGCCTGACAAAATATTTATCTGCACATAAATGAGGAGCGATCGGATAAAAATGAGATGTTAATACATGTAAATCAGCCCCATGCCACTCACCAGCCAGGTTCTCACCTAGTCACTGATCACTTCTGTGGAAAATCTGACTATTTTGTCGATGTCAAGATTTTAATTTAAATTTACGTTGTGACCAGTGGAATGGTAGGACTTGAGACAGACAGTGCCCTCTCCAACCTCAATCATAACAAGATGATAGGGGATCTGTGTGCATGGATTACAAACATTTTGAATGAAGGTACAGTAAATAATTAGGAAAGCTAATAGATTGATATTGTTTATTGCAAGATGAATTGAATACAACAGTGGGAAAATATTGCTGAAATTGGACATTGGTGAAGCCACATTGGTGAAGCCACATCTAGAATACTCTGTAAAGTATTAGCCTACTTATTTAGGGAAGGATGTAAATATTTCAGAGAAGGTTTACCGGACTAATATCTGGAATGTCTGTCTTAGGAGAAACATTTACATGATTTCAGCCGGAGTATAGAAAAGCAAGAGGCAACATGATTGAAACATGTAAGAATTTGAAGGGTCTTGACAGAATCCATATGTTTAACATGCAGGGTTGCAAGTCCCAAGTGGAGACTAGCATGGGGGAGTTAGTCCTGGAACTTACCTTGGAGCAGCTGAGTGCTGGTACAGAGCAGACCGAAGGCTTGGAGCAGAGTAGGAACAGCTGTTGGACTGGGGTCTGGTGAGGGTGGTCAGACCATGTGCAGAGGCTTTGAGCTGAGCTGCTACAATGTAACATTTATTTGAAGCTTTTTTAGCTGACTGTAATGTTAATCCTTTAATGTTGTATTATTTCTAACATATTTCTTAAACTCTGCAAAGTATGCATCTACTTTTTAGTTCTCATTTGTATCTAAGATTTGTAATTAGAGTACCTATACCTAAGATGGCGTCATAAGAGGCAGACATTGTGGAAACTTTTCACTGTCCCTCTACAATGGGGTACATGTGACAATAAAGGATAGTCTATTCCATTCTATTCAAGGGGTTATTGTTTAAAAATAAAAGATTTCCCATTTAAGACAAAGATGAGAGGATTGTGAATCTTTGAAAACCTCTTCCTCAAGAGGATGTAAAGTATTTGAATATTTCTAAAGTGGAGCAAATAGATACTTAATAAGCAAGGGAGTGAAAGGTAATCAGCTAGGCAGAATTACAGAGCAATCAGGTGAACCTAAAACTTACCAACCATCGCAAAGGCTATATTCTATCATCTGCATAACAGATACAACTAGAGAAAAACACTCAATGAATTAAGGTTTCTTTCCATCTATATATATTTTGCAAATATACCTTTTGTCACATGACCATGACCATAAATAGGACATGACAATTAAGTTAAATGCATTCCATTGTCTAATGAAAGTCTATTGAAATTTCTGCTGTGCCCATGTCACTGACCTTATGCCATGAAAATGCAAACAGCTTCCAAATTACAGCATTTATCTCTCTGTAACATTACGGAGCTTCTACTTTTATATACATGACTATGATTACGTTAATTTGTATAGTAATGGCTAATGAACCTGCAATGTGTAATTCTGAATATTCAATATATTTTGTTCAATCCTTAAAGTCTCAACCAAGTTTCACCCTGCACCAACCTCCCAGCCTGCTGTCAACCTACATAACTATCTATATATCTTTCTAGTTGTCTAATTAATATGAATGTTCTATGGGCATTTCCATTTGTAAATATGTATATAGCTGGGAAAAGTGAAAACTTTTCATGGAAGTGATTTGAAATGGAAAATATATTCAGCATACATTAAATTGGTGGTAATATAGTGATAATGTTTCTTGAATGTTAATCCAGATCCTGAGACAAATGCTGCAGAAAAATAAATACAAATCCCACCAAGACATCTGGAGAAATTTGAAATTAATTATTTGAAAAGCCTGGAACAAAATTGCAAGTCTCAGTGAGAATCATTAAAATAAAACACGTTATCATTAATACCCATCTGGATAACTAATATCCTTCAGGAGTGGACATCCGCAGTCTTTACTTAGCCTGGCCTAGAAGCTGACTCCACACCTGTACAAATTGTCTCTTTACTGCTATCCAAAAAGGCTTAGTAAGCCTCTTAGTTGTAGGTGGGTCATCAACACCTGTTATATAGTCATAGAGATGTACAGCGCAGAAACAGACCCTTCAGTCCAACTCATTCACGCCAACCAGATATTCTAAATAAATCTAGTCCCATTTGCCAGCATTTGGTCCATATCCTTCTAAACCCTTCCTATTCATATACCCATCCAGATGCCTTTTAAATGTCGTAATTGTACCAGCTTCCACCACTTCTTCTAGCAGCTCATTCCATACCCACATCATCCTCTACGTGAAAATGTTGCCCCTCAGGTCCCTTTTAAATGTTTTCCCTCTCACCTTAAACTTATGCCCTCTAGTTTTGGACTCCCCTATGTCAGGGAAAAGATCTTGCCTCTTTACCCTATCCATGCCCCTCAGGATTTTATAAGGTCGATAAGGTCACTCCTCAGCCTCCAACACTCCAGGGAAAATAGCCTTAGTCTATTCAGCCTCTCCCTATAGCTCAAACCCTCCACCCCTGGCAACACCCTTGTAAATCTTTTCTGAATCCTTTCAAGTTTCACAACATCCTTCTGATAGGAGGGAGATCATGATTGAATGCAATATTCCAAAAGTGGCCTAGCCAATCTCCTGTACAGTTGCAACATGTCCTCCTAACTCCTATACTCAATGCTCTGACCAATGAAGGTTAGTTTTTGGCTTAAAACTACATATGTAAAATCTTCAGATGTAAACCTATCCAGGTTTTCTATTGCCTCGCAAATGATTGGTCTGTCTATCTTCATCATTTATTTTTCATGAAGGAGCTTTGTAGTGTGTCACAGGTTTAGTACAGATGTAATTTAAATCTATATTATTGACATAATATGGAAGTTAAATTTAGCTAGTCATAAATCCCCATTGCTTTCTGAAGGCTCATATCTAACTTTGTTATGAAATAGCATTGCAAATGGGCTGAGGAGTGGCAGATAGGAAAATGTGAGGTATTGCATTTTGGTAAGACAGACAAAGGTAAGAGTTATACAGTCAATGGTAAGGCCCTTGGTAGTGTTGTCGAAGAGAGAGACTCAGGGGTTCAGATACATAGTTCTTTGAAAGTCACAGGTAGGCAGGGTGGTTAAGAAGGCACATAGCATGCTTGCCTTCATTGTTTGGGCCATTGGGTATAGGAATTGGGACATCATTTGGAGCTCTTACAATGAGGTCATTGGTGAGACCACTTTTCAAGTACAGTGTACAATTCTGGTCGCCCTGCTGTAGGAAGGATATTATTAAATTGGAGAGAGTTCAGAAGAGATTTACAAGGATGTTGCTGGCTCTGGAGGGTTGGGTTTTAAGAAGAGGATGGATAGGCTGGGACTTTTTTTCTCTGGAGCGTAGGAAGTTGAATGGTAATCTTATAGAGGTTTGTAAAATCATGAGGGGCATAAGTAAGGTGAATAGCAAAGGTGTTTTCCCTTTGTAGAGGAGTTCAAAATTAGACTGTATATTTTTAAGGTGACAGGAGAAAGATATAAAATGGACCTGAGGGGCTATCTTTTCACATAGAGTGGTTCATATGTGGAATGAACTGCCAGAGAAAATGGCAGATGCAGATAGAGTTACAACATTTAAGAGACACTTGGACAGATACATAGTTAGGAAAGATTTAGGGCGATATGGGCCAAACACAGGCATGTGGGATTAGTTTAGTTTGAGAAACATGTTTGCCATGGATGAGTTGGACTGAAGGGTATGTTTCCAAGTTGTATGAATCTGTGACTCTATAACATTATCTTGTACCTTTACAGGTGCCAAAGAAGTGAGTTAATTCATTGTAAAACTAGTTGGTAATAATGATCTCTGAGTGAAGAGAGTCCTCCTTGTGAAAGTCCAAAATGGCCAATCCCTTCTTCTGAGACTGTGTCCCCATATGGCCCACTCTTTCAGCCAGAGGAAACATTCTTCTTGCATCTACCATGTCAATTCCTGTCAGAATTGTTTACATTTGAAAAGATCACTATTTTCTTTTGCATTTAAAAGAATGTAGGCCTAGTCTAATTGATTTTGCCTCAAAGAACAATCTCTCCATCCCTGGAATCAATTTAGTGGAAATTTGTTGCAGTTCCTCAATGGCACGTGTTTTTTTTAATTTGGTGAAGAGACCAAAACTGCAGTTAATACTCCAGGTATAGTCTCAACACAGCTCTATAATAATTGTAATAAGACATTTTTACTCCTATACTCAAAAAAAAGTTTTAAAAAATGCCAACTTACCATTTGCCTTAACAGCTTGTTGTATCTGCAAGTTCATTTTCGGTGACTCATGAACAAGAATGCCAAAGTTCCTTTGAACATCAAAACTTCCCAACTTCTCATCATTTAAGAAATACTCTGCACTCTGGATTTTTCTTACCAATGTGGATTGCCACACATTTCTCCACATTGTATTCCATTCTAACACAGGGCAACCTCGATTTTCTGAACAACACGGGCGGGGAGTATTTTGTTCGGTTAATTGCATTCCGGATAATCGAATGCCAGATAACATAGTTTAGCCAGGCATTGGGACCTTGTGATCTTGCTGAATAATCTGATATTCGGATAATTGAATTCCAGATAATCGATTGTTTGGATAATATAGTTTACCTAAGCACTGGGACCTTGAGATCTTGTTTGGATGATCGATGTATGGATAATTGAGGTTGCCCTGTAAAATAATAGAAAAAACGGACAGGATGGCATCTTGATATATTACAGCAGATTTAGAGGCCAAGGTATGTAGGAATGTAGCTTTTATAAGGTACAATCCACAGAATTGCTATACTTCCACTTTAAAGGGTGCCTTTCAAAATAGATTCCTCTGACAAGTCTGGATTTCCCATATAAATAGCATGTTACCCTATCACACCTCAAGTTCTGATTAGTCACAATTATACTAAAACTGATTACAATGTAATATTCCCTGCATGTCAGCAGTACAGCTGTTCTTTTCGGATACTCTTCATGCTTGTATTATATTAGGCTAATTTTTCACAAGGTAATTGATTGAGAGCAATACTTTGTTGTGTAATGTCATTGATGATTGCCAATTTGTAAAACAGTGCCACAATATATCAGCAAAAGTTGGGAAATAATTGATGATTCATTTTATTTTCCTTAGCCTTGATAGACTTCCATATTAAACACTCTGAATAAAGTGTTGTTTGAATGAAAAACACCAAAAGAATTCACTTTTAATTTTTCACCTGTATTCACACTCATATTATTGTAGTCGAGCACAATATCAGACAAAACATGGCACATATGGTACTATTTATCCTGATATTGATCAACAGTTTTAATAGCATATAAATTTATTTTTCTGGTACGGACAACTTTTGTCTGTTCACTGTTTTCTAATTGAGAGCGAAAAGTACAATGCAATTATTTTTGAGATACAGTCGGTTCCACTATAATGCAGTACTTCCATTCTCATGCAATCCCGTGTCATAAGAAAATCGCATAATAGCAGTACCATTTAAACTAATGGGGCCAGAATCATGTTATAACCAATACATGTTTTAAAAGTTTGCGCTTTAGAAACAGTGACACCAATTCATCAATTGTGTTACAGCAAATTTGCATTGACAAAATACGCGTTAAAGCAGAGTGACCTGTACGTGTGTTTTCTTGAAAGAAAATGGTCCACTCCAAATTTCTCCTCTCATCAGTCCTCTCCTGAAGATGTTCACTCATTGAAGTATAGTTTGGTAGACATTTCACCTCTTCAAGGAGACAGTGAGGTCTGTAGATGCTGGAGATGAGATTTGAGAGTGTGTTGCTGGAAAAACACAGCAGTTCAGGCAGCATCCAAGGAGCAGGAAAATCAACGTTTTGGGCCAGTGCCCTTCATCAGGGTGTTCACCTCTTCACCCAATCTTCAAGTATGATTCTAAATAGTTAGTATTGAAGTCAATAAAGTCAAATCCAATGCTATCTTTATAAGACATCCCTTGCATACACATTTCAAGGAGCGTCATTGGATAGTGGCCATTGTGGACCTCTTTCTATCCTTAACCCATACAAGTTGAGATAACTTTGAGTCATGGCTACCACACAATAGTCTTATGAACCGTAGTTTTAAGACTGAGAATGTAGCTGGGATGTAATTATATGGGAGGCAGTTCAGCAGGGGTTTACTAAATTGCTCCAAGATAAGATATTTGTCTTATGAAGAGAGATTGAGCAGTTTAGGTCTATACTCTTTAGAGTCTAGAAGGTTAAGAGGAGATCTAATTGAGGTATATAAAATGCTAAATGGCATTGACAAAGTAGATGTCGAAAGAATGTTTCCTCTTGTCTTGGCTTTCATTAACAAGGGGATCGAGTTTAAGAGCAGTGAGGTTTTGCTACAGCTCTACAAGTCCCTGGTGAAACCACACTCGGAATATTGTGTCCAGTTCTGGTCGCCCTACTATAGAAAGATACAGAGGCTTTGGAGAGGCTGCAAAGAAGGTTTACCAGGATGCTGCCTGGACTGGAGAGCTTGCCTTGTGAAGAAAGGTTGAATAAGCTCATACTTTTCTCTCTGGAGAGAAGGAATAAGAGAGGAGACCTGATCGAGGTGTACAAAATAATGAGAGGAATTGATAGAGTCAATAGCCAGAGACTTTTCCCCCAGGGCAGGATTGACTGGTACGAGACGTCATAGTTTGAAGATATTAGGAGAAAGGTATAAAGGAGACGTCAGGGGAAAGTTCTTTACGCAGAGAGTTGTGAATGCATGAAATGTGTTGCCAGCTGAGATGATGGAAGCAAAGTCATTGGGGACATTTAAGCAACTGGTGGACATGCACATGGATAGCAGTGAGTTGAGGTGTGCGTAGGTTAAGTTATTATATTTTATATTAGGATTAAACCTCGGCACAACATCGTGGGCCAAAGGGCCTGTTCTGTGCTGTATTTTTCTATGTTCTATGTTCTAGATCAAGAGGTTGTTATTTTAAATCTGCTACTCCTTATCCTAAAATTGAGCTGAAGAGAAATTAATTTTCTGAAACGATCATTTAGAAGAATCAGACATATTTTTAATTAGTAATGTATTGAAGGATTATAGAGGGCAGAGAAGAAAGTGGAGTTCAAGCCTAGATTAGTTCAGTCATTTTCATTTATTCAATTTGTGGAATGTGGGCATCGTTGGCTGGCCAACATTTACTGCCCACCCCTAGTTGCCCTTGAGAAGGTGGTGATGAGCTGCCTTCTTGAACCACTGCAATTCACCTGCTCTGGATTGACCCACAATGACATTAGGGAGAGAATACTAGGATTTTGACCCGGCAACAGTTAAGGAATGGAGCAACATATTTCTAAATCAGGATGGAGAGTGGCTTGGAGGGGAACTTGAAGGTGGTGGTGTTTCCATATACCTACTGCCTTTGTCCTTCTAGATGGAAGTGGTTGTCAGTTTTCCAGGTGCTGCCTGAAGTTTGGTGAATTTCTCCAGTGCGTCTTATAGATAGTACACACTATTGCTCCTGAGCATTGGCAATGAAAGGTGGATGCTAGTGGATGTAGTGCCAATCAAGCAGGCTGCTTTGTCCTGGATGGTGTCAGGCATCCTGAGTTTTATTGGGGCCGCATTCATCCAGCCAAGTGCGAAGTATTCCTGACTTGTGCCTTGTAGATGGTGAACAGGCTTGGGGAGTTTGCAGAGATTTATTACTCACTGCAGTATTTCTAGCCTCTGACCTGCTCTTGTAATCATTATGTTTATATGGTGAGTCCGGTCGAGTTTCTGATCAATGATAACCCCCAGGATGTTGACAGTGAGGGATTCAGTGATAATAGCACCATTGACTGTCAAGAGATGATGGTTAGATTGTCTCTTAACGGTGATGGTCATAGCCTGGTATTTATGTGGTGTGCATGTTATTTTCCACTTGTCAGTCCAAGCCTGAATATTGTCGAGTTTTTGTTGCATTTGGACATGAATTGCTTCAGTATCTCAGGAGTCACAAATGATGCTGAACATTGTGCAATCATCGGCAAACATTCCTACATCTGACCTTATGATGGAGGGAATATCATTGATAAAGCAGCTAAAGATGTTTCGACCTAAAACACTACCCTGAGGAACTCCCACAGAAATGTCTTAGAGTGGAGATGACTAACCTCTAACAACCACACCATCTTCCTGTATATCAGGTATGACTCTAACCACCAGAGACTTTGCCCCGATACCATTGATTCCAGTTTTGCCAGGACTTCTTGATGCTACACTCAGTTGAATACAGCCTTGATGTCAAGAGCTGTCACTCTCACCTTACCTCTGGAATTCAGTTGTTTTGTCCATGTTTGGACCAAGGCTGTAATGAGGTCAGAAGCTGAGTGACCCTGGTGGAACCCATACTGGGCATCACTGAGCAGATTATTGCTGAGCAGGTGCTGCTTGATACCACTGTTGATGACACCTTCCATCACTTTACCGATGATCGAGAGTAGCTTGATAGGGCGGTAATTGGCCAGGTTGGATTTGTCCTGCTTTTTATGTACAGGACATAGCTGGGCAATTTTCCACATTGTTGGGGAGGTGCCAGTGTTGTAACTGTACTGGAACAGCTTGGCTAGGGGAGTGGCAAGTTCTGGAGCACAACTCTTTAGTATGATTACCGGAATGTTGTTGGGGCCCATAGCCTTTGCAGTATCCGGTGTCTCCAACTGGTTCTTGATATCATGAATTGGCTGAAGACTGGTATCTGTAATGCTAGGGACCACTGGAGAAGGCAGAAGATTGCTGAGAAAGCTTCTGATTATCCATTGCACTGACTCGCTGGGGTCTTCCACTATTAAGGTTGTGATATTTGTGTTTAATTGTCTACCACCATTCATGACTGGATGAGGCACAACTGTAGAGCTTAGATCTGATCCATTATTTGTGGGATTGCTTAGCTCTGTCAATCACTTGTTGCTTATGCTCATCTTCAGGTATGCCTGGTGCTACTCCTGGCATGCGATCCTGCACTCTCCATTGAACCAGGGTTGATCCCCTAGCTTGATGGTAATGATTGAGTGCTGAGCCATGAGGTTACGGATTGTGCTTCTCCTTTTGATAGCCCACAGTGCCTCATGGATGCCCAGTCTTGAGTTGGTAGATCTGTTTGAAGTCTGTCCCATTTAGCACAGTGATAGTGCCACACAACACAATGGAAGTAATTCTCAATGTGAAGGCGAGACTTTGTCTCCACAAGGACTGTGTGGTAGTCATTCTTACCAGTACTGTCACGGACTGATGCATCTGCAGCTAGCAGATTCATAAAGATGAAATCAAGTATATTTTTCCCCCTTGTTGGTTCCCTCACCACCTGCCGCAGACCAAATTTAGCAGCTTTGCCGTTTAGGACTTGACTAGCTCGATCAGTAGTACTGCTGCTGAGTCACTCTTGGTGGTAGCCATTAAAATCCCCCAGCCAGAGTGCAGCCTTATACCATTTCCATCTTCAGTGCTTCCTCCAAGTGGAGTATTGATTTGTCAACTGAGGGAGGACAGTACATTATAATCAGTAGGAGATTTCCTTGCCCATGTTTAATGTGAGGTAATGGGAATTCATGGGGTCCACAGTCAATATTGAGGACTCCCACAGCAACTCTTTCCTGTCTGTTTACTATGATCATCTAAATTGCTTCCTTCTACTCCTAGTTCTAGTGTTATTTTGTTTTAGTGTGAGGCATTGCCAACTCCATTGAAAATTCATCTGGTAATATAGAGACAATTCTAGAAGCTATTAGATACCAATGGTGTTGAGCTGTCCATCACACAGAAAAACAAGAAACATAAGAGACATTGTCTTCTCCTTAGTCATCTACTTGTCAATTTTGAGTTACTTCCAATGTCAAAAATAAATGATCAAACTTCCACAAATGGGATATAAAGAAATAAATTTGTGAATCACAGAGTGATGGAGAACAACTTCATTAATATAATTCCCCATCAATTAACCTTTTGGTCTTAGCTGTGGTATCATGATGTAGAGGACCCGGTGCTGGACTGGGGTGGACAAAGTTAAAAATCACACAAGATCAGGTTATAACAGGTTTATTTGGAAGCACCAGAATGCTACTCCTTTATCGGGGAGCTGTGTAACTGAAGGAGCCATGCTCTGAAAGCTAGTGCTTCCAAATAAACCTGTTTAACAATAATCTGGTGCTGTGATTTTTAACTGTGGTATCATGACAAGGTGATGTGTTTTTCACTGTACAGCCATGAGGAACATTGAACGAGCAGCAACCCAGAATAAATTTTGTATTGTTTTGGTATGAAAATAAGAAATGACTGTAATCCAATTTCCCAAGCAGAACAGTCATAGCCATGTATCCTTGATCTTTCATAGCCTAGAGAGATTGCTGTTTGACTCAGACTACATGATCTTGCTTCATGAATATTTTGATGTCAAATTTAACCCTCAGGCTGGGGAAACTGGATTAACTGGATATATAGATTACACTACTATATTAAAAAATCAAATTCTATTTTTAAATTTATGACATTAATTTGTATTCTTGATCTGGTTACACTGATTTATCGAATATTTATTGTTTACTCCATTTATATGTTACCGATTGGTTCACTTCATTGTCAGTCACTTTCTCCTCATTTCAGTTTCAGTCACTTTCATCTCTTCATGAGCATCTTTAATCAGTAAATGAGATTTACTGAAATTAACCCCAAATCTGCCAATTGGCAATAATATTCTAGAATTTCCTTTGCATTTTTGCCTAGATACACCATTAACTGGGCATGATCTAAGCTCACAACATATATGCCTTAAAACATTGTTGAATTTTGGATATAAGTTAGTCATTTGCAAGACTACAACACGCCCCTTCATCTTTTCTATTTGTTCATCTCATTGTAAGACAGAAAATAAGTTGCTGTAAACAAAAATGCCCTTCAGCAATTATAAACTCCAAATTAAATTCCAGAGATACAATAAGCAACAGAAAGCTGTCATGTGTACTTTCTAAATAAAATATTACGAAAAGAATTTGATGTCTATAAAAGATGAATGCAAATATGCTGCAAAGACTTGTAGAAGGGTTTTATGTCACTTAATTTTGGTCTTTTGAGAACCTGGATATCATTCAGTTGAAGAATTACTGACCAAATCTAATTCCATTTTATTTCTTGTGCTTACGGCAAGGCCTATATTTCATGTCACTAGAGAGGATGATAACGTTTCAGAAAGGGGATATGCTAGCATTTGTTGTTTATTCATTAGTTCTGGAGGTTGCTATTTCTGGCCCAGTAACAATCTGTTACAGAATGGGATATTGTAATTACCTAGCTGTATAGAAAAGCTCTTTTCTCAGACCGTCGTGGGAGATTACACTCAAGCATTGTCCCTAGCTGAGTAACAGGTGTGCGTTTCAGTTTTTTTTTATTAAGTCTTATTTTGGTTGGGTTTTCCAACCTATATCATATTATCAGGATTTGTGTTCAAATTAGCAAAAGGCACTCTTGTTCCCAGGTAGTGACATGCAGTGCTTTGCTAATCACACTTCAGTTGGATGTGGATTGAGCGCAGGTGCTAAAGTCTTAGAACCATATCACCACAAGTGATAACCATCTAAATGATGCAAAAGTATGTGGTTCACCATCCAGTTCATTGCCAAGTTTCCTGTGTACATACTGCTTTGATTGTTTTCTTTGCAGAAGCAGGCTTCCGGAAGATTTATTCCTTGCATACAGTACAATGCTCAGATACCACTCTAATACTGTTGGTATGCACTTTGTGAATCCTTTTGGTAAATTAATCTTTATAATCTAAGCTTCAGAAGCATTTTTTTTACCTCTTTAGTTTTCATTCGTGATGTCTTTTATCATGTTATTCCTGCTCATTAAATTTTCCCATGTCTCTCACGGTCTTCCCTTCCTATGTTGCTCAGTCTCATCTTGGAATCCTAGGTTAGTAATAATTAGCAATCTCAAGTATAATTATAGTAAGTATATAAAAAAACAAACTTTGTTTATCATTTCACTGTCAATATTTTGAGCTAAAACTATACCTTTCTATATTGCACTATATTAAATCAAATAAAATAAATGCTGGTTTTATTTTGAATGCCTGGAAAAAGGTCAACACTCACGATGTAGGATACCATCAGTTTTAAGAGGGAGATAAAGCACCTCCTGCAAAACTTGTATGCTTGATTTTAAAATATTTAGAGTAAATTGAACAATATTATTTTCCAGTTTGGGTTTGAGAGACAAACTGATAAAATTAGAAACTCTTACTTTTTCAATGTAAGATCCACTTCTAATACCTTTGGTTTCCTTTTTCACTGAACCACGCTAAATATAGAATGTTCAACTAGGAAGTGATTTTAAAAAAACCAAAGAATGAATGCCAAGAGAATAGCGGTTAACATTAAAGGGAACATAAAATGTTATAGCCATACAATTGTAACAGGGTTATAAAAGGAGTGGTAAGGCTAATTATGAACCTGGGAGGACATTTATGCATGGAGGCAGAGGGCATGGATAAGATATTAAATTAACATTTCATATCAGTCCTTACCAAAGAAAAAGATGTCACCAAAGTCATAGATAAAAAGGAGATACTTCAGACACTGAATGAATTAAAAATTAACAAAGATATAGTATCAGAAAGGCTGATTGCCTTCAAAGTTGGTAAGTCACCAGCACCAAATTAAATGCATCCAAGATTCTGAGAAAAATAACACTGGAAATTTCATAGGCAAGGCCATAATCTTCAAATCCTTTTGGATACAGGGTGGTACCAGAGCAATTGAGAATTACAAATTTAATATCTTTGTTCAAAATAGAGTGTAAGGATAAGCACTACAATTACAAACCCTGTCAGTTTAACCTTGCCGCTGAGAAAGATTTAGCAGCAATAATCAGGTTTAAATATCTTAATTGAATTATTCAATTGCATGCCCAAGTATGTTTGGTAACAATGCAGTTCTGTGTTGTGCTTGATCTTCCAAAAGATATTTGATAAAGTGCCACATAGCAAGTTTGACTGTAATGTTAAAGCCCATGGAATGAAAAGGAGAGTGGGAACATTGTTTTGAAATTGGTTGAGTGACAGGACAGAGAGAACAATGGTGAATGGTTGCCTTTTGGGTTGTAGGAAGATACATCGTGAGGACTCCCAAGGGTGAGTACAAGGACCACTCTATATTTAGATGTGTACTAATTAACTACTTTTGAGGATGCAGGCACAATTTCATAGTTTGCAAAATTACGGCAAGCCCAGAAGTATTGTGAACAGTGAAGAGGATAATGATCAAATTCAAAAGGCACATAGACAGGTTTGCGCAATTAGCAGATACATGGCAGAAGAATTTTTGTAGAAAAGTGTGAAAACACATAATTAGATTGGAAATATTAGGGAGAGGCAACATAAAATAATGGATACAATTCTAAAGAGTCTACAAGAGTAGAGAAACCTTGGGGTATATGTGTACCAATGATTGAAGATGATAGAGCAGGTTGAGAAAATAGTTGATAATAGAGTGGTCCTGCACTTTATAACTCGAGGTAAAGAGTACAGAAACAAAGAAATTATGGAGAACCTTTATAAAACTTTGGTTCAACTTCTGTTTGTTCACTTATGGACATCGCTCTTTAGAAGTTTGGAGACGAAGACTTTTTTCTCGATATCAATAATCTTATTTCTGATGCTGTCATTCTACTTTTACCAACTGACTTGCCTAAGTCAATCATAGCCTGGGAAAATTCCACCTAGAAAAATTATTCCCATTGGCACATGATTTGAAAACCAGAAGATACTGATTTGAGGTGAATGACAAAAACGCCAAAGACAACAAGAGGTAGAACCAAAAGAGACCCTATAGTTAGGATTTGAGGGCTGATTGCAAATTCAGTTATGTCTTGAAAGGGAATTGGATAATTACGTGAATCAATAAATTTAGGACACCAGGGATGGCTGGCAGAGTGAGATTAGTTTATTTGCTCTTGCAGAGAGTCAATACAAGCTCAACAGGCTGAATGGCTTCCTTCTGTGCTGAAATAATTCTATGCTTATGTGCATGAATACATAAAAACATGAAGATAAAATGGGAAAAGCCATCTGGTTAAATAAGCACAGTCCCTTTCAGACAATGCATGGTTGTACTATGATGGAGGCAACTCAACCACATAACAATGCAGTTCAATACTAATAAAATTATGCATAATCTCCAACCAACCTGATTATTAATTTCAATTTACACTCCACATTTTTCAGATCCCAACAATTCCACAATACTGAACTATAGATCAAATTATGTAGGAAATTATATTCTCTCTATTATGTTACCATTTGTAACAGACCCTGTACATATTAATATGTAATAAAAATAAATTCAAACTTAGAAATGTAGGAATTTAGGATTTAGGAATGGGTGTAGGCTATTCAATCCTTAGAGCCTAATAATGCAATTTAATAAATCATGACAGATCTGATTGTGGTCCAATTCTATTTTCCTATCTGTCCCCAATCACCCAATACTCACCATGTCAATCAAAAATAAGCATAAATTCCAATCTATGCTGCTTTCTGAGCATATTAGCAGCTACCCTGAACATATTACTCCCTGTCTCCATCTTATGATGGAGATATTTTATTCTTAAACTGTGTCCTCTCGTTCCAGTCTGCATCATAAGAGGAAGTACCCTCCTGGTTTTGTTCACACCCCTCAAGTTCTTATATAATTCAATCGGATCCCCTCTCATTCTTCTAAACTCCACCAGACACAAGCCCAAACATTTCAAACTTTCTTCATAATAACTGCTTCTAATGCAATTATATCTTTTTCTCAAGTCTGAAGAGCAAAACTGTACACGATATTCCAGAATTGGTCTCACCAAGGCCCTGTACCACTGCAGTCAAATTTCCCCCTTTTTTATTTCATTTCCATTGCAGTAAGTGCCAACATTCCACTTGCCTTCCAAATCATTTGCTATGCCAGGGTAATAGCATCTTATGATTTAAGTACCAGGACACCCAGATCCCCTTTTACAAACAAGTTCTGTATTATCTGGAACTTACTGCCATTCTCCATTTAAATAAAATATTGCTTACCTATTCTTCATGCCAATATGCAAACTGTTTTCCACTTACTTAACCTATATCTATCTCTTTGTAGATTCTTTACTTTCTCTTGATAATGTATTTTCTATCTATTGGCAAATTTGGTTACCATACAGTTGGTGCCTTCATCCAAATTTTGGACACAAATTGTAAACCGTTTAAGTCCCAGCATATCCCTGTGGCACTCCACTTTATTACAGTTTGCCAGACTGAAAAATACTAAATCAATAATATTCTCTGCTTCCAGCTGGCTAACCAGATCTTTTCTATGCTATAAGAGAGAATCAGTATTTAGGACAAAGTCTCTTTGGCTCATTGTGATTCCCCCAGTCATTAACAGGTTCTTCATTTCCCCTTCCCCCACCTCACCCTAGTTCTAAACTTCCAGCTCAGCATTGTACCCATGACTTGTCCGGACTTGTCCTACCTGCCTATCTCCTTTTCCACCTATCCACTCCACCTTCTCCTCCCTGACCTATCACCTTCATCCCCTCCCCCACTCACCCATTGTACTCTATGCTACTTTCTCCCCACCCCCACCCTCCTCCAGCTTATCTCTCCACGCTTCAGGCTCACTGCCTTTATTCCTGATGGGCTTTTGCCCGAAACGTCGATTTCGAAGCTCCTTGGATGCTGCCTGAACTGCTGTGCTCTTCCAGCACCACTAATCCAGAATCTGGTTTCCAGCATCTGCAGTCATTGTTTTTACCTAAGCATGTATGTATTCAAATCCCATTTTCCAGCGTTTGGCTCATAGCCATGTTTGCTATGGTGTTTCAAGTGCTCATCTAAATACTTCTTAAAATATTTTGAATATTTTTACCATCCCCCTAGGCTGTGAGTTCCAGATGCCCACCACCCTGTGAGTGAAAAAATGTTTCCTCAAATCCCCTTTAAACTTCCTGCCACTTATGCGAAAGCTGTGCCCCCGATTACTTACTCCTCTTCTATTGAGAAAGGTTTTCCCTATTTACTTTATCTATCCCTCACAACTTTGTATATCTCAATCATGTTGCCCTTCAGCTTTCTCTATTATGTTAGGCCGTACACCTTAAGCTCTTATTCTGTATGGCAACCTTTGATGTCATGCCTGATCAAAAGTCTTTTGAAGATCCAAGTACACCACATCTACTGAATTGCCTTTATCCAACTTGCTTGTCACTTAGTCAAAGTATTTGAATTATTTAGTTAAGTACAATTTCCCTTTCTTAAAACTATGCTGACTCTGCCTGATTACGTTACAATTTATGAAGTATCCCACTACATCTTCCTTAATAATGGGGGCTAGCAATTTTCTTAAGCCAGATGTTTTCATACTTAAAGTTAACTTTCTTAAATGCTCTAAATTATATTTTTTATTACTCTTTGGTCGGTTTTAGCTGGCTCTGAAAATCCATCCAGTCTTCTGAATTTCCACTAACCATCACAGAATTGTGCAGTGTTTCTCTTAATTTGATATTATCCTCATCTTCTCATTTAAGCACAGATGATGCACCCTTTTCAAAGAGTTTATCTTAACGAGAAAGTAAACACTTTGCTGAGAGATATTAAATAAATCCTCTAATAGCTGCCACTGTATCACTACTGTCTTACCATTTAACTTACCTTTAGATTCCCAGTTCATTTTGGTCAACTCTGCCTTCACACACAATCAAATTGAACATAAAATTCCAGAATATTATGATTACTATCACCGATAGCTTCTTTCACTATGAGGTTATTGATTAACACCTCTCTTTTCACAATGTGAGCTTTTGAACAACTTGTGCCCTGTATTGATGCTAACTTTTACTTTTCTAAGAAATTCCACTGACTGAACTTCATGAACTCACTTTCCAGGCTACCTTTGCCAATATGATTCACCGTAGGACAATAAATATCATCAATGATTAGTCCAGTACCTTTTTTACACCATTATGGGCATAAAAAATACTCTTGCAAGTACCTCATTGTTCCAATTTTGTATCTTTATCTAAGCTAAGGTTATTTCTCACGACTGTACTAATGTATCCCTAAATTACAAAGCTATGCCACTATCTTTTCCTGGCTTCCCAACAGTCTAAAATGTCAAATAACCTTCAATATTCCGTTATCAACCTTGGTTGTCTTGCAACCATGGCTTTGTAACAGCTAACAGGCCATACACATTTATTTGTATCTGCACTAATAGCTCATCCATTTTCTTACAAACATGCAAATAAAGAGACTTTAATTCTATTGGTTTACCTACTTTAGCTCTATTTGTTTGGCAGATCTAAAACTTGCTTTATGGTAGGAGACAGTGCATAATGGTAGAAGTCTGTTTGTGTGACTGGAGCTGGAAATGTGTTGCTGGAAAAGCGCAGCAGGTCAGGCAGCATCCAGGGAACAGGAGAATCGACGTTTCGGGCATAAGCCCTTCTTCGGGCTTATGCCCGAAACGTCGATTCTCCTGTTCCCTGGATGCTGCCTGACCTGCTGCGCTTTTCCAGCAACACATTTCCAGCTCTGATCTCCAGCATCTGCAGACCTCACTTTCTCCTTGTGTGACTGGAGGCCAGTGTCCAGTGACATACCACAGGGATCAGGGCTGGGTCCCTTATTGTTTATATAGATGATGTGGGAGTATGGTAAATAAGTTTGCAGATGACTTGAAAATTGGCAGGATTGTTAATAGAGTGGTAGAAGGTCTTAGGTTACAGGAATATATGGACAGGTTGGTCAGATGGATCGTTGCTGCATGATATGAAGAATTAACTTACCTAGGCCTGTGGTAGATTTTGAAAAGTACACTAAAGCTGAGTTTTACAAGACCTATATATCAAAACTGAAATCAATAGAACTAGACATTGCCAGCACTACTTGAGAATAAATTCTCATTCTAAGTTTTAGAAATGCACACAATATATTGATCTGATCCTTCTCTTTGTACATAAACTATCAGTGGGGCTGATAATTTTTAATTCCTGTCTTATGTTTTCAATATATCAAGATTCTATTTTAAATATTAATCAAATAAGGTTTATTGCCAAAAGGGCATGAATGTTAGTGTTTGAAGAAATATGTTTTCAGTTGTGAAGCCAAAACAGAGTTTTCTTCTCAATTTAACATTTAACTTAAGATCATTTATATAAGTAAAGTGGCTTCAGTTAATTCTGTTGACTTTAATCAGGAACCAAAAAGCTATTTGATTCATATTGTGTCTCTGGATTAAACTTTACGTGGAAGCAGTAGCCCTCCCCAGCTAAAATGTCATAGTCAACCCATCCTCATATGGCCAACTTTATTGCTGTCAGGTCATTAATTAATTCAGAGCAAGACTTCTATCCCTGTCAAAGTGGGCGTCCTGTCACCAAGGGCTGTTGTATAATCAAATGGCCAACAACTGCATGATCGTAGCTGCAGGACTGTGCTTTGTCGCCATTGAAGTCTATCATTGGACATATACACCCAGACCAGTCTGACAGATAAGGGATGGAGAGCTGGAAATGGGAGGACTAGTAAGAAAGCCATTTGATTCAACTTGAGGCTTCGCCACGTGGCCTGCTTCTCATTCCCCCTGCTACTGTGACAATTAATAATTGGCCACTTAAGTGTTTCAATTGATTCAAGGGCAGACAGGTCATCCACATCTCCCCCATCCATGGTGAATTTCAAGTGATAGCAGGTAGACTATTGGCACAATGCTGCCACCATGCCACCCTGTTTAATGCCCTTCCCAAGAGGGAGAGGCATAAATTCCACCCAGTGCGTCAAAAATATATATCTTCTTATCCTGTAGAAACTAAGTTAGCAATGATAAGGATTTATTGTCTTTGAAGGTTTTGGAGAAATAATTTTGGAGATGTCTTTGTTTTCCTAACTGAATGTTTTTATATATCTCTGTTGTCTCCAGGTAATGATTGCTAGAGAGCAGCAAGGTTTTACCTTAAAATATGTATTTCAAATATAAATGCAGATGCAGAAATTCACAATGGAATCACTAAGATTAAAAAAGAATATATTACTTCAAAATGAAAACCAAATTACATCATCCTTCCTGGTCCCAGTTATTCTTGGTCTATAACTTGGCTTTCATGGAATATTACTCTTTGTCTTAATTCCCTGTTCATACAGCCATTGAGATTTGAATCAATATATTAAAACTCTTGGGTCTATAGACACTTGCTTTCTTTTTTACTGTTCACATTATTTTCCCAATATATGCCTATATTTACATTTATAATAGAAATTATCAATGTGCACACTTCAGTCTGAGCTCAGTTTAGTTACTGGAGTCGTAGAATTCTCTCAACATACCTTATGAAAATCTAACTTGACATTGTCTTTTTTCTTCTTGTTAATAAAAAAAATCTAATTTCCAAATAAGAATTTAAGCAAAATAAAATATCAAAAAACAGCATATTTCACAAAATAAAATTAATCTATTGAATTGTCATTTGTGTCCTTTAATTCCTTATGAAAGTTTCCACTTGAAAGTCTTAGCCTGTCTAAAAACCTAATACTTATCAATTGTTATTGTTGCCTATGGCTTGATTCTGTGAGCTGAATTTGGATTGTGCAGTCTGAGCACATGCAGCATACATAATTTCCCTGGAGTGCTATTCAGTAAGCCATACTGAAGAATATTTTTTCTTTGTTTGAAAAGGTCCTACAGAAAAATTTCAGTCTTCACTGTGATAAAATTCAAGAGAGCTCTTATCGCAAAAAAAGAGATATTGCATGTGTACTGAAGAGAGTGGTGAAACTGACATGAATCTGGTTGCAAACCTGTTGTAACTTTTCTTTTACATACATTACTGAATTCCTATATTACAACAGTGACACTTGAGAAGTATTGTCTGTGTAATGCTTTGGGATGTCTTGAAATTGTGTAAGGCATGACACAAATGCAGGACTCCCCTTAATCTTGAGAAAAACTTTGAGCAGGGTAATGGAGGGGTATATTTCTTTTCATTATGTTACTTCAATTTACTGAAGTCTGCAATTGAATGTTCCAAATTATCTTAACTGAACTATTTTTGTTGACAGTTAGCAAAATGTCAATGCAACAGTACTTTTGAAGTGGTGTTTCTAATGTTTGATAGATTACGAAACTATAGACATTGGAGCAGAAATTAGGCCATTTGACCTATCAAGTTTGCTCCAGCATTCAATCATGACTTATCAGTTCTTTCAACCCCACTCTCCTGCTTTCTGCCCATAACCTTTTATTCCCTTGACAACCAAAACCTATCTACCACTGTTATAAATATACTCAATGACTTAGTCTCCACAGCCTTCCATAGCAATGAATTCTACAGATTCACCACTCTATGGTTGAAGAAGTTTCTCCTCATCTCCATTTTAAAGGGTCTCTCTTGCTAATGGAAATATCTTCTCAATGCCCACTCTGTCCAAGCCATTCAGTATTCTGTAAGTTGCAATTAAATCCCACCCCCATCCCCACCCCCATCCTTTGAAATACCAATGAGTATAGTCCCAGAGTCCTTAAATGTTCCTCATATGTTAAGCTTTTCATTCCTGTGATCATTCTCATGAATCTCCTGTGGACTGCTCCAGGGCCAGTAAGTCCTTCCTGAGGTACAGGGTCCAAAATTTCTCACAATACTCTAAATGTCGTCTGACCAGAGCTTTATAGTGCCTTAGAAGTATATCCCTGCTTTTAATTCTACTCCTCTTGAGATGAATGATAACATTGTATTTGCCTTCTGAACTACTGACTCAGCCTGCAAGTTTTCTTTAATAGAAACCTGGATTAAGACTACCAAGTCCCTTGCAGTTCAGATTTCTGAATTTTCTCCCCATTGAGAAAATAGTCCATGCCTCTATTTTAAGACCAAAGTGCATGACCTCACACTTGCCCACATTGCATTCCATCTGTCATTCTTTGCCCAGTCACCTATCCTATCTAAATCCTTCTGCAGCTTCCCCACCTCCTCCAATACTACCTGTCCCTCCACTTATCTTTGTATCATCTGCAAACTTAGCCAGAAGTGCTCCAGTTCTTTCATTTAGATTATTAGTGTATAGCTAATGTGACAGCTATAAGACAAAGGGACAGAGGGAGAAGGCTATTAGTCAAATATATGGCTGGAAGATGGGACTCTTCTTCATCCATTCAGATTTAATTTCTTTAAAAAATAGTTGAATGTTGTAATGAAACAAAGCCTATGAGGTAAACAGAGAGGGAAGAAGGATAGTATGGGAAGATGGACTGTAGAGAGAAACTGGCTGATATAGAGGACACCATTAGAATCTTAGCAACTGACCTTGGGGAGAATGAATAGGACTCACATAAGTGGCTGGGGGAAGCCATACTGAAGGACAAAAACAATGCCAGAGCGACACGGTGTTTCAGTGGTTAGCACTGCTCCCTCAGGGACCCAGGTTTGATTGCACCCTTCGGCAACTGTCTGTGTGGAGTTTGCATGTTCTCCCCATATTATCATGGGATTCTGTCCGGTGCTCTGATTTCCTCCTACAATCCAAAGATGTGCAGGTTAAGTGGATTGACCATGCTAAATTGTCCATTGTGTTCAGGGATGTATAAGTTTGGTATGTTAGCCATGGGAAATGTAGGATTACAGGGAAAGGGCAAGGAGATGGCTCTGGGTGGGATGCTGTTCAGCAGGTGAGTGTGGACTTGGGCTGATTGACATGTTTCCACACTGTAGGGATTCTGTGAAAATGGCAATGGAGAATATAGGGCATGATTGAGCCATTTAAATAAAGGAGGTAGAGATATTGACTGACGTGGAGTGGCAATGGAAAGTAAGAATGTGAGGATGCAGTGAAAATAAAGGTCAGTAATGTGAAGATGGAATGGATTAGGGCTGTGTTTCTTCATTCCATGTCAGCAAATCATTCCCTTTCACACCACTTTTATTATTTTCCAACCCAAACAAAATAAAAGACAGAGAAACAAAATGAAGAGCTAAAAGAAGGAAGGAACAAGAGATAAAATAAAAATACAGCCAGAGCCAGAGATGGAAGAAGAAAAAAACACAAAGACAGCCGTCAGACAGAAGAAGTCATATTGTCTAATTCACTGGGTGAAGCCACAGGATATCAACATTTAATAAATTAAAATCCTAAATTAGCACTTGTTTCATGTTATCTTTTCTCATTATAAATTCCAATGACAACATTTATAACTGGAATGCACATGTAATTACACATTATATGCTGTCACTATTGTGGCTGTTTTGCATCTCCTGCTTCTCAGAATGTACTGTGGAAAGGCCATGCACTCCATACAATTCCATTTCTCTCTTTCCATGTTGTTGAAAGCTTGGATTTTCAACTAATAGATGGTGTTGAAATATACAATAACACACTTCAATGTATTATTTTTAAATCTCATGCAGATGTATGCATATCTTTCGAAAGTGAAGAGAAGGGGTGTACAACGACCATCATTGACATAAGAAAAACATATTAGCCCACCAGCGAATAATGCCATAAATAAATTCTGCACACTGATAGAAACGAGAGACTACCAAATGTGGAACAACAAGTAGAGAATGGAATCCAGTCAGTGATATTTTTCACTGTGAGAGCTAAGATTTACCCTGCAAAGATTAAAATAGTATAATGTTAACACCTGCAATAGAAATGAGAAAGAGGAAACAACATGGTTTCTATTATAAGACATTGTGAGTAGTCTTCAAAACATCATGAAATATCACATATGAATGATAATGGAAATGATAGCTAGAGTGAATACACAGAAAACATATAACCAATGTGATTGAAAGTTTAGTTAGACCTAGGGCGGCACGGTGGCCCAGTGGTTAGCACTGCTGCCTCACAGCGCCAGTTCAATTCCTGCCTCAGACAACTGTCTGTGGAGTTTGTACATTCTCCCCGTGTCTGTGTGGGTTTCCTCCTGGTGCTCTGATTTCCTCCCACATTCCAAAGATGTGTAGGTTAGGTGAATTTGCCATGCTAAATTGCCCGTCGTGTTAGGTGCATTAGTTAGGGGTGAATGTAGGGGAGTGGGTCTGGGTGGGTTACTCTTCGGAGGGTTGGTGTGAACTTATTGGGCCGGTGGGCCTGCTCCCACACTGTGGGGAATCTAATCTAATCTAATGCTACCATAGGTCAGAAATCAGAAGTGTGCACATTGATAATACCAACTAAGATGAAGAGGACTTGATATAGATTAAGATATGGTCATCAGACTTTTGGATTAGCTCAAGTTTATGGAAGATTGGAGGAAGGCCAGGAAAATAAAAGTCTGTATGTTACCAAAAGTAGATGAGATTTTCAGCAGCGGATAAGCGGGGCAGAGACAAAAAACATTATAGAGGTGGATGTCAGTGACCTTTGTCAAGTTTATAACTCAATTCAGGGTCAAATATGATACCAAGGTTTCACATAGCCTGAAACTATGGCCTGGGAAGGGAGTGGAATTGGTGGTGAAGGAATGAGAGTTTGTGATGGGATACAAACATCAATAGCTTTGGTCACCCCAGTATTTAATGGCCATTGTTGTGTCATGTCTCACCGCTAGTATGCCATCTGCCTTTCAGAGATATGCTCATTATGTCATTACTATACCACAGCATTTGGTAAGATAATGTAAAGCTCAGTCTCCAATTTACTGTGGCCACTTGCAGCATGATGCACAAAGGGAAGCATGCTGAAGTTTATAAACAAATTATTCAACACACGCCCAGACATGGCAGTGTTTATGACTGTTGAATGTTTGTAGACTCCATGAGCTGTACTAAATGTCCATTGAAGCTTTCATGATACACTCCTATCAAATGCAATGGATGTGGTAAGAGAGAAGGGATTAAAGGCTTGAAAGGTGGAACACAGGACCTGCTAGCATTAAAGTAAGAAATGAAAGATGAATTGTGAATAATGGCAGGATATGTAAGGAATTGGAAAGTAATGCAGGAATAATAATAAGTTAGTTCAAAAGTGCATATACAACAGGTTTTGAATCAATAGCAGAGAGGAAATCAAACTGCATGAAAAGTACCAACATTTCAGTTCTGAAATTTCATATAATATTGAAAAGGTTTTGCTGTATTTGAATTCAGATTTGAATTTGGTTCAGTTAGTGAGCTATCACTGTTAACTTTGTAAATAGCATATCAGGTTAAAGAAAAGAACACCAACATGAGGCAGTAATTTCTATTATTCATAGCAAAACAAATTTGGGCATCAGCATTTTGGGGATTGTATGATAAACTGAAAGAAACAGGGGACATATGCTCATTATTTGCACCCAAAATATTTATCCAGGAGATATATTATCCTTGTGCGAATATTTATCATCATTAAATGCTACCTTTTTGTTGTACTAATATAAATTAATGATGTTGCTGGTATTAGAAACTGAAGTGGTGTCACTTTATCCTTTCAAACTGCAAACAAACAAGCCTGATACAAATTGTATTTCTAAACATCATCCATTCCTGGGGAGTCATTTAGCACATTTTGCAGAATCCATAATGGGACTACAATAAGGATTTAAATATAGTATTTTAGTTCCAAAGGTACATCCTCAATTTAATACCAACTAAGATAACTTATACCTTATAACTGAATACAAGGTTTTGAATATACTCATATAACATCCCTCATTCTTCATTGTCTGAACCTATGATTGATGCGATGGTAATTTGGATTTATAATAGGACCAATCAAACATACTATCTTTTCAAATGGTGGTATTTTTGGTAGACCAGCAATCCCTTTGTCAAGAAACTGTGGGGAAGCAACAACAGATGCATAACCTTAGGCTATCCCGAAATACTTAATAACCAATGAAGTACTTTTGCTGTATGGACACATACATAGAAAACTGTGTTGATTGTAATTAAAAAATTGTAACAAATCTCTTTTTAAAAAGTTCAACAAAAGTATTTACAAGAAATTTGAAAAATAAGTTAAATTTCTAGAAATAGCCAGAGTTAATACAGCACAGAAATAGGCCCATCATGTGACAACAGGCCTCATAGTTGAACTCGAGCCAATCCAACTTCAAAATATTTTATTTCTGATTTTCCTTGGTTTTTATTCCTAGAAAGCCACTGTTAATACATAAAGACTTAAATAGCCAAAAATTGTTAGCTCTTTACGTCAAACTCATAGAGATTGTTCTTTATTCAGTGTCACCATTGCAAATCATGTGACTGTATTAGCCTGTATACTTAACCATGAGCTTGACTTAAATGACCAATTGCTCTGCTACCAGACAATTTCTTTTTCATCAATTATATCTTCCAGTCCAAGTTCTACTTGATTGCTAGAACGCTCTGCTTCATTTGACCTAAAAAATTCAATTTGTTTGTTGCAATGACTTTTTTTGCAAAATCAACAACTTTAAGATAAACAGCTGATGATAAATAAGTTAAACAAAACGCCAGTTTTTCGAATTTTTCATAAAGACTATGATATATTTCCTTTTTGTTGTTTGCATTGATCCCAAACCATATGTCCCATGAGCCTGTCTGTTTTCCAGATGGTGATTCACACTAATAGACAGTTCGCAGTAGTGTAAATAGAGCGCCCCCTACTGCTAATTTACATTACACAGAGATCTTACATTGCTCATTCTCCATCTTAACAAATGAAGTAGATGGAATTGTGGCAATTGGTCAATCAAAAGTTTCAAATTGTTCAACATAAGAAATGAAGTGTTCATTAGTATAATCTATTATTACATCTTCATCTTTCTATCCCACTAGCTCGTGCGGATAAAATATGTTTGATGTAAAAATAATAAAAAGTCAGAGTTTAGACCACCATATCTCGATATTCAAGATTTTACAAGGAATAAGTTCCATTATTTAAACGAAAAGTTGGATTTTGAGAGAAAATTGCTGTGAACAGTTATGTAACGGCATTGTTTGTGTAACTCGCACAAAGCATTTCGTGTTTTAAGAGCACCGGGACAGGCAGCAAAACGTCGTATTTTGTTACCTTATCTAATTGATAGGATGGTTTAATGCAATATATTTGGTCAGAACTTGTGCCGTTGCACGGCTTGCTTGACACTGGAGTCTTCAAACTTGTTCTCAGTGAGAATACAAATCATGGCGTTGCTTCTCTTTGACAACAACAGGTGGCACCTATATATTACTCTTCTTCACCTATTCCATTGCCGAAGTTGTTATTATTTTGAAACGAGTGAGTCAATAATGTAATGGGGAAGACTTGAAAATCGGAAACAAGCCGAAGTATAACTACTCATATCCCTTCGGCTGGACAATTACAAAACACGTCTTTATTTACTACAAGTATTTAGTTGGAGCCGTAATCAATGATTTATTTAGTCATGGTATGGTTAACCTAAGCATGATTAGGTATGGGCATGGGATATTACACGATTGAACTATAACCATCTAAATCTAATTTGCGATAGGTTTGTTACAGGTAATGCCAATTTACTTTCGTATGCTTAAATTCAACTTTCATGGTTAGGAGCACTTGCTGTATATTTATTAAGCTCATGCTCGAATACGTCCTATCCTTATTTATATAAGTTGAGATGCTTATTGATGTAAATGTTGTTGTGATCGAATATTTATTTACCGTTTTGATTACCTGGATTTGGTGTTATTGTAGTGTCACTGAGTTCTGCCAACTTCATTATATTATCAAAACATTAGTTTAATAAAATCGTGCTAACGAGAATCATGCTAAACTTAAGACTCATAGTTGAACGCTGGAAGCTCCCCATTTCATTCAGAAGTTTCAAAATGTGTGACTTGCGTTCATTAAGGAGAAGCCGAGGTTACATTTCTTATGGTGATTCTCAGCTTTCCGTGCGCCTGTGAGCTGCCGCTGACAGTGTGATATGTCTCACTGATAATAACATGACAATTTCGCTGAAGTTGTCATTTTGGCTCTGTGGCGACACATCGCTTAAATGGAGAATTATTGGTATCTGGGTCAGTTATTATGTCGGCGGTTCCCTTATCAAGATATTGATTTCTGTTTGCGCTAGGTAGCATTGGGACAACTGACTTCCATCAAAAACAGCCCGATATTCCTTCATTTAAGAACAGTTTGGTGGTGGACACCTGTATAATTCAGGATATTGAGAGAGTGGGGACATTGTTAGGGCTGAGGTCAGATCTTCACAATATCGATCTAATTTTTTAAAAAAAACATTGACTCGTGGGAAATGTATGGAGTGGAGGTCATTTGACACATCCTCGATTTGTTTTTTGTCGGCTGGCAGTTGTTCAGCCTAATCCCACTTTCAGGCTCCCGATCCATGACCCTGCAGGTTACAACACTTCAAAATGCAAATCCAATTGCTCTCCGAGTTTGGTGATGGTTTCTAGCTCCAATATGCTTTCAGGCAGTGAGTTCTCAGACTCACATCTCTCTCGATGAATGCGATCTTCTTGAAGGAAGAAGTCAGCATGGAGTGAGGGGAGGGGGCGGAGGGTGGAGTCGCCGAGAAAGTGCCATGTCACATTCTGTAGTGTGTCTGGTAACTTCCAGTTCACCGAAATACAAGTTAAAAATCGCAGTGTTTCTGTGCAATGAGACCGGATTGAGTCTTTGTTCCATTTTTTTCTGGACATTGTGTTATTGTCGACGAGAACAGAGCTGAAGTTTACTTCCTCGGCAACTAACACAATTTGCATTTATATAGCACCTTTCGTGACGGTTTTACAGCTAGTGAAGTCCTTTTTGAAGTGGAGCCATTGTTATTATGTCAGAAATAGATCATGCAGCATCCTCAAAAGTATGGTGTTAAAATGTTCTCTCCATCAAAAGATTGTGTTTTTGGCACAGTCCACTGAATGGAAGGAAAAAGCCAACATTGGCATACATACGAGGACTATATATAAACATAACTCAGAAGCACGTCCGTCAATACTTATGCAACTGCAGCAAACAGGTGTCCAGTAGAGAAGAATGGCGTACTCCTCAGTTATACTGAACATTGTGAGTGGATGGGTTGGCAACAACGGAATTCTGCGCATTCGCCCATTTCGATGTCAGGAGAATGCAGACAAGAACTTATAATTTCGCATAACTTTAAAGCAAACACTGAACGCAAGTTTGTAAAGTATTTTAAAGCAACTACTTTGACAATAGACTTGTATTATGCTGTGCCTAGTGTGCAGTAGCTTGTGTATTAATGACGTCTTGGAAGACTTCCCACAAAGCTTGAATTCCATGCAATAGTTAGCCCTGGTGTTGAATGGTAATCGATTGGGATGCATGCCTTGTGCAGTTTCACCTTTGTCCCACAGTAACAGAACTGCCTTGAGCAAATACATAAATGTACACTCACGTTGTTTTTCAGATATACACTCGTCTTGCATTGATTCGGCAAGGTGTGCGAGAGGTGGCAAGTGGAACATAACTCAGTATACGGTTCAGGATCTGAGTCCTATGTATTAAACAATTAAAAAAAGTAAATATTCAAACCCTGTGTGGTTTATTTTAAGTGGAAATAGTTCTTAGGGCTCAAGGAATTATTTGGTATTAGGAGAAAGCAGGAGCAAGGTCCTGTGTTGGATGATCAGCCATTATCATATTGAATGGGCGGAGCAGGCTCAAGGGCCGAGAGGTGCTCCTATTTTCTATGAGGTAGTGACATTTGGCCTTACTCCCGAATACTTAAAAGGTATCGAGGGCAGTTAGAGTTCTCCTTGTGCATTCAAGCACTTATGTCAGCAGTGCACTGAAGCCGGCAATTACAACTGAACTGCAGCCTTGGAGTTTGAAAGATAGTCGCAATGTCACACGCCAACTTCAAATCTCTCCCGACACTCACCCTGACAGATTGGCATCCACTTATTCATGTTAATCTGCAAACCTTCACACCACAAATGCGGACTTTAATACCAGTTATCCATTCCAGTGGCTCTCGTCCTTAACGCTTTTTGTTACCTTCACTTATTGACAATGTCAAACTTCAGGAATTCGCATTCCCCAAAAATGCACTCCCGCGTGGACTCGAGCGCGTGCACAGGCACTACCAACAAGGTGATATTTCCAGGCTTTTTCTCTCATACATTTACACACTCAGCAAGCCTTTATTCGAACACAACAACAAGCATATGTTAGATCCTGTTACACTCGCATTCTTACTTTCACAACACATTGCGTCGTGCAATGAGCAAACGTTCCTCTTACACAAACATTGTGTAAGAAACGTTAACGTATTCACAAACTGAAGTACTCTTGTGCTGTCCAACAGATTATTTTCACCACACACACTTCTCCCATCGTTCGCGTCAATGAAATAAGTCAAGTTAAGTCAATTATCCAGATCTTGCATCTTTCGTGTTACCTGTAGTATGAGTTTACCTCTGCCTCTTAGTGGCGCTCTGGTTCTCGTGTTAGCGAAAGTCTTCGAATAATTTTACTTATCCCATTTCCTGCCACCATCTGAAGTTAAATCAGCAAACTTTCCTGTACACTCATATCTTTACTCACGGAGTAACTTTCGAGATCGGAAATGAAAAAAGTGAAACGAGAAAAAAATACCACAAGTCACTTGTGCTATTAATCATGGCAGATAAAATCCGATGGACCATCTGCAAAACTCAGAATATTTGAGTGCCAAACTTTACAAACAAAATGCACAGTATTGAATAAATTAACAATACAGCATGAACTACGATATTAGTATTAAAAAAACTCATTCTCTGCAGCAAGATAAAGTGGGAGACTGTCCCTAAAAAAACAACCAAATTGGGCCATTTATATTGACGGGACATAAAGTTTCTGCTTAAAACAAAACTGTCTAACGTAAATTCCGAAGTTAAAAGCTTGGTAATGTGTCACCTATAGTGTCCATTGGTTAATATCTTTGATAGACCAAGTGGGTGTCTACAATTTAAAGTTTTTCAGGTTCCGCGTTGAATGTAATTGCCCTTAGGATCATTTATAATGTAACCTGTTCATATCCTCTATGTAAAATATATCGTTATGTATCTGTTAATTCAATTTGTCATATCAAACTGTATCGATCCGCTATACCAGATAATTCATCTTACTACCGATTTATATTTCCGGGTCTAAATAATTTAACAAGCCTGCTTAGGTGCTCTATCCACCTAAGAAGGAAATTACTTTTAGACGTTTTATTTCTGTTTTTAATTTCTGGCTATGTTGTGAATGTGACATGATCTTTTACTTGTGGTCATTTATCTTTAAATCGGTAGTAGAAACGATGTTATCCAAGTTGAATTCGATTATTCAATATAGTTTCATATGTGAAGAAATTTATCAAAAGGAGAGTTATTCTACTGGAAAAGTACTTATTGCAAGTTTGTGATTAACATATTACTCATTATGTTGATGTTATGTAAATTCGAATGGCAAGGTTGCTTTTGAAGTTTTGTGGACACAGCATGCACCACTTTTAACTTAAGTGTTAACGTGGGCAGTTCTGCTACTGGCGAAGAGTTACTTTTAAATGTTACACTGAAGTTAATGAAATCAGGTCATTAATGGTAAATTAACAAATAGCACAAACTGTGTGTTACTCAGATGGGTCCTAGTAAAACCTACCGTTCTAAAACATTATTCCACGAGGATTACTTGCATTTCAGTTTGACAAACGTCTTACAAATCCAGGGGTGCTATAATTCATAAAAGGGAATATTTAAATAACATAAAAAACCTTAATTATAACTATTTAATTGTATCAATCAAAAACAGGAGACACTCCCAAATTATGACAAACTAAAAAATATCAAGCGATCATAATTTGTATTTGTCTTTTACCTTGTACAAAGTTTTAGCTTGAAAATTCCTGAACATAATTTCGGTGAACCCGGTCTGAACAGTTTGATTCATGTGATCAGATATATTTTAAAAAATAATAGGCATTATTGCATCAAATTATTTTTTTAAAAATACACAGAATCTTTAAATTAACATACAACTCGCTTTTTAAAGTTATTGCCAAGTTTTCTAGTTAAATATTTAGCGGTTACAATTTTGCTTACAATGTTCGATGTGATACAATTTTCCTTATTTTAATATCGTCTCAAATGCAAGTGTAGCAAAGCATTACAGTTATGAATACGTGTTTCATCTGGTGCAGCCTTATTTCTATCAAAGCGAGTGATTGCTACATTTGATTTAATATGTAGCTCAATATCGTAGCAACGGTGTAAATAAATTTTCCTTGCAAAGTCTTACAAAATTATATATTACACTGTGGATTAACATTTGAACGAAATCGTTCAGCAATGTAAATGTAATATTTTGCAGCACATTCGTTTCTTATCTGTTTTAAATGCAAATTATATATAAGCTGTACAGTCTGAAAAGGACCAAATCAAAGTTGAATATTGTTGTTTCAAGATTTTAGCAACTGTTGTTATCTGTTAATTATTCTGTCTTGGCCTTTTGTCTTCGTTCGATTTCTTCTATTATTTTTGTTGCATTATTGCTCTACGTATACGCAAATGTTTATTTCTACCTACCTGTAGAAAAAAGCAATAAATCGTACAAACCTATTGTTTGTTTCAACGACCTAAAGTTTTGGAGCAAGCTGCAATAACCGGAATTATTTTAGAGAGAAGTTTTAGCCAAATATGATCATTACGAGAACACACATTTGCTTCAGTGTTGACGAGTGTTACACATGAGTCGGCGATACTTAGGAAAAACCTTATTTAGATTTCCTGTTATCTGTTCAAAAACAATTAATATCATTTGCCTATTGTCTGATTATTTCTCGAAAAAAAAGATTACAGAACTTAACAAAGTTCCTGCTAATTTGCCTGAAATGTTGATTTGTCGTATTCTGAGATTTACTACATTAAATAGACTAAGTCTGTTGTACGGTATACTTACTAATTTACTTGCCAAATCACAAGAACTGCTGATTTCACCTGTCAGCTGTATCGATTTCTATTTCGTTCAAACATTTAAAAAACACAAAATCCTTTATTTTGCCGTAATGAAAGAGTTACTTTATGTCTAATTACAATTCAGCTAAGTAGAGGTATAGGGTTATCGATCTTCCAGTGTTAGGAACGTAGATAGCAGTAACGAGGGAATGTGGCAACAAAATGGTCTGACGATAATCGCGGATTAGTATGCAGTTTGACAACTTTTCGCCTACAAATGCATGATAGCAGCATTCAAATAAAGAAACTAGGAACAAAAATGACGAAGAAAATTAGGAATGCAGCTTAAAAGCATGGAATCTCTCGCTAAATTTAATAATTGGCATTGTTTGTGATAAGTGCATTCGATTTGATTTGTTTTATGGATTCTCTATGTTCTAAACAAATCTGGGAAAATGAATAAAGGGATCGTCGCCAAAATGGATCATGAATAATTCATTAATAATAATATTAGTAATGAAAAACAAGTAACGCCGATACTACTATGGACTATAACATTGCCTAGGAAAGTCTTGTACCCTCTGAATCGGCGAATTAAGAAGAGTACTCCAGCGGATTTAATTTTTAATTCTGATATTGTTGCAAAAACATAGTGAGAGAAATAAATATCAGACATATCAGTTATTGATTTCCTGTTAAACCTGGATGCCCATTATTATTATTTGTTTTTAGTAAATACTTAAATCTATTGTAAGGCTATGTACTTTACCTAAGGAGGATTATTTCTAGTCTTTTTTTTGGTAAAACGACCAGATGGAGTTTGGCAATTCTTTTAGAAATGACATTACAAAGGTGTCAAAGTCATTTATGTGAGTGTATAGGTTGAACTCGAACTTCTCCAAAAGCGTAAAGTTTAATGTTGTTCTAAAACAATGATCTTCCAGTTGCTAAAAGTTATGATAGAAACTAATTACTTCGGTATATGTATTTCTGACTAAAGGAAAAAAAGATATTTGCATTTTGTGTCTCCATATTTCTGAAATTGGAGTGTTTCATAATTAAAAACTTAAAAGCGTTTGCATCGTCAATATTTTTGATACTGTACTTTTTAAAGTACTTTCTCAATTATTTATTATCTCTCAGTTACTCATAAAGAACCTTATTTCAAAGTGTTTATGCCCAGATAGTTTTCTTCATTTACTCATCCTACTTTTAGAACAGTTTGCAAACCCTTATAATCCTGTTCGGGTGAACTATTCCTGATTAAAAATGTGTTCGTTCAGCTTATTTGGCCTTTATGCTTAAATTTGGTACTGTATCATGTACTGTTTATGAATATATTTGCGACTTGTAATCTTGATTATTACTCAGAACGTATACTATCTGTTGACATGTAATTTTTTCCTTGATTGATTACACACAAAAAAGTAAACCAAAATTTGTTCATATTTTGAATTGCGGTCATATTTGAATTTTCATCGCTTCATAATCCACTTTGACATTTTTATTATTAAATTTCTGTTTGTTCCGAAAGGTTTGAGTGAAGACTTCCAAACATCTGACAGCTAAAATGCGATAAAAATGAAGAAAAAAATAGTTTCATACTGCGTACTAAGTCATGAATTGTAACGAAATTTTAAAATGTGATCGTTTAGTTTTGTACCTACTAGTGAAATGTAATGGGCGTATGTTTAACAATGCAAGTTCCAGGTTAAACATATATGAATATGCTGATCATCGATGCACCCTGTAATCATCTGTTGTCACTGATGAGTAGTGAGCACAATTCATTAGTACCCAAATTTTAAAAAACGACATGGCAGATGCACATTACGGATTTAATATAAAAGTTATTTTTTAATTTGAAAAAAATGTTCAACTATCAATGCTTATCCTGTACATAAGGAATCGAGGTCTAGTTCTATTGTCTTTAAACTTGCACACGCGAAAGAAATAAAGGAAATTAACCTATCCTATTGTTTTCACTTAAATTCTATTTCATATTGTTAATACTTCATAATCAAAAATGGGGTGCGCAATTTAACTTGTTCTCTGGATTGGTGTATTTTATAGGTAATAAATGGAGGTAATTTATTTATATTCCCAATCATGATCAGTGTTGAAACTGTCGAAGATACTGCCTCAAATAATTCCTGACTTTTGTTCATTAAAAGGTAATTTACATGTGATTGCATGTTTAGCTCCTTGATAAAAAAAGTGACGCGGGAATCTGTAGTTAATTTCATGTCTGCTAAATTACCCTGGCAAAAACGAGGATAATTTAGTTTGGGAGCTGAATGTTTAGAATTGTCAACAACACAATATATTTTGAGGTTAGCCATGAAATGAGTGGGATTTCATATTATTATTTAAGATATAATTTGAAAATAATTTATCATTGCTTGATATACAATTAACAAAAACACGTTTTCCGTTAATTAGGATAACTGTCCTGTATAAAAACAAAACTTAAATAATGCATTCGTGTGTCTGTAATAGTTCGGATAGATTTGATTCCCAGTTCGTCCAGCATTTCCACCCAAGTTTATTCCTATGTCTAATGAGTAGCGAAGATACTCATCACATCATATCTGATATCGCACCCCTTTGTTGAATTATACGTGCGCAGAAATGGTTAACTTCTTGTTTATACAAAATAATTTCACAAATTGCCTGCAACTTGAAATAACTAAATTGTTTAAATGTTAATTTCTATTGCTCACATTGAAACAGAAGACATTAAAGTCGCTCTTAGAAGAAATTGGTTAAATCTTTTAGGGTAAAATTATGCGTGGAATTGTAGCATTTATAGAAATCAGTTGTCGTAAATCGTGTATTTTAAGAATAAATAACGATGCAGGTGTCTGTGTGTAGTAAACAGACGTATGCGCTATAAACTGGGCTCGAATTTAATTCAACTGAAATATTCTTTTGAAGTCTAACCTTTGTTTAATTTTACGCATGTGACAAACTCACGGCAGAATATGATTCAGGCAGTTAGCACAACCGAGGGGTGGTTTAAAACTTTCATGGATTGCGAAATTGATTTATTCAAAGAAAGTTAAAAGTAAACTAGGTCGTCGAAACGTGCTAGTCTGTCCCAATAAAGCTGTGCAAAGTATCTTTCTTTAAAATTAACGCTGCAGAACAAGATAGAAAAGCGCACGTAAATATTGAATTTGCAATACTCCATGCTGGATAATTAGTGAAGTATCGAAGTTTAAAATCTTCATTCGCCGTCTTAAAACATACGGTCGAGAATCATTGCATAGTAATGAATAGGACCAATACTCTTTATCCAGAACGAAACTTTAAAACTTTTTAAAGCTGCGACTTAAACTCGGAAAACAAAGAAGTTTGTTTTTCAAGCAAAAAAACTTTCCCTTCTATTTTCGTGGCAACGATGTGGTTTTAAAACAAACCTCTTATTGATACTGTCTGGTTGAACTTTAATGCTCCCATGGTTATCGGCATCTGGGGCCGAATTATTATTTCCAAACCAGTGTGAAAATGTTGGTTGCCGATTAAACGTTTAAGTTGACGGTTCAGTCCTTCCCTTTAAGTATTCATATATATTTCTTTATTTGCGTCAGTAAATCGCCACTTAATTGTGAACACCTTCATTTCACTCACAATTGCCATGATTTATTTCAAAATCTAAATGAGAATTAATGGAAATTTGTGACTATTTATTGAACTCTCGACTCCATTTTAGCAAGAAATCCCTCGAATGCGCTCCTTACGGGTGCCGACAGAGTGAAAAGGGAGGAAAAGCACAGTAAAGAACTTTGTTTTAATAGAGTCTCCTTTTCAACCATTGCTTCAGAAAAGCAATAATTCTACTTCTAATGCCAAAATTTCGGGAGAAAAACAAAACATTACAACAGCAAAATGATTTAAAAAAACTACGCGGCGGAATGCACCATTGTAACTGGGGGAGGGTAATTCAACTCTCGCAACATTTTCCAAAATCAGGAAAATCACTTTTTACTTGTTGCTATTAGAGCCCTCTAGTTGTGGCATTGACCTGTGGGAACATCAGATCTGAGATCTTAATATAATAGTTTTGAAAAACAAAAATGCAAAGACTTTGTCTTTCTCACTCCCTGTTCTGGAATGTCCTCAAATCAATATCTCCAGCGCCAAATCGACAGGGACATTTCCGCAAGTGTCATGGATTCATACAATTAAGGAGAAAATTGTTGATTCCATGCGTTAGAGTGATTCAATGCTGTGTTTGTTGGGTTTTTTTACATAATGCCGGACAGATTTTGCATTGTGATCTATTTTAGTAAACGTCAGCTCGCTTTGTACGTGCTGTCGCAGCGTCTAGTTTTGTTGAGACTTTATTTTCCACTTTAACATTGCCTTGTTTGTAAAGAGTCGAAAAGCTTTCTTTTTCGCTGCAATCTCCTCGGTGTCAGAGATTATTTTAACGAAACATATCTGATTACGATTGATATGAAATTGCAGAAATAAGGAACAGTGAAATCCCTGAGAGCCATGTCTTCATAACAGCATAACGATGGTGGTGGATGTATGTTCCGAAGTTCTTCGGGCGTACTTGTGGGCTGCTGCTCTTGTTGATCTGCAGTGTATCTGCAGTGAGAACCTTTTTATTAAAAGACGCGAGGCAACAGATCAAATATATTCCTGAGTGTCGTAACTGTAACCGGCAAGAGGGGAAACCAAAAGTATGATTTTTATTTTTACACGTTTGACAAACCAGCTTTGAAACGTAAATAAAAATCTATGGAAAAATCAATAACATTTACCCGTGACGATTTAAGAAATGCAGCGATGAAAGCAAGTGTCTCAAGTATTACACTGCATTAGTCTTTTTTGTGTGCGTGTGCGGTACGTCCGTATGGTGTGCACAAAAACTGTATGTGCCTTCCTACATTTAATGCATAAACTGAGTCTGATTACAGTTTGGAAGATGATTGGTGTAATTAGTTTGTACAGGATGTTATATACTATGTGGTGTGCAGCTGAATGCAATAAATTAAGCTTAATTCCTGTGCCTATTATTTTTGGACTTGCTAATAATCCATGCAAATATATTCAACTTTTTGAAGTAAAACTGTATGTGAATTACAAAAAGCTGGCTCATCCAATGTTAAAATGCGTTAAAAGTTCACAAGCGTTCTTTACAGTTTAAAAAGTTATATTGTATATATTGTCCTAATATCATTTGCGTCGTACCCAAAAATACGTTCAATCGCACGGGGTTTTCAGTTCCCATGCGCCCTATACCATAAGCGCACGCATTTTATTGGTCAGACAACGTAGCATATGATCTGTTCATATATCCAGGCGGATAGTAACGTTTACAAGAAATGGCTGATCAAAAATAATTGATGTATTCCTGAGCAGGTTTGAAGCACGGTATATAATCAGCTTCTCAGACTTTTCTATGGCAATTTGCTGACAATCCACGACGGTGTCTAACAAAAGCAGAATTTCACATCTTAAGAGCCTACATTGTCATGTCAGAACAGAAATGACAACTTGTAATACACGTTAGAACAACAGCTTGTTAATTCAGTTGTCCAGCTACATTATTAAAATCTATGGGTTTTTTTCTGGTTCATTTACGGGGGCATGGACGCAGCTGACTAGGCCAATATATATTTATGATATATGATATATAATATCCCACATTTAATGAGATATAAGGATTCAAAATAAATTTTTTGATTAATCTAACATTTTAAAACATATCTTTTTAGTGATAATCTCAGTAGACATTTACAAATCAGTTGTATGCGTAAAAGCAAACGTGTCATCATTAATATGCACACGACTAAGATAAGACCTGTGTTCTGATGAAGAGTCACCGGACTCAAACGTTAAATCTGCTTTCTCCCACAGATGCTGCCCGCTCTGCTGAGTTTCGCCAGCAATTTGTTTTTGTTTCAGATCTCCAGCATCCGCAGTTCTTTGTTTTATATTAACATAAGGCCTGTTTAGCAGCGAATATATGTTAGCTAGTTAATACGAATATCATAATAAAAGACAAAGTTCTTTGAAAAATACGATCTTTATTCAATAATTTATTGATCACGACAGTTAAATTGTTGTTTAATAATTAGGTTTCCAAGGCAACGATGTTCACAGATAAAACTGGCAAAGTAAAAAGAAGATTATTTCAATTTTAAAAAACGTTCACTCTCTGAGCATCAATGTTTAAAAAAAAACCTAAACTTTTCTTCCTTTTCATTAGCAACTGTTGCTATTTTGATTACAGCAGTCTGGAGATAATTTTCTACATAAAAACCACTTCACAAGAATACGATGATCAGTAAGCGCTACTTATCTTTCTCGGCCTACATATCACACGGCATGTTTTTCAATGCAATGATAGCCATAAGTTTTTTTAAAATATGCATATGTATAATGCACTGATGTAGTATTTCTCTTTAAAACTAAATAAAATAGAAAAAAGACGAGGTCAACCGGATTAGGAGATGACTGGATTGAGAAATACACACATACTTTGCCCTTAACAAAGAAAACAATCGTCTTTCACATTTGCTTACCTAAACTTGCTACCGAGAGAGTAAAAAAATCACAGCCGATTACAAATGCCTTCTGCATATACATTTGACATGAGAGAAGCTTCAAACGGTGCAGCCTGTACGTATTAGTGCGACGATAGAACCCGAGCCCGGGAATGGAATCCCAGGCCAGACGCTCGCGCCACTCGCGTCTCCCGGGATTCTAGAAGCCGATTGGATGGACGTGCGGTCGCCTCTGTGCGTGGTTTCTATGCAAATGCCGATGCGGAAATAAACAGTGAGCGCTGCAACTCGATGTAATTTCTTAGGGCGCTCCACAAAAAGTGCTCTTTCGCCATCAACACTGAGCCAGGGAGCTGGGAGTGATCTTGGAAGGCTTTCAAAGGGGCTTCTTCTTTGGAAACAAAAAAAGCCTCAGACATCTTTCGCCGACTTTTTTTTGCAGTGGCTTTTGCATGGTTTCGCTTCCGGTTTGCAACGGTTCCCAGTTTATATATTAAAACCAAAAAAAGCAACAAAAAGGCGACAACAAATGAAGCTAAACGTCTGAACAATTTAAAGTTTCTCACGTACTCTTTACATGGCAATGGTACGTGATACATAATGAGCTTTTTAAAATTATGATTTTAAGAGATTATAAACTTGAATGCAAACTAAGATTTAGCAGGATATATTATATTTGAAATATATTTAATAATGTTGCAGGCTGGTTATTTGATAATAGGTTGGTTTTCTTTTAATTCACGCCTGTTCCAGTTTGTGTCCATGTGGAATATGTCAATTATTGCGCCAAGAATAAGCTGCTGCTGTGAGCTTGGAAAGCGCTGAGCTTGGCAAATTTCCCCCGTCGCTTGTCTCGTCCAAGAGGGGGGCAAAAAATAACGTTGCGTACTCACTCTGTCGAGACGTGTGACTTGGTCTCAAAATCTTTTCTTCGAACGGTCAGCCGAACTAGAGACGTGAACTTAACCCAGTGTGATAGGCAACCCTTTCTACCAATCGAAACCTCGATTGATATCCTCAACGCTGCACTGCGCCAATCAATATGTAGAAAGGCGAGGCTTCCGTCTTATGCTAGATGTAAGGCAGGTTGTTGCAAGGGTATCTTGGGAACTGTAGTTCAGATATGTACAGTATAGCTGGATTAATGAATATTTACGAAGAACGTGTAATGGGAGATTGTATATTAGTTGCATGACGTTTTGTGCGTGTTAAAATGTGTTAAGATATGTTTTCATTTGTGTGACAGAAACACTCTAAATGCCTTTTATATAAAGAGCTCATCCTTAAAAGTTGCGTTCAGTGTCTTGTAACTATAATTAGGCTAAACGAGGTGAGAGAACTTTTCATGGAATAAATAAATCGCACTATTCTTGAGACCACGAATTATGTTAAATACTAAGTCAGGATACTATTTAAAATTCAATCCAAAACCTAGGGGATATTGAACAATGATAAAAGCTAACGTTTTAATTTAATTATATATATAAGGTTTGCAATTATATACAATACACACACCATTAAACTATTTGACAGTATCCCTTCGAATAATCTCGCATGAATGTTGCTCATATATTAAGTGTTGGCAGGCCAGGATAGAAAACACCAAGAATTTATAGTGCGACCAAAGTAATACCGTACATGTCTCCCTCTGCATTCGAAGGAGGATGAGGGAATGGGACCGTAAAAATCTTTGAAATGTTTGGATGAGAACTGGTGCAATTTCTTTTAGATAACTTGATTTTATGAGATTCTAAATGAGTTATGACGCCCAAATCCGCGACCCATAGCCAGAGGGATTTCTGCAGCATATGAATTCAAGAATTAGAGGAATGTAGTCGTCGGAATGATTCATCCGTATAGTGAGTGGTGTAGTATTCTATAGTCTAATAGAACGATTCATCTGTTTTGCGTCGACGTGTATATGTTTTATATGACTGATTACACAAGCCTGCATATGATGATAATATCTCCTTATAAAGGAAGGCGCTGTGCCTTCACTGAAAAGAAACACTTTGTACATGCTGCTTACTGTGTTGCTGGTGAGCACATTTCATTTTACTGACCGTCCCAGTCTATACGTGATCTTAACATTAGAGAAATGCAGTTTGAAAAATATGCGGTGTAGTATCATTAGAATGAAATGACTTTTATTAGATACGGGAACCCCAAAGTACTTTGAAGATACATTACATGTGTTGACCTAACAAAAAAAACCTTCTGAATGGGTACTTTTAGAATCCCAGGATAAATCTAACCAATAGCCCGAGAGATATTGGACAAAATATAATGGTGATGTACAATTGCCTGATGTAAACTAATTCAGATGCCTTAAATGTACAATAAAAGTGTGCATGTGTTTAATTAGGAATTATTGAACAGACACAGAGGAATCTGTGTTGTTATTCAGTTAAATTGCTGATGCAGTGAAAAGTCGAAGAGTTAGCAAGCCTGGTTTTGGTTGCAACATGTTGGAAGATGTGGTCTTGTGCTGAGCTCCTAACCTTGTGTCGTACATTTTCATTCCTCCTGTATTTCAATTCTGGTTTCGCTTTGTACTTTCGGAACTGCGTTCCGTCTATTCGCTTTAACAGTCTCGACCATTTCATTAAGATGCTAAGGCCCTCAGTCTTCAACAGATCAACTACCTTGAGGCGAATTATTGTACGCTAAGTGCATGGGAAGAGAAGGGGTATTTCAGAAATCGTGCACATTTCTCGCGAAATACTTGTGGATAATTACGTGAGAAAATCTTAAAACTTAAATCTAAGTGTGCTGCTCGTTTCACTTTGTGGTATGAGCCATTGCTGGTCAATTACTCGAATAGAGGTGCGCAGTGCACAGGAGCAAAGACTACAAGACCCAGAGTGCGTTGCAGGAAGAGTACATGCGCGCTGGCAGGCCGGTCCTTCCCCATTCAGTGTGTTACATCTGGGTCACTAGCGCAGGCAGCAGAGAAAATGTCAAACAATGAGCGGCAGCAGCCGGGCGGAGGAGCCGTGGACGTGACATTCGTCTAGGTGACGCGATGTGGAAAAAAAAAACCCAATTCTCAGCCACATGATTCTTAGTTATGTATTACAATTTACTGTTGTTTAAAAAGGCGCCAAAGCTACAAATCGTCATCTTGCCTTATTTAAACAGACTTAACCGGGGTGAGGAAAGAATAGAAAAAAAATCCCAATTCACTTTCCCAACTAACTTTTGGTGCAGGGAAACCAATGTAATAAATGATTTGCTTTAAGGCAACAAAACACTCCATATTTATTTATCTCAAAGTTGCAGGCTGACTTTAATTTTTTTTTAAAAATTAACAAAATACATAAAATTCACAATTCCTTTTCTAGCTCGATAAGAGATCTAGGCACTTGGGGGTCTTTCTCACGTTCAAGTCCAAGTTGAGAGTAGGCATTCACGTTTATTTTTAGGCGCCGCTTGCTGCCAGAGTTTTGCTGCTGCATTTGCTCGGGGTGTTGACGCAGGGAGCTGGCTCGCTGCTGTAGGGAGGGTGAACAGAGATGGGAGGGGGTGAAAAACCCAGGGTGTTGTGTTTTGTTAAAATTCAGGAAGGTTCGATGGAGCTGCAGGCCGAGAACTGCGGCCGGGGAAGGGTGTAGTCTCCCATCGGGCGGAGGAAGGCTGGAGAGCGGGCTTCGCTTCACTGACAGCCAGCCCACAAGTGTGAATTTTTCCTCTCTCTCTCCTCTTCCTTCTCACATACAACCAGAGAGAGAGGGAGAGATCGCAGCTGTAAGAAAGCAAGCTGAGAACGGGCGGATATATATATATATATATATATATATATAAAAATAACAAATGCTAAAAGGTGGTGTGAGAGAGGGCGGGGAAGGTGTGTGAGTGAGTGAGACAGAGCGAGAGGAGCACTGCCTGGACTGTCAGAATGAGCCACGGAGAGTTGGGATGTAGACTATATACTAACTAAAGGCGGGGTTAAAGTTCAGGATGGAGAAGAGAGCTGGCTTCAGTTCGAGACTGAAATGTGAAAGCCGGCTTTTCCTCTCACCACCACCAGCACCGCCACAATAATGTACTCTCCGCTCTGTCTCACCCAGGTAGGATACAATTCTGCAACATTTGTATCCCTTTAGAGTCCGTCCTGCTTCTTTTTGATATATTAAACTTTTTTTTTCTCTTTTATTTAAATGCCTCCTGTCTCTCAGATCAGTGACTGGGTTCCGCGATCTGCCCCCACTGAGGCACATGGCTAATGGCGGATACGTATTAATATTTATTATTTTTCTGACTGCATTTTTTTTTGGAAACAGAAACAAATCTGGGGTAATGCCACACATTTTGCAAGAGCGGCTCTCCAAAGAGGTGCCGCGCGTACCTCGGGACATTTCGCAGGCAGGAAAGTGCTGCGATCGCTGCTTTTCTTGGGGGAGGCATAGTAGGGGGGGGGGGGGGGGGTTGGTGAATGAGTGTGTGTGTGGGGTGGGGATGGGGATGGAGATGGGGGTGGGGGTGAAGCAGGCGGTGGGGAATCACGCTTTTGTTGTGCCTCTAAGGTACACAGTTTACTCACAACAAGCGGTGCGCGCAAGTTTCGTGTTAATATCTTTCATAACAAAATCGCGCTGCTGCCTTCCACAGCGTACTGCACCTCCTTCCCAATCATCTTCGGCAAGTTAGGCGCTCGCTTTGCTGTTGTTTCCAACCCCCCTCCACACACCCCTAAACTGATTTTTCACAACATTTTGGAAGGCAGTGTGTTTGATTTTCTCTCTCTGTCTCTCTCTCTCTCTCTCTCGGGGCACTGTGATGCTGTCAGGTGTGAACTGTCCACGCGTCAAAGTGACTTTTTTTTTGTCCCTGGGAGGGCGAGTAGCTTGAACTTTAGGCAACAGTTCCCCGCCAGAGCGCCCGATCCGATGGGGTTGTGGGCATTGTGGTTTGGGACGGCATCGGCTTCCTTTCCCAGCTCCTCAATATTTTGATTTGTCTGCAACCCCCTCCCCCCCCCCCCCCCCCAACTCCACAGCAATGTCATTGCTTTCGCTAAGTTACCACCGTTCTGTTAGCGCCCGTAAAGCTTTCTACTTCGCTGTGCGATTTTGTTATTGCCTCGTCGCTACTTCAAGCATTATTGAAGAAGTCAGGGTTTTCCCCGTTGAAACGCTGTCTGCTCGAGTGCTGTGCTTCTTGTGTTTCCACTCAAGTTTCCAGAGCGGAATTTTGCTTCGAAATCCGCCTTCTTTCACATTCTATAGCGTGCGGGATAACTAACCCGTGTTGTTCAATCTATTCAGTTCAAAAGTCATCCCTTCCAGCGAAGTCAGAAATCGCTGGTTTTTAAATAGCATGTTGAAATTATTTCGGTAAAAACCTTATTTCCCACAGTATCACTGTAGAATTTTAATGAACATTTGGTTGTTAGTCTTACATTTAAAAAAAACATTCTTGCACGTGATTTAAACTTTTAAAAGCATTATGAACAATGACCAATCTTTGCAACGTTACTGTGAATCGACTTAAAGCATTTCTTTGTTTGGGTAAGGGGGCACCATGAACATCTTTATATAACCTTTTTTAACCTATTAAAGTATCTATACAAAAGATTCGTATCATGCCTTAGAGACATTTTTAACAGCAATATAAAGTATTTGCATCCATCTTGAATTAACTGTTGGTCTTTATATTCCTGAAGTTTGCCTTCCTTGTTCACCCAAAGGACAGAAACCACATTAAACTATTGTAATTCAGTATGAAGTAGAAAATTGGAAATGAGTCAATATTTCTAAAATGAAATACAAATTTAAGATAAATTCTACTGAATCTTAAGTAACCAATACATACAAAGCATTTGCAGCCGTTTATTGCATAAAAATCTCTAATTTCTAACCTTATATAGAATCATTACATTTCAGTGAAGGTTTTGGTTTTATGTCCTTTTATCTAATCGGGTAGTTAACTGCAAGTTTTATGGAGATCCTCAGTTTCAACCCTTTTCCCAAACTTACTGCGTTATTTTAATGACACACATTCACAAATCTGCTTTATAATGATCTTTTTTGGTAAAAAAAAATGAGGTGCTGTGTCTGAAGGAAAACAAAATTGTGTTTCAGTCTTTTAAATTAAGAAGTGATTAGTGTATATGTTATTGCATTGCACTGAAATGAACAGATTGATTGGTATTGAAATATCCGGTCAAAAAAACAGAGACTAGAATATGTAAGTCTGAATAAGTCAATTGTTTTAATTTAACATTACAAACTTCTTTAAATGGATTCTGTTTGCCGTTTCCCTTGCAGAACTAGTTAATTTTTTAAAACCATGCAAAATGATAGGAACTGCCTAGAATTACTTAAGAACACACTGGATTGTTATGATACATGAACAAAAAAAGTGAGAACATAACAAACACTGTATAGTGTTGAATGGGCAATTTGATTTTCAGCACTAGAGACAGTTGTTTGTAAACAATAAAGTTGTCCAATTATCAGTGTCGTCGTGGAAGTATGCATAGTTTTGACCACCTCAAAGAAAATTGCTGCTTATTCTGTTTGCTTCTTCATTATATATGGTATACATTAATTGGTGAGGCAGTGCCAAAGGAAGGACATGCATGCTGCACTGGAGTGCAGTGCTGAGGTTTAAATGAAAATAGACCCACAACAAAACCACAACTTCACTGATTGTCACTTAAGGAACTAAGTGGTTTGGCCTCCAAATGTTTAGAATATTTAGAAATTGGCTCAAACTTGGGGCCTACAATCTAATAATGCAAAGCCGAAATAGACTTTAATACTAAGAAAATACAGTTTATTTCTTGATTGTGTAATTCAGCAAAAGATCAGCTTGCTATAGTCTGCACCTCATAGGCCCCTGTAATTGAAACTAATTTCAGTTTACAAAACTTAATTTAACTGCTACAGGTGCTTAATATCCAAATCGTTTTGTGCCCATTTGAATTGTAGAAATTGGAATCACTGCAGCAATGTATATTAATAATGGCAGCTAAAATTCCGAGCCAATGCACTTCTCCGATTAAGTTGAACTTTTTTTGTTTTTTATGATCTGATTGTTTTATTTACAGCAGAAGTTAAGTTTCTTAATTCCATATTGAGATTGAGATGGAAAGCTGTCAGCGATGGGGAAGATTTAGGATTGACATTGGGCAAAAGTAGTTTAAAGCTTCTTTTCGGCATTAGCTCTGAGGTGGAGCAGGAAAACTGTACATTGGCTGATTTCCAACATAAAGTCGATGCAAGAATCTATGAAACTGGTCGACTTCTGACTGGATTAAAACATAAATGTACATTTCCAAAAACTGCCTAATAAATTACAAAGCTCCTTGCTCTGAATGCTAAATTCTTATCATCATCTACACCGTTAATTTTCTGAGGTTAATCAGACACTATATATTTTTTTAAGTTGTTGTTAAGGTTTTCTTTTTATTTAGTTAATGTTTTACTTTACTCCTCACACTGCAAGTGAGTTTATAGGTCTGAATTCTGTTGCAGTAACAACTTAAGAGATCAGATCTGAACTTGTGGCATCTGGAGGCCACAGCAAAGGACACCAATGTGGTGACATAGTATCACCACACTGGCATCCCTTGTTCCATGCATTCATGCAGCCAAGGTCAAACACTGACTCGAGGTTTTAATCCATAGCTCAACTATATCCATATTCACTCCATAAACACACACTGTCAGGAATGAGTCTTTGTCTTGGGATGAATTCTAGAGTTTGCAATTCATGCCATATTTAGGATAGTCATTTTAGTGTGGAATTGAATTAATCTGAATTCACGATATCAGTAGAGATTTGTGTCTTTATGCTACTTTATTATACTTTGACCGAGTTAAATCATATGGTAGTGGTTAACTTAAAGAATCTTTCAATGAAAGGTTTAGAGTGAAGCAAAAAAGAAATGGCTACTTAACTCTTTTATTTAAATTTTGAAAACAAGTTGTTAAAATTATTTTAAATTTTACACAGGAAAAAAATGGATTATCCAGTCCTTTGTCTTCCCAACCTTTGAGATGCTATAGAAACAAGCATATATATGTTTAGGGTAGACAGTTAATAAATTTGAGCTTCATTATTTGTTTTGGCAGTTTGAAAATCTCCTTTACAGGACAGATTGTTACCTACGTGTAGATGATTGTAGTAAAGGAATTCAGTTAAGCTTGAAGAATTACAGGCCAGATGTCGTGTGGCTGGAGAAAGGTTGGTAAATGAAAATTCACTTTAATCTAAAAATCCTCTAAATGTTCCCACCAATGCAACATTTTTTTCATTAATTTATTTCATTAAAGAAAATCCCTTCCAGCCTGTACAGCTATGGCATCGTTCATACAATGGAAATGCACAACCTTATTCAGTAGAGATAATGCAAAATATACACCTTCCAAAAAAAATTCTGCTGAACAATCAAACATTGTGTGTTTTTCATTGTAAAAGTTTTGCTATCTTATTTTATTTAAAAGAAAAACAATTTATGCAACATTTAGTTTAAACAAGAGGAAAAAGACAGATGGTAGTTGTGCTGAAAATGTTTTCCCGTTTCTTTTGTAGCTTTTTACGTATAATTACGCCATTTTAAATTTAGTTGTTTATTAACATCCTTGGTTTTGACCATTTAATTGTACAAGTAAAACAACATGTTATGTGATATTTTAAACACTTTAAGTATTTAACCATATGCAAAAAACTTGGGCTACCTGCTTTGTTTTTATTTGTATGGAATTACTGCGTAGTTGCATATCAGTTTGCCAGAGTCACTGTAATATTATTGATTAAAAATTTGATTTCAATGGTTTATCGTGATCACAGTTGCTTGTCTATATTTACAGTATTTACTTATGTATATATTGGTATTGGTACTTGAGTGGGGGGTGGGGTGATAGTGGTGAGTGGGATGTTGTAGTGATGGAATGGGGATGGGTGGGTGGGTGGGATGTGTTTTATCATGTTACTGAATAAGGATTACAAACAAACTACTTATTAATAAAGTATTTTGTACTTCCTATTTGGCATCACCAAGCTGGAACTCCAAATAATGTCTGAGTATTTTTATTTTTCACAAGGGCACAGCTCAATATGACATTTCTTGAGAAAATAGCATGAATTCACAATGAAGAATATGCAGATTTTTTTTCTCTGACTGTACAGACTTGCTGTGTTTGAAACCATCTTGTGAAGGGGCGTGGGGGGGGAGGTGGGGGGGGGGGGGGGGTTTATCCTCTCTTGCTTTGCACAAAGCCCCCTCGTACGAGCTGTTGATTGGCATTCTAGTGTGTGGAATTTGCCAAATAGGCGGGCTCATGCTGGCTACACCACATGCAAAGGGTTGGGGACGGAGAGTGAAGAGATCTGCTTTTTTTAAAGCTGGCGAAGGTTAATGAAAGCACCCATGCTTTAGTCGAGGGAACCTTCTCTTTACTGTTTTGGGAAAGCTCTTCATAAACAAACCGAGCACACGCAGGGAGTGTCTTGAATATTGGCAAGTGTTTTGGACGTTACCTACATGGGTGCTTTCAGTTACGCTGTCGGCATCTTTCTGACTGTTCTACACAAAGAATACTCACTGTACATGGCATAAATTTTTCTAAGTCAAGCTTCAAACAAAATACTGCGCTGGTTGGACTATACAATGGTATTGAATTAAATCTATTATTTCAATGAAATGTGTCTTGATTTTTAATTTTTATTATGTATTTGCCCAATAGGAAAATAATTCTGATAAAGGTTGAATGCAATGCTACTTCTTTTGTTAAAACTTCATTTTTGCTTATTCTTTCTCCCTTGGTTTTTTCCCCCGACAGGATGAATTCCATCCCTTCATTGAAGCACTTCTGCCCCATGTCCGAGCCTTTGCATACACATGGTTCAACTTGCAAGCCCGAAAACGAAAATACTTCAAGAAGCATGAGAAGCGCATGTCAAAGGAGGAAGAGAGAGCGGTGAAGGATGAACTCCTGAGTGAAAAACAAGAAGTGAAGCAGAAATGGGCATCCAGGCTTCTGGCAAAGCTGCGCAAAGACATCCGACCTGAGTATCGAGAGGATTTTGTGCTCTCAGTCACTGGGAAGAAACCTTCTTGCTGTGTGCTTTCAAACCCAGACCAGAAAGGCAAGATGCGGCGAATTGACTGTCTGCGTCAAGCAGACAAGGTCTGGAGGCTGGACCTGGTTATGGTGATTTTATTCAAAGGTGTTCCGCTCGAAAGTACTGATGGTGAACGACTCGTAAAGTCCTCGCAGTGCTCTAACCCTGGGCTGTGCGTACAGCCACATCATATAGGAGTTTCTGTTAAGGAACTCGATTTATATTTGGCGTACTTTGCGCAGGCAGCGGGTAAGTGCATTTTTCAGAAGTGTTCTTAGAATTTTATTTATAAAGATAAACTTGATCTTCATTCTTGTGAAATGGTTGTGTTGCATGTGTCCTCACCTAAAACCTAACCTCATGTAATGGTTGTTTTGTGTGTATACCTTTTCTGTAAATGTAACTTCCTACTGCATGCTCCTATAGACCCTGTCTTGTTGTAAAGTGCAATCTAAAGTTGATAAAAAATATGATTTTAAACAGGAATTTTGTTTTTTGTTTTATGTAATAATCGCAATTGGTCATTGCAGGCCAGATCTGAAAGCAGCTTTTAAACTTTCAGTTGTGTTTCTCGTGCCCTTCACCATATAATTTTCCTTTAGGATCAAATCAGCATTCTCTCTTTCTTTCCCCCCCACCTCACAGCCTGCGATGGAAGATGAAAATCCCCACAGGAAGTATATTTTGTTTGTGTTAAAAAATATCCCTGCATTTTTGGTGGGATTGTGCTAACATACACAACAAAGGATATACAACTGAAAAAGCCCAATCATTGGTTTAAATGTTGGGGTCAGCTATTGCCCCAGAGTGTTGGTTCAAAAGTTGTGCCAACTTGGGTATAGCAGTGGCAACCTGCAAAAAAGGAACTAAGAGTTTTATTGCTGTAAATTGTCTGCAGCCCAAGTGAAGTGTCAAACTCTGGATTCTACACATTACTTACAGAGACAAAGTAATCCAGAATGTGGCATTCTCCACTGGCTTTTGTCATAGAGATCTTGTGTTCTTTTTCAAATCTGTTTGTATTTGCAGGTACCTTGTGTGAATGCAGGTTGTGGTCATTGCACAAAATAAAGGCAGGAAACAATTCAGCTGTTCATTTAAGGTCTTAGTGTCTTTGTCACTTTTAACATGGACCAATGTTGTAAATGCCTTGCATTTATTTCTGTTGCAACCGTATCAGTGCAAATCACTGATCTTCATAATATCAAGTATTTTGGAAAAGCACTGAGTGAGCTTTAATCTTCACACTATTTTAAAATATTCATTTCCAGTTTGATAACTTTCTATTTTCAGAAACATTTTGCATTTAAGAATTCGCTTTTTGATTGTTACAGCCACCAATGGAACTTTTGTTTATTCTAAGCCAGCAACAATTTGAAGGGTTAGAAACTCGAATCAGTTTTGTGACCATTGATTTTGGAAATAACAGAGATAACCGCTAAAGGTTGACGTGCCAAAACAGTCAAAATATTTTGGAAAATAAGTTCTATTACATTCTCCCTATTGCATTATAGTTGTTATTAAAACTATGTAATGGACGAATAGACCAGGATCAAACACACAGAATAAAAATGTTCACTAAAATAAGTGGAATGAAATGTATGCAGTACATTTTAAATAGTTTGTATTTTAAAATTGGGTGCTTACTGAAAGTTATGTGCAAAAAATATATTGGATCTTGTTTGGCCTGCTTGGAAGGTTCAGGAGTTTTCAATGGACTGAGCAGCTGCCAGTGTTGGCAGAAAGCATGAACTCTAAAAAGTGCTTTGTCCGACATGCCAAAGCCAACATGGGAATACGTGGCCACTTTTTTTTTCGCTGACGCTCTGCTCTTTCCTGTAGCCTGATCGTAAGCGCCATGTTTTAGGGAGTAGCGATTGTATCGCTGATAGATTTTAAAAATTAAATTCAACAATTTTCTCTTAAAATTAAAACGAGGTGCATTCAGTTCTGAAATTTAGTGTAGATAATTGAATTTTTCAACAAGTGCTAAATGCAACGACTGGTTAAATAACCTCTCTCAATCTTTTGTCTAAATAAATTTAAATAATAATTCGGCAGTGGTTCAGCCTTTTGAAAATGACCCAAAGCTGTGTAAAAACCAAAGTAGCTAATGATGGATGATAAGCAACAATTTAGAGTGTGAAAATATTTTACTCAGCATATTACTAATAGACCTACTATAGTTGTTAAAAACTGATTTAGCAATTTCTGGAAAGTAACCAGGTATTTCTGGTATATTGAAGATATGCATATTTTTTAAAAATATGTGCAACTCTGATCTTTTAATTTGTTTTGATTTTTGTTGACTGTTTGCTCATACTGTAACACTTTTTAACTAAAGAATTTGTTTGGACGTGAAATCAGGGGTTGTTTGCTTTTCAGTTGATTTAACTTAGAATAATCCAGACAGCCATAGCATGGTAAACACTAGTGACTAGTTTCATGTCACCTGTCCTGAGGTTCTATTTGTTTGGTATGTTAGAGGTTTCGTTATAGACCAGCAGGACAATTTCAAAATCCTATTCAAGAGCCCATTCCCTTTGTGGAAGAAGTGTGGAAATAAAGTAATGACTGCAGCGCATACACTAGGGAATAAACATTCTACATTTTTTTTATGTAGTTTAGATTATTTTAGAATTGTTGAGGTGTTTGGTGAAGTTGTGTGGGTTATAATTGAAAATTAGCAGTAATGTTATAAATCAGTCTGTAGATGAAACTGGCCATTGTGATATTGCAGAGCAGTTGATAGCTGAGAACATTATAATCATTAAATGCATTTTACTATGACTAAAAGAATTCTGATTTTAAAAGGATGACCAATAAAATATAACATAGTGTTTGCTAAGTTCTTAATCGTGAATAATTTTTGAGAATGCCTTTCTAGTAAAATGATAGAATTCAAATGTAGATTAAACAGTCCTAAATGATCCAGTTAGCTTTTTATTTTGTTTGCTGTTTAACAGACAAGTTCTTTTTACCCATTGATTCGCTCTGTCAGTCCAATGCCTCACACAGCCATCAAGTGACAACCAAGAATGATACTGCATTGACGAGGGCAAACTTTCTTTTGAAGAAGTGTGAGGCACAATCTAATTTATAGCCTGTATGATTAGCAACTGACCCCAGTCAGAATGGCATCAGTTCAGGCACGTGTAAGGGTCATGACTTAAGTTGTTTAGGTCATGACCTCAGCCACCAGGCATTTGACCTCTTAGATAAATGGTGATCTTTGCTTATTAGTGAGCACTCATGCGAGTGCTGTCTTCAGCTTGTCAGTATTGTTGTGACCCACTGCCTATGCAAACAGTTTGTGGAAAGGGGAACTGGGTTGAAATAGAGCTCAAGAGTTAAGGGAATCCTTCCTTCATAGTCAAATTTAAATGGAACATGAGTTTAGATGCAGTATCGTCTGGTTTTCATTGAGAAGCTCCCTTTAAAGATTTCTTTTCACCTCTTTTTACCAACAAGCAGAATAAAAACAACCTAAGGTAAAGGTGCGTTTTCACCTGCCTGTAAAAATGATTAAAACAATGCGATCATCAAATGTGGACTGCATATTTTGATTATAACTCATTTTACTGGGGTGTTTAGTTTGGAATCTGATAATGTTGCTCTGTATCCCTTATACCCCGATCAAATTCTTCACCGTGACGACCACAGTAAGATCTGTTAAGTGGAACAAAAGATGAACAAAGAGTTGCATAAATCAACTAGTTTAATTAAATAACTTTTTTTTAACTGAACCTGTTAATGGTTCTGTTGTACATTTTTTTTAACAGGACACAGATGTGTTCCTCATTTCTTTAGTTATTTCTGAAAAATAAATGTCAGCCAAAAGTTTCTGATGGGTATTAACTTATGGTAAATATAACTCACTGCCACCTGTGTTAAAACGAGCTAAGCAGAAAAGTTTGACTCTTATATTCAGATGGAACGTAGACATAATTTCTAGATAGACCTGATTCGGCTTTCTGCATTCACAAATACCATTCTTATGGTACACAGACGTTCATGCCAATGAAGTATTGCACGACCAAAGATATCGCTGTCAGGGTTACAGAATATGGGACTATCAAAATCAAGATGACAGTGAGATCTCTGCTCAACTATTTACACAATTCATATATGCATATATACTTTTTTATATATATACTTTTATATCTTGTTTAACATCTGTTCTGAACATGTTCATTGTTAGTACACACTACACATCTAAGGAAAAGGAGTACCAGTAGTTTAGGTTTAATTTATTTATGTATAATTTGTGGAATAGACTGCCTGTGCAAACAGGTAATATGTAAAATAAAATTAAGAAAGAAAGAATTGGAAAACCATTTGGGAGAACTGACTAAGTGACACTTATTTGTATTTGGAATAAGGTAGATATACATCAGAGGTTTTTTTTCTAGTCCTGTACTTTCAAGAATTCCTTGGAGTGTGATTGTAAATAGTTTCACAGTTAAAACTGTAATAATACAATTGCATCATTTATGAAATTAAGAAACCGTTGCTCTAATTTTATCTCAATTTATCTTTTTATTTGATTTGATATATAATTAATATTCCAGTCTTTCAATAATTCAATATTTTAAAATTGCGTTGACATATTTCTTGGGATAAACACTGCAAACTTAAACATGTCAGACTTTAAAATTATTACGTACAATTGATATGACTTCAGAAAATTGCAATGATGGAGAACATTTTGATTTTTTTTAAAACCCACAAATAGAAATTGCTAGACTCCCTAAAGATCCTTAGTCTGTAAGCCATCACCAGCCACAGGTTTTATCTAGTGGTAACAAAGCCTTAAATATCACAAGGGTAATTTCCACCACTTCTGCAAGACAGCAGTTTTACATTTCCTTTTCTTTCCGTGCCATGATGAATAACAATAATTTTCAGCTATTTAGGGTGAGTGTGGTAGAAACCACAATCTTTGTTGTGGTCAGTGCAGTACACAGCAGGGCTAAATGTTTCACTTGGTTGAAGTCTTGGCTTCACTGCTGGGAGACCCCAGTGATTTGGAATGGTACATGTTTTCAAATCGGCACTAATCCACTTCTGCTGCTTGTTAGTGACTAGATGTCATAGTTTGGTTTTGTAAGCTAATACTGTTAATGTCAGGTTTTCAATAAAAGCATTCTTTAAACTTCAGCAATTGCATATTTTTACCAGTTGTAATTATGCAAACTTCTTTTTCAAAAGTTCAGCATTCTTTTCAAATTTGACTGAATTAGTTTTTGAAATGTTTGTCCTTCAGGAAAGGATGAGATGTGTGAAAAGTGACATGTTTAATAGATTAGGTTTGTTTTATAGTTTGTAAAGTTCCATCAGTGTAGTCAAACAAAAAGGTATGGTTGTCTTGCTTAACAGACTAATTTATTTTCCTTTCCTTTTTATTGAGTCTATATGCTTGTGTGTGTGTGTTTGTTTATCTGTGTTAGGGGCTGGTGGGCGCATAGGTGTTAATTGAACAAATGGTGCAGATGCTTCTTTCAATATAAGTTCCTTGGCATTGAACTCTGTCCTGAAAGGTAGGTTGTGCCAAACTGTCCTATATCCAACATGTTGAAATTTCATTCACCTGACACACCTGCTGCTGCTTTAGGCTGACCCACTTTCTGATGATTATCTCTGGCGAGTCTACTCCCACACAGAGCAGTTAATTTGGAAATTCTCTTGCTGGATTAAAAAAAACTGTTAGAATGAACAAAAAAGAGCAAGAAAGAGAAAGTGAGAAATTGCATTGCGACTTTTTTTGTGACTGTATCACTTTAGTTTTTCCAATATCTATTGTTATTCAAACTAATAAAGGTCTAAATTCCTGAAGAAGGGCTTATGCCCGAAACGTCGATTCTCCTGTTCCCTGGATGCTGCCTGACCTGCTGCGCTTTTCCAGCAACACATTTCCAGCTCTGATCTCCAGCATCTGCAGACCTCACTTTCTCCTCTAAATACCTGAGCCCATCCTTTCTTTAAAAGAAACTAAACAAAGATTCTTTAGCAAAACCTCCTTTTAATGTTTTTTCAAATACGTTTTATGGGCCAGTAAAATACAGTTTTGCAATGATCTGCTTTGATTGGCTTTTATTACAAGTCTTGAGAACTCTGTAAAGTGTGTCTACACGATGGCTCACTAATATTAAATGTATTCCTTGTAAGATTGCAAATTGGATACTGTTTCTTTTTATAGAGTTAAAATGTCCACTCTCTGTCTTTTCATGGACTGCAAGTACTTTTTCGACAAAATATCCCTGATTCTTCTTAATTTAAAGCCAGATCAAAATCTTGTTTTGTGATTGAGCCCCTTCCCCAGAGATGAGATATTTAAAGAGATGGTTTCCCCATTGCTGTCTTTCTTATAGGTTACATTGTTTAAAAAGAATCATAATTAATGCTCAACATTGTTTTTTGATTATATAGTTTTTAAATATAGTTTTCAAAAAAATGTCTCCTACTACAAGTTGGTACATTGTTGTGAAGGTTTTGACTGTAACAACTGCCAATTGGCAATCAATTATACCCATTCAAATAGTTAAAACAAGTCACAACAGTAAATAATTATTTTCTGGTTAAAGATCATTGATGCCATATTAAATGCTGCAAGTTTACATTTTTGTCTTATGAAGGCAGTAGTTAAAATAAAAATTATAGTAGTGGGAACCACATTCTTGTTTCCTTTAAAATTGGTAAGTTGCAGTGAAATCTACTTGCATTGGCAATCCTGCCTTTACACTTTTCAATGGCGAATACGCTGCCAATGTTGTTTTAAAACTCCCTCAATCTTTTCCTGGCAAACAAAAGTTTGAGGGTAGCCTTGCTGTAAATGCTGGCGAGAACAATATGGTTTAAAGCTATTGGATTTGCTAAATGTCGACACACCTAGGAGGAAAAAATACAGCAATAATCAGTATTTAGAATCACTCCATGAAACAAGTACACTGTAATTAAATAGCAGAACTACATGAAAGAAAGGACAATTTGTACATCTGTCCAAGCAGACGTAAGTTTTACTAACGCGCTGTGTCAAATAAAGTCGTTCAAGGATTCATGTATCAAGTTTTCAGTTTCCCTATGTCACTAAAGCTTTTAAAGCACCGTATAGCATAGTTATTAAACTGGAACTTATTTTCACTTTGCTACAATGTTCGTGCTCCTTTTTTTGTTTACTATTTTTTTTCCATCAATCCAATTATACCCTGATTGCCGCCATCATCATCTAGTGTTGCTTTCTCCAGTTGTTTGTATGAAGCATTTAGGGCTCCGAACATTTCCACGGTCACTATAAATGTTCCTTCGCATTTAGCTGGTGGGAAATGAATTCTGCTTGTCTCCACCCCACATCGCTAGTTCCGTATGCCCCACTTTTATTGCACGGGGAGACCCGTTTCTGTTAGTTGCTCCATCTTGTGGACTAACAAACAACAAGCAATAAAATTTACGCTAATGAGGATTACGGGAAGTTTTAAAATGTATATCCACCCTCTTAACATCAGAAATGGATCCTTGTTTCATCCCTAACCATTTCTTTTTCTCTAACAAATGAGGCTATTTCCAAGACTGGCCAATACAGAAATTAAGGAGTTTTTCCTTAGCAGTTTCAAACTTTTAGGCCACATCTGTGGTTTTTAAAATAGTTAATTAACAGTCCGCTCCATTCACTTGTCCAAAGAAGCCATATTGAATGTTTTGAAATGTCAGAGGTTGGTAAGGGTTAAGCAGTGGACATTGGAAACATTTAAGTAGGGAAAAATTAGCAAGTCTCCAGATTGATGGGTGTAACAGATAGGGTAATGGTGATGTTGAAGGCGTGCATTGTTGAAAGGTACAACTAAAGTTTGCTGTGTCTATTCATTAAATTTGGAACGCTTTTCAGGGGTCTGCTGGTGTACTGAGGCCAAGCTGTTGGCATTTCAATCTGAACCTCCAGAAACTGGAGATGGAAATCACTCTCTCGCTGATACCTGATAAGGTTCACTTAAAAATAAGTCAACTTGGCCCCAGTGGGAATGATGTAGAAAAGTACCCTTGGTGCTTGAACAAGCACAATATTTCTTGAACAAGAATTTTTACTAACTACATGGCCCTTTTCAAAAAGGAATGAAGTTTAGCTTTTGTCTTAGCTTAGCGCCAGCTCTCCCAATTCTCATTATGAGGTACACAGGTTTATGACCAAATTTATGCAAATGATGAAAAGAATTACTCTGGTGACAAACCGCAAGAGCTTTATTGAACAGCTGTGTGATTGTGCTTGTTTTTTTCAATGTCCCTCAACACCAGGAGTGCTTCCAGTCTTCAGCTGCTAAATGCTACTGTTGCTGATTATTCCTGCATAGCAAAAAACCTATGGAGTGTAGTCATTGCAAGTGCTCTTTGTAGTCATAAAGATGTGGGTAGGATGAAAGTAATACTTTTTTGTTAGCCATTGTCTTCTGTGGTTAAATCTAAGCTTTTGAAGTATGCAGGCCTGCTGCCGTGGCTTTCGGTGTTTCATAGTGGTTTGCTTCAGAGCAGGCTATTAAAATAACTTTGACATTTCACAATTGGCTGTGTGAAATTGAAGTATATCTTGATTGCTTTTTGGTTCTGAATGCAGTCTGGACCAAAGTTGCAAACATTTGATCTGAGAGCTAATATTTAGTGGTTTTTCAGCCACATGGAAGTTTGGTAGCGTTTTAGACTGTTTCCTTCTCTAAGGATGATGATACAAATCGGACATGTGAAGTACCATACATTGCAAATTTCATAGAGAAATGCTGTCCTTGCTGATGACCATCATGCCCCCTTGGCACTACTCCAGTGTATTCGGAGCAAATATTTGAAGTTACAACAAAAAGAAATCACTGCGGTATTGAAATAGAGTGTAAACTCTGGTGGTAGTGAAAACTGGAATACAAAATGGGCAAAAACTAAGTTGTAGAATAATTGTTAGGGCACTGCATGCAGAGTGATGGCTAGAATTTGGTACCTTCTATAACAGCAACATTTCTTTCTGATGTTTTGGCCAAAAATGTTAATGCCCAAACAAAATAGCAGAAGCACTATCTAGACAATGGGTTGAAAGAAAAGAAATTTGAGCTGATTCAGTGTTATGAGAGGAAATGTTTTATAACTATATTTTCTAGAGCCTTCAAACAGAACCTTTTTAAATTGGTTACTTAAATTCTTTATGACACTGCTTTTCATTTTATTGCTTTGTCCAAGTCTCTTGCCTCCCACCTCTTGATACGTTCTCCTTCTCTTACGATTTGTTGTAAAAGATGTAAGTTTGAACGAGCTGTAATTAGTACTACATATTGCATCTTTGGAAACGGATGTCTGTGAACTTTCTGGTTATTGTGTAGACAGATTGGCATCACTGATTACTCACAATTTAACAGCATCTTTTCAGTTCAGAAAACTTGCTGTTTCTTTTGATCATTAATAAAACATTATTTTGTCAATATTTTTCAGTTTCTTCCATCTGTATTGCATTCTAACCAGTTGGGTCCGTGTAGTGAATGTTTTGGTTGATCTAGAGTAGTTGAAACACAGCTATTAAAATCCATAAGCTGATTGTTCCACAAGAATGGCCAATATCACAGTTCACAACAATGATGGTTCTTGTTTTTCATAATGAATGCTTCAAAAATGTTTCCAGAAGAGAGATAAAATGTTAAGAAAATTGTCTTTACTCCTGTGGGAATGTATACTCTTGAAAGATATTTTGTTGTTTGTTACCTAAAGAAATGCAAATGAGGATTGGTATGGTTTACTAAAGGGCTCATTTACTTATTTATTTATTTTAGCAACATAGAATTACTGATGTCTGGTCTAGATTAGATTCTCACTGATTGTTCATGAGCCATACACCCCCTTTTACAGCCTTGAAGAATTTCACCAAATTTAATTCATTTGCTCCTCAGAAGACAATGGAAACCTTTGCATGCTTGACTAGTTCTTCTATCACTCAATCAAATTTTTTTTATAGCATTCATTAGGAGTCTGTCCCCATAATACCTTCCCAAATAATGCAAGGATTTATTATCTCTCTCCTTGCTATCATCTTCTGGTGCACCATATAGGGACATCTGGGCCAAAAATCAGCGCTGGACTAAATTTTTTTTTTAAAAATAACAATTTTGTTAGTGGGTCAGTGGAAGCAGTTTGGGAACCAGTGCCAGTTTGTATTTTAGGAGTTAATTTGTACTTAACTAATGAAAGAAATTTGTTGTGACAATTAGTTCAAAAATCCACTCAAATTGGTGAAAATACTGTTTCTATTTAGTGAATAATAAATTAATTGAGTCTATGCAAGAAATTTTGCTTAAAGCATTTCTAAATATTCACATTTCTGTACAAGAGTATCTTTAAAGAAAGAAATAAGAAATTTGTTCTGTCATCAAAAATGTAATGTGAAATGCATTATAACATTAACCCTAAAATTGTGTTTTAGAAAGAACTATTTAAGGTGCTTAAATATTCAAGGCTGTGATTAATTTGCCTTTTTAAGTCATAATTCTTGTGGTCTTATAATTGAAGGAGCATTAGAATTTGACATCCATCCCCACAGGTATTGGGATATAAGCAGGAGCAGGCACTGATAGCGCAGGTCACTTTAAATTTCTGAAACTAACAAACATTCTATGTCATCAGTTCCTTCAGCTAATGGGTTAACGACTGGATTGTTTGCTGTTAGTCTGAATATTTTTATTATCAATGATATAAAAGCAAAATACTGCAGATATTAGAAATCTGAAATAAGAATAAAGAACTGGAGAAACTTAGCAGATCCGGTAGCACCTGTGGGGAGAGGAACAAAGTTAACTTTTGACTGAAATCAACACCTGCCCCCCCCCCACAAAAAAGATATGCCCAGGCCATGAACATAAAAGCCTCCATTTTCCAATGGCATGCAGTTCTAAAGCGTCATTCTGGATATAAAACACTAACTCTGTTCTCTCTCCACAAATGCTGCTTAATCTGCTGAGCTTCTCCCGCACTTTGTTTTTATTTCAGATTTATAAATATGCAGCATTTTGCTGGTTTACTGTTTTGTCTTTAATCTCTAGGAAAATTTAATTTTATTAATGTTGCAAAACTTGTCATTTTGCAATTTTTAACTTACCTAAAGCCTTTCGTTCCCCTCACCCGTAGCATGTGAGTCGTTATTCCCAAACAATGTACCGCAAAGTTCTTCATTAACATTTAATTCATTAATAAGTAGGGAGCAAAGATCATAGACATCAAAAATTTTCAAACAAAGATTAACAAATGAGCCAGACATGGATTTAGTCATTATTTCCTGTTGATATTCTAAGAAAAGAAATAGGGGATTTCTATGAGAACTAAGATACTTCTTGTTTCATTCATTCATGAGATGTGGTACCAATGGCTAGGCCAGCATTTATTGTCATCTCCAATTGCCCAGAGGGCAGTTAAGAACCAACTACATTACTGTGGGTCTGGAGTCAGATGTAGATCAGCCCAGGTAAGGACAGCAGATTTCCTGCTCTAAAGGATGCTAGTTTTTTTCACAATCTTCGACGTAGGTTCTGTAATCATCATGAAACTCTTAATTCCAGACTTTTTTTGAATTCTAATTCGACCATCTACCATGGAAGGATTCAAATCTACATCCCAGGACTTTACCTGAGTCTCTGGATTAATTGTCAGCTGCTAACACTAATGGCTATTACCTCCTCCACTGAGCCAAAACGATATTACATCTTTAATATAAACCCACCATTTTCAAAACATATCAATGCCCGTCTAAATTAAAGTGTTCACCAACGACACTAGCCTTAGTAGGACATTAGGTAAGGAGTTGTGGAATGTACAACTGTACATAATAAATTAGCTGGAAAGAAAAGACCCAAGTGTGTATGAGTCAACATTGTAAAAGCAGCAATGTGGTTTGACCACCTAGTGATTACTAAGAATTGAGTTTGCCAGGATGACCGCTTACATTTTTCCGACTAACTTTCATTTTTATTAATGCCTCAGTAACCCTGGGTTGCTGCAACAATTTTGAAAACAAATGCTCAGAGCCCACATTTTGCAATCTTTGAAGTCTGTGTACCATGTTAATTTGTACCTGACATTAAATGAATAGTTATTTACCCTGATTGTTACTTGTTTTATTATTTCATGGCTCTTTCCATCCAAATATACAGAGGACAGAATTCCTAAGAATGACTGACTACCCAGTTTATAAGAAAAGTAAGAATCCACTGACTAAAAACATAAAAGCTGATCTTAAAAAAAATTAGATTGATTACACACAGGAAGGGAAAATATTGCTGTTGTAGTGGCCTATCAATCACATGTACTACTTGAAAGAAATGTGATTGTGTTCAGAAAAACTGCTGTCAAACCTGTTGCTTAAGGACTTGACAATTTTGAAGAAAAAACCTTGAAGTGACGAGGTGTCTGTTTTGGCTAAGCAGTTGTGAGCAGTCACTAACTAAATCCTATACTTTTAATTTTCCTGCATTGTAACTTGTTAAAATTTGGTGAATTGCACAAATATTTAGAACAAATTAACCTTTCAGTAACACATGAGTTTTCTGTGCATTTGTAAGCTAGTTAATGCATGATTCAGTTGACTGACACATTATCACCATAATGTTGATTAGAAAAAGATATTTTAATTAAATAAATTGACATTGCGTATGACAACTGGGAAATTCACATAAATGAATACTTAGCTTATACTCACGTATCAGAAAATTTAGTTGAACTGAAATTGCACTTTACCGTGATTTAGATTAAAATATATTACAATGTCACTCAACTACTGTTCAGGATAAGACATTGATTGTTTCTCTGTAAAATTACAGCCTTGAACACTGTACATACCATATCAATGTTGGTCTGCAACACACAGCTGTTTTTTTTGTCCTTGTCTTTGGTGAATTCCTATTGACTCCTCACCTAGCAATCAGGTGAAAGCTTGTATTTGATCAGACTTGTGGAACCATTTGTAAAGAGAGCCAACAGACAAGCTGTTAATTAGCACAGCAGTGACTCAGTTTATATTGAAATATGAACAAATATTTCGAAGTTTCAGTCTGCTGGAGAAATCTAGATTGCTTGCCTCCAAAGTAATAGTGTCGGCAACCCAGTAAAGTCCATTTTTTGGGGGATTTCTTGGCTCCCTTCATTTAACCACCAGTATGCTGCATAGAGAGTTGCACTTTATATTAAAATGAATTGTCAGTTAAAGGTTAAGTAAACTCATGTACAGTACTGATTTAAATACAGTTGGAATTACTTGGCACCGGAAAGAATGTTCCCATTGATTGGCACCAATTGAATGACTTAAAATCTACCCACAAGACATCCCTATGAAACAGCTTTGGATTGTTTCTATGGTAACTGCTCTTCTCCAGGCATTATGATGATGTTTGGGTCAGGAAGGATATACAAAAAATAATGAAAAGTCAGGGGAGGTGGGGGGAATGTGGGCAGATTTCTTTCCATTATTCTATCGTGCAGAAACTCATCCTTTTCCCACATATACTGTAAGAGAAAATGGTTGGAGAGGAGAAAACACAGAAAGAAATCCACTTTATGGGTTAAGTTTTTTCTACAGGTAGTTCATGACATGAACTTAAATTTCTTTGTAATAATGAATAATTCATATAAAATAGCAGTGGTTTGCACTTGCAGTGTTTGGCAAGACCCTGAACACTCACTTTTGTAAATATGAAGGGGACTACAGCAGATACCTACAGATCCACACCTATGACATAAATCTGTTTCTCCCTTGAATTGCTGTGAATGTGTAAAGTTAAAAGTCAGTTGTTCGGATTGTCTTAGTCTTGTCTGAATGTGTACATATAATAGATGTACATATGAGATATAAATGCTGATATCATTAATACACCTAATAATAGCTATACTGTACATAATTACATTTTGTAAGTGGAATATTGAATATCAATTGCCAAAATGTGAATGAAATGGAACTGTCAGCATTAACACCCGATTAATTCCTCCAGTGTTGGTTCATGGTTCTGTTCAGCAGTCGTGGAAGTTATACTGCCACATTCAGATTTTTTTTAAAGCAGGTAATGGTCACTGACCAGTTCATTAAGTACAGTGTTAATTGCTTGAATCAATGACACCATCATCCCATATTAATAAAACACCTTTAATCTAATAAAACATCTGAACCACTTACTAGGAACACTATCAAACACAATGTTAACACTTCGCTAACTGGGCAGGTAATCAATAGCTTAGTCAAAGAGGGAGGTTTTAAGGAGTGTTTTAAAGGAGGAAAAGGTGATGGAGAGGTTTAGGGAGGAATTTCCAGATTTTATGGCTAACGCAGCTGAAAGCACAGCCTCCAGTGTGGGAGTGATTAAAACTGGGGTAACTCCAGGCTAGAGTTGCAGCACAGCATATACATCTGAGCCTTGTATGACTGGAAGAAATTACAAAAATAGGGAGGGATAAGGTGATGGAGAGCTTTGAAAACAAGGAGCAGAATTTTGAAGTGGAAATGCGACTTAACTGGGAGTCAGCATAGAATAATGAGTGCATGAGACATTGCGTGGGTTATAATCAATGATTTTTTACACTGCAGTGTAAATTTACCCCGCTAAATTATAGAGGACCCATGCACAAATAATAAAAAATAAAGTATATTGATTAGGACATGGGTAGCAGATTTTAGATTAGCCGTAGTTTCTGGAAAATAGAATGTGGGAGGCTGGCTAGGAAATGTTGGAATAGTTACATTTCAAAATAACAAAGGCATCGATGAGGGGTTCAGTAGCACATGAGCTGAGGTGGGGTAGAGTCATGAGTCTTCTGGGAGTGGAAGTAGACTGATGGCATGGTTATAATGTCTAAAGTTCAAATTGGAGTCTGATAGGACAAAAGCAGTTAAGAGAAGTGATGGCGAGATACAGCTAGTGTTGGAATCCAGTGCTTTTTTTTGGTGAAATAATTCAGAGATGGTGTGCAGATGAGAAATGAGGGGTCCAAGTACAATGCAACTGTGCCAATTTAAAAAGCACATATTTGTCTGTGAAATATCAGAATTAAAAGATACTGAAACTGGTCATCAGCTTTCAAGGCGAAAAACCAATCAAAATTTATGCTAATGTAGCATAATGGGATGTACTACTTTTTTTTAGTCTCTTGCTATATTTAATTCTGTTCCATCCTAATGTAAAGTTCACTAGAACTGGAATATTTTTGGCGATAATCTGAGCATGGGAAAAAATAACGATTTGCACAGTAAACATTTTTGCCAAACCTTGATAGCATTTTTCTTTCCAATAATGTAGAAAAATAGATGTTTAGCTTTGCTGAACCCGCACCTTTACACAGACCGTAGGCTTGTAGTATTTCATTGTGTTGATGAAAATGTTTCTATTCTTCTACATACATCACCTGATAGTGAGTTAATGTGCATAATTTTTTTTGGCCAGCAATACTTAAGTGAGGCATGAAATTAGTAAGGTTATTACCTAGATTACTTACCGTGTGGAAACAGGCCCTTCAGCCCAACAAGTCCACACCGACCCGCCGAAGCGCAACCCACCCATACCCCCACATTTATCCCTTACCTAACACTACGGGCAATTTAGCATGGCCAATTCACCTGACCTGCACATCTTTGTGACTGTGGGAGGAAACCGGAGCACCCGGAGGAAACCCACGCAGACACGGGGAGAACGTGCAAACTCCACACAGTCAGTCGCCTGAAGCGGGAATTGAACCCGGGTCTCGGGCGCTGTGAGGCAGCAGTGCTAACCACTGTGCCACCGTGCCGCCCACAACATCTTGTGGATGTTCTTTTATGCAGTTTTGGTGTCACAAGTGATGTTCTGCAAATGACTTGTGCCATGAGTTCCCATAAACCTAGTGTTTTGCTGTAAGGATGGACTTTGAAACATGTCACATAATGCAGTGGTTAAAGGATAACTAATTAATTATTGTCATTTGCAACTACATGTTGGGGTCTGAATGTATGACTTGCACTGTAAAAGACGTTTTAATATTTTGTATCACTGTTTACATTTTCTAAACTTACTGATTATTTCAGTTTATTAAACAGTAGGTATAGATCTGTAACAAAATCCAATTAAAAGTTATTTGACTGAGTCACTTATACTGGTTTAATTTGTAATTCTCTGCTTTGTTTGTGGGATTTGGATTCTGCAGAAATGGGCATTTTATTGCCTGGATGAACTTCAAATTTCTTCTTCTGGTATATCAAGCGTTGAACTTTATTAGAAGGATATTTGGGGAGGTTAGCATAAAGGCTAAAGCTAGTCAGGCCTTAATGGGTTGAGATTTTCCCCCCCCGTTTCTTCATAGCAGCTTCAACTAACAGCTGAGAATAGACGCTTTGTATTCAGATGCCTTATAACAAGACGTTCATTGTCTTAAGCCCCTGCCAGGAGAATGCAAGCCACTGCACTGCCTTTATTGTGCAGACTTTGATTGTATTTGAACTTGATGAGGACTGCATTTGAATTGTAGTCAGACAGTTCATCTGTAGTTTTGCATGGGTTGAGAACTAGCTAGGAACTGCCGTGTTCATTTAATTACCTCTTTGGATAAGATGGGCTGGGGGGAGGGAGAATTAATTGAAGTTTACTGTATGGTGTGTCAAACAAAGTGACTGTTTGTATTACCATGGGAACTTCTTGACTTGTAGCAGTTCTGACCAGAATCTTGCATTACAGGATGGCTAAGGTTTTTGGAGCACATGCTAATTGCCTTTCATTATTTTACCCCCTCCAACTCCTTCCCCCTTTCCCCCCCGCAACCCCCAACCCTGGCAAAACAAATTATTAATGACTGATCAAAACAAATATTATTTTTGTGAACTTTAATTCTGTTTCAGTTAATTAAAACATTTAGAACATCATTAATATTTTGCAGTATTGGTCAACTTCCTGTCTTAGAAATTGACCATCCCCTACATTACATTCAAAAAATTATACACTGCTTTATCTAAGATTATTTAGGATTTGTCCGTTTCTTACAACTTCTCATGGCACCCAAACATTGTGAGAAATATTTATTATTTTGCAAACTACTCAGTCAGGTCACAAAAGCATCAGCGACAGCAGAAATTCTGAACCAAGTCTGGATTTTTTTGACATTGCGTGTGAGGTCTCAAGAATGCAGGTGAGGAAGGACAATCTTTTTGTCTCTGTTGCAGCAATTGTGGGTTATTTCACATGTGAGAAACCCTCTTAACTCACTCATATCTCTGCTCATGAATTAGAATCTTTTCTATGTTTAAAGTACAGTGGTACCTTAAATCTTTGCAGGCATAATACTTCTAGTTTTGTATGCAACAGCTTAGTTTCATTTGGTAAGTGTACTTTGAAATGAGAGCACAGTTATTGTGCACATTTGCTGCAAGAGTCGCAGTAATTTTTTTTTCTTGAGCTTAAATGATCCGATTTGCTTGACTTAAAACTTGTTTAAATGAGAACATCTCAATTTTAAGATAGAACTGAGTATTCTGCTCCAAAATATAACATAACCAAAAATACCTGGCATTCTCTGGATACAGTTTAATCCAAGGCCTTGTTTGAGAGGATGATTATGTTGAGCATGTATTAAATGAAAAATGGCAGTTTTCATACAAAATGTAACTTTATAAATACACAACATGGTCTAATCTGAAAATATTTTAAAAAGCTATCAAATCTAATTTATCAGTTTAAAAATTGACATAGGAGTGTATGTTATGGAAACCTAGAGAGATTTGTATAACTTTTCCCCAAATGATTTTACTTTAGTTTCTTTGTGTTCACATTAAGGGGAAATATGTAGAACTGTCAACATCAGGATACTGTAAAATGTCCTACCTATATTTAAATCCAAGAATCAAACAATAAGGCTTTTGGCAGCTCCATCTGTTTAGACAGTAGCAACATTGACTGCGGGCTGCTTTTTAACTTCTACTAGTGAACTAAAACAGGATCATGATGCAGCCCCAATCCTGATTTATTCAGCATTGTACATGTTTAAAAAGCAGCACTCTGGCAGATGGAGCTGCTAAATGCCTTGTCCTTTGATTTAGAGCTGGGTAGATACTGCTACATATACAGCTTGATGGTTGCAGTCAGAACAATCAATACACTGTAAAACTCAATCAACAGAAGAAATGTAAAAGAGCCGCTACTTGCTCTGTAATGCACAGTGCTCTGAGACTTGAAGTTGAAAAGCTGCTTAGGTATCCCATGATGCAATGCAATACCCGCAGCTGCTGGCAGTTGGGAAGAGAGCATTGGTACATTGTGTTTCATGTACTCCAAAGGACTTCAAAATTAAGGATCACTTTACAGATTTGTAGTAGCTGCATGATTGAGACTTGAGTCCATTATTAGCATTAACTCTTTCCAAGCTACACTATATACAGTTTTGGACTTTTCTCAATGAAGTTATGAGCACACTCAATAGTTCAGGTTGTAATATTTTTGCATATTAACAATGGCAACTTCCTGACTTAGCCAAACATATCTGTGGACTTGTGTTGGGGATAAGTTTGCTAGTGATACTATGTTAAGTGTAAAAATAAGAGATGGGGAGGAAACAAAGAGGTTGCAAAGGAATTTAGATAGGTTGAGTGAGTGAGCAAGAATAGGGAAGATGTAGCCTAATATGGGGAAGTGTGAAGTTATCCATTTTACTAAGAAAAATAGAAGAAACAGAATATTTTATTAACTAGAGTGTAACTGGGAAATGTTGATATTTGGAAGACTCCATATCTTGGAGTCATAGAGTCATAGAGACATACAGCATGGAAACAGACCCTTCGGTCCAACCCCGTCCATGCCGACCAGAACACTAGTCACAAAAAAAAGTTAACACATTCACAGGAAGCATTTAGGAAGGTAAATATGTACCTGAGGTTTCATTGCAAAGGGATTTGATCGAAGAGTACAGATGTCATACAAGTAGACTGGACCTTGATGAGCCCACACTTGAGTATTGGAAACAGTTTTGGTCTCCATACCTAAGAAGAGTATACTTTCCTTAAAGTGGGCACAGCAATGGTCTGGAATGACAGGATTGCGCCATGAGAGGAGATTATGTACACCAGGTTTATATTTCCCAGAATTTAGAAGAATCAAATGTGACATAATTAAGACAGGATATGTGGTAAGAGGATGCTGTAGAGTTTAGAAGATGGTGTCACAGTTTTAGACTTAGATATTGACCATTTGGGACTGAGAGGAAGAGAAATTCCTTCACTCAAAGTCTTGTGAATCTGTGGAATTAGATTTTGAGTTACAAAGAGAAATATGAGATACGGGGATGCTAAAGAAAGTTGGATTTGCAGTATAAGATTTGTCATGTTTTCTGTGGAATGGCAGAGCATGCTTGTAAGGTCAATGAGCTACTCCTGCTCTGCTTTCTTGTGTTTTTTTTTCCCTTTGCAATGAATTCTGGCTTGCTTTCTAAATGCCTGGCAATGAAATGTTTGCAATATAGACAACATGGAAGAGCTTTATTCAGAGAATAGAATTGAGTTAATGAAAAACTGAGCAACTAGTGTTTATAGCTTCCTTCCTGAGCTAGTGACTTGTTCTTCTTGAAAACAAAATGACATGGGCAACTCCAAGAAAATGGCATGGTTGCATACCTGAAAAATATGATCCAGAAAACCCACATAGAAACATGAATGGGAAATTTGTCCCAGGATTGGTATATTTAATTATCAGTAATTATACACTGTAGTGAGTAATGGGGAAATATGCAGACTTAAAAAAAAACAGAGAAAAATAGAAAAGAGGGGCTGGCGAAGACCATTTGGCCCATCAAGTCTGTTCTGCCGTCCAACATGATTATGGCCAAATCTCTATCTCAGTGTCATACACCCAGTGATTAATATGGACAACCTACAGATTTGTTGAAATTATTTTAATTTACTTTTTAAGTGAGCAAATGTGAAAAAATTGAGGCATTTACCCTCTTATGAAAATGAAATATTGTTGTTGCTCAAAATCAGAAAAAACAATGGAAAATGGAAAAGATACTCAGCATGTCAAACAACACCTTTTGAAGAAATGAATATAGTTCATGTTTCAGGTTAATGATCCTTCTGTTGAAAGTATTTCCAGCATTTTCTGGATTCATTATTCAATTTTTTTTGGTGTCATGGCCAACATAAATCCTTAAATCAACCTCAGAGAAATCGATCATTTGGTCAATTTGTCATTGTTTTTAGTGGGAGCTTGCCTTATGAAAATTGGCTGCTGCGCTTTCTATAATATGTGTGTACACACCAAAAAACATTTCATTGACACATGTCCTTCAGGACGTTATGAGAACATGATATGCATTACAGAAATTCAAGTTTGTTCTTTTATATTGTGGTGGCTAATATATTCATATGGATGTAATGAACGGCATGCTGCTAATAGTAAATGATACAAAAATATATTCCATTTGCAAAAAAATGTTGGAAGCACAAAATGTATGAAATAGAATGTCATCAATTGTCTGGCAAAAGATGAGAATAAATTAAGCAAATTACCTACTTAATCTAAGTACTTGATCAGCAATCAATTCCATCTACTATACAAGAGTTTGCACTTTCCCCGAGGCTTGGAAGTCTAGTAAGTGTAAAATATATATTTTCAAACTGTTCCATCCATACAATGTAGTAGCTCGGAGATGCTCTTTAAAATGGCCAAAATTTGTGGGCAGCAATATTTGTGATTTGCTTGCTACTGACCTTGAGAAAAGCTGTCCATACACATCTAGCAGTCTCTCCATGGCATGGCTTTTACCTTTCAGTGTTAATTTGAATTGAATGCTAAGCCATGGAGATTTCCTGACATTCACCAACATTGATGTAATCAAGCAGGTTATCAGCCAATCACATTGCAGCATTTCCACAGATGGCAAACCAGAAAGAGAATGTTAACTGTACTGATTACCCTTCACTTTTAAATAATGTTTTACAGAGAGCAAGATAAATATTGGAACTATGAATGCATTAAGGTAGAAGCTTAAATTTCATAGGAAAATTTGTAAAGTATATATACTTTATAATTATATAGAAGTATTCTCAATGCAGAAACTGGTATTGCACAAAGCAGTTTAGTTTTTTTCTCAAGGCCAGAGAGGTTAGTCAAAAGTAATTTTAATCTCAATACATTCTTTAAAGACTAAGTTACACCTCAGTTAGTAATATGCAACTTTTTTGCAGGATTTTACAATGAAACTAATAGCATAAATGTCTAAATCCTCAGCAGTTCATTGGTTTTCACTTGATTCCGATTGGCAGGGATATCAACAGTACTGTCTGTAGATTGAGAAACATTGAATTCCTGACAACCACTTCTGATTTCCCTGCTTAACCGCGGGGGTGCAGACTTAAGCTATTGAGTTTTCTGAAGCCTGCTGACAGACTGCAGTGTCTGATGCTGACACGCAGTGGGAAGTGGTCACTCATCGGCTGTCCCAGACAATATTCCAGTTAATGGCAGAGGGCAGGCTCTTGAAGCAGGATGGCCCATCAGAGGCCCGCCAGCTTGAAAGGAACAGCATTTCTGTTGAAAACTAAATGAGCTTTAAAACTGGGGGACTCCTCTCTCCAATGATTTTAAAATTTGAGATAATATGTCAATTTCTGTGCTAGTGGAAGTAATAATATTGAATGGTGACAGTTCTGCTGTTGTTGCAACACAAGGCCAATATCTGCATTAATTGTTTGTGACTATTTTATAAATCAGTTCCACCTCAACAATAACTTTCCCAATCCTTCATTGTCTTGAAATTTCAAATGTCATGTCTGACATCCAGTACTGGTGAAGCAGAAATTTGCTCCAACTGTATATGGCAAAGGTCAAAGCTGTTATCTTTGGTCTCTACTGTGGATCATGCTCCCCAATCAAAAACTTCATCTCTCTTCCTGTTAACTGTTTAAGGTAGAGTTAAACTATTGGCAACCTTCTGTCGTTCCATGTAGCCACTCGATTGTCAAATTTGCTGGTTCCAACCTCCTTTTAATGCCAGACTGTCGTGATCCTCATCCATGCCATTGCTACATCTGGAGTTTACAATTCCAGTGAACCTCCATAACGCTAAGCTTATTCAACACTTTGTTGCTTCTAACTTAACTCTCTCCGAGTACTATTCACACATCACTCCAATGCCTGCAGCTCAGCATGGGGTTCTGGTTAAACAATGGCTTAATGATAAAAGACCCCTCTATTTATCCAAATCCCTCTATGGTCTCATTCTTCTTGCCTCTGTAATCTTCTTCAGCCCTATGACCCTCCATGATTCTGCACTCCTCTAACTCTGCTCTCTGGTGCATCTCTGATTTTATTCACTCCAGCAGTGATGACTGTGCCTTCGGATGACTGTCATGATTTGGAGATGCCGGTGTTGGACTGGGGAGTACAAAGTTAAAAATCACACAACACCAGGTTATAGTCCAACAGGTTTAATTGGAAGCACTAGCTTTCGGAGCACTGCTCCTTCATCAGGTAGTTGTGGAGTACACAATTGTAAGACACAGAATTTACAGCAAAAGTTTACAGTGTGACGTAACTGAAGTGAAACTAACATGGTCATTCTAACAGATGAGAGACTTAACAAACAATCAAGGTACTTTTTAATGTATAATTTCAGTTACATCACACTGTAAACTTTTGCTATAAATTTTGTGTGTTACTATTATGTACTCCACAACCATCTGATGAAGGAGCAGCACTTCGAAAGCTAGTGCTTCCAATTAAACCTGTTGGACTATAACTTGGTGTTGTGTGATTTTTAACTTCGGATGACTGGTATTCCTTCCCTAAATCCCTTCTTCCTACCTGTTTCTTAAGCTCATTAAAACCTATCATCTTATCTGTCCCACTATTGTCTTATGCTATGCGTTATTAAATTCCATGACAATAAAGATGTTATATAAATGCAATTTGTTGCTATTAACTAACTTCTATTCCCCTATTTCTCAATTACAATTTTGTTGTATTGTTGCTCTGCCCCTCACTGGCCTCTGCAGCAATCCTTCTGCATTTTAGGTGCAGTTTTAATCAGTCTTTATTAGGGGCACTACTTTCGTTGTGTTCTCTACTGAGAAATTCTCTCCAAGCAGCTTTCCTGATTTAAATCACAAAGCTTTAACTATTTGAAGAGGACAATAACCAGATAACAGTGGGACATTAAAGTCATTTGAGGAGGAGGAACCAGCTATAAACACAGATGTGATGCCACCCAAGGAAGTGTTTATTGAGTTTTTGGGAAGACTTTGTTTGTTGCTGGATTCTCCATAAGGCATTCTCTGAGCTTCAGCAAACAAACTAAAAGGTCTGCATGAATATTCTAGGGCAAATTTTGGCTAATCAAACAGATGTTGACTTTGTACAACACCATCATCAAATGAAATCTGCTACAGCAAGGTGTGTAGCTGCTGACTCAAGTTGTAATGGCTGTCCAGGTTGGTCTGTATTCTGTTAGTACTATTGTATATAAAGCATAATGCAACTAGCACAATCACTTTAGATGCAGGACATAAGCTTTTCACTGGCAAAATCAGCACTCTGTTTCTGCTTTCCCACAAATAATTGTCACTTTGTGCTTTATTAAATAACCTAAAGATTTCACTATTCTGAGGCATTTTATCATGGGTCTGAAATGCGCCTTCTATCAAAGCACCTGGGGCAATCCTTCCAATCCTGGTCAACCCAAAACCAAGCAGCCAAAATATTGCAAATAGAAGAAAGTTACTAATTTTCAACAAATCATGTTTAAAGATTGCTTTAATACAACATTATTTTGATATAGCAAATACAGTTCAGTGATAAAAAGTATTTATGCATATCAGGCACCTGTAACTTTTAATTATGTTTTGGTTTTAATTTTGAGTCGTACTGATAACCACTGGGTGTATATTTTACATATTTTATTTACATGTATATTCTCTAGTTCTTGAAGTATAGTGTGTTCCCTGTGTCATTTCCTGCCTACCTCGCCACCTCCCTCACAGCCCCTTGCCTGATTGTTACCAATCTTTCATTCCCAGTTTTTATGTCGATGGGATCCTTTAAGCATTTCAGGTATGACGATAGCAATTTCATTCAGTCGTATGTAGTGGGTTCATGGTATAATTAACATACTTACAAAAGTGTCTTCTTAAGAAATGTGCACTGTGCCTGTGTCCAGTCTTTAGATGGCATTTAATGTATAGCAAAGAGAATTCATTGCCTATTTTTTACAGTGCAAGTCAAAGTTTATTTTTTTCTGTTTGCTCCTAAATCATAAAAAAAAACTACTGTACCTCTTGCAACAACTGATGTTTTCAATCTGAGAGGGTAACAAGTATCATGTCAAACCATTGTTATAATTAACAGATTGGCATAACTGGCACTCAGGAACTTTTAAACAACATTGCAGTTAGTGTAAATACTGTAATTTCATCTTCATATTGAATACATTCTTCAGAGTTGCTGCTTTCACGAATAGAGGCTAGGTTCCACATTTGACCAAAGTTAGTGTTGGTGTTGCTTAGGTAAAAGATGTCTGAAGTCTTAACCTGCAATTGTAAAGAGAACAAAGTAAGTGTGTGCGGTGTGGATGGGAGAGTAGGAGAATTAGGTAGTGTACGGGACTTGTCTATCAGCCTCTGCTCAGCCACTTTGCGTTGCTGCCTATCCTGAAGTCTGCCTAGGAGGATGGTCACCCAAAGATCCACGGCCGAATGGCATGGTACATTGGCGACGAATGGCATGGTACATTGCTACAACAGAAGAATGGACACTGCGCAACAATCGCCAGACAGGGATGTTCCCTCCCACTTGGGGAACACTTCAGCGGTCAGGGACATTCGGCCCAGGATCTTCCGGTGACCGTCCTCCAAGGTGGACATCAGGATAGGCAGCAACGCAAAGTGGCCAAGCATAGACTGATAGCCAAGTCCGGTACCCATGAGGATGGCTTTAACCAGGACCTTGGTTCATGTCACACTGCAGGTGACCCCACTATGCTACACACTCTCTCACACACATTTGGACACACACTTATACATACTCATACACTCATGCAGACCCTCTCTCATACACACGCTTTCTGTCATACACATACACACATACAGCCCCCACACTCTCACCCATGCACACACCCTCTTCTATTCCATCACACTCCTTACCAAGCTTGCACAAACGCAAACACACACTCTGTCACATGCACGCACACTCTTTCTCTCTCACACATGCATGTGCACACACATATAAGTCTATGGGGTGAATTTGTATTTGCAGAATTATATTTTCTGATACATTCTATTTTGTCAAAAAGTGCACAATCTGCAGGCAGTCAATGCATGTAGTATTTTATAAATTCCACTTTGGAAATAGAACCAGTCTGACTCAAGATTGGGATACAGACTGACTCTAACCTCACCTTTAATGCATTGTCTGAGCTGAGGTGCCACCTTTTTTTATAAAACCTTAAGTTACCTTAAGAATGTGACCTAAAAGTAACTTATGTATTAATGAACCGAAACCTGCAACCCATTCTAAAAGATGAAAGACTTAACAACAGTCTAGGTTTATTCAATATATGACTTCAGTTGCATAACACTATAATCTTTTGTTTTAAATTCTGTGACTTATGGTCCTGCTCCACAGCTACCTGACGAAGGAGCAGCACTCCAAAAGCTAGTGCTTCTAAATAAACCTATTGAACTAGAACCTGGTGTTGTATGATTTTTAACTTTATCCACCCCAATCCAACACTGGCTTCTCCACGCTTAAGACATGTTCAAAGCTTTATCTACAATGCATGAATTCTCAAAGGGGCTTGACAGTGAAACTAATGTAAAAATAGACGGTTTATGACACATTTTCCAAGATTGTTTAGCAGAGACTATGTGCATCCTATGGAAGAGAAGAAAATCACTGTCAGCAGCTTATACATTTTCAGGTTTAACTGTGCATGTGTGGATGCCAGTCAGTTTCACAGGTTAATTACAGTTTTGCTGTCATCACAAATGCAAAATCTGGTCCATAACCTTTTGACTTGAATGTGTGAGTTCAGTTCTGGTTGGCACAATGTAATGAGTTAGTAGAAAGTGAGGACTGCAGATGCTGGAGATCAGAGCTTAAAGATGTGTTGCTGGAAATGCGCAGCAGGTCAGGCAGCATCAAAGGAACAGGAGTTTCGACGTTTCGGGCATAAGCCTGAAGAAGGGCTTATGCCCGAAACGTTGATTCTCCTGTTCCTTTGATGCTGCCTGACCTGCTGCACTTTTCCAACAACACATTTTTAAACTATGTAATGAGTTGCATGGTATGGCAAATAACGATAATTGTACACTATATGATACCTGTCTGTGAAGTTTTTATGAAATCGACCATAGGCTGTGGATGTAAAATAAGCTGGCAGTGTATACAAAGGCTTCCATTTCTGAGCAAAATACTCTCTCCATTATAATAACAGGTCAGACAGGCACAGTTTATGTAGTGCCTGATCGTTTTGAAAATATTTTTACAGACAGAAAAGCAGGTAATGGACAGATGCTGCCCATAATTTCAAATAGGAAATGTTGGTTATGTTTAAAATGAAACTTGCAGCAAGCAATAATGGCAGCACTATTGACATGCCATTATATCTCATGTCTTTATGTTTTGAAACAAATATGACATATGGCGGCCTTCTGCTGTGGAGTTTCATTCTCGTGCATTTCCATTTTGCTTTCAAGTTTTAATTATTAATCATATATTTGCATAATATTTTATCAAGCTATTTTAAAACCGAATTTCCTTTTGCTCTTTATCAATATTCCATATGAGAGGTGATACTTCATTAAAAAGGGCAGGAACAATTTCTCCTTATGTTAGTCAGAACAAAAGGGACACAACAGTTATAAATATTGCTGAATTGTTTACGAGCTATTTGGACAGAAAATAAAAGGAACTGAACACATTACACTGGACAGCTGCAACGGTCTGTGGGGAAAGTTGGTACAGATGGTAGAAAAATGGTAAAATAAACAGCCTTATGGTTGCTAAATAAAAAGGAGAATGAGGTTCGTCGATTGAATGTAAGAAATGTGCTCCCATGTGGGAGTTTCAATACTCATTGGACCAAATTAAGAACATTACAGATGACAAAATCTTGTTGATACTTTTTTTAAAAAAATGGAGATTCATTAGTTAATATTTCTTTACAGAAGAATCGAGCAAAAGACAGTGATAATACTTTCCTAATGAGGGTCACAATGATAATTTACACCTGACTGTTATTTAAATATGTGTTTATGTATGTGTAGGATAGCAAGTGAGAGAAGTGGAGCTGATTCTAATCAGCACCTTTTTATGCGAAGAACATAATGCCAAAGTTCTAGGTCCTTATAGTTGCACAGCCCCATTTTAAAATGGATATTTCCTATTGTATTTGACATTGGTTCAAGTGTTTTCCCTATTTGGACTTGTAATTAAATATTTTAAAGTGTACTGTATCCAGGCTGAAAGTACCACTGAATGCTAGCCACTGTTGTGATAATTCACAGCAATTTTATCACTATTTTCAGATACGTTAGCGTGGGCTGTGCCATTGTACCATTGTAATATCCTTACACCAACTCATACAGAGGACAGGAGGAAGCTAGGGCTGTTCAGAAATTCCAAGCATGTGGCATTATAAAAGCACTATTTAAAAATATGATTCATATGCTAATATGTGTAAAAATAATGTGATAGTACTTTAGGTCATACATTACTGCCCTTTTCCTACAAATGAGAAAATCCATTTACCTTCAGGACCTTTTTGATCAGTAATGTTAAGGTATTTCTGTAAAGCTTGGACATTTGCAAAGAAAATTACCAATTGAGTATTTCTTACACCAATTCCAGGTAAATGCAAGACAGTCTAATATCAAAGTACAGATCACAGGCAGAAACCACATTTATGTTAATCTAATAATGTTGTGTCAGAGTCACTAATCTCAACCTATTCTGGGTTCGGTTTGGGTCTCAGCAAAACTGATGATTGCTTAAACACAATTAAGTGAGCCAAGCAGCAGGAAGTGTTTTAGAACCAGTGCTGAATAGTTAATTGGAAAAGTAAGTGGGACATTAGTTTCATAACATCTGTAAATCTGGATGTTGGGAGAGCCACTTTCCCCTTTTAAAGATATTCTAAAGGCATTCCAAAGTTCAAAAAGGCTTAATTATCTTGAGTGAGTAAACCCATTTGGGATGCTCCCATCATTAACTGTATTGTGAGGCCCTTTTTCAAGCATATTGAGACAAATGAGAATCTTAAGGAAAAAAATGCAGAAATTACATTATGAAGTCAAAAAAACAAAAATAAGTCAGTGACTTTGGAGAAAGCTACATGGCCAAAGCAAACTCTCCTCTTGTCACAATGCATTTTAAGCAGCATTATTCTGTTCATGCTTCCTGGTAAATGTAATTTGAAAGATTTCATTGCAATGTCTGCTGGAAGGCTTGAGTGCCAGCTTTACCTGGAAACTGCATCTCCACATTGTTCTTCCTTGAATCACTTAATCATTTGAATGAAGCTGTTAAGCTGTTTTCTAATATTGTGGGTTGGATAATAAATTATGTCAGTTATGTTCTGGGAAAGCTATCATGTATATTTTTACAAGTGGGAAAAACTGCTTTGTAATAAGACATTATTTTAAAAAGTTAAAGTTTTCTTACTTTATATAAAAGAAAACTTTTATATAACATAACATGTTTTGGCATTTGAGTGAAAAGATCCAGCCAAGGTAGGCTAATCAGAGGGGTGCTACCCAAATCACCCTTGGTAAAGCCACAATAGATGCAGAGTATCATGCAACTGTTTTCTCAGCATCAAGTATGCTGTTCTATTGTGGGTATACAGTGTAATCAGATCAATACAACATTCTTTTTACTCAGCAAAAAAAAAGTGCTCAGTGGGAAGTCAAACTGCCCCTGGAGACAACTTTTTTCCAGCAGACTCACCCCCTCCCGGTAAAAACTCAAGCCTTCATCATAATTGCACTGGATTTTCAAAGAGTTGGTTTAGCATAGCTGGTCCCTAGAAATCAAGAGAATACTGCTGTATGTGACTAGACTAATTGGTGAATTTGTCTAGCAAAATGCTCCACAGTCCACAATAGGTGAGAATTTGGTCCTTTCTTCTTTTGGTTCTAAGTGAACAATCACTTTTCTTCAGGCTAATTAAAGTGCTTGCAGATTAGTCGAGCAAAGACAAACTTGAACCTACTTTTTAGGGCAGGGAGCAATAGGAAATGTAGAAATGAATCCTACTAATTCTGGAGAGCAGGTTCTGGTGGAAAATAATTAAATCAGAAAACTATTAAATTTGACTGAATTACACAGCACTTAGGTGCTCTTATTTTGCTCCATTCTTAATTGGATGATTAATACTGGATCTTTTTCCCTGTGCACAATCCCTCTTTCCAGATGGCAAATGGTAGGTCCCAGCTCTCTTTGTACACAAAGAGGTCATGGTTCAAAGTCAAAGATACAGAGATACCACAATAATCAATCATTGGAACTTGCCTGCTTGCTGTGACCAGCCAGGCAAAATTGAGCCTCTCTTGTTAGTAACAAAATTAGAGGAGGGTTTGCTTGTTGTTCCTTCACTTTTTTATATTTTTTTAAAAAGTGGTGATGGATTCCCTTCTACATTTTACTTTATAAATTTATAGTTGAAAACTGTGAGGACAGCATTTGGCTTTCATCACTAGTCAGAATGGCAGTTAAAAAGACATTCTTTGCAAATCTTCTGTAGAGAGCTTCTCATTTCATTTTGCACAGCGTGCTGTTACTCTGAGCTGCTTTACTAATTAAATTCAATTGCCATCCATTAGACTGATGGAATGAGAAGAATCCACTGTACAGCTGACTCAGTACAGGTCTGTGTGGCTACAGTCACCCTTCATTACATGCTACCAATTCATTTTAAAGAACTACTGTCATACAGTAGATTTTGCCCTAGGCTTGAAAATAAAAATAGTAGCATTCCTGGAACTTCTTGTCCATTTCACCAGATAGTTGAGGAAGTATTTCTGATGCTTAAGCCTTTTTATGACGTACACATGAGAGTTGACATCATTATTAAATCACTCTTTTCCATAGTCTACTCTTGCATATTTTTAAAAATATTGTGTTCATTTCATGCAAATGTTTATCTCACAGGTGTTCAATTTGTAACAACATTGTCAGTTGCATTTCTGTAGAAAAGAGCCAGAATATTATTGGTGAACAGAAATTTCTCAACTGGAGAAAGAATAACGGATGACAATTCATGCTGGCAACTATTGGAATTGTCCAGTAGCCTGTTCAAGATCAGCTTTGGTACAAGTATGAATGCAAATTGCTTGACAGTGGTAACAGCTGGTTTATTAAATGGATTTTGGAGAAAATATTTGCCAATGCAAATTCTAGCTTTTTAAAATTTCCTAAAAATCACCGTTTTGAAAATAGGAACAAGGATTCAGGTGTGAACCTGCCCCACTATTTAATAAGATCCGGCTGTAACCTCAAGTCTGCATTCCTGCCAATCCCTGATAACCTTTCAACCCCTTGCTTGCCAAGTGCCTATCTATCTCTACTTTAAAAATATTCAAGGACAGTGCTGCTACTACGGTTTAAGGGAGAGTGCTCCAAAGACTCTCAAGTCTCTGTGAGAAAAAAAATGTCCCCTGTCTGATTTAAATGGTCAACCCCCTTATTTTTAAAAGTGAACATTAGTTCTAGATTCTCCCAAAGAATCTAGAATATCCTCTCCGGATATACCCTGTCAAGTCCCCTTTGGACCTTCTGTGTTTCAGTGTTGTTGGGTTAAAATGGTCCAGGAGGATTTGACATAAATGTTAGAGCTTTATAAGAATTAATGGGATCCAGTCACATCTGACCATGATATCTTCTAATGGGAAGCTGACTGAGCTAGTAGACTGGAAGTGGAATATCCTGTCCTCTTCCTAAGTGGGGGAGAAGAGCTTCTGGGCAACCATCTGCTGCCATAGGAAAGAAATTTTTGAAAAGGTCAATGCCACGAGCCTAGCTCTCAAGGGTTAGCTGCAATGCCAGGAAAAGTTTATTGACCTTACTTGAGTTGTCACGATAAAAATCCTGTCTGTCTCCTCAAGCCTTCGCCACCTGCTGCTTCACTATCCATGATAAACCCCCACTTTCATTTGTTCTCATACGATCCCTGAAATGTCTCACTTCATTAACTTCTATTCATACACATATCACTAGTGCACCCCGGCTGCCATACAATTTGCACATTAACCTATTTGAACATAACAGGCAAATGTTCAAAATTGCTTATGATGCTACCACCTAGCCACACCCTATTTTGCTGAAGAAGATCACACACCATGATGCAGGAAATGGCTGCAGAAGGAGGCCGGACCCACCTGCAAACTTTTTCCTCTCTGCAGGAAGACAGGCTGACTGTCATTTCTAGAGGTGGAGTCATGGCCGTGGTAAATTGTAAGACAGGAGGAGATATCATTCACAGTTTTTCAGAGCTTGCTTTACTTTTTATCTTTTGCGACTTTGCATGCCAAACCGAACCTGCTTGAGCAGCCTCTTAACTCTCTGCTAGGGTCTGTTAACTCTGTTGGTCAGATGATGTTGTGCAGAATAAAGACTATGGCGCTGGTTTGATATCTATACTGGCTGTGGTAGTTCATGGGGGATCTGCTTCCTCATTGAACCCATTCTGTGGTGTGATTACCGTCTGCTATGCATTACCAATTATCTCTTCAATGGAGAGAGATGCATTTGGTTCTTGTTTGAACAATCGCTGCTTTCCTTACCATGCTGCTGCGTTTCTTTCATATCAAGTGTTGACAAGTACCCTCCCTAGGATTCTCTTACAAATTTTATAATGAGCATTTTAATGCATCTGATATATCCCCTGAATGCCTTCAGAGGAACCCCGTCCATTGTGGGCAGGTGGCATAACTTCTGCACGGAATGAGCACCCTCTCAGTGCCTACATATTGGCCTCTTTGATAGAGTTCCATTGCGTGTCTTTCAAAATGCATTAAGATTTGTAGCCTGATGTCATGGTGTGTACTGTGAGAAGCGCTCACTGAATTAACCAAACGTTTTTTCAAAGTTGCAGTATTACTCTACATTCAAGTCCTAGAGAGATAAAGAATCAGGCCTGTATTAAGAAACTGTTCTTTTTGTATCAGTCAACACAAGAATGAAGTCTGGTTTGAGAAACATGTAGTTTATATTTTCAAGCTGATTTCCTCTGCTGGATCCCCTGATTTTTCGCAAATTGCAGCATAAAAATCTCGATATTTCTCAGGTGAGTCAGAAAATGTATGAAACAAACTGATAAACTTTACCTGAGAAAACGCAGGATTTTTTTGCATGGATGTAGCCAGGAAAGTATGTTCAAATTGCCGCGAGTTTACTTTCTTCCCATTTACTCCATCACCTTCCTCTTTCCTCAGGAGAATATTTTGCCTCTGCTCAGCATTCCTCCAATGTTATGATGATGATGTGAATGAATTTGAAGTTTTTTTGTACCTTGTATCGACATTTTCAGAATTTTGGAACAGTATTAGCCCTGCCTGAAGCTGCATTGCCTTTTGCCATTAGGACTTTTAATCATACCTGATAAAGTTGGATCTGGTCCCTAGGATAAATCCACAAACTGCACAGTCCATAAATTAAGATCTACTGTGCCACTGATTTGTCTTTCGAGCTCAGTTACATGAAACATTGGAAATGTTAATGTCTCCTTTTTGTGTGTGTGCTGCAGCAGTCTCTGTGGGATGATTTGCAACAAAAAATTGATTTTCTCAACATCCCTAATTTTAAGTTCTGTATGAACACTAACAAACTATCTTTTTAAAAATAGTTAAAGAAAAAAAAAGAAAAATAATGATTTTTTTTAATGTTAGTCAGTAAAATCCTTCCTTATTAATTTGAGGCTTCCTGACGTGAAATGTGCAAATTGCCACAGGAGTACACATAATATTTCTTAAAAAGTATTATTTCCTTTTAATTTCCAAGCAATAGGTATTTTAATTTGGCTTAATTCATGCTATGTAAGTTATGTTAATATTTGAATTGTGTGAAGGTTTCGACAGTTCAGTGATCAAATGGTAACTTGCTGTACCAGAGAGCTCTGAGTTATCGATTAATGCTAGTGATCTCCTCAAGCTGTGAGTTCTTGATCTCAGTCAGTTATCAGTATATAGCAAGGAAAAGAAGAGCAAGAGAAGAAGCTGCATGTTTCTCTCTCGCTCTCGCCGGCTTGCTTGCTCGCTCGCTCTCTCTCACTCTCTATCATTCATTCATATACACACACACACACACACACACACACACACACACACACACACACACACACACACACGATTGAATAAAAGTACCTGTTTACAATCTCTCCCACTTTTTATTCCCATTGAGTTTAATGGAAATAAAGATCAAAAGAGATGCCAGTTTGCTATTAAGTGTTTGAAACAGTCATGTAAAGTCAAGATCCAAACCACAATCTGTAGAACTATTTTATAGAATGGTATTCTTGAGACTTGGATGTGATTTGCTAACTTACCTGAAAATGTACTAGTACTTGGAAAGGCAATCACCCAGAAAATGAACACTACAGATCTGTACTTCACACTCAGTGCTATCATCGGGTGATATGGTGGCTCAGTGGTTAGCATTCCTGCCTCACAGCACCAGGGGATCCAGGTTCGATTCCCTGCTCCAGTTTCCTCTCACATTCCGAAGGTGTGCAGGTTAGGTGGATTGGCAATGCTCAATTGCCCATAGTGTTCAGGGATATGCAGGCTAAGTGGGTTAGCCTTGGGAAATATAGGATAGGGGGATCGGCCTGGGTTGGATACTCTTTGTAGGGTCAGTGTGGACCAGTGGGAATGAATCACCTGTTTCCATACTGCTGGGATTCTGTGATTCTATGAATAGCTTTTAACCAATCATTAATTACATACTTTTTATTTCCCTAGATTGTCTTGTTTCTTTCTTTTGTCCAACTATATAATTGCCTCTTGAAACTGAGTAAATCACTCTTTGATTCTACATTTAAACTCCGATTGTGGATAAAGTGGTTTTTAAAATCTGAAACATATTTCCATTAAAGTTGTTGGTAGATCACAAGTATTAATGCTTTTATGTTCACTTAAACCCTTCACTTGCAAGTAAACATTTAAAGTAAAGGTGTTGATCAGCTCACTATCAGGGCATGCATCAACAGGGATGTGTGGAAGTTTAACTGAACCTAAGAAGTAGAACAGCTAGTGACCACCTGAAGAACATTTGAAACACCTTTTGAGTTCACTTATTTGTCTTGTTAGTCTGATGGCCTCTGGTTTCTCACTATGATGATGTTCAAGCACTTCCACATATGTAACTCTTTCACGTTACTGTCTTGGAACTTTATTCCCAGCCAGGTTTCAGAAGTGTTATACTTCTTCTTAATTCATTCTGGGGATGTGGACTTCCCTGGCTTGGCCAGCATTTATTGCCTGTCCTTAATTTCCCTTATGAATGTTGTGATGAGTTGAATGCAATCCCACAATGTTGTTAGGAAGGGATTTGCGGAACGTTGACCCAATGATGCTGAAGGAATGGCGATGTATTTCCAAGTCAGAATGCTGAGTGGCTTGGAGAGGAACTTGCAGGTGATGAATGCCCTTGTCCTTCGAGATGTTAGTGCTTCTGGGATTGGAATGTGCTATTGAATGAACTTTGGTGAATTTTGGCAATACTTCTTGAAGATAGGACAGCAGCAGCAGTGTGTACTCAGTGATGGAGGGAGTGAATGTGTTTCCAACAAACAGGCTGCTTTATCGTGGATGGTGTCAAGCTTCTGATTGCACCCATCCGGATAAATGGGCAGGTATTCCATCACTGGACAGGAGAATCGACGTTTCGGGCATGAGCCCTTCTTCAGGAATGAGGAAAGTGTGTCCAGCAGGCTAAGATAAAAGGTAGGGAGGAGAGACTTGGGGGAGGGGTGTTGGAAATGCGATAGGTGGAGGGAGGTCAAGGTGAGGGTGATAGGCCGGAGTGGGGTGGGGGCGGAGAGGTCAGGAAGAAGATTGCAGGTTAGGAAGGCGGTGCTGAGTTCGAGGGATTTGACTGAGACAAGGTGGGGGGAGGGGAAATGAGGAAACTGGAGAAATCTGAGTTCATCCCTTGTGGTTGGAGGGTTCCTAGGCGGAAGATGAGGCGCTCTTTCTACAACCGTCATGTTGCTATGGTCTGGCGATGGAGGAGTCCAAGGACCTGCATGTCCTTGGTGGAGTGGGAGGGGGAGTTGAAGTGTTGAGCCACGGGGTGGTTGGGTTGGTTGGTCCGGGTGTCCCAGAGGTGTTCTCTGTAACGTTCCACAAGTAGGCGGCCTGTCTCCCCAATATAGAGGAGGCCACATTGGGTGCAGGTATAATGGTTATGCCACTGAATGTCACAGAGCAATAGCTGGATCATCTCTTGTTGGAGGTGGTCATTGCCTGGGACTTGTGTACATGAATGTGACTTGCTAATTAGCCCAAGCCTGAATATTCAGGTTTTGTTGCATTTGAACATGAACTGTTGCAGTATCTGAGAAGTCATGAATGGCACTGAACATTTTGCAATCATTTACAAACATCCAGAATTCTAACTTTATGATAGAGGGATGGTCTTTGATGAAGTAACTGAAGATGATTGGGTCTAGGTTCCCCTGAGGCGCACCTGTGGTGATGTCCTGGAGCTAAAATGACAGATCTCCAACAGCCATCTTCCTGACTCACATTTGCTAGGGCTCGTTGGTGCCACACTCAGTCACATGTGGCCTTAGTCATGTGGATTGACCATGCTGCATTTTGCAGTGTGTCTAAGATGTGCAGGCTCGGTGGGTTAGCCATGGGAAATGCAGGGGTACAAGGATGCAGTGAGTCTGGGTGGGATATTCTTCGGAGGGTCGGTGTGGACTCAAAGGGTCTAATGGCCTGCTTCCACACTTTAGGGATTCTATGATTAACGTCAAGGGCAGTCACTCTCCTGTCATCTCTAGAATTCAGTTAATTTATCTATGTTTGAACCAAGGCTGTAAAGAGGTCAGGAGCTGAGTGGCTGTGACGGTACTAAAACTGAACACCGGTGAGCAGTTCAGTTTTAAACAAGTGCTGCTTGATGACATTGTTAATGACCTCTTCGATCGCTTTACGATGATCGAGAATAGACTGATAGGGTGGTAACTGGCTGGACTGGATTTGTCCTGCTTTTTGTGTATATGACATGCCTGAGCAATATTCCACATTGCTGGGAAGATGCTAGTGTTATAGCCTTTCGAGAAAAAACATGCTAAATAGAAGAAATCCTTAAAAATGAGAGATTGTTTTGGCAAAAAACATCTCTGATATCACTTGGCTTTGCCATCAGAGAAGAGAGGATCTTCTCCAGAATGGATAAAGGAGACTAATGGCCCTCCTCCCCTGAAAGCCACGATTTACTTATCAGTCCATTCTGGCTTGCTATGACTTTGAGTGGGCCAAGAAACAGATGAGCAAACCTTCTACCCAAAACTGGCTGGAGCTGGTGTACATGGGAAATGCAAGGGTATGAAGATGTGGTGAGTCTGGGTGAGATGCTCTTTGGAGGATCAGTGTGGACTTAAAGGGCCTAATGGGCCTGCTTCCACACTGTAGGGATTCTATTATTGATGTCAAGGGCAATTACTCTCCTGTCTTCTCTAGCATTTAGTTCATTTAGGAACTGCAGATAGGAGTCCACCAGTACTTGGGATCCCAACACACTTTGGAGGTCAGTGACTGCTGCACTTATTCAGTAATCATAGAGGAATCAGAGCAAGTCAATCCAAGAACTGTGTCACTCTCTTGTTAGGGGTCGGGGAAGGTGTATGAGATTTTTCTACTGATCTCGAGTCCATGCTTGACCTTTTTGCACCAGTCCCACTTTAGCAACAACTTCCTACTTGTCACTGTTCACTAGTTAACAAATAGTTTATATAGTGTTGGCAGCTCACTGACCATGAAACTGGTTCAGGCCTCTCTTGCTGGCTCTCCCCTTTCTGTCACTGTCCAGTGTATGCAGAATGAGGATTCGAGCCTGGAACTTAATAACTACTGATTATAAGACTATTTAAATAGGTGCTTCCCAAATGTTCTCTGGTGTGTGCCCAATTTGAGGCTTAAAATTGCCATGGTCCCAGAGCTGTGAGAGCAGGAGGAGTTGAAGGACTAGAGGCGTGAGTGTGGTTGGTGGTTTGGTTGAGGTGGGGAGGAGAGCTTTGGTAGTTGGCAGTATGGGCTGGGGAAGTGGAGGCAGATGCTGAGACTGCAAGACTATTAAGTGAAAAGCACCTACCTTCTCTCTGGATTTGCAGGATTGGAATCTGAACAGGATTTAAAGGGGCCATTGCTGCGTTGTTGCTAACAATTGTAAAATCTCAGCTCATGATCCCACGTGGGGTTATGACCAACACTTTGGGAAAGCCCGAGTTAAGTACTGACAGGCCCACACTTCCTCTCATTATAAGTATTTCTGCTAGTGAATGAAGTAGAAAAGCACTTTGAGTATAGAAGAAGATAGCAATGAGTAATACCACAATTCTACTAATAAAACAGCATTACAGTCAAACCAGTAGCTTAAGCATAAAGGCATCGTAAGTACACCATTACAGTATTAGTCTGGAAATTATTGAGTGGTGTTATTATTCAAGTGTTTAATGTGTGGTGTCCTTTTTTTCCTGTTCTATCTAATAGGCATCATCATACTCATCTAAAACAAATTGGTCAACACCTCTATTAAAACAGCAAAGGGAGGATTGATGCTGGTGTGTTCAGCATTTGAATATTAACATTTTATATTAATGTTTTCAGGCTTTTTTCATAATTATTCTATTGTGGTAGGCAATGATCACGCAAAGCCTCAAGGATTGAATTTCATCCAGAGGATGGGGGACTAATTTAGCTTCAGGATACCATCCATATTAAGTGGTCTGAAGTTCTTGGCAATGATGTTTACAGTTTAATTTTATTGACCTCTGAACTAATTAGTTTGAAGCAATTGTTTTAGAACGGACTTGGGTGCATTTATTGACAACTATTCAGTGAGAATTCTCTGAAAAGAGTGGAGTTTGAAGCTGTCTATTTGAAAATCCAACTTAAACATTTCTTCATAGGTTCCAGTCTTTTAGATTCAAACATGACTGTATAATAAAACATAAAATATGTTGGAGTGACTGGCAATATCCATGGTGAAGGAAACAGAGTTCATGTTTTGAGTCTAATATGACTGTTTAGAGAACTGAAGGTAATGGGAAAATGGGTGTTTTAATGCTGTTGACTGAGGAGGAGGAGGAGGAGGAGGAGGAGGAGGAGTGGGTGGAACAGATGGTGAGGGTACCCAGAACAAAAGATGAAGGGAGTGCTAATGATGGTAAAAGAGAAATGGAGATGTAAAATAGATGTAACAGAAAGATATACAAGGGTCACGATGTGAGTTAAGTTGGGGGGGTGGTGGTGGGTGGGGTGGTTTGGAGTGAAATCAAAATGGAGGATAGAGTTATGCTCTGAAATTGTTGAACTCCATGTTGAGTCCTGAAGGCTATAAAATACCTCAGCAGGAAGTGAAGCTGTTCCTCCAGCTTGCGTTGAGCTTTATTGGTACTTTGCAGCAGGCTGGGATGGATGTTTTACCAGTGACAAGATTTTATTTTTGAAATGGCAATTAACTGGAAAGTCAGGGTCATTTCTGTGGACAGAACAGGGGTATTCTGCAGAGTGCTTTTGCCAGCAAATTGTGGTTTATACTGACATGTCCTGACTCCTGTTGCCTTTTGTTTGGTTGAAACTGTGAAGGTTTGCAACTTAATGAATATAAATTACAGTACAATTTTTCTCAATTCGGCAATATCTCAGAAAACTAGTTTCTTTTCATTAAATACATTGAATCAGCTAGTCTTCTGAAATGATATATTTTGACAAATTGTTGTAACTTGCTAGATTATTAGTGAATAATGTCTGCCTTGAGCTTTGTAACTATTTTGCTGCTCTTAGATCATGGAGATTTCAGGTGTTCATTCAAAAATCACAGCTGTTTCAAGTTTACAATAATGTGGGTATCATCAGTGATTTTTAAATTTTGTTGTAATTGACAAATGCATAGTGATTTACAATTAGCCTAAAATGACACTACTGAAATATCCAACATTTTAAACAAGCGCTGGACCTAAAATATTAGTTCTACACGTTTCTCATGCCGCAGAGAATAGCCGATCTGCTGATATTTTTATTCTGTATTTTAACTCTTCAGTTAATCCCATTTTCACAATATATCAGTTATTCTTAGCTTTTTAGAACAAGCCAGAAGTGTTATTTGGTCATTTAGATGACCAGGTTAATGTGCCACTTGTATAACAGGTGTGCTATTATTATACTACATGCGGTAGACTGAAACAGTTAATACTGAACAATGAGAATAAATTAGCTCCAAGAAGAAATGCACCACTTTGAAAATTGGAATAGAAACAATAAATCTGCTGATATTTCAAAAAATAGATGGAAGCAAGTTAGGATTGTGTAGAAAATAGGATTATGGCATGTGTTCTGAGGCTTGGTTTTCTGCTGATTTAAAAAAAGTAATTGAAAGCATATCTTGATGCAAAGATATTAATTATTAAATAAATAGAGAGAATTTACATTAACATTGGCTCAACAATAACAATGTTACCTTAGTTGGACGGATATGAGGTTCGAATCCAATTCTAGGATCTGACCACACAGTCCACACTTACATCTCTGTGCTTGATGGAGCACTTGTTTCTTGGATGAGATTTCCAAACATGTGCCCTAAATGAACATAAAGTCCCCTTGTTACTGTTTGAAGATTCAAGAAAATTCTCCACATGTCCTGACCAGCATTCATCTATTAACTAATGCCACCAAAAACATTTAACTGGCTATTCTTCACACTTGCCATGAATGAGATTTTGGCTGTTTGTAAATTCGCTACTGAATTTATCAACATCACAGTAGCGATGGCTCTTAAAAATAATTCATTGGACATAGGTTATTTAATTAACAGGACAAGATGTCCACACCTGAACTGCACAACAGATTCATGGAAACAATGTGATGTTGGAGTGTCAGCTCAATGCTGCAGGAGGGGAAGCAAAAGGTGGAATGGGCCTAAGGATTCGGAGGTGGAATAACATTTTTTCAAAGTGTTTTAATATTAAGGGAAAGCCCATTTTAGCCCTTGATTTCTTTTGGATTTGCGTTGTTTGTTGAGTACTAGTAGTTGCAAACTCTGTGACCGCTGATATTAATTTCATCATCTCTTGTGTAGAGATAATGTTCCCTGCCTCCACCCCTGAGAAAAAAATAGCCTCAGAATATAAGGGCAACAAAGTAAAAGTAAATGCCTATATCTGCCTTTCTGTATTTGGATTTCTTGTGGATATAACTGTGACATAAAATTCAGCGAAGGAGACCAAGAGATTGTTTGAATAGGAAAATAGAGAGTAAATGAACATAAAAGAGGACTACAAAGCTTTTATAAGGATGTTTCAAAAAAACAAGTGAAGACAATTGTAGGCCCCTTACAGTCTGAAATTGGAGAATTGATAATAGAGAACAAGGAAATGGCAGAGCAATTAAACAACTATTTAGATTCTGGCTTTACAGAAGAAGAAACAAACAATTTTCCTGAAATGTTCAGAGATCGAGGGTCAATTGGGAAGGAGGAATTAAAAGAAATTAGTACAAGTTTTATAAAAAAGTTCTGCAGAAATTAATGGAAATGAAAGCTGATAAAGGAGGGTGGCCTTGGAGATAATGACTGCATTGATTGTCATTTTTAAAAACAGCTCTTACAGATTGGAGAGTGGCAAATGTAATCCCAGAATTTTAAAAAGTAGGGATGAGGAAAACTGGGAATTACAATGCTAGAGTGTATTGTAATTGAAATGTTCTGGTGAAGAGTCACCAAACTCAAAATACTAACTGTACTTGGAAAATATTAACAGCATTAGAAAAGGTCAGTGTGGATTTCTGGAAGAGAAGTCGTGTTTATCAAGTATACTGGAGTTTTTTTGAGGATATAACAAGTAGAATTGATAAAGGAAGACCAGTAGATGTGGCAGATTTGAATTTTGATACCTCCTGATACATGGGTGCAATTTCTAGGATCTGATTACCACTTTTAGAAACTTATGGACAACACACTGAACGAATAAAATTTTCAATGAAAAACTGTGTGGGTTGAGACTCTGCTGTTTATGTATTCATACATCTAATCACTGTGTTCCTCCTTCCCAGGTCATTATGAATTCCAAAGACAGTTTGGTTTATTTTGTGATGAAAGATGGATGATTGATCAGATTTTGTTATGGAATGGCACTATCATGGGCAGAGTCTGCTTTTCATGTCAGGAAAGACTTAAAGTTAATGAAGTAATGATTGAGATCTCAAATACTAAAAATAGTTTGTTTCAAAACTTGGTGAAAGATGGGATTACAGGTTGACAGATTTTTAACAGTTGATCTACGTTTATTGCATACTGGTTGAAAATAACAGAATTCTGGAGGAATTCTCTTGCTGGAAATGAACATTGTGCATTGAAAAGCTTCTGGTTATTTAAATCTAGCTTATCTCCGATATCAGTTTTTAAAAAGTTTCTTGTACTTCTTTCATTTTTCAAGCATCATTGGTCAAATCCAAAATGCAGCTTTGAGCGAAAGTTTCTTCAACCCTTGCCTCATTTGCATATGAATCTCTATTCAACAGTTAATGTCCGTCTACAGACAGAGTGCTCAATTCTTGTTTTCTGTAAGCCTGTTGTAAAATGTCAGTCTGTCACTTGCAATATAAAAAAGCAAAAATGATGGCATTTGTAAAAATGTTATCACCTCATAAACACAAATTATAAAGACATGAAAGCGATCTCTGCCATGCTTTCAGTGGGAGTTAGTACAGCTGCCTTTTTTAAAAAACACAGTTGTCCAGATTCCCACAGCTCACGACTAATGGACCAGTGTACACAAGCACATTTAATTCAGAGTTCCCCAAATTAACATTTAATTTACATAATATGTGACACCCTGTACAGCATAGACTTGCCCTCTGCAACGTGCTCTGGAAACTTCAGTAATTAACTTCAAACTGGTCCTTCATGTATTTACAAATAAAATTGAGGCACAGTTAACATATATTCTTCTAATTAATAAAGTATGTTACTAAGACCACAAGCTGCCATTTACCAAAGTTAAATTGTTGGATATAAACTTCATTCATCATATGTGTAAATACTGAAGAATGTAAACATGGTTTTGTACAAGTATTATTATACAGCAATCAACTGTGCTGGATTTTGGATCATAGATCCAAAGTTGTAGCAATTTTGTTAAAGCAGCATTGAATAGCTGTTATATTTGGAAACTCGTTAGTATGCCGCACTGGATTTGATTTATTACCTTGAAACACATTAAGCTAGGAATCAACACCTCTCTCTCTCCATCAGCCCCCATCTGATCTCTACCCTTCACTCCCAGCAATTACAAGTTTTGGAACAGGAATGGTCCATGGGGAGATAGGGGGAGGTATCTGAGACTTGGCGCTCAGCCTCTGCATTGTAGAGGTCAGTACGCCAGACGACAACAGCATCACCCTTTATCAGCTGGCTTAATCACAAAGTTAGGGTTGGATCCGAGCTCATGGAGTGCAGTCTGGAGGGAAGGTAGATTGGAATGGGTGAAGGGTCAGAGAAATTGAAGCAACTAATATCGCGTCGACAGTTCTCTGTGAACAGGTTGAGTGCAAGTAGAAGTCCAGAGGGAGGGGTCCAGGTGGAGGGAGTGTGTTGGAGATAGGCGAAGGGATCTGAGGACTCTTGCTTAAAGAAATGGGCGCGGAGGGAAAGACGATGGAAGAAGAGTTCGATGTTACATCGTGCCCGAGACCTTTGCTGAGTACAAAACATTCAGCATTGAAGCGCAGAAGGGTTCTGAGGAAGGGTCACCAGACCCAAACAGTTAATTCTGATTTCTGTCCGCAGATGCTGCCAGACCTGCTGAGGTTTTCCAGCAATTTCCGTTTTTGTTTCCAATCACATGCTTTCTGTGATTTACTAAGCCTACCAGACAGCAACATTTGAGAAACTGACCCTTCTGTCAATTTTGTGAAGTTGCTTCTTCAGGAAGAAGGAGAACTGACAAGAAAGTTGCCATCTGCTTCTATAACAAACCTGGATGGACAGCAATCCCAGCACAGGTCACAATGTGTGAAGCTGCACAGGATGACACACAGGCTGGAGGCAAAAAAACTTCCAAGTATTATGTAAAGTCTCTTGGAAACAAAACACACTAAGTGTCCACCAGAGACTTTGGAAGAGAGCTTATCTTTATTGAATTATATAGGTTGGAATCTAAATCAAGGCCATTGATGAGATCTCCCAGAACATAGACAATGTAAGGCTAAGGAAGACATTCAAATAACTAGTGTGGTTGATGATGGATCATGATCTTAATGGTTAATTTTTGTGTTGGGTGTCCAGGTGAACTTTGTTTAATTTCAGTAGAATTTCAAAGGCTCTAACTTACCTTGGAGTGGAAATCGTCTGTGGATAGTGGACCAAACCTCCTCAAGCTTGGCAGGATTTGCCCAGACTATTTTAACTCTTACATCTCAGTTCATGTCTTCTGGCTGGTGCCTATGCAAATCACATGGATGCTAGCAGCTACTCACTGGTCAGAAATGTATCTGATGAATTGGATTTACCCTGTACAGCTTCAAATCCTCATCTCATTCTTCATTTGGCAGGAAAGCCACGTCAGCAGCTTCTCTCTGGCTATTGGGGTAAAATAGCCATCATGCCTCAATGATAAAAGACTCTTCCATCTTCTTTGAGACCAATTTAAAACAAAGAATAATGGGAATTGAACAGATTAAAGTAAGTAAGTTTCAGGTGGGTAGGACTGAAATTTCTCCTGGGGAACCTCTAATCCGGATTCTAATCAGCAATGTGGTTGACTCTTAACTGCCTTCTGGGATGGTCAGTAAATGCTGGCCAAGCCAGACATGCCCTCATTCTGTGAATGAATTTTTAAAATAAATTAAAGGGATCAGTGTGAATTGTGCACTGGGCATGGGAAATGAGAGTTGGGATTGTTTTTTATTCAGAATCTGGGATGGACACGGTCACAGATTGGAACTTTGACCTTTTCGACTTGAGATAGATTTCCCGTCCGATTAAGGATGGTAGTAGCCCCTTGATGCTGAAGGGCCAGTGGAAGGCCACCCAACTTTGAAAAAGCTGCAAGCTGCAATGTATGTTCAGTAACTAAGAGGCTGCTTCAGTGTGATGGTGCCATCTTATCAATGTTTTGAAAACTGTAATTAAAAATGAAGAAAAAAGTAGCCGGGCCACCATTGAGGCACACATAACTCAAAAGCTACTTCGTTGGCTGCATCTCCAAGCAGTCTTGGAGGCATAACCTGGAGCACTGGCACCCTACCATGCTGCTAGTTCCTCCCCTCAAGACAGTTTTCCTGTCATGTCTTGAAACTAGAAGATGCCTGAAAATTTTCATTCATCCTCTCCTTAATAAGCCTTGTATGAGCAGGCAGTCTTGCCCATTCCAAACTTGCTTTGCTGAAAATGGGTGACACTGGGGAAGGGATCAGGAGACTGCATGCCAGCTGGTGCTGGTATTTTCAGGCCCATCTGTCTTCGTTCCTGACCATGGTAAGAAGAGAAAATCTCGCTCAAAAAGTCAGCCTGGAAATATCTTGGAACGCACACTGAATTTTAACTATGTTAATTTTTATTTAAATTGTGCATGTGCATGGATTGTAGTAGAGAAAGAAATCCATAATTTACAGTCAAGTAATTGCTTTTGAAATAAGGCCACCGTTGTTATGTCAGCAAGCGCAGTAGACAACATGGACATAGCGAGGCCTCAAAAAGAGTAGACGCGATGTATTTGCAACGAGTCTGTTTTTGAGAGAAAGTTGACCATGCTACAGGGAAAACACTCCTCTTCTCAATGCCATGCGGTATTTTATGCCCACCTGAGTAGATAGTCCATTTGAAATAAAATATTCCCAATGATTCAGTGATTCTATACAACAAATACTGCTTTGCCTTCATATGGAGTGACAAATACCCAAAATTGAAGTGATTAGACTCCACATGAATGGGAAAAAAAAATCCTATTGTGCTGCTAGTTATCATGCATTCTATTAAGTTCTGACTCTTTAATGGATAATTTAAATTACTTTATGATTTTGGTTATCTTGCTTTCTGTACCCATGGTAGTTTATTAGAACAAAGGAGACAGTTTTGCTTTTACATTCTTACACTTGAATAGGAAATGTTAGGAACAGGAAAAGGAAATGCTGTTCCTCAAACGTAAGGTGATAGAATTTAGAACATTAAAGTGTGAGATTCTTGCTCAAATTGAATTTGGAATTCTTATGTTTGATTCTTATATTTGGAATTTTTATGTTTCAGTGTGAAAAAATTAAAGTAAAAACTGCTAGAATATTTAAATGATGGTGGCGCAGGCTGGGAGAAGTACATAAAGCTCCTTGAAATACTAGATTTGCCGGACTTTATTAGTAACGTAGAAGCACAAGTGATGCACACAAATTTTTAAAATGTTGTTTAACAAAAAAAGAAAGTTGGTTATGCAAACTGAGGGCAAAGAAAATGTAAACATTAATTATTCACTCCACTTTGATAATAGCCTTCGGTTATTGCCTATAATTTTTGTTTTGTTTTTTTTAATGAAGGAAAGACATAATTATCTTTAATTTGTTTCTTTTCATAGGAAGTTGCTGTTTGTGTTTTAGTTGGAATAACTTTGACAAAAAAAAGCACAATTACTGTCCAACCTCTACTCTTAATGATTTGTACATATATCTTTGGAAACATGCCAACGTACTACTGATCTCATTGCCAAAAATAAAGTTTTTTTGGAAACTAATTTTTCTGCAGTGCCACGAAGAATAATTCTATCAGCATTGTAGATGATTTAACCTATGCTGCTCTGACTTAGCCGGTCCTCAGCTGTTGAAGCTAGTTTATACTAGCTAGTGCCTTCAATGATGTGGTGTATATAAGTTAACTGGGGCTGAGAAAGCAAAGATTGGAGGCATTTTGCCTGCAATTTATATGGTTATAAATTGCAGGCAAAATGTCACAGAATTATTTAAATATAACCACATACTTCAATTTAAAGGACACAATTCATTCTGTGTAAAGTTACAACTTTGGCAAATAACTGAAGTGGCAATATTTATCTCTCAAGTCAGTGATTGTGTTTTAAATGGAGGATGTGGTGAGTTCTGCAAGATGAGTAGCATTTCATGTAGCATGTACTTTGCTTTGCGGCTACAATTCCTTTTAATACAAGAATATATCTGCCAAGTGTTAAAAAGCTGTTGATTATTCTTTTCTCCCCACTGTTTTTTTCACTCAAAAATGGAGAAAATACTCAAAGACTTTCTCCTGTTTTCTTAATTTTATAGGGGCAGTCCTCTCCTACTTCCCAACTCAAACCAAAGTGGTGTTGGAATGGAAGGGCAAGATGAACAATTTATCACGTCTACTGGTCTATTTGCACATAGAGACAAAAATGAAAGTTTACCCCCCCCAAATGGGTTGTGTTTATTTTGTGTTTAATGGTTTGCAACAAGGAAAGTAACAGTAGAATTATTGATAATAGCCTTTTAAAATTATTACTGCTTTCATAAAAGTTGCATAAATCATTCTAAGGGACAGCTAAGTAGTGTAAATCCATTAAATGTAATCAAGTATCCATGACCCATAATTAATATTACTTTCTAGCCATCATCTCATTAATATTATGATGTCACATCTTGAAGGCATTCTTAATTATTAGATCAATTTGCTTTAGACAGTAATGATTAGGAAAATATACAGGTGAACTTCATCAAATTATTATGCAATATCTTGTCACCATTATTAAAGGTACATATTTTGATACTGCTGGGTAAATGGATTCATTAGCTTTGGATTCCAATCTGAGAGGGTTTGAGAAGGTTGGAATCAGGTTGACTTCACAGTGCAGGAGATCAGGTCTGTGTTTATCTTTGTACCAGATTATGCCAAAGTTTATGTTCTGAATATAAATAATATATAAGGATATACACTCTAGAATTGAAAATTAGACTTTTATGTTGCAAATAAATTCGCTTAGCTTCAGTGCATACAATGAAGATGTGTTGGGTGCAAAAGTTGAGCAGTTGACCAATCCAGTCAACTTGGTGATAGTTCATTTCCACACATGTAACCTCATTGAAGGGGGAAATAAAAGTAAATTAGCATTGTCAGTAAATAAAGTTCGTAGTGTAGTAGAGTGTAGATGTTGCATGTAACAAGTTTACACATTGCCCACCGTATTGACTAAGTCAAGTATAACTGGGACTTTTCTGAACTAACAATAGATTTTTCATAGTTTATTGAAGTGATTTCTTTTAAACAGTGGAAATGAATTAGTAATAGTTCCAATGAAACAAAACCATTCAATCGTTAAATGAACTAATGGCAGAAAAAATCTGACATAACTCAGATCTGTGGGCAGTGACATTCTTTTGTGATGAAATTCGAGAGAAAGCTCAATTGAAGGATTCTTCTCAATATTGTGTTGACTCACTGAGCTCTCCAACAATACCTCAGTTTACAAAAGCAATGACTTTGTAATCTGCTCCAATAAACACTAATTTTGGGATACATAGCTTTCATCATGTGGTTTGGGCTTTGGTTGAGTTGGTTTAGTTAAGAATATGTTATGTAATTTTCCCCTGTCTGTTTTGGCCTTGTATACTTCTAAAGAGAAGAAATTTTTAATGCCAAATTTTAAGTAATTTGATACTGCAATGAGAAGAAGTTTTTTTTCTGCAATTTTTCAGGGTGTGTCCCTAATTTTCCTTTAGCCTGCTGATGATCTTTTATACTTAGAATTTAAGAGTTACATTGTGTACTTGCTTGACGATTAAAATGGCAAAGAACGAAACTTTTTTTAATCATCACGCATTCACAAATTAAAAAGAATATAGTTTACGTTTCCACGGAAAAACATGATGTGTTCTGCTCAATAAATAATTAGTTGGATTAAATACTCTGATGAACCTATTCAGAATCTTTTATATTCTGTTTTAGTAGAATTCATTGTGATTCTTTTTTATTCAAGCAAAGAAGCCCATTGTAGCATTTTAATCAGTTCTCGTGCTGAGAGGTTGAGATTTTGTTTTACCTTTGTAAATATCTGTACTTTCTTTACTGTCATCTAAGTTAAAATACTTGACTTAGAAGCTTATTTTGTTCCACCTCCAGCTACATAAAATGCACTGCTTAGATGTTGATCCACAAGTACTCATGACCAAGGAGGGCATTTTAAATATTTTTTTAAAAGCTTTTCTGGAGATGGTTTTCTAAAGAAGTTCATTTCACTGTTGTATATTTATTCCACGTCTTCATGATTGAACCCTGCAAATGTTCAGGAACAAACAGGGCTGGTAGAATGAAATGGTTGCATTCACCAACCTTTCAGAGATTTACAGGGTGCCTAATCTTTGTTCTTTAAAGAATTTTTAAAATATATTATAAAGCTTCAATTTCAAATAAAGTATTTATGTGTCTGGGTTTTTTGATAAGCTATCTGCTTCTAGAATGCTGCTCACAAAATAAAATCCATCTTTACCAGGGTGTGGGTATTAGCTCTTGGCAATGTAACATTATATCTTTGCTATAAGAAAGAAAAGTGGGAATGAATTTTGGTCCAGTGTAAAATGAATGCCCTGCTATTTTAAAACAAATTGGGAATTAGTACAGTTCAGCCAACTAGTGCTCACATGCAGTTTAAAGAACAAATGGGAGTAACTGGTTTTAATATATCAGAAATTTACAGATTCTGATGAGGCGACTTTAACACTGGTAAATGAGCAACATTTTGATTTTGCTCTTAACTTGCATTTAGTTTCAGATTTGAAGAAATTTACCACCACCATCTTTTTGTAAGAGTATCCTTTATCACAGGTATTCATACCAGTTTATCTTTCAATGTTTTCTTTTTGCACCTAACTCAGTTGCCTCATTCTGTTTGAGCCTAGTTTTAGTCTGCCTTAGCAGCAGGTGGAAATCCACAGAACACAACTCATGTTAGTCTTTACACTGATAGGCAAGAAAGATAATGAAGACAATACGTATTAAGACTAAAGAGAATTTTATAAAATATAAACTAGCCATACACTGTCAGAAAATATAAAGTGGGCTTTGTTCTCCTGTCTGTGTTGCGTGTCAAAGTACATGCCAAATTTTTGCGCATGTTGTTAAAATCCCACTTCATCTCAATAAAATGCTGTGGAAGGAGGGTGGGATGAAGAGATTGCATTTTCTTAAAGATTAAAAAAAAGATTCTAATTTATATTCATAGCATACCTTGCTGCTTGGTAAATATTCGTAGTTTTCATTTGCTGTTTATATAGACATTTTGACAAAGTGACATGTTCTAAACTTTCAAACGAAAATGCACTCTTTTTAAAAAAAAAGTCTTTTACTGCCAAAACCATTGTGTTGAAGTGTAGCTAATTTTGATTTTAAGGTGGATTTAAACAGAAACATATGATTAGTAATAATTTAACAACCGCACTTTTTTCTTACTTTTTCTATCCGTTTTTGTTTAAAAATAAAAATGTAAAGCTGTAATTATTGAAATAAATTGGAAAATGAACTTGTTACTTGAAATATTCTGTTACTTGTACTTACTGCTGTTTATTTAATGTAACGCAATTACAGGCATTGCATAAAATCCAGTGTCTTTAATGGCCAAACTAAATCAGCACGATACTGGTTTGGACTCTGAGCAGTGGGTTTATTCTGCAACTAAATAAGTATGGGTTGGCATATTGAGTATGTGGCCTGTGTTCGTGTCCTGGAGCGCACAATAATCTAAAATGTCAGAACACAACTTTTTCAGGCAGAGAAAATACTACCTTGAGCTGATTACTGTTGTAGATATGGAAGAGGGAACTTGTGTTTTCTTTCAGGAGGAAAAGTTGATATAAAATCACCTCAGGAGCTTTGTAATTGCGAAATTAAATAAGTGGAGGAAAGCCCTTTACAAACAGGAAGATTGAGTAAAGAGAAAAAATAAAACTACTGATGCGATCTCGCATGAAAAACCAATATGTTTGGAATAGTTCTTTCCTTATGTCTCACCACCCCCCTGCTCCAAAAAAATTCATTCAGTGTTATATATAATGTTATTACAGGACTAATGCTGCATGCTTTCTGACCAGTTTGTATTACAAGGTGCCTCTGTCTTATTAACCATTTATAATTTCAGTTTGGCCACTCAGGAAGAGTTGCTCTTCTGTTGTTTTTATAATAAAATTTATTTTCCTAATTTCATGCAACTCCCATCTACTTAGGAGAAAGAACTTTTTATTTTATTAACCAGGCTTCTGTTAGCACCAGGTGGTATTTATTTTGAGTTAATTTTATTTGGGCTAACATTCCTTATTGGCTTATTGCAATTTTATCCTCCAGTTTTCTTATTTAAATTCTTTAAAATATGTTTTTATTTTCCTAAAATGTTTAATTATTAAATCATTTTGCACTATTTTCCCTGAAAAGATTAAGGAAGAAGGTTCTGGGTTCAATGGACAGGATCTGAGAGTTATTTGATTGTCACAATGTTAGACATAATCCATCTAATTTGAAGTTGAGGTATTATACATTGTCCAAACCTTTTGCATTTATGAGTAATTTCCACAAAATTCTCCATTATTTGTTAATTATTGGCCTACATTTTTGTTAACAAAAATGGAAGCTATGATAAAGTTTGAAGCCAAAAAGAACCTCAATTTGTCATGAAGGAGAATTGATGCTCCTATTTTCTTTCTGGAACACATTTTCAGATTTTATCATAGCAGCCTGAAATGGTTACAGTTAAGTTATTTTATCAATTTGTGGCAATAATGAGTTGTTAATTTCCCTATTGAGTGAATTGATCACCTTGATAGAAAAGCTAGTTTGTTTTCTTTCCGCGAACTAACTTGTAGGTATTTACTATTCATAATGCTTCGTTCAGGCTTGTGGAAGGTTTTAGATATTTTCAAGCATTTTCTGGTTGTGCTTTTAAGAGATTTGTTTCAAATCAGAAAACAGCAGACAAAGCTTTAGCCAAATTCACATTTTAGTAATTTAATGGTGGATTATAATTTGTTTAAATAAATATTACTGCACAAATAGAATGACAAGCCAGGCAATCCATGAATTTCTGTGTACATTTGTACAAACTGATTTAAATATTAAGTAGGTACAGTGACTTGTTTGTGGAATGCTGTTTAGTTTTGTAGAAAAATAAATAATTTAAAGATATTAAAATTAGCAATGATCTAGTGTGGAATAGCAAAGACTTTATTTATGTTGTTTCAAAGTATTCAAGATTACTTACAAGAAAAAGGGACCAAATCTGAGCACAGTTAGTCGAAAGCAAGAGTTTGAGGTGGCTCCACAAGGCAACTTAAAATGAATTTGATATTACTTGTGGATGAATTGTGCATATTTTGTTTGTAGAGGTGGCTTTGTTAATCACTGTTCCCATTAATATAGGTCTGTGGTTTTTAAATTTTTTTTGCAAATAAAGCCTGTATTATTCAAACAAACACGAGTTTCCTTGCATTGCCAGTTATTTATTTTATACAAATATTTATCAAAATATTTGAATATTCAAAAAGTATTAATAGCATTTAATGACCTGATTTATTTTGAGCCAGTTCAGAGATTGCAGTACAATGACTTCTAAAAATCAGCTCTTTGCTTATGTAATCTCTCCAGTTGTTTTATTTACGTATGTTTACACAACATTAATCTCCTTATAAGTGTTTTTTTTATTGACAATGATCCCTTTTTGCTGAATTGAAGCTAAGGTAGCTTGATATACTTGCTTTCTTGCATTTATTTTAAAATCAGTGGTAAAAACTGAATAGACTCTGTATTTGAATTGATGCATGCAGTTTTATTGTTCACTCATTGCACGAGCTGCTTCTATCAGCTTCGAGCTGCATTGTTAGCACATTATATCCAAAAGTAATAACTTGGATAATTACTGTATGCAATTATTAAGACTTTTAGATTTTTGATCTATAGAATTCAGCATTTTTATTGTAGAAAATTAATGAGCAGTTTATTCAAAATCTTCACAATTATAAAACCAACGAGTACAGTGTCAGCGAATTTCTTTTTGACAATTTATTTTGCTCACACTATCTTCCATTTTGTTTTATTCCTTTGTTTTTGCTTCTTTTCAGAAGATTATATTGCTCCATTATCTTTCAGTTTGATAATGGATCTTTTATTTAAAGTTATGTTGTTTTGTATCATCAATTTTAAAAAAATCTTGTATAAACCATGCTACTTCATAGTTGGTCAAAACAGCTTCCCATTACTATATTCTACCGCTTGAGCAGAAGAAAGAACAGACCTCAGTCATAACCAAACTATGCAAGAGAATGAAAATGAGCATTAGGAAAATATTTTGTAATAATTTTTATTTTTAAAATGTGCGAGTTACACATTGCATTTCTTCAGTTTGAGATCTTGATCTGATATGTAGTTATAAATCAGCCATAATTGGGATCATTAGTATGTTAGGATTTGAAGGCATAACATCTTGAAATAAGATTCTTTCCTGTTGTTTACCAGCCTACTATAATAATTTTTTCTTGCTATCATTTGGATATAGTGTAAGTGTATTGCAGACTAACTATGTATTTAAAGTTTGAAGTGTACATAAATAACAAAGGAGGTTATCTTGTTAGTTTTGACTAGAGATTTTGTTCTTGTGTGTTTGTAACTATTTTTCCACTGAAGAATATAAGGAAATAGAATAATTTATTGAAAGAAAAATAGCTGGTGTTTACATCTCAATGCTAATATGAGCGCATGTTAGAAATCTTGTATAAACAACTGGTCTATATAGTGTACTCAGCCGTCTCATCCAGAGCTTTACTTTCGTCTTGTAATTTGCAATCATCAAAGTCGAAATACTGTAATACTATTTTGTGGATGGGGATGGGTTTTCATTCAGAAATATTTTAATTTTCCAAATTTGCAATCTGTATAATTTCATCCTGAATATCATTATTGCCATGTCACTGCCAGAAAAATATGGGGGAGACATCTGTGCATTACACTGGAACAGTCCATGTAGCCTGAATACTACTGAAACACTCTTCACATTCCACAATCCTTTTTATTGTTATTCATTTCCTGTGAATGCTGTCCCTACAATAACTTTAGACTTAAACTTTGCAAGCACCTTATCCACTCCTGTAGATTTTACTGTGAGTAGGATTTATACCAAAACACACTTTGATTATGCCTCATAGTCTTTAACTTTATCGAAAAAGAAATCAGCTGGGCATATGTATTTTTGTCTTGTGATATGAACAAAAGTAATAAAATCAGTCAGCAGAAAACATTCAGACCACATCATGTTCAGTGGGCTCAGTAATTTTATATGGGGAACCAGATCATGTTTGAGAGTGCGGGTCTAATTATGACTCTTATTGTGTGGGTTTTGAAGAGGTTAAAAGATCATCCTGCAAGTTTTGCAGGCTTGCCGGTGCTATGGATCAAATACAGTCCAACAATTTAAATGAAAAAGAACAAGTTTATGTTAAATTCAAAAGTAATTTGACTTATCGTTCTCAGACAATGCAGCAAAAATGGAGTGCTGAAATTTGCAGTGCCCATTTAGTTGAAATACTAACAAGCTGCTTCAAGATGTTGCTGATTTTGCCTTTTTGGAAGTGCTATAACTGTGCATGTTGCAATGACTTTGATTGTACCTCTTTGGAAATTGTATTGGATGAAAGCCTACAATATACCATATTGCTCAGAGATTCTTCCAGTTTTCCAGCCTCAATTTAAAAGGGCTGTCTGCATTGTTCTGGCAAAGCAGGTTTAAGAAGCTATCCTACAAAGTTGCATTTAAGCCACAAAAGTCATAGTCTTGCAAAGACACAGATACATATGCGCTCTCTCTCTCTCTCTCTCTCTCATATATATATATATATATATATATATATATATACACACACCACTCCAACATCACATCTGATACTTAATCTATCATCTTTGTTTTCCCAAACATCATGCAAGCTGTTCTTGATGATGTTGGCATGAGTATGAAACTGATGGTCCATCTGGAGAGTGTGAATATGGGCCAGGAAGAAAGAGAGATGAAGAGGGTGTGTGTGGAAGGACAGATAACAGTCAGCTGTCGGAAGACCCTGCGGTACTGTTACAGTATCACTGCCAACATGATATTTGATGTTGCAAACTTATGCTTCATTAAAAATGGAGACTTATTAGTTGCGTTTAAATTAAGAAAAAATGTCCATCGTGGTTTGGGGCTTATTTCTATTATTGACTTAATACCAAAATCTTGGGTAGTGAGCTGAATGGAAATAAAGAGTTCCGTTGTAAAGTAAAATGCATATATACTGTATCATTTACTTGGACTGTCAAAAACACCAATTTAGAGTTTTGAATGAGAAATGAAAAGCCATATATTCCAAATTATCAAATTAATTATTTCAGCAAAAAGGCACATGTGTCTGCTGTGAAAATGAGACACAGGTTCAACATATACACATTTAAGGAAAAAATTGTATTGTTGCAACCTTTTTTTTAAAAAGCTATATTTCAAAATTGTGTCCGCTACACTAATTTGTATATGTCATGTTAACATTTGATAGCGTTTAGTTTTTCTCTTTAGCTCCAACTTTGCCAAACGTACTTTTGCCAAATATATTTGTAAAGTTATTTAACAATAAAGCTTCCTAGCTCTTGGGTGGGGGGTGCGATAGAATCATACTATGGAATTAAAACAATATCTGTTGAAACTAAATTTTATTAAGTAGAGTATTTTGATTAGGGAAAGCCTGCATTTTAACTCCATTGCTTTGTCCACGTTCTGAAAAAGAATTGTTAATCAATGGTACTCACATGTAAACTGCAGGTTTTTTGCAGCTGATTTGAAATAGAAGGACATGGGTCTGGTTGTTATTCATAAACAAGCTGTGCCGAATAGTCTGTTTATATTTTATTCCTGGGATTGATGAATTGTTCCTTAACTCTTTTCATCCTGCTTTGGCCTGCAACTGCACCAAAACCCTGATCCTTTTCATGCCATCTGGGAACCTAGCCAATCTCTGTTTGTCTTCAGAGAAACCATTGATACTTGCTAATGTGTCTTCCAAGACACGTTAGCAGGTTTAGTAAATGGAGGTATATGCATGCACATTACTGTGCCTACCCTTTCAAAGTTTTAAAGTTCAATTAAAAATTAAAAGGGGAAGATTTCATTGGGAATTTCTGTACTGCAGCTAATCTAATGTGCAGCATGAACTCACCCTGTTGAGAAGCACTGATGATTGGTCAATTAAAATGTTATGCAGAACTGTCCCATCAACTCGGACGGCACCAGTTTTTTTTTCTATGGTGGCCCTTTAAGTAAACTTAAAATGAAGCGTTCCAATCCAGCAAGGATGGAGTGACTTCATGCTCATCTTCAGCTTATTGGAAAGTAAGTGTCATTATGACTGAAAACTTTATCTAAATTACACTTGCCACCAGTACCTGTTTTTGGAATGAATTATTTTCACATCTTGCATTTGATCTTAACAGTGGGTTGTGGCATCTCAGCAATAAGCTTTAACCCAAGCATTTCATATCACTGAATGTTGTGTCCTATCACTGCGGTACTCATTTATGCTGGGGAATGCCACCATTAGGGAACACACTGTGAGTTCCCCAGGCGCTTTTTTTCAACCCGTAGGATACATCATTGTTTGGGTTTTCTGAGCTCAAACATTTTGATAAATGTTTCTGATGAAGAGTCGCTGGACTCGAAGCGTTAACTCTGTTTTCTGTCTATGGATGCTGGCAGGCCTGCTGTATTTTTCAAGTACTCTCTGCCTTTCTTTCAGATTTCCAGCATTTGCAATTCGTTGTGTTTATGATAAATGCAAGTTCAGTTGCTAGGCAGATTTCAATGGTTTATCAGTTTTTTTTGACTTAAACAAACAAATATATTTATGTGTCAAGAGATGATGAAATGGGGAAACAAAAAGAAAGAACCAGTTCTCTTCACCTGAAGACCAGCCTATTTCATGATTTAGGGTAGAATGTAACTGATCAATGGACAATTTCATTAATTAAGAAATTGCAATTATATAGTTGTGAAGTCATAACCACCAAAACATTTTGTTTTGCCACCCGGAGCTCTATAACAGCATCAGATCTGGCCAGCTATGATTGCCAGACATCAGTGTTATAAAGGATACTATTGGCTGGATTTAAAGGCTGAACTCTGCTCATGAATATTTTACAAAGCCAAATTCCTTTTTTTTATTTTGAAGGAAAGATAGGATTTTCTTTTAGTTTTTAATCATACCAAACATAGTGAGGATAGACTTTTAGCCCAATGAGAAGTATCATGTTTATGTTTCGTACTTACAGCCCATAGAGCTACACTGGTTTCTTTGATGAATTATTTTCATGTTAAATCACAAACTTTTGTGTACTGGAGAGTATATCTGAGTCTGTGCCAATAATTGTAGTATTTTCCCATTTGTTTTACATGTCTGTTTTTAAAGAAAGTAAAGCTTTAGTTTAATGTTTGTTTGTAGCCAATGCACATTAAGTTAGAAATAATACAAGTATTCTCCCAATATCTCTTCTTTTGCACTATTTCTCTGGGGGATTTGTGCTTCTTCCCTGAAGTTAAAGAAAAGACTGAGTGTTCACAACTGTTCTCCCTCTTTCTTTAGTTGAAGTCATTGAGTTCTCTTTTAGGAACAGTTATACAGTCAGCGTCTGTTGCTCTTTGGTGTCTTACCCAGGTGACTACCCTAATGCCTCAGCCAAACATGAGCCTTAATAATGAATGTTGGTTTCTATTATTGACCATTAGACATATATTTGCCAAATATGACCTGCCTACAGATATGTGTCCAAATAGAGGTTTTACATTAGTCGTAAGTGGTAATTACATCTCTGCCATCATCCTGGTTGAGATAGACTAACTCAGAAGAAAATGCATGATCAATATGTGGCCTTCCTCGCAATTTGTTTTAACTACCTTAACCAACTGAACCAATTAAAAGAGCTTAAAGATTTAATGTAGTCCAGTTGGCTGATGTAGTTTGTGGAGGATGGTGGTCCATAGGAGTTTTCAATTCCAGAACCCCAGTCATTGCTGGTCTTGTGATAAGCAAGAAGTGATGGCCTATGGGGGCCAACCTGTGGCCAGGTGGTTAAGAAGTCCAATTTGAACTCAATGCTGCTAGACTGCCCAAAGGGTAAGAAAAGATTTCACCATCTTTGGCAGAAATGAAGCGGCTTGATTTAAAAGTGGTTAATAAATCTTTAACTACTTCAAATCTCATCAATAATTAATAGATTGATTGTACATAATTATGACTTATTCAGCACTGCAGCCATTTAAATTGTTCATCGCGAGCCAGATCTTGAGAGCTTTCATTCTGTTGTCCTGAAGGTCTATAGTGTACATAGTTTGTAGGATTTCACAGGCTCTGTAACCTAGTAAAAACATTGTTTTGCAAAGAGTTTACACAAGTGACCAACGATAGCAAATGTGAAAGTTGCAGGATGCAAGTTAGGATGGACTCTGCTTTTGTCTGTTGAACAGGTTCCCTCTTCATAAAGCATATATCAAAAACTGATTATTTTCCCCAACTTGCATCAGTTCATTTTATAAAAACAAAACACTTTTATTGGACAAAAAAAATATGACATTTAACATGGGGTCAAGGAGAAGGAGGAATTCAAGTTACTATTTGAGTGAATACTGGTGGGAAGGCTTCCTATGTCATTTTTTTAAAACATTTGTCAATACGTTTGGAACAAGCCTGCATACAACTTTGCTAGATATACTGGTCAGAGGAAATCTTCCAACTCTGTTCATATACATAACACACAATTTGGGAAGAATTCCTCAGAGTTTTGCATTAATATGAAAGCAATTATGATTGTATTTTGGGTTAACCTTTATGTCATCATCTTCCTAGCTCAATCACTATAGGTTATAAAGCAACACAACAAAACCTTGTTTTCTTGGGCAAATAGTTAGGGGAAATGTGTGTACAATGTTCAATTTAAATGAGATTGTTAATTCTTTTTCCCAGCTCTTAGTGGTGAGTCCTAGCATGTTCAACTTGCTTATAAAACCATTTATGAAAAAAAGCTAATTGTTTTAATGCTGCGGTTTGGTTTTGTTCTTGAAAAACACTACATTTTTATGAACTAGCATAAACAAAGAACACTGATGTGCATCGTTTTTGGTTTTGTTTAATAGCATTTCAAGCAAATTTGTTTTGAACACACAGAGAATGATGCTCTTATTTAGCAGAAACCTAATCTAATATCCTAATTTATTTTTCTTGCCAGAAACGGGCTCCCTTGTCAGTGATACTGTTTGTTATCTTTTAACACAGCTAGCGCTGCTCTATTCTGAAACTGTTCAGAGTACTGTCAATTAAAACTGTGTTTTAATTCCCAGAGTAGGATGGCATAAGAAACCACAGCACTTGAATGTTTTTGGCATTATTGTTTGGCACTTTGGCAATTTAACTAACACTATTTATGAAGAAACAAAGCCATTATTCAATTTTATGCAAAAAAGATTAACCTAGAAAGTTAATATTCCTCACTACAGCAAAGAATCAAGTTAACATTTTCTTAATGTATATTATAATAGGAATATGCCTTATCTGAATTTAATATCACCCTGGCAGCCACTTACCTCCATCTTACAATGGCACTTAGCAAACGATTGAAGGATAGCAGCAAAATCAGTGCCAATCTGCGGTGGTGTATTTTCATTGGATATTGCAGTAACCTAAAAATGGTGAGTTAATACCAGCACGCAATTAGCTAGTTGTGTGGTAAACTGATGTTTGTTGAAAGTATTTGAAATCTTGCACAGTGCTTATTTTATCATGGCCTATCATTTTACATTTGTTAGCTCATTTGAATGATGGCATCACCATTTTCATTGATCTCTTGAACTTGAAGTATCTAAAGGACAGCAGAGAGACAATAAGTCAGTTTGTGCCCTACTGTAATAGCTGTTGGTTGAACCTTTACAGAACTCATCTTAATGAAATGAAAGTTGTGTTATCTATCTTTAGTTTCTGTAACTTAATGCCAAAGCTGTTGAAAGGTGTCACATAAAGTCTTGCATGAATAGCGTTCATTTTCTTTAACAAATTGAGCAGATATGTAGCATTTATATTACTGCTGGGATGAAGGCAGTTTTGTTTCAAACCTTTGTGGCTAAAACTTTCAGCCTCCTTATTTCTATTCTTCATTGAAAAACGAACCATCAAAGGTCATATTAAGGAACATCATTTGTGGATTGAGAGTCTCTAGTGTCTTTAGAGCAGTTCTTTTATATTAGAAGATTATGGAAGTGGGGTAAAGATGAAAAGAATGTTGCTATTTCATGAACTTACCACAAAAGTGAATAGTTTAAAAAAAAAAGAAATCTTAACCTAATACATTAGAATTTCCTTTGCTCCTCATCCAATTTTCTTGGTCTGCACTCTTGTAGGGAATTAAGCATTAAGTTCAGTCCAGCTAGATCTAGTAAGGCCCCAAATTTATGTTAAAGACTAATTAAAAGGAGAAGCTTGGATGTGTAATACAATTTGGTAGCTTGATGGATATGGTAGAATTGGATTGTATTCTTCCTTATATTCTGAATTTGCTTAAAACAGACAAGAACTGCTGATTTGGCACCACTGCAGTTTAAATTGTTGATGGTTAGTCAGTCGCTTTGTGAATACAGCCCTACACTCCCCCAGATATTTTTTATAATATTTATGAATTGTTGTCATTTTCCTTTTTAAGTAGTAAATTTCAGCAGTTCTATACCAATGTGCACAGCGGGAATATTGAATGATATATGAAATGCTAGATTGGTAAAATTTTGTAATTACTTTTTAAGCAATGCACCATTTGAGTGAGTTTACTGTTCAAATGTTATTTAGAAAGGGGCATTGTGTTAAGCACTTTGAATATGTTACTGGAATGTATTCACAATATTGTAACCCGTCATCATTTTTCCAAAAAACTGACCATTTTTAATAATTCTAGCAAAGGCTGCTGTGCTGACTTTGTTAAATCCATTCACCATACTCTAGATAATCTTTATAATGCTGGAAAATCATTAAATACTTCACTGATAATCAGTCCAGCTCCACCATAGTGGCATTGGAGGCACTGCAACCCCCCTCAACATCTCTGACTTGTTCAATAAAATATTCAGTTTGGGTTCCTGCTGCTCATTGTTATTGAGTAAGGATGGGATCAGACTCTGCTGTGGTGGTCCCCGTGGATGAGTAGGCTGCTGCACTCGTTCTGAATCACATGCCAAGATAAACTGCCAATGCCTGTGATATTGCTTATCATCACGAAGGACTGCCTTCACAATAGCGTGGGTGGGTCATTAATAATGGAGCCAATTCTAGCTAACATTATGCTCACGTAGCAATCTTCACCGAAAGGACAGATAGAAACACTGCTTCCAGGTCTCTTATAATGTACCTATTGAACTATTCACCAAACTTTGGTGTAGAACAGCTCAGGATGAATTGGTCTCTTTTATTCCCTTGGTTCGAAATATGAAATAATTGTAGGCTTGAACTTGTATCTTCTACCTCGCTGATTTCAGTAAATATTTACTTCACGGTCTAAAATAGAATTTAATACTGAGGAACCAAACTAGGTTTCTAAGAAATATGTTCAGATTGAGTTTATGCACAGTGCTTCTGTTAACTAAGAGTAAATGCGGTATTAGTGAACTTGAATTTTATATTTGGATTGAGTATATTTAAATCAAGCCTTATGCCTCCAAACTCTGCTCTACAATAAAGAATAAATTGTTAATTTTGTACCTTCTAAGAAATATAGACTTTTAATGAGAGGGGTTAATTTTGATTTGCCAAGATACACAGTGTCACTTTTGAAAAAAAATTGTTTAAATTGTTATTCCAAAATGTTTTAAACTATATTTATGTAAAAGTCTATAGTCTTCAAGTTTAAGAAGATAAAGTATTCAGTTTATAAAACGGAGACAGATCACATATTGAGGCATTATGTGACATGACAATGGCAGAAGCTGTTAAACCTGGTGCATCATGTGTTTAAGAGAGTAACGTGTATGATGCAGCGCTGCTGGTTTCTTCCCTGGTATACAGAAAGCTGTTTTTCATATATTGTAGCCTGGGAAAGCTTTACACCAATGAAGGAGTAACTCTATCTTTTTCTGAGTTGCTGCCAAGCAGATGTAGGGTCCTGGAACCTTCCCAGCAAACTTGACTTAGCTAATACTTTGCTAGCTGGCCTTCCCCTCTGTTCACTGAATCCTATTGAAATGCCCAAAGTACATTATTTTTTGGTGTGACCAAAGAGCTACGACTTTCTTTCAGATGGCAAGCCTGAAAGGTTGGGAATCTGGTTGGAACTAACTCGGTCCTGGAAGTCTAAAGCCACGGTGTTTCTAATAGACTTTTCACAATCTACATTACAATAATAAACAGTTAGAAAATTAGTGAATGCCATTAGAGAATATACCATCTGAGTCAGTGGAGTGATCATTCCAAAGTGGGCCCTTACCTGTGATTCTGCGAAAGCTTTGCTGTACTACATTTTATCATGGATTTTACAATAATATCTTGCTTACCAGTTTCAGATTCACTTTTTTCCATTTGAAGAGGTTTTTAAAAAAAATCGTACTTTATTCACATTGCTTGATTGCTGTACTGACTGAAGAAATTGATGAGGTCTCTGGAAGAAGAATATCCTTGAACCATTAACAGTTGGACCCTTTTACTTACCCAGTTATGGGCAGCAGATACAAGTATTGTTGACAGAAGGATTCATTTCAAAATTATTTAACCACAGATCTACATTGGTAATAGGTATTTATGGCTGTTACTGAATTTCAGCATTTACAATGCAAAGTGCCTTTGTTCTTAGGGTGTGCCAACTGCTTTATATGGTAATTAAATACTCTAAGTTATTGAAATAATGAATGGGATGCTCAGCTTCAATAAACCTCTGTAAAAGTGGTACAGCTTCTTGGTTAATTGTGTGGTCAATGATAATTGTTTATACCAGTCCGAATAAAGCATAACTTGTTCATACATTCCTACTTGTGCCAATATTTATGGAAATCATTATGATAGTATACAACCAAGAATTAGTAGCAAATTTATCCCCTGGTTATAATCGCATAACCCATGTAATGCAGAACAGGACATGGAGCACCATACCATGCATATGTAAGGCATCTTAAATTTGCTTCATAGGTCAATTTATGGAATATATTTGACTCTTATTTTAGTTGGTTTTACTTGTAGTCTTTGTAAGTTGTTTTCTTGACAATTACCTCTTTTTCTTTTCCCGATTCTTATTTCTGAAACCCAAAAGCCATTTGTGTTTGCATTCTCACATTTACAATTATAAGTTATGTTACAAGCCTGATGACCTAAATAAGTTTGCCCAATGGTTATTCCAAAATATTGCAATGTACTCTAAGATGTGGAGGATTAATTAGTATAAATGGCCTGCAGACTTGAATTTTAAAAGAACTGGTCAGTGAAATGCTCAGATTGGTTTAACCAGCACAGACTAATCATTTCCATTCTCTTCCTTGTTACTCCAGGACTTTCAATGCAAATATTTCTCTATCAAGGTAGTTCTGCATCAGCCAGAAATTCATTTAAGGTATACCCATAAAGCTGTCGGGAACAGTGGACATTCATCCCTCATTCCCAATCTGGATTTACGCTGCGACCTCAGAAGTAAAAGAGGCAGTTCCATAATTTATGTTCTGAATCAATTCCTGGTGTACTCCTTTTGAAAATTAATTCTCTTTCAAGCTGGCATTGGAGAATATTCTATCACTTAAAGTACATCCAAATTCTTCATCTACTGTGCAGTTTTATTTGTCATGTATTTTAAGTTTAAGTCAAAACGCAGGCTGCATATTCTGTAGCACTATTTTAGGCAAAAATGAAATTAAACACAAAACTTTGATTTGCCAACTTTAAAATGAACAACATAAATGTAATTCTCTCAAATGAGGAGATCTCTCTTATTCTTTTATTTTGCCTCCTTGACACCAGAGAAGTAACCAAGAGCATTCTGGATTGAGGGAAATACTGCAAACAGTTCTAACAGAGAAAGTGAGCTGCTTCATAATAGTTTGGAACAGTATTTGTAGATGAGTTGTGCAAAAGCTCTGCCTTTGTGCAACAAACTAATGGTATAGTGAAAGTTGGTCTCTATTTTTGGCCTCTTGACCACAACTATCCCCTGCTTCACCCCCCCCCCCCCCCCCCCCCCCCCAAAAAAAAGTCTTGGAGAAGCACATGGCGGAGCCTCTTTAGAGAGGTGACATTATGTGAAATATCAGATGTTCCTCTCACCTGAGAACAATTAGTGGAGACGTCACAATGCAAAAACTTATTTTTGGGCTGAACTAAAGTAAAGGAGGTCCAACTTGGGAGTGTTTTTGGCCAGAAGGTGGGAGCAAATCTTGGTAATCCTTGGCCCTAAGGTACTAGCACTATGTATAGTGGTACAGATAATGTCCTATGCGAGAATTACAAGGAGATTTCTTTTTAAGACAATGGGAAAGGACTTTTGCTTGAACACTGTGCCACGAAGAACAGAAAGTTCTTAAATTAATGCATGTGTGCCAGAACCTTTGAACTAATGTGTTAGTACTCTTCATGTTTAACACTCTGAGTGCCCATGTCATCCGTTCCTTTGAGAGCTGATAAACTGGTGCCAAAAGAGATGTGGAGCACTATGTGGAAAGACCAAGTAAATTAATGCATATGGCACAGGAACAGAGGGAGGGTGCTGGTTTGACAGTAAGGTTTCATATTTTATTTTGGGTTGCATGGAGCAGGTTAAAATATAAGAGGTTAGGCAGTGATGTAGTGCTGCAAAGGAAGTGTGTATAATATTCTTGTTCTCATGATAATACAAAACGTTTGGAGACTGCTGAGGTAAGGGAAACATTAACTTTATTTAAGAAACATTTTACTGTGGTTTCATTTTACCTTGAGGCCCTAAGACAAAGCACGATTGTGTGACATTACATCATTCTGTGGCTGTTTCATTAGCCTATCAGTCATACTGTATACTACACCGCCCCTACATCCAAAACAAAGTGTCTGACTTCAGGTTTTTTTTAACCAGGATGAATGCTGGGTGGTTTCAGTGCCCTAGCTGAAGTTATTGGAACTTGGCAGTTTGCGTCTTTAGTAAGGTCTCTCGGACACTGCTGCACAGAAGGAGAACTGATTCATGATTCCAATTCAGCAGTCAGGCCTTCATGTGGATCTTTCAATGAATGTAACATTGACTGTTTTGGTGACTGCTTCAAATTTGTAGAAGGTTGCTTGCGTAAGGAAACTGGTGCACATTTTCTTAGTTGCAGTGTAACGTTTTTGGTTTGAATCAGGTAGGAACATGCATGTGGTGTCAGTTTCATGATTTGCCTATAATGAGCATGATCTCAAATCCAAACTGGTTCTGCTGGTTAGAGGTCAAGTAGATTTCATATTTTATGACGATTGTCATAGTTCCATATCTGACTGGAATGGTACCTATCCTCTTTCTCATTCACATTTTCCAATGCATCACCTTTTATATGTTCAGTAAATGAGAGTATGCGGGAGTGTAAGTACTTCAGTTCTGTCTTTTTCCTATGCGGAGCTCACATGGAGCTGATCCATTTTGGAGTAGAGTTGAATGATAGCTAAGTAATAGGGTTTTTTTCACTGTTAGGTTGAGGATATCTTGGTGACCTGGTTGTATGGACAACTTTGTATGACATGAGCTCACTTATTTTACTTACTGGCAACATATGATTCAGTATCTGATGTTACCAGGCCTAGGTTTCAAGATGTGTTGCAGATGTGTGACCCTGCAGTTGCTTGGCATGCATTCATCTGCAGTAGTACTCTAGATTGTCAAGAATATTTTACCTATGTGTTCAAAGAGATCCATTCCAAGTGGTTATCATGGTCTTGAAGGGAAGAAAGACAAAGTTAACGGTTTTCTTGTCTCCTGATGATGAACAGTGTAGGTAAATGCAACTTGATTTATACTCTCCCAATGATTTTAAAGGCTGGCCACCAAACAGAACATCTTGCTCTGGTTCAACATTTTGTGATACTTAGATATCCTTGGTGCAACCATCGCAGTATGTCAGTCTTGGCACTCTTGAAATCACCAATCTCTCATCATAAATGAATGCATTGGCCACTGTGTTATCACACTTTTCATTTACACTCCGAATAGGAATGTGTGGCATGTATGCTGGCCATCCTTTGACGCAGAAACTATCTGAGTACGTTCTTAATCAGATTCTGTGCTACCTGACTTTATTCATTAAATGAGTTATTGCAGGTAGAGCTGTGATTGTTATCTGTGTAAAGACTTCCATCTCTTCAATAAAATGACCTTTTGTTTAAACCTTGTGGTAGGAAGCATTTCCTGTCATGTGCTGTTTTCCCAGAAAATGCTTCATCTTTACACCAAACCTCATTATCCTCATTCTGTATCATTATACTTGTGGAATCATCTGACTGAATCCTTCAAATTTTATAGTGTCACTAAGGGATTTTGGTCTGCCCGTACTTGAAGTGAAGACCAACGTAGAGTCATAGAGATGTACAGCATGGAAACAGACCCATCGGTCCAACCCGTCCATGCTGACCAGATATCTCAACCCAATCTAGTCCCACCTGCCAGCACCCGACCCATAACCCTCCAACCCTTCCTATTCATATACCCATCCAAATGCCTCTTAAATGTTGCAATTGCACCAGCCTCCACCACTTCCTCTGGCACCTCATTCCATACACATACCACCCTCTGTGTGAAAACGTTGCCCCGTAGATCTCTTTTATATCTTTCCCCTCTCAGCCTAAACCTATGCCCTCTAATTCTATACTCCCCGACCCCAGGGAAAAGACTTTGCCTATTTAGCCTATCCATGTCCCTCATAATTTTGTAAACCTCTATAAGGTCACCCCTCAGCCTCCAATGCTCCAGGGAAAACAGCCCCAGCCTGTTCAGACTCTCCCTATAGCTCAAATCCTCCAACCCTGGCAACATCCTTGTAAATCTTTTCTGAACCCTTTCAAGTTTCACAACATCTTTCCGATAGGAAGGAAACCAGAATTGCACGCAATATTCCAACAGTGGCCTAGCCAATGTCCTGTACAGCCGCAACATGACCTCCCAACTCCTGTATTCAATACTCAGACCAATAAAGGAAAGCATACTAAATGCCTCCTTTACTATCCTATCTACCTGCGACTTCACTTTCAAGGAGCTATGAACCTGCACTCCAAGGTCTCTTTGTTCAGCAACACTCCCTAGGACTTTACCATTAAGTGTATAAGTCCTGCTAAGATTTGCTTTCCCAAAATGCAGCACCTCGCATTTATCTGAATTAAACTCCATCTGCCTCTTCTCAGCCCATTGGCCCAGCTGGTCCTGTTGTAATCTGAGGTAACCCTCTTCGCTGTCCACTACACCCCCAATTATGGTGTCATCTGCAAACTTACTAACTGCACCTTTCATGCTTGCATTCAAATAATTTATGTAAATGACAAAAAGTAGAGGGCCTAGCACCGATCCTTGTGGCACTCCACTGGTCACAGGCCTCCAGTCTGAAAAACAACCCTCCACCACCACCCTCTGTCTTCTAACTTTGAGCCAGTTCTGTATCCAAATGGCGAGTTCTCTCTATATTCCGTGAGACCTAACCTTGCTAATCAGTCTCCCATGGGGAACCTTGTCGAATGCCTTACTGAGGTCCATATAGATCACATCTACCACTCTGCCCTCATCAATCCTCTTTGTTACTTTCTCAAAAAACTCAATCAAGTTTGTGAGACATGATTTCTCATGCACAAAGCCATGTTGACTATCCCTAATCAGTCCTTGCCTTTCCAAATACGTGTACATCCTGTCCCTCAGGATTCCCTCCAACAACTTGCCCACCACTGAGGTCAGGCTCACTGGTCTATAGTTCCTTGACTTGTCCTTACCACCCTTCTTAAACAGTGGCACCATGTTTGCCAACCTCCAGTCTTCTGGCACCTCACCTGTGACTATCGATAATACAAATATCTCAGCAAGAGGCCCAGCAATCACTTCTCCAGCTTCCCACAGAGTTCTAGGTGACACTTGATCAGGTCCTGAGGATCTATCCACTTTTATGCATTTCAAGAAATCCAGCACTTCATCCTCTGTAATATGGCCATTTTGCAAGGTGTCACCATCTATTTCCCTACAGCCTATATCTTCCATATCTTTTTCCACAGTAAATACTGATGCAAAATACTCAGTTAGTATCTCCCCTATTTTCTGCGGCTCCACACAAAGGCTGCCTTGCTAATCTTTGAGGGGCCCTATTCTCTCCCTAGTTACCCTTTTGTCCTTCATGTATTTGTAAAAAGCCTTTGGATTCCCCTTAATTCTATTTGCCAAAGCTATCTCATGTCCCCTTTTTGCCCTCCTGATTTCCCTCTTAAGTACTTCCTTTATACTCTTCTTACAGCAACAGCATAACCAACAGCATAATCCGCAAACTTTAAAAAGCCCACATAGCAGCTGATGCTGCTTTCTCTATCCCTACATATCTCTGCTTAGTTTCTGCCAGTGAATGGGATTGTACGTATCATCTGTATGTATCTGAAAGAGTACAATTCCCTGTCCTGCAATAAAAGTAGGTAGCTCTGAGTTAGAGTGTGTAAAAATATCAGGTAACATCAACATCTCGTTGATTTTTCTCGAAACACTCTGCTTCTTCCCACCGCACCCCCCTCCCCACCCACCAATTGCCATATTTATTATCTTTCCTGAATGACTGACATATTGTTCATTGCCAAAGCTTGATTGGGCAAGAACTTTCCAACTTGATTCATCATACCCATGGAGCTAGAAACTCCTTGATTGTTCCTGTCTTTTGTAATTAAATCTGACCCCAGTAGCATCAGTAATGTAGGAAAGAAATTAGATAGACACTTGTGAGAATTCATTTTTGCTTGTGAGTGTATGTCCTGCTTCATGTAGCCATTGCAGCACATCTTGGTTTCTAGTGCATGATCTTTCTGTGTGGGTTCATGAAGCAGGACATCACCCATGTGCGATACAACTCCATCCCATCCTTTGAAGATGTTCAGCAGCGTCTTTTAGACTATTTCTGGTGCTGATGCGATACCAAACGTTAATCTGTTGAAACAGATTTCCTACATGGTGGAATGAAGTCTGTGATCAAGTTAATTCACCATCAAGGGGGAGTAGCCAGGGGCAGATCTGTGAAAACTGAACTTTCTCTCAATTTTGCTCAGCTCACCCACAAATGACATAAGATGAACTTTACTTTCAACAACTTTGTCCAGCTCTGTAAGATCTATCCGGTTTTTGAATGAGGCTTGTGAACTTCTGTAGGATTTCAACTCAGCTTTCTAATTCCTGTACTCTGCAAATCAGATCTAAATAGTACAGGCTTTCCTGCTTCAGAGTGAACAACTCTGGATTAGGATCATATATTTTTCTCTATAAATTGAAGTGTTGCATATAGTTATCCTATTACCTTGAGTTCTACACCACCTGGCCCAAATTGTTTCACATGAGATGACTAAAGATTTTTTTTTTAACTACAATTCAAATTCAGAAAGAACCAAAAATGTTCCACCTGTGTCTAACTTCAAGCATGTCTTGTTTCTCTCTTTTAGAACTAAGTAGCTTGCTGCCCAGATCTTGCCAAGGAAAGGTGCCTTCATATTTTTGTTATCTTTTACTCCATGGATTTGCCATCCCTTTGGTTTATTGTGTAGAAGCTTCTAGTTGCCACACACAGTTTGCAAGTCACACTTTCAAAATTGGTGTTCAGCCTTTTTGCCAGTACAAAATTTGCACCTCTTTTTTTTTCAGAAGTATCAATAACAGTTATCTAGGGCAGTTAATGCACACTGTCTCTGCCTCACCAGTTTTATTGTTATACAATCACACCTCTGCTTTTAAACTTAACATACTGTACTGAGTTAGTTGCTTTCAGAATATGGTTCTCCCTAGCACTCAGACTCATTAATCGATTTTGCTTCATGGCCTCAGCTAGTCTGCTCAGTTGAATTACCTTTGTCAATGTTATGTCATTCCTTGTATGCAAGTGGTCAGATAATACTTCAGCTAAGACTCTGACAACAATAAAGACCCTGTTTTATTTCTTTTAGCTTCCACACTCCCAGCTCTCTGCGAGTCTCTGCAGATCATTGATAAATGTATTAATTCTTTCCGCTTACTGCTGGGTATGCTTGTTAAATTTAGTTGACTTGACAATGGCATTTTTTTTCACAGTTTAAATAGGCATCAAATGCTTTTATTTCCTCATACGTAGCTTTTTCTTCGATTCCTTGCCTGACTAGGATAATGTCTACACAGCCACTGATAGTATATAGTAGGGTACTGACATGCTCACTGCTGGGCTTCAAACCTTCAACATCAATACACCCACGTTTCTACTTGATTGAAACCTTTGACCTGCTTAAGGCTTTTCAGTAATGACAGGGAATTTCACATTTTGCTCTTTCAAATGCTGCCATTATGTAAAAATCTTAGTATCATGTGAATATAGAATTTTCACAGAGTCGCTAAGGTAAGCAAAGAATATGAACATTTGTAAAATGTTTTGCTTTGACTTCACCTTGTCTTTTGGTGACAATAAAAAGCAGGAATGTAATGTTGTATGACTTTGTGTGACATGTTCAGTCTCTTATTTGTATGCCATACAGTATGACTTAACCCCTGATAATGGTAGTGTGTTCTGGGAGTTGATTGGTGAAGGATGTGGGGTCTTGGTGGCTGGCGGTAGTAATAGTTGCTGGCTGGAGGTGGAATTTCTATTCTGTGATATGAAAACAACAGTTTGTCCCTATTTGGCCCAGTTGTCCTCTGTTTAAGTCATATTGTAAAAACAGATTTTACAGAAATAAGAACAATATCACAAAGTGTAAAAGGCTGGTAAAATTCTGCAAAATTTGATCAGAAGCAATACAATTTATTTAATCATCACAAAAGCTCAAAGTAAGGAGTTAATATGACAATGGGTGGAGGTGGGTAATGCAGATGCTGGAGATTAGAGTCAAGTCAGGAAAGGCTGATGAATGGCTTTTGTCCGAAACATTGATTTTCCTGCTGCTTGGATGCTGCCAGACCCGCTGTGCTTTTCCAGCACCACTCTAATTTTGACGTTAATATGACAATACCAATCTGTTGGTTCAGGCAGCACCTAAACAATACCTGTAAAGTCAGCAGAGTTGAGTTTTTGAAGAACAGTTTTAAGTCTAAACTGTAATTGTAACTATAAATCTGTCTGCAGACTTTTCTAGTGTTGGGATGGGAATTACCATACTGCTACACCCTCTACAGGTGCAGGCACCAGAAAAAAAAAACAGAGAGAAAACTTGTGCTCATTGTAATTTAGAAGAAGAATGGAATCAAAGGATTGATGTCTGTTTTACTCTATTTGATTTCCTTTTATGAATATTAATGAATACATTCTACAGTAGTAAGTTGGATAGGCAAAGTTCATCTTCGGAAAATTGAAAGTTTTTTTTGTGGGTTACTAGTCTGAAGTTACATTAAATAATAATTGTAAAGGGCCTTGTAATTGACAAGAAATTCTTCATTATTACTGTTTAATTTCCTGCAGATTTTTCATTTGCCTGCATAGTCAGAAATACACAGTAGTTATGGAATTGTTCATTCCTAAAAGGTTCAGAGCAGGATATCCTTGTGTATTTTCCTAGTTCCTGGAGATATGTTGGAAAAATGTCTTCATGCATTAACACTGAAGTAAGAACTGTTCAGCTTTGGCCACTTAGTTTGTTTTTATTCAGGAGTGTGACAGCATGTAGGTTTACACTGGAGGCTGAGCTATGCTCACATTGTAACTATCAGTGAGCATTATTCAAACCATTGCATCTTTTTAATATTTCGGTGATCATCAAATTCAGCTCTTCTAAAAAGCACCTGCCTTTTTAGAAATAAATCTATCCAGCCCGGATGTTGCTGTTTCCAGGAAGCCTGCAAGCCCCATCCTGGGTTTTAGAATTAGCTAATTGCTGTTCCGATATCAGTAGAAGTTTTAAATTAATGTTCAAAGAGTATTAGTCTCTGTAAGACTATTAGAAAGTAATTTCAGTTTTTTTTTTGGTGACTTTTCTCTACTTCACTGTTATATAGTTGTGTTCAGAATTTGCAGAACAAATTGAGGGCTATATTTTACCTCCAATTTGGCCTTCAAGTGGGGAAACTCTGCTGATGAGTTGACTTCCTGCTTGGCAGAGGCAGCACAAAACCATGGTGATTCACAACTACTGGGTCTCCTTTAACTGCCCCAGGTAATACACCTTTGGCTTGGAGCAGATGTGATGAGAAATCAGAGATGCTGCCATTGAAAGAAGATTGGGTGGCCCTCGGCTGCCTTTCCAGCTTCAAGATTAGTGGCAAGGAGGATGTTTTAACAGGTTAATGCTGCAAATATTCAGGTTGTGAATCAAGCAAGTTCCCTGCTTATTTTTAACTGCCCTTGGGTGATTCAGGTAAAAATTAAATCCAGAGCAATAGGTTTAAATTTCAGGTTAGACTATTGAGCAGAAGATTCTCTCTCTCTCTCGCCATATGTATGTGTTATTATATAATTAAACACCTTATTGATATTCAGTTGACTGACGTATATGAATCTGTCTCAAGACCGGAATGGAACCTTGGCATTCAGTTCATAAATGAAAATGTTGAAGATTGTTTGCTTATCCCAACTAAAAATGCAGTGTGGGTATTTTAAGAGTAAGTACTACAGTATCATTTGGTTCCCCAAGAAGTGGGAGCAGCTGGAGGTTGACTGATTCTGGATGCAGTAAATTGTGACTAAAGAAATCTGATATTATTTATGACTGTTTAACTCAGAGATTCTATGGGTGGGTTCTAATGATAGATTTTATGAAAGGTCAATTGAATATGCTTTGGGTCCAATTTTTTTTTCCTCTTGATTAGCTTTAATCAAAGCTTTTGCATTCCACAATCCCAATAAAACAATTTTTTCCTGACAAATGAAGACTCTCTTAACAAGGCCAGCCCATCTTAACTGAAACTAAAGCTGAGCTAAAGTGATGTTTGAAGCCTCATTAAAGGCCACAGCATGAAGTGCATGGAGGGGGAGGGGGGGCGAATGATGAAAAAGTGCTCTAAAAATAGCCCTTCTTTAAATTTAATTAGACAAATTATACGCAACCCAGTAGCTACCCTGGGAATGGCTTAAACTCAGCAGATGAAAGGGGTTCAAAAAGACCAAAAGTACAGTCAAATGAAGGGGGAGGGGAACGAATGAAAAAGACTTAGCTCCAGTTTACATGAAGAACCTGTTACCTGTCATGAATGTGTCACATGCACAGAAATCTGTGAGCCAATAATTAATCAGCATCGATACACAAAGATTTGTAGTAGCTTCAAGATAACAACCATCCAGCTGATTTACCAGGAATTATTGAAGCATGAAGCTCAGTGAAGAATAAATTTAACATGGTGACGTATTGCTTTTGTGGGAAATACTATTTCGTTAAAGGATCATGGAAGTGGATTTTCAAAATTTGTTAACAAGCAAATATATGACGTTGTCTGCTCTTGGCTGATCTTATCTAATGAATCAATTTGAGGATAATGCATTTGAACTTAATGTCCAAGGGTAAGGTATTTCTAAGTGTGATCCTTTGATGTTTGGCCATATGCACACTAGGTGTGACCACTGGAATATTCCCCCTTTTGAATTGCCAATGAATTTGCTGATATGAAGGATGAGCACAAATGGTGAGTTGCTGCAAGTTTTATGCCGAATTGTGTTCCACTGTATTCAATGTTGGAGGAGAGAAAGGGGCAACATTTGATGAAAAATAAATTACATTGGACTAATATACTATTATTCTATGTACTACATTCAATAGACATGTATGGTATCCATTGAGTTACACACTTCTGCCTATGTTCTTTGTAACAAAGTTTTTTTGGCCAATTTGTTCCAAAAATGCATTCAAGAACACCCTGTCCCACCTTTTCAATTGAATTCTTCATGCACTCCATTTGTTTAAAGTGGGTTGTTGTCTATGTCTGAATCACATGGTTCCAATAACAGGCAACCTATTTCCGAGACATTTCTGTTCTATAAATTTGAAGAGTGGTTCATTGAGGTATATTTTATGTAAATCTATAGCATGTCCTGCAAACATTGCTCATGATTTGTGGAAAGCAGAAGCTTTATTACTGCATTTAGAAGAAGTGTGTTTGGGTTTGTAGAGCATTCAGAGGCTGAGGGGGGAGTTGGGGGTTGGGGAGGGGTGAGGTAGTGGTGGCTGGCCAGGGTAATGGACGGCAATGCCAGACTGTTGGTAGGACCTTTGCCAGAGCCGTAGGCAGAAGGTCATTTAGAAAGTCCACATACTATCAAAGTAAGCAGTTTCACCTTTTTAAATAGTTTTTTTTTGTTATTTTAACAGATATTAGGTTGCCATGAGCCTAAGTAGTAGGTGAAGCAATTTATTTTAACCTAGGATGCCTTTTATTGGCACAAAAGGGCCTGCCATTAGAAATGTTGTGTAAGATAACATGTTTACAGAAAGGGGTAGCCAATGGCAACATGCCAGGCAAGTCCGTTTGCCTGAAATATACTCTGCATTCGTTACCTGCACACCCTACTCACACTTGCGGAAGAATGACACAGCACAGAGAAGGCTGCTCAGCTCATTTTACTTGTACCAGATGTGAATCAATGTCAGGAGATGAATGACACTCTTATGTTGGTTCTTTTGAAGATGGCAAATCTTTATGCAATATTGGATGAAACATAACATTTTGTGTTAGCTAAATGCTAGTTTTTTTTTGGCCACATTTATCAAAATGCCACTAACCATTTCCCTGGCCCCTGAGAAAACCAGCTGGTAACCTACTTTCTTGGAATTTAGATCAGCTGAGAAAAAAATACAGAAGTTTTCCATCTGCTGCTGGGACATCAATGAATGCCATGTAGCTTACAACATGCACCAGAACTGTGACAGCAGTGGGCAGCTGTAGCCAGAATCTTTACTGTACCTTTCTTTAAATGTGCTGCAGTGCTTACCTATGAGCTGAAGAGTGACACTGAGAAGTTTGTGCCCTTTCCCTTCATTGGAGCTACCCCTTTACATTTTGCATACACATAGTTTTTGTCTCATACCAGTGCAGTATAGAATTTGCTCACAAATTGCAAGTCAGGTGCACTTGCAATTTTAGCTCATCTCAAAGTAACATTGGCTAGGACAGATTAATAAGTAAAGAGAAAGTTGTCCCTGTAGTTTGGGGAACATTGGATGGCATAAAATTCAGTGTTGATTGCAATTAGTAGAGAAGGGAACAGATCGACTGTCCATTACACTAACAACGTGTGGAAGGAGACAATGGAAGGGACAGTCGGACAGGAAGCTGGTCAATTAGCACCTGTTCACAGCACTTTGCTGTGTTTCCGTAGTTCACAGTAAGAAAGGGAGAGCACCTGAATTTTTTTGTCATGACAAGCTAGTTACCACTTAGTAAACCTCCAAAGATGTGTCTGATCCATCTCTCCCCTCCTCAAGGAAATAGATAGCCTTTATCTTGATTATTATCATTCCAAAGATGGCTTTCTATGGCTAACAGAACTCTGTGGCAGCAGGTCAGATATTAATTCTTATGGATCATGTTTCAAGAAGTTGGGTGGCACTTGTCTGGCTTAACCTTACTGTGTAGTTGTTGAGACTGGGGACAAAGGAGTGGGTGAAGAAATAATTCAAGCTTGGCAGATAATCCATGCAAGAGAGAAGCACAATGTGATGTTGATGTCATTGTTTTATCACATTTGAATCTGGTTTGGATAATCCAAGTTTATGAAATATTGCACAAAAATGTTATGCAATTCTTTTTAATATGGTGAAGGGTTAAGTTCCTCCCTTTAAAAAGATGGAGGTGAGCGTGTTAGGCGATAATTAACATTGCCAAGAAAACCTCATTAAGAGCTGACAGGCAGAACATCAATGGATTTCTGATTGAATCACAGGCCTTGACATTGGCATATAAGGTTAACCATTTAGAGGTCATCATATTCTGGGTAATTTTGTGTGCTGGTTAAGACCTATTCCTTGGGGAATCCACTGACAAGAAGCTAAATTATTTTTTTTTATTCATCTCATGCATTAGGTGTTATTGAGAAAAGGCTCAAAGGCAAGGGTCAGGTTTTTGGTATTCAGAGGTCAACCCTTTGTACCTCAGATTGTCCCCAGATTACAGCAGTTGGAGGTCTCCACATATAACCTGGCAGGCAGCTCAGCCTGTTCCCCCCAGTAAGGAAAGTAGTAAGCTTTCTTGCCTACATAGAAGGCTGGTTGTTTGGAATGTGGCAAGTTGAGACCCTATAATGACCATTAATTGACCATCTGAGGGCCTCAGTTGTGATGGTTTGAGAAAGTTGCTTTAGACCTGCTCATTTTAATTATCAAAGTAATGAGAAAGGGGTAAATTTCTCCCAGGGCCAATTCACCCAGCTACATCCCTGTCAAAAAAAAGTGCACTTGTGAGTTCCTCTTGTGTCTTTACTTCTGAACCAGCAAACCCAGGTTCAAGTCCCATCTGCTCCAGAGATTTGTTATAACATCTCTGCACAGGATGGTTGGAAAATCGCTTTCCTTCTCATTATTTCTCTCACCACTTTAATGAAGGGGATAATCATGCCTCAAAAAATTGTTTGAAGACTTTTTCCCCCCAGATTGGTCTTGCTTGGCTCCTGTTATATTAGAACATCAAATGTTTGGGTGTGAAAAATAGCACTGGACTCAGTTCTTGCACTTAATACCTACCATTATGTTGACTCCACAACTTTGTGAGATCAAGTGCCCAGGAAGACTAGTTAGAGAAGTAAGACTAAAATAGCCCTGACCATGAATTGGTTTGGCAGATTGTTCCAGGATTACCTGCCTACAGAACAAGCTGAATCAAATAGGCATAGAGTATGGAGAATATCTGTTACATTTTGAGTTTTGTGTCAGTTACTTGGCTTAGCAACAAATATAATCAGTGGTTTCACTATTTACACTTGAGTGGAATCACATTGAGCTGGCCTGTAATCTAGTGTTTCTCATTTGCATCTGTCTGAGGATGTGTTGCTTTCTTTTTCTGTTGTGGGATGCTCAGTATAATGGACACTGCACTCGCTCTCCAAGGGCATTCTATGGGATGGCATTGACTGCCTTGGTTAAACTGTAAATTTTAAGATTGTTTAATGTAAACTTGAGATTAGTTAAAGGTCAGTGCAGATTGCTGGTTGATGATCATGGGACAAGTTATAAAGCTTTGTGACAAAGTCTTAAAAAAATAGTGCAACGGAAAAGATTAGGATTTTTGGCACATGATTGTAATTTATTTATAACTTAAAGCTTTTCAGACATTTCAGAGTTTTGACTTCAACAAACATATATTTTGATTTATTTTCTTTCTTCGATAACACTAATTTGATAACATTAGCTGTTACAATATGTAAATATTTTGCCAAGAGAATCATAAGTGCACACAGCACTTGCCTATAAAATAGCAGTGTGTGTTATTGGGGATTGGTTCTTTAGTGGAGCAATGGGCAGAATTTTCACAGCACCTTGACAATGGTGAGAAACTTGGGAGAATATATTGGGGAGTGAGAGCATGGCTCCCAAGCCATAACTTCCCTGGCTTCAGTTATTCAATGAGTAGACAATGATTAAGTGATAGAGGACATGGCTGAGGGTGGGAATTGTGAATCTTGACCATTTAAATGGAAGTATTGGCTGGGGACATGGGAAGCCTGAAAGTTGATGGAGTTGACAGGGTCACCCACTGAAATGGGGCACATGAAAGCTGGAAACAGGGGAATCTTCATGATCTCCAACACTCAGAGTAACATGGATAGTGTGCCACCTTCAACCAAACCTCAATTGTGCAATGAAGAAAATGGCTGCCAAAACATTAATAGAGGTCAAAAGAAGTTTACTACTTTTTTTGTCTGCAAAGGCACAGTGTACATGTTTGTGTATGAACTTGAGATTGAGGGATACTTGAGCTTTGATCATCACCCATTCTTGAACGAGAATGCTCTCCTTTGCTAAGTAAATGAGTAGAATGAATCTTTGCCTCCCGAGTTGTGAGCATTCATGAATGATGTTGTACTCACACACACAAGGTGGCTGTAAGTCTCACATTTGAACAGAGGACAGGTCCTATTACAAGACATTCAAATTACCTTTGGCTTCAGAGATTACTTCATTAAAGTGCTTGGTCTTGATTTTAGTTTTCTTCATTCATGGGATAAGGGTGTTGCTGGTTGGGCCAGCATTTACAACCTAGCCCTAATTACCCTTGAGAGGGTGATGGTCAGCTGTCCTCATGAACTTCTGCAGCACATTTGATTTTGATGAATTCACAATGTCTTTAGGGAGGGTGTTCCAGGATTTTGATTCAGCAACACTGAAGGAACAGTGATATATTTCCAAGTCTAGATGGTGAGTGAATGAGCTGCACTCGTGAATGTAAAATTTGAAGGATCCGTATAATCTGCTACTGTCTGGAATGCTCATCAGAGATGCACAATGCCTCACCAATAATAACTTCTAACTTCACTGGGATGCATGAAGAGGCTGCTTAACTCAGACATAGTAGCCACACAACCATGTCCGACACAGTCAGTCAGACGTGTGATGTTTGAAAACAGATATCTAGTACAGCAGTGTAAAGGAACTTGCAATGATATGTTACTGATGCTACCTATTTGCCCCTGGAGCATTTTTTCCTTACCTTTCCACTACATCTACATGCACTCTCAGGGATGAAAGCTGCGGGTGGGGGGGGAAACAGACGCTTTTGGCTTGGAAGATTTGTTTAGCAATCCCAGGCCATTAGTGTCTGGAAGGCACTGACATATTGAGACTGTTCTGCCTGCGTGCAGGCTCCCTCCCCTTGACACGCCACTGCCGCAGCGCTGGGGGATGGCAGGCAGGTAGAGATAGAGAGCACTGGCACTTCTGCAGAAGAAACTTCTAGGTGACCTGTGTGTGATTCCTCTCTGTCTAGGTGCACCTGTATTGAGGTTGAGATTGATTGAACCTATCTTGTCTTGCTGTTGATGCTGAGCACCAGTGGCTGAAGTGATGGAGTATGTGTCTGCATGCATTTCTGGTAGTAACTGAGCAGTCTGCTGGACCCAGCTTTCTGCGGTGGTCACCAAGCTGTCCATGGTGAAAGCCAGATACACAACTGCTGAAGCCATCCTAGTGCTGATGACATTGACAGACTCCAGGCTTTGATTCAGTTTATAGACTGCCTCTGACAAACCTGCTACTTCTGTGAATTTTGTACCGAGTGATTGGTGGCCATCACTATGAGGTGGTCTGCCAGGGCCTGAGTGGGTGCCTGGTTAGCAGCAGTCCTCAGAATACCAACAGCATATGGCATTCCTTCCACGATCAGAGGGAGAGACATGCTAGTATGGTACCCATCAGACTGTGTTCATGTCCTTAGAGAACCCTTTGAGATTGAAGTTTCTGAGTTGGTGAAGCGCTCTGACAATGCCTTATTGTTGCTTCCTCAGAGGTGCTGAAAGAGGAGCTGATGTGTTAAGGGGCTCGTGGTGACAACTTAAGATGAGAGGGAATGAGTTGTGTAAAAACATTAGAAGCTCGAACGTTTTAAAAATAAGTTAATGCTTGTGGTAATTAGAGTGGAGCTTGCTTAGCTGCCTCAACATGGAGGTTTTTGCTCCCCAGATGAGCAGTCTTTCTGTTCTCTGCAGCTATTTTGTGGATCTTTTCATATCGGTGAAGGCACAAATGCCAGCTAAGCAATATTTTCTCCTGCAATGAGATGAAAAGGAATGGAATGAAATGAACGTGGCCATGGGATTGTTTACAGGAACAAGTGAGGTGTCCAGAGAGAGTGGATAGGAAGTGCAGAGGGCAGGATAGGTACATAAATTGAGAGATGCGATGAGTGAGAACTCTTGAGTAGACATGCTATAGTGAGATTGTAAACCATTAGCCTTGGTGGGAGATGTGTGCAGTGACAGAGTTAAAGTGAGCATGAGGTAGAAGAGAGAAAATGATGGCATATACCCTAGTGAAGTGCAGAAGATCATTAAACTTCTTCCAGCACTGCTGTTAATTCCTCTTAATCTGTGAAATGGTACGAACCAGGCTGCTGTCTGGGTCCAGGCTGTCTGAATCTGGTGCCATAGCCTCCTTCATTGTCCTCAGCAAGGAGAATGACCTTCCTCTCAAACACCTCATCAACCAGCACCTTCAGTCCTTTTCTTCCAAACAGGGAGTCATCTCCCTTATCTGGGACATATTGTAGACCAGACTGTTGCAGCAACAGACTACAAAAGACAGTCTCTGGCTTGTGATGTTTTGAAGTTTAAATGGTGTTTAAACATGGTGCCTGTGGCATGAATGACACTGGTTTCATCAGCGGCAAGCACTTCCACCTGTGTTGTTGCAAGATTTAGTGAGAACGACTCTGTATAGTGCAGATGCATAATTAATGAGGTAAGCAGCAGAAGAAAAGTCACCATGGGCCATGCAGGCTACACTTCATGATATTCCCTGAAAATAACACTTCACTAAACGTGGGAAAATCCCGTCCAACTCATTTTTTTTATTTCTTGCTGACAAGCACTATATTATTTTTAACCCCTTTATTAGCTACAATTTTTATTATTTGCCAGGAAAATCTGTCAATGTAATGACGAATAACCAAAACTACCTAAAAGGCAGAAATATCACACTCACTTTTGAACCAAATGAATTTCATTTAAAGACAAAATAAAGTCAGGCAAAATGATGTGGGCACATTATATCTGGATATGTGAAGAATATCTTTGGAGCTGTATTCTCCCTAGAAAGATTAAAAATGAGAAAAGCTTGATAGATTAAAAAGTCAGTAAATTAACTTGTAAGTAATTTGACAACTCAGTTTTTTCTATCAAGCTCAACTCCAAAGATTTTCCTGTTTCACTCCCTTAGCTAATTTCAATTTATTCACTAAATTCAATTCTGTCAAACTATCTGCAACCAATGTCACCTCATCATACCAACTCTTCACAATCAAGCTGTTTTACATATTTTAATTTTATATTACCAAATCAAAGTCACTCCTGTACGCTAGTTGACTTGGGTCCACTGTCTTCAATCTTATTGTAGGGTCATTGACTGTGTTAGGGAACCAAATGCTCATATCCTATACAAAAGTACTATCATAGAAGCAAGGTTCTGAGACAGAAAGTAGTAAATTTGCTACCACTGAAAAGAATTGGTAATAACTGGGGTGAAGGAGGTGAGAGGGAATTATTGCATATATGTGTTTCAGTTCAGCAAGACAGTATAATCAAACAGTGTCTAACCACCCACGATCTTACCTACATAGTAAAGACTTTATAACTGTATGCAATTTAGCCTTCCAATTACTAGCAATTGAATCAGATGTAATCATGTTCACAATTTCTTTGACTGTATCTGGAGTGCCTGTATAATATTCTGAAATGGGAATGTGCAGTCTGGGAAGTATTTTCTCTACCTATTCACCATTTCCTCTCTCTCTTTGTTCCGTCCTCTTTTTCCCACCCCACTCCACTCCATCCTCCAATGAAAGCATAAGATGAGCCACTGCCATATGCAATTGGATCCTGCATGCTAATTAGTACATATCTAGTTTGTCTTTTGTTTTGCCATGCCAACATTGCAATCAAATACAGAACTGATTTTGTCCAGCTGGCCTCATATAAGTCAACGCAATTATGAAACTTCATTGATGGTAGCCATGAATAACTTTTTGGAGCATTCGGTCCTGCCCTCTCAGTGAGAGAAGGAAGAAGAGGTGTTATTGTGGGCAGCCTACAAGACTTTGATACAATAATTAATAAGGGCAAAAGTGAAAAAATTGTATTCAATATAAAGAAAATTGACAGTGATGTGAAAATAATTCCACATATTTAGTCGTCTGGTAACTCAGTCACTCCAAACATTAGTCATGAGAAAACATTTTAGTCCATTGTTAATTATACTTGTGTTTGTACCACACAAAGGCAGATTTGTAAGTAAACAAGATTTTAAATCTGCGATTATCATTTCTAAATCTGAGCCCAAAATGTTGTTCATGACCTGAACTTGAAACAGCCTTTTATTCACTTCATTCAACAGCAAATGTAACATATAGACGTATCTGTTGCTAAACGTTCATTTACACCTTGACTCCTGAGCAAAGTGTAAAGGTAAGTTTATTCGGTGTTCTTTTAATCTCAAAGTATAAAGTAAGACCTTTCAGATGGGCATATGCCAAGGATATTAAAGTGGGAGACTTGGATTGTAAAATAAATCTAGATGTAGCCTTGAGAGGAGACAGGATTTAACTGCTTCTGGAAAACAGGTGATTGTGCAGAGGGATAAAATAAACATCACAAAGTTGTGGATTGATTGGTTTGTGAGGTAACTGCAATTACCAACTATATGTTTGTAACTGATATTGAAAAAGGACAATGCTTTTTAAGACTTTGACCACCTACAACTATTAGTATTTGGAAGTTCTTTGATAATGTGTAAAGATTACTGGCAACAGTAAACTGACTGGGAAGTTTGGCAGTTATTGATTATACATTAATTAAAATTATTTATTTAATAGAAGAAAGATGGCAGGACAGGTGAAGTGCTGTGATAATAAGAACTTCTGTATGCTAGTGTAATGCAGGGCAGACACACCTACACGAAGAATAAATCTCAAAAATGGCATACAAGTTCAACAGGTATTTCAAAAGGGAATGGCATTTAAAAATAGGGAAGTCTTATTAAAACTCTTGGCAAAGCACTAGTCACACCACAGCTGGAATAGTGTCAATAGTTTTGGGACCTGTATCGAAGGAAAGGTACATGGGCATTGGAGGCAGTCCAGAGAATGTTCACTAGGTTAATCCCAGGTACAGAGGGACTGTCTTATGAGGAGATGTTGAGACGATTGGGCCTGAGTTGGGATTTAGAGGAATGAGAGTTGATCTTATTGAAACATGCAAGACTTTTCAGGGACTTGACAGAGTAGATACTGAAAGGTTGCTTATCCCTCTTGTGGGAGAGCCTGAGACCAGAAAGATTAGTTTCAGGATAAAGGATTGCCCTTTTAAGCAGCGGTGAGGAGGATTGTGAATTTTTGGAATTCTTTGGAATTCAACCATATCAGGCTGTTGAGCATGGGTTATTAAGTAATATTCAAGCCTGAAATAGAGAGATTTTCAGTAAGTGAGGAAATTGAGGGTGATGGAAAAATGACAAGAAAGTCGAGGATCATCAGATTAACTACGACCTCATTGGACAGCAGAGCAGGCTTGATTGGTCGAATGACCTGCCTCTGCTCCTTTGTCCTGTGGTCAGCTCCAGGAACTTTGGTTTCAGGTGGGTTGGAAGACAAGCTGCAAACACTGTGACACATTAGGGAGGGGAAAGACACCTAGACCATTTATTCACACCCTGTAGCATGGGTCAGCTGATTTTGCCCTTCATGGATAGGTGAGTGAGGTGGGTAAGAGGCCCAGAGTGCAGGAGCCTCAGCTTTTGCAGTTGACCAATAAAGGTTTGAGTTTTGTTCAAGTTGTTAGGATGGGAGTAGGGGCTGGGAAATGGATGAGCTAAACTGATCATGGCATTATGGCATAGGAAGCCATTCAAGTGGGGGAACAAAAAGATTGAAGTGGGAGCAGGGAACAGTACAATGAGGGGACTGACACTATTCTTTGCAACAAAGATTTAGAGGTGCCAACCACCTGATGAAGAAGCAGCGCTTTGAAAGCTAGTGCTTCCAAATAAACCTGTTGGACTATAACCTAGTGTTGTGTGATTTTCAACTCTGCAACAAAGAGTGAGTCTCGACAGCTATGTTGTCTTGCCTGTTTTCAGTTTATCTGCTCTTTGGCTGGGGAAGAGCTTGCACTGAAAGGTAGAGTATTAAGGGCTGATGGTCCACATTGACACTGATGACAAATAGAATTAGAATATCCGCTGAGGGAGTATGTGAAGCTAAATCCTAAATTACAAAGCAGAGCCTGAAAGTTGATAATCTCTAGATTGCTACCTGAGCTGCTCCTACAAATTCACCAAGGCTCCTTAGACAGCTCCTTCTAAACCCGCACCGACTTCTATATTGAAGGACAAAGACAATAGATACCTGGAATCCATACCACCTGCAAGTTTCCCTCCAAGTCGCTCATCATCCTGGCCTGGATATCTATTGCTATTTCTTCAGTATCACTGATAAAGTACTGGAGCTCCCTACCTAATGGCATTATGGGTGTACCTACATGAAATGGACTGCAGTGGTTCAAGAAGGCAGCTCACCACCACCTTTTCAAGGGCAACTCGGGATGGCCAATACATGCTGGCTCAGCCAATAATACCCACCTCTGTGACTGAATGAAAACTGGCATTGTGTGATTAAGATTAGAGAGAAAAATGGGTTGCTAAAAAAAATTGGTGTATAAGAGGTGAGTGCTGGTTCATGGGCCTTAGTGCCAGCACTAAGGAAAGCAAGATCTGTGGTGTTTGAATGGTCTACACTGAAATGTGCTGGGACTGGTCTTCTGGTGAGCTGCATAACCAGGAAAAAAAAAACAAGAGGAGGTGAAGAGGTCAATTTTGGGTAGATGTAGCAAATTAAGGGTGGAGTTGTGTAGGAGAGCAAAATCATAATGTGGGAAATGAAGTATAAAGAATGACAAGAAAAATCCTAAGGGCAGGCACCGCCCTCTGTGGTTAACTAAAGAAGAGTAAAGAATCAAACTTTTTTAAAAGGAAATATGCGAGCAAAGGGGTCAGATGATTAATCAGAATATAAATACTATCAGAGGATGACTAAAAGGTTATTCTGAAGAAAGAAACTAGAGTATGAGAACAAGCTAGCTAAACATGTAAAGAATGGATCACAAGAGTTCCTACAAGACTCAAAAAGTAAAGGAGTGATTAATGTGAGTGTTGGTCCCCTGAATGTGAAAATGTGGAGTTAATAGTTATCAAAGGAAACCGCAAATGACAGAAACATTTTTTGTTTCTAACTTCACTACAGAGAATATAAAAGTAGTCTCAAAAATAGCTGTAAAGGAAGTGGAATGAAAAGGAAAATTTAGTGAAATTACCATCATAGGGTAATGGGTACTGAGGAAACTAATGAAGCTGACAAGTCCCCAGGTCCTGATCGTTTTCACCCTAGGGTCTTGAAAAAAGTAGCTAGTAAGATTGTTAATGCTGTTTAATTTTCTAAAATTCCCTCAATTCTCAGAAGGTTTCATTGGTCTGGAAAGTGGCAAATATACCTCCTCTATTCAAGCAGGGAAGGAGGCGGAAAATGATAAACAAGTTTACTTGATGTTTGTTATGAGAAAGGAATTAGAATTTGTTTTTAGAATCAGTTGTTAAGAAGATTATGCTTTGGCACTTAGAAAATTTCAAAGTAATTAGAAAGAGTTACCATAGCTTTGTGGAACGCAGTTGTGTTTAAACAATCTATTGGCTTTCTTTTGAAGGATACGCATGCTCTGTAGGTAACAGGACATACTGTGCTTGGATTGCCAGAAAACATTTGTCAAGGTGCCAAACTAAAGAGTATTGCACAGAGTAGAATCACTTGGTCTAGAGGGTATCATACCAAACAGGAAAGAAAATTGGCTGACTGGAAGATTGGAAGAAAAAAAAAATGCATTAATGGGCCGTTTTTTTTCCTTGGCAAGATGTGAGGAGTGTTGTCCTACAGGGATCCGTGGTAAGGCCTCAACATTTTACAATTATATCAATGAAAAGGCATGGTTGTTAAATTTACAAGTGATAGATAAAGCGATTAAGAAGTATACAGTGAAGACAAGATGATGTTGCAGACTGCTATAGGTAAATTGAGTGAGCAGGTAAATATCTATCAGCTGGAATATAATGTGGGAAAATGTGAAGTTGTTCACTTTGACAAGAAGAATAAAAACACTGATATTACCTAAATAAAGAATGACTGCAGAATTCGGAGGTGTAGAAGAATCTTGGTGTTCTCGGGCATTGTTAGAAAAAGTTAATTTTGCAGCTGTAGCAAGTAATTTAAGAAGGTGAGTGGAATACTATCCTTTATATTGAAAGGATTTGAACATAAAAATAAGAATGTGCTGCTTTGTTTATACAAGGCATTGATGAGACCACATCTTGGATATTATGCACAGTTTTGTTCTCCTTTAAAGAAGGTTGGAAATGCATGATTGAGAATTTAGTGCTGGAAAAGCACAGCAGGTCAGGCAGCATCAGTGGAGCAGGAGAATCAACATTTCGGGCATAAGCCCTTAATCAGGAAGTGGAATCCAGATGAAGGATTTATGCCCGAACATCGATTTTCCTGCTCCTTGGATGCTGCCTGACCTGTGCTTTTCCAGCACTACACTCCCAACTCTGAGCTCCAGCATCTGCAGTACCCACTTTCTCTTGGAAATGCATGATGGGTGATTTAGAAGATTTCTATTAGGTTGATACCTACAATGACCAGGGTTTCTTAGGATAAACGGTTGGACAGGTAGGGCTTGTTTTCACTGGAGTTTCAGAAGGAAGACTTGATTGAAGTATAAAAGTATTGGAATAGCCTTAATAAGGGGCATGTGGAAATGATGTTTTTATGTGGGTGAGGGCAGAAATGAGGGGAGTATTGTTTTGAGATTTGTGTGACTTTGTACCTCTCCACCTCAAAAGACAGTGAAGATGGGGTAATTGAATATTTTTTTAAAAGGAGGTGGATAATGTTTTGTTAGACAAGGGAATCAAAGACAGTCAGGAGTCCATGAGAATGTGGAAATCAAAACACAAAGAGATCATCCATGATCTTATTAAATAGCAGAGCAGACTCTAAAGGCTGAAATAACTTACTTCTGCTCCTAATTTGTATTTTAGTAAGACTAGCCAATTAACATGCTGAGGCGAATGCCTGTCGGGAACACAATTTTCTGCAGCTCACTTAAACAGCTTAATTAGTAGTTTAAATGCACTATTAGCGGCAAGTCTGTCTGCAGTTGTGAAGCAAAGTTTACCTCTGTTTGTATTTAATTCTAACCCGTGAAAGAGCATACCGCAAGCTAGTTTGTTGCTCACTGGCTTTTGTGATGATAAAAATATTCATGCATAAATAGCTCTGGTGAAGTAAATAAAAATAAATCACTAACTAGCAGCTGCTAAACTCAGTGTAGATGTGATTTCTTGGGAGAGGAACTCAGCTTATGGCTACCTGTTTTGCATCTGTAAAATAGGTGTTAGGCTTTTGAATTTTGTATTGTGATGTAACTGGACTGAATTGCTCCCGATGTCATAATGTCTTGGACAGGCTGAATGAGTAGGCAAATGCAGTATAATGTGGATAACTGACAAATTATCCACTTTGGTAGCAAAAATAGGAAGTCACATCATTATTTGAGTGGCTGTAATTTGAGAGGGGCTGGGGGATTGTTTAATCAGATTTGGGTGCCCTTGTTCACCAGTCACTGAAAGTAAGCATGCAGGTGCAGCAGACAGCAAAGAAAGCTAATTGTTTGGCCTTCACAGTGAAAGGGCTCGAGTATGCAAACAAGGATGTCTCACTGCATTTATATAGGGCATTGCTGTGACCTGTAATGGAATATTGTTTGTAGTTTTGGTCTCCTTATCTGAAGAAAGATGCTCTTGCTACAGAGGGAGTGCAGCGAAGATTTACCAAATTGATTCCTGGGACGGCAGGACTGATGTATGAGGAGAGATTGAGTCAGTTAGTACTGTTCAAGGAGTTTAAAAGATTAAGGGTGGAGTCACATAGAAACGTATAACATTTTAACAAGACTAGATGCAGGAAGGGTGTTCCTGACAGTGGGGGAGTCCCGAACCAAGGGTCATAATATAAACGTAAGTGATAACCTTTTAGGATTGAAGGGAGGAGAAATTTCCAGAGAGAGGTACGTCTGTGGAATGCACTATCACAGATGGTGGCTGAAGCCAAAACATTGTCTTTTCAAGAACAAGGAAGTTATAGATCATGTGGCTGAATAGATCAAGGGATATGGAGGGATTAGGGTATGGGTTCAATGATCAGCCACGATCATGTTGAATGATGGAACAGACCTGAGGGGCTAAATGGCCTTTTCCTGCTCCTATCGTCTATGTATGATTAATGTACCCATTGAAAATGGTCATCAGGTCATTGCCTATGTAAATCAGTGTGCTGTTGATTATCAGATTTCAAATCTAAAGTTTGGGTACCTTGGAAGAGAGTATTTTGGATCATGCTTCACACAATTATCATGTTTTAAACAGCCTAACAAGAGCTAAGGTTGTTCACACAGAATTCTAGAAATGTTTAGGTTTTTCTCTAGTGTGCTATTGAGACATTCAAACCAGTCTCCATCCAAGCTGATCTTTGGTACATGAGAGCCATCTGATGTCACAGCCTCCCAAGGGATGAACTGCAGTGAGATGCCTGTTTGGCCCATGTAACCTGCCTGTAGCATTTAAATGAGGCCTTAATCTGAATTTGGTTTGAGCCTTCAGTTTAATGGACCAGTGTTCAAGGAGGTGAACTTTACGTAGAATTTAGTGAATGACTTCAATTTTTTTCATCTTGTTATTGTTCTTGTGGTTTTTTTCAACTTGGGATGTTATTTTGTATTTAGTCTGTTTATAAAAGATACTTTTTTATAGTTTAGCTTTCTACATTTTTTGGGGTCTCCATGGCATACAGTATCCTCAGGCAGCAAATTGGCCCTGAAGTGAAATAACTTGCAAAAATGTAGTCTGAGATGACTCAAATTTTTGATATTTTTCTGTGGGGAAATCTCCGCTCTGTTCAGTGTCACTCAGTTACCTAAAAATTAATAACTCTCAATCTGAAAAATATGATCAAACCCGAGTCCTACCCCTCTAGTAGAGCTAACCTTCAAGGGCATAGCTAGTATTCTCGAATTCCAGTATTTGTGCTGCCAAGAACAGCTATTTATAGAGGCAGGGAATATTTTGACTGTTAAAGCCAGTAAAATGATTTTAAGTCTTAAAATGGACAAGTCCAGGCAGAAAGATTCTATACAGTTTAAAATAGACCTCAATCTTCCAATCCAGTGTAGACTGTTTGGCAAATTTCGTTGATAAAATGTCAACTCCAAATCCAATGCAAACATCAGATAAAAGATCTAATCAAGCACTGTTTATAACCTTCTTGGCACTCTTTATGGCCATCTGCCAATCCATCAGTTGGAAAGGATGATCATGAGACTACATCTTTATTATTAACATTATTATTAGGATAGGACATATAGACCTTTGACCTGTTCTGCCATTTGTTATGAACGTGACTGACTTGAGCATAACCCCATAAGCCCACACTTGCCCTACAGATCTTTGGTTGAATAAAAATATAACAAAGTGAATCTCACATCTAAAATTTAAAAAAAAATGATGTCACATTAACTGCAGTTTATGGAAAAGAGTTCTAAATTTGTTCCACTAGTTGTGCACTTCATTCCTGGTGGACTCAGCTCTAACCTTTAGTATTAGGTACTTGATTCATCCTGATGACCATAAAACCCAATAACTGTTGATGATAATAGATAGGATATTAAATAATATTCTTAAATATTTCATCTTTGCTTTCTTGAATTCAGTATATTTGCTACATCAAATATGTTATTCTCATGAAATGGCCTCATAATATGAATATGAACATTAGACACAACATCCATAAAGGATGTAGAAGCCAACTATGACAATTCTGTCAAAAGTTTAACGTTAAATGTTGCAGAATTCATAGTGATATTTAAGAAATCCAGCTCTACATTTTAAAGCACTAAAGCATTTAAAGCATTCATGCACAGATTCTACAAAGCTTTCTTTTTTAACAACTTTGAGCTGTTCATAATATTGTAATAAACAGATTATGTTAAGGTGTTCCAGCAACAGAGATAATTATAACAAAGACCAGCTCACCTCATGGTGACTACTCAGCGCAGAAAGTTGTAGATAAATGATATTAGATTAGATTACTTACAGTGTGGAAACAGGCCCTTTGGCCCAACAAGTCCACACCGACCCGCCGAAGCGCAACACACCCAGACCCATTCCCCTACATTTACCCCTGCACCTAACACTACGGGCAATTTAGCATGGCCAATTCACCTACCTGCACATTTTTGGACTCTGGGAGGAAACCGGAGCACCCGGAGAAAACCCACGCAGACAGGGGGAGAATGTGCAAACTCCACACAGTCAGTCGCCTGAGGCAGGAATTGAACCCGGGTCTCTGGCGCTGTGAGGCAGCAGTGCTAACCATTGTGTCACCGTGCCGCCCATTAGGTAGCGACATTGCTATTTCAAAAGGTTTGCATACCACATAATAACACTGCAAGAAATATACTGAATAAGTCGTGACTTACTTTGCATTTGAACTTCTGCTGGAAATAATGGGTTAAAGTGATGACATGGTCTAAAATGGAGTTTCTTCATTACCTTCCTAATGAAGAGCTTATGCTCGAAACATCAACTCTCCTGCTGCTTGGATGCTGTGTGACCAGCTGTGCTTTTCCAGCATGACACTTTTTGACTTTGATCTCCAACATCTACAGTCCTCACCTTCTCCCATGGTCTAGAGTGGAGTTTCACAGCTTCAAGAAGCTGTTGTGAAGATTCAGGAATAGCTTTGTGAGCACGTACAAAAGCTGCTGAAATTGAAAGCACAACAGTAGCGGGTCAGATGTGCTGGGCCAAAAATGAGACCTGGCTCACAGATTCCCAACTATTGCACTGTAAGTCTAATTCTAATCTTTTGGAGGGTTAATATCCCTCTACACCACCTTTTAGTATTGTAGTAGATGGAAAGGGTGAACATAACAAAGTGTCTGCTTTACCAATTCCAAGAGCAAAAGTGAGATATTTTATTTAGTATTCTGCCAAACAGGGGTAAAATGTTTTGTTACTGGCTTCCAGTATGTATTTTATATCGTTAAGATTACCAACGCTGATAAGTAAGTTGAAGCTTTTATTAGGTTGTCTGTTCTGGGGCTATCTTTCATAACATCTTCCCAATTACCTGCAAATTAATTTAATGTGATTACTATGGAAGAAATATTTGTTAATGATTCTAGTATTTTGTAGTTGTGGAGTAGAAGTATGTGTGTAACTTTGTGGCCCAGTATCATAACAGAATTATAGACTTTACTTTGCTGAAAACTACACACCAAATATCAATTGTGTCAAAAAATATTTGCAGTAATTCATACGTTGTATGGCTTTTGGGTAAAAAGTATTCCTCTGAAGATGACTTTGCTATGATTTAACACACCATAATTGAGACACCAGACTTTGAAACTTCTTTCACAACATAATGCTTATAGGTAGGTACTAAACTGCGTATCAACATTTTGAGTTACAGTGCCAATATACAATATCTGTGGTGTAAATATATATTTATTTATAAACTTGAATGTAATTTTCTTTAGAATTTGGATTTTTGTATTTTGTCTATATGTATGAGGGTGTTTAATGACTAACTTGTTGGTATTTTTGTAGCTTTTAAAAACAAGCACAAGAGGGAGAGTTCCTGAAGTAATATTGAGAATGATTTTTGGCATTTTGAGAGGTTTATGACAGGACAGAGTATTTTCATTGAAAAACTTTTCTTGCTTTCAGTTTGGAAAGAATGAGGAATTGTTTTTTTTGCTCATGTGGAAAAAAACCATGACTTGAAAAGCTAGTGGTTTCAGTTCATCGTGGTCCTGGTTGAGGATAGATATAAGAACTGAGAGAGGAGGTCATTAAGAATTAGGTTACCTCAGTGAAAGGGTTTTAGCTTAAGTTCCGGACCAGGATTGTTTGAGGTCGAACCCTGAAGACATCATTTGTTGCTGAGAGTCTAAGTTGTATGACTGATCAAGAAAATTATTTTCTAATTCTGCAGACTAGGAATTGGAATAAGTAGTTGTCAAGCCTCAGAAAGGGCATTTTCTCTGGTGCTTGAACGTTTGAAAGTGATGGCATTGGTATGGTTGAAATTGTAATTTTATTGTGTGAATCAAAATTTTTCAAATTGTAAATATCCTGGTTTATTCTACTTTGTCCTTTATTTTGCATAATAAACTTGGGTTTTATTGAAACCAAATCTGCAGCATTATGCACTTGTGTTTTAGCAAAGGAGCACCTTGTGGAAAAAAGAACAAAATATGATCATAAAACCAGATATAAGTCTGGCACATGACTTGTCCCATCGTAACATTAGCTGGGATCATGACACGTGACCAATTGTTATACAATGAAATCATATTTGGAATTCCCACACATATTAGATGTTAGCCATGTCACTTTGAGGAGGCTAGGTGTTTGTCCCAGTAAAGGTGACAGAATTGGCAGGAAAAATATCCACAAACCCTGTTGGAAGGGTGGGCCATTTAAGAGTGATATTGGCAGAGGTCTGAGAGCAGGGCATATGCTTGCTTCCATGACTGTACATAATGTGTGGCATTGAAACTTAAAAAGGTAAAGGAGCCAGAAATACCTTTGAAAGAATGAGTCTCATAAGCCTGGAATGTTATGTATAATCAAGTGAAAGAAGTATTGATTTTTGAGAAGACAAGTATGCTCAAACTATTTTGATTTAATTAGATGTGGATGTTCCAACTCAATATGGTGTGCAGGCTTGTCAAACAGTTTTTAAAAAACTTAGGTAATTGTTTCTTTCCCCCAGAATTATAACTAGGTTGTTAGTGTTTACATTTTTTTGCATATTAAAAATAAGTGTTAAACTTTCAATGCTAGCTATTTTCACCTATTCTAGAAATATTTAAAATCTTGGAATTCATGTACATTTCTATTCAATGAATAAGTGCAATAATTCCTGAACTTACCATTGAATTTAAGCACTTTAGTTTTGATTTCACTGAGTCTAATTTTTTTTTGCATTTTGTTTTTCCAAGAAGATGATTAGATTAGATTAGATTCCCTACAGTGTGGAAACAGGCTCTTCGGCCCAACAAGTCCACACCGACCCTCTGAAGAGTAACCCACCCAGACCCATTTCCCTCTGACTAATGCACCTAACACTATGGGCAATTTAGCATGTCTAATTCACCTGACCTGTACATCTTTGGACTGTGGGAGGAAACCGGAGTACCCGGAAGAAACCCTTGCAGACATGGGGAGAATGTGCAAACTCCACACAGACAGTTGCCCGAGGCCGGAATCGAACCTGGGTGCCTGGTGCTATGAGGCAGCAGTGCTAACCAGTGAACTACCGTGCCGCCCATCTCTGCTTAAGATTGGAGCTGATTGTTATTTTACTACACCTGTTTATTTCTAAAACCATAACACTGAAACTGGACCATAATGATGTATATAAAAGAATGATATAAGGCATAGGGTCAGGATTAGTCCATTCAGCCCATTGAGTCTGCTCCACCGTTCAATCATGGCTGATATGTTTCTCAACTCTATTCTCCTGCCTCCCCCTTGTAACCATTAATCCCCTTACCAATCAAGAACCTATCTATCTCTGTCTTGGAGACACTCAATGACTTAGCCTCCATAGCCCTTTGTGGTAATGAGTTCCATAGATTCACCAGCCCCTCAGTGAAGAAGTTTTTCCTCAGTTCAGTTCTAAAGGGTCATCCCTTTGCTCTGAGGCTATTCCATTGGGTCCTAGTCTCTCTCACTGGTGGAAACATATTTTCCACATCCACTGTATCCAGGCCTCTCCATATTCTGTCAGTTTCAACTACCTTTCTAAACTCTATGAAATCCAGAGTCCCCAACCGTTCTTCATATGACAAGCCCTTCATCTCTGGGATCATCTTGTAAACCTCTTCTGGACCCTTCTAATGCCAAGGCATCCTCCCTTAGATACAGGGCCCAAACCTATTCACAATATTCCAAATGCAGTCTGACCAGAGCCTTACACAGCCTCAATACATCTCTGCTCTTGTATTTTGGCCCTCTAGAGATAAATGTTAACATTCATGTAATTAGCATAATTTCTGCCTTGTGTCTGTCAGCCAATTCTCTATCAATGCCAGTACCATGTCCTGAAAATATGGACTTTTATCTTATGTAGAATCCTCCTATGTGGCACCTTGTCAAAGGCCTTCAGGATGAATGACTGTTAAAACTGTAAGTGTTTTTATTTTCGGCTGATCTTAACTTAAATGATCACTGCTCCTGCTGGAAAGAGGCAAAAACCTAATCATGAATATAAGTTAGGACCCTAAGAAATAACTAAATTTTTTCTGTAATTCTGGTTCAGTGGAATTCATCATGGTGGCTTAACCGGCAGTCCTTAAACTGACTGTTGTAGGCTGTCTGTAAAATTCTCCATTGTTTGTTCTTTCGTGATATTTTTCAGGGCCAGGATGAACTATTTGTGGCTGTGCAAAATTTGGTTCACCCACTTGTGAAGCTTTAGTGTTCCTGTACCTGCAATAAGTGTAGAGTTGTATATTAGCAAGATGCAGTACTATCAGTTGAGGGAGAGGTGAACACTGGCACACAGTACATGAAGCTTAAATTCAATTCTGCTTCTTCAGTTTGATTTCTCATTCTGGATTTCGGTGAGCCTGATAGGAATTTCTAAGATTGTTTTTATTGAATTGTTGAATTGGAAAGAAAAAAAACACTAAAACCTTTGAGCAGTTTCACTATATTGAGAAGCTCTAGTAAACTGGGTGAGCCACCAATTTAGAACTCTGACAGTATTCTTTAAGGTGTCAGTTTTATGTGTTTTCACATAAAGGGTTGGGGGCATCAATCTTTCTCCAGCTATAACACTGCAGATATTACACTTGTATATAGCACTAAGTTACACCCAGACAACAAAATAAAGGTATAGAAAGCAGTCTTGTGGTTTTCTATTTGTTTTACCCTGATTTTTAGATGGCCGATGGAGAAATCATTTACCAATGTCGAGAAGTCTTTATTGGCCTTTCTTTCTAATTTGGCATTTTACACACAGGGATACCTGAACAGTGCCTTCAGAGAGCCAGGCCTAATTATTGGTTATCGACTACAACAGAATTCCAGATACTTGTGAGCCAAACTATGAGGTTAAAAACGATTAGAGGCATGTATGCACGTAACATTTGCTGCAAGCATAGCAAGAGATTTTCCATTCTATTTTTGGTACTATTTGCTGTAAATTATTGTTTTTATTAGCAGTTTTTAATTTAATTGTGTTAGTGAAGAACTAATTAGACAAAAGTGGTTCCAAAAGAGATAGCAATGCCGTAATAATATTTCTAGTACTAGCTTTGTAAAATAAGAAGTTCAGGCTAGAGGTTGAAATTGTTGATCTTTGATATAGAGATGCCATGATCATAGTCGTGTGTAGCAAACTGAACAACAATCTGTGCACTAAAGAATTGGAGAAGGAACATCATTAGATTGATATGAGTTTATCCTCATTGATTGTGTTCATATTCATGATACTTATTTCTATAAGTGCATTTCTCATAGGCTCCATTAGTTACATAAGTGCAAAATGTTCCTACAATTCTCAAGACATGAATATTGCTGTACTAGTAGTTATGTTCTGACAGCAGTCATTTAACTGACAAACTATGGCTGCATCAGGATAATACTTTCCTTATTTTCTCTACAGTATTATCTTGGGAATACTGCAGTACTTTTAGGATCTTTTTTCCTTAATTGTTGGAGGGATGTGCCTTTTTTCAGTAATGCAGCTTTTTGGCTAACGTTCTTTCACAAAGAGCCGTTGGATTTTAAAAAAAGCATTCTATTATAATCATGAATCAAAAATGTAGAGGATAAGCAAAGATGTATTTTTAGAATGCTTTTTTGAAACAAAAGGTCGACAAGATCAGATAGATATTGCATCATCAGAGCTTTTATTTCTATAATTAGCAAAAGGGAAAAAATAATGCCCCAATTTGTATTTGATCCATTGGTTAACCAAATTTATTGTATTCTAAAAGCTTCCCTGGCATCCATAAACACAAGGTTGCCAACTGTAGATTTAGTGGAATTAAGTTTTGGATTTTCTTTTTGATAATTGTCTATATTTAAGCATACCATAGAACAATTTAATAGCCTGCTTTAGAAGCCATTTGCCTTACTTTTAGGTAATCCAGCTGAAATGGCAAAACCACAGTTGATCAAATTGTTAATTAACTAATACATAGGGGAAATAAACATGAAGTCTGAATTGTTTTAAAGATAAATATGGTATGAATTTTAACATGCCTCACCAAGACTCAGACATCAGGCATTTTGAAATTCAATGTTTCTAATGTTTAGTTGGAGCAAATGCTATATTTAAGTTTGTAGAATAATTATGAAATTTGTCACTGCAATATTAAGGAACACAAGATTAGATTCTGGTATAATCATATGGGATGTTCTTGCTTTGTGGGAACTTGGAATGCCATGGAGTTCAGTGGAAAGTTCATTGAGACTATAAACCTTGTCAGTTGAACACAATGTTAAACTTAGAACACACAGCAACTAGTATTCTGTGTAGCTAGCGTCAACCTCTGAATGCAAATTATATTAATGTGTCTTTATGACTAATTACATTTTTTTGCAGTAATGTTTGTTTATCAAAGAATATCAAACATGCAAAAGCAGATCCTTGCATATTATCTTCCCATATTTAAGAAATTTAACTCTCCTACCTGAGATGCCCACCATTTCTTCATCTGAAAGTTCTAAAGGTGCAACTCAAGTCAAATGCACAATCTGCATTGCAGCAGTAGAGTCTCTTTTAAAATACATAACACGGCCTTGAATACCTGTTAATCGCTGTGACGTAGACTACATTCAGTATCTTGTAATGTTGAAATCCTAAAGCTGACAATGCCATGATATATGATGATCAGTTTCGGAGGGATATTTTGGGATGGTTTGGCAAGGGCAAGGCTTCCCTACATCAGGACCTCAGCCTGTGGTTCAATGGACTATAAGACCATACTTTTCAAAAGTGATTTCAGTAAGGTTGAAATACTCGACTGCTTGATCTCAGTGTGTCCAAAATGGAACTTTGTTGGTATGTTTTGACAACTTTCAAAACTAAAATTTAAGAGTAAAATATTGTGTACTGGGGAAAAAAAACATATGAATTCAAATTAGTTTAGGATTATAATCTTTTCTTTTAAAACCCTGGTCAGAACAATGTAATGATTTTCTTGTGTTCATGTTGTAATTCAGTTTATTAAACAAGAAAGACTTGTTTCACTTTCATAAATTATTCTTATTTTGTAAGTTGAAGTAAATGACATTCATAAAAGCAACTTTTGCTTTTGTTTCACTGCAGAAAAAACAGGTTAGGGTTTGGATTGAGAAATCTTAAAATACGGTACTGCGGAAACATCTGGCTTGATGAAATGTTGGTAATGCAAACAGGAATATGATACAAAATGTGAACTAAATTATGGATAAAAGCCAACAAAATGTGGTAACTTTCATGCCAATGTGTGAAAAACTAGTGAATCAACAGCAAATTGGTGTTATTTCTCACCATATTAGTCCACCTTCAGTTCTTAACGCTTACAGGTGTTGAAACCTGTGGATTGCCAGTAATTCTATTGGCCTTGTCAGTTTCTCTCTGGTTGTTTGCAGCTAGCATTCTTGACTGAATGTCAACTTCAAGATTCTGTCAGGCTGCCCAGATAATGAAGGTTGCCCAGACTAGCCTCAATCCAAGTGTTTCTGACATTGTAAACAAGTCTGAGATGTTAGCCAATTTTTTTTTGTATTAACTGTGGAGGGAGGGGAAGCAGATTTGAATGAAACCTAACAGTCTGTATAATCATGTCTGTTTAATATTATTGAAACTAATCCAAAAGACTGCACCTGTGATCAGAAAGCAACTTTGCAGTGAGGCATTAGCACTAAGAGGTGTCTGAATGTGCCAGGTGGATTTTGACTTAAGTCAATTAATTCATTTAACAACTTACAAGTGGTTATTTTTAACCTCTTAATTCAAAATATAAGGTGTTAATTGACATTAATTTGGATTGCAAAGGTTGATATTAATGCTTTGCTATGAGCTATTGTTACTTTCAATTTTAGAAAATCTATTAAGATAATTGCTTAACAATTGGTGCAGGCTGGCATTTTGGAACATGAAGTGATAGGAGGTGGGCAAAACAGTAAGGAGAGAGGCTTCAAGAGGGAAGGGGTGATTTAGGAAAAGCTCTTTGACACAATATGCCTTTTCTTTCAGGCTCCACATTCTGACAAGTTTTTGTTTTAAACCACCTACCTAATTGATAGCAACTCCACCAAACCCTGCAAGGACCACCTATTATTGTTGTACTTAGACCACATTTTCTTGAATGCTGCTGAGAACAGGCAGGTTTTTTGCTGGGAATTGCAGGCCTCAGGTTTGCATTTGTTAAGGGCCTAATACCAGCCTATTACATGCACCTAATACCTAAATGCATGTACGAAGCTTCTTTTCTGTTCTTACTAAATGCCTATGCCATACCTGTAGTGTATATTACCACCTGAGGTATCTGCACACCATGAATGCACCTTTTAACCAATTTCTAGCCCATTCTTGCAATTATGCTATAATGGCATGCACTAACGTATTAAGCATCCTTTATAGTTTTGTACAAAGGTTGTACCTCTAACAAAATATCTGTATTACATTGCTACACTGAAATGCCAGTTTAGATTTTGTGTACCTGGATTTCAGTCAGCTCACAACCATCTAAGTCAGAGAATTTCCAACAGGTGTCTGGTGAAATTCTGTGGATTCTGGAAAATGCTTCCCTGTTTATTTTGTGTAAGTAATGTCCTGCCAATATTTTCTTAAATTATTCTGCTCATTGAAGACTCAGGGCCACATAGTCTTGATCATTCCTGACTAAAATTAGGTAATGGAACTTGAAAGGAGATGAAGCTGGTAACTGACTGATGTAAAGAGAGACTACAGAAAGTGCAAAAACGTTTCCTTCCACAGTCCAAAGATGTGCAGGTTAGATGGATTGACCATGCCCAATTGCCCATAGTGTCCAGGGATGTGCAGGCTAGGTGGATTAGTCATGGGAAATGCACAGTTAGAGAGATATGGCTGAGGGGTGCATCTGAGAGGGATGATCTTCAGAGGGTTGGTGAGGACTTGATGGGCCAAATGGCCTGATTCCACACTGTAGGGATTCTATGGTTTCTAAAAGGAGGTTGCAGAAATACCAGAAATTCTAATAGAGAAACAGGGATCCTCCTGATCAGCTATATTCAGATAGTGTACAAAAGATTGAAACAGAAAAAAACTTTTGCTGGTAATGTCAGTAGTTGGCTGCTCAAAATGAACAATTCACATTTAAAATAACAACAGAAATTGCTGGAGAAACTCAGCAGGTCTGGCAGTATCTGTGGAGAGAAAAGAGTCAATGCTTTGGTCCAGTGACCCTCCTTCAGAACTGATTGTAGCTAGGAAACAATGGTATATATGCTGAAGATAGGGTTGAGGGGAAGCTGGATAAAGGAGTAAATGATTGACTGGGGGGGGTAGAGCCCAGAGATAGAGCAGCAGTTAGGCAAACAAAGGTTTGGATAATGGTGAGCTGGGGAGAAAGGAAACCTGCTAGTGGGTGAAACAGTGTTGGCTAAGCTGAAGGTAGCCCGTGTGATGATTCAGCGTAGGGTGCATTGGTTTGGGTAAACCTTGGGTCAGATTTGGTGGAGGTGTTTAGGGCCTAAAACTATTGAACTTGATATTGAATCCTGAAGGTTGCAGGGTCTTCAAGGAGAAAACGAGTTGCTGTTCTTCCTGCCTGTGTTGTGCCTTGTGTTAAGGAATGCAAAATGCAACAATTCTGAGATACCCATGCCTACCTGGAAGCTTCCTCCACTCACCTTCCCTCTAGCATCATCCCTTCTCCTAACTCAACCTCTTATTGGGTATTTACTGACCTTTCAGACTTTCCACTGTCTGATGCTGAATGTTTTGTACTCAGCAAAGGCCTTGATTTTATCCTTCTGCATCCCCACCTCAATGGATTTCGGGCACGACACTGACATTCAACATTTTTTCTATCACCTTTGCCTCCATGCCTTTTGCTTTGCCTGATCCAGATATCTGAAGCTATTTTTTATGTAACTGATGTTTCCTATATTGTTTTTTTTTCAGTTAATCAAACTATTTCTGAGGCTTGAGTACAAATTATATCTTTATTTCTAAAACTCCAGCAACCTAATATATCGGAACAGTTCCCATCAATATGTTTATCTTCTGAGCCAGATGGCAGCAGTGATATTTTACTGGAAATTGTAGCACTCAGTACCATATTCATTTCAGTTGACCACAGCTATTTATAAGACAGGAGAAACTCTAACATCTGTAAGGGTTTTAAAACATTCTCAATGTATGTCAAGCTTAATCAGTATATGAGAAGCAGACTGCATCTGTGCCCCAAAGTTATTTTCAAATCTAGCCTTCAGTATAACGCTTAGTGTCATTTCCTAGTAAACTGATTCTTCCAAGATGACTGCTCCTATTGGAGATTGATAGCAGCTTCAGCAATGAAGCTGTAATATGTTCAGTATCTTTTTTAACATAAGCCATTTCTAAAAGAAAAAAAAGTAGGATGATACCTGGTGTATATTTTGGAGCATTTAATACAGAAAGTCTGGTCAGAATTTGAAACCTGCACATTCAAGTTAGGTTACCTTCACGAACTGTATAATGTAAACCAACAATGAAAATAAGTTCAAAAGCTTTCCACGAGGAAATAAAGTCAGCAGTGCTAAGAAAATAAAAGTCTTTTATTAGCCCAAACTAGTTCTTGCTTCATTGTTATCCTAAACTTGGATGTTGGGTTCTTAATGTTGCTGACGATTATGATACATTCATTTAGTTTCATCAGCAAGAGGGTATGTGGTCTGACAACAAAATCTTTGATTGCAAAATTGAGCTTTCAACATCTTATTTAGGTACCAAATTGGAACAAGAATAGAGAACTTCCAAAACATGTGGAAATCATTTTTAATTAACCTTAACCTGTGTATTTTTATGTTGCGTACATTAGTATGTAGTTAGTACACAATGATTGTAAGAGCTGTGAGGTTCTGCTTTTCCAATTCAAATAGCATAGTCAGAATGTCAGATTTTAATAGCTAGTTTAAGGAATGTTTGATCAGACTCCAATCAGCTTTTGTAATGCAGGAGGGTTTCTTAATCATACTAGGGAAGGGGCTACATCGACCTTGTATTGAGGAATGGGGCCGGCCAGGTGATCAAAGTTTAAGTGGGGGAGCATTTTGGGAATAGTAACCATATTTCTGTAAGTTTTAAGTTACTTTTGAATCAGGGTACGTGTGATTCTCAGGTGAAAGCACAAAATTGGGGTAGGCCAGCTCCAACAATATCAGACAGGAATATGGATTGAGGGCAAGTGTTTGAGGGTAAATTCACATCTGTCGTGTGGGAATCTTTCAAAGGCCAGTGTGTTCCTCTGAAAATGAAGGCAAGATACAGGAATCTTGGATGATAAGAGAAGTTGAGAGCTCAGTCAAAAAGTAAAAGGAAGCATATATAAGGTTTAGGAAACCGAAGACAGAGCTCTCAAAGAATATAAAGCAAGCAGGAAAGAATTTAAACAAGGAGTTAGGAGGGCTAAAGGGCATTATGAAATGTCCATGGCAAACATGATTAAGGAAAATCTCAAGCTATTTATGTACATAAGGAGCAAGAGGGTAGCTGGGAAAAGATCAGTCCACTCAAGGACAAAGGAGGGAATTTATGTGTGAAGCTGGAAGAAGCGGGTGAGGTCCTGAAAAATACTTTGCATTGGTATTCATAAGAGAAGGACATGGTGGATGGTGAGTTCAGAGAGGGATATTGTTGATATAAAAAAGGAGGTGGTGGTGGACATTTTGAACCATATTAAGGTAAACAAGTCCTCAGGCCCTAGTGGGATATATCCTAGTTTACTGAAAGTGGCAAGGGAGAAGATTATTGAGCCTTATACAAAATATGTGTATCCTCTTTAGTCACAGGAGAGGTTCCAGGGGACTAGAAAATAGCTAATGTTCTTTTGTTTAAGAAGGGCAACAGGGATATTCTGGGGAATTACAGGCTGGTGAACCTCAGGTCTGTGAGAGTCAAATTGTTGGAGAAAATTCCTTGGGGCAGGATTTACTCACATTTAGGAAAATATGGCTTTGTATATGTAAGGGGGGTGGTGTCTCAGAAATTTGATTGAGTTTTTTTGAGGAAGTGATAAAGATTATGAGGGCAGGACGGTGGATGTAGTCCATATGGACTTCAACAAGGCCTTTGACAAGGCCCCTCATTGCAGGCTGATACAAAAGATGGGATCCATGATGAGCTGGTAAATTCGTTACAGGACTGGCTTAGTTATGGAAGGCAAAGAGTAGGGGTGGAAAGGTGTATTTCTGTTGGAGATCTGTGACTCCGTGTTCTGCAGGAATCAGTGCTCAGACCTCTTTTGTTTGAAATATGTATAAATGATTTGGAGGAGAACTTGGGTTTGTTTTCACTTGAATGTCAGAGGCTGAGGGGCGACCTAGTTGAAATTTACAAAATTATGAGAGGCGTGCATAGGATGGATGGTCACAGTCTTTTTCTCAGAGTAGAAATGTCCCTTAATAGGAACTACAGGTTTAAGGTAAAAGGAGGAAAGTTTAAAGAAGATGTGTGAGGCGAGGTGTTTTGACACCGAGGATGGTAAGCTAAATGCAGTGAGACTAGTTGGAGCCACTAATTACTCCCCATCAAGATCAAAAATTGAACATGCTACCTTCTGTTCTGTATGAATGCAACTACAATACATTTAATTACTAGCTAAGCTACCAGCTTTCTCCCAGTAGAGAATGTACATTTTTAATAAAAACTGAAAGAACTGCAGATGTTGTAAATCAGAAACAAAAGCAAAAGTTGCTGGAAAAGCACAGAAGACTGGGCAGTATCTGTGGAGAGAAAGCAGAGTTAACATTCCAGGTCGAGTTCTTAAGTTCAGAAATTCTGAGCAAGGGTCATTCAACCTGAAACATTAACTCTGATTTGACTGCTGTGGTTCTGTTTGCCAAGCTGGAAGTTTTTGTTGCAAACGTTTCGTCCCCTGGCTAGGCGACATCATCAGTGCTTGGGAGCGCTTCGCAGGAGGCTCCCAAGCACTGATGATGTCGCCTAGCCAGGGGACGAAACGTTTGCAACAAAAACTTCCAGCTCGGCGAACAGAATCACAGCAACAAGCACCCGAGCTACAAATCTTCGCACAAACTCTGATTTGACTCCACAGATGCTGCCAGACCTGCTGAGCTTTTCTGGCAACTTCTGTTTTTGGTACTACTTAAAGTACTTGTTGCGCATCCATGTTATTTAAAAGCTTAATTCCTGTGTTTTCTGTATACTGTGACATTTTGTCAAACTTCTTTCATCTTTTCAAGTTTAGAAATTCCCAGGTCCAAATTCATAATAAAAACTGCAAACATGAACTACTGCTGTAATTTCATTCCTCTGTCAAAATTACTGCTGTAGTGCTCATCTTTAATATTACTTACTCCCTCCACCTGTACCATATAGAAAAACCCTGTCAATCATCTAACTATATCCCTTTGCATTATTACATAACTTGGTTTCTGTTGTTTAACAATAAATAAAATTGTTCAAGATTTTATATATTTTTATTTTTCAAATTGGGCCCTGACTGACAACTTTTCTCACCTTTATTATACCTCACCTTTTAAATCCCCTTTACCAGAAGATTACTTTTGCCCTTGATGTTCTCTGTGGAATACAGGTACTATTGTATCCGGCAGTTGACATCAAAGTGTTAACTCAGAAGCTTTAACTTAGCTCTACTCACTGATGTACAAATGAATCGGTCTCTGGCAGGAGTGGGTCAGTTTCAGTTTGTTGTTACTTAACTCTGCAATCTATTACCATGTAGCATGGACATTGTTATCACTCGAGAGATAGTAACTATGCCTCTTCCCTGATGTTAATGTAGTTAATAAGTCTTAAGCTATCAGCTATCTGCTATCTTCTTATTAAACAGTGAACCACTTCTTGTTATTCAAGTATGTGCATCTTCTGCTGAAGACTTATTGATTTATTAATTATTCATCACTTCATACTCGTAAACCCTGTGGAGTATTATTACAAGAAGGATTGAGAGCAGCAAATCTACCCAATGTAAGATCTGATCACAAGCAGTTGCCAGCTGTAGGATTTTTTAGAACAGATTTTCTTTCAGCCATGAAAAATCTTACCTCTGTACAGCATTCCTGCCAACTTTTTCTGTTTTAATCCCTATATCAATGCTTATTATGTATACTACCTGTGTAAACTTGTCACACTGTAATTTCACCTTTCTGCCAATTGAGGCGTTACATTAACAACATTGATAATCACAAAGGGGTGAGTTTACTTGTAGCATCTTTCATTATATAATATATATTTTATATATATATTATAGAGGCTTTTATACTGGAAATATAAAATAAAGACAATGCTTGACTTCAAAATAAAGACTTCATACTTTAATAAAACAAAGCACTACAGATACTGGAAATCTGAACAGAAAACAGAAATTGCTGGTGAAACTCAGAGGATATAGCAGCAACTCTGAAGGTAAGCAGTTAATTTTTCGAGTCCAGTTACTCTTCATCAGAATTGTGTGGTATCCCTACTACAAATCTACCCCATTTAAATACTATACTTAGTTTTCTTTGTTCTAAGGTTGTTTGGCCTTAAGTCCATTGTGTTATATTTAAACATTATGGGATAGTGCAAGCCTTTTAACAAACACATTGCTTGGCTCCAATATTTAATATCAGTTTGAGCATATAGATTCAGTGTGTTGAAAGTTTGCAGCCATTGATATGTTTTCATGTTGCATTCCTAAGTGGTTATTTAATGGACGCACTATGATTTCATTCTTAAAACAAAGGACTGAAAAATGCCATATGGACATTTGAGTGTTAGTATTATAAAATGTGATTTGTCGGAAACATTCCTTAACTATTAATGATTCTCATTGAGAAATCAAGAGTCTCAGTTGCGCAAGTTGTAATGAACAGCCAAATATAAGGTTGCTTTTCACCATCAATGTTGGATTATTAAGACTCATGAAAATAAGCTACAAGAGCAACTCATTTTTGCAAAAGCTTTGATCGATTGAGTTAATTTGCGCACTGAGGGAGGAATGGGATGGCTGTTAGTAGTCTGCTACTTGAAGTAATTTGTATCTTTTCAAAACTAGCAAAGAGGCCCAATTGGAACTGGCATATTTACTCAACATAAACTACCTGCAGTCGCTGGAAGAGCATGTGAAACACTCCTGGGAGAGGAGCTGATTCCCAAATGTAATGGTATCTGTTGAAACTACAGGTGGTTACACAAAAGGGACTACGATCTAATCCTCCCATCTAAACAAGGTACTAGTATTTAAACAGTAGCCACTGTCAAGCATGATCTATGAAAGCACTTACCTCAGAAGCTGAAAGAAGCTACAGGTAAAAGGCAACAGCTTGTCTCAATGAACTGCAAAAGATTAGTCTGGAAATTACACTTGGAGGAAGAACCAAAAAAAATTGAAAAGTGCAATTAAATCTTTGCTGATCAGTAACTTCCATTGTTTTGAGTTGCACATAACTCTTTGAAACAATACATGGTAGAAAGCAAAATGTTCTTAAGTGCATCAGCCGAAGCACTCCTGCCTCTCATTCAAACTACATGTTTTTGTGCACAAGTTCAGTTCCTGGCATCAGTTGGGTGCTACACTGCTCTTTTCAAGTGGACCTTAAAGCAGGATCCTGTCTTCCATCCAAGGTGGATACAAAAGATTCAATGTCAACTACTTCAAAGAGTGGAGCAGTTATCCCTGGTCTCCTAAAATACTTATTCTTCAATCAGCATCATTATAACAGATTATAAGGCCAATATCACTGCTGTTTATGGGGATTTGCCACAGAGTCAGAGTCATACAGCACGGAAACAGACTCTTCGGACCAACTTGTTCATGCCAAACAAGTTTCCCAAGCTAAACTAGTCCCACTTGCCTGCCTTTGGCCCATTTTCCTGTAAGCTTTCCTATTCATGTAGTATTCTAAATGCCTTTTAAACATTGTAACTGTACCTGCATCTACCATTTCCTGTAGCAGTTCATTCCACAAAGAAATCATCGCCTGTTTGAAAAACTTGCCTCTCGGGTCCATTTTAAATCTTTCCCCGCTCATCTTAAACCTATTCCTTTAGTTTTGGACACACACACCCTAGGGGTAAAATCTTTGCTATTCACCTTATCTGTGCCCCTCATGATTATAATATGGCCACCTCAACCTCCTACATGCCAGTGAAAGAAGTCCTAGCCTATCCAACCTCTGCCTGTATCTCTGAACCTCCAGTCAACACCATCCTGGTAAGTCTTTTCTGAACCCTCTCCAATTTAATAACATTCTTCCTATAGCAGGGCGACCAGAACGATACACAGTACTCCAAAGGTGGTCTTACCAATGTCATATACAGGCATACCATGATGTCCCTACTCCTATACTCAATGGTTTGAGCAACAAGGCCAAGCACAATTTGCTGCTATTGACCTACATTACAACAGTAACTACACTTCATTATTTTTAAAGCATTCTGATTATCCTGATGCACAAGATTTTTATCATAGAAGCATAGAATCGTAAGGAAGAACTGTGCTAATAGTCCATTCCTTGTCCTTTCCCCATCACCCTACAGCATTCTTACTTTTAAGCATCTGTCTCTGTGCTTTTCAGTTTGGAGTTTTCGTCATTGACACTTGTTTGGCCTTCCTCACCTTGGCAAAGTAGTTTCATTTTATCATGGATCAGACGTTTACCTCTTTGTTATGAATCAATGAGCATTGTTGGAAGGGCAGCAGCAGCAGCAGCCTTTGTATCCAGGAAAAGCAGGGGACTGTTGGACTTGTTGAACTCAGCAGGTGAGGGAAGCTGCCTTAGCCATTCCATACAGTCTATGGGTCTGGTGATTGGTTCTGCTGTTAGTCACCATCTTAAATATTTTAAAGGAGCGTTATATCATGAGGCTAAGCTTGAACAGGCAAGTTGCTACAGACTTGTGCAGAGACACCTGCCAGGATTTGGTACTTGTTATGCCAGGAGGGGCATGGTTTGGTCAAGGCTGAGGGTCAACACTGCCCTGAACCTCTTTTTTTGTTATGGCCTACACCTCTTCCCAGGTTGCAATGGGAGATATCTCCAACATTTCCAAGTTTGCAGTGCAGATCTGTGTTATAATTGCACACTCAACAAGAGCCAATTAATATACAACTTTTGCAAAGTGAGAAAGTGCTGGGGTTTTAAGACTGACTGATTCCCTTTGTGGACAGGGTAGTAGTGATTTCATGTGAGTTATCAGGTCACCAGAGGAGTACTGAGGAACTTTTCTTAAATCATTCCATGAACATCCACTAATACGTAATCTCCATCAAAAGATAATCTAACTTTGTACCAATTTGTCTGACAAGTGTCATTATGCTTTCATCCCGAGACATGCCTCCATCTGTCCAGTATTCCACCTTTACAGGAATGTCAGTGGATGGCTGCACAGGGGACAAAAGATACCACTTTATCTCGAGCTGATGACAATGCTTTGCAACTCTGCCAGTAATAGTCACTGGAGTACCTGGAACATTAGGGAGCACAACACTGGCATAGAGTCATTGACAGTATCTTCCAAACCCACAACCATTTCCATCTAGAAGGACAAAAGCAGTAGATACCACCACCTTAGAAAAAAGGCCCTTGAGCCTGTCGAGTCTGCACTGGTCAAAATGAAGCACCTAATAATCTGATTGCATTTTCTACCACTTGGCCTATAGCCTTGTATGCCCTGGCATTGCAAGTGCACATGTAAATACCTCTTACATGTTCTGAGAGTTTCTGCCTCTGCTACCCTTATGGGTAATGAGTTCCAGATTCCCACCTCCCTCAGTGAAAACAATTTTCTTGCGTCTCCTCTTAACCTCCTGCCCCAGCCTTAAATCCATGCCCCTTTGTCATTGATCCCATCACCAAGCGATAAAGTTGCTTCCTAGCCATTGTAGCTATACTGTTCATAATTTTATACATCTCAACCATATCCGTCCTCCATTTCTTCTGCGTCAAGGAAAACAATCCCAGTTTCTCTCTTCATAACTAAAACACACCAGCCTCAGCAACCTTTTTTATTCACTTGTGGGACATGGGCATTGCTGGCTAGCCAACATTTATTGCCTGTCCCTAGTTGCCCTTGAGAAGGTGGTGATGAGCTGCTTTCTTGAACCGCTGCAGTCCATATGCTGTCAGTATACCCTCAATGACCTTCGGGAGGGAATTCCAAGATTTTGACCAGGCACATTGAAGGGGAGAGCGGGGGAATTTTCGAGTGGTGGTATCTGCTGCTTTTGTCCTAGACGGAAGTGGTCATGGGTTTGGAAGATATATATTGTTGCTGAATTTCTGCAATGCATCTTGTAATTAATACACACTGCTGCTACTGAGTACCAGTAGTGGAGGGAATGGAAGCTTGTGGATGTGGTGCCAATCAGGTGGGCTGCTTTGTCCTGTTTGGAGTCAAGCTACTCTAGTTTGAAGGAAGGGGAGAAGGGCATTAGTGAGCCACACGGGTTTTTTTTCCTGACAATCGATCATGATTTCCCGGTCATCAGTCGCTTCCTAATTCCAGATTCTTTCTCACTGAATTCAAATTCTGCCATCTATGGTGAGATTTGAACATGGGTCCCATGAGCATTAGCTGAATTTCTGGATTAATAGTCTAGTAATAATACCACTTGACAATCACTTCCCTTTATAGTAAATCCCCTCTGCACCCTCTCCAGTGCAATCGCATCCTTCCTTTAATGTTGTCTAACCTTCAACTTAAGTCTCTTCCTTTCAAAATGCTGCTGACAAAATTAGATGTATCATTGGATTCTGCATAAGATGGCTGTAGATTGAAAAAAATGAGTTGGATAAGCATAGAAAGGCAGAAAGAACACCATCCAATTCGCAAGAATTAGGTTATAATGCTGGAGAAGGAACACAAGTACCAGAGAGGCCGGTGACCAACTGATCTCTCAGAAATTGCAATGACCTGCTCAAGGTCCCTCTACCCAATACTCCATATTACCTCCTCAGTTCTCTGTTTATTCTGCAGTAAAGGGTAATCAGTCTATTCAGCCCGCATCAATCAGTATTGACTTATTGGCTGCAGATATTACACTTTAGAATTGCTGGAAAAGTCACATTTTGTAATCATCAGGACAATTTGCAAGAATATAAATTCAACATAAGAATTAACATTTACATTGTTTCAGAGGAGGATGCTGATTAGTGGAAAATACACCACCTACTGACAGTTGACAGTTAGCTGGCAGATTTTTAAAAAATTGTTGAAACCATGCAGGTTTCGAGTGAACTCGTGAATGGCTGTCATCTAAGTTTTGAGAAGATTTGTAGCTCAGTTTGAAGTTCTGGATGTAGGTTTGCTTGCTGAGCAAATGAACCTTCCAGCTTAGCGAGCAAGCCTACATACTATCATCTAACTTTTTGAAGCACCGTGTATATATGTTCTTACCATCTGCCGACAACAGCACCCTATGTATTAATATATCTAGCTTCCAGTACATGCAGGTATGCTGTAGTGCAGGCCAGGCTGACCACCATAAATTGATTGTCAGTGTAAAGTTTTTTGTGTATTTGTGATTATACAGCAACTGTTGCCTGGTTGCAGAATCACATATAATATCAGACACTGTATTGTAAGTTTTGCAGGTTTGAGTGCTGCTTGGGTGTAGTCACTATCTTGTTTGTTATGACCAGCTGAAATGATGACCTGTTTGATATCTGACAGTCTCTGGGACATGCAGCCTATATATAAATGGCATCACACTGGCATTGAAATTCATATACCACATTACTCCTGAGAGTGTAAAGAATTGCACTGACCTTCAATTTAGGATTTAGATCAGGCTTGTAATGTAATCCTTTTTTTTGAGAGCACTGGAAACTACGTATATTAAAACTGATGGTTCTCTGTTCTTTGCAGACAAAAAGCACACACATCTGCATTTCATCTGTTCCAGTACAACAAATTAGTGATAGTCACTTCCAGTTAATTTGTAAAGGAAATGCTCTGACTAATCAGAGGCAATCTACCTAGATTACATTTTAAACAAAACCTGTCTGCTAACTGTCAATCATCATGAATTGGTGCATTTTCTGTGGCAACACTTCTATTGATTCGAGACTACTCATGAATCAATCAGCACTCTCTCCTCGTGGAGGATATATATTGGATTATCCCTTGAATTGGTAATTTTGCAAATTGTCCTGATGTGTGCAAGACAAGAACAACAAACCAAGCCTCAAACAGTAATGCTGTTGTTAACAGACGGTTACTTAATGCTCCTACCGCTGTGTTATGCTCCCAGTTTTTTCTTTAAAGAATTGATGTGATGCTGCTGTTGCTGATGTTGAGATCCTAGTGTACTTGTTCAAGAGGGCTTGGCTGCAATTGCAGTGCTTTAAATTCTGTCAGTACAGCCTGACCCATCTGGTTTCTATAGAACCATTATAGATATTGGTTGTTGGTATGGTGAGAGAGAAAATGATAAGATATACCATTCCTGGTGTGTCCCTGCTGCTCAGGATGGCTCCTCACTCATTGATAGAAGGACTGTCTGCAGAAGATGTGGTTACTTCAAAGCCTCTGCCCATTTGGTCCACTATATTTTTCCAAAGTGGACATCCGCTTGTCTCAAGCAAAACAGAGGTCTGAACTGGCTGCTTTTTAAGCTGTCACAATGTTGAAAAGTGCAAATCATTATTTATTTCCATGTGCAAACCCAGATTGTTGGAAGTTAATGAACACCGAAAAACAGCGGATGCTGAAAATCAGAAAAAAAACCCAGAAATTGCTGGAAAAGCTCAGCAGGTCTGGCAGAATCTGTGAAGAGAAATCAGAGTTTAATGTTTTGGGTCCGATGACCCTTCCTTGTTCTGAGGAAGGGTCACCAGACCTGAATCGTTAACTGATTTCTCATTACAGATGCTGCCAGACATTCTGAGCTTTCCAAGCAACTCGTGTTTTTTTTATTGTTGGAAGTTAATAGCAAAATGTAGAACTGTACATATACTGAGTGCTGTCTATTTTGGAAGACTCATTCAGATTAAAAATAACAGATGTGGAGTAAAGGGAAGAAAGAGGCAACTTTATTGTACTTGTAATGTCTAGAACACAAAAGTGATCAAGCGAAAAAAATAATGTTGGTTTCAAAGTATGAGTGTGCAATTTTTTTCTATTATAAAAGAATGTGGCATAACTTTACAAAATGACATATCTAAAGCCTATATTCTTGGCACAGAACCCTGGGGATAAGTCCTACAATTGACACTCCAGTGTTGTCTGACTAATGCCAGTTTGAAAACTAAATCTCGCAAGGCACTGAACTGGGAGAGTTGCTTTATTACCTGTTAGATGCCCATAGTCATAGCATCCACTCAAAGTGCAACAATTATTGTTAATAGCTGAACCAAAGGTTTCTAACCTGAAATTAAGTCACTACTATAATTTGTTTTCTCTAATGAATGGTCAGATCATCAAGGCAAGTGATAATTATTCATGCAGTTGTACTACCGGCTTATGATGGAAAACCCAACTTTAATTTTAACTGCACACTCCTATGAACCTAACTACTGACTAAATAATGTGCAGCAGTGAAATGCAAGAAGGATTTTCCTAATGACCAGGGAGTCTGGAACCAGTGGTCACAGTGTAAGGATGTGGGGTACATTACTCAGGAGAAATTTCTTCATCTAGAGATTGGTGACCCTATGGAATTCTCTACCACAGAAAGTGGTTGAGGTCAAAATATTGAATGCTTTCAAGAAGCCATTAGATACAGTCCTTTGGCTAAAGCTTCAAAGGGTATGGGGAGAGAGCAGAAACAGAGTACGAAGTTGGGTAAACAACCATGACTGTATTAAATGGTGGAATAAGCTCAAAGGGCCAAAAGATCTAATCCTGCTTCTATTTTCTGTGTTTCTAAACACAGATCTTTTTTCAAGAATTCTTCTTGAATTTTTATCGAAAGCTACATTTTGATTTTTGAGGGTTTTTTTTTGTTTTTGCTCTTTTTTTTCATTCCCACCAACCCCTTTTTTAAGTAATGCAGTTATACCATAAAACTGCTGTTTCTGTTTGTGTTGACATATAGGGTATTTAGACTCTCACAGAAGTAGAATTTGAATCCAACAAAACCTCAATAACTATCACAGCTCCACTAAACTTAAAGCCATAACACACAAGGAACACATTAATTTCAAGACATTACTGTATTCAAATATGTATGAGATAACAGTCACAAGTTAGCCACAAATGCTGTTTTAAAGAAATAACTGGCATGTGCCTATAGACAAAATACGATCACCATAAACACACTTTCCATGGACTGATGAGGTCATGGCTAAATGGTTGCATGTTTGTCTCGAACATTCTTGTTTCTCTGATTGGGTCGACCCCGTAATTAAATTTACCTGGATGATTCAGACACAGTTGAGGGAAAGGTTAGCTGTGTCCCCTAAATATTTTGGATTTTGCTATGAAACCCTTCCCTTCTATAGTCTTTGTTTTATTCTTCAGACATAACTATTAATCTCCTGGATGTTACCAAGGTGTTACTTCATACACAAGCCATACAATTGTGGAAAACAGTAGAATCATCCCTTTCTATTGAGTAGGTGCTACTCAAAATTGTTGAGAATGTCAATTCTTCAATTTGCGCAAATCTGATTTGGGGGCTTTGTATTTACAATATTATTATTCCTGACCTTAGATAACTAAATTCAGCTATATCGTAGAATAGTGATATTATTTTGTATAATCTGTAACAGAAGTATTTTAGAGTATTGACCCACCTTAATTAATTTTCTTTGAAGTGTTTGATCACAAGCATTCCTTTAACAAGTCGAGTATCAGAACAACGTCAGTCTTCAGAACATTATCATGATCTTTGCAGACTATTTGTAAAATACAGGATGATACATAAATACAGTACTGAACTAAAATGATAACAGCATCAAACACGCATCAGGTACCAGTGATGCAGAAACATTATAGTTTGTGACAGGTTTGTCAAATGGAAATTTTAAAATAAATTGCTGTGACTAGAGCTAATGAGTAAAATTGATGTAATTATTAATTTAGTGTGTTATAGCAATAAATGTCTACCTACATATTGATGTCCACCTTTTATAAGCGCAGCAAATATAAAAGCTTAGCTATGCTACTTTTGTTCTGTTGAAAAACTTAACAGGCTATAAATTATAATCTAAATTTAGGGAGCTAATGGCAATTTTTGCAATTCCATTAAAGTTATAATTCATGAAATGTGGTGACGTTTCTGGAAAAAAAATGATGAGTCATAGGTGAGGAAGTAAATTGATTAGTTTGGAGTGATTTTAAAATTCTAAAATGCAACAGCTGAAATTGCCAGAATAGTCACCACTTTGAGTTGAAGGGGCAGAGAAAAACCATGAATGGCAAAGAGCAGTACAAAACACTGTTCATTCATATGTGAATTGAAGTAAGTAACAGTTCAGGCATGTTCTGGTGCCCTCCTATTGAACGCAAACAAAGGCGTTGAAGAATCTGCCTTTGACACCTCCTGACCCTCGCAGCCAGTATTGTATCATCTTCACTAGTTCTTCGCCTTGTGTTTCTTCAGGCACATTGCTATCTAGTTGTCATGAAATGGTTCTTTGTATGTGGATACATAAATTCCTGTGGGTGGTGATGCTGCTATTTTCAATCTGCTTGAAGGACTCATTGGTGATGAGAGCAGAGGCAGTGCTACATGATGCATTCTATGGTTGTGCATTTTCGAAATGGAGGCCATTTTGGGAATTTGAGTAGATTCCTTACTTGTCTTTCTTTTTAAAATACTATCAATGAAACAGATGCTTATAAGACTTCTTCTTGTGTGTGAATAAGCTTTTTGATTTGGGTATGGTATGCTATTACTTGTAGACTTTAGTATGCCATGTGACATTATTGGGGAAACTATAGAGTATGTTGTGTATCAATTTGTGCAGCCCCTCTGATTTCTTTAGACAGACCTACTCTTGAACAAAACTGTTGTCCTCCATTCTGATAAAACTCTACACTACAGTGAAATCATCAGGAGTCAAATTTAGATAAGTAGCATCTCTGGTCATGATGAAGTTGTCAGTCATTTTCACCAATAGAACAGGATGTCTGATAGAAGGATGCATGTGATAAGACAAAGTTCTGAACTAGCAACTCTGGAACATGTATACTTATTGAGTTAGGCTTGGGTTAGTTGCTACAATGTGAAATCACAGACAAGCCATCACTCGACATTGAGATTTCTCTACTCAACCCTGCGGATCGATGAGAAAATTCAAATTGCTTTTGACTGGTAACCAAGTGAAGTTAATACTGCAAATGCAAGACTGTGGTGTGAGGGGAAAAGTGGACCTTGCTGAGGAGTAGGAGATTTCACCATGGTAGATTCAACTATTCTGATACGAAACATCATGGAATATTTTGGCATTATCTCGGACAAGGCAGCGAATGATAATGGCTGCTTGTCCCAGTGTCAAAAAAGCCCTGCTAACATGATGCAAGGCAGTTTGATCAGAGAACATTCCCATTTCTGGTCCAATCCTGTAAGAAAGGGGAGTCACCCTGTCGAAGAGTCTGGGCTATAAGCAAGCCTCCTGCAGTAATGGATGGTTGGACCGATTAAAGTCAAGGCTTGGTATTGTCATCCATGCAGTAAGCATTTCAGGTAGAGCAGTTACAGCAACAATGATAGATCATTAACTACTAAATAGTCTCACCCCATGTCCTGAATAAATATGTATCAAGTGATACTTTGAACACAGAAGAAGTAGGACTATATTACAGTCTTTGACAAAATTGTTCTTTAATATTTAAACGTGAAACATGTAATGCTCTGTCAAGAGAATATCAAGCAGTACGAGACTGACAAAGGTATCTGGATGACCTCCAACATTTTTGATGCATCGATCAAAAGGGTGGGCAGAATTTTTCAATGGGAGACGAAGAAGATGATCATCATTACAGCCAACTGTTCAGTGCTCCCCTACATTACTGGCCACAAAAGCATCAAGTCCCTGCCAATGAATTAGGGGGTGATTACGAACCCCAAAACAAATTATCTTCAGCCACTGATCTCTTGGGTTATTGAAGCTATCAATAATTTAGGAGTACAACCTTTCGTGATTAAGATGACATGGAGGATGGCAACAGAAGTCACAATTGCCAATTGTTTACACCATGCCGGTTCAGATGGGCCTGAATGTACAAGATGCTGAGATTGAGGAACAGCAGGGTGAAGTAAGCCAACACAATGAGCAGTTTCTCTTCACTCGCCTACAGAAGGCCAGCACAAGCATTCCAACAGACACTATGCGATGCACAATAGAACTGACAAATGAATCAATCAAAGATGCAGCACAATCTTCGACTGAGGGAACTGATGACCCTGGAGAGTGTAATGAGTGCCTGCCTGCTCCCCAGCTTGTTTCCTGTAGCTGAAGCTACAGAGGTGTTGGAGATGTTCTGGGATATTTTACTACATTGATGACATGGTAGATGGCACATTGCACTCAACCAAAGACCGCATATTAAACGGGTAAAGGTTACTGAGTTTTTCCCAATATTTTTAAATGCTTTTTACGATTTAAGGTCAAACGATTAGAAAGTGTGAACAAATTGAAAACTAAAGACGTTTTTTTCACACAAATAGTGGTTCACCACTGTTTTCATTTTTTGCATTGACTGCACTAATAAATCAGCTTGCATTGGCGTCCTTGGTTACCTTGAAGGTTCCAATTAGTTTGACTTTGTGGGTGGACCCCCTGCAATTTGATTTATGGTGATTTTACTGCCTTTTAAATGCCAATCAATGCATCATGGTTCTGATGAGTACAAGATGAAAAGCTTCAACTATTTGTCTCCTTTTAGAAGTATTTTTGTCGTAGTGTTTCTTTCAAAATGTGTCTACATGAACCCTCCATATCAGGTTGACATGCTCTGTGATGTATCACTACAATTTGTTTCCATGGTTTTTTCGGAAGCATTTTGGAATATCCTAGGATAGTCAGGGCCCACAAAAAGGTTTTACACATTTCCAACTCGGCCACTTTGAAGAAGCACTGCACGCTTCATGGCTGGATTCAAAGACTTTCTGTCATTTTTTTTCTGGCTAAGTGGTTTGTTCTTGGTTTCAAGTGCATTGTCACTGGTTGATTTTGATTTAGCATCTGTTTTGTGTTGAGTTAACCCCTTAATTGTGCAGACTTTTAAATTTTTTATTAAATGTTTAAAAAACCCAAGCAAAAGTGGGATTGTAAAGCATTTTTAAAAATTTGATCATGCGATGTGCACATTGTGGCTCGGCCAGCATTTATTATCCAGCCCTAATTACCCTGCAGGAGGTGGTGGTAGCTGCCTTCTTGAATTGCTACATCCCTTGAGGTGTAGGAAAACCCTCAGTGTTGTTTGAGATGGAGTTCCAAGATTTTGAATAAGTGACAGCGTAAGAACAGTGACGTTGTTCCAAGTCAGGATGGTGCGTGAATTGGAGTGCAACTTGTAGATGATAGTTTCCCATGCATCTGTTGCACTTAACCTTCAAGGTGGTAGAAGTTGCTGTTGAAGGAACCTTGTTGAGTTACTGCACCTTGCAGATGGTATACAGTGCTGCTACTGTGTGTTGTTAGTGAAGGGAGTGAATGATGGTCACAGATGGTTTGCTCAGCAAACTTGTTGCTTTGTCCTCGCTAATGTCAAGTTTCAAATGTTGTTGGAACTGCATCAGTCAAGGCAAGTGGAGTGTATTCAGTTACGCTCCTGACTTGCGCCTTGCGAATGTAGGACAGCCATTGGAATAACATGAAGTCAATTACTTGCCACAGAATTCCTAGTCTCTGACCTGCTCTTGCAGCCACAGTGTTGATATGGCTGCTTCAGATCAATTTCTGGTCAATGGCATAATTCCCAGGATGTTGATACCTGGGGATTCAGTGATGACAATGCCATTGAGTGTCATAGGGTAAAAGTTAGATTCTCTTTTCTTGGAAATGGTCACTGCCTGTCACTTGTGTGACAGTTACTTACTGCATTAAGCTATTATAGAGTCATAGAGATGTACAGCATGGAAACAGACCCTTTGGTCCAACCCGTCCATGCCGACCAGAAATCCCAACCCAATCTAGTCCCACCTGCCAGCACCCGGCCCATATCCCTCCAAAGCCTTCCTATCCATATAACCATCCAAATGCCTCTTAAATGTTGCAATTGTACCAGCCTCCACCATTTCCTCTGGCAGCTCATTCCATACACGTACCACCCTCTGTGAGAAGATGTTGCCCCGTAGGTCTCTGTTATATCTTTTCTCTTTTATATCACCCTAAACCTATGCCCTCTAGTTCTGGATTCCCCGACCCTAGGGAAAAGACTTTGCCTATTTACCCTATCCATGCCCCTCATAATTTTGTAAATCTCTATGAGGTCACCCCTCAGCCTCCGACGCTCCAGGGAAATCAGCCCCAGCCTGTTCAGCCTCTCCCTATAGCTCAAATCCTCCAACCCTGGCAACATCCTTGTAAATCTTTTCTGAACCCTTTCAAGTTTCACAACATCTTTCCGATAGGAAGGAGACCAGAATTGCACGCAAAGCAGAAGCTTGGATGAACAAGTTTTTAAACATTTCCTTAAAAGGTTTCAAATTTATTTCAAAGACCCAACAGATGCAAGATGCAAGAATACGTTATTTTATCAAAAGGAGTTTGTCCAGTGCAGTTTAGTGGATAAGTTATCTCCATATAAGGGTTTCAGTTTGTGCAAAGTTCCATCATAAGACTACAAGATATAGGAACAGAGTGAGACCATTTGGCCCATTGAGTCTGCACCACAATTCAATGAAATCATGGCTGATCTTATGATCCTCAACTCTGTTTTTCTGACATCGTCACTTGAATATCAGAAATCTGAGATTAGAATCTCGAAGATTAGCAATCTGTCTATTTCAACCTTGAATATACTTTAACAACTCAACCTCGACGGGCTTTTTGGTGTAAGGTTCTACAAATTCACAACCATCTGAGAGAAAGAATTCCTCCTCATCTACAACTTAAATGTGTGGCCCCTTCTTCTGAGATTATGTCTCAATTTTTTGTTTCCCCTTGTGGGAGAATCTATCTTTGTGCATCTACCCTGTCAAGTCCCCTAATAATCTTGTATGTTTCAGTTGGTTGTCTCTCATTTTCCTGAAGTGCAATGAGTACAGGCCCAACGCAGTAAAATTACCCTTTCATAGAGGTTATTTTCCATTATTTAATGATGATTGGCATATAATAGGCCCCAAAAGAATCTTAATAGTTTTGGTTTGAAGAAATATTCCATAATTTACAAGTGGATTCAACAGAAGATGACAGTGGATGCCTTTAAGTAGTAGTTGTTGCAATGGGGAGATGGCAGGCTTGGTATTCCAGAGGGTTGAATGGAGCTGCATCACGTTCCCTTTTTTCAAATTGACCTCATAATAGAAAATAAAATATTCCAAATTTTCAAACAGCCCAGTAGTTTAATTACTTCTGGGTCTGAATAGGACAGTATAATTGAGTTTTGCTAAGATGCATTTTGGACAAGAAGACAAACCTTGGATACAGTTGCTTAAAACATATTGAACCGTATAACAAATGTTCACTCTATTTAATAGATTGCAGTGGCATATATCTACTTGTAAGTTGAGTGCATGATCATCTTGAAAAACCAGAATAGTTTTGGTTCAGAAACATTTAATGATGTCTCAAAAATGCTTTGTGTCTGATTATTTCCTTACGTCCGTGGTGTGAATCATTTGACATTGAGCTTTTCAAAGTTGCTAATTCCTTTTCAAATATATTTACTGTATTTTTAAATTGGGGATGTTACGAACAAGGTAGGAAACTGAAAAACATCTGCGTTTGTGGTGGAAGTATGAGTTTAAAATGGAGAAAATGCCAGAAGTGTACAGAAGGCCAATTTCAGTATCTGAAATGGAAAGATAGGTTAATATTTCCAATCTATCATTGACAGAATATTTCTGCTTATTATTGAAAGCTACTGTGTTATTTATGATGATGTTGCGGTGCTTGTGCAGTGCATGAGTCACCTATTCCTGTCCGCAGCACTGGCTTATCTCCAAAGTATATTTTGCCATTTAAATATGATCCTGTCGTTAAAAGCTTTGGAACTCTGGGCTTTCACAATGACTCTTCCCTGTCCAATGTAGACAGTGTGGTAACACAGCCTTATATTACGGTGGAACAGCCAGTTGAATATGCAAGATTGTGTACTTCTACTATAAGAATCAAAGATTATATATACTCTCAAAGTGACCTGTTTTGTGACTGCAACGATTGAACATTCAATGTGTAGTGATTGTAACATGGTCAGGCAGGTGGACCTCATAGAATATGAGTACCCTGATTGGGGCTGTTGATCTGGCTGACAGATATAAACAGGAGTGCCAGTGGTTCTATTCACTCTGAGAGCTGGCTCTGAGGAAGCTTGATCAGTGTCAAGGACTCTCTATCTGTAAATAAAGAGTGACTTGGTGATGCGATACCGGCCTCTGTGGAAGGGTTGTGGTTAACTGGGGGCAAAACAAATAAGAGCAGAGCTTAGCCCTCAGGCTCGTTCCATCATTCAACCTAGATTCTCATTGACCTTTTACATCAATGCTGTGTTCTATGTTATATCCTTTGATATCTTCAATATCTAGAATCTAGAATGCTCAATCTCTGGCTTGAGCATGCTCATTCAACTGAGCCCTTAGAGCACACTGGGTGGAGAACTCCAAAGATTCAACATGTTCTGCGTGAAAAAAATTCAACCTCCTCACATCCTCACCCTCTCCTTCTTACATTGTGCCCCTTAATCCTAGAGCCTCACCAGTTAGGAAAAACAAAAAAAAACGAACTCAGCAGACCTGGCAGCATCTCAGGAGAGAAAGCAGAGTTTTCAGAATAATTTAGCTAAGCAAAGATGATATATATGTTGAAAACTTGTGGGGGTTGGGGGGCGGAGTTGTGAGGAGGAGTGTGTGGTGGTGGAGGGAAATAAGTAGACAATGGGTGAAGATGGAGACTAGAGAGAGAGAGAACAGTAACTGGGCAGCCAGAGGACTGGATAATGGTGAGTCAGAGAGAATGAAAGTCTGCTAATGGGAGATAATAGTGGGTGAAAATGGGTTGACTTTGTTGAAAACAGCCGATGTGATGACAGGGCCATGAGTGTGGAGGTTTGTGAAGAACTTGGAAGAAGGTGCTGTGGCCCTAACATGATCAAATCCTGAAGGCTGCAAGTGGAAATTGAGATGGTGTCCTTCCAGCTTGTACTGAGCCTTGTTTGAGCCCTGCAGGCCTAACCCCCCCCCACCCCTGTCTTCAGCATATATCCCACCACTTCCAGGAACCTTCCCAGAAACTTTAGAACTTTGGAGGAAGATTGCCAAAAAATTCATTATTTATTTTCTTGAATGACAACAATCAGTTCTGAAGAAATGTCACTGGACTTGAAACGTTGACTCTGCTTTCTCTCCACTGATGCTGCCAGACCTCCTGGGTTTCTGTAGCAATTTGTTTTTGTTTAAGATTGACAGCATCCACAGTTCTTTGTTTTTTGCTTCCTGTACCCAAGGCTGTTGAGCCCTATAAAATATTTTATGCTTCAATGACCACCTCTCGTTCTTTCAAACCTTAGAGAATATAGGTGGAAAGCTTCAAAGTATGTCATGAGTCACTCCCCTGCGTCCACATCATTGATAGAGATTGTGAATAGCTGGGACCCAAGTACTGAACCTGGTGATACCCCACTAGTCACAGCCTGTTAACGTGTGAATGATCTACACTGTTTTCTATCCATTAGCCAATTCTCAATCCAGTTCAGTATATAACCCCTAATTCCATGTGCTTTAACTTTACTTACTAGCCTGTTGTGTGGAACCTTATCAAAAGCCCTGTAAAAATCCAATTCCACACATCCACTAGTTCCCCTTTATCTATTCTAGTAGTTACATCCTCATAAACACCAACAGGTTTTCCAAACATGATTTAACTTTAATAAATCAATGATAACTATGCCGAATGCTGCCATTATTTTTTAAATATTTAGTTATCACATCCGAAATAAAAAAAACTTCTAGCATCTTTCCCTCGACTGATGCCAGGCTAACAGTTCTGTAATCCCCCATTTTGATTTCTCACTGCTAACTTCCAACCTTCAGGAACCTTTCCAGAATCTTTAGAACTTTGGAGGAAGATTGCCAAATAATTCACTATTTATTTTCTTAAAAGACAAAATCCGCAGATCATCTTTATGTCTTATAAATCTCTCCATTTGAGAAAGCAACCTTATTTATTGATTTCCATTGAGCGTTCCAGTTTTGTACTGTATTGTTGAAATCAGTGGGGTGAAAGTGGAATTGACTGTTTTAGTGTCATCTGATGTCAAAATGAATGCCTATCTACCTGCCTGCACAGGCCATACACATAGCCAGTTTGATGCTATTGTTCAGGTTCTTGAATTTAAGCAACTGTATCTGCAAACTCCACAAGCGGTTAACTTTCTCCCTGCCTTTACAGTGAAAGCACTGTTACACGTTGCTAAGTTGTAACAAATTCCATTTGGCTTTATTTACCTAAACTCTACATTTAATTGAGCTTAACTAAAATGTTCATGTGTATCTAAATATTTAGAACAGATTTAATTTCTCCTTGCTAAACAAGGTGCCAAAGCAAATGCTTCTATTTAATTTAGTTTTATTATTTCACAAGTCTGCAGTGCTGTAGTTTAAGCAAATTTGTTTGTAACTTTCTCAGACCATTTGTACTGTTTGGTGTAGATTAGCTCATGTCTAGAAGTTCAAAAGTTTACTTTTGCACCCTGGGCTGGGGAAGAGAATACTTAATGAGGGTGGATAGCCCTAATCGCTAACCACTTATCAAAATGCCTGCATGTGGATGCTGTTTAACAGGATAACTTGAGCCCAACTATGCACTTCAGTACCAATACTTGTCTCCGTCTTGGTGACATTAAAGGTAGTTGTATTTATTGATATTAAAAGATTGGTGGTGACCATGTTCCTGTTACAGCAAAACAGTGCATCAGCAGGTGAACAAATTGGGAGAAAATAATTATTTCTTCCGTGGAAAGTATTTTCAAAATTATAGAATTATTATAGGGATTTCTAAAAGTAATTTTTGAGCTTGACTGATCAATTAACTTTTGTTGGAGTGGAAGTTAAGGGAATAATTTTGAATAGGAAACCAGGTGTGCTCGCTGCTTTCCTGCAAGTTGTCAAATGTGTTGGATCAGGCATGTCTCAATGGAAAAACACATCTTTTCATAAAGTAAATGTTTCCTCAGACTGTACAGTATTGCATTCCAGATCACGCACTTAAGTCTTGAAGTCCAGAGTGTGGTGCTGGAAAAGCACAGCAGGTCAGGCAGCATCTGAAGAGCAGGAGAATCGACATTTCGGGCATGAGCCCTTCATCAGGAGTGAGACTTGTGGGCTGGAGGTACTGAGAGATAAATGGGAGGGAGGTGGCATTGGGGAGAAAATAGCTGAGGAAGCAATAAGTGGATGAAGGTGAAGGAGAAGGTGATAGGTCGGAGGATGGAGCAGACAGATGGGAAAGGTGATGGACAGGTCAGGAGGGCGATGCTGAGTTAGAGGCTTGGGACTGGGATAATGGGGGATGGAGGGGAAATGAAGAAACTGTTGATAACCACATTGATCACGTGTTGTTGCAGGATCCCAAGGTGAATATGAGGCGTTCTTCCTCCAGGTGTCGGGTGATAATGGTTTAGCCTTGGAGGAGGCCCAGGACCTGCATGTCCTAAAAAGAGTGGGAAGGGGAGTTGAACTGTTCAGTCACGGGGTGGGGGATTATTGGGTGCGGGTGTCCCGAAATGTTCTTTGAAACGATCTACAAGAAGGCGTCCTGTCTTCCTGACGTAGAAGAGACTACGTCGGGTGCAATAGATGCAGTAGATGACATTGGTAGAGGTACAGGTGAATTTCTGTTGGTTGTGGAAAGATCCCTTGGGGCCTTGGACAGAGGTGAGGGGAGTGGTGTGGGCACAGGTTTTGCACTTACTGCAGTGGCAGGGAATGGTGCCAGGAGTAGGGTGTGGGCTGGTGGGAGGTGTGGACCTGACAAGGGAGACGCGGAGGGAATGGTCTTTTCAGAACATTGATAGGGATGGGGAGGGAAATATATCTCAGATGGTGGGGTCTATTTGGAGGTGTGGAATATCTTGCAATGTATGCGGAGGTTGATGGGATAGAAGGTGAGGACCAGGGAGCTTCTGTCCTTGTTGCGTTGGGAGTGGTGGAGTGCAAGGGCGGTGGTGTGGGAAGTGGAGGAGATGTGCTGGAGGGCATTGTCAACCACGTGGGAAGGGAAATTGCGATTTTGAAAGAAGGAGGCCATCTGGGATTTTCTAAGATGGAATTGGCCATCCTAGGAACGGATGTGGTGGAGGCGGAGGAATTGGGAATAAGGGATGGTGTTTTTACAGGAGGTAAGGTGCAGGAGGTGTAGTCAAATTAGCTGTGGGAGTCAGTGGATTTGTAGTAGATGTCCGTAGTTAGTCAGTTGCCAAATATGGAGAGGTCTAGGAAGGGGAAGGAGGTCGAGATCAATCTGAGGTCGGGTTGGAAGGTGTTGGTAAAGATAATGAACTGTTCAACCTCCACGTGGGAGCACGGGGTAGCGCTGATACAGTCATCGATATAGTGGAGGAACAGGTGGGAGGGTGGTGCTGGTGTAACTGCGGAAGGTGGACTGTTCCCCTACCCAATAAAGAGGCAGGCACAGCTGGGTACCATGCAGGTGCCCATGGCTACCCCTTTGGTTTGGAGGAAGTGGGAGGATTAGAAGGAGAAGTTTTTGAGGGTGAGGACCAATTTAGCCAGGCCGATGAGGATGTTGGTGGAAAGGTATTGGTTGGGATGGTGTGAGAGGAAGAAATCGAGGGCATGGAGGCCTTCATTATGGTGGATCGGTGTGTACAAGGACTGGATGTCCGTGGTGAATATGCGTGGGGGCCGGGGAAATGAAAAACTTGGAGGAGGTGAAGGCCATGGGTGGTGTCCCAAACGTAGGTGGAGAGTTCCTGGACGAAGGGGGACAGGATGGTGTTAATGTAGGTAGGGATGAGTTCTTTAGACAGGTACAGGCTGAGAAAATGGGTCGACCAGGGAAATCAGGTTTGTGAATCTTTTGGTAGGAGGTAGAATCAGGCGGTGCGGGGTTCACGGACAAGGAGGTTGGAGGCTGTGGATGGGATATGGACAGGTTATGAAGTTTCAGCTTTCTGACTCAGGTGAAACACTCTGGAGGTAGTCTTAACTTAACCTACTTGGAAATAAATGCGTAGGCTTGAATGCCCATTTTGCACCACAACATTTGCAGTCTATGAAAGTAATTGAGAGTGTATAATGCAGCGGCAGGGCCCAATCTGCAGTTGCTAATTTCCTCCTTGATGGGTCAGGTTAGAATTGCCTATTTAACGTCTTCAGGAGTCACAAATATCTGAAAACAATGTGGTTATCGAATCAGTTGGTCTAAAATAGAATAATATTGATGGACAGAAAATTAAATCTTATCTGAGATCTGCCTGCATTTAAGACAAGACAGGTAATTGAATTGCTAAAATTTGTAATTAAAAAGGGATTAACAGTTACTTGGGGATTAGTTTGCCAAGAAATAGACGTTTTGTGAAATAGTTGTTCATTTTGGCAATAAACCAGTGGAGAAATGATAGCTCAGAACAATGTCTTTTTAATCATTCCAGTGTGATTCTTAAAAAATTAAGAGTTTGAAACACTTCCCCTCTTCAGTCAAAAACTAAAATTTAAACACTGCAGGCTAAGTTGAGTTATGATTTGTTCAACTCATTACTGACATGCTGAATTTTCCATTGCCAGAATTTCTGTTTTGATGCTTACCTTACAATTTTCAGAACTTTTAAATCTTAACTATTTGTCTCCTGCTGAGTTTAAATGCAACTAGGAACAGATCAAACTTTTTTGGATAATAATCATGTTCTATTTATTGTATTGAAATTGTTGTAATATTTTTGGAAGGTTAAACAAAGGAGTTGAGCTTTAACATTGTTGCGCTCAAACTTCAAACTTTGCATAATTGAGGTATTATTTAGTTTTTTAGGTTCAGGCTCAGATTTTTTTGACCTGGATTTTCATGATTATTGGCTCAACCTTTGGAGAAACCTGTGAAATGGCTGCAGCAGAGTAAAAACCTGCCAGGGCTGGTACCTCCTCAATCATTCGATTAGCTTTGGCACTAGAGCTATCTACCAGAACTTCATACCATGAGTTCTTTGAATCGTTATGTGAGTTTTTTTTTCATTTTGGGAAAATTTGCATTCATTTAAATACTAGCTGACCAATTACATTTCAAGCAGAGTATTGAAAGGCATTGAGTGAAATATTTCAACATATGAATTCTACCTTGAGAATCCCAGGAAACATACAAAATTATGCCTTTAAAGTAACTTCACATCAAAATTAATGTCAGAACAGAGATGTTTGAATAAACACAGTGAAATGGTTCAATGAAATGATGAAGACTAAGAGATAGTGTCACCTTCCATAACATCTTGTCTATTAATACTTCATTTCAACTGTGAAGAGCTAAGTTAGAGTTGTACTGGAGGTTAGTTGTTGAATTTTTTTCTTTTTAAATTCTTTGTGGCAGCACTTATTTCTGTTCTGTTAACTAAGTTGTTAAACCTAGCACAGCCATGACAATAAAATACTGGGTTCCGTTTTTAAGATTTTGTGGAAGGAGTATTGTTCAGTTATTCATATTTAAGTTTTTGCAAGGTTTGTGAAGGTTTGTAGCTCAGGTTGAGGTTTAGGGTGTAGCTTTGCTCGCTGAGATGTAGGTTTGATATCCAGATGTTTCATTACCTGGCGAGGTAACATCACCAGTGGCGACCTCCAAGTGAAGTCTTCACTTGGAGGTCGCCACTGGTGATGTTACCTAGCCATGTAATGAAACGTCTGGATATCAAACCTACAGCTCAGCGAGCAAAGCTACACCCTCATATTTAAGTGCTTGTGTTCTTGGAACTTCTAAAGACCGAGACAATCAGAGTTGATTTCTTTGCTCTAAGAGTTTACATTATACTGTTTTCAACCTTGTTGGCTCCGCTGAACAATCAGTGTTGCTTTGCTGTAACTCCAGAATTTTTAAGTCCTAATTAATGTCCTCTTGCAAAAACAAACATTTTAAAACATGTTTCATTTTAAAACTGATTGTCTGATGGTGATGTGCATGTTTATTCATTCATGGAATGTGGGCACAGCTGCCTAAGGTTTGGGGTACAGGGATGCCAACAGTTCTGCTCATAAAGGAATTCCAGGATTTTGAGATCGTAACAGTGAAGGAATTGTGGTAGTTTTATGTCAGGATGGTGTGTAGCTTGGAGGGCAACATGAGGAATTAAATGTTCCATACATCTGCTACTCTCATTCTTCTAGGTGATAGAGGTTGTGGGTTGGAAGGTGCTGTCGAAGGAATTTGGGAGTCAGTGCAGTGTGTGTTTTGTACATGGCACTTTGTATTGGTGTCAATTATAATGGGAAAATGGTGTGATAGTCAAGTGGGTTGCTGTGGGTTGGTGTCAAGCTCCTTAAGTGTTGTTGGAGCTATACCCATCCAGGCAAGTGAAAGTAATTTATCACACACCTGACCTGTGCGTTGTAATGGTGGACAGCCTTTGTGGAGATAAGGGGTGAGTTACTTGCCACAGAATTCCCAGCCTGTGACCTGCTGTTATAGCCCACAGTATCTATATGGCATGTTCAGTTCAATTTCTGCTCAGCAGTAAGCACCAAGACATTGATTATGATGGGTTCAGCAATGGAAATGCCATGGAATGTCAAGGGGTGAAGGTTAGATACTTTCTTGTTGGAGATAGCCATTGCCTGACACTTGTGTGGCAGTGTGTTATCAGCCCAAACCTGTGTGTTGTCCAGATCTTACTGCATATGGATATGGACTGCTTCAGTATCTGTGGTTTTGTGACTGATGCTGTACATTGTGCCATGATCAGCAAATATCCTGTCTCCTGACTTTACACTGGAGGGAAGATCATCTGAGGCAGCTGAAGAAGATTAGGCTTAGGGCAGTACCTTGAGACAGATCTGCAACAACACAACAACAGCCATCTTCTTTTCTGACTTCAACAACCAGACAGTTCTCTGCTGATTCCCATTGACCGGTTTTGCTAGGACTACTTGATGCCATGTTTGGCCAAATGTTGCCTTGATGTCAAAGACAGTCACTCTCACCTCACCTCTGGAGTTCATGTCTCTGGTCCCTGTATCAACTAAAGCTGTAATGTGATCAGGAACTGAATGGCTGTATCAAACTGAGTATCAGTGAGCAGATTATTCCAATGCAAGTTTGACAATCTCACCATTGACAACTCCTATCACTTTGCTGATGCTTGAAAGTAGACTGATGGGACAGAATTGGCTGGGTTGGATTTATCCTGCTTTATGTGGCCTGGACATACTTGAGCAATTTTCCACATTATCGGGGATGCCAGTGTTGTACCCGACTGGAACAACTTGGCTTGGTTTGTGGCTCGTTCTGGAGCATATGTCTTCAGGACTGTTGCTGGACTGTTGTCAGGAATCATCACTTTGCAGTATTCAGTTCCTTCAACCATTTCTTGAGACCATACGAAGGAAATTAATTGGTTGAAGATCAGCATCTATGATGGTGCAAACCTCAGGAAGAGGTTGAAATGGATCACTCAGCACTTCTGAATGAAGATGAAATCATATGCATCAGTCTTGCCTTGTGCTAGGCTCTCCCATCATTGAGAAAGGGAAAGTTGTGTCGTCCCTTCCTCTGGCTAATTGTTTGATTATTCGCCAGCATTCATGACTGGATGTGACAGGATTACAGACCTACTATCTGATTTGTTGATTGTGGGATCACTCAATGCTGTCAATCACATACTGTCTCATTTTAGCATGAAATTGTAGCTACATCAGGTTCCTCCTGCACCCTACTTTGAATGATTCTTTTCACAGTGAATTTCCATTTATCTTTAATATTTTCTATTACTATCTAAATCTTTCTCAGGTTCTACTTTCTCTGCTCGTCTGAGCTTTGTTCTCATTGTTGCCCTCATCCTGCCACTTCTTGAATACTATGAGGTTTTAGCTTTATTCCTTTATGGCAATGTGTCAACATTTCCAACTTTTCCTTCACAACCTATTCTGCATGTATCTCTCGAACTCCATACAGCTAATTTGCTGATCTGGCATTTCTATCGAGGAGCAGTGCTTAATAATAAGTTAATTGCCCACACCACAGCATTTTCTTTTGATTTTAATTGTCAGAAAATCATTTATTGCACATCTGCAATTTCCTGCTATCACCCTTTTTTCTGTATTTGTAAGTTTTTCATCCTTTTGCTTCAATATTTACCCCTTTTATGTTTCTGTTTTCCTACTTATAAGCCATTCATTCTTTGCTTACACTCTCACAAGACTCCAGCTTTGAGTGTTAGTTCATTGTTTGTGGAAATGATCTAATCTCTTCGTGGAAGTGCAGTGCTGGGATCAGCCTGGAGCTAAGAGGTAGCAAGTGTGCAACATTCCCCTAATGACAGGAAGGGGAAACTTCATTGAGTACAGCACTAAAATCACTGCAGTTTTGTGTATTTATATAACTTTTCCTTCATTTATTGGTGGTGTGGTGTGATTTTTATGTGATTGTTATAAGTGTGTTGGGGACTTTTGTCCACATTCCTTCAGTGATTGAATTAACATTTGCTAATACCCTAGTTCTCACTCAGTGTGAGAGTGAGATATGTAGCCAGGAACTGAGCAGACCAGGGGATGGAGCACAGACTGGTGGATAGTGACTGACTGAGAGTCTGGAGCTGACAAAAGGGAAGGGGCTATATGATGGAGCAGAAGCTAGTGTTGGTGGAAGTAGAGTCCTGCAGCAATGTAGTGTGACAGGAAACAGAATGTTCTGAGCAATGGGAAGTGAAAGGGAGAAGGTCCCAGACTAGCATGGAGTGACGTAGTCAGAATTCGGAAGTGTAGAGAGTGACAAAGCTGAGCCCGGAGTGATTGAGAAGTGACAGAAAGCAGAATTCAGTGACTGCTCTGTAGGCATCAGGACAGGGTCAGATTTCAGACCAATGGGGAGTGATAGGGATCAGAGTCCCAGAGCAATGGGGAGTGATAGGGATCAGAGTCCCAGAGCAATGGGGAGTGATAGGGATCAGAGTCCCAGAGCAATGGGGAGTGATGATTAGATTAGATTAGATTCTGTACAGTGTGGAAACAGGCCCTTCAGCCCAACAAATCCATACTGACCCTCCGAACAGTAACCCACCCAGACCCATTCCCCTCTGACTAATGCACCTAACACTATGGACAATTTAGTGTGGCCAATTCACCTGACCTGCACATCTTTGGACTGTGGGAGGAAACCAGAGCACCCAGAGAAATCCAGGCAGACACTGGGAGAATGTGCAAACTCCACACAGACAGTTTGGCTGAGGCTGGAATCGAACCTGGGTCCCTGGTGCTGTGAGGCAGCAGTGCTAAGACTACCAGACCAATGGGGAAGTGATAGGGATCAGAGTCCCAGACCAATGCCGAGTGATGAGGATCAGAGTCCCAGAGCAATGGGGAGTGAAGGGGAACATGAAGGTTCCCCAAGTAGTATAAGTGACAAAATCAGAATCCGAAGGTGTCAGGAGTGATGGTGTTCTAAGTCCCGTAGAATTGGGGAATGTTAGAGAGCAGAGAAAGGAGCAGTGAGACATGATCGAGATCATATTACAGAGCAATGGGGAGTGACAGGGAGCTGGGTCCTGGTAATCAATGGAGGCTGAGTGAGGTGAGTGTCATCAGAGTAGGTGGGCCAGGGTTTGTACCTAGTAAATGACCCTTTGTGTGTGCTGCACATTAGTTGCATTGATAGAACGTATTTGAACTTCTTTGTCAAAGTTGACACCATAATTCTGGAATTGAATTGCTTTCAGAGACAGTGGTGTTACGATCCAAAATCTGCCAATATAAAATGACACAGCAGTCATACATTTTACATCATTATGAGTAGTTCACCATGGCCTGGCTGATAGCACCTTACCTCTTGATTAGAAAGTTGTGCATTCAAGTTCCACTCCAGGTTTTGAGTATAACAATATAAGCTGACGCTCCATTGCAGTACTGAGGGAATACTACACTGTTGAAGATATTGTTGAGACAATAGGTCAAAGCCTTGCCTCCCTCTTGGATATGGTAGTTCCCATGGCATGAATTTTGAAGAAGAGCAGTTTTAATGCAAAGGTTTAGTTTGGAGGCGCTTACATTTCATTCAACAGCAACGTCAAATATTATCAACTTAACCTGATGTCAAATCCATGTGGAATTTGCCAGTGAGGGACAAATTGGTGGCCAGCTGGTGAGGCCTGGAGGAAGGACATCCCATAGCACTAATACGATGTGGGTGCAATAAATAGGTGGCAAATGGAACTTTGGGTTCATGGTGGGAGAAAGTACTGCCTGCTACACGTCTGTTTGATGGACTCTAGCAGTCCTGGCTTCAGAGTCTGGAAGTGAACACCGCTGAAACTCCAGGACTCCAACCAATGCAAAGGAGGAGATCAGCTGGAACAGTGGACCCAGATAAGTTGAGACCTTAGGCAGGAATGGTTTGTTCACCTTAGTGGGAAGGATGGGAATGCTGGTTTTAAAATGCTGCTTGGAAGGAAAGAGAGGGGAGCTATTATCTTTTTGAGTAAGGCAGCCAATCTGAGGATGGTAACTCACTTTCCGCAGTTAAAAGCTTGCAAGAATAAACATCAGGCCAAAATACACTGACAATCTGAGACAGCACCTTCCAAATCCACGGCTGCTTCAATCCAAAAGGACAAGGGCACCAGATGCATGGTAACACCACCACCTGCAGTTTTCCCTCCAAGCCACTCACCGTCCTGACTTGGAAATATATTGCCGTTCCTTCACTGTCATAGGGTCAAAATCCTGGAATTCGCTCCCTAAGGGTATTTGTGGGTAAACCTTCAGCAGTTCAAGAAGGCAGCTCACCAGCACCTTCTGGCAGGCTGGGAACCCTCCAACCACAAGGGATGAACTCGGATTTCACCAGTTTCCTCATTTCTCCTCCCCCCACCCTGTCTCAGTCAAATCCATCAAATTCAGCACCGCCTTCCTAACCTGAGATCTTCTTCCCGACCTCTCCGCCCCCACCCCAGTCTGACCTATCACCCTCACCTTGACCTCTTTCCACCTATCACATTTCCGACGCCCCTCCCCCAAGTCCCTCCTCCCTACCTTTTAGCCTGCTGGACAAACTTTCCTCATTCCTGAAGAAGGGCTTATGCCCGAAACGTCGATTCTCCTGTTCCCTGGATGCTGCCTGACCTGCTGCGCTTTTCCAGCAACACATCTCCAGCACCTTCTGGCAACAAATGCTGGCCAACCAGCGATGTCCATGTCTCATAAATGAATTTTTCAGAAGCTATTAACAAGCTCCATTGACTGTTAATTATTTATTTCCATGTGTAAGGCAGGCTGCTGATCTTGGCACCCACTCACATACTGCAAAATACTACTGAATTCAGGAGTGTATGACAATGTGGATGGCTGGGCACCTGCCTAATTTGATATGCCTCCCCACCAAAACCACACCAGACCATGATTGGGAAAAAGGATATTTGTAATAGGTGATATGAGGATAGATGACAAAATGTTCATGGAGCATTGCATTGATCACCTTTTTTTGGATTCTCTGAATGCCTCCTGTAGCTGGGTTGCATGGTTCCAACAATGCCTCTGGTGGTTTGACCCTTTCATCAAAGACTGCAGATCACTGAGAAGTTTAGAATTCCACAAAAATTTATGATTTGGGCTCAGAATGTTTTGCCTTTGTCTCATGCAAGCCATGTTTCCAGCTAGGATTCTGGATACTATATTGTCTATTGAAATAAGCATTGCAATACTAAAGTGAAAGGACTGTTCCGGAGTAGTGACAATTTCCTTCTATGGAGCCATTTTGTTTCTATAACTAGTATAACTTTAGCCCACAATAAACGTTAGGGAAGGGTATCTGGTTTTGCAGTCTGAGGATCTGCGGTGTTTTGCATCTTGCAGTTTATTGGCAGCGGATTAGTGCATAAGCAACAGTTGGAGAGCATGGTTATGGTGCAATTCATAAATATTTCCTAAGATAGTATACTTGATTCTAATCAAATTGGCTAAGCATTTTCAGGTTAGTGGATAAGAAAAATCACCTAATAAAATAGTAATCTCAGGCATACTCCTCACGCCATGTGCTACAGAGGCTAGGAGTAGAGACAGAGTACAGTTGAGCACATGGCTAAAGAGCTGGTGTAGGGGAGAGGGCTTCAGATATGTGGATCATTAGGATGCCTTCCAGGGAAGATTGGACCTGTACAAGAAGGATGGGTTGCACCTGAACTGGAGAATCACCAATATCCTGGCAAGGAGATTTGATAGTGCCATTCGGGAGGGTTTGAACTTGTGTGGCGGGTTTAGAAACCAAGGCAGCATGTCAGTAAGTATAGAGACTGGAAGATCTCGGGACTAAGGCAAGTATAGCTAAGAGAAACAGCAGCAAGAAAGAGGTTGCTGAGTTCAGTGAAACCGGAAACTTGGACTGTATTTGCTTCGATACAGTAAGTATAACAGATACGACGGATGAACTTAGAGCCTGGATTAATGCTTGCAGTTATTAGATTAGATTAGATTACTTAGATTAGATTACTTACAGTGTGGAAACAGGCCCTTCGGCCCAACAAGTCCACACCGACCCGCCGAAGCGTAACCCACCCATACCCCTACATTTACCCCTTTACCTAACACTACGGGCAATTTAGCATGGCCAATTCACCTGACTTGCACATCTTTGGACTGTGGGAGGAAACCGGAGCCCCCGGAGGAAACCCACGCAGACACGGGGAGAACGTGCAAACTCCACACAGTCAGTCGCCTGAGTCGGGAATTGAACCCGGGTCTCTGGCGCTGCGAGGCAGCAGTGCTAACCACTGAGCCACCGTGCCGCCCACAAATGACGATGTTGCTCTCGCAGAGACATGGTTGAAATGGGGGTAAAATTAACAGCTTAATGTTCCAGGATATTGGTGTTCAGATGAGACAGAGGAGAAGCAAAAGAGGTGGGGGAGTTGAATTACTGGTTTGGGAGCAAATCTCAGCTGTGTTGATGGAGAACATGCTGGGGGCATTATGGGTAGAGCTCAGGAATTGGAACAGTGCAATCACAATGATATGATTGTACTATAGACCTCCTAGCTGCCAGCCAGAGGAAGAAGTATGCAGTCAGACTTTGGAAAGAAGTGATATAATAGGGTTGTTGTGGTGAGTGATTTTAACCTTCCCCATCTTGACTGGGACTTCCTTAGTGCTGGTGCTTTGGAAGGAGAGCAATTTGTTAGGTGTGTCCAGGAAGGAGTTTTAAAATGTTATGTGGATAATCTAACAAGGGAGGGGGCCATACTAGACCTGCTATTGGGAAATGAGCCCAGCCAGGTGATCAAAGTTTCGGTGGGAGAGCATTTTGGGAATAATGACCGTAGTTCCATAATTTTTTGGATACTTCTGGATAAGGACAAGAGTGGAACTTGGGATGAAGGTGCTAAATTAGAGGAAGGCCAACTATAACCAAATTAGGCAAGAATTGGAAAATGTGGATTGGGAGTGGCTGTTTGAAGTTAAATCCACATTTGACATGTGTGAGTCTTTTAAAGATCAGTTGATTAGAGTGCAGGACAGGAATGGCAGGATTCAGGAACCTTGGACATAAGGGGAAATTTACCAGCTGAGTTTTAAAAAAAGGAAGCATACCGAAGGTCTAGGCAACAAAAAACGGATGAAGTCCTTGAAGGATATACAGAATTCAGGAGGGAGCTTAAAGGGGGAGTTAAAAGGACTAAAAGGGGTTATGAAATGTCCCTGGCCAGCAGGGTTAAGGAGAATCCCAAGGCATTTGATACATAAATGAGGAGCAAGAGGGTAGCTAGAGAAAAAGGAGACCCACTCAAGGCTGAAGGAGAGCGGTTATGTTTGGAGCCAGATAAAAAAGACGAGATCCTTAATGAGTACTTTACATTGGAATTCACCAAATAGAGGGATGTGAGGGATGTTGGCATTAGAAAAAGATGTGAGAGTACTCTCAGGCAAGTCAACATAATGAAAGAGGAAGTGTTGGATGTCTGAAAATCTATTAAGGTAGACAAGAACTCAAGGCCAGATGGGGTTTATCCCTGGATACCGTGGGAAGCAAGGGAGGAAACAGCTCAGGCCTCAACAGATATCTTTGCATCCTCTTTGCCCTCAGGCAAGTTTCTAGAATACTGGAGAATGGCCAGTGTTGTTCCTTTTTCCAAGAAGGGAAACAGAGATAATCGGTAATCACAGGCCAGTGAGCCTGATGCCGGTGGTGAGGAACCTGTTGAAAAAGATACTGATAAATAGGATTTATTCACATTTGGAATTGAATGGACATTTTAGTGATAAGCAGCATGGGTTTGTGCAGGGAAGATCATGTCTCACCAACTTGATTGAATTTTTGATAAAGTGACAAGAATGATTAATGAGGGAAGAGCAGTGGATGTTGTCTACATGGACTTTAGTAAGGCATTTGATAAGGCACCTCATAGCAGGTTAGTACAAAATGTAGAGTTACATGGGATCCATGGTGAGCTGGCTAGAAGGATACGAAATTGGCTTGGTCAGAGAAGACAGGGTAACAATAAAAGGATGCTTTTCAGAATGGAGATCAGTAACTAGTGGTGTTCTGCAGGGATCAGACCAATCAATACTATTCCCCGTATCGATTCAAGTTTGGTTCTTTAAAGTTTTGTATTTTCAGAAGCTAATGGCAGCTATGTAGGTTGCTTCCAGTACTGCAAAAAATAAATGATATCCAGTTTGCGAGGCTGACAGATTATAAGATCCATGAAGAAGTGGGTTCATGAGGTCACCTTCAGATCAAAGCTGCAAGTTTTGATAGAATAAATGTGGAATTTGTGTGTGTGCGTGTGTGAGAGACAGAGAGAGAGGGACTAAGGTGGTGGTGGTGTTGATATTTATTCCTGTTGTGGGGGTTCTGATGATGGACTGAAATTCCAGAACAACTCCACAGCATCTGTTGTCGATGCCCTGACCCCATTTACCCAGGGTCGGGGGACATTCGTGTTTAGGTAACTAGTTTGCTCCCTTCAGAGCTGGTATTGCTTTGAAGGATGGCTGCTTACCCCCAGGAACATCTGATCAATTGAAGCTGGTGGCCAGTGTTGGAATAGTACATTTAAAGAAAAGGATTCTGTGAAAGAATGCTGCCCTCTGAACCAGGCGAATGAGGTGACTCACTGTTAGGACTGGGTTAAAAGGTCTTATTGAGAGAGGAAGAATGGAAATAATGTTTCTAATGTAGGCTAAAGAGTGTTAGAAAAAGATAACCCTCGCTGCCACCACCACCATCACCACAAACCTCCATACCTGCGGGAAGACTGTCCAAGTTCAGCTGATATTTTTCCCATGCCGGGTAGAACCCATTCACACTGTGTAGTATGCTAGAAGGAGCCATTAATTGACCATGTATGCATCTCTGTTGTCGCTAGTGGAAAGGGCCATCCTTCACCCTCCTTGCTGTTGGTGGTGAAACGGCTGTGGGTACTCTATCCTATCCCTTCCAAAACCCACCTTCCCTCACAAATGTATCGAATACAGCCTTTCCCTGGAGGACTGACTGAAGCTGCTTCTCTCTACCTGTACAGCAGCACCTTGCAATATTACAGACCCCAGCTCTGTAGAGCAAAATAAGACAGAACAAAGCACTGAAGGTAGTCTTAAAAAATCATTTTTAAAAAGCTGATAATAAAACTAACTGAATACTATTCTAGGTTTCACAACTACTAACTCTAAGCTTGCATTTTATATAATCGTTCACTTTCAAAAAAAGATCTTTGTTGAAAAAAAGTAAATAAAAGAATTTAATGAAATTTCATTTTAATAAATGAAATAAATCATTTACATTTTGAAAAGAAATTGAATGTTGCCGGTTACATTTCTTGCATGCTAGATCCAGGGACATCTGTACTTGTGCTGAGTAAAGAGTTAAACTTCAGCTTACCATGTGTCTTTGATAAGTTTGGTGAGCCTGGCTTAATAGTCCGGGTTAGGGCAGTGTGGAAAATGCCAAATAATACAATAGATTTCTAAATGAACGTGGACTCTTATGTATGTGGCGGGAGAGGTATATGAACCGTTGCGTGACTGCCAGTATTCTGGCTTAAGCGATATATAGTGCAGTAAGCGATCAAATTTCTTTGAGATGGAAGTACTGTACAGAGCATTTTCATGCAGGGTCAGGTCTAATCATCTCAGCTGCCACAAAGTCTGTGTTCTGCATTGTATCTAAGCAGGGCCCACGGGGGAATGATTTCCCTAAATGAAGACCTTGCACCTAACACTGCATATGGAATAGTATATGGCAGTGTGGAGATTAGAGTGGAATTCTGGGCTTGGAAACGTGGCAGTTTATAGCGGAGTATGGTTTGAATTATGACTCCTCACCCACAATAGGGGAAGACAACAGCAAACTGTGGTCTGTGCACAGTTTCTTTGAAACAAATAACAAACCACTTTCCTTTTATAAAATAAAGCCAGTAACCCACTCTGTATTGTTTATCAGAAGGAATATGCCAGTGTTTTGCTAGCTGACCATACAGCACTTCTGTTGACCACAAAATCACTCGACGCAGTAATTGAAATTCAGACCTATAATTACAATATGCTATCATACTTAGCTGTTAAAGAATTATTTTCTTTTTTTTGCCACAAACTAATTAATTGGAAAATTACTGTAACTCAGTGCAGCCACAAGCATATCCCCTAACAAACTGGAACTGTTCACAATTGTGTTTTTAATGCACATCATAAAGTTATAATAGCTCAATAATGTATTAATGTGTGATTTCATCTTTGGTATGAGAAACATAAAGTTCACGTTCTAGAAAAAAACATCCTAATACTTTACACAGGAGTGTGATTTTTTTTTTAAAAAATGCATTATTCTAATTTAGTCTTTGAAGTAAATGTGACCATGTGCATTATCTAGGATGTTGAGTAGATTTGTGATGGGTATTCCTGGGATGGCAGGATGGTCATAAGAAGAGCGATTGGATCAGTAGGGAGCAGTGATCTCATAGAAACCAATAAAATTTTATCAGGACTAGACAAGGTGAACACAGAAAGGATGTTTCCAGTGACCAGGAAGTCCAGAATCATGGATCGCAGTCTCTGAACACAGTGTGGACTATTTAGGTCTGTGATGAGGAGAAATCTCCTCACCCAGAAAGTTCATAGGCAGAAACTTTTAGCCTATGAAAGTTTCTGCCACAGAAAGCAGTTGAGATAAAAACATTGTTTTCGAGAAGAAGTTAGATATAGTTCTTACAGCTAAAGAGTTCAAAGAGTATGGGGAGAATGTGAAACAGAGTACTGAGTTGGATTTCAGCCACAATCATATTGAAGCTCCAACGTCCAAAAGGCCGATTCTTGCTCTTATTTACTGTGTTTTTTCATATTTGCTTTTGAAGCAGGCAGCACTGTTTTTAATTTGGTCACCCCAGGTATAGAGATCCTGGGTGAGCTGGTCCCAAGATTTGAAGTCAATATGAAAACTAAATAAAGCCTTTAGACTGTCTCTGTGGCATTTTCTTTGGGGTCTGCCCTCATGCTGGCCAGAATTGAGCTTTCCTTGGAAGATTACTTTTGTAAGTGTCAGCTATTCTGAAAACATGACCACCTGTCTCTGTTGTAACCATCCTCAAGATAGTGTGGGTGCTTAGCAGGTTGGTTCTGGTGAGCAAATTAGTTTCTGGTATTTTGTTCTGCTATCTGATCCTCAGAAATTTCTGATGGCAGCTCAGGTGAAAATGGTTGAGCGACTTGTGACAAGATACTAGTAAACAGTCCAGACTTCAGATGAATAGCGCAGAGTGGGCAGGACTATTATGCTCTATTAACTTTCAGTTTGGTAAGTGGACATGTTCCTCTTTATTTCCACACTGGTATTGAAAACCTGCTGAAGGTTATATTTGCTTTGACATTCCTTACACATATCTCATGTACAAGGTCATGAGCTATCAGGAAATCCCAAAGTATGCCCTTGGAGAACATGATCGTTGCCTAGAGTGGGCACCCCTTCAGTAAATTCCTGTCCATGCATTTTTTAATTTCAATGCCTAGATCACCATCATGGAAGACAGCAAAGAGCATAACAATGAAAATTATGCTAAAGTGATTTGTTAGCATTATCCATGTTTAACTTCATTATCAGGACACGTGAACTGTTGAACCAGTGAAATGAATTTCATAGGGCCATCAAATTTCTCCATTGCCTTCCAAAGGTCCTAACAGTTGACTGTCAAAAGCCATGTTCATGTCTATAAATGTGATGAAGATATCAGTGTTCTTATGTTTTTTCTGGGGCTGTCTAACTGCAAACAACATATCAATGGTTCCTTGACCTTTTCTGGAACCTTACTGACTTTCTGGCAGCAGATCAAACCGAGATGTTACACTCAGTACGTCAGAAGGATTCTGGTGAAGATTTTGTTAGCCGTGCAGAGGAGTGAGATTTTTCCATCATTTTCCCAAGATTGGCATGTTTGTTTTGGCCTGTACAATTTTATGATGGAGGTATCATTTGTATTCTTGTGGGATTGTTTCTTACTCCCACCTAGACTGAAGGAGTTCAGTGAGCTTTTTCACCAGGCATTGACCTCCAGCCTTGTACACCTCAGCTGGAGTAGCACTAGCTTCTGGAGCTCTTTTGTTAGTGTGGAGTTTGAGTATATTTGTTATTTCAAATGCAGAGCCAAAAGAAACAAGTATTCAATCAGAGGTGTGGGTTTTAAGGAGCAGAGGTCATTGAAGAGAGAAAGGGTTTTAAAGAGAGAGCTCTGTACAGAGGTAATAATAGGTAGTTATTTAGATCAAGTAAGCTTAACTCTTTGTTGAATAGACACCCAGTTCTGCCTGAGTTAAGTTTCTGGGCAGGGATGGAATCAGTACCAAGAGTCCTGAGTAGTCACAAAATATTTTGGTCTTGTCAGTTTAACTAACTGAAATTATGGCTCATCTAAGAGAGGATTTTAGGCAAACATTCTGAAAGTGCAGAGGGAGCGATGTGGTAGATAAGTTGTTTCCAATTATATATGTACCTATGAATGATCATGAGAAGTCGAGATGAATAAGATTAGGGTTCCATCGGCAGATACTTGGGAAATTCTGATAAGAAATGAAGATTTTTTTAGAGATCTTCAAATTACAAATTGATTGATAAATGGATCAAGGCAAAAAAGAACAAATAATGACCACTACATAGTCCATCTCTCAATCTTCTCTTCCTTCCTTCATTGCCTTCATTTCTGAGTTGGGCAATTGACCAATTTTCAATGTAAGTTGGGAAACTCAATAGCTACTTGTGTGTTTTCCAGCCCACCATCATCTGCCCATTTTCTCCCAGTTTCAGCGTCTCAGTCTTCTGACAATGCCACCATCAGCCATATCGCTATCTGAAATGTCTTTTTTTCTCAAGTGAGAATGTGCCTCAGCTTAGTTTGACAGGACCTTCAACTTTATCTGTTCTATTTCTTCCGCTGATGTCACTCCTTCTCACTTCCAGAACCACACAAAAGTTGCTTTTATTCTCAACTTCTCACCTGCCACACTTTCTACATTTATTGAGCTATCCTCTTCCACTACTGCCATCTCTAGTGTGGTGTTGCCAGCAAGCACACTTTCTCTTTTTTTAGCATTCTGACAGGATCACTCCTCCATATAAAATTATGAAGAGAATAGATAAGATAGATGTAGGGAGAACGTTTCCACTGCCAGGTGAAACTGAGACAAGAGGGCATTCCCTCAAGATTAAGGGAGCAAATTTAGGACTGAATTGAGAAGGAACTTCTTCACCCAGAGGGTTGTGAATGTATGGAATTCCCTACCCAGTGAAATAGTTGACTCTACTTCAGTAAATGTTTTTAAAGCTAAGATAGTTTTTTTTTTGAGCAATAAAGGAATTAAAGGTTACGGTGAGGGGGTGGATAAGTGGAGCTGAGTTCTCGTAAAGATTAGCCAAGATGTTACTGAATGGCGGAGCATGCTCGAAGGGCCTGATGGCCTACTCCTGCGCCTAATTCTTATGTTCTTACGTTCCATCCTGGTCTATTCCTAAGTCATCCCCAACAGGCCCTGCCTTCCCAAAGACAGGAGAGGCTACTCCTTCACTTTTACTTCTCTTTCCACTTTCAATGTGGAACCATTGTTGTATTGTTTTCATTTTTGTATGCTGTATATTTGTTGTTTTTAATGCATGTTTCATTTATTGTAGAGATCAAATAAAGGCCAGGCAATGGTTTTGCAGAACATCCACATTTGGTCCACAAATGTGGCCCCAGATGCCTGTCTCCTGACATTTCAATTTTTGACCTCACTTCACAGCTTCCTATACTATTCCAATGAAGCTCCCCATTAGAGGGACAGCACTTCACCTTTCACTGAGGCACTTCACAGCATTCCGGACTTAACATTGAGTACAAAAAATTCAGATCAATACCACTGCTTTTTTTTTGGATGGTAGCAGCTGTTGACAATAAGTCTATGTATTTTCATTTACACCTCCTGTAGATCAGAGATTTTTGTGTCCCAATACCAGCACCCGTCCTCATATACCCTTTTTGCCTTGTCCCTTTTTTTGTTAATCAACTTCTCTTGCTTTTCATCTTGTTGCACATCTCCCCTTTTGTTGCATCTCCCTCTTTCCTTGAAGCTTTGTAGAGATGCTACCTGGTGTGCTGATTATTTCCTGTATTTTCTGCTTTTATTTCAGTTTTTCAGAATTGCCAACATTTTTCTTTTGTTTTTTGGAAGAAAATGAAGTCTAATTCCACTGTTGACTCATTAACACTGGCGCTGCTCAGTTTGAACAAGACTTTATCCAATTTCAGCTTCAGGGTTTTGGCTTCATAGTTCACTCTGTTTGCTTTGTTGATTAGTGCCCAGCAGTGATTATTCATGTTGAGCATTGAAATTCGTACATTTCTTATCATCTTTACTTCAACTCCATTGGGTGCCAGCCTTAGCTCACTTCCAAGATGTTAAACAGCTGCCCCATCTGCCCTCTATAATGGACCTCAAAAATCGCACTGCACTATTCAAGGAAGAGCATTGAAGTCTCCCTGGTGTTCTAGCCAACATTTATCCCTCAACCAAAACCTAAAAACAGATGATCCAGTTATTTATTTCATTGCTGTTTGTGATATCATGCTGTGCACAAATTGGCTGTTGCTTTTGCTACATTGGAGCAGTAATTACACTTGAAGTACTGCATAGACTATAAAACACCTTAGGACATCCTAAAGTTATGATAGACAGGCTATAAATTCAAAGTCATTTCTTAGTGTTACTTATGTTAGCCTTTCAACAATGAGAACTAAATGTACAGCAGGCAAGTTAGTCAAGTGCCATTTTGTTTGTATTGATAGTGACAAGAGTCAAATGCCAATTGAAAATATTTGTACATGCTAACCTCTATCAATAGATAATACAAATTTTATGGGATTCTCTCACTATCTCATTAAGATCATTCAAAATTGTGTGATATAAGCCTTCTGCTTGGTCTGCAGCTTTGTTATAACTCCTTAAACAAAAATACAGTGTGAATATTGAACATCTTGTCTTTTAAAAAAAAATGTTTAAATGAGAAAATCCAAAGAGTAAGGCAGGGTCGGAGTGGTTTTTGTTGTGGTTTTGTTTTTTTTGGGAGGGAAGAAGAGGAAAAAAAATATTAAAGTTCAAAGTTTACTGGAAAATATATTATCCTTTATGCCTATACAGTGATGGATGGGAAGGATTCTTCTAGGAAAAATGGAATTTTCTGGATTAAAATATACTTTGTATTTTAGCACATGATGGAATTTTTTAAAAATGAGATTAACCGACACTCATAGACACTGCTGGAATATGTTTCCCTCTCCCTGAATAGATTTGGAGCTCTGAGAGGGTGGTATTTGAAGATTGGCTTTAGTTGTATGCTTGAGAACTAACTGGGTAATGAATTTCCTCGACCAGACATTTTGGTCATAATTGTTTGTGAATCATTAAGGATTGTGTTCATGAGTGGTTAACAACATTCTCTTTTCACTTGTTCTTAAGAAAAAAGGTGATTGAAATAACTACAGAGAAATAACATAAATCATAAGGCTTCAAGCCAGGCTGAAGGAGCTGTCATTATATGATTTTTTAATATGTAGAGTGAAAAAGTGCAATATTTGCATTAGCCTGTGAAAGACGTCACCAGGTTAAAAATTGAAAGCTGTTATTGTACCTTCTTGAGAAAGCTTAGTACAGTGCACTCTGAATTAGTAAAGATCAATGCCTGCATTACAAGGTCCCCAGAGCAACTAAACTGGTGAACTGAGCCCACTCAGCTGTTAGACGGACTTTGTTGAATCTCAAAGAAAAAGAGACAGGCAATTTGTAATTAGCATGTGTCTCATATCATTGTTGACATCTTTCACCATTCAAACTGACGACTTGCATTTCTTCATCTTATTCATTTTAAGAAATATATTATAAATAATTAAATCCATTGATCGCTGTCTGATTTTTTTTTCTTCTTCATGCTAATGCTTTTTATCTTTTGTACTGTCACATTTGACATGAAGATGACTTTAGAAAAATGTTCTGAGTGACTTTGAGGACCGCCAGGCCGGCATATAATTAAGGGATTGCATTAATGGTCCACAAAGAGAAAACTTTGCTACTTATTTTCTTCAGTTTCATGAGGCTAAATTGGACAGTGTGTGAAAATGCACACAGGGATCATGATTTATGATTAACTCCTGCTTGTTGATTGCAATGTAGGCAGCACATCATTGTGTTGCCTGTTAATCTGAATGATGTCTATATACAACCAACCCTAACTGCAATATTCTTTGACTGGAATACTCAGTGATGGAGAAATATTGAGTGCCTTGCATCAATTAAAACTAATTTCCATTGCTTTAAAGTCAGCCTATAACTCTTAAAGGGGCAGTTGGGGTGGAGCATTATTTTTGAGGCAGGCACAGAGAGTCAGAATTAAAGGAAAACTGATCTGGGAAACAATGAGGAATGGCACAATATGGGAGGGAATTGTTTTGAAATGTTCTTCGATGCTGGATGAGAGGTCTTGGTAGGAGATGTGCTCTGGTTTGCAGATCTGCATTATTAAAAACTGATTATCCTGGACACTGTAGCATGGTTAACCCTTGAGACTTCATGCTTGTAGACTGAATAGTGCTTCACAATTACCAGCTTCAGGTTTTCCTGCATGGAAATTAAAGGTTTAAGTTTGAATAAATGAAGATTAGTTGCTAGTTAAATGATTATTTCTTGTTTAGTTTTTAAACATTGTGTAAAGCTGTATTTTTAGTATCCCCTAGCAAAATATTTCACTGACAATGAATTACCTTGAAGCTTTGTTCCTGCTATTATGTATTGTTAAATACAGCAGTTGTTTAATTCACAGTAAAATTCTACAAACAACAATTAATGAGATCATTAGTTAATCTGCTTTTAATTGTATTGGTTTAGGAAGAATTGTTTACCAAGAAATTGGAAGAATTTCTGACTCGTTGAATTGATCATAATGACTGAGGCCAATAAAACATATTATAGTTAGTGCAGGATTTGTTCAGCACTGCAACCTGTACTGAGTATTCAAATCCGAGATCATGCGCAACTTTCTGGTTCAGGCGTGAATACTGTTAACAGAGCCTAACTCACTCAGATCAAGGTATTCTGAATGACATTATTTTAGCATGAATAATTTATTCTTAGTAAATGCCTCACTGGCAGAGTCTATATAATAACAGTTTAATAACACTAGGCATTATTACCTGTTCTTTATCTTAGTAATTTTAGTAAAGTTAGTAATTTGTTTATACCATGCATTTTTTGGAGTTGCAGTTCGCATTTTCTTAGCAAGAATTTCCCTAAAGTCTTTTTGCTGGACTGCACTATAACTCCTGTAGGAATTCCACAGAAGTAGATGGAATACAACAGAGATTAAATCAGGAAATGGTGGAATAACTCTTCAGATCTGGCAGTGTCTGTGGAGAGGTCATGGTTCAGGTCAGTAACCTTTCATTGCTATTACAGTAAAACAGGGGGTGTTTAGATGGATCTCTAATGATTCCAGGATTTTGTGCATCCCAGTAATATTTATTGATATTGGGAGAATGAGTCCGTGTACTGAAAGTCATTGATTCCCAGCTAGTTTATTCTAATATGCCGAATGAGATACTGACCTTGAGTGAACCATATATAAACCTCAAAATGGATGATCAGTAAGGAAATTCAAATAAGGTGAAAGAGGAGTTTTGTAACTATCTTCAGGAGGTGGGGTCCCAAGGAACCACAGTGTCTACCTGGCAATTTTAGTTGCTCAACAATACAGATTGTTACTATTCAAGGATATGGAATGGAGTTGCAGGAGTTTTACCCCTACAATACAATCATCGAAGAACCAAATGTAAATGAAGTGCATTGCACTGGCTTCGCACATTACAATGGAGGCTTTGCTGAAGAGCTTCATTGATCTTGAGCCCATCTCACTCTGAATAATGGACTGTGAATTTTGCTAAATTTATACTATATGGTCTTTCGCTAATGTTATAATCAAAGACTGAATCCATATTTTGATTAGATTTGATTACATTACAGTGTGGAAACAGAACTTTCGGCCCAACAAGTCCACACTGACCCGCCGAAGCGCATACCCCTACATTTACCCCTGACCTAACACTACGGGCAATTTAGCAAGGCCAATTCACCTGACCTGCACATCTTTGGATTGTGGGAGGAAACCGGAGCACCCAGAGGGGACCCACGCAGACACGGGGAGAACATGCAAACTCCACACAGTCAGTCGCCTGAGGCGGGAATTGAACCCGGGTCTCTGGCGCTGCGAGGCAGCAGTGCTAACCACTGTGCCACCGTGCCGCCCACGATTTTGCTTGTAGATATGTACAAAAAGGAAGCATATATAGACCACTTGGACTTTATGGAGAGGCTTAGTATTTTACAAATACATATGCTCCCAATTTAAGCACTTTTCAAAGTCTTTCTTTTAAAAATAACATTTGATTTTGCCTGGCTCAGTAGGTAGCACTCTCACCTCTAAATCAGAACTTTTGGTTGCAAGTCCCAATTCAGAATCCTGAACAAAAAAGTCTAGGCTGTCGCAGAGCGATTGTTGTATGTTTGGTGATGTTGTCCTTTGCTTAAACTGAAGGAACTGTCTGTTGTATTGAGTAAAAGAGGAGAAAGTGAGGGCTGCAGATGCTGGAGATCAGAGCTGAAAATATGTTGCTGGAAAAGCGCAGCAGGTCAGGCAGCATCCAAGGAACAGGAGAATCGACGTTCCTGAAGAAGGGCTTATGCCCGAAACGTCGATTCTCCTGTTCCTTGGATGCTGCCTGACCTGCTGCGCTTTTCCAGCAACACATTTTCAGCTATTGAGTAAAAGAACCATGATGTATTAAAGAAGGGATATTTGCTTGTGTCTTTCAAAGTCAAACTATCTGATGAGCTTATTCTGACAAGGTGAGCCAAATTTAACCAGTTAAGATTGTTATCTCGTAAAAACATGTAGTACCTTAGATTTTAAGTACTTTACAAGCAAGACCAGCTGTTCTTCCAATCGTTTACGTATCAGCTCATGTATTGCTTGTCTGTCTGCTTTGGCAGTAGCCTAACAGATTATGGAAGCTGCTGATAGCCCTAATTAAAGTGTAATTACATTGCTTCTTGCCATTGCAGTAGCCTGAACTAATTTGTTTGTTTCACTGCATAAACTTTGGGAAGCACATGATAATGGATTTTCTTTGCTATTAGCAAAGGTGCTGTTCAATGAGATAACCCGTTTACCAAAGAAATCTTAAAATCACAGTAAAGTTAAACAGTTGGCCCAATTTTAGCTGAAATACTTAGGTTGCTTTACTGAATGCATCAGTTCATGGTCTGTGACACTTATGTAAGGGAATGAATTCAACATGAGACCAGTTCTTTGTTCACATTATATTGATCAAATAAAAAGTGTGTAACACTTGCAACCAGATGTGTATCTGATACATTGGTGCATTGAAAAATCTTGTTTCAGGAAGGCAATGCTATGTTCACAGTGCTACATTTGTATGTATAGAAGCTGTTTGAATGACCAACTACCAGGGGAGTAGCACGTAAACAAACATGGTTCGCATTTAGTTTATGGTGCAAACTCTGCCTGAGAAGAATGAGATGTGATACAATATATTTTCAGTTATTCGTCTCTTTTGTCATGATTGCTATTGGAAATATCCATTCTGCGATATATGTCATATGAATTAAATATAAAATACAATCTTTTTTTTGTAACGTTTATTTCTACTTTCAGCTCCCATTTTACATTCAAGCATTAAGTCCATTATAGCATAATGGTTAAGTTTTTCACAAACCAATAATATCCATTTAACTTGCATAGTTCTAAGTTTTGATATTAATTCCGATATTTTATGAAGGATTATGGGATTTTCTTTTGCGTATGCAAAAAGACCAGTTAGCACAATTAGTCATAGTTCCTGATTATCTTGATGGAAGGTTATGCATTCAGTCTTTCTTTATTCTTCTTTGGTGTACATCAATAACTTGTTTTGTGCAAAATAACCTGAGAAATATTTTAGAGGCTATAATCAACACTTCTTCAGATTATTTCTCCAGACAATTATGGAGCGCCAGAACTGATTATTACAATGGCCACCAAGGAATTATTTCATAAACCATGGAATTGAGAATGATATTGTAAATCTGGGGAGAGGGGCCCAAAAAGCCCATACAAAATATTGGTTCACTTCTTTAGAAGAAATAAGGGTAAACAGGGTCAGGGGAGGAAAGGGAACATATTAAATAAAGTTTATACACACCTGGAAGTGATTAAAAGCAGCCACTTCATACCAAACCACAAGAGCAAAGCTTGTGCAGTTTATAATAACCATCTGACCAAGATTAGTTTACAGTATAAATGGTTCTTCAGTATATTTTGTTGTTTTTAAGGTGGAATTGCTCTTATATGCATTCATTTATTCAATTCATAGACCGGTGTTAGTTGTCTTTGCAGATATCTATCTTAACATTCTGTTGCTGTTGTCATGAGACAGATTAATATTTACAAAGTCATTTTATAAGTTTCTTGAGGCATAATCTGCAAATGATAATGGGGAAGTTTATGTCAGTTAGCCATTTCATGCTGTTATCACTGTAACGTGTCTATACTGGCCAGTTATTAATTGTCTTATCTATAATAATCTGACAAATGGGTCACTTTGAACACTGGATTAAGGAGCAATCTGTTTAAAAGTGCCATTTTGATCAGTTTGGAGAATGACCATTTAATACAGGTTTCAGTATTTCTGCTAACAGCATGTTATCCCATGAAAACCGCTTGTCGTGCAGATGCAGTCACAGATGGGAGTCTTGTACCTGCATGCATAGCAAATGAATTAGAATGACAATCTTCTTTATAAAGCATAAATATGTAATTTGTTCAGCTGCTGTAATTAAATATGTATGTGTGAAACATCTACCGTTCAGGTCATTACCAATGCGCCACACTGAATTAGAAAGCCCTGAGATAGAAATTTACTGTGAAATGTAGCAAGGGAATATAATTGGCAGTGCTGAAGGAAAGCTGAGGCTTCTTGACTCTTTGCTAAATGTTCGACAAGTGAAGGTGTGAAATTGCAAACGGAGCAAAGAATTCAGTGGGAAAAACAGGCAATTGTAAGCTATAATTTGAAAGGTTGATCCCTTATTTTGTTGACCATCTTGTATTTCTCTTTATCTGTAAAATGTGTTTGTTTATAGACATTTGCCTTTATCATAAGTTGTGTAGCACTTTGAGAAAGTTCAAATGTGTTCTTAATTATACTTATAAAGTACTCAAAAAAGAAATGAGTTGTTGGTCTGTGACCCCACAGAATGATTTGTTGAAAAGCATGTAAGACATATTGGAATGGTTTTGCTATTAAAACAGTATTAAATACTTTAATGCTTTGCATGATGGTGTGATTAATTTTAAGATATTCATTAGTACAGACAATTCATACTAAGAGAAAACAAATAAAAAGATAGTCTCAGTTCAATTTTTAATCAAACTTAACATTTACCAATTCATTTACAATTTAATGGCAAGGTGTAACTTGCCGTTAATATATGTTTATTCAGAAGATGATTATTAGATTAAGAAACTATTTTACCATAGATTTATGGTTTATATTCACAATCCAATGGAATTAATTTTGAATGTATTTGAATGTTTTTAATTTAATTACTTACTCAAAGCTTGTTATGTTGTTTGCTGTATAAAATTGCAGCAAATCACAATCAGTGGTAGAGATTTTATCCAGTGAGTAGCTAAGCCATGCAATCAGGATTATTCCAGATTTGAACCTCATCTTGTCTCAGCTCGCTGATTTTAGTTTGGCTGATTTTATGTATACTCTTCTTGCTCAAAGTGAATTTGTTGAATGAAGGTTGGCAGAGTAAATCAGCTCAAGTTCTTCCTTCTGTTCATGGTCCAGAAACCAGTAATGGAACTATGAGCGTGAGGACAAATTCAAGTCCATTGTGGTGCTGCATATGGTGACATGAAGAATGACCATTTAAGTGAGACATCAGAAACAGGTGACACTCATGGAACAAAAAAGAGGTGACCATCAGGAGGAGAGACATTCAGATCACTGTTCACAGACTTGTTGGAACTGTTTTAGCAGCTAATATATATTGCCAAGCATTCGTACTTTTACTGAGTAGCAACACTTTGAAAAGGATAGAAAGGTGCACTAAGGAAAAGAAAATGTAGATACCTCAATGGAAAGTCAAAATCAAATGAAAGAAAATCAAACTATTGTCATTGATTTCAGTCTTAAAGCTCCCAAAATCTTGTCTTTGTCAGTTTCATTGGCTCTAATATATGGCACCAGATTTATAGTAAGGTTAGTGAGCAGATCAAGGCAACTAATCTTTTAAGGAATGTTGTTCTGCTGATACGTATTATAAAATCATGGCAGAAACCATTTCTTTCTAATAAATGAAAGCATCCTATCAAGCCTTGTAGCATCATGTTTTATGATATCTTGCAGAAAAAAAAAATTGTTTTAAATGACATCACCTACTATTATATCTCATAGTTCTCAGAAGTTTGAAGTAATCTCACTATTTTGCAAAGATACAACACATGACATCAAATTCTTTTCTTAGATCACATCATGTGCTCCAGAATGATGCACTGTCACTCAGTATGATGACTGCAGTAGAGTGATATGGCATGCTCTGCATGCATGTGTTTAACAATGTAGCTCCAAACGCTGAAAAATTTAACAACATGATTTGCTAATTATTTGTTGTTACCCATCTGTTTAATTGAAAAATACATGTTAAATAGCAAATTAATTATAAATTCCAACTTTACTCAATATTCTACCTGACCTAATAAAATGATAGAAGTTTTCCCAGCATTGAGGGGTTAGCATATAGATATTGTTCCTAGAATATAACTGCATTGAAAATTTCATTGCCTCTTTCCTGAGATGTTTGCTTTCAGATACTACGTTTGTTTTGCTACCCTAGTTCCCCCACCTCCAAAACAGACACCTTGTCGCAGGTCATCCTTAGTGGAAAGTGAAATGAAGAAACTCTTTAGCCCTGTAGCAGGTGTATAGATATTTGTGTGACCAAAAGTGGTGACTATCCCTGTCCCTTTAAAGTTAAAGCAGACCTTAAAATACAGCAGCAGAGCATTTTAGTATTCTTCACACCCCACACCCCTCAGCAAAGGAAGCAGTATCCAATGTGGTGTGAATTTAGCACCTGTAACACATCCAAATTAATAATTAATCAATTAGTAAATAGAGCAGCTGTGAATCATACCATCGACTCTTCTAGTCAAGCCCCCATCTCATTGTAAAATCTAGAATTTTGCACCCTCCCTCATTGATCTGGTTGGATTCTTAATGCTATGATATTGCAAGTAGGTTAGACCAACGAATCCCAATGGATGTTATCAGCCTAGACTTCCAAAAGGCCTTTGATAAGGTGCCTCACAGGAGGCTGCTGAGTAAGGTGAGATCCCATGGTGAGCAACTGGCGTGGATTGAGGATTGGCTGTCTGACAGAAGGCAGAGCGTTGAGATAAAAGATTTTGGAATGGCAGTTGATGATAAATGGTGTCCGCAGGGTTCAGTGTTGGGGCCCCAGCTGTTAACTTTATATATAAATTATCTCAGTGATGGGACTGGGGGCATTCTGGTGAAGTTCACTGATGATACGAAGTTAGGTGGACAGGCAGGTAGTTCTGAGGAGGTGGGGAGGCTGCTGAAAGATTTAGACTGTTTAGGAGAATGTCCAAGAAATGGCTGAAAATTCAATGTGAGCAAATGCGAGGTCTTGCAGTTTCGAAAAAAGAAAACAGGCAAGAACTATTTTATAAACAGTGAGAAAATTCATAAAACCAAAGTACAAAGGGATCTGGGAGTGCTAGTACAGGATTTTCTAAAGGTTGACTTGCAGGTTGAGTCCGTGGTTAAGAAAGCAAATGTAATGTTGTCATTTATTTCAAGAGGGTTGGAATGTAAAAGCAGTGAGGTGTTACTAAGACTTTATAAAGCTCTGGTTAGGCCCCATTTAGAATACTGTGTCCAGGTTTGGACCCCACACCTCAGGAAGCACATACTGGCACTGGAGCGTGTCCAGCAGAGATTCACAGGATGATCCCTGGAATGGTAGGCCTAACATACGATCAACAGTTGAGGATCCTGGAATTGTATTTGTTAGAGTTCAGAAGGTTGAGGGGAAGTCTAATAGAAGCTTACAAGATAATGCGTGGCTTAGAAAGGAGTGGACTCGATGAGCCGAATTACCTTACTTCCACTCCTATTTCTTATGGTCTTATTAATTCTGTCAACATTGCAACTATTGCAAAAAAAACTTCCCTTTACTCCATCTGATGAGCTGACACATTGTGGGTTCAGACATCCAATTGGGGACGCATATAGAATAGAGAAGAAAGTTGGTTGGCCAGAGATATGTTTACAGCATATCTGGTGCTGCAAGAACATTTAATCTGATTAATCAGTGCCAATAGAACCTTTTGTGGTTACTCACCTGAACATTGATAAAGCTATTGTCTTATTATAATATGTATTGTATTTATTAAACAAGTGAGCAAAACGATTGAGACTTAGAGGCTGACCTTTAATCTCGGTGAGCATTGTGCAGGTTGTGGTTGATGCACTTGCCTGATGCCTTAGTAAACAATCCAAGTGAATTTAAAAGTAAGGCTTATTGGCATCAGACTGGTGAACTGACATGGCTAGACTGCCAATTATAGCTATCTCAATAGGACTTACACAATTCAGGAGTGACAAGGATATAGAAGATTTGCAGTGGGCCAGAGGATTTATTGCTGGCAAATAGGAGCTCTATAAACATCATACCTGGAGGTTTTTTTTAATGTAAGAATTGCTGGTTCTAGTCTTTTATTTAAGGACTGCTGTGTACCTAATACAAATGGATAGAATCTATAGCTAAGAATTGCTTCTAAGTCATCTTTACATCACAGGAGACTAGTTTGCATGCCTTAATGAGGCATCTGCCTATTTTTTAGAATTAGTGAAAATGACAGTGGCTGGCTTTTACCATTTTGGAGTAATGTGTCTGTTTCAATATGGCAGTCGGCGAAAATTGGTGGTCTAAGCTTTAAAACTGAAGGATATATGAGTGAAGCTTCCCAGTGTTACTGAGGTTATCACCTTCATCCTTTTACTGAACGCAGTGAAGAGTGGCATTGTGAACTTTTTTTGCCAACTCATTCACATTCTTTGCAGTAACTTGATCTCTTTTACAGTTTCATATGTATTGTGAAGTGATGAACCTGGCTCAAAAGTCTTTCCTATACAGTAAACCTTCTGCCTATGACTTCAACACTCAACTAGGATTTTTCAGCTTTTTGCTGCTTTTTAGTGCTGTTTCTTGTACCTATTGCCTGTTTAAGCACTTGCATGATTTTTTGTCTGGTTTGAACTAATTCTGGTGCATGCATGCGTGTGTGAGATATATAAAACATATGCCAGTTCACCCAATCTAAATTATAGTTTTACTTCATCTGTCATGACATAGCTGCATCCTTTCACTTTCCTTACAAACAGAACAACGAAATGGCAATTAAGTTAATAATCTGTGTGAACAGTCGTACTTTAAAGTAATGATGTTGATTATTAATTATTGAATTTTTGTATCAGGAAACATTTAAAATTCCGAGCTAACAGTTACGCATTCTCTGAAATCCAAAACTTGCTGGCAAAATTTAGTTCGGTTCCTGCTGCATTTTTTTATATTGATAACTGCAGCAGTACACTGACTATTAAGAGACATTACTTGCAGTTTGTATGGCTGTCTATGATTTTACTGAGTTAAAACATTAAACTTTTTATTTAAATAAGTACATAGGAAAGTATATTTTTAATGAGTAATATTGAAGATGAAGTTTGACCATGAGAAAATCTGTTTTGAGTTTAGAAAGTTAAAAATACAAAGAATCAACTTCAACTTTTTTTGTACTTTTTCCTAAACATTGATTCCGGAGGGAGTAACAGTGTTCAAATACATTACTGATTATGTCACCAGGGATTTGTCTTTAAGGAATTACTAAATCTTCTACACTGTGAAAACAGGATTCATTTGCACACAGTTGAAACAGATATTCAGAACCTTGAGTAAACAATGAATATCTGATGTTCATACAGCTCCCTATTACATGTCAGGCATAGCAATTACTGCTGAAAAATCAGTAACCTTGATCATAGCATTACCCAGTTTAAACAATTCTTAGCAATTCTTAAACATATTCAGGTATATTTTAATTGATTCAATGTTACGTTGTCCAACTCTTCAATATTTTTTAGAAGTCTTGATGATGATATTCCATATTGAAGATGAAGTTATAAAAACTAGAATCTTTCATTCAGTTCTGCTTTGAAATCTTTTCTAAATTAACAATTAATTAAGATGTATTCCAAGGTTTCTTATTCACAAAAGCCCATTTGGTTTGAGTATTTTGGATGAATCTTGCTGTTGCTAAGTCTTAGAAGATTCTTGATTTGGAGCAGACCATTCTTCCTGAGCATCCAGACCTAATTCTTTTGTTATGGTCTCCAACCCGAACAGATGAAGCCTTGATAGCATGTATGTGGAATGCTGCTGATAGGATGGGAAGTGGTCTCTGAGGCAATGACACCTGCTACTCTACCCATGCTGGTACAGGATTTTGGCAATTGCCAGTTTTGCCACACATCATGTGAGACAAAATGCAGAACTTTTTAGAATTCTTCTGTTCATGACAAAGTGCTTCAGGTCATTATCAGTTTTCTCAGTTAACAATATGCTGGAAATGCTCAGCATGTCTGGTAATATCTATGGAGAGAATCAGAGTTAGACCTGGATTTTCATCCTTAAGCAGAAAATGACAGAAGTGCTCAAACATCAGAACTTCCACCCCTGGCCATGGCACTTCCCATTTGTCCATGGGTGTAAGAACAGTGGTAATTCATACATCAGCTTCACAAGTTGTTCAGTATTCACTGGAATTGTGTACTGTCTTCTGCAGGTACTGCATTGAGTTGAATGCTGTCTTGATATTAAAGGCTGCTACTCCCACTTCTTGTCTTGCACTCAATCCTTACAATCGTGTCTCGATCAAGATTTTGGTAAGGTCAGGAACAAATTATGTGCATGAAGCTCTGTCTCCCTCCTGGAAGCTGTAGATTCATGTTCCGATTGCATTTGTTCTCCCTCATTGACCTCCTTTTATTTCATTCTCCAAACAGCGGGAAAGTGACATTTCACCAGGTTCTTTGCTTCTTGCAGTTTTACATAATTTTTCTATATCTTTTGAACTGTTAGCATTAACTCTGCCTTACCTGATGAGTGCAAAATTTTGATCTTTTTCACATATTTCACATTGTTTCTGGTAGTTTGGTCTAATGCATTTAGCACTGGGCTTTTTACGTTAAACCATCATGGCAGTATCACCGTTTATTTGGAGTTCATAATGAAAGCAGAATTCAACAGGAGTTTGCAACTGTCTGGGTATCAAGGTTGCATTACAGAAGGGGAATAAAATTTATATTATTAAAGAGATACAAAGACTGTCTTGAACAATGCCACATTATTCTGTGTCGTAGGGGTTGAAATGACGAATGTCATTTTGACACACTTTTGAATCTATGTGCATTCTTACAAATATAACATTGGTTTATGGCTGAAAATGATGTTTTCACTTTTGATAGTCCATGCCCTTTATCTAAAATCACTAATCACCAAGGCTTTTTTTTTCTGGCTATTAACCCATTACATAGATTGAAACTGGAATCACCAACTTGATTGTTACAACACGTTTGGTTGTCTACATTTGAGGGCTTTTATTTTAACAGTTTGGACCAAATTAAAGAGTTAATAATTCACAACAGCTTCTGTGATTTTGCCAAATCTGGATTTTAGATTGAGCTAGTTCTATAAATGTAATACTTTATGTCAGAGTTTAGAGGATTTTGTCGCATCATTTGGAATTATTAACCATTATCCTGGAGCCCAAATTTTAACTGTATTTAAATAGATTTTTAACCAGCTACATAACAACTTAATATAAATTAAAATTGTGTTTTGGATTTGAAGAATTTTTTGAAATCATAAATCTAGTTAATCTGTCAATGCAGACAGAATCACCATTTTTACCACAGAAAATAAAATGGTGCTGAGCTTTGATATAACCATCACCATAAATCAAATTGTCTGTACTTCCCCAGAAAACCGCATTTGGAATGTTTCTTTGTGGGAATGGCTTGCATAAAAGTGAGAAAATTTGACCACAGTATTCTTCCACTTCGGGCTTATACTGATCATTGGAAACTTGTGCATTTGAATGCTAATTTCCCCTTTGATCAGAAATTACCTATAAAATTACAACATTTGGCAATTGGTCGGCATTGTGGGAGGTTGAGTTTTGCAGATGCTCAGGGATTCAATTTTGAGAAAATAAATGATATATCAACATTAAGGACTGTTGGTGAACAAATTAACTCCCTCAAACCACTTTCAAAGGTCTCCAATTTTTTTTTTAGGTCAGTAACTTAAAATTATCCTGTCCAAAACTGGCTAAAAAGTTACAGTTATGCATTGAATTTTTCTTTTGCGTCTTTTAATATGTTCATAAAGCTTTTACTTCAAGTCCTTAACCTTTTGAATGTCAGCTACAATTCAGTGCTAAATCACTTGCTGAATCAGATGTTGTGTGTTTGAGTCCTAGCAAGTGCTGTGAAGAACTACGAGCACATTGTCTAGGCTGATATTCCTATGTAATATTGTGGAAGTTCTGCACTGTTGGAAGTGCTGTCCTTTGGTTGAGGTATTAAAATGTTGTCCTTAGTTTCTTCTATTCTTTGTGGGATTTGGGTATTATTGTCAGGTAAGCATTTTTTGCCCATTCCTAACTGCCCCAGACTGACTGTTTTGCAGGCTATTTCAGAAGATATTAAAAGTCATCCACATTACTGTGGGTCTGGAGTCACATTTAGGCCAGATCAGGTAAGGATGGCAGGTTTTATTCCCTAAAGGATATCAATATGGATAGAAAACATCCTTTTTGACGAAAAGCAGGTAGTTCCCCAAACTTTATGGCCAATATTTATTGCTCAACAAATGTAATTAAAAAAACATTCTGAAAAGGGTCACAGGACCTGAAATGTTAACTCTGCCTTCTCTGTACAGAGACTACCAGACCTGCTGAGTTTTCCAGCAATTTTTGTTTCGGTTTCTCATTTCCAGGAGTTATTTGTCTTTTTTATAATTAAAAACAGATTATCTTGTCATTAGTTTGATTATACTTGTGGGCACTTAGAGTATGCAAATTGGTGAATACGTTACAACACTGACCAAGCACTTCAAAAATACTTGGACTTGCTTGTCTGTGAAGTGATTTCAGATGTTCTGAAATCATGATAGGCACTACACAAATGCAAATCTTTCTTTTCCAAAGCCAGACTAAAATATCTATAGCATGCTGCAAAACACTTGAGACCTACCATGGCACTAGTGAACTTCAGGCCATGCTCCCTAGATCTGTCAAAGCTGAAGGCCAATGCAAATGCACTGAAGTCAAGACTGTTCCCAAACATAAATAAGAGGCAGCACTGACCCTGGTGCTAGAATGCCACCAGTGCAGCTAAATCCCATGATTCCTACCAACAATGGTGAATTACTCACTTCAATTGGTGTTGTCTGAATATCTTGTTATTTGTGTTTACCATAAAACTAGTGAGAGGAAATGACAAATAGGTAGGTACAGTATTTGCATATTAAATGAAAACTGTTTATTTGTAGTTTGCTCAGCGTAAGGAGCAATTGTGGAATCCAATACTTGAAGTAACCTTGAAAATCAAAAATTGCTATTTAATAAAACTATAATTTGGCATTCGATCATTGCTGGCAGGGAGATCAATACCTTCTGTTCTCTCCAATATACAAAAACATAGCCCAACGCGATAAACCAATGACAGACTACATCATGTGTTCAATAATATCCAGTCTGAGGCTTATGTGTTAATACCCCCAGTCTGCTAGTTTCCAGCTAGAGAAAGCCCAAATACTTCCAAAACCTTGAATGGAACCACTGTCTTCAGATTCCCCACCATCCATGTCTGGGGGATTATTTGGGAAAATCATATCAGCATCATAGCGTCAAAACCAGTGCAAAACCTAGGTTTCTGCAGTTAGTCGTCCCCACGATCCCTCCAAATCTTTTTTGGCATCTACATGTTAAACTTTCAGATGTGACGGATATACCTTCAACAAAACCAAAGCACCACAACAGTATCGCAGAAGAGCACCCTACTTGAACTGTGCCCTATTATTGAAATCAGTACACAACTCTTTCCACTAAGAAATTGTGGCTATGATATTTACTAACTGCGTGACATGCTATAGAAATTTCCCGAGGTCTGCCATCAAGGGGAGCAATGACATGGGAAAGCCATGATTTACAAGTTGCCTTCCAAATCACCCAACTTTCTAAGTTTGTCATGCACTACCGTAATTTTATCATCAATGGGTCAAAATCACAGATGTTTTTGTTTTACGTTACATGTGAGCACCCTCATCATCCATCCAGTAACTAAATCAGGTATTGTAATACAAAGCTATTCAGAAGATAACTCTTATGGTTTCATTGGATGGAATCTTCTCAGCCCCTGAGTGACATGGTCATTGGTGAGAAAGTTGGAAGAATCACATGAGATCAGCAATGAGGCGTCAAAAAGTCCTATTTTCCAACTAAGTGTTGAACAATAAGACCAGATTCATGCTAGTGAGTGGTGAGAGGCCTATTTGCATACATTAACATCTTCTTTAATATATAGTTAAAAATCACACAACACCAGGTTATAGTCCAACAGGTTTAATTGGAAGCACACTAGCTTTTGGAGCACCGCTCCTTCAACAGGTTAAGTTCTTTAATATAACCCCTCACATTGTTTCCCATTCTCGCATGGAAACTAAATAGTGGCAATTTCCACCATGAAGGATTGCAATGTTTAATATTTAATGGAACAAATCATTTTACAGCGTTAAGGCATGACTATAAGTACAGTGAGTATAGTTAATATTGGGAGAATTTTCACTTGCAAAGATACATCACTGTCAAGTCCATTACCTAATGGACTTGGGTCATACAGAGATCATTGAAGAGCTTTGAGGGACTAACTGGAGACCTTAATTTTGGTTTTTATCTGCTGAATAATTTCAGTGAGATGTTCTGAAGAGCTCAGAGTGAAGTGAAAAAGATAGTTTGGGACATAGAACTCACAACTATGAGAAAAGACATGCAAAGCTGAATTTGTTTAGAGAGAAAAAGATACAAGTATGATATATTCCAGAGTTAAAAATACTGCCAACCTGGATGATGTACACCTAAACTGGCTTTCTAACTTGGTTGTGAACAGAGAAAGAAGGCTAAGGATTAAAATTGAAAACATTCAAATAAGCTTGTCAATTGGAAAAGTTTGTTCAATAGAGTTATGAAAATTTAGAATACCAGAAAACCATTTGGCAATTGATTCATTTCTAGTTATGAATAAGCTTTGAAATTCCAACACAAGTGTCAACTGAGAGGAATGCATACTCTGTGGGTCATAATAGTGCTACCTTGCCCCTGGGTATGTTGTCTACAGATAGACAAGAGGTGAGTCATCAAGGTGTGGGGATCAGTGAATATTCTGCAATTTTGTTTACATTTGGGGAGCAAGGGGTTATTTTGCTAGATTTTCCCTTTTTTATTAAGTTAAATACATCAGATAGGTCTGTGGAAATAGTTGGGGCCAAATTCCTTTGCCTTGTGCCATACTTTTGCATAATGAGATGCATGAAGTTTCTACTAGATTCATAAACTCATGTGCTTTTATCAAATCAACCAAGTTGATATTGTTTTTGCCCCACTTCCCCTCATTATTACCAACATTGATGATTTGACAGCAATAAGTTAATTCTAGGTGATGATTTTCTTAATTGATTGATGAGGATATGGTGGAAAATGGAAGAAAATCAGCTTTTTGGTGGATCATGGATACTAAAACAATAGTGGAAAATTAATGTCCTGTTGATAGGATTAGATGAAAAGGGATTGAAGGTGACTCATGAGATACAGAAATACTGACATGGCCCTGTTGACATTTTTTCTGCCCTGTTAGGGCTATATAATGTTATAGATTGAATCTTACCAGAAATTTGCTGAGTGTCATTCAAGATGAGTTTCATGGAGGTTTTCTGTCCGGGAGCCCTAGCGAGTTTTCTCACGCTCTCCTCCAAAAGCCACCTAGTTAATGATAGAGCACCTCATTTTGATGCATGGCTTGTCACTTTCTTCAGTAGTACTGGCCATAGCCAGGAACAATTGAGATTTCTAGTGCAAGTGACGTCTTTAAACCTCAGCCAAGCACCTTGTCAAACATTGATGCTTTACAGTTAGCCTGCATGGTTCACTTTATTTGCCCTGAACATATTGGGCAGAAGATAATTGACAACTCACTTTCCTGACAGGGATCTGGCAGTTGTGCTGGATGAGGGTGTGTGCAGTCATTACCCATGGAAAATGCCCAGATACGGTGGTGACTGATGGAGGTCCAGAGCAACAAGTAGTGAGCTGGAGTCACAAGGTTTCCACTCTGACCTTAATTATCATTGGGTGGTATGGTGGCTCAGTGGTTAACACTACTGTCTCACAGCACCAGGGACCCGGGTTTGATTCCCGTCTCAGACGACTGTCTGCGTGGAGTTTGTAAGTTCTCCCCACATCTGTGTGGGTTTCCTCCGGGTGCTCCGGTTTCCTCCCACAGTCCAAAGGTGTGCAGGTCAGGTAAATTGGCCATGCTAAATAGCCCATAGTTTTAGGTGCATTAGTCAGGGGTAATGATAGGGTAGGGGAATGGGTCTGGGTGGGTTACTCTTCGGAGGACTTGTTGGGCCAAATGGCCTATTTCCAAACTGCAAAGAATCTAATCTAATCATTTAATTTCTATGTGAGAATGTTAATGAGGTGAAATGAGGTTGTATTAACAAGGATGCTAAGGCATGCAAATAGGCTTTCGCCTATATTAGTGTGACTCTGGTCTCCCCATTCAATACTTGGTTGGAAAGTAGAACTTTTTGGTTGCTCATTGCTAATCTCGCACAATCCCCCCCCAACTTTCTTACCAATGGCCATGTTGTTCGGCTGGGAAGATTCCACCCTCTGAAATCATGAGACTAGCTTCTGAATAGCTCCTAGTTACAATAGATGATCTCGTTTCCGGATTAATAGAAAATCAGTATGAACATTTTAATGCTGAGTCTTTAAAAGACTAGAAGTGAGGCCATGCAATAGTATTATATGTGGAGTAAATGCATTTACATCAATTATATTGTCATTCTGCTAAGCAGGTTAATATTTCTGTTAACATAGTGGAATTTGATGTAAATGCATTAGAGATTTGCATGATAATGTCACACAATATAATTTCAAGACATTATGCTGAGGGGTTTGGAAAAAGTTTGAAACACTGAGGGGGAGAAAAAAGAACACATATGATAAATTTTCCCCTTTGCCACTGGGTCAATAATCTGTCAGAACAAATCATCTGCTCATTATGGAACTTTTGTGATCCTCATCTCATCAAGGTCATGGTTGACCAGAATTGAGAAAACTACGATTGATCAATTATGTCATTTGATTTGGAAACCAATGGAACCCATGTGCACCTCCTGTGTTCTGTTTACAACACAACCGCAAGGTAGTCAGAAATTCCTGTTTGATATAAATCTGCAACAATGGGTATTAAATTGTCACTTATAAACAAAACTGTATTATTGATTCCAATTGTAAGTGAAGACTCCCAGCACATAAACTTATAGTGATCCTGTAGACGTTTGCAATCAAGTAGTGTAAATGCTGAAGGCAAATTTCCTGTTTTTAGCGCAAAATGCAAATTCACTACATCCGTCAGACCTGTAAATGACACTATTTTGGACACAACATAAAAATCCTGAACAAACTTATTTATTCAGGGTCACTGTAACACGAACTGAAAGTGACCTTTGTGAGGGATGTTTTATGAACAGGATGCAGCATTATTCTAAACTGAATGAAGTCCTGCCCTTATCTCAGTGAGTGTCCAATATAAGCTGTGCCAAAGCAACTGTGGATATATGTGTAAACAGAGCAGTCTTCCTCTTCCTATTCTTCATGTTGAGTACTGATAATCTACTTTTTAAAATTCTGACTTGTCTGGGCTCATCTGGAATTGTGTTCTATTCCTAAAGGGTTAAATGTTTTTACTCATAATTCTGCCCACATAGGCTATGACCACAAAACCATTTGCAGGCTAAGAAAGGATTGCAGTAAAAATAGACTGCATGTTTGTAGGTTAGGCATTAACTGTGGGAAGGCTTCTTGTTAGAAAGATTAACCACTAATAACAGGGTGGGAGCACCTTGTGACTGGTGGCTAAGTCATTGAACAGCAAAAGCCTGTCGGAGGCTTGCAAATCAGTGCTGATTGTTTATCTGCCAGTTGCCCTGGCTGGGCTACTTTCTCTTGCTTCTTACTTCACTGTTGTGTCTGGCAGCCACTTAGGACTGTCTGAACTTCAGCCAGAGGCAAATATTTGCACATAAAGATGTGCATTTTTTGACTAGTCCTGTCCGTGTTGAGTGGCTGTGGGTTTGAGCCAAGGTAGTTGTGCCCTATTTTTAAAAAAAACTCATGCTGACGATTCCATGCAGTAGACAAAATTCGGGTCACTTGCACACTGAACAGACAGTTGACAGGATTGGAGTTTACATTTGCTTTTCTTTTTAAAGTACAGTAACATTTTATAATGAGGTCAATGTGCTCCATGTCTTGCACATACTCCTTTAAATTGATGTGGATTTTGGAACTTTGTCAGTTCTCATTTGTATGTGCTGTTTTGTGATTTGACTGTTGAGGGAATCTGGTTTTACTCAGGTCTGCTGTACTTTGTTATCCCCTGAAACTGTTTCTTTTGCAGCAAGATTCAAAAGGGGTTTTAGGGCTCACTTTATCCATTTTGCCGAAATATGATGCCGCCATTTTAAGTCCCCAGAACAGAATGCAGCTTACAGCTCCTTACATGGCGGCTGTACTCTGCTGAAAACCTAACCAATTAGGTGTGCTGTGCCAGATCATGTGATATGCCACGAATGCACTCACAGCCGTTACCCAGTCCCTAGCATATTTTTGTTCTCTGTGCCTTTCAAATACTTAACCGTGTTTTTGATGCCAAATTTCTGAAGTTATATGTGTCTAGCTAGATTGGCAGTTGTCCATAGGTTATTTTAAGAAGGCAGAAAAACTGTCTCGTAAGTCCTTGTGCTGTGCACATTCTTCATGCAAAATGGATTTCCCTTCCTGGCCCCTGTCCAAGAGTGCAGAGTGCTCGCTGGGTGAGATGAGAGCTTCACTGTTGAAAACTGGTGGAATGACGCACTCTAATTTCTGGCTTCCAACCAAACGAAGGGAGATTAGTGCCAGAATTCAGCAAAATAACAAATTATTATGTAATCAAAAGTTGATCTGAATGATAGTTTTCGTTGCAGCAGCCCAACAGTTGCTGAACAGCTTAGCTAGACTTAATGGAACCTCATTCAGATTCAATACTTGGGGTAGGGTGTGAGTATTTTGCAGTCAAGATCTGCTCATGTTATTGGATTTGTTAAAGGCAGACTGCACTATCTGAGTTTTTCAGCTTGCTGTGTTGTTGGCTGTAGTCTAGACTAGGTAAAGCTAATCTTCAGTTCCCTATCAGGAGTCTTTGGGAGTCGGGAGTGGAGGATAGTTTTGGAGTTGAACAAGCGAGGATACTAAAGTGCATAAAACAGTTGGACTGCTAAATGTAAAATAGCAATTAAACACCCGAAAAATCACTGCAGTAAAACTGCAGTAATTTTTTTCCCACTGCTGTTATATAGTTTATAAGACTATAACCTCTTTGATTTTCTTTAGTGCTGTACCTATTTCCAGGTTTCTGGAAATTCCTTAACTGTTTGTGTGCTGAATTAATTTTTCTACACCAAAAGAAATCAATTAATTTTGGAAACAGTATACTGAGATAGTACACTAGGTTTGTGTTCAAAAGCATAACGTTCTCCCCAGTACAACTGTTACATATTTGCTAGTTGTTGTTCAATGCTGTCAGGACACTAGGATCATTTTTCAAATGAAATTATTCCCATTCCCCCTTTCACTATCATAAAGTGTATAGGGGGCTCTTTTCCACTTCTCTTGTTGGGTAGGCAGTGGACAACAGGGATTGTTCTGCCTGTTGGCCAGTGAACCACATCATTTTCATGATCAAGTCTCATTGAAAAGTAATTAATGAAGTGCTGGCTTTGAATAAGCAGCTCACTGATCAGGCAGCATGGAAAAATCCCTGTCTTCCTCCTTAGAGCGAGTTGGAACTATTTTGGCTAAAAGGAGCTCGGAGGCAAATCGTAGGGAAGCATAGCTGTGGGCACAAGGTCTGGAAGCAAGCCAGAAGATTTTTATGATACTTGGTGACCTCAAATAAATCATTTTGGTAATTTGTTTGTAAAGATGCATGCCTCCAGCATGCACCTAAGGACCTTAGAATAGACTGTTCAATGTCCAGTACCAGAGGGAAGACTATGAGCAGCATATCTCCATCCATTGATATCTGAAGATTGAAATAGAGTCTTAAACTGTCCACTGTCAGGACTAAAGTTTCTCCCTGTGGAGAGTGAAAGCTCTGCATGCTCTGATGGCGAGGCCCACAAACGTTTCCATCTACAGATTGTCTCTTAATTTCAGTTTTAGATGGTCATCAAGCAGACAAGAACAGTTGCTCATGCTGTCATATCCCTTTAAAGTAACATGGAACTACAAATCAAGATATAAAAATACATAACATCATCTTTAACTATCGTTTGTATTGACTTACAATGTTTGTCCACTTTTGTAACTTTTCAACTCAAATGAGACCATAAGAAATAGGAACAGGAATAGGCCATTCAGCCCCTTTAGCTTGCTACGTGATTCAATAGGATCATGGCTGATCTGAAACCCCTCACATCCATTTTCCTACTTTTTCCCCATAAAGCTTGATTCTCCGACTCAACAGGAATCTATCTATCTCACCCTTAAATATACACAAGGACACTGCTCTCACAACTCTCTATGACAAGGAGTTCCAAAGACTGTCAAATTTCCTCATCTCAATCTTAAGTTCTGAGACTATGCCCTTTGGTCCGAGATTCTCCCATGAAAGGAAGTATCCTTTCAGCATTTGCCCTTTCAAGCCCCTTAAGAATTCTATATATTACAATGAGATCTCCTCTCATTCTGGTAAAGTCCAGTAAATAAAGTCCCAACCTGTTTAATCTTTGCTCATAAGATTACCAGGAATCATCCTAGTTAACCTTCTCAAAACTGCCTGCGATGAATTTAATATCTTTTCTTAAATAAGGGGACACCACCTGCTCACAGTATTCCAGATGTGGTCTCACCAGCACCTTGTACAGTTGCACTTATGTAAATACCTGAGTAAAAAATTTCCAGTGGTTGCATGTCACATTGGTATTTGAAGTTTCTCAATATATTTCACCTTTTACAAGTTTCACTGCAACTACAAAATATACATGTGGGGGAAATAAAGCAACTAGATGTCTGTATAAGATTTGAGAGCCTGATACAGAGTGAAAAGATGGACACCAAGCATAGGAAGAGTATGAGGATGTTACTGGAGGCAAGGTTTTGAGACATTTGTCAAAGAAGCTGAAATCAAAGTAGTTTGGGAGAAAAAAATGATCTTCAAGAAGGGTGAAAGAAGTAAAGATAAATTATGGTCAAGAGTCAGAAAAAGCCATATGAATCACAGAAGAACTTTGCTTAAATTGAATTATGAAGCTGCAGAAGGATTTCTGGAGGAGGAGTAGGGACATGATGTTTCTATCTATTTAGCTACATGCAGAAAGCCACTAGAGCTGTGTTAGAATCGGGTGATAGGGTATGCATGACTTTATATAATAAAATACGCAGTTGTATATTAGCGTGTAACTTACAGGGAGTGTGTTTTAACAGAGTAAATTTTTCATGTGATGAGGGTTGAGTTGAATAATCCTCTCTTTACATTCAGTGCACGTTAAATGTACTGGAGTACAAAGACCGTGATGGTGGGAATTCAGGTGCTGAGAGTCAGCGTGTCTGGTTTGTAGCATGAATGATTTTTCATCCATTCATTTTTGAAAAACTTTAAAAATCCCCACAGTGTGCATGCATGTGGACATTCCCAGAATCTTAGTGCCAGCTAATTTGTGTAGTCTATCACAGCTGAACACTGATACATGTTACTGGTAATTTATTTAAAATTGGTGAAACATGTTACAAATGTTATATAGTAAGTCCATTGTTTAAAAATATTGCCCATGCATTAGGCTTTTCTTCATAAACAGGAATAGAAATGCTTTTAGAAGTAAATTTTGGTTTCATTTCCAGCAACGTCTTGAAATTTATGCTCAAATTTTGAGTAGTTCACAACATTTAAGGTAGAAGTATGTGACAAGAAAGTATAAAGTGTTGGCTATACTTAACTGGCCTTAGGTAAAATACTAGAGGCTAAGAATCTCCTACTGTCTACTTTAGGCCACACTGTCATAATGCAATGCTTGGTGGCTTTAATACAGTGCAGTCAGCAGCCAATCAGGGCTCTTAGCATCAATGCTTTAATTTTAAATTAACTACTTTGCTAAACGTAAAAAAAATTGAAGAGAATGACCTTGTAAAGCAAGAAACTTAGAGAATAAAAAAGAATTAAAAATAATAAAACCCCTGATTCAAGAAAAAATGTTTTCTTAAAGGGGCCTTTAGGTTTCTTGTTGCCGTGTAAAGTTTGCACAATGCAAATTACCTCTGTTCCTTGATCTTCAGTAATCTGTGCAGCTTGGTGCAATTCAACCCTAATTTCATCCAATAAAAGTATGTAGTACAGTATTTTGTTCATAGTGTTCTCTATGCACTGCAAACAAATGTTGTACATTCATCAATAAACATGAATAAAGTTTTGCTATAGTTGTTATACATAAAAACAAATCAATTCTCTCCATAATAGAGATGACTGGAAGATATAGGAGCAGAATTAAGCCATTCGGCCCATCATGTCTGCTCCACCACTCAATCGTGGCTGATATGCCTTCTCCTTGTAACCCTTCATTCCTGTACTAACCAAGAACCTATCTAACTCTGTCATACATCCATTCAATGACTTGGCAGACTTCTGCAGCAATGAATTCCCCAGATTAACCTATGGCTGAAGAAAACAACTGCTTCTCAAAATTAATAAAGCATTTTTAATGCAGGATTAAGGGATTACTTATTGAGGCTGACATCACAAGACAATGTATTCAGAAAGGGATGAAGAGTTCATTAGGAATGCTAGAGCATCGCTGGTTGGGCAAACATTTATTCCTCCTCTCTGGTTGCCTTTGAGAAGATGACAGTGTGCTGCCTTCTTCAACTGCTGCAGTCCATTTGATGTCAGCAGACCCACAATACCATTAGGGAGGAAGTTCTAGGATTTTTACCCAGCAACACTGAAAGTCTGTGATATAAGAACATAGAACATAAGAACTAGGAGCAGGAGTGGGTCTTCCGACCCTTCGAGCCTGCTCCGCCATTCAATAAGATCATGGCTGATCTTTTGTGGACTCAGTTCCACTTACCTGCCTTCTCACTGTATCCCTTAATTCCATTATTTTTCAAAAAAAATCTACCTTTGCTTTAAAAGCGTTTATTGAAGTAGTGTCAACTACTTCCGTGGGCAAGGAATTCCATAGATTCACAACCCTCTGGGTGAAGAAGTCCCTTCTCAATTTCAGTCTTAAATCTGCTCCCTCTAATCTTGAGGCTGTGCCCTCTTGTCCTAGCATCACCTGCCAGTAGAAACATCCTATCTACTACTTCTATTTTATCCATTCTATAAGATCCCCCCTCATTCTTTTGAATTCCAATGAATATAATCCCAGACTACTCAGCCTCCCCCTCATAAGGCAACCCCTTCAACTCCGTAATCAAGTGAACTTCCTCTGGACTCGATCCAGTGTCGATGCATCCTTTCTCAAGTAAGGAGACCACAACTACACACTGTACTCCAGGTGTGGCCTCACCAGCAACATTACTTCTCTGTTTTTAAACTCAACCCCTTTCGCAATGAAGGACAAAATTCCATTTGCCTTCCTAATTACTTGTTGTACTTGCAGACCAACCTTCTGTGTTTCATGCATAAGGACACTCAGGTCCCTTTGCGTAGCAGCATGCTGCAACATTTTACCATTCAAGTAATAAATCTTTTTTACAGTTGCTCCTACCAAAATGTATGACTTCACATTTATTAACCTTGTATTCCATCTTCCAGACCTTTGCCCACTCACTCAATGTATCTGTGTTCTTCTGCAAAGTTTCAGAGTCCTCTGCACATTTTGCTCTGCCACTCCTCTTAGTATCACCCGTAAACTTTGACACACTACATGTGCTCCCCAACTCCAAATCATCTAAGTAAATTGTGAACAATTGTTGTCCCAACACTGATCCTTGAGGCACACCACTGGTTACTGATTGCCAACCAGAATAGCACTCATTTATCCCCACTTCTTGTTTCCTGTTAGTCAACCAATCCTCTATCCATAATGCCATACATCCTTTTCTTACGCAGCCTCTTTTGTGGCACCTTGTCGAAGGTCTTTTGGACGTCTAGGTACACCATTTCCACTGGGACCCATTGTCCACCTTGCTCAAAATGTCTTCATAGAATTCCAAAAGATTTGTTAAGCTTGATCTGCCCTTCGTGAACCCATGCTGCGTCTGTCCAATGGGACACTTTCTTTTGAGATGCCCTGTTACTTCTTTCTTGAAAATAGACTCAAGCATCTTCCCCACTTTTGTAAGCTAACTGTCTATAATTCACCATCTCCAAGTTTGGACACTAAGTGGTTTGGACGGATTGCTTAGGTAAATTTAACAAGGAAAACAAATTATTTTGATTAAATAGCCTTCATATAATCTTTGAAAGGATTGGGCACAGCATCTAAATGCTACACTGGATTTGATTTGATTTGATCCCTCCAAGTCCCAAAAGCCCCAGCTTTTGTAAAACCTTGATAGAGCTTATTTTTTCACTGCTCAAAAAACAGGAAAGCTTACATAGTTTTTTTTTTAAGTTGGAGGGGCTGTTTCAATTAATTTAGTAAAAGTCGTTCACATAATAAATTGAAATGCGTAAAGGTTTATAACTTGATCATTTCCATTTGACCTTTTGAAAAATATTAATGTTAGATAAGTAATATTGGTTCCCTTCCCAAGATTATGTAAATAACAAAAGGAAATAAACTTTTACCTGGATTAAAAGCAAGAAAAAAATCCTGTTTTGTTGTTTGGTTTGTTAACAGTAAATTTACTGTGGCAAGACAATGTTTGTATTTTTAAAAACCAAATGAACCTCTAATGCTGTAAATCAGAAATAAAAACAGTAATTGCTGGAAAAACCCAGCAGGCCTGTCAGCATCTGTGAAGAGAAATCAGAGTTACTGTTTCTGGGCCAGTGACCTCCTGAGGAACTGTCACCAGATTCAAAACATTAACTCTGATTTCTTTTCACAAATGCTGCCAGACCTGCTGAGCTTTTCCAGCAACTTTTGTTTGTGTGTGTGTATTTTTAAGTTTATTTTAAGAAAATGGGGAATATTTTACTTTCCTTACCGTATTTGTAGTAGTATGATCACATATGTGCATTCTTCATGATGGCTCATACCTTCATATCAATTACTTTGCTTTAGCTTTCTTGAGAGATCAGTTTTAGTCTTTATTTGTGTGCAGTTATGGAGAGTTTTGCATTGTGGACCTGAGCACTTTATATATTGTATTGGAACAGGCAATAACTGCAGTTTAGTTAACCTTTATCACATTCACATGAGGTGATTCCTTAAAAAAAAGAATGCTCTTCCATTGTTCTGCCCAGTCACTTTGAACAAAAAGTTCCTGATATTTATTCACATCAACAGGAGAAGTTTAGGTCCAACAATTTTCTATCTCTGTTAGAAATATGCCGTCCTTTACAGTTCTTTGAAGGTTTAGTGCAAATCAAGTAATACCTTGCAAGACAAATTGAAAGGTTCTCAAAAAGCAAAAATAATGCTCCTTTGGTTATCTATGACTAAAAATGAAATCATTCCAAACTGAGAAATTTGGTGTTGTCATTTTTCTACTTTAAATATTTGAACCTTTTAAAATCTCTGAATATTTTAAATTATAAAAGTATCTCACTCCAATAATTTGTTTCTGATAACCATTTGAGTCGAGAGAACTGAAAAAGTAGCTTGAAATTTCTAAGTGAGCTTAGAGACAGTTATGGAATTTAAAATCTATGGTTTAATTTTCTCCCAAGTACCATCTGACTATTATGGCTCAGGTTCTCAGACTCAATTATTCTGACCTAGTAGTTCAAAATAATGATGAATTGCTTTGTAATTTCATTACTAATATTCTGAGTTTCTTCTTATCATTTTGAGTTCATCAGCTTTTTCTTGCGCTACTCAGAAGTGGTCACAATGTCATACATTTGGCATTGTGGTCAGCCATTTTTGAAAAAACAGAGGCCCCAGTTAGATTCATGGAGGAAGGGTGGGCAAAAGAGAAGTAGACAATGTGTATCAGACTATATGCCTAAGATTGCATTTGGAGGAGAAACAGACATTCTGGAGTCATTACTGATTGAGAACAAATCTGCTATCTTATACAGAAGAAGCTGCCTGTTGATATAAAATGACAAGCATTTCAAAGATTATAGGTTTTCTAATAACTTGGATAGAAATAATAAAATCTGAATAGGAGTGATGCTAAGAGAATGAGAGAAACCAGAAGATGTAATATGAATGCTGGGGTTAGTCCAATTGTGATTACTTTAAGGTAGTGCATTAATGAAATCAAGTCTGCCAAAGTTAATCTTTATAAACCCTCTGTGCCTCAATCAGTTACATAGCTCTTAAATGCACAGTAAGCTCTCAAAGTATAGTATGTTCAAACTTTTCAATAAAAAGAGAAAATCTTGTGTTCACATAGTGCCTTTCATGATTACAGGGTATCCAATAAGTGCCTTGCAGCTAATGAAATACTTTGAAGGGTAGTCAATCTTGTAATTTAAGAGCCACAGCAGCTAATTTGGATGCAGCAAACTGTCATAGTAATGTGATAATGAACAAAAATCTGCTTGTGTAGAATTAAAGAATCAAAGCATAGTTACAGCACAGAAAATGTTTGCCATTCTGTTGAGCCAATGTCGACTTTCAGCAAGAGCAATTCAGCCCTCTCCTTTCCCCTCAACCCAGTAAATGTTTTGACTTCATGCGCTTATTCAATTCCCTTCAAAATATTGAATCTGCTTCTACAATATTCTCAGGCAGTGCATTCCAGATTCTAGTACAGTCTGCTGGGGAGCACTGCTCCATATCTTCCTCCAGTCTGAAAAGTAACCATTCACCATTGATTTCTGTTACCTGTCTGTCAGCTAGCGTCTCATCCATGTCATCATTGTCCCCTGTATTCTATAGGTTTCAACTTTGTTGGCAAGCCTACTACCTATTTTTCTAATCGACCTTTTCAGAAATGTATTACACATCTCAGGAGCAGGTGGGACTTGAACCTTGGCCTCCTTACCCAGGGCTAGGAACGCTACCACTACACCACAAGAGCCCTTGGCAAGCCTACTACTATGTGGCACTTTATCAAATATATCTGGAAGTCATCCACATCTCAATAACCTTTTCTGCTACCTCATCAAGTAACTCAATCAAGTTAGTTGAGCATAATTTGGCTTTAATAAGTCCATGCTGACTTTCCTCCATTATTTCATGTTTGCCCAAAGAGCTGTTTAATCTTTTACTGGGTTATAGTTTCTAAAATATTCCCCAATCACTGAGATTAAGCTGACCAGCCTGTAGCTAGTGGGTATATCTTTATGTCATTGTTTTGAACAAGGATGTTTCATATGTAGTTCTCATGTTCTCTGGCATCATCCCCATAACGATGGAGGCTTGGAGGATTATGATCAATACCTTGGTAATTTTGCAGTCTTATTTCTCTCTGCATCCTTTGATCCTAGCCCTGGTGTGTTATCAATTTTAAAAGCAGGTGAGTTTTCTAAGATCTTCTCTTCATTAATGTTTAGCTGTTCCAGTATCTCAATTATCGCTTTGTTCCTTAAGACTTTAGTAATTACTTGCACAGTAATATGTAATTGTCTATTTAGTACCTACAGCCATGCCCTCTGCCCTCATGCATAAGTCACTTTTGCTCCATAAGCTTTCCTCCTATTTTTTAAAATTTTTTATATGTTGTGGAAAACTTGACTTTGACAAGACTTGACTTTGACTTCCTGCTAATGAAAAATGTATTCTCATACTCTTTCTTTACCTTTCTATGTTCCTTTCTCATTGTCCCCTGGAACTTTCTGTAGTCAGGCAAGTTCTCAACTCTATTATCCACTTGTAATCCCGGGAGCACTGGCTTTGATTGTCCTATTTATTGCCTCCATGTGGGCATGTATCTCATGGTCTATTCAATCTATTTCTTTCTAAAGCAGCACAGTGTTGCATTATAGTTTTGGTTGCCAAGTTTTCATCCCAATTTATCTGGACCAGATATATTCTCAACCGACTGCAATTGACCGCCCCCCCGCCCAGTGAACTCTCTTTCATTAGTCCGTTTCTTGACTTTTATTACAGCTAATCTAAACCTTATTAGATTTCTCATTGTTCTCTCATTGTTCCTTCCCTTCCATTTGATCAATCTCATTCCCTAGAACCAGATCCAGCATTGCCTGCATCCTTGTTGGGATCAGAAATTTATTGAATAAGCAAAGATTCTCCTGAACACAATGCAGAAATCCTTCTTCCCCTTGGCCCGTGCAACGTTGCTATCCAAATTTATATTAGGATAATTAAAGCCCCCCATTATCACTGCAGTCTAGTTGTTGCACCTTCCTTCAAAAAACACTGCAAATTTGTTCCTATCTGTCCCACTAGTTGTTGACCTATAGAATACATCCTGTAGCATCGTGACACCGTTACTCGAACCAAATAAGTTTTGTGCTTGACTGCTCCATGGCATCGTTTCTCTTCACACTGTAATATTCTCCCTAATAAATAATACCACCCTTCATTCTTTCTTTACTTCCCTAGCTTTCTGAACATTTGGCATTCAGAGTTACTCAGTAATGTACCCAATCAGATCCCCCTTTGAATCAGGTTTTGATTATTAAGGATAATTATTTCATATAGCTGTCTTTGCCTGAAGTCACAAGTGTTATTTACCACACTCTATGCAATTATGTATATGCGCTTAAGCTCTAAATGAGTTTATACTGTATATGTATTGCTTCTTGATCTAACCCCGATTAATACTTTGACATCACTCACTGAAGTGCCAACTTGGATTATTGTGCTCAAGTCCTGGAATGGAATTGTGCTTTCTAAGCCCAGTTTCAGCAGTGCACACAGGCCACATCTCTAGCACTACCCCACCTGTGGAGTTGGTGTATTCTTTTGATTATTATTTTTGTTTGAACACCAATTGCATGTGGTGTTACTGTATAGGTGGCAATGCCAGACCAAATTCACGATTCGGATGTTGGCAAACTGCAATTTTCTTTCAGTTATGCTTTTACAGAAGTGGTTTACAAAATATGTAATTGAGGGTTACTGATATATAGTTTGTGGATGCTGAGACTGGGAACACCTCTTTACAGCAGCCTCCATTGGCTATGTGCCACCACTGCACTTTGGCTAACTTTTTCTTTTTATGGGGAGTGATTCTATGCCTTCGTGTCAGTGCAATCTTGTGGCCGTGGAAAACCACAAGTCGTGGTTCAAGGGAGGACCTAAGCACAGACTGAAAGCTGAAGCTATAAGGCCTTCCTCCACACACCTAACCACTTAAAAATTATATGACTGCCCTAGATTTGAACCTATAATTCTGTGCCTAGACTTACATTTATGAGAAGATTAGAAAGTTTCTGGAATAATAGGGTGAAAATTAAATGGTTTATTTAAAGTGCCGGCCTTCAGTTTAATTTAAGGTGTGTGGATTTGTGATCGTAGTAATGAATTTTATTCTTGAATGTGAGGGTTCCAAGAAAATTAGTTAAGAATATTATGGTGTTCCCATTACCTGTGAATGAATGAAGCAAGAATAGTACTGTCCACACCTGCCAAATTCAGGAAATTTACCATCAGCTTACGTAGGCACAGACCGTAGCATAGTGGTAATGTCACCAGGCTAGTATCTCCAGAGGTCCAAACTACAGCTGGAGAAATTGATATTTGAATGATAGGTCCCAATTTAAAAAAAAACTACATCTGAAATAATTGTTGTAAAATCCGGTCTCGTTAACTAATGTCCTTTAGGGAAAGGAATTCAGCCGTCTTTATCCAGTCTGGTCTACATGTGATTCCAGAAATCCACCAGCAATGTGGTTTACTTGTAGCTGCCTTCCAAAATAGCTGGATAATCAAGGTTGGCTTTGCTAATGTCTGCATCCCATGAAGGAATAAATGAGCAGTACCTTTTATACAGTGAATTGCTAGCACTTGTTGGCACCAGTTGCCTGTGCAGCTTAAGTGGATTTCTAGACATCTTGACAGTGACGTTGAGAGTAACAGTAACACATGGCATAGATTTTGAACATATTGTTTATTTTCATTTACTTTTTGCTTTCAAATCCATGATCTCTGTAATCTGTGGTTGAGAAGAGATGAATGATGATCAACCAATATTGAGAATGATTCTTCAGATCTTTTTTCGTGTTTTGTTTAATACATTATTAGCAGATCTCTTATGACATTCTCCATAGTGAGTCAGAGGATATGTTGCATAGTGACATGTGAAACGTGATTGTTGAATTGTGTCATGAAATTTATTATTACAAAAAGTGTGTAGTTTACATCTATCCACGATAAATATGTTGGACCTGTTTATTGTTCAGGCAGGTCATACACTGACATCGAAAGTAGTGTTCAAACAAATAATTTCTTCTTGGTATTTCTGACGTCAGTATTGCCATTGGTGACTGAAGTTGGGGCACTTGTAAGTTGCTGACAATTAACCGACAATTGAAAGTTAAAATTGAATTTTAGCTCAAAATTTGTTTAGATGCCTCCGCAACTGAACATCACAGCAATACTCCAGATCTTAAATTTCTTATGAACAACATTGTAAAGATCTGGTCATTTTCTCAAATTATTTGTGTGCTACCCAAGTTACAGAGACAAAAAGAGATCCTGAGGAATTCTAAGCTCAGTCCAGGATTTTGCAAGCAGCTCCAATTGTCCCCAGGCGCTTGATTTTGGAATGGCTGTGTAGCTGGGAATGGTGATGAGTACATTTGCTGATTTACTGGCATGCTCCCACTTTGGGAACTTTCTTGAAGAGATTGGTTGGGAGAGAAGTATGGCAGTTAGTTATTCACAAGTGGCAGATATCCAATTAAGCTCCTTCAAAGGTCTGTAGCAGTACAGGCACTGCTACAGACCAGGTGTGTTCCATCTCCACTGGCATACTAAGATGTTCCCTTAGAAAAATTAATTGTTCTTCCCTTTATAGCACTAAATAAAGGTGTTTCCCAGAAATCTGAGTTGCCTTAATTTTCACATTTTATATCATTAATATTCTGACTTTAAGAAAGAAAGATTTATATTGTGCACTCAAAACACTCCAAATTGCTTCCCAGCCAGAGAAATATCTTTTGAAGTGTAGCTTTGGTTGTCACATACATCCACAAAATAACAATTTGCACACCAGATCCAGGTGACAATGGGATGAGTGATGAGCTAATCTGCACATTCCATATTAAGAGATTTGTGTTGGCCAGAAGAGCAATTTTAAAAATCTTTGAACAAGTGCTATGCCATGCTAAATTTTGACCTGAAACAGCAGATGGGGCCTTGAATAAATGCTAATCTAAAAGTCACACTTTATACAATGTGGTACTCCCTCCATTCTGTACTGAAATGCCAGCATAGAGTTTGTATAGAAGCAATCACGTTAGGTTTGAACTAAAGATGTCGAGAGGCGAGACTCCTAACATTAAGTTAAATGAAACTGTTGAAACTACAGTAGTAGAATTGTTTATGAAAACTGTTGCAAAATGCCTAAAAAAACTACTTTTTTCATATAAGGATCTAAAAACTGGTCCTATATCCTTTTAGCTGCTATTAGATGTCTTCAATGTAATTTGAAAATATATCTATTATTTGTATAGTGAACTAGAGACATCTGGTGGCAAAAATTAGATTCTGCTTTTCTGTAAAGTATTGGTGATATGATGGACGATTACACTTAAATTGCTTTTTATACTAAGATCCATGAAAATGGCAATTGTGACCCAGTCTTAAATTTGCATAATAAAATAAAGGCTGTGTTTTATTAATTAAACTTTAATCGAGTAACATTCTGCAGGCATTTTGGAAATCACCCAGTGTGTAAATTAATATCAGTTTGTCAGGGTGAAGGCTAAGTTAATATGGGCAAGATCTTTATTTTTGCAAGGTGCATTGACGCCAATGGTAATAGAACCTTTCATTTGCTATGGTGCCAAAACAAATGCTCTATTTGACAAAGTGTCATAGAATTATATGCTGTTGAATGAGCTTATCAACCTTTAAATACTTCCATAGCCCAATTGTCCTTTTGCACTTGTTGCACTATTCTGGATCAAGAAGATATTTTCACATGCACATGTAAAACTTATACTGTTTGGGCTCTTCTCTTCCCCCCTCTATATCTCTTAGCTTCAATACAGTATTGGAAAATGAACTTTTAATGCAGTACAATATGCAGGATCCCAACACTATTGGCAAATAGGATCCCTGACCACTCATTCATGTTTAGTCTCTGTGCTATGTAGTAGCACTGAACCCCCATCTCCACAAGGGACTTGGCAATTACCCACTCACTCGACTAAAGGAGTTTATATCCCTGAACACTTAGAGTTATGCAGTAAAAGAATTTGCTGTTATTCCATGATTCTAGATAGCAACTGAATATCACGCTGTGATCTAACCTTTAAACTACATAATTGTGTGTATTAAAATTTTCATTATGATGTATAGCTTGGCATACTGGTCAGATAAGTGGGTTTACAAGGTTCCATCTTGACAGAATGACAAGTCCAGTTTGAGGGTTGATTGTTCGTTTTTTTTTATGTTGATGGTTATTGGATACATCCTATCTTTAAAATTTGAACATCACTCATGAACTGAGTGCAGACAATTATCCCAGTATTGGAAGAGATAGACCTGAAGCATATTTGAACATTAGACCTCCTTGATGTTAGACTGCCAAGTCTCTGGGAATACTTGTCAATTGCATCTGGGCAGTACTGCAAGCTGCAGTGTCCCCAGGTTTGGGCATTCACCTTTGTAATTTGTTACTTACAGATTTTAGTCTTGGAAGGGTTAATAAATATTTGTATTGATTGAAAGGACAGTGCAGTGTGGAGCACATGATGCCCAAACATGTCCAAAAGAGCTTGCCCTGTTTATCATGCCAGATCATACTCTCCAGGCAACAGACATTAGGATTTTGAACTCTGGCTAAAGATATTCAAAGATGTCATCAATCTGCCTATTTTCCCACCTCCCATTCTTTTTAAAGATATATTTCTTGAGTTTTCTTCCAAGATTGATCTTTATTTCCTGGAGACTGTAGTTCCCTGAAAGCTGGGCACCAAGCTTATCTGAAGGTTGGGGCCAAACAATGTGTAGGCTTATGTTATCTGGAAACAGCAGTGGGTAAAGACAGCTCTCTTTAAATAATCTGGTGAGGTAAGACTAAGCAGTAGTGTCATATACCAGGTAGTTGGCACATACGAAAAAACAGAATCTGTCAACTTGTTCCACATTTATAGCTTGCCAAACCTCACGCAACCCACAGCTCTTTGCCTGAATCTAATGCATGTCCACACCTCAGCAGGGCACATGT